>NC_091443.1:6474469-7674469 GCF_964237555.1 Oryctolagus cuniculus
CCAGTGGAAAGAACAGGCCATCAAAGAAGGAGGTACCTTTCTCTGAAGGGAGGAGAGAACCTCCACTTTGACTATGAGCTTGTCTAAACAAGATAAGAGTCGGAGAACTCAGAGGGCTTCCATAGCCTTGGAAACTCATGACTGGAGCATAGGGAGATTACTGATGCCATAGACAGGAGTGTCAATTGGTAAAGTCAACAACAGGAGTCACTGTGCACTTACTCCTCATGTAGGATCTCTATCCTTAATGTGCTGTACATTGAGATTTAATGCTATAACGAGTACTCAAACAATATATTTCACTTTGTGTTTCTATGGGGGTGCAAACTGTTGAAATCCTTACTTAATGCATACTAAACTGATCCTCTGTAAATAAAAAAAAAAAAAAAAAAAAAAAAAAAAAAAAGAAATTATCAATTCCCAACTTGACTCTCACTGGGATTAAACATGGCAATAGGTCTGCTCTGATTTCATCATCATTTTAAAAAATCATCTATTATTTTTCACTTTATGTTTCTGTGTGGGAGCAAACTGTTGAAATCCATACTTAATGTATACTAAGCTGATCTTCTGTATATTAAGATAATCGAAAATGAATCTTGATGTGAATGGAAGGGGAGAGGGAGTGGGAAAGGGGAGGGTTGTGGGTGGGAGGGACGGTATGGGGGGAAAGCCATTGTAATCCATAAGTCGTACTTTGGAAATTTACATGCATTAAATAAAAGTTTAAAAAAAAAATACACAAATCTTAAAAAATAAAGGAAACAATAGAGCGATATGTTATTGGTAACACACGTATATAAAGATTATGAGATTCAGTAACTGAAATATACACAAAATATAAAAACAGGAAATCAGTGCTTGATCTCTCTTGACTTTCATGAGTGGAGTTTGAAGGAGCTTCCTCCTTTTTTTATGGAACTATTGTCATTGTGACTGCTCGTTGGCCCAGTAGCATCTATCTCCAGTCTTTAAAAGGGGGCCTTGATGCACTTCAGTTAGGAAACAGGCAAAATAATGTCAAATGGAAGTCAGGGTAAGGTGGGCTGCATGTCTTCATCTCATGCATTCCAAATTAAGAGGGAATGCAAGGGTTAACTATAAAGTATTCCACCTTGAACCCCCGTACTCTCTTTATCTAGCACACCATAATAAAAGATCAAGAGTTCCTGCTTATTATCTTATTTTTCCTGCTTGCTCCACTAGGCTAAGGCCCAGTCTGGTTATGGATTAACACGGTGATCAATAGTAAGCCTGCTGTCTCTCTCTCGGCAGGGGAAAATGAACTCAAAATGCAGTCAAACTCTTATTGATCAAGGATATAGGTCTCACTTTCATTACCTCTGTCTCCTGATAACCCACAAATAATGTGATGAGTTGCTAATCTCTCTGATTTTCAATGGACCCTTCACCCCTTCTGTCTGCACACTGCAGCTTTTATTTTCATCTTGATACACATTCTGTGTAATTCATGTAGCACTAACTCTCACTCTCTTACCGTCAGACCTGGTCAATCAGAGCTAATAATATCCCTCTTCACTGGGGATGGAGGCTCCAGTGAGTTCACAACACAGTGCCTCCACACACGGCAAGGAAATGCAGTGTGCACACACTGCTTCTCTCCAGGACTGAGAGATTGAGGTGCCTTCTTGGTGAAGCCAAATTCTGACCAGTAGCAATCTTCTCAGGATCTGGCTCATTCTACCCAAGTGAGACCAGACTTTATATACTTAGCTGTTTGAGGCTCTTGCATGGCTAAGCTCATCTTGGCTTCTGCTTCTCAGAGGACATTTATTGACCCAAAGCCCAAGATTCCTGCAAAGTTAGGAGACGGCCCCCTTGCCCTTGCATCTAAATTTGTGTTAAATGGCTGTAGAAAAATGTTATTGGCTAACCTATAAAAATTAGGAAATTTGAAACACGACATCATGTTGACTCCTTTAACTAGTGGTAGTGCTGTATAGCAGACAAAACATGGTTTTGGAGCCAGGAGCTCTAGTTCAGAGTCTTGGATCATTTACATACTCAGGGAAATGGACAAGCTGTATTTGGTAAAAAAATGTACTACTTCACTTTTGTCCAGAAATTTCTGTTCTGCTTTAATAATAAAAGCGGATCCAAGTCATAGTTTTAGGAAAGTGATGACTTTGGGAAGCATAGTCAGTTTTTGGTTTGTTAATGATTTATCATGGCTTCATTGCCTTTTTTGTTTTACAACTTACAACTTTTTTTTTAAAGCAACGTAAAATAAAAGCTCAACTTCTATAGTGTGACGTCACTTAGGCATCCATCTTGTAAGAGATCCTCAAGTACAAAATGCCACTGAACGCAGGTGTAAGACAGGCTATACTGATTCGTTATTTTTCTCACCTGAATTGTTAGAGCTGAGTTGAAGCCGGCACCGGTTGCTTACTTGCCTGATTTAAAATCAGGGAATGCTCACCTGATTGAATCACTTTTGTGAGCAAAGTCGTAATATTTTCTGCCATCAATCTGATTAAAATAAGTCACAACGGAACATATTCCTCTTTTTTGAGGAAAATACCAGATGACCAACAGCAAATAAGCAAATGAGATTCTCTGCTTGCATTCAGCCTGTAGGCTCTGAGTGCTATTTTTCAGTTCCAGTCCAAACAATTTGTACACCTGTTGAAGAGAAAATAGAATATGACAGTGGTACAAAGTCCAGGGGATTAGAGTGATTTGCGCTGAGCCCTGAAAGCAGAGGTAATTGCAGGTCTCGTTTTCTTCTTTTGTTCTGCATTGCTGCATGTGAAATTTGACAGCCAAGCCCTGGTCCCCGTTTCTGAAAAGGCCTGGGTGGAGATTTCACCAGTCTGCCCCCCTCCTTTTCTGCTGAGCCTCCTTTGAAATGACCCAGCTTCCTCTGGCTTCGTGGATTTAGATAAAGAAGGAACCAGTCTATGCAGGTGTCTGGTTATTTGCTGGATTTTGGAGACATGCTCTTGTACCCACTGCTTTGTAAAATCTGAGACGGGAATGCTGGGAAAGTGAGACGGAAGGGTGTTCACCTTGCCTTTTGCAAACACAGGAGAAGGCACTGAGCAAATCCTCCCCAGGGGTGCACAGTGCCATAGGCACTCAGACTCCAGTTTGCTGTACTTCTCCAGCTGAGCATATGTGACAGAATACCTTTGATGTCACCATAATTGTGTGTGTGATCTTCAATCATGGATGTCATCAAATTTTATTAAACTTAATATAGATAAAACCAAGGCATTATTGATTAGTTCTGCCATGCAAACCTCCCAGGCTTCCTCTTCGAGTGGTTTTCTTCTGGGGAAGCTGGCTTTATCCCTCCGATACTACCCATGCCCTTGGAGCCACTATGGCTTCTGAGTTTTCTTTTGAAGTACACATCAATCATATAATTAAGACACCTGAATACAATGACAGCAATCTCCTCGTATTGCAAAGCATGTTCTCGGGGCTGAGGCTGCAGTTTTAATTCATGCCCCCTTTCATGTGGGCAAAATCACTGCTGCTCTATGTTTAGGGTTCTTCGTGGTGTATTTTCTGTTGATCCAGAATGAAGCACATATACCCCTATTTGGATTTCAAGTTTTCTGCCTTATTAATAAGATTAATTGGATTCTGTTAAAGTCCTTCAGATTTTCTCTCTCTTTCTAGGCATCTTCTCAGCATTCCGTCTATGAATGTCTGGTGATGTGTAGGTGATGCCAAACATTCAGATGAAAAGTGAAGAATTCACACCATCTCTTGCTTGGAGTTGTGTAAAAAAGGCATCCCAGATCACTGACATTTTCTTAAAATTCTTTTGCTTCTGGGTATTAGGGTGCTCTGCAAACTCACATGATTTCTAACCCCTAATCCATGCCTTATTCTTTTTTTCTTCCATAACATTATCAAATCTCATTCTCTCTGGTTTTTTCCATCTCTTCCTTCCCAGTATTTATCCTTACAGGTCCAATCCTAATGTCTAAGGGGAAAACATGGGATGGAAGACAGGTGAGGGGAGACAATCTGGTGAGCTGAGGTTTTGGAATCATGTTTGAGCAGGTGGTGGCTCTGGCTAGATTTCTAACTAGTCAGTTTCCAGGTTATAAGAAGCACAACTCTGAGTCTCAACCAGGCATCTGCATTTCTTGGAAATAATAAAACCCACTTTCAGATGAAAGTATTGTATTTATTTGAATAGAGTTGGCCTCCTGCTGAATCTGGGAAAAAAATCCACAACACTGCCTCATCCTTAACATGCAAGCAACAGATAATAACATCTTCTTCGTTCATGTCTGGTGTTTAAAGCAGACGGTTCTCGCCTTAAATAAGATCATAAACTGTCTTCACTATCAGTTCTTGTTCGAGAATTATTTCATGAGTTGTTGGCAATTCAGCATCTGCCTGGGGTTTGTTCAAGCATCTCATATTCATCTAGAATGTTAGCTTTTTTTTTTTTTTTTTAACAGTAGCTGGGCCATTTTGCTCAGTTTCTTGAAGCAATGCCTTCCATCATGTATTGGTGTTGTGAACTGTCTCTCAAGAAACATCACTAGAGAACTGTGCATTTATTTTTTTTTTGTTTCTTTTTCTTTTTGTAAAGATTTACTTATTTGCTTGAAAGTCAGAGTTACACAGAGAGAGAAGGAGAGGCAGAGAGAAAGAGAGAGAGAGAGTCTTGCATCTGCTGATTCACTCCCTAGTTGACTGCAATGGCCAGAGCTGCGCTGATCTAAAGCCGGGAGCCAGAAGCTTCCTCCGGGTCTCCCACGTGGGTGCAGGGACCCAAGGACCTGGGCCATCTTCTACTGCTTTCCCAGGCCATAGCAGAGAGCTGGATCAGAAGTGGAGTAGCCTGCACTCAAACCGGCGCCCATTTGGGATGCCAGCACTGCAAGTGGCCCTGGAACTGTGCGTTGGACAACACATGTGTACTGATTTGTATGGCTGTTCAAGTCATACAAGTCTTTTTAGTGAAAATCTCATGGAAACACCATGCACTACTTTCTGACTTGAGCGTATCTTCTAGAAGAAAACTCTGTCATTGAAAACATATGTTTATACTTTCTTTTAGCAGAAAAAGAAAAATCTGCCAATGCCTGTCTTGTTTGGCCTCAGCCTCTAATATTGTCATGAGTGCCAGGCATCCCAGGGGTGTGAGTGTCTGTTCTCTTTGCTGTCTTTGGAAAACTGTTTTTCAACCCTTGCTGCACATCAGCATTCTTTGAGCAGTTTTTCAAAAATATTGAAGCCTGTGGGTGATTTGCACCCAGAAATTTTGGATTAATTGAACTTTGGTGCATGGCTTGTTTAGTGAACCATTTTGGCAATGGGTAGAGTAGATGTGCACAATGAATAAGCTATATTAAATCTTAGGTTAAGAACAAGACAAAATACTTTGGTGCATGGCTTGTTTAGTGAACCATTTTGGCAATGGGTAGAGTAGATGTGCACAATGAATAAGCTATATTAAATCTTAGGTTAAGAACAAGACAAAATATAAATAATTGCATGCAGAATACAAATAAGCAAACAAAGAAACTCACAACGGGGCCCCGGACAGGCCACTTATCCTGCCTAGCTTTGCTTCCTCATTGTCACCACCAAGTACCCATCTGCTGCAGGACAGCCCTGCGATCCGGGCTTCTCCACCAGCCTTCCTCAGTCCTTGGCCTCTCATCCCTCCAATTGGCCCAATCTTCTGCAGCTCAGATAATCTTTTATGCCTGCTGTTTCCATTCTCCCGTTCTCAAGACCCTCAAATGACTTCCCATTAGCTTCTGGGTCATATTCAAATTATTACCTATTGGTTTCAGGACCTTTAGTCAGACAATCCCTTTTTATGTCACTTTTAATCTCTCCCCTCCCTGCTCCCTTTACAGCTGTCAGAATCATCTTCACCATGCAACCTTTGTTACTCTCTCTTCGAGCCCTGCTTGCTCCAGCCTATCAGGGAGAACTTTCTAGATTATGCCCACCTGACTCCAGCCATCTTTCACATTATGCCAAAGTTTAACCCTTTCAGCACATCTCAGCTGCCTACTGGTACACTACTGATACAGAACCGGGTTTTGTTCACTGGAGACAGCCCAAGTCCCTGAGAGAAGTCCAGGGACAGGTCTCACATACCTTGCTGAGGTGACTAAACACACAGCATTGCAAAAACACAGAGGTGTCATTTGTGTTCTCAGCACACTGTCAAGTCACTTGGTGGTTCCCCCAAATCATTAATCAATAAATCAGCTGTCTTTCCTTTCTTCTTGCCTATGCTTCCTTAGCATTACTCAGTAAGTCCTTAAAATGGAAACAGAACTGAATACCTGAGATTTGGGGCTAATGTGATTACATTCTTATAGCAAAATATGTCACAGAGAGATGCAAGCACCAAATTGTTTTTTTTTAAAGATTTATTTTATTTATTTGAAATGCAGAGTTATAGAAAGGCAGAGGCAGAGAGAGAGAGGGAGAGAGGTCTTCCATCTGCTGGTTCACTCCCCAAATAGCTGCAATGGCTGGAGCTGTGCCTATCTGAAGCCAGGAGCCAGGAGTTTCTTCTGGGTCTCCCATGAAGGTGCAGGGGCCCAAGGACTTGGGCCATCTTCTACTGATTTCCCAGGCCACAGCAGAGAGCTGGATTGGAAGTGGAATAGCCGGGAATCGAACTGGCACCCATATAGGATGCCAGCACTGCAGGCGGCAGCTTTACCTGCTATGCCACAATGTTGGCCCCCAAATTGTTATTTTAACATGAATCCAGATCTCCTGAGATGGGTTTTCAACTTCCAAATGCAATGTATAATGGACCAGCAAGTCTCTCATTTTGAGTTAACTTCGCAATTGCCTCATAGACAAAAGGAGAAGAAAAAAGTTTGTTTTACCTCTTTTGTAGTTACTAGATTTCATCCCTTACATATCCTAAACTTTGAATAGTTGAATAGAGAAATTTTCAATGAAGTAAAACCAGTCTAAAAGCTTTTATACTTCATGGACTACTATCAACAGAAACACTGGTTAGGGGCATGTGTGTGTAGTAGGGAGATGCCTTTTATACTTCAAGAGACTCTATTAAATTTACCAAATTTTAGCAAGCACTCAGCAGGTTTTTATGTACAGGAAAATTTGAAAACCACTGCCTTATGTTGATACTAATAAATGCTCTATTAAACATTTTATCCAGAATTCAGAACATATCAGCTTAGGCAAAACGAGTTCCCAATTAAAGCATAACAGGAGCTTTTTTTCTGTATGCTACACCTACACCCACATCCCTCAATACACAATCACAAAGATGCAGGGAAGTCAGTCTAGGAAGACTTAGGGAAGTCTTCAGTTTACATCATTCATTACATTGCAGAAATAAAATTGGAGTCAAGTTTAGTGTAGTCCAGTTTGCTAATGAGCTGCTTTTATCATCAGTTCTCTTTCAGTCCAAGATTCTATCCTTGACCATCAAATGGAAGAAACAAAACTGCATTAATTAAACTTTTAATTCATAGAAACGTCATATTTTTTTAAAAAACTTTATACTTGAAAATGGCCACACATTCAAATTCATACTGATTGGAAACTCACAACCATCAACAACTGTATTGCAAGAATTAATGTAAGATGGATGCAAATAGACTCTGATCATCTTAAGGACAAGTCCCTTTTTTGCTATTTGTCAAGCAGATCATCATAAAGCAAATGCACCATTTGGGGGGCCACAGGAGGGAGGGTTCACAGTTTTTTCAGGCCTGTGTAGTATGTGTGTTGGGGGGTGTGTGGCACTTGGGATCACTTCCCAGGGTGAAAATGAGGGATGCCACTTGGGAGAGGAAAGGGAAAGGAAAAGGAGCCAGGGGCCAGCACCGTGCTGCAGTAAGTTAATCCTCTGCCTGTGGCACCGGCATTCCATATGGGTGCCGGCTGCTGTGGCCTGGGAAATCAGTGGAGGATGGCCCAAGTGCTTGGGCCCCTGCACCTCCATGGGAGACCAGGAAGAAGCACCTGGCTCCTGGCTTCAGATGGGCATAGCTCAGGCCATTGTGGCCATTTGGGGAGTGAATCAATAGAGGGAAGACCTTTCTCTCTGGCTCTCCCTCTCACTGTCTATAACTCTACCTCTCAAATAACTAAATAAAATCTTAAAAAAAAGGCAGAACCAAATAAGAATGCTTTAATAGTTTTAATGTATTTTGATGAATTATTAACTTTTTGGATGAGATGTCAAATACAGGATATCTATCTATCTATCTATCATCTATCTAATCTATCTAGCCATCATCTATTTATCATGTTCTATTTATCTCTGGAATGGCACAGATATCATGAGATTATTGTGAAGTTCAAAAGCAGTAATCCATTGCAGAATACCTAGCAATGTGCATGGTGTGTGTGATAAATGCCAATAACTCTTTTTTTTTTTTTTTTTTTTTTTTTTTACAGGCAGAGTGGATAGTGAGAGAGACAGAGAGAAAGGTCTTCCTTTGCCGTTGGTTCACCCTCCAATGGCCGCCGCGGCCGGCGCACCGCACTGATCCGATGGCAGGAGCCAGGAGCCAGGTGCTTCTCCTGGTCTCCCATGAGGTGCAGGGCCCAAGCACTTGGGCCATCCTCCACTGCACTCCCTGGCCACAGCAGAGAGCTGGCCTGGAAGAGGGGCAACCGGGACAGAATCCGGCGCCCCGACCGGGACTAGAACCCAGCGTGCCGGCGCCGATAGGCGGAGGATTAGCCTAGTGAGCCGCGGCGCCGGCCCCAATAACTCTTCTTATGACTACCTTTAATGCTATGTCTACTATTAACTGTATTTTCACTGTATTAAAATCTACAATATAAATTGCCCACAGTGACTTAAAATGTTAGCTTTTAAATTTGAATCCTTGAAAACTCCAAGGATTGGTTCACCGGGCAAATCTGAATTTGAATCCTCCTGTTCCTGGGAGGTGGTGTACCTACAGGGACCAGGACCTTCACAGTATTGATCAAATCAGTTACTTGCTGGGATTGGAGAAGCAGGAAGATGGCCAGAAAGAAGTCTTCGGTTCTGGTTCTACTTGGCTTGAGGTGTGATCGGCTTCCTTGGGGTGGGCATTAGGCCGCCAGAGAGGCAAAACCTTCTCTCTTGTGACTTTCCAATTCCAATGAATCCTTTATAGTTCTCTTTTATGTTTTTTCAATGCATTGCTTTTATTTTTGTCAACAAACTGTGTCATTTGCTGTAGTAAGAAAACTCCTGTTGTTCAAGGTCTTTATCAGAGTTCCTACAAATCAGGTTAATTGGTGATCAACGGAGCTTTTCTGCCTTTAATGAGGCCTAGTAGCCCAAGGCAAGGCCTACCTCTTGATAAGGACTTTCTTTTTTCTTATTTTAAACTCTTTGATCACTTAAAAAAAAAAAAAAAAAGAACCAGGAAGAACAACCACCGGGAATGTCATTGTTTTTTAATTGCCTGATTACCAAATGTTGGAGATAAAAGATAGATGTTCTCAATTAATAACATTTACATAGATTAGCATCACTAACAAGCCTCATTAGTAGCTGCTGATTTTTGTTTAGATGGTGTCCCATGTCATTTGCTCTCTCTGATTGTGCAAGAATGCACCTTTAGTATGACAAAACATTGCTTTCTAATCTATTTCCATTAATCAAATTGTAAGGCATTTTAATACACAGCCAGGTTTTTAATTAATTACAAGTTAGTATTACCTGGTATAAACTTAACGAAAGGTTTCATGTGTTAATAAAGTTCCAGAAACTGTTTCTAAACTCTGGCAGTATTTTATAGCATCCTCTTCGGATTAATCACAGCCTCACTGGATTATAAGCACCCTCCTTGGATTAATCACACAGACAGGTCTCCACTCATATAGGAGCATCAGAGCAGTGCAGTCCACTTGCTGAGTGCCTGCTGTGTGCCTCGGACTTTGCATTTATACATCATTTGTTAATCTCTCAGCACTCCTGTGAAGATAATAGAAGGATCTCCACCAGACACAAAAAAATGAGGGTTCAGAGAGTTGACGTGGCATGTGCTAGATCTTGCAGACTGAGCTCAGCACAAAGTCCATGCTCATTTCACTGACACCTACTGCTTGCTGTGTAGCCTAGGATAAAACTAACAAATGCTCCGACCAGATGCAAGCATTTGGGATAACCTACAACTAACCAAGAATCATGCTTTAACCCTCATCATTCATGCCTCAATTTTTGAGAACAAATGGAGAACAAACAAGTGAAACTGCAATAAACATGTTCTGTAGTGAGAAGAATTTCAGATATCTAAATCCATAACCAACCATGAACATACACAATCTAAAAATCTTAAGCTGAAGGATTTTCTACATATACAAAAATTATATTTTATTGTAAATGGAGAGTTATACTATATGTCAAGAAAGGGGTTTTTAAAAAATACTTTGATTAAAAGCATAAAATTGCTTTTACATCTTATGAGAAAAAGTAAGTCTCTGATATGATAAATATTTTAAGCAGGAATGAAAAATTTTCTCAGACTCTCTAAGATACGAATTTACATTTCTTACAATTATGAATATGGAAGCCATACAATGATTTAAAAACAGTCAATAATTGATTAAAACTTCAAGGGAGGGACATATTTTAAAAGATCAAAGAAATTCATCCTAATATACTCCAATGAAAAAAGTATGTTGATACTGGTAGTCCAAAAGAAATAGGACACAGATTATTTCACCCCTACTTCAAGAGGGGCCTGTTAATAAGCCACTGCCTTCATGTAAACATGATAGATTAAATTTCAAAAGGAATGCAAGGTGTGTGTGGATGGGGGAGGAATTTCCTAAAGGGACAGTTTTTATTATATTCTTTTTGGAGTGAACCAAACCATGTTTCTTTGCAAAATATAAAAGATAAAATGACAATTCTGAAATTTCATGGCATAATCTTATTAGTGTTTTCTATTTGAGATTTAAAAAAAGCCTCACATGAATAGCTTAAGTGAGAAGAAAATATGTAACTTAATGTGGACATCTGGTCTATTCTCTGAAAAGAGTTCCGCTTAGGGTGACTGAAATACATGAGGGTATTCCTCCCCACTTTCATGACCTGTGAAGGATCACACTTAAACAACTTTGTCTCATCAATTTTCCTCTCCCCTTCCTCTCTCCCCATTCCTGTCGCTGATCAACTGCTCTCAGGATCACTGACAAAGTCCCCATGACAATGTCCAACTTTACCTTTCCTTCTTTCTTGATCTCTTGGCTGCATATGGTACAACCAACCACTCCCTCCTTCTAAAAAACATTTGAGAGAGAGAGAGAAAGAGAGAGAGAGAGAAGAGAGTACGCCTATCTGCTGATTCACTCCCCAAATATCCACAGTGCTCCTGACTGGGGCCTAGGCTGAAGCCAGAGCCAGGAGCCAGAAACTCAATCCAGGTCTACCATGTGAACTTGAACCATTAGCTGCTGCTTCCCAGTCAGGAGCTAGGATCCAGGCCTGCTAATGGGAAGGATCAGGTCTTAACCACTGGGTTAGACACCCAGCCCTCTGAACAGTGTCTTTGGCTTACCTTCTCTCTTGGTGTGCTTTTTAGGTGCTTTTCCTCTTAACCTCCAAATGGGGGTGTGATCCACGGTTCAGTTCTTAGCTTGCTTTGTTTTCTTCCTCCCTCCCTCCCTTCTTTCCTTCCTTCCTTCCTTCCTTTGCTTATTTTATTTGAAATGCAGAGTTACAGAGAGACAGAGGGAGAGACAGAGAGAGAAGTCTTCCACCCACTGGTCCCCAAATGGCTGCAATGGCCAGAGCTGGGCTGATCTGAAGCCAGAAGACAAGAGCTTCTGCTGGGTCTCCCATGTGGGTACAGGGGCCCAGGGACTTGGGCCATCTTTTCCAGGCCATTAGCAGGAATCTGGATAGAAAGTGGAGCAGCCAGGACTCAAACTAGCGCCAATATGAGATGCTGGTGTTGCAGGCAGTGGCTTTACCTACTGTACCACAGCCCTGGCCCCAGCTGTCTTTCTTTCTATGTACAGTTGGTCTCTACATGCGCAGGGTCTGCGTCTGTGGATTCAAGCAACTGTGTATCAGAAGTATTCGAAGGAGGTCGGGAGTTTTGGTAAAGCAAGTTAAGCCACTGCCTGCAATACCAGAATTCCATACCAAAGTTGGTGATGAAATCATGAGTGCCAGTTTGAATACCAGCTGTTCTACTTCCAGTCTAACTCCCTGCTAATGATACCAGTTACCTGGGTTCCTGCCACCCACATAGGAGACCCGAATGGAGTTCCAGGCTCCTGATTTTGGCTTAGCCCAGTCCTGGCCATTTGAGGAGTGAACCATGAATGGAAGATTTCTCTCTCTCTCTCTCACCCCTCCCTCTCCCTCTCTCTCTGCCTTTCAAATAAATAAAAAAAAGCCACCAAAATGTTTGACAAGCATTCTAGAAAGTTCTAGGAAGCAAATCTTGATTCTTGAACATTGTGCTGGATCCATGGGGTTGAAGTGATGCATAGGCACACCCTACTATAGCATCCTGCCATTTCACAATCATCAGTCTCTGTCTACATTCTTTGAGCCTGTGTACCTGTGTCTCATTCACATACTGTGTGCTTAAGCCTATGATGGTCGAATCTGTACTGAACATGCAAAGACTTGTTTTGTTGTCATTGTTTCCTAATAATACAGTATAAACTATTTACATGACATTTACACTGTATTAAGTGTTACAGGTTATCTAGAGATGTTTTAAAGTATATAGGATGATGTGCCAAGGTTCTATACAAATACTGTGCCATTTAAATAAGGAACTTGACATCCATGGATTTTGGGAACTATAGGATCCTTGGAACAAAGATCCTCTGTGGATATCAAGGGGTGACTTGACACTCTCTCTACACGATCTCACTTACTTCCATGTCAGTAGGTATTATGCAGGGGTGAGGAACCTTTTTTTTCTGCCATGAGTCATTTGGAAATTTACAACAGCATTTGTGGGTTCTACAAAATTTTCATCCTAAAAATTAGTCTATTAGTCTGCTAAAGGGGCTGGCATTATGGCCTAGCAGGTTAAGCCATTGCCTGTAGCACTGGCATCCCATAAGAGTGCTGGTTTGTGTCTCAGCTGCTCTACCTCCGATGCAGCTCCCTGCTAATGCTCCTGGGAAAGAAGCCGAAGACGGCCTGAGTGCTTAGGCCTCTGCACCCACATGGGAGAACTGGATGAAACTCTTGACTCCTGGCTTTGGTCAGGCCCAGCTCTGGCCATTGAAGCCATTTGGAGAGTGAACCAGCTGAGGGAAGACCTCTCTCTCTCTCTCTCTCTCCTCTCTGTAACTTTCAAATAAATGGAATTTAAAAAGTCTAAAAAATTAGTCTGCTATAGCTTCATTGAATTTCCAGCTCTACCTGCAGTTGGCCTGTGGGCTGGACATTCATCACCTCTGAACCATATCGTTGGGTTTTATTCCAAGTCTTGACTTCCTTTCTGAGCTACAGGTGAATCAATTTCTCCTCCTGGCTATCTGATAGGGATCTCAAACTTCAAGTGTCTAAAATACAAGTCTCATGTTTCTGCCTCTTCCTCAGTGACCCTCCTCCCTGTCCTCCTTCTCATCCCTGTTTTACTAAGTTGTGTTCAATGAGTCAGTCAAAAATGTGACTCATCCTGGAGTCTCCCCTCCCTGTTAACTTCTCTGCACTTACCCTTTCAATGAGTCCTATCTACTCTGTCTACAAAACACAACCAAAATTGTGCTACTTCCTGACATTTCAGCTGCCAGCTCCTGGTTCTAAGCCAGAACTCAGCAATTACTGGGGTTCTTTGACCTCATCTTCTGGCATCCACTCTGGTCCACCTCTAACCTGTTCTGATGGAAGGGTGAATTCTGAAGATGCAGATTGGCTCAAGTCATCTCTCAGCTCCTTCTCCAATGCGTTACACCACAGCAGCACACCCTTTGTGCTAGCACGCCATGACACACCGACTCCTCCAGTTGCTTCTCCTACAACCTGCCAAGGTGGGGGTGCTCTCCAGCTCCCCAGCTTTTTCTGGGTCACTCCAATACACCAGCCTCTGCCCTGCTGCCCTCACAGCTCTTCTCACACCTTCTTTTCTCACTGATATAGTTAATATAATATATACTTAATACAAAATATATTTTATATATTAAAGTATATACACATACGTATATATTTGTGTATATATATATATATATTTGAAAGGCAGAGTGATAGAGAGAGAGAGGAATTTGCTCACCTGGACGACTCTCTAGTCTGTTTCCTCTTCAGTCCATCCGTTCACTGTGCTTTATTGTTTAAAATGACACTTATTCTTTTTATTTATTTTATTTATTTATTTCTTCTTTTTTATTTATTCTTGTAAGTCTATTGCCTAGAATAGTGCTTGCTCTATAGTACACAAGTTTAGTATACTGCTATATAGTACGTGCTAATTGTGCGGCAACTGAAAGGTCATCAGTTTAGAGATGGATGCATTAATATACACAAAGTTGATGCTCCTCTGAAGTCTGTGCTGTGGGAACACTAACCATACGCTTACCTCCTCTGATCCTAAGGGCTCCTTTTTTTTTTTTTAAAGATTTATTTATTTATTTGAAAGGCAAAGTTGCATAGAGAGGCAGAGACAGAGTGGACTTCCATCTTCTGTTTTTTTCCCCAAATAGCCACAACTCAGGCTGATTAAAAGCCAGGAGCCAGGAGTTTTTTCTGTGTCTCCCACATGGGTGCAGGGGTCCAAAGAGTTGGACCATGTTTTGTGGCTTTCCTGGGACTTGAAATGGTGCCCATATGGGATACTGGCGCTATTGCCCACTATGCCACAGTACTGGTCCCTAATGGCTCCTTCTAATGTCTTGTCATTGTGGTTGAAACCATGAATGCAATAGAGAGACTTGAAGCTGCCTCCACAGCTCAGGATACTGCTCAGGCTTTGCCTGCTGCCTCTCAAACTCCTCTTGACTTTGTTATACTGTGAATCTGGATTTTTTTTCTCTCAAGTCAGATGATCTGTTGACAGGTCAGAATCCTACAGCCCAGCCTAGGAAATACATTCAGACATGCTGGGTTTAGTTATTACATGTCTTTCTGAATGGCTTTTTTTTTTTTTTTTGACAGATAGACAGTGAGAGAGAGAGACAGAGAGAAAGGTCTTCCTTCCCTTGGTTCACCCCACAAATGGCTGCTATGGCCGGAGCTATGCTGATCCGAAGCCAGGAGCCAGGCGCTTCCTCCTGGTCTCCCATGTAGGTGCAGGGGCCCAAGCACTTGGGCCATCCTCCACTGCCTTCCCGGGCCAAAGCAGAGAGCTGAACTGGAAAAGGAGCAACCAGGACCAGAACCTGGTGTCCATATGGAATGCTGGTGCCGCAGGTGGAGGATTAACCAAGTGAGCCATGGTGCCGGACCCTGAATGGCTTTTATACTATGGAGCCCACTTCTACTGAGTTTGAGAAATGGGAAAATTCACTAGAGTTTTTAACTCCTCCTTATAGTGTCCCAACATTTGCTTTCATTGATTGCTATGCAGTCATGCTATGGGGTCCATTTCCAATGTTTTACATGCAATTATTCCTTATTAGGCCATACCTGGGCACATTCTTTCTTTTTTATTTTTTAAAAAGATTTATTTATTTGTTTTGAAAGTCAGAGTTACTGAGAGGGAAGGAGAGTGAGAAAAATAGATAGATAGAGAGAGAGACGTTTGCAATGGCCAGTGCTGGGCCAGGCCAAAGCCAGGAGACAGGAGCTTCATCTGGTTCTCCCACATGGAAGGCAGGTGCCCAAACACTTGGATCCTCTTTTGCTGCTCTACTCTTGAATAAATAAATAAAATCTTAAAAAAAGAATATAAAAGTCACATAGAATCCCACTAAATAGATCAATATTTACATTTTGATATATATCATTCCAGATATTTTGTATTGTGTATTTTGCATAATAAAGACTATATAATATTTAAGATATTTGATCTCAGAAGGAGAACTTATCATATATATGAATATTTGAGCACCATTTGTACTGTGAGTCCTACTCAAAGATGATATGAAAAGGGGCTAAGTGACAGAAATATCTGCCATGGGTAAAAATTTCAAATTGTGCAGTTTTCAAAAACTGAAGAAATGATTGTACGCTGTGAAGCTGACACTTCAGAAAAGCATTTTTCCAGCTCCTTGGCAGTGAGATTACGCATGCTATCCTCCAGGTAACTTTGCTTTAATGTGAGAAAAATAATTTTTTTTGGCATAATGATTCTCTTGGCATGTTTTCTGAAGTAGATGAGCCATTGATAGACTGTTGTTTTTATTAGATATTATTTTTTTTCAGAAAATTATAAGATGCATTATATTTTTCAAAAAGTTAAAAGGAAAAAAAAGTCTGGAGTGTTGATGATTACCTGATTTCCCAGCTAACAAACTACCTACTGATGACAAAGTTAGTCTGATCTGTTGAGTGCTGTTGACAGATGCAAAAACAATTTCGAATGTACTTCACAAAAAGAATATTTTTAACGCCTTTAAACTTGTCAGCCAGCTTAACTCTCCTCCCAAATGGTCCCATGAGGATTCTTAGCTTGGCGACCACAGCCTACTCCTGGGTGATGGATCCAGGAATATTCAAGACCTAGTTATCAACAATTGCCAGTACAAACAACACCATGTGGAGTGGACAGTGCCATTGTCTGAGAGCCAGGAGGCATGGGTGCCTATCTAGGGTGGGTGATCCAGGTGTCATTTTCACTTTTGTATCCCCAGGACTTCATCCAAACTTGGTTCAATATATACTTATGGAAATATTTGAGTCTAACAAGATGTCATTGTGAAGTGCCTTTCATATTTTATTATCCTCTTTTGAACAATGAAATTAAAGTATGCTGGTTGTAAAATTTCAAATTGTACAGATATACTTAGTGCAAAATACCCATTTAATTGACTTAATGTGAGTGTTTAAATTTCACTACTTTCATTTTAGTTCTGCTGATTAACTAGAAGATATGACCCTGAGAATTCACCATCTTTTACCTCTGGATACCCAACTTCACCAGCAGGATTTGTGGAGAAGCCCACTGGCCTTTGAATCCCACCTCGGGGTTTTGGGTCAGAGAATGTCCCACCATCAAAACAGATTGGAAACTGGGCCCAGCTGTGTGGTGTGAAGACACACAACTCACTTTTTTTTTTTTTTATTTGACAGGTAGAGTTATAGACAGTGAGAGAGAGAGAGACAGAGAGAAAGGCCTTCCTTATGTTGGTTCACTCCCCAAATGGCCGCTATGGCCAGCGCTGAGCCAATCTGGTAATTTAAAAAGCAAAATAACTCAGGATGTCAAGAAATGATTCCACCCAAATACAAAGATTTAATTTCATCAGGGAATTTCTAATTAATGATGTTTGAGTGTGTTTTAAATTCCCCAACCACATTTGTGCCATCCCTACTCACCACTTGGGGAAGGTTGAAGCCGGAGGGCACTTTTTAGATGAGTACTAGGAGCCACGTTTGTGCTGAATGGAATGGCACCAGCAAATGCAATTATTGCAGAAAGGAGACCCTGCGTCCCCAGGATACTGACTCCAACTCGGTTATGGTATCCCATCCATGTTCCTTTGTTTCACTGTGTTAAATTGCGCTACCAAAAGGCTGACGCAAAGTGCGAAACAAAGTTGTCATGTAGTATTCCCCTGGACAATCAAAGAGGCATTCTCTTGCTTCCACGAGGGTGCTGCTTAAAACTGACATGCACAACGATTTTTTCCAACCAAGGATTTCAACCGTAGACAGGAGGCTGCCTTGACTCCAAAACTCCACTGGACTGATGTTTCCATTGCTAACCTGGGTAGGATGCATTCATTTCACCCTGGGATTCCATTGTGCGAGAGATTATTTCTGGAAGGGGTCTTGGCGTCCTGGGGGAGCTGACTCCACCCAGCAGGGTGAACAGCTCATTCCTACAGCTCAATTTGCTCACTGTAGGGTTAGATTTCTATTTTGGCTGACAAGAGTCTCTGAACCCACCCACTATGCTGGTTGCGTGAAGGATTTCTCCTTAAGCTTTGTGGTGACTTGCAGGAAAAGAGGTTGTCATAAAGATTAAATGGGCAAAAAATGTGCATTGTGATGCAAGTACAGACCATAGGAAGTGTGTCTGCGCATGCATCGATGCTGTAAGCATCTCTACAGAAGTGCATTTTGGAAACTGCGACTTCTATAAATTTAAACGTCTGTAATTTTTGATTCAGAGACTCTGGCTTTGTGACACTATAAATTGTCCTTTTTAAAAATGATTTATTTATCTGAAAGTCAGAGTCACAGATAGGGAGAGACAGAGAGAGAGATATACATCCTCCATCCACTGGTTTACTCCCCAAATGACCCCAACAGTCAGTGCTGGGCCAGGGTGAAGTTAGGAGCCAGGAATTCTTGGGCCATCTTCTGCTGGTTTCCCAGGCACATTAGCAGGGAGCTGGATCAGAAGTGGAGCAGCCAGCACTTGAACCAGTGCCCATGTGGATGCCAGCACTGCGGACAGTGGCTTAACCTTTATTCAATGCAAATGTGTTGTAAAATGCTTAGATTCAAGTGAAGTTTAATTATATAAGTAATGTTTATGTTCACATGGACTTTTAATGATATTTCAGAAGAAGGAGTCCTTTTAAAACAGTCTATGGGGCCGGCACTGTGGCGTAAAGCTACTTCCTGCAGTGCCGGCATCCCATATGGGTGCTGGTTCGAGTCCTGACTGCTCCACTTCCAATCCAGCTCTCTGCTATGGCCTGGGAAAGCAGTAGAAGCAGTAGAAGATGGTCCATGCCACCTTGCACCCGCATGGGAGACCCTGAAGAAGCTCCTGGCTCCTGGCTTCAGACTGGCCCAGCTCTGGTCATTGAGGCCATTTGAGGAGTGAACCAGCAGCTAGAAGACCTCTCTCTCTCTCTGCCTCTGCCTCTCTCTAACTATGCCTTTCAAATAAATCAATAAATCTTAAAAAAAAAATTCTAAGACTGGCAAATTGTGGTGGCTTCATAAATATTGGGTAACAAGCAATCCCAAGATACAGAGAATATTGAAATGTCCATGGCACCAGGATTGTGGTGAGTAATTACAGGTTTCAATGCTACTGTGGCTTGGAAGTATAAAAATGCAATTAAAATATTGTGAGTGGGAAATAGTGTTTAGAAAATACTATTTAAGCATATATCTGTATACTACAAAAAAGTTCATCTTTAGATTATTGGTAAGAGTTGATAATGACAAAGGAAAACTATTCAGTGCCTATAAAATCTACCACTTTCCATTTGCCCAATACTATGTTTAAAAGATGGTACAAGATCAGCCAGCATATCTTTATTATTTTATTATTTTTTATTTTTTTTTTATTTTTTGACAGGTAGAGTGGACAGTGAGAGAGAGAGAGAGACAGACAGAGAGAAAGGTCTTCCTTTGCCATTGGTTCACCCTCCAATGGCCACCACGGCCAGCGCACTGCAGCCGGCGCACCACGCTGATCTGATGGCAGGAGCCAGGTACTTCTCCTGGTCTCCCATGGGGTGCAGGGCCCAAGCACTTGGGCCATCCTCCACTGCACTCCCTGGCCACAGCAGAGAGCTGGCCTGGAAGAGGGGTAACTGGGACAGAATCCGGCACCCCGACTGGGACTAGAACCCGGTGTGCCGGCGCCACAAGGCGGAGGATTAGCCTAGTGAGCCGCGGCGCTGGCCTCAGCCAGCATATCTTAAAAATTGCCCAAGATGTGGAATCTCAGATTCAGAGGCACAGACACCACGTGTCCTAGAAATCCTGACTTCACAGATGGGATAACACCGGGAATAGGTATTTTTAAACAATTATTTATTATTTATTTATAT
Organism: Oryctolagus cuniculus; assembly: GCF_964237555.1. Classification (NCBI taxonomy): domain Eukaryota; kingdom Metazoa; phylum Chordata; class Mammalia; order Lagomorpha; family Leporidae; genus Oryctolagus; species Oryctolagus cuniculus. Next base: position 6,494,291 of record NC_091443.1, read on the forward strand.
TACTATTTTTTAATTTAAAGGCAGAGAAACAGAGAGAGACAGAGTGGGGAGAGATCTCCAGCTCACTGGTTCACTCCCCAAATGTCCCAACAGTCAACACTGGGCTAGGTGGAAGTCAAGAGCCAGAAACTCAACTCAGGTCTTCCAAGTACTTGAGCCAACACCTTCTGCCTCCCAGGATAGCATCAGCGGGAAGCTGGATCTGAAAACCAGACACCTCACTATGGGATGCAGGCATCCCAAATGGGATTGAGCTGCTGCACCACGTGCTTGTCTCAAGGGAGCAAGCATTTTTAAAGAAAGTGTTAATAAAGGTGATTCTCATGTGCTGTTATGCTCAATAATTCTGAGGCTTGTCTTTTGCCATCAAAAATTAAGTAAAACAAAACAAAACAAAACAGTGCAAACCAGGTAGTTCAATATAAAAAAATAAGTTCTTATGTTTGTATAACAAAAGACTTTCAGTGGCTGAGAAAACCTACTGCAGGTGCTCCTTAAAATAGCAAGGCAGTAATTTATATGGCCAGTAAGAGGGGTTTGTTAGAGTGTTGTGGCATGAGTGGTGTAGCTTCCTGTGTTTTATCATTTTAGAAAGCAGTAACTGGTTGGGTATTGCCTGGGTAAGCTATTCAAGTGTTTGAGACCTTGGTTTTCTCCTCTGTTGGGATGAAGTGGATCTCCTGACTCCAACCAGCAAGGATTCTAGAAGTTTATGATAAAGCAATTTTTAAATGGTGGGAAAATGTCAAGTAGTGGCTATCTTTACCTAGGTACATGCTAGAAGAAGTCAGGAGAGGATGTCTCTATGTTGAAGAGAAGATGACTAAAAGAAAAAGGAGGGTGCTGGCGCCGTGGCTCACTAGGCTAATCCTCCGCCTTGTGGTGCTGGTACACCAGGTTCTAGTCCCGGCCGGGGCACCGGATTCTGTCCTGGTTGCCCCTCTTCCAGTCCAGCTCTCTGCTGTGGCCAGGGAGTGCAGTGGAGGATGGCCCAAGTGCTTGGGCCCTGCACCCCATGGGAGACCAGGAGAAGTACCTGGCTCCTGCCTTCAGATCAGCGTGGTGCGCCAGCCGCAGCGGCCATTGGAGGGTGAACCAACGGCAAAGGAAGACCTTTCTCTCTGTCTCTCTCTCTCACTGTCCACTCTGCCTGTAAAAAAAAAAAAAAAAAAAAAAAAAGAAGAAGAAGAAAAAAAGAAAAGAAAAAGGAGGAGGAGGACGAGAAGGAAGGGAAGAAAAAGAGGAGGGGGTGGGTATCAATATATTGAGCACTAATTATATGCCAGGACCACAGGTGAACACATGATGTAGATCATTTAAGTTTTATTAAATATTTATTTATTTGAAAGATAGATAGAGAGAGAGAGAGATATCTTCCATCAGCCGCTTTGCTCCCCAAATGGCTGCAATAGCCAGTTCTGGCCAGGCTGAAGCCAGGAGCCAGGAACTCCATCTGGATCTCCCACATGGGTGGCAGGGGCCCAAACACTTTGGTTTTCCCAGGTGCATTAGCAGGAAGCTGGTTTGGGAGCAGAGCAGCTAGCACTCAAACTGATGCTCATCTAGGATGCTGGCATTGTAGGTGGAGGCTTAACCCACTGTGCCACAATGCTGGCCCTAGATTCTTTAATGTTAATCTTCATGCAAACACCAAGAGGTTAGGGAAGTCCATTAAAGGAGAAAACCGTCAAAAAAAAATTAAAAAAAATTAAATAAAGGAGAAAACCAAAGCATAGCAAGTTTCAGCCAGCTCCTAAGGACAGATGTTGATCAGAGGCAGAGTGGGAATTTGAACCAGGAGTGTTGACTTTGTGCTCTAAACCACAGTACAAAAATACCTACATTTAACAATACATACAGGATTTGATAACTGTAGACACCACTCACTGCCCTCTTCAGATAATACTTACTTTGAAAGAAATTCGTAATTGTTCCCTGTAATTTCTCTTCTTCCCACTTCCTCTCTTGAAACTCATAGCTATGGGAAAAGATAAGGTTTGAAAAGCACGCTTCACCTGGAGGCTTTAGCAACATGACCTTAAGTGCCAATCACGTAGGAGTGCACCTTGCTGCTCAAGGACTTCTCAATTTTTTTCTCCATCTGTGAGATATTACTTAGCATGATCAGATTCTGGGCTTGTTAAAAGTTTCACAAGTTCCTTTTTGAGAATTTTTGAAATTAAGGCCCAAATGATTGAAGAACTCAAGACATTAAGTAGCATGGACATCATTAAAGAGAAAGAAATTATTATTTAATTAGATGACTGCCCTCTGTATTGTTACTTTATTTTCTAGTTCCTTGCAAATAGGCTCCCTGCTGTTTGCAGTTTCTGGCTATCTTTCTTCCCTTCATTACTAATTCCTTTTTACCCCTCTAATCAGTCCCAGTGTCGAGCATTTGTTTGGAAGCCTGGTTTTGTTGGGCATTCCCTTTTGGATTCCAGGGTGACTAGCAGATCTAGGCGAGGACTCAGCCAGTAGCCAAGGTCAAGGGTACACCTTGTGAACACACAGCCACGTCTCACCCACAGTTTTATGCAACTATTACACTTCAGGGTCAAGGTTCGTTGGGAATTTCCATAAATCTGATGGGTAATGTGCCAAATGAGATTAGAGAGGGCTTCTCGTGATCATGGTCAAATGAAAATATCTTATGTTAATTTCCTAGTACAAGCTTGAGGCAGGTAGTTAATACTTCTTTGTGAAGAACTAGAGACTCTCACAGGGAGGAAGCCCAAACTACAGTCAAAATTGAGAGATGAAGGAAGCAGGGTGTCCAGCAGAATCTTCCTGACAGGCCTGCATCTTTTTCCTTATACTCCACATTATCTGCTGACGCCTACCCTAAGTGTTACCCTAAAACACACATTTCACTTAAGTCAATTTTAAGAGTTGTATTTATATAATTCAGTGTCAACACATTCTTTATTTTGTTGCAAAATAGAAAACCTAGCAGGACAAAAGAACATTAGCAAATGGAGGGGTGTTTACAGATTGAATCTTCAACTACTTACCCGTGTACACATTTTTTTCTTTTAAGCCTCGACCTGAATCAACCCAAATCATCAGAGTGCATTTTAAGCTATCCATCTTGGAATTGACACAAAAATGTTGGCTCTACTTATATTTGAAAACAAGACAGCATTAATATTTTAAGGCAATTGCAAGAGGAGGGATTTAGAAAACAGACTTGACAGTTATCTCTGGCCTTCTGGTAACCCAACTCAGCTGAGAACACAGCTTCCCAACCTTAGTCCCGTACTGTCATTGAATATACTAGGAACTCCCTCAATGTAAATAAGTTCAAAAAAGCAAATGCAGTAGAATTCTCATCACACATTTATAAAATGGGGACTAAAATGGCAGGGGCGTAGTTGAGAAAGGGAAATGTGCGTGGCATATAGTAAGCATTTGGGAAAGGTTGGTTATTTTGCAATCCTATGAACATATTTTTTTTTACAAAGGAAGCCCGATCAGAGCATTTCGAAGTTTTTTTTTCATATTTCTACTACTAGTAATTATTTATTGATATTGATTAATTGTAGTTTGAATAAGAGCATTTTGGGTAAATTATGAAGACATGGCTTGCAAAGTCTCAGAATTTGGACTTAATCCAATAGAAGATGGGGACTCATAATGGATAAACCAGAAATTGCTAAAAAGAAAGTGAGGGTCAGGAAATTAGCAGTCAATATGCCTACAACTGGCTCCTGAATCCAGATTTCCTGCTGGTATGCTCACTTGGAGGCAGTAGGTAACGGCTCCAATAATTGAGTCCTTCCAAAAGACAGAAAGTAACAGATGCTGGGGAGGACATGGAGAAAGGGGAACACTTATACATTGTTGGTGGGGATGTAAATTAGTATAGCCACTATGAGAAACACTATGGAGATTTCTTTAAAAAACCAAGAAATAGACTTACCATATGGTCCAGCAATCCCACTACTGGGTGTATACACAAAAGACATGAATGTGTTATATAAAAGAGATTCCTGCACGATCATGTTTATAGGTATTTTTCACAATAGCCAAAATTTGGAATCAAGCAAAGTGTCCATAATTAGATGAATGAATAAAGAAAACATGGTCTATATACATCACGGAATATTATTCAGCTGTAAAAAAAGAATGGAATTTTACCATTTGTAGCAAAATGAGCACAACTGGAAGACATCATGTTGAATGAAATAATCCTACACAGAACGACAAATACTGCGTGTTTTCCTTTATATGTGGGTGATAGAATTAAAAATAAATAAATAAAGAAATATCTGTGTGTATCAGTATTGCTGCAAATATAGTTTTGTAAAACTTTATTTTATACCTTTGTCAAACCAATGGTGCACCATGCTGATCCGATGGCAGGAGCCAGGTACTTCTCCTGGTCTCCCATGGGGTGCAGGGCCCAAGCACTTGGGCCATCCTCCACTGCACTCCCGGGCCACAGCAGAGAGCTGGCTTGGAAGAGGGGCAACCGGGACAGAATCTGGCGCCCCGACCGGGACTAGAACCTGGTGTGCCGGCGCCCCAAGGCGGAGGATTAGCCTAGGGAGCCGCGGCGCCGGCTTAAAGATTTATTTATTTATTTGAAAAGCAGAGTTACAGAGAGAGAGAGAGAGAGAGCGATCGAGCTTCTAGCTGATGGTTCACTTCCTGAATGGCTGCAACAGCCAGACCTGGGCCCACCTGGAGCCAGGAGTCAGCATCTTCTTCCAGGTATCCCACGTGGGTGCAGAGGCTCAAGCACCCGGGCCATGTGATGCTTTCCCAGGCACACTAGCAGGGAGTTGAATAGGAAGTACAGCAGCCAGGACTTGAACTGGTGCCCATATGGGATGCCGGTGCCATAGACAGTGGCTTTACTCACTACCCCACAGATCCCACCCCTATGCTACTAAAGTTTTAATGATCTGTGATTACTTTGAAATTTCTGTACATGGATGACATGGTCATTTTTCCATCCAGTTATTTTTTATAGCCTTTGTCTATACTCCCAGTAAACTAGGGTCTTTTTTTTTTTCGTGACTTGTTTGGGTTCTTATTTGATGAATCATTAAGTATTTTTACTGTAATGTAAATTTGAAAGATGTTATCTCAAAAATCAAGCAAAAAGAAAAAAGAGGGAGGGGGCTGAGAAGGAGAGAGGAAGAGGGAGGGAGGAAGGGAGGCAATATCGTTATATTCTGAGAATTAAATCTATGTACTATATTGAATCTGCTAAAAACTAATTAAAAATAAAATGGAAAAAAACCCTGGATCCTTACTTTCCACATAGGAGACCTGGATTGAGTTTCTGGCTCCTGGCTTTGGCCTAGCCCAGTCCTGGCCATTATAGGCATTTAAGAGGTGAATCAGTATATGGTAGTTCTCTCTCTCCTCTCTCTCTCTCTCTCTCTCTCTCTCTCTCTGTGCGTGTGTGTGTTTTTCTTCTTCTCAAATAAATAAATAAAAATTAAGATGAGTAATGTAGGAATAATAGGGTCTCTACACGTGGATTCAGGCTGGAGGAAATGAAGCCATAGGCAAACTCCAGAGTATGGCAATAGAGGTAGTAGATGGTATTGATGGGTAGGTTTAATCAGGAGGTACATGACAGAGTGCTTGGTGGCTTCATAGGTGAGTGAGAGAGAAGGTATGCCCACCATGTAAAATCCTGGCAGCCAAAAGAGTGGCAGATACCAGTAAAGATAAGGAGAGGTTTGGATAAGAATCACCATACCTCAAGTAGGGCTGAGAATGGAGAGAACCGAGCTGAGAATCACCTGAATAACTTGGCAATGGATGTCGGGTCAGTTGCCTACAGGTGGGCAGAATACAAGATAGACTAACATGAAGAGAGGGCTTCCTTCGCAGGTCCCCTTACCCAGGTGTTCAGGGACGCTGATAGTGCTGGTGTACACACAGCTCTTCTGTGTTTGGTCCTCAGGTGTACTCGCTCAGTAAGTACAGCATCACAATGGCAGAGTGGATGGCAGAACTAGGACTCCTTGGTAATCAGCAGGCCAAGATAAAGGCGGGGGGCTGGCCGGGAGAGCCTTCCTGAGCACCTGCTGCGTGCCAGGCTCTTTGAAGGATGCCTAGTACACATCCCTTCATCTGATCCTGTACCTGATGAGCTGTCTGCCCTACATCTGACCTCACCCTTCTTTGGGGATGTCTCTGTGGTGTTGGTTTGGACCTGGTTTCCACTAGGAATTCTGAAAGGATCCAGTCCCCTTCCCCTTTCTCTGTCAGCCAGGGGTCTGTCCAGTGCATAGGGAGTCATGTGAAGGCAGACTCACAAGTGCGGATTGTTAGGGTCGATGTCATAGTTGTGCTACACATTGGGGTCAATGGTCCGAGGCTGGTGTGGCAAGTGAGATCTTCTAGTGGGACTAACTGGCCATTTACAGGCCGGGGTTCTTTGCCTAACTTTCCATGTTTTCCTCAATCCCTGATATTTAAAAATATTCCCTGATATTTTCCTGAATGTTCACTTTCCATGTCAATCAGCCAATATCTTTCTCTTATTTACCATCAAAAATCTTGACTGGAATAAATGCTTGTGACGCCTCCCAGTGTCTTATTTAACTCAGCGCATTCTTACAAATGAAGAAACAGAAATTCAGAGGTTAAGCAACTTGTGCAAGATCAGAGGGCCAGAGAGTGGTAGAGCCAGGGTCCTATGTCAGGTTTTTCCTGCACAGGCCATCATGTAAGGAGAGTCCAGACCTAAAGCTTAAAACATCCTGAGGACGTCATGAAGTCATTTCATCCAATAAGCAATGAGGTTCCCTCAACCTCAGGATACGCTTAAGCAATGCTATACTTCTTTTAAAAAATGGAGGTTTGTGATATAATTTTTGAAAGTCAAGTAAAACCTGTTTTAAATTTTTAAACCGATTTCAAGGATGAATTATTTGAAAACTTCAAGGTAAATTCTTCAATTATTTGTAGCAATCGCTTACCCAGAATGCCTCTGTCAAAGAGCATGCAAATTTTTCATCCAATAAACAAGAGGAAGCATTCACACACTCACAACTTCTTATGAGAGGAATGCTTTGCCAAGCACAGGTCCTTTCCTGAAGCTCCCAGGGTTGAGTAGGAGCAGGGAGGTCCCGGGGGCTCAGCTGGGCAGAGCAAGGAGCCAGCCCGTGTGCCTGCCCTCAGCTTCTCTCGACCCAGCATGTGTCATGTTCCCTAACCCTCACGTGGTGACTGGGCCTGATTACACAAGATGCCATGTTCCCTAATCATATCAGTCGCATCGCTGTGAACGGCGGTGACAAGGGTTTGAAGGGAGATCACAGCTGTCTAATAAAAAAAATCAGATAAAGCGACAGTGTAGCAGGCAGGAGTTCATCCCTCGGACTGTGTGATGGGGTTTTGCCCTCTTTCTAAGTCAGCTTGACCCCTGCCTGCCTGTTCTCTTGTCTGCAGAACCCAAGTCTCATTATGACGGGAGTCGTGCAGGTGTGGCTCGCACACCCGGGCTTGTTGTTTGTTCTGCTGGCTCAGACTCCGGGTCTGTGAAGTGAACATTGTCACTTTGGTGAATTTGGAGCTTGTCACTGCCAGCATTGAGACAGCTCTTGTGCATCAAAGGAAAGCCTGGGCACACCCCTCCCTGTTCCTCTCTGAAGCGGCTCTAAACTTAAGACACCACCTCTCTATTTTGCCACTCCGTTTTTAATCTGTCTTCAAAGAGAAAGCCAACTGTCTTGAATTAAACACGAGGCAGTTCTTGAAGTCATGTGTGATGAAAGTGATTAAATAATTAATTCAAACAAAGGTGATTTCTGAGTCAGGTTGGGGGTCAGAATAAAAAAAGAAGTCTTGATTTAAAGCAGCATTTACTCAGCACGCTACGGGGAAAATATTTAATATGATAGGAAATTACCATGTTGGAGACTGTGAACCTGTGTCTCCCTTGCTTCCGCAGTTCCCAGGACTCTGGCCTCTTGCTGCTCATAGAACAGATCAAGGCTGCTCCCCTCTGCCCCAGGGCCTTTGGACCTCCTATGTACTTCCTTTGTTAGAAGATGCTCGTCCTCAATATTTATACGCGTCTCTATTCTCAGGTCTGTAGATCTCTGTCCAATTATTAGCTCCCTAACAGTCCCTCCCTGACTGTCCTAGCTATAATCCTGTCTCTAGCCAGTTCCCTCTTTGTATTTCTTTATGATAGCTTTTTATGGCTTGGCATTTGTCAGTATTAACTTTTTTTTTGTTTTATTGCCAGTCAAAACACCAGGATGTAAACTCTACGAAGACGATATTTTATCTGCTTTTTCCTCTGCAATCTCTCCAGCACATGGCACAGCACCTGGCAAAGTGTGTGCAGAAACATTCAGTGAACAAATGAAGGAATGAGTGAACCTCAAAGCTTAAATGTTTCAACCTTTTCTGAGATCAAAATAAGCTCTTAGAAATGCTCTTGACAGCAAAAGACAATTACATATACATGTGAATGACAGAACTTCCCCACTAGAAAGATAAATTCGGATTGAGGCACAAATTGAATTCTTTTTAAAGACATATTTATTTGAAAGAGAGTTACAGAGAGGGAATGGGTGCATACAGGCAAAGAGAGAAAGCTTTCATCTGCTGGTTCTTTCCCCAGATGATTGTGACAGCTAGGGCTGGGCCAGGCAGAAGCCACGAGCCAGGAACTTAATCTAGGTCTTTCACTTGGATGAGGGGCCCATGTGCTTGGGCTATCTTACATTGCATTCCCAGGCACATTAGCAGGGAGCTGGATCATAAGTGGAGCAGCTGGGACATGAATAGGCACCCATATGGGATTCTGGCATTGCAGGCAGCAGCTTAACCCGCTGCGCCACAGCGCCAGCCTCACACATTGAATTCTTGAAAAAGAAAACAAAGCAGAATGAATGCATTCTGTGGGCCTTTGAAACAAAGTATTGGACTTTTGAGAATGCTTTTTTAAGGGTCAAGACATGTTTATCAGAGGCATGTGGGGCTTCTGTTTGGTGATGGACTACATCCAAGGAGAAGTCCACTTCCCCACCTGTTATGCTGGGTGTGTGTGTCCAGTTTGTAGCAAGTTATCTATAGCAGAAAGGTCTTGAGCCAATGCTTGAGTATAACTGACAGCCAATCTGATGGAGACTAAATTATGCACGTGAGCCTGGCTGCACCCAGCTGCCTAGATGAACTGTGTACAATTGTTTGGTAACCCCTTGACCCTTCACTTGTCCAAAGTGGCAAGTGTGTAAGTGGGTTTGTAATGGTAATTATTAGGAACATCTCAATACTCTTTTCTGAACTGTGCTATCTCTAGACAACTTGGTGTATGTTTCCAAGAGCCCCATCCTGGTGATAAAACGCCCAGACCCAAACTTCTCTCTCTTTATCAGATACTCCGACCAGGCAGATAAGGCTGAGTTACAGAGCTAGGGCACAGGCCTCCTTCCTTTAAGGAAGTCATCCGAGTGATATTTTGTTCATGATACTGACCAGCAGAAAAAGTGTGGGAAAAGCATACATAAACAGTACTCGTTTATATGCAGAAATCAGCTCATTTATATACAGAAATGAAAATTCAGATCAGTTTGATATCATAAAACCGTGGTTGTAATTGGGTGGGCCTGGGAGCAGGGCACTTGGGGAGAAGCAGGAAACTGAGAGACTATATGTATAGGGTATGGGCATAGCAATCAAAATGCCTAAAGGGTGGCTTCAAATTCAGGGTGGGTAGAGAGGTCTCATTGTGCAGGAGGCTGCGGTTGGAGCACAAGGCAAAGCTGAGCCTTGCTTTCATGGACAGGGAGGGGATGGGTGGCAGTCTCTACCTAGAACCCTGGCTTTCAGAGCAGAGGAGAGGAAAACTCAGGATAAGAGGGAGAGCCCCAGTTGGCAGGAGGGTGCTGAGGGTGAGGATGCCATTTCACGGGTAGCTGAAGGGCAAGTCCAGGAAACAAAGGACAGCAATTGGTCACATTTCGCTAGAGCCAGCAAGCGGTGGGGCTAGAAAGTGTGAGCAGGAGGCCATGTCCACACAGGTGACCGCATCTGGCTCTCGAGTACCCTTGGCTTTGAGGAGTGGGCTAATTCCTGTCTGCACTAGCTGGCAAAGCCCTTTCAAGACACAGCAAAGGTAATGCATGAACAGATACAGCATATTAATCAAAACAGCTGTTTGAATTGGATCCACAGGTAACTATTTCCTATGATGATTTGCAATTTTTGGTAAATATTTGTGATTTTCTTTTTAGTGTAGGATGACATGCAATAATGAAATAATTGGGTTTACATATGTCACGGTTATCACTACAAATACAATTATGAGAATAATTAAAAATTTCAAGTCCAATGAATAAGCTTTCTTTCAAAATCCTCTGTCTGTAGGAGTATTTCACAGGGGAATGGTGTGGTTGGAGAGGACCAGAAATTGCATGAATGTTGTGATATATAGAGACATAATTGCTGTCAATGTAAGTGATGTGGCTTCGTGGAGTAAAATAAGATGATTGCTTAGGGTTTTCCAAAACCTCCTAAAATTGCTTCTATACCACATGTAACCACATGTGGTATAAATAAAATGTGAGTCAAAGGAATGAGGAAAGATAAACATATAATTAAAAACAGCTCAGTAGATACTTGGGCTCATTCATTTCAATGATGGCATCTGCAGTTTATGGAGCGGTTATAGACCAGCAATATATCGGCGTTGACTACATGCCATAAAACACATCAGTGCAGCCGGGGCCCGAATTATTATACACAAACAATAAATCCATCCTGTTAACAGGATAAATATGATAACTGTTGATAATGCTGGAAAGTGGCAGAATGTGATCCCTAAGTAAATAGTTCTGCGTTCTTAAGAAACAAAGATTACTTAAGCTTTTAGTGCCTCCCATGACTTCCGTTCTCTTATCTGTAGCTGAATTAAAAGACAGATTGTGGCCTTGAAAGCATCTATGCTAATCACTGTTTGTGAGTCTAATAAAAGACATCAGTCCAGCCATTTATTTGTGAAAATGAAATCTTCATATTGTGAAGGTCAGTTTTAGTTGAAGTAGTATAATCAGCAAAAGTCAAGGTTCTTTTGCCATTAAAACTGCTCATGGAGCAAATCTTTGGTATTGTATCCTTCACCTTGAATCCTGTCCTGTTTGTAAAAAAATAGCAAATACATGCCACAACATGATGATGATGCAGTCTCCAAGGCTTTGTGTTTTCTCTAGGAGACAGTTATACAAACAGATGGAAAATCTCTTATCAAACATTGTTAAATGCAACCCACCTGATAAAATACACCTGACTGTGTGCAGGGAGTTAGCATTTTCTCAACCATCATCTCATTCTGTCCTTTCAGAAATGGAATATTTTTCCACTATGGTTTGCATCAGGAGTTACAGTTAATAAGGGCTTTCGGGTGGCGTGTCAAAGAAACTCATTTCACGCATGCTTGGTATACATGAAGATGTGTGCTAGGTATCATACTCCTCTGTGTGCAAAATTGTTCTGTGTTATGCTGTACTGAAGGAGGAAGCAGACAAGCAGGTTAAAATTTTCTCAAAAACTCATCATTGTTTTATTTTTTTTTGCTGCTGCTGCTTCTCCTTCTCCTGCTTCTGCTTCACTGAGACCCAAAGCTTCATCATTCATTAGGAGAATTGCTGTTGAAGAAAAATATACCATCATGGTAGAGCTTATCATTCTTAAAACTGGTATCTTTTTCAAATATGACACTTTATTTTGCCATGTATGTAGAAGCTTAATTAAAAAAAATCTCTATATAGGCATGGGTGGAGTTTATGTGTGTATCAGCTACCTGACAGGGACTTCAAAAAGGTCATGGGATATGAAATTAAAAATGAGCTTATTTGGGTGCAAAATATTGAAATTTGCATAGCTTTTTCACAGCACACATCTTCCATGAACATTTTGAGGACCCCCTCAAGTAAATTTTCTCTTTGAAGAATTTTAAATTAATTTTGCTAAAATATAATTTACATATAATAAAATCACCAATTTTGAGACAGTTTGATGGGCTTTGGTCAATGCATACAATCATGCAATAGTCATGACTATCACAATTTAGAATATTTCCATCTTACCAAAAATTTCCCTCATGCTCAGTAACTAATCTCTCCTTATGACCTGTAACAACTGTTTTTAAAAATACAGTATGGGGCTAGCACTGTGGCATAGCGGATCAAGCCACTGCCTGCAGTGCCAACATCTCCCATATGGGTACCAGTTTGAGTCCTGGCTGCTCTATTTCCAGTTCAGCTCTCTGCTCTGGCCTGGGAAAGCAGTAGAAGATGGCCCAAGTCCTTGGGCCCCTGCACTCTTGGAGGAAGCTCCTGGCTTCTGGCACTGGATTGGTGTATCTCCGGCCATTGTAGCCAACTGGGGAGTGAACCAGTGGATGGAAAACCTCTCTCTCTCTTTCTCTTTCTCTCTCTCTCTCTCTTTCTCTGTGTCTCCTCTCTCTGTGTAGTTCTGACTTTCAAATAAATAAATCTTTAACATATATTTATAATATGTATTTTCATTGTGTTTACCAGTATATTTCATTACATATATACATATATATGTATACACACATTTATTTAAAGATTGGGCAGTTACTGGAGTGGAGAATGGCCTTCTTCCAACCTCCCCCCCCGAAACCTTTTATTTAAGGAACACAAACTTCATGCATTTCATAAATAAGGCTTTAGGAATATAGTGATTTTTCAGACTGTACCTGCCCTCTCATCCACATTCCCACCCTTCTTCCTCCTTCCTCTCTTATTCCCATTCTTATTTTTAATAAGATCTATTTTCAATTAACTTTATACATATATGATTAACTCTATACTAAGTATAGAGTTCAACAAATTGTATGAAAACAACATCTGTTGCTCAACAGTGGAGGCAAGAGCTGTTCAAACTTATTGCGTCTCAAAGTGTCAATTTCACTTCTACAGATTGCCTTTTAGGTGCTCTATTAGTTATCACAGATCAGGGAGAACATATGGTATTTGTCCTTTTGGGACTGCCTTATTTCACTAAGTATGATGTTTTCCAATTTCATCCATTTTGTTGCAAATGACAGGATTTCATTTTCTTTTTACTGCTATGTAGTATTCCATGGTGTATATATCCCATAATTTCTTTATTCAGTCTTCAGTTGATGGGCATTTGGGTTGATTCCATATCTTAGCTGTTGTGAATTGAGCTGCAATAAACATGGGGGTACAGATCATTCTTTCAGATACCAATTTCATTTCCCTTGGATAAATTCCTAGGATTGAGATGGCTGGGTCATATGGTAGGTCTATATGCAGATTTCTGAGGTATCTTTATACTCTCTTCTACAGTGGCTGGCCCAGTTTACAGTCCCACCAACAGTGGATTAGGGTACCTTTTTCCCACATCATCACCAGCATTTGTTGTTTGTTGGATTCTGTATGAAAGCCATTCTAACAGGGGTGAGGTGAAATTTCATTGTGGTTTTGATTTGCATTTCCATGATGGCTAGTGATTCTGAGCATTTTTTCATGTATCTGTTGACAATTTAGATTTCCTCTTTTGAAAAATGCCTGTTTAAGTCCTTTGCCCATTTCTTAACTGGGTTGTTTGTTTTGTTGTGTTTCTTGATCTCTTTAAATATTCTAGTTATTAATCTTTTATCAGTTGCATAGTTTGCAAATAATTTCTTCCATTCTGTTGGTTGCCTCTTCACTTTGCTGAGTGCTTCTCTAGCAGTACAGAAGCTTCTCAATTTGATGTAATCCCATTTGTCAATTTTGGCTCTGATTGCCTGTGCCTCTGGGGTCTTTTCCAAGAACTCTTTGCCTCTGCCAGTGTCTTGCAGGGTTTCCCCAATGTTGTCTGGTAATTCGATGGTATCATGTCATGGACTTAGGTCTTTGATCCATCTTGAGTGGGTTTTTGTGTAAGGTGTAAGGTAGAAATCTTATTTCATACTTCTTCCTGTGGTGATACAATTTTCCCAGCACCACTTGTTGAAGAGACTGTCCTTACTCCAGTGATTGATTTTAGCTCCCTTCTCAAAGATAAGTTGGTTGTAGGTGCGTGGGTTGATTTTTGGCATTTCTGTTCTGTTCCATTGGTCTACTCATCTCTGTTTGGATCAGTACCAGGATGTTTTGATTATAACTGCCCTGTAAAATGTCTTGAAATGTGGTATTGTGATGCTCTGGCTTTGTTTTTGTTGTATAAGATTGCTTTAGCTATTTGGGGTCTCCTGTCCTTTCATATAAATTTCAGCATCATTTTTTCTGTATCTGAGAAGAATGTCCTTGATATTTTGATCAGTATCAAATTTAATCTGTAAATTTTTTTGGTAGTCCGGACATTTTGATGATATTGATTTTTTCAATCCATGAACGTGGAAGCTTTTTTTTTGTATCTTCTTCTATTTTTTTCTTTAATGTTTTATAATTTTTGTGTCTTCTTCTGTTTCTTTCTTTAATGTTTTGTAATTTTCATCATAAGATCTTTGACAATTTATTCAAAGGTATTTGATTACTTTGTGGCTATTATGAATGGAACTGATCTTAGAAGTTCTTTCTCAGCCTAGGCATTGTATGTGTATACAAAGGCTATTGATTTTTGAGTGTTGATTTTATATCCTGTCACTTTACCAAACTCTTCTATGAGTTCCAATAGTCTCTTAGTGGAGTCTTTTGGAATATATATATATTCATATCATCTGCAAATAGGGATAGTTTGACTTCCTCCTTTCAAAATTTTATCCCTTTAATTTCTTTTTCTTGCCTAATGGCTCTGGCTAAAACTTCCAGGACTACATTGACTAGCAATAGTGAGAGTGGGCATCATTGTGTGGTTCCAGATCTCAGAGGGAATGCTTCCAACTTTTCAACATTTATGTTTATCATAAATTGCCTTGATTGTGTTCAGAAATGGTTCATGTATGCGCAATGTGCTTAAAGTTTTCATCCTGGAAGGATGTTGTATTTTATCAAATGCTTTCTTTGCATATATTGAGATAATCATATAGTTTTTATTTTTCAATTTGTTAATGTGGTGTATCAAATTGATTTGTGAATGTGGAACCATCCCTGCATACCTGGGATAAATCCCATTTGGTCCAGGTCAATGATCTTTCTGATGTTTTGTTGCATTTGATTGGCTAGTATTTTGTTGAGGATTTTTCCATCCATGTTCATCAGAGAAATTCGTCTTTACTTCTCTTTCTCTGTTGTATCTTTTTCAGGTTTAGGAATGAAGGTGATGCTGGCTTCACAAAAGGAGTTTTGGAGGATTCTCTTCCTTTCAATCATTTTGAATAGCTTGAGAAGAATTGTAGTTAGATCTTCTTTAAATGTTCTGGTAGAATTCAGTGGTGAAGCAATCTGGCCCTGGACTTTTCTTTGCTGGGAGGGTCTTATCTTACTGATTCAGTTTCCTCCTTGGTTATTGGCTTGTTTAGGTTTTCTATGTTTTCATGGCTCCATGAATCTACAGTACTGGTTTTTAGTTTTCCAATTTCAGATTCTTTCTTTTGGTCTGATTGTAAAATTTACAGAAATCTGTCGTCTAACTTTGACATTCTTTCTTCAGCCTTACCAAGTCCGTTATTAAAGCTCTCCACAGTATTTTTAATTTGTTCTATTGAATTCTTCATTTCCAATATTTTGTTTGATTTCTCTTTAAAATCTCAATCTTGTGGGAAAAATTTTTATTCATGTCATATATGGATTTCTTTAGTCCATGTATTTGCTTCTGATTACTTCTAAGTAATCCTAGGATCAATTTTTTGAATTACATTTCTGGCAGTTTATCAATCTCTTTATCTAATATTGAAGTGTTGTGTTCTTTTGGGGGTGTCATATTGTCTTCCTTATTCTTATTTCTTGAATTGCTGCATTTATTAATAGGCATTTGTAGTGATACTAAATTTTCCTCTGTGATGGCTTTTTTCTTTGAACTATAGCTCTGTGGCTCGGTGGAGTATCTGTTCTTTCAGTGAATATCCCGAGACGTGTGCTGGTTTTGGCCAGGAAGTTCTGTTCAGTGTTCCAGGATGAGCGAATGCTCAAGGTGACACCCAGATTGGGTGTGGTAAGTCTCCTCTTCTCCTCTTTTTTTTTTTTTTTTTATCAGAGGGGAGGTTTGCTCTCTCTGTTGGCATATTCTCACACTTACTCCTCTCCTCAGAGGAGACCAATGCCTAAGCGCCAGCCCTAGTGGGTACAATATTCGTCTGAGCTCTCACAAGAACCACAAAAGGATCTATGCAGTCCTTGGTGTGAGCACGGGTCACGCAGAAGTGATCCTCACCAGGGAATCAGGAGCCCCAAACATGTGGAGCTGCCCACAGTGATTGCCCAAGGTCGCAGCCGCACCCCACACCCTCCCACACAGCCACAGTGTTTTCACAATCCCGGCACACAAGGCTCACAGTCACAAGCATGCAGCCCCCTGTCAGTGCTCCCAGCCAGACTCCGGTGTCTCCTCTTTGCTGGTTGCTGGTCATATGGACACGAACTGGTACAGCTGTTACTTATATTCAAAATGGCACCCATCCTCTCTCTCAGTTGTAGGATACCAGTGCCAAGTGGTCAGGGAGTGAGAAACGTGCCTCTCCCTTTTTATCCCCCTCTAGGTTGGCAGGTACACTGTCTCTGACAGGTACACTGTTTCCAAGCCAGACTCACACCAGGCTTTTCCTGCAGCTATACCACCAGTGGCTTGGGCTGCTACAGTTTGGTCTCACCTCACTCCAAAGCTGGTGCTGAGGTTCTCAGCTGTTGGGGTCCTGAGTTGTGTGCATCTACACCCTCCACATAGGTCCACAGTGTCCCTCTAATTTGCATGGTGTTTCCTCTGACATTTTCTTTCTAACTCTTCCCTAAGACTGAACTCTTTCTACTTTTTTTTTTTTAAACTATCTTCCTCTAAACTAGAGCAGTAAGATTCCTCTCTATTCCACCATCTTCCTTTTCCTCTCATTGTATATATTTAACACATGCTTTGGTACACATATAGTTAAATAATTACTATAGTTGATCCAATAAACAGATTCATCATTTCACATGATTACCTTTCTTTCTTGGACTTGAAACATTTATTTTGCTATGAGCACTTAAAATCTACTTTCTTAGAAAATTTCCAGTAGACAAGAATAATGCAAATTCTGGGAGGCAGCAGGTTGGGTCACTACCACATGTGGATTGATTCCCTGCTCCTAGTTTTGTCCTGGCCCAGCCTTGGCCATTGTGAGCATTTGGGGAGTGGACCAATAGTTGAAAAGTCTCTGTCTCTCTCTCTCTTTCTCGATCTGTATGCATTTCAAATAAATAAAATAAGCAAATTAAATTAAAAAGTAAAAATAAATGCTTCCTCAGCATCCATTTCTGTTTGGCTGTCTTGCTTAGATATCCTCTGGTTGAAACCACACATCTGACTGGAGGATTCCAAGACATCTTGTGGGAAAGGGTTCTGCATTGGTTTGTTTCTAATCTCCTGCCTGTTTACTTTTAAATTCTCTGTGCACTCCTTTTCTTTCCTCCTTTGAGGCATATGTTCCCTACCCTGGACCTCAAGGAAGCAAATACCTGGGATGCCTACCCTCTCTGTCCTGAGCTCCCTGACCTCTGTGGGGGTGGTTTCCAGGCATGCTATGTGTTCCCCAGGACATGTAAGTAACAACATTTTCATTTATTACTCACATGCTTGGTAGATTTCCCCAGTGAGGCCGTCTGATCCTGGGCTTTCATTGTGGGGAGGATCAGAAGCCACAAACTTGATTTTAAAAATAGATATATAGGGGCCAGTGTTGTGGCTTTGCAGATAAAGGAGCCATCTGAAGTCTGGCATGCCATATGGGTGTTGGTTCAAGTCCCAGCTGCTCCACTTCCAATCTAACTTCCTGCTAATGGCCTGGGAAAAGCAGCAGCAGAAGGCCCAAGTCGTTGGGCCCTTGCACCTACGTGGGAGAACTGGAGGAAGCTCCTAGCTCCTGGCTCCTGGCTTCAGACTTGCCCAGTGCTGGCTGTTGCAGCCATTTGGGGAACAGACTGGTGAATGGAAGATTATTCTCTCTGTCTCTTCCTCTCTTTGTAACTCTGACTTTCAGATTAATAAGTGAAACTTTAAAAAAATAGATATAGGGCCATTGCCACTATTTAACTATTCTCAGTGAGTTTTGGCAGTTGGAGTCTTTTGAGGAATTTTCCCATGTCATATGAATTGTGGAAAATTTTGGCATGACATTGTTTATAAAGTTCTCTACTGACCTCTCAGCATCTGTGAAATCTGTGAGCTCCAGTCCTTCATTGCTGAGAAGTCATGTGCGTCTTCTCTGTTTTTTCCTGTCTGGTATGGTTAGAGCTGCTTTATTCAAGCAAATGGACTTATCGGACAACTGCTTTTCTGTTTCCATCTGGCCTTGAGGTTGTCTGGCCTTATTTTCACTATTTCATCTCTCCATTCTTTTGAATTGAAGTTGATATTTCTTTTCTTGTTTCTTAAAGTTGAGGCATAGATAAATGATTTACTTTCTTTTCTAATATTAGTATCTAAAGCTACAGGTCTTACTTTACTGGCATCACACAAATTCTGATTTATTTTTATTTCATCTTGATTACGTTGAATGTCTTCTAGTTTTGTTTGTAATTTATTCTTTTTTAAACAAATGTTTTGTTGAGGGAATTCATTTCCTAGTTCTTAAATTTATTTTAAAGGCAGAGTGACAGGGAGAGGGAGAAAGAGGGACAAAAGTCGGGAGCTGGGAACCTCTGTAGCAGCGTGTCGGTTTTCTCCAGGGCCTTTCATAGGCTGATGTCTCCTTGGCTTGGTGAGGCCCATGCATGTCTGGTCCCCCTTCCTTGTCCTGCAGCCTGGAGGATGCCTCCAGGAAGTAAAGCTGGAGCCGTGGCAGGGATCACACTGTTGGTGTTTCTTCTCTCACAGCTGGGCATTCCTGTGCTGGCTGTTGTTTGATGTTTGACACCCCTGCTTCATATTTTCAGTTCTGTCTTCCTTCCTCCCTCCTTCCCTCTCTCCCTCCCTCCTTCCCTCTCTCCCTCCCTCCTTCCCTCTCTCCCTCCCTCCTTCCCTCTCCGCCTCCCTCCTTCCCTCTCTTCCTCCCTCCCTTTCTGTGGGGAGCAACTCGGACTAGACTGAGTTACTGGAATTAAGACTTATTCTATGCATCTGCTCTCCCACAATATGGCGCTGGGAGAGGAGGAAACAGCTTCTACGCAGCTGCCTCTTGCCAACTTGAGTGATGACCTCCAGGAGCTGATCCTGCTCCTGATTGGAGGAGAGCAGCGTACTCGGCGAGTGGGCAGCCGAGTTGGGATTGGCGGAAGAGGACCATAAAGGAGGAGAGAGACAACATGCACGAGGAACATCTAGGGGGAACATCTATCTGAAGGAACACCTGTGCAGCCCCCGAGAGAGCCGGCCGGCGGTGTGCCGCTCCCCCGCGGAAGTGGGGAATGTGGCAGGGGGAACTGCCCTTCCACGGAGGTGGAAGGGACGGTAGCCAACCTGGGAAGAACCAGCAGCAAACCCGGGGAGGGCCGAGCAGACGAAAGAACAGTGCAGGGTCCTGTGTCGTTCCTCTACGAAGACGGGGAGCGACACCTTTCTTCCTTCTTTCTCTCCTTTTTTTTCTGCTAGTTCACTCCCCAAATGTCTGTCTGGAGCCAGGAGCTTCTTCCTGGTCTCCCACGCGAGTGCAGGCCCTTCAGTACTTGGGCCATCCTCTGCTGCATTCCCAGGTGCATTAGCGAGGAGCTGGATCAGAAGTGGAGCAGCCGGGACTCAAACTGGTGCCCATATGGGATGCCGGCACTTCAGGCAATGGTTTTACCCGCTATACCACAGCGTCAGCCCCTCGGTTCCATTTTTTAAAATTGTTTAAGGTAAGCAGAAAAATACGGTTCCCTTTGCTCCATCTTGAGTAGAAACGAAAGCCTTGTCAATGATACAACACAACAGCTTCTTATTGATATATAACGTGTGTGGAAAAGTGCCTGTGAGTTTTCTGCTTAGCGGATTTTCACAAATTGAGCATATATGAGTAACACCTGCATAAAGAATCAGAACATTGGGGCCAGCATTGTGGCATAGCTGGTCAAACTATCACCTGCAATGCCAGCATCCCGTATGAATGTCCAGCTGCCTCACTTCTGATCCAGTTTCCTGCTAATGGCTTGGGAAAGCAGCAGAGGATGATCCAAGTGGAGTGAACCAGCAGATGGAAGATCTCTCTCTCTCTCCCTCTTAGTAATTTTGACTTTCAAATAAATAAATAAATCTTAAAAAAAGAACAGAACATTGTGAGCAGTGCAGTTTTCTTATTTCTCTTCCAGTGTTATACTCTGTCAAGTATTAATCACATAATTATGCTTGGACAGATTGTATTTTGTGTGTTTTTGTTTCCATTTAAATGGACTATTACACTGTGTGCACTTTCCTGTCTGGCCTCATTTGCTGAGAGTTACATTTGTGATTTTTTTCATGTTGTTGGAGATCACTTTTTATCACTATATTACAGTGTGTCTTTGAGTGCGTTTGTGGAAGTGTCAGGTTTGGCTATGACAAATACTGCTGGCAGAACATTCTAGATGATGTGTTTTGGTGACTGTATGTACACATTTCTCAGGAACTGGTACCTAAAATCTTAACACCTAATATATGGATATGTATTTAGCTTTAGTAGAAACTCCAAAGATTTTTCCCAAGTATTTTCCCAAACCACCCCAAATCACAGCTCATGGCCATGCAGTGTGGAGGATTTGCAGGGTGTCTGAACTTCTGGGTTCTCCACTTAGCTGCTGCTTCCCTCTGCCTCTGCCATTGTAACTGACACTCCAGCGGAGAGGAGAAGGGTTTTTGTCAAAAGTCAACATGATGACTCTAATCCTATCCCATGGGTGGGGTTGTCAAGTCTGACCAACTCTTTTCTCACTTCTCCCCTAGCTGGTAAGGCTGCTGCAAAGCTCCAGGGGACATTGCTGTTAGGGGTTTCTGGGGAGGGAGCCTGCAAGGAAGGATGTCTTCAGACACTCTGCGGAGTCCAGTGATTTATCTATAGAGCATTTTCCCTCCTTAAAAATCAATGGGCTTTTGAGAGTATTTCAGGCATGGAAAGCCAAGACACTCTGGCAAAAAGATCTCTGTGAGTGAGATCCCAGTGGAAAGAACAGGTCTTCAAAGAGGGAGGTGCCTTTCTCTGAAGGGAGGAGAGAACCTCCACTTTGACTATGACCGTGTCTAAACAAGATAAGAGTCGGAGAACTCAAGGGGCTTCCATAGCCTTGGAAACTCATAACTGGTGCATAGGGAGATTACTGATGCCATAAACAGGAGTGTCAATTGGTAAAGTCAACAACAGGAGTCACTGTGCACTTACTCCTCATGTAGGATCTCGGTCCTTAACGTGCTGTACACTGAGGCTTAATGCTATAACGAGTACTCAAACAGTATATTTCACTTTGTGTTTCTATGGGGGTGCAAACGACTGAAATCTTTACTTAATGTACACTAAACTGATCTTCTGTAAAAAAAAAAAAAAAAAAAAAGAAATTTTCAATTCCCAACTTGACTCTCACTGGGATTAAACATGACAATAGGTCTGATCTGATTTCATCATCATTTAAAAAAAATCATCTATTATTTTTCACTTTATGTTTCTGTGTGGGAGCAAACTGTTGAAATACTTACTTAAGGTATACTAAGCTGATCTTCTGTATATTAAGATAATCGAAAATGAATCTTGATGTGAATGGAAGGGGAGAGGGAGTGGGAAAGGGGAGGGTTGTTGGTGGGAGGGACGGTATGGGAGGGGAAGCCATTGTAACCCATGAGTCGTACTTTGGAAATTTATATTCATTAAATAAAAGATAAAAAAAAAAATCAATGGGCTTTGATTCTAGAAAATGTAGTAACACATTCATCAAATAAAAACCATAAAGCTACTGTTCTCCAAACATAACCAATTTAACGTACTGGAAACAAAACAGACCCACACAGCACATGCAATTTTGTAGTGATTATTTGTGCTTCACAATTTTGATGTTTTTTTTTTTTTTTATTTTCCCACACTGAAAAAAAATGCACATAGTATCTGAGTCATGGCGGTAGGGTTGTAATAACCACTGTGTTTTGTGAAAAATCCTCCATATTCTGGGCCTGTACTCAGGATTTGACCCACATTTGCTTGTTTAAAGTTATCGCAAGCTTGACCCAGTCTTTTTGTCTGTGTACTTTCTTTCCTTTTCTGAGGGTGGAGACACTATTTCATTTTACTGAAAGAAATAAATTTACTTATTTATTTATTGATTGATTGATTTTTGACAGGTAGAGTTATAGACAGTGAGAGAGAGAGACAGAGCATAAGGTCTTCCTTTCGTTGGTTCATTCTCCAAATGGCTGCTGTGGCCGACGCTGCGCCGATCCGAAGCCAGGAGCCAGGTGCTTCCTCCCGGTCTCCCATGCAGGTGCAGGAGCCCAAACACTTGGGCCATCCTCCACTGCCCTCCCAGGCCACAGCAGAGAGCTGGACCAGACGAGGAGCAACCGGGACTAGAAGCCGGCGCCCACATGGGATGCCAGCGCCACAGGCGGAGGATTAACCAAGTGAGCCACGGTGCCGGCCCCAAGAAATAAATTTTTAAAAGTGGCATTTTGATAAGTGTAAAATGAGACCTCATAATTGTTCACTTTTTTTTTAATCCTGGACTACTCTTCCACATTCCTTAGTTGTCATGGAAATGAGTTTGGATCTGTGGGCATAGAATGGGTGACATTGGCACTGGGCCATGGATGTGAGGATTGGCCTGAGCCATAGGATAAGGGGACCAAGAAGAATGTCCAGTGGCTTGGCTCATCAGCTTTCAAATGGTGCTGTGCTGGTCCCTATGCAGGGGCTGAGGGACTTGGACCATCTGCTGTTGCTTTCTCCAGCACATTAGCACGGAGCTGTATCAGAAGTGGAGCAGCTGGGACTTGAACAGGGGCCCATATGCGATGCTGGCACTGCAGAAGGCAGCTTAATCTGCTGCACCACGGCACCAGCCCCTTCATTCTCATTTTCTCGTGAGTGTACGACAGAACTTGCCAGAGAGTCTAAGCTGTGTAATATCACATCAGAGAAAATTCGGAAGCTGATGTGAGGAAACGGTTGTTTTGTATTAAGTCAAACTTAAAATGAATTTGTAAAAATGCAAAATAATTCTACTTTCCACGTTTTTTCTTGTACAATATTATTTTCCTTTAAAATGATGTTATTTATGTTAACACATACATTTTGTTATTTTAAAATAAATAAATTGATATTTTAAGCACTTACGAATTTTAATTTCTTTTTTTTTTAAATTTATTTATTTGAAAGGCATAGTTACAGAGAGGCAGTGGCAGAGAGAGAGAGAGAGGTCTTCCATCCAATGGTTCACTCCCCAATTGGCCGCAACAGCTGGAGCTGTGCCAATCTGAAGCCAGGAGCCAGGAGCTTCTTCCGTGTCTCTCACTGGTGCAGGGGCCCAAGGACTTGGGTCATCTTCTACTGCTTTCCCAGACCATAGCAGAGAGCTGGATCAGAAGTGGAACAGCCGGGACTCGAACTGTCATCCACATGGGATGCCGGTGCTTCAGGCCAGGGTGGCCACAGCACCAGACCCTGAATTTTAATTTCTGATACTGTAAATACTGACAGATAGTGTTGTATTAGCAAAGTACTTCAGATGTTTTAATATTTTAGTAGTGTAAAGGAGTCAAGAATCCAAGGAGTGCCGGCCTCCTTGACTATGGAGCTGGCCAGGAAGGGTAAATGGGGCTGTACACATGAGGGATGCTTCCAAGGAGAACATTCGCTATGGCCCCTTTAAGCTGGGGATGATGCCATGTGGTGTGCCCACAAAAGTGGTGGTCTGCAGTTTGAGAGTCCAGCAGGCAACTCTGAGGCTGCAGGTGCTCTGTGAATCCGTCCATGGCTGCCTGGGAGCAGTGCGGGAAGAGACAGAGGCTTTCCCTCATTGCGGCTCTCCGAACTCCTGCTGGGCAACTCTTACTGCTTTTACTGTTTGTCTTACTGTTTAACACATTTCTTCCACTCTGGAGAAAATAGGATCACTTTTCTGCCTTGGAGATTTCTCAGATGTGGCAACAATGCTCAGAGAAACCGGTCAATAGCAACAACACCCAGTGCCAACCCAGGATGACACACCGAGATCATCCTGAGATCCGCCTTGGCCTGCCTTGGTTGTGTATTCCCCTGGCTCACGTGTCAGCTATCGGGGCATTGATAAAACAGAGAAGAAGCAGGCAAGGTGTCTTCACCTTGGGAATCGAGGGACCTCAGTGTGAGTCTGCAGAGGATACCCCAAAGACTCTGACCCTTGACTTATTCACTGGACTATTTTCTGGCAAAGGGTGGAGAGGGAAGATGAGCCAGCTATTATCTGGCCTATACACAGCAGTCAGTGTCTGAGGTTATGTTTAGTTGTTCATTCATTCACCCACCCAATCCTGTACTCAACATATTTTCATTGAGCATCTACCACATGCCAGATACCACTCTAGGTGTTGGAGGTACAGCAGGAAACACCTGTGCTCCAGAAGAGTGACTCGAGTTAACAACAGCTTACTGTCTGTGGGTGCTGCAAAAATCTGTGGAAAATGGAATTAGAAGATAAGTTTATTTTGCTCCAAGGACTTGAGATCCATGCACACAAGGGGTCTTAAAAATGCTCATAAAAATGCATATTATGCAAAAACTACACATGCATTTTAATATTCTGTACTGAAGAAAACATTTTAATTCTATTTTCTTATAAGTTTTTGAGGGTATTCTCATCTATTTCAAAATAGGTAGGAGTGGATTTCAAACCTTTTTTTTTTTTTTTGACAGGCAGAGTTAGACAGTGAGAGAGAGAGAGAGAGAGAGACAGAGAGGTGAAAGGTCTTCCTTCCGTTGGTTCACCCCTCAGATGGCTGCCATGGCCGATGTGCTGCGCCAATCTGAAGCCAGGAGCCAGGTGCTTCCTCCTGGTCTCTCATGCGGGTACAGGGCCCAAGCACTTGGGCCATCCTCCACTGCCTTCCCGGGCCATAGCAGAGAGGTGGACTGGAAGAGGAGCAACTGGGACAGAATCCAATGCCCCAAACGGGACTAGAACGCGGAGTGCCGGCGCTGCAGGCAGAGGATTAGCCTAGTGAGCCGCAGTGCCAGCCTGGATTTCAAACATTTTTAACACAAACAGATGATAAGTGTTTGAGGTGATGCATGGGCTAATTACCCTGATTTGATCATTGAGCAATTTATACATGTATTAAAACATCACATTGTGCCCCTTAAATATAGGCGATTGTTTTATGCCAATTAAAAGTACCTGTGCCTGCCTGCTAAAAGGAGATACATTCAAGAAATAAGATAAATATTTATAATATATTGTGTATATTTAGTGACCTTGGTTGTTGTTACAAGATGCATGTGAACAAAGAGAAGCAAACCAAGAAAATCAAATATACATACAAAGTGGCTGGAGAGGATATGTATGTTCAATGGCAAAACACAGTCTCACTTTGTATTAAGAGTTTCCTCCCTTCATTCCCTTATGGCTGATAGTCAGGAATATTTCCCCCCAAAACAAAAACCAAACCAAATAACAAACAACTTGTTAAGGCAGATGACAGGGTGACTTGCAATGCTGGCCATTTGAAAGGGTTGTCACACTGTGGGTGATGCAAAGCAAAAAGGCATCATGACCACATCCTGCCAACCAATGTCCCTCCCAGGTCTTCATAATCTCAGATGTCTTTGTTGACTGTTGCTGGTAAGAGTTAATCATATGTTATTTATGTAAAGGCAAGTGGTACATCTGTCACTACTGGCCAAAGAATTTCATGCTCTTTGCGTGGGAACTAAAGGAAAGATCCTAGGCAAAAGGACAACAGGAACTACATATTTCCCTTTTGAGAGTCAGTTTGAAAAGAAAGGCTTGATAATGGGTATCTGAATGTCTCAGCTAAAGGCTCCTCTTGTTATTGCCTGCACTGTGAGTGGGTTTCCAAGAGCCTGCAGGTAGCTGGCAACCTCTTGTTGTCATCCTTGGACCCCTCTGGAGCAAGCTTTGACCACTCACTGCTGCTATAGCCCAATAACCACAGCAACCGCTGCAAACCTGCAACCATGTGTTTGCTGCCAAAAAACCAGAAGTGGCACCCTTGCCTGGCCTTCTTCCCCAACAATGCCTATAAACACCATGAATTCTTTGGATTGAGATTGGTAGGACCACTGAGGCGGAGCCTGTTGGCTGCCAACCAATATCCCTTCCTTACATGGGCCAATGCTAGAGAGTGAGAGCTGGAGGAAAGACTGTTTTTCTTTTTTCTTTCTTTCTCTGCAATGGAGCAGTAGGCAGGAGGAGGGATGGCGGAGCTCCTGAGAAAGATTTTGCTTCTGGTATCAGCTAGGGTCCCAGCAGGAAACAGATGGCTCACTCAGGCAGGGTAATTAAGGAGAATTTAATAAAGTGACTATTTACAAAGGTCTGAATAGGGCGAAGAGAAGCCTACAAGAGATGGTTAAGGGAATCCACTGTAGGGTCGGGATCAGCAGGAGGTTGTTACCACTCTGGGGCTGAAAGGGTGAGCGGGGAATGGCTACTGAAGTTGGAAGCCAGAGAGACTCGCTCTAGCTATGGGAGAGGCCACCTGGCAGCACAGGAGCCACGGCCTTTCCCACTGCAGGTGACCCAGCAGGGAGGGGAGCCAACTGCAAGCAGAAATCAGAGGCTCAGGGAGTTGGCCTTGATCCAAGGTGTCCAAGGAACAGAGAGATAGGAGAGTGTGGAAGGTGGGTGTTGAAGGAGAAGAAAATGTTGGAACCTGTGCTATGGCTAGAAGGCTAAGACCCTGCCTATGGCATTAGCATCCCTTATGGATGCCGATTTGAGTCCTGGTCGCTCCACTTCCAATCTAGCTCCTTGCTATTGCTTCTGTAAAATCAACAGAAGATGGCCCATGTCCTTGGGCCTCTACACCTGCCTGAGAGACCCAGAAAAAGCTCCAGACTCCTGGCCTCAGATCAGCCCTGCTCTGGCCATTGTGGCCACTGGGGAAGTGAACCAGTGGATAGAAGACCTCTCTCTCTGTCTCTGTCTCTGCCTCTTTCTGTAACTGTGTTCCTCTCTCTTTCTCTTTTTAAATTATTTATTTGACAGGTAGAGTTATAGACAATGAGAGAGAGAGACAGAGAGAGGTCTTCCTTCTGTTGGTTCATTCCCCAAATGGCTGCCATGGCTGGAGCTGCGCCGATCCGAAGCCAAGAGCCAGGTGCTTCCTCCAGGTCTCTCATGCGGGTGCAGGTGCCCAAGCTCTTGGGCCATCCTCCATTGCCCTCCTGGGCCACAGCAGAGAGCTGGAGTGGAAGAGGAGCAACTGGGACTAGAACCTGGCATTCACATGGGATGTCGGCACCGCAGGCGGAGGATTAGCCGAGTGAGCCATGGTGCCAGCCCCCTCTGTCTCTCAAATAAATAAATTAATTAAAAAATAAAATGTCCACAATCTTGAGAGAGAGCAGGGCCGGGGGCAGAGTACAAGAAGTCCCTTTCCTTCCTCCCTCCCCACTCATGGTGGGAGATCTGCAGGCTGAAGCCATTGGCTGATTTTATCCCTACATGGAAAAGGCAGAAAGCATCTCTCATAAGAGCACTAGGACCATCTGCTCTGATCACATGTCATGGGAGAAAAGCAAGCTCCTGTTATTTAACCCATTTTAATTAGGAGTTTTTCTGATGCACAAAGAATCTTAATGTGGTTCCATGAAAGGAAATAAGACGGATGTTTCCTTAGCACACGCACTTGCTTTTCTTCTTTCCCCATGCCCACCAGTTGACAATCATTATTATCAGTCCCATGTCACAGATAACCCAAGGCTGAGAGACAGCCCAGTGGCTGAAGGCTAAGCTGGTTAGTGCCCATACATTACTCGCTTGTATCCTGTGAGTGTCAAGGTCCTTCCCTTTCTTGGACTGAGAAAGTCACTCTAGCATCAAATGGTTTTTGAAGTCCACCTGGACTTCTTTCAGAATTTTCTGGAGTCTTCAGTCACCTCAGGAGGTTGAGACACCTGCTGTCACCAGTTTTTATAGGGAGAACATGGTCCTGGCCACTCAAAGAGCTACAGGGTTATGAACTCACTCTGTCTTGGAGCTGGTGAGGTCTGGTATATGCCAACTCACTCTACCTATGTCATCATTTACTAATCCATGGTTTGTTGGGCGCTGATCATCTTCCAGGCGTAATTCTAGTTACTGAGGACACAGCAGGGACCAGATGGAACTAATGCAGTAACTTTAAGTAAAAAGCAAATGAATGAACAAGACCATTTTGCAGTGATAAGAGCTCTAAAAATGGAATGTTGTTGAGACTCAGTATAAGGGCGGGATTCTCCCAGAAGGTGACACGGGAGCTGACAAACGACAACTTGGGGGGATGTCCTGGTAGAGAGAATGGAGAAATAAAGAACCTGAGGGGAATGAATGTAGCTTGGCCAGGGACCCAGAGGATATTTCTACAGCTGGAGAACAGTGAGGTGAGTGGGGCAGGGCTGAGAGGCCAGGCGCTGCAGGCCTGGTAGACCTTGGCTGGGTTTGGGACCATGTTCTGGGAAAAGACGAACACTCTGAGGTGCAAAAGCGGTTTTTATCTCACAGACAGCCTTCTGTCCACTGGGTGCAGAACAGATATGACTGGGCGTGGAACCAGGGAGGCCAGTGAGGAGCTCTCCCAGCTGATGGCACTGGGGATGGGGAGACTTGGGCAGGTTTGAGGAGTGTGCTGGAGGTAAAGATCAAATGGTAGGCAAGAGGAGAAAGCAAGGATGGCTAAGGAAAACCTTTGGGATGGAGTCATTGCCATGATGGTGCCCGTGGGTGTCCCTTTAAACCAAGAGGGTCCTGATGACTGACATCACCTCAACATCTGGACTGAATCCCTCCTGGAGCTTTTTCTAATTTGAGTAGGAATTAGGTTAGGGTCATAGAATTTTTTTTTATCTTGTTGAGATTGCAAAGATTTTCTACATCATCTCTCTTCACAGTTGAGGAGGGAAAGGCACAGAAACTAAGAAGTGTGTTTGGGGGAGAAATGAATCAGAATTGTACAAGGTCTCAGGTCTGCTTTTGACTGCTCAGAATATTTATATGATTATTTTTTAATCTTGAATATCTATTTCTGAAACTGATCCTTCGTTCCCAAGCAGGAAACTGTATAGAGATTTAGGAAACGAACTGAAAAACAGCGGCTCACACACATGAAAAAGCAAATTCTGAAAGTCGAGAAGTCTCCATTGGTAGAAGCTCTCTGCCAGACACTCTGAAAATCCCAACAATCAGCCTTGTTCAGCAACATAAACTTATAACAGTTTTGTCAGCTGACCACGGAAAGGGCAGCTGCCGGTTTGTATGCCTGTAAGAGGGGGAAAGGAGAAGTAAGGTGATTCCACTATGGCAATTCCAGACACCTTCCTCAGCCTGTATCTCAGCCAGATCCAGAGTACTGAGATGTGTGGCTTCAGTGGCCAAAACACTTCTTTGGCAAGGAATCACCCCCTTTTTGACTGAGTATCTAGTGATTACAGTGCCGGTGCCTGAGGGCTCAATAGATCAGGGCTGAGCAATGTTGGTGATTTTAAGATCCCTTAATCCCATAATTAGATGGCCAATAATAACTAGCATCATTTTGGGTGCCTGTGAGGTGGTTGGTGCTTAAGTTCTTTGATCCTCCTTATTATGGAGTGTGGTGGAATGAGCCACTAGCTCACAATTGCCCCCTACCATGCTCTTCATGCTCACTCTACATATAGCAACTTTTCCATTCTGTTGAGGCTGGGAGTGGCCAAGCCTCTGGCTTTATCAAAGCCGTGTGGGTGGAAGTGTCACTGTGTCCCTGAGATACAATGGCTCATCCCAGTTGAGTTCCTGATTTCATTCACAGAAAGGCTGCGCCCCAGGTAGCAGTCACTACTGCCACCTGCATCCTGGAATGAACATGGGGAGAAAACCTCCACCCTGTCCAGCTGAGCCCAGCCAAGGCCATCTGAGCTCAGCTGAACCACAGTCCCTCTACACCATGAGTGTGAAGTAAATCACTGTGCACGAGCCCACGAGGTTTAGGGGCCTTGTCACAGAACACAACTGCAGGCACAGTGAGTGTTATGTCAGTGAGTGCTGTGACCCCACAGAAGGCAGACAGTCTGAGAGAGGTTGATGAGCTTCCTCAGAGTACAGCATTGGGAGGTGGCTCAGGGCGGTTTGTCCCCATCTAATCTTGGGTCCTCTTCTCTCAACAAACTGTACTTGCTGGCCCCTTTCACCTTAAAAGGGGCAGAGATGAGTGTTATGGCACAGTGGGCCAGGTCTCTGCTTGAGATGTCAGCCTCCCATGTTGGAATGCCAGGAAGAGCTCCTACAACCCCGCTTTCAACCCAGCTCCCTGTTAATATGCATTTGAAGGCTGCAGAGGCTGGGCCAAGTACATGGGCCTCTGCCATGCGCCTGGGAGACCCAGATGGGGTTTCTGGCTCCTGGCTTCTGCCTGGCCTGGCCCCAGCTTTTGTGGTAATTTGAACAGTGAACCAGAGGATGGAAGGTCTCTTTTTCTCTATCCCTCCCTCTCTCCGTTGTTCTGCCTTTCAATGAAATAAATCTGTTATCTTTCTTTGTTGTTGTGGTTGGTTATTAAAGTATTTGTTTTCTCATAAGACACACACTTTGGCACAAAATGAAGGCAACACTAACTCTACAGGTTGAGATAAAAGGGCCCCTACATCTGTTATGTGTCACTTCTGCATTAAATTATTTTGTGAGCCAGGAGTGAAAAACAAGCTTTCTGCTTTGTGGAAATATTGAACTTAGCCTTCAAAAATTAGCACAGCGTCTACTCCTGATGTAAAATATCACCCAAAGAGGTGAATATTATCCTCTTCTGTTCATGGAATAAATTAAGGCTGATGGTGATTCACTTACTCCTACTTCGGAGCTGTGTAATATATTGATTTTAACTCTCTCTTTCCTTTTAAATCTAAGAGAAGACTTCAAACAAAGCCCAATTACGTCACTGAGCTCTTCTGGAAATTATGGAGCTATCAACATTAAGTACACTTTACACCAATTTGGAAATCTACTTTGCCCAACACCACTCTGATTTTTGTGTAATTGAACTCTTAAAGGTGCTATCATGTGGATTTTCTAATTAGCTTATGCTAACTTAGTTGGGATTTTAAAATGTGAAGGGGGATTGAACTGATACTTAAAGATGAAGAAGATATTCACATGAGAAAAAGGAAAGAAAGTCTAGAGGAAGGCTCAATTAAGGCAGCTCAGAGGGGGCTGGGTTTCAGACAAATGTGGGTGCTTGGACTGAGGATTACAGAGAATTTCCAATTTGTCATTTGCACACAAGTGACCCTAAGCCTATGATTCTTCTGGATGAGGGTTCAGAGGACCTTGGAGTAAAACTGCTTCATCACACTAATTCTGAAACAGACTGGGGGGACTGATCCCAGAGAGCAAAGGTGGCATGGACTGCCCTTGCCCGGAGTGCTGGCCTTGTGTTGCACCTGCCCAGAAGTCCCAGAGCCCTGCTCCCCCTTCCATCTGTTTCAGTTCCATGATGGGTGAGTGGAGAAGGCGGCCCGTTTCAGTGCAGGAATCTTTCCTGGTAGAGAACTCATCTTAGGGGACAAGAAGTTGGTAGGGAAATCGCCATGGCTGAAAAGGAGATGCAAAAGGCTGAACCCTCGCGGTCTGCTGACTTCTAATCCTGACTCTGCACTGTCTCATTAAGAGACATTAGGCAAATCCTCCATTAACTGCCTCTCATGAAGAGGAGGAGGTGCTGAGAGACAGGAGGCTGACACGCACAGCCCCAGCTTTTGAAAAGGGGAAAAGGGGATTTTGCAAACTACAGACCTGGGGGCTTGATGTCAACCGTGAGTGAAATTCTAAAATGCATTATTAAGAGGATGGGCTGTGAGCCCTTGACAAAAGGAAGTGGTGGTTTTAGAGGCCAGGATGGATTCAGTGAGAACACATCTATCCAGATTAATAACTTAATTTCCCTTTAGGATACAGGGAGATAAAGTGTGTATGGACTTCAGAAAGACAATCAATGCCACCTCTCACAAGAGCCTTGTGAAATATGATGGAGAAATGCAAATTATATGGTCATGAAATCTGGGGCTCAAGGATGGATTGTCTTGTAAAGAGTGTTGTGTAAAGAGTGTGGCTCTTCTTTAAGGTGGTCTCTAGTGGCAGGACCCAAAGTTCTTTCCAGTTCATCATCATAGAGAGGATATAGATCAGGCCTGATCCAGTTCCTGTTGATGGGAATGGCACGAGCAGGCTGGTCTGTTGATCTGAAGGGATAAGGGTAGGTCCTGGTCAGCAGATCCACTTCTAGGGTCTGGAGGAGAAAGAGGTTAGCTGCAAAGGCTATGGCAAATGAAATTCAGGCCAGGCAGGGATGAAACTCTGCTATTGGGGGCTGCTTGACACAAAAATAAGTAGAGTTCATAGGCAGTTTGGATCTGTGGTCTCCTAGCACTCACTTAGGTTACTTTCTGGAACAACTCAGGTTTTCATTTGAGAATCTGCCTTGTCCCTACTTGGCATTCATGTTCTTCCACACTGAGCTTCAGGAAATATATTCATGACCAGTTCTGTCCAGTCAGAGTACTAGATCTTACTAGAGATAATAATTGGAACACAGACCCAACTGGGCAAGTTAATCAGAAACAATGAGATGTATTTAGTACTTTGAATTGTGCTATATAGGAATTTGAGTCACTACTCCCCCTGCCCTGGTAAATGCTTTTATGCTATGATAAAGGGACTCTGGTACCCTTAACACCTACCTGAGGTGTGTATCTGAACTTCCTTGTTCTACAAGGTAGTAAATTCCTTTTCCTGCTTTAATCTTGGTGCATTTTCTGTTATTTGTAAGAGGAGTCCTGGCTTATATATGGGATCTTCTCAGCTTCTCAGTGAGAAATCCCAGAAGAGTCAAAGCTAAAGTGAAACACCAGGAAAGTAGAGAATTCATCATTGTGCTTGTTCTGTGGAGGAATTTAGCCACAGAGAGAAAGAAGAAAGAGGAACTGCAAGACAACACATCAGCGAAGGCAGTACTACGTGCTTATGAAGTCCTGTGTCTATTTCCTTGTCCAAGAGACATGGGAAGTACAATGCTCGGTGGAAGCCATTTTCTAAGTTCTGAGCACCAGTGCTTTGGGAAGGGACACACGAAACTCCTGGGAGGAAGCACTCAAGAGCAAATGTGTGTTCCCTCTGCCCTCTCCCTTGCCCTGTCTTGTTGACTGTGCTAGTCACATGTTGAATTGGTAGCACTGTAAGATGAAATCAGTCTGAAAGTGAATGCTAGAGGTTTGCACATGGGTGAAACAAACCTGCATGTGTTACTGTCTGACTTCAGGGGTTGGTTTGTTCTTACAGCATATCCTTGCTCATTTGACCTAGTATGACCCTCATGGAACCCATGTACTACACAAATGGCCATCCCAGGGACCTGAGCCAAGGAGCAAGTCAGAAGGCCAAATGATCAAAACTTGAAGAAATGGAAATCAGCTCCTGGGTGTGAAACTCCTCAAAGTCTGTTTCCAAGAGTTATGATTGGTGCTAGTGTGGGGATGCAGAGCATCTGCTGATGGGAGTCTAGAGGAGGACACTCATCCTGAAAGCCTTTCTCCTCTGGTGGGGCTAAGCTCATAAATGTCTGGCTTCCCAAATTCAGGAATAACACATAGCCAGAAAGCATAAAGACACCTTTCCATGAGAGATCCCAGGATCCCAAAACTTCCCAGCAGGGCAGATTTGGGCTTAGCATGAGCTTTCCTGTGGGTGCAATCCTGTTCCTTGGTCTAAAAACTACTACTCTGGCAGATGTGGTTATTAGCAGCTCATAGAGAAAGGACTGGGAGGTATGTTTTCTATAATCTTGGCATGAGTCTGCAAGGTGAGCAGGCTATCAAAAATCCTGATGCCATCCTACATGGCATTAAGAGTAATAAAGCACTTCCCAGATAGAATGTGCTAATCTTGCTCAACTTGAAAGCTAAATCACACATGGAGATTGCATTTCATTTTGGCGATTGCATTTCATTTTTACTTCACACTCTGTGAAGGACTGTGAGAAGATGCCAAAATTTAAAACATAAAGTCTCAAGATGTTTAATGTTTGTTGCATACCTACTAGGGGGAATTTGTTCACCATGCACTATACCCTTTAGCAATTATAGAAAACTTTGTGCCAGTCATAATGCTAGGTCCTGAGGTTATGAGCTTAGTAAGAAATGGTTCCTGTTCTGGTACAGCATAGAATCTCATGTCAACACTCACAAAAATTACTAAGGACAAAAAAAAAAAAAAATGGGCCATGGCTTAAAGCAAAAACTTAGAAAAAGAGACACAATTATTGTCTGTAGATTGTTTCAGGTTTCCATATGAAAGATTAGACCTGTTCTGCAGGATTGTAGCAGAAAGGACTTTTTAAAAATATATCTCTTTATTTGAGAAAGTAGCAAGATAGAGAGAAATATAGATGAGAGAGAGAGAGAGAGAGAGAGAGAGAGATTCCATTTGCTGGTTTACTCCCCAAATGGCCCCAGCCTGGGGTTGAAGACAAGACAGAATTCAATCCAGGTCTCTGTGTGGGTGGCAGGAATCCAATTATTTGTTATTTCCCAGGGTTTGTGTCACCAGGAAGTTGGAGCTGAGTAACAAACCCAGGCAGAATGTTCATCAAAGGGAAAAATTTCATCTCCTTTTATGGAGGCAATAAGGAAACTGTATTAAAACAGAAAAAAATTGTTGGGTGGTGCTGAGCTCCCCACCATTAATGGTATTCAAGTGGCTAGCAAGTGAGCAATTGCGGAAATAAAAGAATACTGTGACTAAGAACCCAAAATCCAACAAATACCAGCTCCTCTTGATTTCATATCTCATTTTATTTAATTTCTCAGTTCCTTCACGTGTAAAATGGGCTAAAATACTCAAGCCACAGAGTTGCAGGGAAGTAAAGAGGAACAACGTTTGAGGAGGGTGAGCACAGTGACTATGAGTAATTAATGCTCTGATAGTGGCCGTGATGGAGACGCTGCTTCTGCAGCTGATGTGGTAGTGGGGACCCGAACATCTGAAGAGGCAGAGAATTGCTCAGCACAGGCTCTAAAACCCTCTCCGTCTCGAACTTCCATTGATGTCACGATTTTATACCTCAGTTTGCTTATACGTAATGAGAAAGAACTCTCGTCAAGCTCTGAAAAATCAAAATAAGCCCAGCATTGCCTGGGTCCTGCTGATACACACCCATCCCAAGATCAGCATCCTGCTGTAAGAGTCCCTCAACAACTGGCTTCCGTTTGCCAAACTGAGCTTGCGTCTGAGGGTGGACATTGACTCCAGAGATGAGCGTATCTTCAGATTTTTCTTTCCCCATAACCTGCTTACGTCTTTCCAAAAGACTTAAAATACCAATGCGCTTACCAGGTCCCCTACTGGTTTGGCCAGAGGGGTCTCACTTTGGATCTGAATTTTACAGCAGCAGTCCAGAGGTGAGCACAAGAGTCCCTTGTTAGAACCAGAAGCCCTGTGCATTGAAGGAAGACACTTGGGGCTAGGAGAGCTCAAGTCTGGCTTTTCAGGAACTGACTGAAGCAAGGACTACAGAAAACTTTGTGTGTGTGTGTGTGTGTGTGTGTGTGTGGTGTGGTGCTCATCTTGTGGACTTCTCTATCTTCAGGACAAAGAAAGATGTTTTCCCGGTGTTGAGGTTTGGCATCAGGGGCAGATTTCAAGGGGGCCCAGATTAGTGAGAACGAGTGGGAACAAGAGGGGTGGTTACTGATGCTTCTCACCACATAGCAGAACCCTGGACATTTCACTCTGTCAAAAAAGGCTGCATTTTTTTTTAAACAGGCAGAGTTAGACAGTGAAAGAGAGAGAGAGAGACAGAGAGAGAAAGGTCTTCCTTCCATTGGTTCACCCCCAAAATGGCTGCTACAGCCTGCACTGTGCCAATCCGAAGCCAGGAGCCAGGTGCTTCCTCCTGGTCTCCCATGCAGGTGTAGAGCCCAAACACTTGGGCCATCCTCCACTGCCTTCCCTCTGCTGTGGCCCGGGACAGAATCCGGGGCCCCAACAGGGACTAGAACCCGGGGTGCCGGCGCCACAGGCAGAGGATTAGCCTAGTGAACCACTGCACCACCACAAGGCCGCATTTGACATGTGGTGGCACAGTCCCCAGTATCAGCACACCCTCCAGCTCTCTACCCTGCAGGGGTCTTCCTGCTCCTTCCTATCAAATGTGCAATCTAAGCAGCCAGCAGGATGGCCTCCACGAGGCACTTTCAGAGCCTGCTCTGGGAGGCAGTTGAGTCAGAAGTGTGGAGAGATGAGTAAGTTTCTGTCCCCCACATGCTGGACTTTTCTTTAGTCCAGGGAGCAAAAATTCTTTCAAACCTGGAGCAAACTTGAACGTACTGAATTCTTTCGCTGATGAATGATTGTGTGCCTGCAATCAATCTGCTGTTTGAGGAAGAAATGTCAGGGAAATCCCAAGTGCCATCAGCACCTAGAATTAGCAATAGATTTCTTAATGCCAAAAGCCTCTTGTTCAGCAGAGAGTTAAACGTGGATCATACCATATAGATTTTTGGGGTATGAATCACAGTTATGGAATATTTGCAGATGCAAAGTCGAACAGTCCTCAATTCACTGTGCTTTGTACTTCTCCAAAGGTGGTTATTAATAGGTGTCAGAACAGGGTAACTTTTGAAGCTCACCAGCCCAGCAGCAATGCCTCCTGGCCCCTGATTGTTTAGGTCTGCTAATGTAACCACACTGGGAAAATGTTTTAAATGCACTAACGCTTCTAAATGCCATTTTCTCATCAAAATATTTTCCCTTATTTGGTCCACAGAGCTAATGCATTTATATGACACCTACATTAACACTGCAGTCTCTTCACCCCTTGACCCCTTCCTTGTAGTCAAAGCACACTCTGATGCTGAGGAGCACAGGACGAAAAAGAGGGAAGCAATTATGTAAAAAGTAATACCTAGGTCTGATGGCTTTGTTGGTTGATTAACCACCAAAGTGGTTTCTGAACTGTGTGATATACAAGTACCAGGCAACAAGTAAGAAGAGAAATTACTGGAATCCATATCTACATCTCTATCTAACCACCCTGTTATTCCTGTACACATTGGGACCCACTGTTCAGCATCCTCATCTCATTTGAGCTCCTGGGCACTAGACTTCATATCCATAATCTTCACCTTGTAATTGCAGTGACCTAATTGAGCCAGGAGAATAACAGGGAGAACACGCGTCTAGAATAGAAATACGATCAGACAGCAGAAGTAATGAGAACTGTAAGCACTTCTTTTTTCCATTTACATTGTGTTTGGTTTTTATGTGAATCTATGTTGGTATAGGGTTCTGGGATACCCTGAGTTTGTTTGCTGTAAGCAAAATGTCAATATTGTCCAAAGGAAAGAAATTGAGGAAGTAAAGAGAAGCTGGAGAGAAAGGATGATGTGGGTGGAATTCATCACCCTACAGTTTTCTATAGTTCAGTATCTGCTAGTGTATCCTAGGATATTGAAAATGACAAGGAAAATGAGAAGTAGGCACAGTGGTCTAAGTCTTGGAAACAAAAATAAAAGGATTGATGCGGGGTAGAGGATATAAGGGGTGGGAGAATGGAGGGAAAGGACAAGGATAAAGACGGGAGGATCAGGTGCCAGGTTTCTGATGCTAAATCAGCAGATAGGCAGCACCTGACTGTGTTGATGCATCCTGGTTAGGCCCAGAGGGTCCCAGCTAGCTGGAGGCTAGACGTGAGGTGTCCAAGGGAGAGCCGCTTTGTAGAGGAGCAGGTGTTGGAGCCCGGAAGCATCAGCAGATTGTGAGGAAGGAGAGTAGACAGAAAACTCCAAGCTGGGAAAGTGTAGGCCATGCATGGAGAGTACAAATATAATCTCAACGTTGTGAACCAGAGTAATAGAGTTTTATTGAATTTCTGTGTTGTAAGTACAAAGGGTCAAATGAGATGTTTTCTTTACCACACACTCTGCCAGGAACTTAAAGGGAAATAAGGTTGTTTTTAGAGTTTAAACTGCTAAAATGCACACACAACAGACATCATGAGCCATCTGTAGGACTTTTTCAAGGTCTTTTCTGTGAAACTGAGTAGGGAAGTTTGGGAACAGCCAGCAGTCCAGTTGGGGAGAGCCTGGGAGCCCCACCAGGAGGCAGCACTGGAGGTGGGAATGTGATGGCTGTACAGAAGAGGCAGGACCTGCTGAGAGCAAGGTGTGCAGCGTTGCTCTGGGGCCTCCATCTTCCACCTGGAAGTGGGATAACAAGCTTTGGCTGCCTGGATCATTGGGAGGCTTAAATGAGAACATGTCTAGCCCATAGTAAATGCTCAATTAACGTAACTGCGGAGTTCCTTGTGCATTTGTCTTTTTCCTCTTCTTCCTTTCACTTGGTCACCTTCCTCCCCATATTCATTTCCTGATCCTTTCTCCCTTGTGTTACCCAAGTACCTGAAATAGTGCCCTTGGGATATCTTGACCCCAACTTACAGGGTGAATCAGGTTATCCCATTTGATCATGGATGGTCACAGTCCAGGGCATCTGGAGGGAATGATGAGTTTAGAGTCTTCCTGGGTACTGGGTCATATCAAGATGGGTATGGGTCTCTTTTCCTTGGGGCCCCTCTCACTTGCTCACAAGATTCTCTTTTTCCATTTTAGCATTTTACTTAAGAGGGAGAGAGGGAGGAGGGTAGGGGAGAGAGAGAGAGAGAGAAGGAGAAAGAGAGAAAGAGTCTTATGTTTTGGTTCACTCCCCAGCTGTCTGCAATGGCCAATGCTGGGTGGGGACCAGAGCCAGGAATGGGAATGAAATCCAGGTTGCCAATGTGGGTAGCAGGCACCTATTCCTGCTGCCTCCTGGGGTCTGCATTGGCAGAAAGCTGGAGTGAGGAGCCAGAGCCAGAACAGAACTGAGCATCCTCCAATGTGGGATGTACTCCTGGTATTCTTTCTGTATTACAATCTAACCAGAGAAAAGAAGGGACCAAAGCAAACTTAAGAAAACAAAACCTATAGGGCTGGTGCTGTGGTATAGTGGGTAAAGCCGCTGCCTGCAGTGCCGGCATCCCATATAGGTGCCGGTTGGAGTTCTGGCTACTCCACTTCCAATTCAGCTCTCTGCTATGGCCTGGGAAAGCAGTAGAAGATGGTCCAAGTGCTTGAGCCCCTGTACCCACATGGGAGACCCAGAAGAAGCTCCTGGCTCCTGGCTTTGGATCGGCACAGATGGTGCAGCTCTGGCCATTGCAGCCAACTGGAGAGTGAACCAGTGGATGGAAGACTTCTCTCTCTCTGTCTCTATCTCTGTCTCTCTCTCTCTCTCTGCCTTTGCCTCTTTGTAACTCTGCTTTTCAAATAAGTAAAAAAATCTTTTTTTAAAAAAGAAAAGAAAACCTAGACTTTTAGATTTTGGAAAATTTTAAGGTTTTTTCCCTTTATTACTTAGGTAATACTAGTTTCTTGTTAGAAAATAGAAAGCTGGCTGGGGCCAGCATTGTGGCATAGAGAGTTAAGCTGTCGTTTGTTATGCAGGCATCCCATATGGACACAGTTTGGATCCCAGCTGCTCCACTTCCAATCCAGTTCCCTACTAATGTACCTGGGAAAGTAGTGAAAAATAGCCCAAGTGCTTGGGCCCCTGCACCCATGTAGGAGACCAAGATGAAGCTCCAGACTCCTGGCTTCAGTCAGCCTGGCCCAGCCCTGGCTGTTGCAGTCACTTGGGGAGTGAACCAGTGAATGGAAGATTCTCTCTCTCTCTCTCCCTCTCTCTCTCTCTTTTTGTAAATTTGCCTTTCAAAGAAATAAATAGATCTTATAAGAAGAAAACAGAAAGCTGGTTTACTGGTGTTTTTTAAAAAAATATTTATTGTATTTACTTGAAAGTCAGAGTTACAGAAAAAGATGGAGAGAGGTCTTCCATCTACTGGTTCACTCCCCAAATGGCCCCAGTGACCAACACAGAGCCAGGCCAAAGCCAGGAGCCAGGATCCAGGAGCTTCATCTAGATCTCCCAAATAAGTACAGGGGCCCAAGCATTTGGGCCATCTTTCACTACTTTCCCAGATGCATTGGCAGGGAGCTGTATCAGAAGTAGAGCAGGCTGGCGCCATGGCTCAATTGGTTAATCCTCCGCCTGTGGTGCCGGCACCCCGGGTTCTAGTCCCATTTGGGATGCAGGTTCTAGTCGCCATTGCTCCTCTTCCAGTCCAGCTCTCTGCTGTGGCCCGGGAGGACAGAGGAGGATGGCCCAAGTGCTTGGGTCCCTGCACCTGCATGGGAGACCAGGAGGAAGCACCTGGCTCCTGGCTTCAGAATGGCACAACGCCAGCAGTAGCGGCCACATGGGGAGTGAACCAACGGAAGGAAGACCTTTCTCTCTGTCTCTCTCTCACTGTCTAACTCTGCCTGTCAAAAAAAAAAAAAAAAAAAAAAAAAAAGTAGAGCAGCCGGGACTCTAACTGAAGCTCCTATGGGATGCCGGCATCACAAGTGATGATTTTACTCACTGTTCCAGAATGCCAGCCTCTACTGATTTCTTCAGATATGGTGTTTTCAGGGAAGAAAAATCAATAATGCAGCATGGAGATTTGTATCAAGAGAGTGTGATCTCACCTGGGAGAGTAAAGGGGAGTCAGCAAGCCACTGGTTGCAGAGCAGACAAGAGGGAGCTTTCCAAGTGCAGCTTTTGAAACAGGAGATGGATTTCCTAGAGGCAAATCTAAAGAGGAATGGACCAGGAAAGGAAGACTAAGTTTTTGTAAAGTACAGTTTGTTTTGAAACACAAATTAGAGAAATGAGGAACTGGCTATAAATGAAAAAAAAAGAGTGATATGTATGAAAGACATCATTCTTTGTGATTTCTTCTAACATAAACTTTGCCATAGATAACCTCTCCTTTGAGCCTCTTGAAGCCCTGTGAGATCAGTAGTGTTTCTATTGTAAAAAAAAAAGAAGGAAAACAAGGCTTGTTTTGGGTTCAGCTGGCTTGCCCAAAGCAATGCAGTCAGACAACCGATGGAGGCTGGAAATCAACTTACTCTTTTTTTTTTTTTTTTTTTTTTTTTTTTTTTTTTTTTACAGGCAGAATGGACAGTGAGAGAGAGAGAGAGAGAGAGAGAGAGAGAGAAAGGTCTTCCTTTGCCGTTGGTTCACTCCCCAATGGCCGCTGCGGCCGGCGTGCTGCGGCCGGTCCACCGCTGTGATCCGAAGCCAGGAGCCAGGTGCTTCTCCTGGTCTCCCATGTGGGCGCAGGGCCCAAGGACCTGGGCCATCCTTCACTGCACTCCCGGGCTACAGCAGAGAGCTGGACTGCAAGAGGAGCAACCGGGACAGAATCTGGCGCCCTGACCAGGACTAGAACCCGGGGTGCCAGCACCACAGGCGGAGGATTAGCCTATTGAGCTGCGGCGGCCTCTCAACTTACTCTTAAGGAATTGTTGGCTGGAGGATCTTGTTGAGTAAAATGTCTCTTCTCAACCCTGACTGGTGTACACGTGTAATTCTACATTATATACACATCTCCAGGCACTTTGCATGGGCAAGAGAAATGGGTCACTTCACTCTAGGACCCATTGCCTCAAATATGCCCTGGGCTGAAATTCTGACAAAGTAGTCCCCGGTCATGGAGAAACCAAGGTCACCTCTCAATGTTAGATAATCAGCTAACTCTTACCATGTGTTTACTATGTGCCAGTCTCAGTCTACATTTTATGCCTATTAGCACATTTAACCCTCCAGTAACCCTATGAAGTAGATATTGCTACTGTCTCCATTTTGTAGATTGGTTTGTAGTAGATTGAGACACAGAGCAATTAAATACACCCTGAAGCCCTCCAAGGGAGGAGATGGCTCTGGTAGCATTTGGCACTAGGCATCCTTGTTCAGAGCTCGTGGTCTTCACTTATTTAGCTCTTTTCTGTAAAACATAGGGCAGTGCACTTATCAGGCCAACTTGTTGCCATCCTGATTCTGAGAGAAGACAGAGTCCTGCAGTGGCGTAAGCAGATAAAGGCAGGACAGACCAAGGAACTGGAGGAGATGCAAGCATGCTGGTCCTCGGGATGGAGCAGAGCCAGGTAGAAGAGTGGGCAAGTCTTTTTTGGCAAGTGGTACAGGGTAACAAACCTAAAATTCATTTTCTTTCTGTTTCCCCCAAGGCCAAGACAGATATCCATTGATGTTATGTCCCTGTCCTGTGACACACATATGAATTTTAGAATTCCAGTGGAGAGCCTTGGGACAGCCGATCTAGAGGAAGAGGGACACTGAGAAATCACTGGAGGCTATGACTGCAAACACAGATTCTTGCTTCAAAGCTTTCGAGGGTGATTTGGGGGACCATGGGGATTAATGGGGGAGACTAATTCTCCTCCCACTCCCCTTTGGGACTTCCATCTTATCTGCCTATCAATACTGTTCTAATTTTATTCTATTTCCATGTAAAGTATTCCTGACTTTGTTGGAAGAAAGTAGTTATGTGTTGCATATTTTCAATAAAGATTTACTCCCATAAAAAAAAAAACTTTCCAAAAGAAAGATTTACTCCCATTAGGTATGGGTTTGTGGAAGCATTCTATGACCTTGTACAATCTTCAGCAGCATGGAATCAAGCCCTTTGTATTATCTCTTTAAGTCTTTAAATTGGTATTTAGGTTAAATATAAAATATGGTTCTTAGCATTATTCCAAGGTCACTGTTCATGATAGGAAAAATGTTAAAAGCATAGAAGTAATGCATGAAAAATCCATTATTAAGAGCAAAACCCCCTTATCTGCAATAGCAGTTACTTTAACACGATTTTCCTTGCATTGTGGTGACATACTATTGCCATCACTGCTGAAGCTCTGTTAATGTTTCCATTATATATCTCTATTCAGTGTTTCCACCAGTTTATAATTCAATGTATTTCTGGGCTAAACTTTGGTTTATGGTAATCTCAGTTTTAAAACTACTCCAAAGAAATTAAAAACATATGAATGGAAATGTGCAGAACATCCCATTTCTTGTACACAGAGGAGCAAAAACACCTTCTTGTTTGGGGGATTTGAGTGGGAAATTGATTTTTGTCTTTTAATCAGTTGTGACCAGGATTGTAATGCTATTAATGCAAAATCATGCTGAACTAATTAAGACCCAGAGAACTGGAAAAGACTCCAGGAGGTCTCCAATAGGCAAGGTTATATCAAAACCTCCCAGACAAATGGAACACAATGTCCGAAGAGCCCTGGGAAATCTATTCCACAATTGTTGTTGCTAACTTCTTCCATTGTTTAACAGACCCTACTGTCAGGAATTCTTTCCTTATGTTTAACTCAAACCCTTGCAGTTTAAGCCAATTTCCCCCTGCTTTTAGGGGAAATGACAAACAGCTGTTTGACATCATAAGGATAACAACTTCTTTTATTTTATATACACTGCTATTGGTTCCCTCAAAAGCTCAATGGTCCCAAAAGAACATTGCTTTCCTGGTTCTGGTGTCAGAACTCTGAATTATTGTCTATTTTCTCAAGTATTGGAACTCCATTCTGGACCCTAATCTAATAACTTCCTAGCATTTATCTGCCCTGCCCATTAGGGCAGAAATATCTCATGATTTTTATATGAACAGTTAAAATTTTCTAGTGATTTTCTTGCCTTGGACAACAAAATGTACCTTGTAACTTCACTTAAAACTGTATGTGAACATTCCTACAGACTTACTTCTAAGGGTATAGCTTAACAACTTGCCATAGGTCCCCAAATTCCCTTAAGCTGGCCGGTAAAAATAGCAGCTTAAGTGTCATAAAGATCAAATGGATAGGATTAAGTGGTAAAATGACCTTATAGATAGGATCAAGTGTTAAAGTGATCATATAAATAGGACTGTTTGGACACAATAATAGACAGAATTAAAATGGAGTGAAGGCACCAACTGGGAAGCAGTCCCTATAGCAGACTCATAGAATGACAATTGCTTTAAGTAACACTCTGACCTCAGAATCAGCCCTTAAGGCATTCTGGTCTGACTAAAAAGTCCAGGGGGAGCATTTCAGGCTTGGAGAGCCAAGACACTCTAGCAAAAAATGTCCTACATAAAGGATACCTGTGGGTGAGACCCTAGTGGAAAGAAGCAGCCACCAAAGAAGAAGGCACTTTTTTTCTGAAGGGAGGAGAGAACTTTCACTTTGCTTATGGCCTTGTCGAGCTAGTGGATCCAAAAGGCTTCCATAGCTGAGGCAGCTCATGTCAAGAGCCTTGGGTGATCACCAATGTCATACATAAGAGTGTATGGACCCAAGCAAGACCTCTGTCCCCAAAGAGTTGTATCATGAACTTAATAGTAAAACTTGTTCTCAAGAACCATTTCCTTTTAGTGTATTAAATGGAGGATATTATGTCTCATGAGTTATAGTTATG
Organism: Oryctolagus cuniculus; assembly: GCF_964237555.1. Classification (NCBI taxonomy): domain Eukaryota; kingdom Metazoa; phylum Chordata; class Mammalia; order Lagomorpha; family Leporidae; genus Oryctolagus; species Oryctolagus cuniculus. The sequence continues at coordinate 6,538,819 of NC_091443.1, forward strand.
TCTAAGAGCTTGCAAAAGATGTATTATCCTTGAGTTCTTCTTTAAAAACAAGTTTCAAAAAAAAAAAAAAAAAAAAAAAAAAGAAGGCAGAGGAAGGAAGGGAAAAGAGGAAGGGAGGGAGTAAAATCACTTCCAAGAAGCAATAACATAGAACAGACCTTGTTCTAGACTGTTGAGGAACAATTTTACCTTTCTGTTTTCTTACTTTTCTTTTATTTTATTTCTCCTTTCTTTCTGTCTTTCCTTCCTTTCTTTTTTTTTTCTCAAACAGGAGAGAGAGGAGGAAGATAAGGGGAGAGAGTGGGTGGGAGGATGGGTACAGTGGGAAGAATTACTATGTTCTTAATATTATATTTATGAGATACATACAAATAAAAAATAAAACAGATAAAAATGTTCAAAAAATTTTATGTGAACCTCAGATCATTCATTCTCTGTCTCATTTGTAATGAGAAGTTTGACCACAAAATATGAAGATCAGAGTGCAGAGACATGATTTAAATCCAGAGCTGTGATTTCAAAGCTCTTCTTATTTATTGCCAATGGTGGTCCTTTTAAAAGAGGGATTTTGGAGCAGAATATGATTGGCAAGGAAGAATTTGACTTAGTAACACATTTGCTTAGTAAGCCTATAGATTTTATGAATTCTGAGCATTTTCTTGAATGGAATTGAGAAAACAATTGGTTTCAAGGTAAAGGTTAGGGGAGCTTTCCAAACTCCCTTTGGTGCCACTATTGCCATTACTTGAAAAAGATCAGATACCTCGAAAATGCCAGAGATGATGATGATGAACTTGCTGGAAGTAAGACTCCAATAATGTTCCTAAGGCACAGAAGGAATAAGAAAGTTGCCAGGTTCATAAAACCCAGAAATGGTGCAGCTAGTTTTCGACTTCAGGCTGTGCTTGCTGCCCTATGTTGATCTGCCCATGATAGACATGTGGTCAAGACTGGGCAATTTAAACCCAGGCAATGCCAGACCTCAGGATAGCTCAAGTTCATGGCATTCGAGTGTCACATCATGAGAAATGAGTTGTTAGGATAGAAATCCAAAGTGGTCTCATGTTAGGAAAGAGAATGCCTTGTTATAGTCTGACAATAGAACAAGAGGGAAAAGAGCCAAAAGATTAGTCACGAAATGCAATAATCTGAGAAAATGAAACAGGAAAAGGGGCCTCTCAGAGATAGGATGTTCAAGGAAGAGAGGAGCACAGTTGTATAGAGCATTGGCTTGGGAACCAATTAGGTGACCTACCCCTTTGTCATCTCAAATTTGCATGGTTTTCCTGGTTGCCTAGAATGTTAATGGAGTACTTCTTAAAACAAAAGAGCTGATTAATGCATCTGGGTGCTGCTCGAATAGAAGTCTTCAATGTCTGGACACTGGCTCTGTCCTTGGCTAAAATGTCCATTTTTTTTTAATCACTGAGGACATATGTGGAGCTATAGAAATGTATGACCCAAAGTTCAGAAATTTAAGACAGAAAGTGATGACAACAGGCTCAGATGGTGAGCTGTGTCTTCTGAGACCACACTGTATAAGGAAACATGTGAAACTAGGTGTTTACATAAAAATGAATAGTTAATCAATGCATAAAAGCAGGAGGCAGAGGTCAACAAGCAGCAGAACTCGCAGAAGTGAAGTAGGGTCTTCAGTCTATTCTATGCTTAGATGGAGCCACTATAAGAGCAAGATGGCTAGAAGAAAAAAAATTAGAAATACTGGACACATGAAAAATGCAACTTGAAGGTATAAAAAGGAAGGATAAAAAGGAAATCAATCAAATTGGGGGGAATCAACCTGGTTCTAGAAAATTCTTCCTCTCTACCAAGAACAGTTGGCAGTGAGACTTGTCAAGACATCTTCATCTATTAAAAGAGTAAAATGCATTGAATGTATTGAAGGGGTGCTTTCCAGCATTTGACTTCTGTGTGGCATCATAGTAGAGGAACTGACCTGTGTAGCCTCAGTGTACAGAGGTCTGTGTCGCTAGTAGTTTGTTAGTAATACATTGGTTGTTCTATGGTGATATCTCCCTCATTATCCTAGTTTAATGACATTGCTTTTCAGTAGAGGAATGAGGTATAAGTATAGCAAGTGCAGAGGGAAGTACACTAACCAGCAGTTTTTAATTTATTTCTAATTTCATAATTCCCCACATACTTGGGGTGGTGACGAGAAACAGGCAGAGCCTAAGAAAATGTCATTGGTGTGAATTGCTGGATAGGAAATGCAGATTCCTTCTCAAGGTGTGGAGTGTGGAAGGCCATGCCATAGGCCGTGCTGTGCCATGTGGCTGGTTTGCATGTTACTTGCTGGGGAAGTTAACCCTGAATTATCTGGAAAGATGCTAGAAGACTGTGCTATAGCAGAAGTACTACTTTCTGTACGAAGGAAGAGCTCTTTTGTACTTGGTTCAACATATTTTAAGATGTCCCTAATGAAGAAAACACTTATTTTGGGAACCTTGTTTTGTTTACTATCCCTTGAGCTTCCTTGGTGTTCAAGGGATTATTTTAGTTATGAAATCTTCTTACAGGCTAAGTACCACCTGTTGGAATAGATTAAGAACATGAAAAGCACATGAGATGATTTGATGTGGACAAACCAGCTGAGATTGGTGAACTTCCTTCCACTTTCTGGAAATTTTCCATCCATTTTTCATTGCCATGCATCATTTACATGATTAGGGAATCCTTTCTTAGGTCTAATGGGAATTTGTTCTATGATCATTCAAACCCAACTTTATTGCTCCCTTTTTGATCCTATTATCTACCAATTCCAACATTGTGTGTTTTCATTTAACAGTACAGATGATTTGTTAGTATCACTTTATGAAGCAAATGATTTGGTTAAAACAAGGCCATTCAAAAAAAGTCCAAGTTTTATATGCACACTGGTTAAGAGTCAAATCATTGTATACATGTTGTAGATACTTGCCTCCCTTCCCCTCAACCACATCATTAGAGAAGCCACTTTCCTAGCTCTTCATATACTTTTGATAGTCTCTCCATATCCCTAAGTGGCATGTTTAGTATATCTACTTCTTGATTTTTTTCAATTTTTTGCTAACCTTCATTCAATCCAGTTATTTTGAAGTCTTGGTTAGGTCAATATTTTGCATTTAGATCACTGAGGCCATGCAGATGATCAGTTGTGCTGTTATTCCACTGTTGTGTCTTTGCTCCTAGATCTGCCTTCATCTGGTCTGTGTCTCTATTAGAGGCTCAACTGCCATCCTGGAATCTCCCTGTATTGTAGCTTGAGAGCCTCTCTGCTTCTCTCCCATCTACGATGTTGTTTTCTTTTTCCTACATCTTCCTCTTTCTTGCCTTACCTCCTCCTTTTGATGGAGCACATCCTGTCGCATTTTTGAGCAGGGGCAATCCTGAGACCTGGCAAATCTGACAATGTTTGCATTCATTTTTTAAAAAAGATTTCTTTATTTATTTGAAAGTCAGAGCTGCAGAGAGGGAGAGAGAGAGAGAGAGAGAGAGAGAGAGAGAATCTTCCATCTATTGGTTCACTCCTCAGATGGACACAATGGCCAAGGCTGAGCCAGGCTGAAGCTGGGAGCCTGGAGCTTTCTCCAGGTCTCCCATGTGGATAGCAGGGACCCAAGCACTTTGGTCAATTTACACAACTTTTCCCAGGTCATTAGCAGGGAGGTGGATCAGAAGAGGAGCAGCTGGGACATGAATCTGCATCCACATGGGATGCTGGCAACTCAGGTGACAGCTTTACCCATACACAACACCGACCTCTATATTCATTCTTACTTTCACAAAAGGACTTCAAAAAGTTTATGGAAAATTACAATTGAAAGATTAAATTTATTTTGGTGCAAAAGATGGTGAAATGCATAATTTATAGTCCACATTTTTGTACTTTGAAGATCCTTAATATTCATAGTCTTCAGAAATTTTCTAAAGATTTATTTATTTATTTGAATGGCAAAGTGACACAAACAGAGAGGAAGGCACATACAGACCCACACACACACACACACACACACACACACACACAATCTTTGACCTACTGGTTTACACTCAAATGACCACAAAACAGTCAGAGCAGGGCCAAGCTGAATCCAAGAGTCAGGAACTCCATCCTGGTCTCCCATGTAGGAGGCAAGAATCTATGTACTTGGGCCAGTTTAGGCTGCCTTCCCAGGCACATTAGTAGGAAATTGGTTTGGAAGTGGAACAGCTGGCACTTGAATTGGCAGCCCAATATAGAATGCTGGGGCTGCAAGCTATGGCTTAAATCACTGCACCATAATGCTGGACCCCTCTCCAATACTGAAGGAATTATTTTATTAGCTCCAGACTTCCAGACGTGATTCCTAGTGTGACCCATCATGTGCTGTCTGTAGATGGCAGGAGCTTACCTCTGTCATCAGCATTCTGAAACTTCAAGACACTGACTGCGGATGGCTCTGCTTTCATTCCTTGCACTTGTCTATTAATGAGCCCTTCCTATCTGGACTGCATTATCTTCAGTTGTAAAAACCCCTTGAGTTATTTCATTGATTTCTTCCCTTCCAATTTCTATTTGCTCCTCCTGAAACTCTTAGTTTTCTGATAGTGAAGATCCTACATTATTTTTATACATTCATGATCTTTTTCTAGTTTTTCTTTGTCTTTGCTTTAAATCTTTAAGAACATTTGTTTAAATTCTAATGCTTATATTGAAGACTTTTCAACCTACTGTTTTACTTTTTAATTTCTAATAGATTTTTGTTTTGGTTTTTAGTTTGCTTTATAAATTCCTTTAAAGCATAATATCCTCTCTTTGAACATTGCTGAATTGCTTTCTCATTCTTGAGAGGCATGAAGGACAGTTTATTGGAAGTTTTTGTCTTTCTAAGTTGCCTTTTCTGGTGTTGTGATCTCTGTCTTTCATACTAAAGTCTTTCCCAGTGCCATGATCCTCTGTGTTAAGAGCAAGGGATCCTCAGAACTGGCTGGGGCCTGGAATTGAATATTTCATGTCACTTGAAGTGATCAGGCCACTTTGTTGATGGATTCAAACTCTCAGGACATTTTAATCTTTCCTTTTGCAAGAAGGAAGAAATCTTTCCTATGGGAAAATGTGTTTAATCTCTTTCTGGTAGGTTCACGTGACGGAGTTCTGGAGACACAAGGGATGGGTGGGGTGGGTGTTGAGGAGTGGGTGCTGTGGGTCCCAAAGCAGTGAAGTATCTGAACCCCATGATGTGTCCCCTCTTTGAGTGTTGAAGCTCTCATGTTTAGTCCAGGGAGGAGGAGGGGCAGTTCAACTGGTGTGCAGAAAATGGAGGGGTTTGGGAATCTGATTTCTTTTCAAACCCACTTTCATTCATTTCTACTTGTTTTAGCACCTCTCTTGCACTAAGGTTTCCAGACTTGGGTGATAGCCCGAATTCCTGCTAGTGCTGTGCTCTTTGTTCTCACCAGGATTTGGTTTACATCCATCACCTTTCAATCTTGTCTTCCAGACTTGGGATATCACCTTCAGTTTGTCCTGTTCTTGTTGACCTTTTGATAACTTTTTCTTTAAAAATTTATTTTATTTATTGGAAAGAAAGAGTTACAGAAAGAGTGGGACAGATAGAGAGAGAGAGGGGTCTTCCATCTGCTGGTTATCTCCCCAAATGGCTGCAATGGCCAGAGCTAGACCAGTCTGAAGCCAAGAGCTTCTTCCGGGTCTCCCATGTGGGTGCAGGGGACCAAGAGCTTGGGCCTTCCTCTACTGCATTTCCAGGTGTGTTAGCAGAGAGCTGGATTCAAAGAGGAGCTGCCAGAACTTGAACCTTTGCCTATATGGGATGCTGGCATAGCAGACGGTGGTTTAACCTGCTATGCCACAATGCCAACTTTGAAGGAATTGGAAGTGTGCTGCAAAGGAGTCTGAGTGAACTCTTGTTTATTGTCCACCAGTTTAGGGAAAACATAATGGTCACTAAATTTCTGGCAGAAGGTTTCTCTAGAGGGCTTGAGCTTCTTCTGTGCTGAAAACCCCTTTGGATTTAAGAAAAGAACGTACAGGTTCTTGTAGTTGACCACTGGGTTTCTACTCCTGAATCTGTTAGCTTTTCACTGTTGGTTCTTGGAAGCACATTAGCTTCATTTTGCTTTAGTTTCCTCCTCTGTAAAATGGAAATAACAGTACCTACCTCATAGTGCTTAAGTAAATAAGTGAATGAAGATGTTCAATCCAGAAAGTTTCATGTAACCATATCCAATTATTATATCGTTTTCCATTTCCTGTCTCCATATGGGAGTGAGGGAAGTGTGGTTGGCTTCCAGGATGTGAAGAGTGAAAAAGATGCCCTGATCCTGGGCTCGTCGTCTCCTGGGTGGAGGAAGGCGTGGGAAGGGCCTATTCACTGACATTCGTCAGATGTTTGCTGAGTTCCTGGAAGCTGTACTTTCTGGGGCAGTAGCAACGAACAAGATGGTGACCATCTCTACTCTCCTCAAGGCTGCACCTTAAGGTGCTACAGTCGCACGGTAACTCCTGCCAAGCCTTCTCCATGTTCTCGAAAAACTAGATGGCAACATTACTCAGGTGTCAAGCCACAGGTGTGCGGCTGCTGACAGCTGCCTCAGCCTCCAGGGTTCCCTTGGGATACACTTCCAGCTCGCCCACTGAAAGACCATTTCCATCTCCCAACTCTGGCACTGAGCATCGACTTCTAGCATGTTTGTTCCGGCACACTAGTTAGAGTTCCTTCTTTGATTCTGACTGTCCCCTTGCCGACATCCCTACAGCCCCACCTCTTCCCACTCTTCACCTCCAGTACATCCTACCTGTGAGGAACAAAGTCTTTCATTGTAGACCGCCTGGATCCTTGACCCTGGTCCGTCCCAGGATGTATGCATCCTGGTGTGTGCCAATCTGGACGTGAAGTTTGCCATCTGGGCAGTTTCCAGGCTAATGCCCACGTCACCTTCCTCACCGGGGAGCTATGTAACCAAGTTATTGACTTGCCCCCTGATCCTGACAGAGCATTGTCATAAAACAAACCTTTCAGATAAGGAGCATCTACCCTTCTAAGGAAGAAATGGTCCATCCGTTTGGGCTGGCATCTTGTGAAGGAAGTAATACCACTTCCATATGTCTCCCGCAAAGCCTGGGGAAACTCATGCTGCTCACATCAGGACTCTGGATGGTATATGATTTGCTGCACAGTGGGAAGACATTTAAAATTCCTGAAGGAGAGTACTTGGCATCAATAATCTCGAGTGTGTGTTACCCAGTAGGATGGAGAGCAGGGAGCCTTTGGGTTCCGGGCTCTTGCTGTCTGTGTGCATCGTGTGTTCTGTGCCGCTAATGTCTTGCATTTTCTACAGCTCCGCAGAGCAGAGACCCAGGTGGGGAAGCTGGTGCAGGGAGCAGTCCACTGCACCCTTTGCTCTTGGCAGTCTTCACAGCTTGCTCCGGGGTGGAAAACCACGCATGAGGCTGCAGAGTCCCTCCATTTCTCAGAAGCAGTGTTCTCCGCGTGGATTCAAGGCTGTACTCTCTTCCTGGATGGAAGGACAGGCTGTGTCTGATTGCGTCTGTGTCTCCAGGAAGATGCTGCGAATGCATGTTCACCATGGGCTGCCTCTCTGGGGAAGTCCTGGTGCCTGGCATGGAACAGTTGAAGATCTCCTGGCATGGTCTCTGGCGTGGGAAGGAACCCAAACTGGGAAATGAGAAATAATACCAGACACAGTCCTTATCTTTGCCTACTGAGATCCCAGCCAGTGCTACACGCGACTAGACACTCCACTGTCACTTCCAGTTATTTCTGTCCTTCTACCAGGTTATGCATTGTTTGAGGATGGAATTATAACAGGTTTACTCTCATATCTCTTGAGAGAGTCTGGTCCTGAGTGGGCTAAATGAGCAGATTTTTAGCAATAGTCCTGGTGGCAACAAGTTCTCTTCGTGTTGTGCAAAGAGCCCCTAGCTAGGAGGCCAGCGTGTGGGTTCTGGTCCCACTGTGGCCAGTCACAAGGTGCTAATTTGGGCAAGTCACTTTTCCTGAGGCCTCAGTTCTCTCTCCTGAGGAAATGAGAAAAAAGGGTCCCTTATGTTTTGTTCAGCTCAAATAGTCAGTAAATTAAGGGACCTCACAGCCTGGTTTTCTTTAGGACCTGACGTGAATTTGCCAATGTCAGGCTTTCACAGTTCTCAGTCTGTAAAGCCAGGGAAAGAAGTGAAGAGTGTCATGAATTAAATTTACACAGCAGACCCAACAGACAGGCAGAGTGTCACAGTGTTGTTGTACAAAGTCAGGCATTGTTCAAGATAATCATGGTCGTTAGCTCCCAGCCATCGGGACCGCAGTGGCTGCCAATCCACAGTACAGGGCTGGGTGCTGGCTCAGAGCTGCCCCTCCAGGTGGCTTGGCTTGTCTCTTGAGTGCCATTGAGGACTGTCTTTAGGATGAATTGGGAAATTGCTTTCTCATTCCTCTCTGCAAGAAGCAGAGTCTGCCAGGGCTGGGCGTTCAACTTGTTGAGTACACATGGGCCTCAACTGACAGAGAATTGTTCTCCCTGGGTGGAGAAATGGGTTCTGCGTTCCATCAGCATGTACAGTTCCTCCTCCTTCACATCCAGATGATTTCTCACTGGCATCAGGGTTCAAGAAAGAGATAAGCCTTCAAATTGCCACCAACACGCCCCCATGATTCACTCTGGGCGTTGTGGGGGGCCTTGTGGAGGTGACACTGTAAACCTCGCTTGCATGAGCTACAGTACAGCTATGTGAGAGGCTGCCTCCTCCTTCAGTCTCACTGTGTGGAACGTGCACTTGGCCTTCCTCCTGGCTCTTGCTGCCTCTCTAATCTGTACCACGTGTACCTGGTTTTGTCACTGTATGCTTCATTTGGCATTTGAGTGACACGCCCCTTTGTCTCATATCTTTGCCGTGGAGCAGTGAGCTCCTGCATTCTTACAGCAGGGAAGGAGCCACACCCACCAGGCCTCTCCTGGGCTTGCCGCAGCTCAGTAGGTGTTCATTAAACAGAGTTAATCCTCCACGCTGCCCCTACAAGGATCTTCCAGACTACCAGATTTGAATGTCTTCTATAACCACCTTAGTTCTTCTGTAACTCCTAATAATGTATCCTTCCATGAAAAAGAAATACAAAAAAGAAAGCAGGATGCCACAAACACTCTTAGTTAAATAAATAGACCTGCCCAGATATGTTTAAAGTGACCTCCGATAAACCAACATGTAGAGATTTTTTAAAACATTAGATGTTTCTCTAACTTGGTGTCATTTCTAAAATTTTTTATAGAGACCTTCCCTTTTCACAACATCTTGTTAACTCAACCAGTTATAGGTCCAATACAGACAATATAATCCTCTGCTATTTTACCAATAGAGGTCTTATTATAAACATTTAAAATAGACAAGAATTGATGACACTTCAATTCTAGATGTGTCCCTGCTCTTCTCTCATTCAAAAAGGGAAGGAATGAGCTCACACCAGGCTGATGCAGGGGAAATTTCCCAGTCCTGATGCACAGCCAGGAAGGTTTTGTCACCAGTGCTATTTGAATTCTCTGGGCGGGATCAAATAAACACATGTATGTAAAGGGACCCTGCACATTTGAATCTAGGACAGAAAGAGTTAAGTGACCATCACCAATTACAGCCTGGGAAGGGGGTGATTAAGATCCAAATTGCAGGGAGGTTTTTAATTTAGCTGCCTCGAGGAGCTGCCCCCAGTTGCACCAAGCTCATGAGATCATACACACGGCTCCGTCCCTTCTCCCTGCACGGCCACTCAGAGAAATGCATCAGAAAGGGCACCAAGCGGGTTGTGGGGCTCAACGCCATTTCCCTTTGTGTCCAGCAGAGACCCTTTTCCCATTTCATTCGAGAGAGCAAGAAGGAGTAAATCGAGGTTACATTAAACAAATCAAGAAACTGTCTAGTTCTCCTGTTTAGGGAAAATTTCAAGTGTGACTTTGTGTGATTCAGTCAATTTGTGTAATTCCTTCTTGAAGCCAATATGTGTAAATTCAGCCTTAGGTTGTGTTGAGACACAGGCTTTGGTTGGTGCTTCTATGCATTTTCGACTACAGAGTCATCTTCCATGGCTTTTTCATGTATTTCATCTGAAATCCATTCACCCTGCATCACTTTCTAACTAATGCCGTGTATAAGCCTAGATGGTAATGCACATTGTACTGATAACACGTGTGGATGATAGGCTAAGTCCTTTGAAGATGGACACCAGGGAGAGAACTTCCCTTGAGCTGTAGTGATAGAGCAGAGCTATCAGAGAGAGACCTTTTATTTAGCACTAGTGCTGAGCACTCCCTTCATCTCTGCACTGCTTCCTGTGTGCCTGGCCTTGTGCTGGTCACGTGACTGCAACACCTCTGGTGCTGAAAACACCTTGTGGGGCAGGGCCTCTTATCCCCCAGCAAAATGCTACTGCACATGGGTGGAGAAGATAGGAACCGCCGTTTGCTTGTAAACATTATCCCCAGTGTTATGCACTGCTCCTGGGGCACACATGTTGAGAGTTCCATACACCCACTGCTTATATCTGAAGGACCTATAAAACTGAACTTAATGTAGCATAAAGCCACTATAAATATTTATAAATTAGTACTGAATTAACGTGTTGGTTTAAGCAATGTCATACTAGTAATATATAGCCAATGATGTTGTGCAGTTATAGAACTGTACATGAAACCAGTGTTTGTGAAGTTAGTAAGAAGACTTTTTCATTTGGAAAATAAAAACAGCCAAGGTTGAAATCAAGACCTTGTACACTATTTCTTATGATTTTTCTGAGAAGTTATTCTTGACTATGAATGTGGGCCTATAGCTAGCTGTTGAAAATCTTTTCATTAAATTAGGTAATAATGAAATGTTTTTAAGATTCCTGTTAAGAATATTTACTGATGAGTTTAGCTTATTATTTTCAGACTTAAGCATGACTTCATTCAATACGATGATTCCATTGTCCTATCATGGTAGGGTGGTCTCATCACCATAATGATACTCCTCAATTCACTACTTTGGAAGCTGCCAACATTTCTCTTCTTTAATAGGCAGTAAACTAAATTAATCAGAAAAATCTTCATCTCAAGTAATGATCTGTTTTCCATCCAAAGTTTTACTTTGTGAATCTATTCACCACGTGCTCCCGAGGAAGGTGCATAACGACACTGAGGTCGTTTAACTCCACATCAGCAAAACGTCTAGAAACTGTTACTCCATCTGGGCTTCCTTACTTTGTTGACAAGAAAAACATTTTCACTGTTTAAAAGCTGAAGATTTTAACTGTTCCTGTTGCCAACACACATATACAGGCAGTCCTAATATCATGAGATTTTAAAACATGTTAGTAAATTTTTTTAAAAAAGCTATATTACAGCCTAAGAAATTTTTGTCCTTTGTTATCTCAGAAGGCTCCCTTTAGATTTAATTTGTTTTCGTATTTCTAGAAGGCTCTAAATCTGTATTGTATTCAAGAATGAAGACTTTGTAACATGAGAAAAATTTAAGATGAAGAAAATTGTTATTAAAATTTTAATTAACTGGACTCTGAAAAACTAAATAAGATATTAATTTATCATTTAAATTTATTATGCTATTTTTTGACAAATCTGGAAGATTCATGGATGAATTCATATTTCTGACAGCTCTTCTTCGAATGTTAGGTTTGGTTAAAGGATCATATAATGATTTCAATCTTTTGTGTGCTATATTTATATATAGGAAAACATTAAATAAAATAAAATCCTACTGATTGTAGTTTAAGAAGGGATTTTTCCCCCTTTTATTTCAGTCACTACAAATAAAATCTTAATCAATGTTTTCACTTATCATAGGTGTTGATTACAGTTAGTTAAGATTTTGTAAGATTTATAAGTGAGGAACCATGTAGTACAGACCATCAAAAAAGAAAAATAGTGTTAAATTTTAACATAGTAGATTCTGATTTAAAAATCAAGTTAAATTTCTTTAATTATTGATCTTCTCAAATAAGTAATAAGACTGAATACACATGTACTTCTATAAATTACGTTATGTCTGTGCCTTCAGTCTTCAAACAGCCCATCTCCATCTGTGTTTGAACACAGGGCACAAACAAACATTTTTCACAGTTTGAGGCCGAAGAAGCTTCATTTTTGAAAACAGTTAAAATGGTATTTAAAAAGATTTTTTAACTAAAATTGAAATGACTGCTGTACTATTTTAATATTTCAATATGAACAGTAACTCTAAATTCAGGAAGAGAAAGAAATTTTGTCTTTGTCCTCTGTCATTTCCATTTTTCAATGATTTCTCATAATATCAGATATTGATAAATTTCACATTAATATTTATTTATGTCTAAGCAATACTCTCTTTAAGATGTGTACTTAAGTGAAATAGAATTTGGAATATTGTGGTTTTTATTTTAAGAAGCCTAAGTTCTTGGAATCACTGAAATTTTAACAAAATTATTTGTATCAAAGCAATGCTTAGACATTTAAGATCTCTTTTAATAATATTAAAAGAAATTATTATTATTAGAGCTTAACAATAACATTACTTATTTATTTTAATGTACTAGAACTTTACTTTCTCTTTACATTTATTTTAAAATAATGTATTATAATGTTTAGAGACTATTAATCCCAAGAACATCTGAATATTTTTCTGTGATCGTGGACCATGATACAATAAAATCAAGCTCAGGTAGAGGTCACAAGTTTTGCAAGGACTATTGAAATCGGAGATTTTTAAAACAATAGTATATTTTTTCACTGATTATAATTTATAGAAAAAGGATCCTTCACAATTGTAGTCCTACATAATAAAGTTCAACTGCCATATATATTCCCAGGGCAGTAAGAATGAGAGGGAAACATTTTGGAAACATAATTTGTACTATATAAGAAAGGATTTTGCTTTGATATATTTAATATAACAGTCATTTTACAGGGCAACATCAAGAAGTGAAAAGAAAACAGTGATTGTAGATTTGATTTTCATTTTGCAATTTTTGTTTTTAAATCATTTACAATTTTAAAATTTGTTCTTGAAAAAGTATAATGAAATATTACTCTTTCAGTTTCTGTAGTCCGTAATAATTGACAAAATCTAGCAAAGTCATTTGAGAGTATCTGGGTCCACTGAATTCAAATTAAGCCAACATTTTGAGCAAGAACTCACTGATTTAGTCAGTTTTGTCCATCAGACTTACTTCTGTTCTCCAGATCATTGAATAAAGATTTAAAGACATTTTTCAAAGGCATAGTTTTGTTAAAATTCTAAGTTAGTATCATGGTCCACAAATATACCAGAGAAGAGTTTGGGATCTTAATCTTGTTTATTCTTTAAAAATAACACTGTAGCAGAGAGTTTTTGCTAAGAGGGGAAAAATTCTGAGCAGAATGAGGGTGAATTTTCTGTGTCTCATGGGTTTGTGTCAATATTGGCACATGTGTACTCTGTTTGCCTCTATTTATTTTCGTTAGTAAATGTGTTCGTGGAAGTCTGCAAGATTCAATTCAGTTTATTTGCTGGTGCTTTGGAAGACTTAAGCATTTTCAGGTAAATAAAAAATAGATAGCAAACATCCAACAAAGAAAGATGAATTTTCTTTCTTCCGTTTATAGAATCTTTGGTTCATGTTCATGTTAAAACACTTGTTTAAAAGGCAAAATTTCTAAAGATAAATTTGCATTTTTGCCATCATTTTCCTTGTTTCTTAATTTCAATTTCTTGACATGCAAAATTAGTATTCCTCAGAAGAAATTATTTAATGTACACATACTTTTAATATCCTTAGATATTTATAAATCCTTGAAGCAGAACTTTATTTATAACAGGCAAATAGCTGGATTTTTTTTCCATATGATATTTTGATGGTTTAACAAGTGGATACCTTGCGTAATGAAGACCAACACAATATTCCAGAATATCTTAATATTTTCTACCTAAAGTGAACATTCTATCCTGAAAAATAAGAATTCTTGACACCCCAAGACAACTTTAATTATTTCAAGATCAAGTCTGTAAGCTCCAATTTATGACTGAAGTTTAGCTTGCTCACTGTATAAATTTTTTTCCACCAAGGTAATTAGTATAATTAATTAATTATTCAATAGTTGAAATGCAGGTTAACAAATATCCATATATAAAAGTTAAAAAAATGTCCTTCATTCAAACTGTGAACTCTAAGCCTATAAAACTCTTCAAAGAACCCCAGATATCAAGCAATCTTTTATTTAGCTAAACCTACCCCCCACCTTCACTCTTATTCACACTTAAATACCCAGTGTGCTCACAGATTGGAAAAAAGCTAGAAAGCCTTAATGGGTCACTGATTTTAACTCGAGAGGTAGGTGCGTATCCCTCATAAATGAATTCAAAACAATTTTTGTTTTAGCATTAATAGTTTTCATCAAATGAAAACAAGCTTCTTAGTGTAGGAGAGGAAAGTCTTGAACGGGGCACTTATTAGCATATCTTTTATTTTAAACTCAAGGACAAACATTCTAAAAACAATATCTATTACTCAGGAACAATAATGCAGTTTTTCCCCATTTTCTAATATTCCAGCCAGTGGCCATCTTTTGACCAGAGGGTAATATAACCAAAGTAGAAAGTGAAGGACTCCATTAAAACAGCAGGAACACATAAAATCAACTTAAGAAAAACAATATTTAATCTTGTCATACTTTAAAGCTAATGGAGTGAATATGCCCCAGCCTTTCTTTTTCCGTGAGGTACATATTCTCAGTGTAGGTGCTGTGCCATTGAAAGTGTATTTATGATTAAAGATAATGAGGCACAGATTTGAATTTTGATCTGGTCAATAGAGAGGTAATATGTTTTAAAGATGCCCGTCTATTTTCGGTGAAGTTAACCCAAAGAAAGAATGGTTTTCAATGTCATGATAAGCTTCCTTAAGATTAAAAAGCATAACTCTCACTTAGTGCACTAGTTTTCTGTTTCTCAAAGAGCTGCAGGATCTCTTTTAGAAGATGTATACGTTGTTAAATTTAAACCTTCTTTCCCGGATAATCCTGAATGCAAACATTTCTTTTAAGTAATTTTTCCTCTGGCCTTCAAAAATGTACGACAATTTGGGAACTGACAATGAAGTAAATTAGGTATCTTCACAAAAGCAGAGAGAAGACATTTCCATTTTTAGTTAAAAGAACCTCAACAGAATTGAGTGAGGGATGATAAAAATCACTCATTGTGCACCAGTGTTGTTGTTCCTTTTTGTTTTAAATAAATAGAGTGCTAAAGTGTTGAATATTGGAAACATGAAATCAATCATAAACAGGGTCATGATCACTTCTGCAGTATTGATCTCATAATTTCTTCTATGAGGGCAAAAGTTTATTTTAATGTGTAATTGTGAGATGTTGTCAAAAGAAAATGTTTGCAACAAGTGTCACTCTTTGTTATTTCCGTATTGACCAAGTTAATGCTGATTTATAATTGTGGAATTGGGAGAAACAACATTCTTTATAAAACACATCTATAACTTCTTTCTTTTTTAAAAATGGAAGATGTTTTTTTCTTGTTTTTAAAAAATAATATTGACTGCCTAGATTAAAGGAATTCCAGACTTTTCTCTGTCCTGTTTGAGTTCATTACCTTGGTACCTTTTAGCATTTTGGTTTGGAAATTTTAATGTAAATGGTCCCTCAATCTTTTTAAAACATCATTCTAAGGCATTGTGGAGCCCAGCCCAAGTACTGATCCCTTAGCCAGGAAGAGGTAGTAGTTTTCTTTTCCCGACCTGTCCAGTGGAAACAGGTAAGGACACGAGCATGTGTTTTAAGCCCTCCTAGGTCTGGAGCTTTTGCGTCTGACATCTGTCAGATAGAAACAAGTGAGAGATGCTCTGATCAATCACAGGAGTTCATTGATAACGCTGAGAAGCTAGAATGATGTGGAAAGTTCTTTTTTATTTTTTTAAAGGATGCCATCTGTAGCTATTAGAAAAAACTGAGAATAAGGCTATAAGATTTAGAAATACTTACAGAAAAAGAAAAAAAACCCAGAACATGCTAAGAGAAATAGTGTTGAAAACACACAGGCCCCTTTTCTTAGCAAACAGATTTCAGGACAGAAAGCTTCTACTAATTTCCTAGGTATCAGAGTGTGATATAATATACTATCGCAAAATTAAGCACCAGTCCTAGGAAGTGTTAAAGATCTCACATATCCCAGTTACTTAATTAGATATCAATAGTTGGAATATTAAAAAATATCCTGAGACAAATAGAATTTATTGTTGCATTATTTTTCTAGAATCAAATCTTATTCCCTAACCTTATTAAAGAGTGCTAGTAAGGCAAATGACAATTTTCTTCAGGTATAAAAACAGTTCTTAAGGGAAAGGAGACTCTTATGACAATGCAAAAGGGAAAATGGTGTAGTCTGTCCTTCTCTCTAATTTACATGATTTCTTCTAAATAAAACCATTTACTCAGTGACAGCAAATGCAACTGGCAGATGTTGAGTTATTTGCTGAAGCAAGACAGTGTATTAACTGATGGAAGGATCAATTGCAGTTATTAAAATAGATGCTATTGAGGAGAACTACGGGATTCAGAAATGATTATTCATATAATTAGAAGTTGGAAATGAGTCAACAGGAATTGCTTTGGCATAAAAAGACATTTGGAATGACTTTAGATATGGTTCTACCAAAATATATCAAACACAGAAAATGTAAACATTGTTTGTTATTTTATTTCTACGATCATACTACAAATAAAAACCTTGGTAAACTACATGTATCCTATGGCAACAGTTTGTGTGAATACCTTCAAGGCTGCAGACTCCTCAAAGTTTAGCTTTTTCTCAATATCTTTCCTATTCCAATTGGTCAAATTGTTGCTTATTATATGACAGGATTAATGTACAGAGAAGCCATTTACCATTTTTATTAGGCAATTACATAATTCTTCCTCTAGCCTTAAAAAACTGCAGCATAGAAGAAAGTATGAGAAGAAGTAGTCATGTGCTAAAGGAACTCAGAATAAATTATGCAACACGAGACTAGGAAGTCCTCTGTGAACACGTTTTCTCAAAATTAGCGTCACACGGAACTGTTACTTGGAGTCAGCCCATCTAAAAGATCCGAAAGCTGCTTAGAATGTACTAACTCCATGAAAAATGCTGTCACCGACCCCTGAAAAGTAAAACAGTTTTGCTAATCAAGGATTTCATCTCCACATTAAACCGAGGCCAAATTAGGAAGCTGATGACGCTAAAGCACACAAAAACATTTGTTAAGCAAAGTCAAAATTAATGACAACAAAATCAAGTTTCCTTTGTGGTTGAG
Source organism: Oryctolagus cuniculus (assembly GCF_964237555.1). Lineage (NCBI taxonomy): Eukaryota > Metazoa > Chordata > Mammalia > Lagomorpha > Leporidae > Oryctolagus > Oryctolagus cuniculus. Next base: position 6,556,128 of record NC_091443.1, read on the forward strand.
TTTCAGGCAGCTGCATCCAAATATAAAAGAGCCATCAAAGAAAGATATCCATTAATTATTAACTCCGAACAACTTCAGAAAGCAGAGCCCTTAAAGCTCCATTGACATCATCCTGCCGGGCTCCTAATCTCTGCAAGTTGTTGGTAAGAGTCGCATTAAACACAGCATGTCACCAATCCTGCCTTTAACAACGGCGGTGCCAGCGCCGTGCACTACAGCTTGCATAGACCACACGAGAGAAGCTATAATTTCTGTAAAGACATCTTTCAGAAACGTTTTCAATCTCACATTCTGAATAATCTCCTGGGTTACTCTACCTCTCTCCACCACACAATAGGGTGTCAACAGCCTAATGGTAACACGCTTGATGCAGAAGCGCACCCAATGTTTTTTTGGAGGAAGTACAGAGCAACTGTCGATTAAAAAGCTGTGCCCCCTTAGAACTTATCCCAGTCAAATCTATCAGACATTCCTGGCCTTTTTCATTGCAGGATGAGAGAAAAGCCTCTAGGATAAGAGAAGTTGATAAAAGGTGGAAGTACGCAATGTTGTTATGTAAGCTAGTGAGGCAATTTAGGCTATTACCTACTAGTATCAGTGTTTTTATGGTTTCTCTAAGTTAAATACTTTTCAGGTAGTAGGAAACATTTGACCATTTTGTAACTATTGAATGAAATTTAATTTCCATGAAAATACCTTCTCAAAATGTATGCTTATGTTTAGTCATAAATTCATATTTCTACTCTGCTTTTTTAAAATCGTGGGGACAAAATACAGACAGAAATAAGATTTTTATTCATTTTGACTTTTTGTAATTTAGCGTCATCATTGAAGACTGATTCACTGCAGTGCTAAGCACGGAGAAGCAAAACTCTCACAACTCTCACAGAGCATGGAATGGCCTTAGCGGCAATCTGATTAGAGAGAAAATCTTTCTAAAATACCTTAAAATGAAAGTCAAAATGAAGGCATATGCATAGCTGTAAACCATCGAAAATTTTGATTTTTGAGATTGTTTTCTGTAGGCATATCTTCCTGCGGGAGGGGAGGGACAGCTGTGCTGTGACAGGAAGGGCCATTAATTTTAGATCCTGTAGGCTGTACCTCCCTTATCCTACTTCCAACTCCCTTTCTCTCATCCTTTCTTTCTTCCAAAAAACAGAGAGCATCATCTGACCAAACTAAGGGTTAACAGCCGTTATTGCTCAGGGAAAATAACAGCACGTTTGAGTGAAAAAGTAAAAGCAACCGATAGCAGTGACACTGACTAGCACATTTATGAGAAGATCAAGTTGATTCGTCATAAACTTCCCAACCTTGTAGTCATAATCCCCCTGACCACCCGCAAATTCTTCAGATCGTCTCTGCGTATCACAGAACGAGAGTGGTGAGAAATCACATCAAGTTTCCAAATCGATGGAGAAAGGAAGGATGAGGAAGAGTGTGTGTCTGTGTGCTGATTTGCATGGAAAGGTTTTATCTCTTTACTCTATTTGATTAAAGGCCTTGTATTGCGTCAAGAAGCAAATCCTGCAGAATAATTAGTGGCTGTTAGTTTTTTTCCCTGCCCACCCCCCCCCTTTATAAATGAAAGCTTAAATGGGGGAAAATGGAATGTCAGTCAGAAACTGGTTCATACCAATCATAATAATTATAATCTATTAGAATTAAGCCATAATCATTAGAATTTCTTCTTTTCTCCTACCTTTGATGGCCTGTTTCATCTGTTTCATTAAAGCTGTAATTTTTACAGATGCTCTTGAGGTTCCTATGTTTTCATCAGAGTCTAGGGCAGCCTAAAGGGAAAAAAAAGCTCCTTGCCTATAGAAATATATGTTAATACTTTAGTTACTTGAAGCAAGCAACTTTTGCAATATGTATGTCTGGGTGTCCATAGTGGGCTTTATTTAGGCCTGTCCAGCATTTTTGTTGTGTTCTACTCTTGCCGGGCAGCTGGACCCTGACCTTCAAGTTTTCTCTCTCTCTCTCTTTTTTTTAAGAAAAAGAAAAAAAAGAATTCTTTTCAGATTCCAAGTTCCCCCCTTCTTACCCTCCCACTGACACCATCCTATTCAGAACTGGAGATAACTTTATTCATCTACACATCATTGTATCAAATTCAATAGGCAAACTGCTTCAGCATGCTTCAGCGCTGGACAGGACACTTACGTCTTCATCCCCACCCCCCAGCCCAGCCAGCCCCAGTGCAATGAGATTTTTTACCACCGTCTTTTCAGGCATGAAACAAGCACAGTTACAAAAAATAATTTTGAACAAGTGTTTTACTACTCTGTTGGGTCACCACAGATATATTTTTCTGCAAACTCTTCAGTTGGATGGAATAGATTACTGCCGGGCAGACTCGCTCAGAATCCCCTCTAGATAATACATGCTGGAAAGGAAGAAGATCCATTTATTCATTAAGTTCCATAAATTGCAAATGCAGATTTTGATGAAAAAATGTGCTTGCATCCCAAGTGTTTGCTTTGCTATAAAATTAAGAGTATCGGGCCTTTATGAGGTAACACAATTGGGAGATTACACAAAGGACTAAAAGGAAGAATTCTGCTATGCCAACAACCAAAAGTAGATATGGTTCTCAGAAAATAAAATATCATATTTGTCGCATGATCCATTTTGGAAGAGAAGAATTATTTTTTTTTTTCCTCACAATGTTCTACAATACTTGGGATCACTTTGGGTAGTTTGGGATTCTTAAGGAAAAAAATACAACCTTCTTACTGTAAGGAACATCAAATAACTCTGATGTCAGACATTCTTGCTGCAAAATGAGCCCAGTGTCTTCAGTTGGGATGACTGGGTATCAGATTAGTTTTCGGGGTGGGAACTGGCTTGCCTATGAAGATTCCCAATTAGGTAGTCAACAGGCTTCAATACACAAAATAGTTTCTTTCTTCCAAAGGTGGATTTCTTTTGGATATCTTCATGAGTATTCTTTCCAAAATAAAAGTTGTTTTAGGATGCTGGTGTTTAAAAAAACAGCAACAAAAATCTTGGTCGAAACAGTTCTAAACTCAACCACATGTCCTTGTCCACTCCTGGGAATTCTCCCCCTCCCCCATATCAGAATGCAAAGCCTGAAAGAAAGTTGAATGATTAAAATTAAATAGCGCATCTAAAGTCCCTAAACCCGTTAGCCATTATACAACATTCTAGAGCCTGAAGATAGAAAAGGAGAAAGATCTTTTTTAGGCAGACTTCTACCATTGCCTAGGTGTTCTCTGTTCCAGCTCCTATATGTTTATGTAGAGGGTGTTGCAGACATTTGGAAGGATTTGGGGGTTTCAAAAGAGAGAAGTTTATACATTAGTGCTGCAAGTTGCAAAACACTGTTGATATTCAAATGTTTATTGTGCAAAATCTGGGATAAGCTTCAGCATGAGGCCTCTTTAAGTGCCTACAACTCTTGCTAATTCCCCTCAGCATTGAGGCGTGCACAAAGGCCTTAATCCAATTCCACTTTTTTTCAGAAAGCCTATGCTATTTTCCCTCACATAAACTAACAACACTACCCCATCACACTGCAGAGTGGGTCAAAGAAAAAGCGCTCTGTGTTTATACTTCACCAACACTTTGTGCTTCTTGGGCAAGCATGGCACTGAGCAGTAAGTGGTTCCCTGGGCCCCATGACATCTTTAGGGGGGAGAAGCTTCAGGCAGGGAGGTAGTGATTTTTAAGGACAAAAATGTGCTGGGGTGTTAAGCATTCTCCCTTGTCTGTTATCTGGGAAAAGAAATTGCTCTCTTGAGCCTCACTCTTGCCTTTCTGATTTAAATGATAGAAGTGGGGCTTGCTCTGATAAGTAGCATGAACGTTTCGATAAGGTGGTGTTATTTTTCCCCAGCACTGTCATTTTTTCCCTCCCCTCCCCATCGCTCTTTCCTTTCCTCTCTCCTTAGCCTCCTTTCTTCTTTGCTCTGCTGTCCCTACAGTCCCAGTGAAATTGCCTTTCATTTCCCTCTTAGGGCTTTCTTAAGGTCACGGACACAATACTCATTACTTGTTTTCTCTTAATTAATAGTTACCTTTATTAGAATGAGAAACTGATGCAGCCCAAATTTAGGCTACTTGGTTTATACACCTGTAATTTTCATGCCCATTTCTGATTTCAGGTGGGAATTCTGCTAAAAAATATTAACACCTGCAGTTGGCAGTGGAAATCAGGCATTTGCCTCTTATTGTGAGCACACAAGTGACCAATTACTCTAGTAATTAAGTAACTGTGGGTACAATTAGAAATGACCATGGTTTTTCCCCAGAAGTGAATGGTAGGGATGAGAATTGGAAGCCAAAATGAGAATGGATATGAATCAATTTCCTAGTTGTACTTCAGTGATTGATGTCACCAAAAATTAAACCACACAAAATTCTGTGTCTTTATTAGAGGATAACATGACTTGCTTCTGTGGATTTCTGTTCATGATGGCAAACTGATTAGTGTGTATTGGTAACTTTTGACTATTTCTACATTTTCACAAAACTCAAGAGAAGAAATTCCAGTGCACAGATCTGAGGTTCGTGTATTTGCAATTGAGGCAGCAGATCTTTTTGTCTTTGTCCTGAAAGACTGCTGTGTTTAGGAGGCTTCTACAGTGGAAAACACCAATATATACTTGATGCAAGACTTCACGTATCTTAAAGATGCTAACCTTTGTAGCAAGAAGAGCACTACACATGATGAGTCTAACCTTTGGCAATATTTGGTAATTTTTCTAATGAATCATGCCAACATTTGAAATATCTCTCCCTAGCTGTATCACAGTAGCTGGGATCATTTGTCTACAAGGCACTCCAAACCCATCTCTAAGCGATTGGCAGAAAACATTTGTAAGATGAATGTGTGTCAGAAGAAAAAGAAATCAAGTCGTTGGTCTCTCACAACCCAAATCATTCACATTTTAGTGTACTTTCCACTTTTAAGATTTCTTAATTATATTTTATCTTTGGCATTATTTATAAATGCTTTCACAAGTTTAAAAAAAAAAGTCTGCACAGAGCAGCCCACTGGTGAACAATTCAGACATCACAAAGCAGAGAAAATTCTGCCTGAATCTGGGCTGATATCTAATAATAGTCAGCTATTATATTATCAAAATTAAATCACTTATGTCATTAGCATGTTTTCCTCCTTGCAGGCTTTCTCGGCAGACAGGCTGAAGGCAGGAGTGAGCATGGAAATGGATTTCTCTTCTCGCACAGGAGGTCACTCTCGGTGGAGAATCTGCCCTGTGAGTTGGCCAGGTCTCCTCCTCTAGGTGGGGGAGACAGAGGAACACAATTTCTCCTAAAAAATGGAGGTGATGTATCTTAAATACAGAAAATATGAAATCCTACTCTTTCTGCATTATAGAAAAAGTTCTTGTTTTGTAACAAACTATAATTTACTATAAAACAGTAATCAGCTTGATGGTGAGACGTTCAGGCGTGAGAAAACAACACAAATTGCATTTGAATCTCATCTGAGTTCTAGTGGTTGTTAACTAGGAACAAGAGCATTTTATTGAGACTACACTAGATGATCAGATTCTTTCAACTTCAGGGTGTAGAGATTGATGTGACAATGCTTTCTGATATCCTAACTCCCTTTATGTAACTCCATCCTCACTCCATCTCACTGATGCAGTTTTAATAAAGATCTAAAAAGTGAAGCTTGCCTTTTTTTGTCCCTCAGGGAAGAAAACGAATGAAGAAAGCAAGACAGGAGACAAGAAAAGCACATTTGAAGAGAAAATGAGAGTCAAGCACTTAGTCACCGGAGTCTACCAGAAGATCCATTGAAGACAAACACTAGTTTTGAGCTATTTTGCTTGTGAAGCTCATTCTTCTTTCAAATAAAACTTACCAGTCCCAATTTGCCTGGAGAAGAAAAACAGACTATTCCAGGTCCACACAAAACCAAGTCAGTGAGCTGGAGTGAAGATGGAGTCACACACAGTGGCTCAGGAGGTTGGAAAGCTTTGTCACGTTAATCTCTACCCGGTCAATCTGAGACCACAGTGCCTTCATGGCTGGCAAGTGTCAGAGGAACATGATACCTCCGGATGGTGCCATGGTCAACTGAATAAAACATGTCCTGCCTGAGGTGTGTGCATATTTTTGCTCTTGTTTTCCACTTAAACAAAATAAGGTAAAATAAGGTCATTACCCAGATAGGCCAGAGGACAGCCTTTCCAAGCAGGGGGCACCCTTAGCTTGTCTTAGCTTCAACGTTTTCATGGATGAAGTGGTCTCTCACATACATACTCACATGTAAAACAGGAGCATGATTAAAAACATTCCCCCATTAAAGTATAGCATTTACATCTCATATTGGGCATAAAATGGATCATACGTAAAAAGACAGAGGTGCAGGAGGCTCTGATGTATAATTGACAAACCATATGAGATAGTCCTCATGGTTTCTATTTTGTTTATGAAAAATAATAGTGGATAACTTTCGTATTCAGTCTTTTGGAACAACTACAGTATGGGTGTGCATTGGATCCTCACTCCTTACCTGGCTCTCTGCTGGGGAGTGAGAAAGATGCGAATGTCTACTACCCCTAGGAACTCCTCACTATGTACTGGGAACCATCACAGATAGCAAGAAACTTGGAGAAAGCAAGCAACTTACATGAAACATTTCATCCTCAAAGCAACTGAGGGAGAAATTACTACCATGCCCATTTTACTGATGGGAAAATTGAAGCACAAGCAAATTTAGTAAGAAACTTGCTCAAGGTCACAGAGCCAGTAAAGGAGAGAGGTGGGATCAAATTGTTGGTTGGTCTGTACTTAGTTCCTGGGAGTTGTCGCTGTCATCCTGGCTATAATCCAGTCTACCACATCCAGTAGTATTTGCAGGTTTAGATTCTGGTCTTCAAGATGCAGGATGACACCAGGGTCCGGAGAGGAGTCCTATGCCCAAATTCATGCTGGAGCAGATTCATCTACCCAAGTTCCAGGATGAAACCAGTTGAGAGCCTTAGGCAGCCAACAAGTCAACCCCAAAAGATCTCTCTGGAGTACTCTCAGCTCTCCCCAGCCACTGTCCCAGCAAAACGACCAGTTCTACTCATGGGTGAACCAACCCACAAGCACATGGAATCTCTCCTCTCCACAGCTTTCGACCACCCTATGACGCAAAAAGCAGACAGGGGCTCACAAATACCTGTTTGGCCCCAGCCCTGGTAAGAGAGTCATTGAAGACCAGCCTGGACTTGTTATAAAATATTTGGGAAGCTGCTTGCGAGGAGCTGACTGTCACAGATAATATCAAATTGGAGAAACATGTGAAAGCACATACAAAGTCAAGTGAGATGGTCTTCAGCGATACCAGCCAAACAAGCAGGGAAGTCATGAGTCACTCCGTGGACACAGTTTGGAATTTGTAGCAGAGGTAATTTTATTTGAAGCCGTGTCAACTTTTAATTCTGGTGTTGTGTTTATGGGGTACAAGGGGCTTTGTGGGAAACTCTGTGTTGTATGATACCAAATGCTGCTGCTGTCTTGTTACAGCAGCCACACATAATATTTACTAAACATTGTTCTAAATCCCCCAAGGAATGCTGTGGGTGTGTTTTCATCATGTGTGTTTTCCCTTTCACCAGATTAGAATTTACGTTGTATAAAAACAAACGTGACTTTAATAAAAGCATCTATTTTTTTTTTAATTTTTTTTTTTTTATTTTTTGACAGGCAGAGTGGACAGTGAGAGAGAGAGAGAGAGAGAGAGAGAGAAAGGTCTTCCTTTGCCGTTGGTTCACCCTCCAATGGCCGCCGCGGCTGGTGCGCTGCGGCCGGCGCACCGCGCTGATCCGATGGCAGGAGCCAGGAGCCAGGTGCTTTTCCTGGTCTCCCATGGGGTGCAGGGCCCAAGCACCTGGGCCATCCTCCGCTGCACTCCCTGGCCACAGCAGAGGGCTGGCCTGGAAGAGGGGCAACCGGGACAGAATCCGGCGCCCCGACCGGGACTAGAACCCGGTGTGCCGGCGCCGCTAGGCGGAGGATTAGCCTAGTGAGCCGCGGCGCCGGCCCAAAAGCATCTATTTTTGATAGAGCAATGCTATTTGTATTTTGTGATGTTTGTGCCAAAAACCAGTTTCTTACATTGACGGTTGTTCCTAGTTGTCCATCATCTTCTGTGTAAAGCTGTGAAATGGGTGCTTTAAAGATCTTTGCCTATCATTGACCGACTTCCGAGCGACTTCATCCTGAGGGGAGCCTGGGGTTTGGGAACTCAGTCTTGGCCTCCCACGTGGCTGGAAGAGCCCCAACGACTTGAGCCATCCCCACTGCCTCCCAGGATGTGTAGCAGCTGAATGCTGGAATCAGAAGCCGGAGTCAAACATCACAACCAGATACTCTGATGTAGGGCCTGGCGTCTTTTTTTTTTTAAAGAATTATTTATCTATTTGAAAAGCAGAGTTACTGTGAGAGAGAGAGTGAGAGAGAGAGAGGGACAGACAGACAGACACACACATACAGACACACACATGCAGAGGGAGGGAGGAAGAGAGAGAGGAAGAGAAAGGAAGAGAAAGAGAGAGAGAGAGAGAATCTCCCATCTGCTGGTTTACTCTCCAAAAGGCCAGGACTCAGCAAAGCCTCAGCCAAGAGCTGGAACCTGATCTGGGTCTCATACGGGCTGCCGCTGTCACAGGTTGCAGCTTAATCTGCTACACCACAACCCCAGTCCTGGGACTTGGTGTCTCAATTCGCATCCTAACCGCTGGGCCAAAAGTCTATCCCTTGAGAGAGAATTACTAAATTGGGGTTGGTAACTCAGTTTTCCTTTGTTATCTATCAATTAAACCTTAGCTCTCATGAAAGTGTTATTATATCTATTTCCATGACTTTTGCTCATGAAAAATCTTTTGTTCTTTAGAAAACTACATGTATAACACCTTGGGCAATGAAAGACTTTCTAGTTCTAAAAATATAAAATACTTAAAAAGACATTTTTAAATGCTTCATCAAAGAAGAACCTTAGAAGTATTGATAATATTGATAGAACATTTGAGTATTTGCCATTGTGGATAATTTACATAATATATAATTTATGTCATCAAAAGTTTGGATTGATACAAATATTTATGTACTCAGTATATGCTACTATTGTCCTCATGCCTACATGTATTAATTCAGGGAATCTTTAAAATGACCCCATAAGATTAGAGTTGCTAATATGACTCCCATCTAGCAGATGTGTAACACAAGGCAGGAGAAGTTAAGCCCCTTTTCTCCCCCCCCTTTTTTAAAGGTTTATTTATTTATTTGAATAAAAAAGGCAGAATTACAGAGAGAGAGGGACACACACACACACACACACACACATAGAAGGGGAGAGAGAGAGAGAGGGAGAGGGAGGGAGAGAGAGAGAATTTTCTAATGGTTGGTTCACTTTCCAGATGACTGCAATGGCCAGGGCTGGTCCAGATGGAAGCCAGGAGCCTGGAACTCCACCTGGATCTTCCATGTGTGTACAGGGACCCAAAGACTTGTGCAATCCTCTTCTGCTTTCCCAAGTGCACCAGCCAGGAGCTGGATAGGAAGTGGAGCCACCAAGACTCACACTGGCACCCATATGGGATGCTGACATCACAGGTGATGGCTTAAACTGCTGCACCACAACACTGACCCTTCAGCTGATTTTCTAAGCTCACACAGAGAATGAGGGGTTTATTAACTCTGTGCGCCATCCCAAGATGTCTAATGTTTTAGAGGTAACTTTGGAGATTCTCTGTCTCTCTCTCTCTCTCTCTCCCCCTCTGTGTGTGTGTGTGTGTGTGTGTGTGTGTGTGTGTATGAGAGAGAGAAAGAGAGAGGGACAAACAGGGAGACAGAGAGAGAGAGAGAGAGAGAGAGAGAGAGAAGGGAAACTGAAAAGTTTGTGGTAAATTGTATTGATAGAAATTTACTTTGGTGCAAAATATTTGAAGTCTGTGCATTTGAAGGGTATTTTAAAAAGTTCATGGAAAATGTGTATTATGAAAAAACCATGCATGGATTTTGAGTTTTTGCACTAAGATAAACATCTTTTAATTCCGTCTTTTTATAACATTTTTGAAGTGTCCCTGTACATCTAGCATGCATAAGTAAACACACATACACAGCCTTGTTCAGGTTCTTGACCTTGATAGAGTTAACCCTTTCCCACTAGGAATGCTTTTCATTACAGTATTAGGACCTCCTAAATCCAGAGCAGCTTCGCAGTTGTACATACCTCTGCCCGACCTGTGGGCCTGCTGGCAGCCCTTTCAGTCTATCCTAGAGCTGATGAACCCACACAGGTTTGTATCTGTCCCCAGTCCAACTCCTTCATGCTTAGACTCCACGTGTCCTCATGCTGGCAAAAGCTGAGCTTTCACTGCCTGCTCAGCAACTCAAGGTGTGGAGGATCCTTCCTGATGCTACAGTCTTGCCTCACAGGTTTTGCACTTCACTGTTTTCATGGAATGTAACATTTTCTGTTATTCTTCCAAATATCTATTAGCCTGAGCACGTAGGAAATTCCATAGAGTATTTGTTTTCTAAGAAACACACATACATAGTTGAGTCATAATACAACTATAATTAAAATCGGTATTTCATTCTTTTTCCTGAGCACCGTTAAAGAGAACATCTCATTATTTACAGATACACTGATTGCAGCCTTTAACAGACGTTCAAAAAATTGATTTTGTTAACTGACGGATACAGAATGCACTAGATGCAGCAGTGTTGAGCAAACTAGTTCAAGTGGAGGAAGCAATAGATGACGTTGGTTCATTGTTGTGAAAAGTGCCTTTATCGTTTGTCCCTTACCACCACTTATTTCGAAATCAGCCCTATCACGTGAGAGACCTTTTTCCAGTTTATTCACTTGCTTGCCACTCATTGCTTCAATCTGTGAGTCGTCTCTGCAGGTCCACTTCTAAGTTCAGGGACTGTCTCCCCAAGACTTCTGCCCTCACTGCCAGAGCACAGTCTCTCCTAGATTTCTCTCTTATGTTGTCTTTTCAGGTGATCTGTAGCTCAGCATGTGTTTAAAATAAGTGATAAAACAAAACAATGGCATCCTGAAGCCAGTGCCCCTCAGGTAGGAACTCAGTGCCTCCTGGGCAGTGACAATGAGGATTGGGGCTGTGGCTGAGCTTGAGTGAAGGCAAAGGAGAAAGTTCACAATCAAGAGGTTTATAGAAGTTAACTCTAAGTATTGAACACATCACATTTGGCTGAAAGAATTTTCTGGAGTGGAGGAGCGGTTTGTTTGCCTAGCAAACCTTATAGAAACAAGGTTTCTACACTGGAGGAACCTGGAAACTCTAGTTTCTTTCCATTGCTTTCTATTTTGCTTCAAAGTATTTCATGAAATGTAGATCTCTTGAAGGGATTTATTCTTTTACCAGGCGTGGTGTTTGGAAGTTCCTGGTATGAGCAGCGAGGTTTTGGATCTCATATCAAAGGGTTTAAAGTTAATGATTTTAAGTATGGTTGGATTTTATTGCTCCTTTGGTGGGCTGAAAACTTCAGCCACTCTTTGACCTCTGCTCAGTCAATTCAATTCCATCTAATGCTCTGTGACTAATATGGTGGATATTTAATCTACTTTGCTGCTGAAATTACTTTTAGAGTCACTTTTTTTCCATTGAAAAACTTCCTCCTCAGAGAAATTGCTTATCGGAAGCTCTAAATATGTTGCATATTACAGAATACATTTTTTAAAAGCCTTTCTTCCAGAGACAATTAAAGCTTATCACTTGTTTTGCTATCACATTACAAATGAGACAGGAAAAATGATATTGTTCTAGAAGTCAAAGTAGAATCAAAAGGAAGAATGGAGCGAAACTCTCCCTGATCCTGTTAATAATGTAGCTATCACAGTAGTCGTGTCTCAGCCAAATATTTTCTGCAGTGGAATTAAACTGAGACAGAAATAAATGAAACGCAGGGTTATGAGTCTTGGGTAGGTTCCTTTAGCCTGTTTCCTAGTTAAGAACACATGTGGCTGCTTTGTAAGGCTCAGTTGAGGTAAACATGGTCTACACACTCAACGACAGGAAACTGACCCTTGTGGCACTTGAGAGGGTGTGGTCTGCATACTGGCTGAGTGGGTATAGAGACATGGCATAGCCCCTCAAGATCAGAGCGAGTGGTTCTAATCTTTCCTGTGCCCTTAATTAGCGATGTGACCTGGACAAGACTTTAAACTTTGTCCCCGAAGAGAGGGTTTACAACACAGCTCTAGAGTCTCCCTTCCACAGTCCATTCGGACCAACGATGGGGTCACATCTGTCCCTGAACTCTGAGGAAGGGTGCACCACCGAGAGCAACCAGGTTCAGCAGACCCCAGAGGGGAACAGCAGTTTCCTTCCTGGGGCTAATGTTTTTTCATCCCTCAGGCACTTAGAACTTACAGACTCTGCTTCCCACCATCAATCCCTTTAAGTATAAAGGTCTCTTGCAAGTTCTCTTCCTGGGAAAACTTGCGTTTAGAAAGGATCAAAGCTGTAAGCCAAGGAATAGTTGGAGGAGCTGGAAAAAGCCCTGAGGCTCCAGAGTTAACTTTCCAAGCCTGGTTTTACCACCCACTGGTTTGGTGCCTTCCCTGAAATTCAGTTTTCTTATCTGATGAGAGGAATGGCCTGTAATAATCTCTGTTCTTCCTTCCAATTCTTCCAACTGTGGCCATCTAGAAAGAAAGACCTTCCCGATGGAGTGGGAATCTAGTCCAGTCCTAGCCTCAAGTCATCTTTCCTGCAGTTCACACAGAGCAAGCATCATCCAGCACTGGGTGGTATGGAGAGAAGCCATCTGGATTCAGGCAATCCATGAGCAGAACTCTGTATCTCAGATTCCCAAATTACAAAATGACCAAGGTCATGATGTTAAAATTAACTTAATGTTCAGCGTAATAGATGCTTGGTATATGTTCATTTTCTTTGGCTCATTTTTGTATTTTATGCTTCTATGATTTAGATATTATTATTATTTCACTCATTCTTTTCCAAATACATAAGCAGGGCATAGGGGGAACAGATATTTGACACAGTGATTGAGGTGTATTTGGGATACCCACATCCCATATTGGAGTTACCAGTTTCTAGTCCTGATTCTGCTTCCTGTCCAGCTTCCTGCTAATATACACCCTGAGAAGCAGCAGGTGATGGCTCAAGTACTTAGATTCATGCCACTGATCTGGGAGATCTGGCTGGAGCTTCAGGCTCCTGGCTTTGGCCTGGCATAGCCGTGGATGTGGTAGACATTTGGGTAGTGAATGGGATCTTCTTCTGGGTCTGTTGCTTTGTCTTTTAAATAAATAAATTTCTTTTTTAAAAGTGAGATGGGCAGCTACAGAAGATTGAATGGCCCATTTTTTTTTTTATCTCTCTCATCCATTATTGTGCTTCCTACACTCATTCATTTTTTTCTGATTCTCCAAGCAAAAGTTAGGTGTATTCTTTTGCCCACTGGTTTTGGTTTTGGCCATGTGAGTTGGTTTGGGATATTCACAAAAACTGCACAGAAGTGGACCTGCAGTGAGACTTCCTGGTGGGACTTGCCCTCTAGGGCTTCCTCCATTGCCATGGGAAGCAAACAACAACAACAGCAACAGCAAATATGCTCTTGTCAACCACAGTTTCCAATAGGAAGAGGAGAAACTAATGGAGCAGAACTCTTTTCTGACCCAATCTCATGAGCAAGAAATAAATGGTAATTGTTTTCTGACATTCAGATTTTGTAGGTATTCATTTTGCCTGATGGTTGTGGCAATAGTTGACCAACTGAGTAGCCCAAGGCAAGAGGCAGAGGAGTTATAATAATAATGACCTCAGTGTTCACTAATGTATACTCCATATTTACCACCACGGAGCTTCTGAGCTAAAGTATTTGTCTCATGTCATTTATTCTGCACAAAAACCCTGGGAGATAAAGCTCATTATTATCTCTATTTAAGCAATGAAGAACTAAGAGAGAGAGGTTGTGTAACTTGTCCAAACCAGGTAATCTGCCTGGGTTCAAAAAGATCTATTGGCTTGAAATGTGTTTGGCCATCTTTCTTTTTGTTGTCGTCATCATCATCATTGTCAAATGATAACAGCAGCAATAAAAGCAACAGTAATTGCTGTGGCCATTCGCTGAGTGCCTACTATGAGTCATGAACATAGCTAGATGCTTTCCACAGTGTGGCAGGCTCACAGTGATTCCCACCTACTGCAATTCACACCTTTGTCTAATCTCTTATCCTTGAATGTGGTTGGACCTACTGGTTTGCTTCTAACAACTACCACCTGGTACAAGTAATAGGCAGTCATTTCTGAGATCACAAAAGGCTGTGACTTCTGTTTTGATTGATGTTAGCTATGAGGGAGTGAACTGTATTTCACAAGACTAGAAAATAAAGCAGTGCAACTTTCTTGCCTTATAAATTTTGGAACCCAATTGGTTACTAACACAAGGGGTTTTGTAGATGGTGGAATACTCCTGTGTTGCAACATCAAGTCAGAAGGGTAATCTCCAGACAAGAAAGAGGAAGGGGATGAGAGCACAGAGAAGTCTGGCTAGGTGTGCTATGAGGAGTAGCTTCGAGGATAGCTTCAGTTTGCAACAACTACTGCCAACAGCAACACCCAAATATCTTGTCAAACTGCTAAAAAAATCAAACTGCTGTATTATCTGTTCCATGAGCCTTTATGTTACAAGAGTCATACATATCATGGGTGCAGAGGATAAGATGTTGCCTGGGATGCCCACATTCCATATCTGAGTGCGTGTGGAGTCCTCACACCATTCCTGATCCAGCTTCCTGCTAATCTGCTTGCTGGGAGGCAGCAAGTGATGGCTCAAGCAGTTGTGTCCCTGCTACCTATGTGGGAGAACCCAGATGGAGTTCTAACTCCTGGCTGTTGCAGGCATATAGGAAGTGAACCGGCTTGGAAATATTTTGCTCTCTCTTTCAAACATAATGAAAATGAATAAGTAAAAATTTCAAAAAAGAATCATATGCGTCAGTCTGCTCATTTACATGACACCTGCATGCCAGCTGTCTCTGCAGCACAGAGTGGTGGGCTACTTAGCTTGTGTTGGTCATCTGTGTGGTAAAGATGGTCTAGTGCCAACCCTTAAGGTTGTTGTGAGCATTAAATTAATTAACTTCTCCATGAAGCCCCCTCTAACTATCTGATGTAAAAATCTTCCTCATGCTGGAACTACTGCTGCTTTTTCCTATGCTTCATTTCACAGCACTGCTTTCTCTGTTGTTTGCCCTGTGGGATGTAAGGAAGGAAAGTTTGGTTAACATATCCAAGATTCCAGGGATCGGTAGGCCTCAGGCAGGGCTGGATGTGGGAGCTGGAATGACAGCATCAGGGCTCATATGTGCTCTGACTGTCCCTCAGCTGTACTGCTCTGGGCTGGCTCCGCTCACAGGCACCCTCTGCTATGGTGGTGGTCACTGATGGTGCCAACACCCACGGCAGTTTCAGCAACAGAAGAGAGGGATGGGCAAGCAGGGACTCTGTTTTCACTGCTTACCACTTTACCTATCAAAAGTCAAACATTTTGCACTGCATAAGTTTTTCTTTTAATTCCATTTTCCACAATTCTTTTGAAGTGCCTCCATATAGAATTAGTAGGTCAATGCAAAAAGAATGAGAAGAAGTGAGTACAACTGGTTTGAAACTAAAAAATGTAGTGGGTACTCCAGGGCAGGATATGTGTTTAGACCAAGCTGTTGTCGGCAGAGGGAGGTGCAATTCAACCATAAGCCCAGAGCTTGTTTTGACCAACTCTAGACCTCTCCAGGTAATCCCACAACTGCTATGATTTGGATGAGACAGGAATTTCCAGACCAGAGAAGCTAACAATTTATTGCCAGGCTTGTAACCACAAGAGCAAAATAGAAAACCGGGGTTCAAGCAAAGACAAAGGACCATGGGGCATTCAAACTTTGTGTATCTAGTGGCTTGATGATGGATGTAACCTTGGGCTTAAGGTTCTCTCTCTCTCTCTTTTTTTTTTGACAGGCAGAGTGGACAGTGAGAGAGAGAGAGACAGAGAGAAAGGTCTTCCTTTGCCATTGGTTCACCCTCCAATGGCCGCTGCGGCTGGTGCACTGTGCTGATCTGATGGCAGGAGCCAGGTACTTCTCCTGGTCTCCCATGGGGTGCAGGGCCCAAGGACTTGGGCCATCCTCCACTGCACTCCCTGGCCACAGCAGAGAGCTGGCCTGGAAGAGGGGCAACTGGGACAGAATCCAGCGCCCCGACCGAGACTAGAACCTGGTGTGCCGGCGCCGCAAGGTGGAGGATTAGCCTAGTGAGCCGCAGCGCCAGCCTTAAGGTTCTCTTGTAAGCAATGTGTGTCCAAAATAGCAGTGGGTTAAACATGGTAGAAGTTAGTGATTTTGGCTTCACATAAATGTATGGAGGCAGACACTCTAGAGTAGTGTGGGATTCTTCTTCATGAAGACTTCAGGGACCTCAACTTATTCCCACTTATAATGCTGAATGCCTAGAATGTGTCCTTGTTCTTGTGGTCCAGAATGATGGCTGAAGCTTTTGTTATAGCTGTAGTCCAGGTAGAAGGTAAGGGAGGCAAAGGAAAAGAGGTGATAAAACAGAAGGTAGTACCAATAGGTTAAAAATGTTCATTTATTTATATCTACTTGGAAGGGAGGAAATGGGGGGGAGAAAGAGAGAGAAAGAAAAAGTGAAAGAGAGAGAGAGAGAGAGAGAGAGAGAGAGACTGACTCTTTTCTGTGTTCTGGTTCATTCCTCTTCACATGCCCACAACAGCCAGGATTGGACCATGCCAAAGCCAGGGACCTAAAATTCCATAACGGGCTCCCACATAGATGGCAGGAACCCAACCACTTAAGCCATCATCTACTGTGCCTCTCCCCCAGCCTTTGAATGCATTAGTAGGAAGCACGATTGGAAGAAGGGTAGACGAGACTCAAACCAGACATTCTGGTATAGGATGTGGGCTTCCCAAGAGGTGGCTTCAGCGATTGAGCCACAACAGCAACCTCAGTACCAGCCAACTTGAAGTCTTTAGTGGAGGACTAAACCTGTGACGATAAAGTAAATTAAAATTTGTTATTCACAAAAAAAGATAAAAACAAGAAAGGAAGGAAGGAGGAGGGGAGGAGGATGGAAGAATCATTATGTGCTTACAATTGTATATATGAAATACATGGAATCTGTTTTCTATATGAATATATTTAAAAAATAAAAATTAGTCAAAATCATGTAACTGGAAAATTGAGAGGTTGTTTCCAGGGCTGGAGGTAGGGAAAATGAGATGCTGTTCACTGTATATAAAATTTCAGTCACAGAGGCCTGTGCTGTGGCATAGCAGGTAAAGCCACTGCCTGCACTGCCGGCATCCCATATAGGCTCCGGTTCGAGTCCTGGACGCTCCACTTCTGATCCAGCTCTCTGCTATAGTCTGGAAAAGCAGTAGAATATGGTCCAAATCCTTGGGCCCTTGTACCCACTTGGGAGACCCGGAAGAAGCTCCTGGCTCTTGTCTTCCAATCATTTCAGCTCCGGCCATTGCAGCCATTTGGGGAGTGAACCAGAAGATGGAAGACCTCTCCCTCTCTGCCTCTGCCTCTCTGTAACTCTGCTTTTCAAATAAATTCAAAAAATCGGTTATAAAAAATGGAAAAGTCGTAGAGATCTGCTGTAGCAATGTGATTATAGTGGCACATGCTGCACACACCTCAAAGTTTGTTTTCAGGGTAGATTTCATGTTATGTATTTTATTTTACCACAATAAAATATGTATAACTAAAACAAAACAAAACAAAAGGAAAAAAGAACTTTCCCAGATTCTGCCAGAATTTTGTCATTAGACCAAATCTAAGTTGCAAGGTAGACTGGAAAAAGTGCCTAGATTAAAACCAGAGATAGCTTTACTCTGTGCATTAGTTAGCTTCCTCTGTGAAATAAATAACACCCAAATTCAGTAGCTCTGTTAGCCATTGTATATGTAGCACACACAGTGGGTCAGCTAGACAATTATTTTCATTGTTCCAGCATGACTGACTTGAATTGGACTTGCCATGTGTCCCGGTCAGCCAGTAGGATGGCTTCACACAGTGGTGTGGCAGTTGGTCGTGCTGTTGTTGGCTTTGCTCACCTCCAGCAGGCTACCTAGGACTCATCAGGTGGCAACATCATCCACGCAAGTACAGCATGAAGGGAGCAAGCCTCAGTACACATGCATTTGTAAGCCTTTACTAGAGTCATATTTGCTAATAGCTCATTGACCCAAGTGAATATTTCAGTCCATTTCCTGTTGGTAGTGTAGGGTAATCTAAGATTAGGACATTTCTACAGAACAGAAGTTTATGTGATTCGTGGTTCTGGAGGCTGGTCTGTCCAAGAGCATCTGATGAGCATCTGCATTAGAACATGGCAGAGGATCACATGGCAAGACAGAAAATATGCTAGCTCAAGTGTCCCCCTTCCTCTTCTTATGGAACCACCAATACCCTCACGGGGACCCTGCTCTCATGACCTCATTTATTTCTAATTACCTGCAAAAGTTCCATCTCCAAATACTATTAAGATAAGAATTTAGGATTTAAGTTTCCAATATGTGAACTCCTCAGGGACACATTCAGTCCACAGCAGCGGCAAACCCTCTGGATGGGAAGGTCAGAATCTGTGGCCTTTTCTTGTGATCTGCACGCAGTAGAATAAGAGGAGAATGGATACTGTGAGATAACCACCAATCCACAGTACACACGAGAGATTTTTATATTATCACTGCCAACGTCTATTGTTTCAGGCTGGTTATGACTAACTTCCTGCATTCCATCTTTACCTGGGCATGTCTAAAGACATCTAAAATTCAACACATTCAGAACATAGCTTGCAATCCATCTCCATACAAGACAAAGCTAAACAAAAGTTTCTCTCCTACAGTGTATGACACACCATAACCCTTCCAGTTTGTTACTCAACTCAAATAGCTGGAAGTCATCCTTGACAACTCCTTCTCTCTCACTTTCTCATTTCAAGCCATAACCCAGTGCTGTTGATTTCAGTTTCTAAGTATCTCTGGCATCCGCTCTTGCGTCTCCACATCCATTGTCACTACCCTAGTCCAAGGGACCTGGCATCCAGGCTTGTCTCCTGCAATCTGTTTTTCATATTGGAGTCAAAATGATGAAAATACAAATTTCATCACATCACTCTTCAGCTTCAAAGCTTTCAGTGGTGTAGTTTTGCTCTTGAGATAGAGATAAGTAATTGCCAGATGGCCTGCAAGATCCTGTGTGATCTGCCTCCTACTATCCTCCCTCATTCTGTATACTCACAGCAACATCTGGCTTCAGAAGAAGGCAGAAAAATGTAGTTTAAAAACAGTAAGTCAGAACCCTAGCCTTGAACAACTGCCCCTTGGACCACCAACATCACCCCTCAAAGGATTCAGCCTACACACTTCTGTAGGCCCCTTCCTATGGACAATTGGAAACACGTTTCTTAGTGGTTCGGATGCCTTCTTCCTCTGGACAAAGGAATAAGAGAAATCTCCTTTGAGAGGTTATGGTGTTGTAGGTTGGTATTTAAGAGCCCCCTATTTCCAATGGTAATAGTTGATAAAAATGGCCAATGTTTATTGAGCACTGATTTTTACATAGACAGCTCAATCGAAGTCACATCATGAGCCTGTGAAGTAGGATTTTTATCATTTGCATTTTGCATATAACAAACTGAGGGGGCAGAGATATTCATAATCTGCTCAAAGGCACAATATCAATTAGATACAGATTTCAAATATGGAAGAGTCTGACTCCCAATCAAAAATTCTGACAGCATGTTCTGCTTCATCTCTCAACTTTTATTACAGTGCTAGGGCGTTGGTTCAGTGTAAAGGGAAGCAGCTATCTGAGCTTAGAAGAAGACAGATGTTCCACTTGGGGAAGTCTCAGAATGGAGACACCCAGAGAGGCTAGAGTGAGTGAAGGTCAAGTGAGAGATGTCCCCAGGAGAGATAGGGAGGGAAGCCAAAGGGAAATTACACAACGCTAGGTCAAGATGGAGAACCGGTTCAGAGCAGAAGGAGGCAGGTCCAGATGAGTAGCTTGGTGGAAGAACACATTGTTGAGTCAGTGGGGACTTCCTGTGTGCTGCTAGATTACTTTGGGGGTCTCCTCCCTTGATAGCCTGGCTTTCGGATCTTCTAGAAACTAATGCAAGCTGTCTCTTCTCAGTTCTGACCTGATGCACCTTTCCTGGGGCAGTCTGTAGGGTCTACACAGGACTACCCAGAAACTCTGTTTCCCTAGGAGGGAACTCTGATTTATCAGGTGTTAACTGGATCACCACAGGCAAGCCTTTCACCTGACTGTCTCCATAAAGACCCCAGTGTGGGTAGGATAATGGGCTGGATTTATGATTAAGCATACTGTTGTTCCAAAACTTCTCCACCAAGAGATGCTAGAACCTGAACAGAAGGCCCAGGCCCATTTAACAGCAAATGGGAC
The DNA here is from genome assembly GCF_964237555.1 of Oryctolagus cuniculus. Lineage (NCBI taxonomy): Eukaryota > Metazoa > Chordata > Mammalia > Lagomorpha > Leporidae > Oryctolagus > Oryctolagus cuniculus. The sequence continues at coordinate 6,576,613 of NC_091443.1, forward strand.
ATTGATTTGGATATCATTGATATTTAATCAGCCATTAGAAATTATAAACGTGGAGGAATAATAGAGGGTAAAAACAGCTATTAAAAGCAGTCTCTGACTCTGTAGAAAGAAGTTGGAATTTGTTAAGGATGGTATAAGGCTTCACTGAGTTGGAAATTCAAATACAGAACAAGATGATAGTTGGGAAGAGGTGAAGCTTCATGTTTTATAGAGATCTCACCATCTACAGCACTGAGATAAACTGACTGAAAAGCAGCCATCAATCCAGGCTGCCTGGCTAAGCACACATTCTTTAAACACAAGAACATGGGAGCCTTTTTCCATATCGTAATATCAGAAGTGAATCATAGACATCTAAAGAACACCTAAAATTGGTAACTCTTGTGACTCTAAGAAGCACAAAATTCTCTCTTTGCAGTCAAGGAAAGCAAAATTACATGATGTAAAGGGTCTAGGCCTACTGTTTATTTGCAAACCTGCCATTTTCCTTTGTCTAATGGACTAGTAGGGACCAAAGACTACTTTTCTCTTGGTTTCCAACCTGTGACTTGTTTCTCTTTTCTTGTGGAGCCCTTGTCATGCTGGCCATGTCCACAGGACATTTGACCACTTAGTTCTCATGCTGGGCCATAGTTCTGTTAGGATTATTATTCCCATCAACGATTATGAGATGTCACTCTTGCGTGATTGTTGTTAGTCCTTTATATGACACATGACTTCATTAGCATTTCTGCATTATTCATTTTCACATATATCCTTGACAGTGTAACAGCCAAGCAGAGAAAGAATTGTGACAACAAATGGTACATCTAGTGGGGGTTCTTGGTTGCAGATATAATAAACCAGCTCTGGCTAACTCAACCAAGAAGGGGAGAGATAAACTGGAATGATATCAGGTAGCTCAGAGAGCATTGTGAAGCCTAGACAGCCAGGTGTGGCAAATGGTCGGGAACTCAGAGGAAGCAGCAGCTCTGCATGTACAACGTCTTCTTCAGCCCCTCCTGATGGGACCTTCAAGTACCAAAGGCCGACTCCAGTCATGCTTCTGCTGCTCCTGCATGAATAATGCCTTAACTCTAGAATCCCATTTGGTCAAGCTCTCCGTGGACACCCACTCTTCGGGGCCGATAGATAAAAAGAGGGTGCATTTGGGCCTTCACCTCCCGGGAGGGTGTTTGGCTGTGTTTCCTGATGATGAGCTTCTCAGAGCAGGGATTGGCCCTGAATGGGAAGGGAGTGCTAGAAACAGAAACAGCTGCAGATAGACAGATTTCACTTCTTTGCGTTGATTTTGGTTTCTCTGTAACTCACAACTAGCACTGTGACAATAAAGATTTGTCTTCAGGTGGTCTAGAAATAAAATGTTGACCCAGAGTCTGAGGCATGATGCAATCACAGATAACTGTTAAGCGGGTCCAATTATGAAGGCTATTAGAAATACAGGCTTTACCTTTTTGGCGTTACTTATAAAATTATGTTATTTTGTCCAACAAAATCATAAACTTTGTCCCTTCTATAGGAGTAGAATGACAAGAAATTTTGATTCCGCTTTTTTTCTGTTTCATGGATACACATAATGACTTAGCATCATTCAGCACAGCCACCAAAGTAAAAATATCATGAATTGTGACCATTAAACCGATACTTAATGTTTCATGGATTGCAGTATATCTCTAGGGATGGGTTTTATTGATTTATCATTGTTGTTATTGTGTCTATTTTATTGTGCATGTTTATGGCAGGCCATCACAATCATTTGTAAAAATGTAGGGTGATAAATAAATGAGTTTATGAACAGCCCATTAATGGCTAACTAGCAGATTAATGAAATAAATTTAAAAAGTTAAAAAATACATATAAAATGTTAGTTCTGACCTATCACAAAGCAGGTCAGACCTACTGGTATAAAGTCTTGGTTGTTTTCCAACAGTAATCAGTCAAGTATGAGCAGCTAGTCCAGCTCATTCTGGGCCTCCTCCTGGGATTCAGGAAGGTGGTCTGATTGCCAATACCTCTCCCATCCCCATGTCATGCCTTGAGTAGGTATAACTTCTCTGCTTAGAGGAGAATACCATCTCTGTTCTGCGACGCATAGCCAGGGCTGGTGGTAGGCAAAATGAGTCTCCAAAGATTCATCTTTTAACCTCTGGTGCCCTGGCACATGCTACACCACATAGCAAAGGTGGCTTTTCAGAGACCATTAAGGCCGCTGACCTTAAAATAAGGAGATTATTCTGGATTATCTGGATAATTTTTACATACAAGTCTTTAAAATTATGGAACTTTCTCTAGCTGTAGACAGAGAAACGGTGCAGAAGGAGGAGTTAGAATGATGCCAGGTGGGAGACCATTGCTGACTCAGGCCCAAGGACTTCAAAGAAGTTCCAGCCCCCAGTCGATGTCCAGCGAGAAAACGGCAACCTTCTTCACTTCAGTGAACTGGGTCCTGCCAAGAACATAGATGAGGTCAGAGGTTGATTTTGAGACTGCCGATCAGAGCTGAGATTTTGGACAGTTAAGATCAGGAGCAGACAAGCCAGCTGGGTCCAGGTGGTCCTTTGGCCTACAATAGCTGTGATGTTAAGAATGTGTGCAGTTTTAAAACATTGTATCTGTGATCTGTGGGAGTTTGTTATGGCTTCCATTGAAGACAAACACAAATCCTTCTTGTGAACCCTCTTTTGACCGAGATGAACCAAGCTGCAGGAGCCTTGAGAAAGAGGAGAAGGTTCTGAACCCACTCCCCCAGTTAGTCTGGTTGAAATGTCCTCCCAGAGCCTCTGTGGCATGCAAACAGAGCCTGACACGGATTCTGGCCGAGTAGCTCTTCTGTGTTTCACCTGCCACCATCCGCTTGACCATGTTGGTATTCATCAGTTCCTAAAGAAGACAGAAGATGTCTGCTAGCTGTTGGACAACGCACAAACACATTGCAAGGAAAGCAGGTGAGGCCAGGCCTTGGGAAATAGCAGAAGGAAATCTTCATGGATAAAAATCTGTGTGGTTGGCATCCCCAACATGATGAGGAATTTTCTCTAAAATAGAAATAGAGCAGTTTAAAGGGAGAATACATTAGAAAGATGAAAGTAGGACTGGTTGTAGTGACCCACGGTGACGGCTAAGAAGGTTAAGACATTTTCTCAGCAGAGCCTGAGCTGAGTTACTGGCATTAAGGCAGCTCCCACACTCAAGTAAGGACTTCCTGTCTTAAAAGCAGTCACCTAGAGTGTCACCTTTATGAAGCACCTGGATTAAAAGTACCTGGAAGTTGAAAAGTTACTCTTTACAAAGCATCAAATGGATTTCCCTTATTTTTTTTTTTAATAAGGATAATCTTTGGACTATGCAGTAGTCATTTCCATTAAGTAGCCGTCTTTTTTATAAAAAGAAGAAAGACAGAGAAGGCTTTGAAAACTTTCCTTGCAGTATCTTGTCATTCTTTCTTTGATGTATTTGGAGTGAGGAGAATACATTAGTGCCTCTTAGCTTGGCAGCCACCTCTCTTAAATGTAAGTAAATGGAAAAGAACTGACTAGAGCGTGGACTTCATTTTCAGAATTTTAATGTCAAGACTGTTTCCTCAAAAGACCAAAAAAAAAAAAAAAAAAGGTAGTAACAGTGCTGAAGTTTTAAACAGTTCCTTCATGGGAATCATCAGCTTCATTTAAATGGATGTTGTCACACAGGAGATTCTCTTAGGAGCAACAGTAGCTGTCAAAATGCGGACCACACAGCCCATGACCAGAGCCATGAGATGGCAGCACCGGGTGATCACCCTGGAGACAGGTCTTGGGGAAAATCGACAGGCAACATTTCACCTTGGCTCTATATCAAGCAAAACCTGGCCTTGCATAGCCTGTTCCCCGCTTTGGCCAACTAGTAGATAGATAGCCACCAACCACCTCCTCCTCCGTTACAGAAGTGGAGCTTTGGCTGGCACACCACCTCACACTGGCGCTGAGATTTCTCAGCCTCTTTGCAGGTTACATGTAGTCAGTGGCTGTCAGTGTAAACGATGCATGCCACGTTCAGTGACTGACTTCGAGTCATGGAAACGGGCTCCTGGTTTCTTCCTCTCTGCTTCTATCAGAGTGTGGACTGTGTTCTAGCACCGTCTCAGCTGCTGCTGCACGGAGGATGGTGTCCCTGAGAGGAGACTGGTATCACTGGGCAGGAGGGCCATGAGGTCACGGATGACTCTGGAAGAAGAGCCAGCCCACTATTTGAGCTTTTCACCCTGAGGCTGGGTGAGAGAGACACAAACTGCTCTGCTGTTTAAGCCACCGTTGTCAGCATCGTCTTGTATGCACAGACTGGCCATGGCCATCCCTGGGCACACAGCCCTTGAGCTGCCTCAGGGACACTCCCCGCAGAACTTTTACCTTAGTGCATATGCTTTGCCAAGTCATTAATTCTAAATCGAGCGAGCAATGATACCTTTCAGGACCTCATTCTGCTCTGGGGATAGTTGTACCAGCTGTCCAGGGCTGCCTCCGTGTTCCATGAGCCATGCTTTTGAGACTAGCCAGCCTGAACCTCTGAGGCTGTTAATGTGGTCATCCTCTGCTGTTGTGTGGCTGCCCCTGTCCAGAACCTGGTGGATCCTGAGACTCTCTACACTAAAGAGCGATTCTTATGATGAAGGGTTAGGGAAGAATGCAGGACGGAGGAGAAAGGCATGCGTTCCAAGGTGCCTAATGAGTGTGTCTCTCGAAACATGATGGGCAAACCATCATGTTTTTTTTTTTTTTTTTTTTTGACAGGTAGAGTTATAGACAGTGAGAGAGAGAGAGAGATAGAAAGGTCTTCCTTCCGTTGGTTCACTCCCCAAATGGCCGCCACGGCAGGTGCTGCACCGATCTGAAGCCAGGAGCCTCTTCCTGGTCTCCCATGAGGGTGCAGGGGCCCAAGGACTTGGGCCATCCTCCACTGCCCTCCCAGGCCACAACAGAGCTGGACTGGAAAAGGAGCAACAGGGACTAGAACCCAGTGCCCATATGGGATGCCGGCGCCAAAGGTGGAGGATTAATCAAGTGAGCGACGGCGCCGGCCCCCAAACCATCATTTTAACCACTGACCCCATGCCTGGAGTTCAAAAGAGATTCAGAGGTTTTGAGATCTTTTAATTTTTTTTTTTAAATTTAGTCTTAGTCTTCATCTTTATTGACTAATTTTAAGCAAGGTTTGATTTTAGAAAAATTGGTAAGATTTGAGTTCATTAGAAACAAAGGAATTATTAAAGTTAATGACAAGGGTTGGTGCTGTGGCATAGCAGGTAAAGCTAGCGCCTGTACTGCTGGCATCCCATATAGGTGCCAGTTCGAGACCCGCCTGCTCCACTTCCCATTCAGCTCTCTGCTGTGTCCTGGGAAAGCAGTAGAAGATGGCCCAAGTTCTTGGGCCCCTGCATCCATGTGGGAGACCCTGAAGAAGCTCCTGGCTCCTAGGTTTGGATCAGCACAGCTCTGGCCATTGCAGCCAATTGGGAGTGAAGCAGTGGATGGAAGACCAATCTCTCTCTCTGCCTTTCCTCTCTGTGTAACTCTGCCTTTCAAATAAATAAATAATCTTTAAAAAAATAAAGTTAATGACAGTTGAAGTGCATTCTTTCCTTACCTCCACAGGCCTCGCCAAGTTTAGAAACAGAATATAGTGCTTAAAACTGGCACGCATCCCTAAGTTATATGACATCTAACTTTCAAGAAAGCATTTTCAAGGCCGGCGCCGTGGCTCAATAGGCTAATCCTCCACCTTGCGGCGCCGGCACACCGGGTTCTAGTCCCGGTTGGGGCGCCGGATTCTGTCCCGGTTGCCCCTCTTCCAGGCCAGCTCTCTGCTATGGCCAGGGAGTGCAGTGGAGGATGGCCCAGGTGCTTGGGCCCTGCACCCCATGGGAGACCAGGAAAAGCACCTGGATCCTGGCTCCTGCCAGGATCAGCGCGGTGCGCCGGCTGCAGCGGCGGCCATTGGAGGGTGAACCAGCGGCAAAAGGAAGACCTTTCTCTCTCTGTCTCTCTCTCTCACTGTCCACTCTGCCTGTCAAAAAAAAAAAAAATAATAAAAATAAAAATAAAAAAAAAAAAAAAAAGAAAGCATTTTCATAAGTTTGAAAAGGCTTTTATACAGCAGGATATATAAATAATGCCTATTTATGATAACGCATTTTTAAGCATAGGTTTGAAAGTAGGTTAATCCTCTCTAAGAATTGCTCACACCAAAGTTTCAGTCTGGGAAATGTGGGTGACTACTACCAGTCTCAAAGCTTTCACCAAAGTTGTTTTTTTTCCCCCTGGAGTAAGGGAAAGGGTTTATTGGGGGCAACCCTATAGACGGGAGGGAAGGGGTGAAGAAAGAAAAGAGGGAGAAGGAGAGCGTAAGACAGAGATCAAGAAAGAGAGAGAGATCGAGAGACACAGAGAGAGATTGAGAGAGTCATGTGTTCAGGAACAGGTCCTCTTAAACCTTTGCCTGGGGAGGGGTCTGGGGGGGAGGGCAGGGAAGTAAGAGCAGCAAATCCCATTAGGGTGGGGGTGGAGGTGACACTGGTGGTTGGGCCATGGGGTCACCTGGCTTCCAGCCATGGTGGCAGGGCTACAGCTTAGGATTCACCAGGGCTTTCAAAACAGGGAGCTTATGTTATATTCCAGTCTCATCAGATTTGTGACAACTTGACTTACTGACAGCTGCTGGGAAAGCACAGGAGACAGACTGTGCTATTTCTTGACTTTGGTCCTTTAGAATCCAGGGTGACAATCTTTCTGCTATAAATAACTTTCTAACACCTTGCAGACATGCACACCCACGCATAATTTATGGACAAGCAGTTTGTTCACACAAAATTCTGTGGGGAAATAGACGCTTTTGCTACCAAGCTGGTATCAACAGTGACACAGTGGGAGAGGAGTGGGACAGATGTTACACCACCCATGTACCTGCTAAGATGGGAATTCACACACGGATTAGAGGTGTGTGTGTTAAGTGTATTCTGTATATATGTGAATATACACATAAAATATATAAGGCAGTCATTGATCACTCAAACAATGCCTGGGTGTTATGAAATGCATGGTACCACTCTAGACAATGGGTCTTCAGACGTGAGCCACATGTACCCTGGGCCTACATCAGGAAGATTTCATTTTCTTGCAAATCAATTGTAGGGCTCAAAGAATTAAAACAACATCAATAGCCACACAAGTTGACCAGTAGGATACTATTATTGACGCATAAAAAATATAGTGTCAAGCTAACTTGGTGTGTGGGCTTTCCTCTTCTAAATGCTGATCATACCCACGAATTCTATCTTTATTCATCAGCCAACTCATTCTTCTTCACCCTCCCCTCTTTGCTCTCTTTCCCTATTGAAGTGATAACCCAAACAGAAAACAGAGGCTGGGATAATGGAATACTGGATTTAAGTATGATTCTCCCCTTCAGTGAACCTTGGCTTGATACCATGTTGGGACATTTTGCTATTTCTTTGAGCTAGGAGAAGGAAGGAATCTTACAGATAGCAAGCTGACTTACAGAGTGAATCTGGCTGGTAACGTGTGCAGAGGCTTTGGGGTCAGGTGCAAGGTACCTGCAAAGAGCAAATGTCCCAAACCTACTCTGGCAACTGCAGTTGCAAGCCCAATTATCCAGGGAATTGGAAAAAAAGAGAGACCCTGGAGCCCAGGAACTTCAGATGAATGTCCTGGTGTGGCAAAGGGAACAGAGCAGAACGCCCTATAAAAAGCTCATGTGTCCAGAAGGTGGCAGGAAACAACAGGTATCAGCAATTAGATGAACCCCCATCCCCTGCCCTCAGTTCTAAGCATATATTCAACACTCTGGTGTAAAAAGTCTTTTACTCATGCAGGATGGGATGCTTCTTATATTGATTCTGTAAACAGCTTCCCCAAATAAAACTGTCAGATCAATTATTATATTGAGGATCCTAAGACAGCAGGTGAGTTTTTCCTGATGGAAGTTTCTTGTCAACTGTAGATATTGTAGAGGAAGGAGAGGAAATCTAAGATGAAATTTCCTTTCAAATAGGGAGGAAAATGGACTAAGTGCAATGTAAGTACCTTTCTTCCACACTGGTTGTATGTTGCCTATTTATTTTTCACTTCGCATGTGGTAGAGATTGGCGTCTGTCCAGGATCTGTTCCCACCCTGCTCCTCAGCAGTGGGCACACACCACTTGGAATAAAGACTTCATGGCCCTGCCCCTTGTGTACCCAGAGATGGCCATGCAGGTGAATGTGGGTCAACGGGCTATAAGCACAGTGACCTGTGCAACAATTGGAAGTGCCTTTCAAGGGAGGGCTGCTCCTTTACCTTTCTCTTTCCTCCTCTCTGTTGGTTGGGATGTGAAGTGGTGCCTGGAGCTGTGTGTTGACGGAGAAGCAGCAGGCTGGAAGGGTTGCTTAGGAATTCTGTGGAAAGGCCATAGTGGGACACAGAGTGCTGGGTTTGTGTGTAGAGAATGAGGCCTGAGCGTTTGGGCTACTATTCGCTTGGGTTTTCTGTACCATGCAATCGAACTATTTTCTGGACTTGCCCCCAGAATGGTCTTCTGGTCCCAGGGACAGGATTCTTCTTCAGTGTAGCTTATTGGGTCACTGATTTCAAAAATCAATCTCTTAATAATTTGATCAAAGCTAATTAATCCTTTAGGCTCTTACTAATGGATTCACTGATAAAATCAAGTTTCTGTATTTGAAGTACAGCAACATCTTTGGACTGGAGCCCAAACTGCAGTGATTGAGCTAGCTTGTGAAGCTTAATTTGAAATAATTAGACATATAAGACTGTCATTACAATAGAAATCATAATCTAGTATCTGTATAAATTCCTAAAAAATCAGACTTTGACACTTTTTCTTACCTGAGGAATGCAGGTGCATTTTAGCAACCTGGAAAAATACAGGTAAGTCCAATTTTCACAAGCAAATCAGAAAAGGAGCACCAACCTTGTCCAGTACTGAGGAAATCAGTTGCTGAGCGTTTCTGGCATTTTCCCAGCTATATTTATTCTATGTTTTATGCATAATAAATCGCAAAATAACGAATCATACCAGCTACAGGCTGTTCTGATATGTAAATGTGCTTCAACACATCCTCCTGTGAAAGCAATATTTATTTGACTTTAGTTTATTCTTAAAGCTCCATTTATTTATTTGAAAAGCAGACTGGCAGAGGGAGAGAGAGAGAGAGAGGGAGTTAGAGAGAGACAGAAAGAGAGAGAGAAATAAAAATCTTGGCATCTGCTGGTTCACACTCCAAATACCCACAATAGCTGGGTCTAGGCCGGGTTGAATCCAGGATTCAGGAACTCCATTTGAGCCTTAGCAGGAAGCTTGATTAACAGTAGAGGTGGTATTCAATTCCAGGCACTCTGATATAAGATGATGGTGTCCCAAGCAGTGGTTTAACTCTCTGTGTCACAGCACCCACCTCATGGAAATGATATTTTAGATGTTCCTAGGCCTCCTAAGAAGTTATCTCAGAAAGTTTGTGGATAGATGGAATTAAAAGGTAAGTTTATGTGGTGCCAAAAATTTTGAAATCCCAGAGATATGAGGAATCTTCAAAAGTTCATGAAAAGGCATATGATGCATGGATTTTGTGTGCATAGATTTCAAGAATGTTTGCCAACAAAACAAACTTACCTTTTAATTCTATTTTTCCACAAGCCCTCTGAATGACTCTTGCGCTAATATTTGCATCTTGCAGACTGGAGAAATACTGGGAAGAGCAGGTTCTATTTTCTGAGCAAAGGCCAGCCGCCCTGAACAGTGACTCTGACATCCCTGTTGGACCACCCTTTCCTCCTCACTTCCCTGGACACATGCACACAGGACCCTGAGCTCACATCTCTCAGGACCACTTGTGTTGCTTTTCTGGGAAGGAAAAATGCTCCTGCTCCCACCAACTGCACTATTGATGTAGGAGCCACCAGTTGCCCTCTCATGACCTGGATCAAGCCCCATCAGATTCTCCTCTGTTCTCTGATCGCAGCAAGGGCTTATGGTCAACAGGGTCCTGCCTGGCATTTGCACAGTGGAGCTGGTAGTGTGACCTGTCCTCTGGGGTCACCTAGGATGAAATCAGAGTGCACAACTGCTCTCCAGCCCCTTCTCTACCTCAGTAACTTGACTTTTAGCAATATCACAGGTACTTGTTAACCATATAACAGTGATGTTATGACCCCAATTTGTTTTCCTTTTTAAAAAATTATTTATTTTCATTTCATTTAAGAGAGAGAAAGAGAGAGAGAGAGAGAGAGAGAGAGAGAGAGAGAGAATCTTTCATCCTTTGTTTCACTCCCCAAATACCTGCAACAACTGGAGCTGGAGGTGGGTCAAATTGAAGCCAGAAGTCCAGAACTCCATCCAAATCTCCCACCTGGGTGGCAGTAACACCAATGCTTGAATCACTACTGCTGCCTGCTAGGGTGCACATTCACAGAAATTGGAGATGGAAGAGCCAGGACTCAAACCAGCCAATCCTGTATGAGGCGTGGATATCCCAAGAGGCCTCTCAACCTCTGTACCAAATGCTCACTCTGTCTCGGCCCCAGGAGGCCTTGGGTATTTCCACTTGCCTTGCTGCACTTTTGCCATCAGCATAAGAACACCTCTGGGTTAGATACACGTTTCAGGAGAAGGCAGAGAAATGTGGGAAGCAGAGACATCCTATTTGGCCCACTTTGCATCAGCTGAACCTGAGCCAAACCACAGATGGGAGAAAAATAATCAATGTTGTATAAAGTCACTGAGTTCTATGTTGGCGTGCAATGTAGCTACAGTTAACAACTACAGTATGCAAGCCTCACTTAAGAAGTATCTATTTTCTAATTTAAATTCAAAGTAATTTATTATATATTCTGGAGGTATTGAAGAGGGAAAGAGACAGAGAGAGATCTCCCACCTACTGGTTCACCCCTCAAATGAGTATAACAACTACAGTTGGGCTAAGCTAAAGCCAGGAGCCAGGAATTCAATCCAGATCTTCCATGTGGGTGGCAGGGACATACCACCTGTGCCATCATCTGCTGACTTTCAGGATGAGCCTCAGCAGGGAGCTGGAACTGGGAGTGGAACTGTAGGTCAAATCCAAGTACTTCATCATGGGATGCAGGTGTTCCAAGAGGCCACTAAGCCTCAGAAGGATGAACATGTACCTCTATCCATCTCTCTTCTCTTGATGTTTGTGAAGGGTGACAGTGGGCCAGTGAGGAGCTCTGAAGGAGCTTCTAGGTTCTGCTTTCCTGGTTGGATGCTTTGCTGTTCAATCTACCCAGCTGGGTGTGTCTCAGGGGATTCCCTCAGCCCCAGCTCAGTGAAGGATGCTGGCCCTGGCTCATCGCCTACCCTCCTACGGTCCTAGGGTCCAGGTGAGATTTCTAATCTTGACGATTTTTCTTTACATTTTCCCCCAAACATCATTCTCGCACTCGCAGTGGACCTGTCTTTGGATCGCAGAGAAAGCGGAGGAGAATCTCAGAGCTCTGTACATCCTGGTCCTGCACAGCAAACTCCAATGTCTCCATCTCTGGAGTAATGCTGGGAAGAAAGCTTTTTCCATTGGCTGTCATATTAGGAAGCCTATGGGATAAGGTGGTGCTTCTTGTTTGGGTGCTGATGGGGAAATGTGTGGTGGTTGTTTTGTTTATGTTGCTGATCAGGTGGGGTGTTGAGAGATGCTCTGTGACTGGTCTGCCCTCTCCTACCAACTTCTGCTGAAGTCCCTGCCCACAGTCAAAGTGAGACACACCTGCTGTCCAGATAGGCAGAAGCATGGATGGGGGTAGGGGAATAGGCCTGCCTGGTGTCCCTCCTGAGGTGGGAGCCAGCAGCTTAATTTCTATCACCTGTAGGTCAGGCCCTGTCTCATCCATACAAAGTCAGACACGTTTGTCACACTTATTACACCCTCAGAACTTGAGGAGCACAGATTCTGCTCAATTTAACGTGTGATTGTGGAATGCAATTTCTCCTGACTTGAATGGAATCGTATTCATGCATCTGTTGACTTGGATTAATATAGGAACAGCACAAATCCAATATTCATCATTTTTAATAAACTTTCAAAACTTATTTTCCTTTAATTTGAAAGTTAGAGAGAGAGAGAGAGAGAGAGAGAGCTCTGTTGGCTCAATCCCCAAATGCCTGATGCAAGACTCCGACCAATCATAATCATCCCAATGATAACAAGCCAGGAAATTCATCTTCAGTTATTGTTTAAGGAATAATGCAAGAAGAAATGCACATGTTCAGCACAGATGCAATAATTTTTAAAAAATAATTTTGATTTGCACGTGGCTGAATCCACAGAATAGATGCAGTACCTATAGATATGGAGACCTGACTATATGTATATATATTCCATTCATTATGCAAATATAAAAAGCCCTTATTCTATTTTTTAAAAGATTTATTTATTTGAAAGGCAAACTTATATATAGAGAAGGTGAGACAAAGTGAGAGAAAGAGATCATCCATCCACTGGTTCATTCCCCAGAAGGCTGCAACTGCTAGGGCTGGGTCAAGCTAAAGCCAGGGATCAGGAGCTTCTTCCAGGTCTCCCACGTAGGTGGCAGCAGTCCAAACACTTGGGCTGTCTTCTGCTGCCTTTCCAGGAGCATTAACAGGGAGTTGATCAAAAGGGGAGCAGGTGGGACATGAATCAGCATCCATATGGGATTCCAGAGTTGCCGGCAGCAGCTTAACCCAGTGTGTCACAATGTTGGTGCCCTTTATTCTATTTTGCAATCAATATGCATTGTTTTCTATGGGTGCATATCAAGCGGACCACAGCAATGAGAATTGTTCCTCTTGACTTTGTGATTTGACCAGGCATTCCATGTTTGCGTGGTGAGCTGGAAGCTTCCCTGGGAGCTGCTAACCGGGAACTTTCTTCTCTAGACATATCTATAGACTGCTTGGGTTCCCTCACAGCATACTAGTACAAGGGCAGTCATACTTTTGACATGGCCCCTGGCTTTTAGGAGTGCAATGGCAGGAGATTCTAGAACTTTCCAAGCCTGCAGTATGATATATCTCTGCAGATAGCATTGTCCATGTTATATTATATTGATAAAAGTAGGTGACAGAGCTAGCTCTGTTTTAAAATCAGTAGTGAACACTGGGAAGTAGAGAAAACTGGTGGACCACTGAGGCAAATGGATTCATGTACCCATATGGATATGTATCTGCATCTATCTATCTTTCTATCTATCTTCTACCTAACAACTTACTATCTATCTATCATCTGCCCATCAACATCTATGTATCTATCTATGTATCTATCATCTATCTATCTCTATCATCTATCTCTGTCTCACTCTATCATCTATTTATCTACCTACCTAGCTATCTGTCTTTATTTCTCTGTAAAAATCTCTCCATAAACTTCCCACACTTAAATGAGGTCTTTATTTTGCAAGACAAGTCTACTGAATGAGTTAAACATTTGGTACTTCACTGACAATAAAGGACTCAAGTACTAACTGAGCGTGGCATTTCAGAAGAGGACTTAGAGATCATATACCTAACATACTTGTGGAGGAGAGAACTAACATATTTCTCAACACTATCTCCATTAGATTGCATGCCATTTACCCTGTTTTCATGACAATAACAAATAAACATTTTTCTCTGATTCAGTTGTTCTGACGTCAAAGGTGTTAACAGTGCATCTGTTCTTGACAAAATCATGTCTTTGGGATTTTGCTAATGACCTTATCTCTAAACTGGAGTTATTACAAATGAAAACAATGACTGTGGAGGAAAACAATGAGGAAACACTTGATGTCTGTGGCAGTTTCCAGGGAGCATGAGAGGAAGCATATATTGAAGACTCCTCAACTGTAAGCAGGAAGGACAATTCTCTATTGAGATATGATTTTGATTAACTGAGCAAGAAAAAAATACGTATTTAAACATCACCAATGATTCTAATTCACTTAGAAATTTTGGTTTTATTCAGAATGTTGGATATAAATTATCTCATAGGTAAGTCAGTCTTCAGATTGTATAATTTGTGTTACTCTATTTTTGACCAGTATTTTGTTTAATTGTTCCCATAGTCCAGTGGTTTTCACAGATGAAGGACAAAAGGTAGTTAAGTGCGACATGAGAGATTAGTTGAATTGGTTATGGCACATCCATATGATATAGCTACTACAACAGATGTAATGGAAGAATATTTAGTGCCAGGAAGGAATGCTGGGGACAGGTATCCAAGTGAAAAATAAGTGTTAAGGGCAGAATGACATGGACAGATACATTACATACTCCAGAGTCTGGGAAAACAGTCTTTCCACACAGCAAAAATTAAAGAGTGAAAATGAAAATGTTAATTGAATTGTATGTAGTTTCTAAGCCTGTGATAATTTTTTTATGTTCTTAGTTTTCTAAAATCAGCACCTACTATTTTTGTCCCTATAAAGGGAAAATTATTTAAAACTATAGAATGCTTTCTGTCTCTCCATTAATGTTTCCCTATGTCTTTTCTGTTTCACTACTTATTTATTATTTTCCATTTTATCATCTTTATATATTCACTTTATATATTTATTATATATTTCTTTATATATTATCCAGAAGGGCAGAATAGTTTTGTAAAAATTCCAAATTCCCAAAGAAATATATTATAAGCCATAAAATTTCTAGCACAACGCATGATATTTAAATGTATCTGAAAGATAAAAAAAATCCGACATATCTGAGTTCACTGGTAGCTTGTCCACAGTGAGGGTCTGGACGCGTACAAGGCCGCTGGTCCTGACCCCTGCCTTTGCATCTGTATCATCACAGCCTAATGTCATTTATTCCAAGCCATCTTTGATCAATGCTTAATGATCAGAGTTTATGTAGCAATCAAAGACATCATGAAACAGCAGATATTTATAGCTTATGGCCAATTGATGCTCCACAAAACAGCCTTTTCCATGGTGTGACACAGTTCAATTGATGCCATTGGCATTCCAGAGCACACAGAAACATATCAAAGAAATTTGTTATGCTTTGAGCATGAAAGTGAAGTAAAACACAGATAATTTGAGAAACTAGAAAACTTATCAGGGATGGGATCCACGGGCTGCCTGTCAGTTGGCAGACACAGTGCCACGGAGTGCTTGGCAGGACAGCACATGCATGCAAATGTGGGCTGAGCACAGAGACAGGTTTTTCTCCAACTGGAGGATGTTGCTATTCAAGGGGGCTGATGAATGAAACCAGAATTGCATCAACCGCAGTGGAAAGGCGGACAGGAGCAGGAGACAGCTGTGCGGGAGACTGCTTTACAAGTAGAAGCTATCAATCAGAATGCGTGAAAGGCCCAAATCCAGGGAAACCAGGATCCCACCCCCTTGATACCAATCCTAATAGAGTGCCAGTCACTGATGCAAATCTGGGGCCGAGAGGAATGATGACAGTCCCTGTCTTTCCTGCAGAATTGGCTCAGCAAAAATTGCCCTTGTTCTCATTGCAGACAATGCCCACATCCTGTCTGAAGTTATTTTTATAGACAAACGTTGCTGACATCCTATCTTGGAGTTTTTCTCAAAGATTTATTTCTTTGAAAGGTAGAGAGAGAGACAGACCTCCACCAAATGACTCAACAGCCAAGTCAGGGCCAGGCCAAACCTGGGTGTCAGGAACCAGGAACTCCATCCGGGTCTCCCGTATAGATGGCCGGGGCTCAAGCACACGACCCAGCTGCTGCCTTCCCCAGCACATTAACAGAAGTGGAGGAGCTGGGACTTGAACCTCAAACTGGTACTCTGCTATGGGATGCAGCAAGCTTGGCTTAAGCAGCCATGCTACAATGTCTGCTCCACAGCTTAGAGTTCTGTAGTTTTATTTGGGAAATTTCTTCTGATGCTGAGCATTGGTGGTCTTGAATTTCTCCCATCAGCCAAGCGCTTAGGATACCCACGGGAAAGGCTTGAAACATGGCAGGCTCTTAAGCCTATTTCTTTTTTTTTTTAGATTTATTTATTAATTTGTTTGAAAGGCAGAGTTACACAGAGAGAGAAGGAGAGGCAGAGAGAGAGAGAGAGAGAGAGAGAGAGAGAGAGAGAGGTCTTCCATCTGTTGGTTCACTCCCCATTGGCCACAACGGGACCAATCGAGCTGGGCAGATCCGAAGCCAGGAGCCAGGAGCTTCTTCCAGGTCTCCTACGGGGGTGCAGGGGCCCAAGTACTTGGGCCATCTTCTTCTGCTTTCCCAGGCCATAGCAGAGAGCTGGATTAGTAGTGGAAGTAGTGGAGCAGCTGGGATTCAAACTGGTGCCCATATGGGATGCTGGCACTGTGGGCGGTGACTTTCCATGCTAGGCCACTGTACTGGCTCCACTGAAGCCTATAGAATAGAGAACAGGGGTTATGAACCCAATTGTGTGAATTCATATTTCTGGTCTGTGTGAACTGGGTTTTCTCATCTGTAAAATGGGTGGATTACCAGTTACAAAGATTGAACTCTAGAGTAACATTGCTCTACAGAAACACAAGGTAAGCTACAAAAGTCATTTTTTTGTAGCTACATTGAAAAGGTGAAGAAGAAAAGATGCTAAGATAATGGCTACCCTAATGTGTTCAAAATATTATTATTTAAATGTGTGACAAATAGTAAAATATTATTAATGAGAACTATTATTTAGTCCTAAGCTTTTGAAATCCAGACAATACTTTAAACTTATGTCAGCTCAGACTAGGCAGATTTCGAGTGCTCAGTAGCTATATAACACTATTTATGGATAGCCTTGAGAGTTTGGAAACTAAACTATTTTAAAAAGTCTCATAAATTTAACTGATTATAACCCTGAGGTCTAAGATTGGGAAAGTTAAGATTTTCTTCTGCCAGTAAAAGCAACATTCTCACAGAAAAAAGAGAAAAACTTAAAATAGGTATTCTGTCGTTTATAATTTTAAAAAATTCTATCCAATCAAAACTGTCTGTGTGAGATAATAAGGCAAATTTTAAAGAACTCTTTAAAAGTGATTCAGTAGACAAATAGACTTGTGAACATACAAGTGGGAGGCACATAATAGTTATTGATCAGCATGGAATGTTAAATTTCAGAGATCCAAGGTGGCAAATCAGAAAGATTTGTCATCCTCACTTCATAATGACTCGCATACCCCATCCCTTGTAGCATCTATAACACTGAAATATAAATGCATGTATCCTAGAATATGAAAAATGACAATCTTGTCATCTTTGAAAACTAGGAGACTCACTTACTTTGCACCATGGGGTGTAGATATTACAGGGTAAAATAATTAAAATATTAATTACATTTTGATAGAGTTTGCCTGTCACTATCTTATTGTCATTTTTGTTGTTCCTTGTGAAACATTGCTTTATGCAGATTTTGCTTCATACAGCCTGCACAAGAAATAAAATCTTTTGTGATTTTTATGTTTACTCTATTAAGCAACTTAAGCTCTCTGAGACATTAATGCATGATATATCAGATGGAGATTATCAGATTTGACAGTAAGGAAATATATTAACCTGGCTTTGCTGTGGGCCTAAACTCATTAATCTGAAATATTGAGCATGGAGCTTGAGTCCTTGAGTCACACAGATGTCTGGATGGAGAATGTGTGCGGCATCCATTTCAGACACGCACTTGGTGAAGTCAGTGACTGGTAAACACTCACATAAAGGTAGAGATTCGCTCAGGGACCCGGAGTTCAAGTTTCTCTGCTGCTAACTTGTAGGACCTCACTTCCTCTGGCATTGCAGTTTTCTCTGTGTTCGGAGCTGCTATGACCAGAGGGAAAATCGTGGCGGACACCAGGATGGAAAACAAAGATTGGTTCCATTCCTCATGCGGGAACAGGCTGTGCGTGTTTGCTGTTGGGACTTGCAGGCTATAGGGTCACAGGACGCACTCAGGGTCAGCCATCTCCTGTTTTCAGAGCAGTACGGAAGGGTGAGACTTTTTTGTTTGTTTGGTTTTTGTTGCTGCATTCCCAGAGCCTTTAGAAAATGCCTGTCACAAAGATGGCTTCCAAGATACACATTTTGGTGAAACAATACATCAATAAATGAGATCTCTTTGAGGAAGGAGCTATAAGGGGGAAAGCATTTGGGCTTCAAGTTTGAGGTGCTTGAGTTTAAACCTCAATTTTGCTTTCTAATCATGCAACCATGACATGTTATTTCCCTTTGAAATTCATTTTTTTTTCTATCTATGAAATGGGTGCTTTAACTATGATACATGATTTGAAGAGCTCTTTAAAAGCTTACTATTTATAACTAATACTGTCTCAGAGAAAGTCAATGCATTGAGTTATCGAAGTGTAGATTCATGCTTGGTTAATCTGGCAGGCTGTGTGACAATTAATTGAGATAGTACAAGTAAGAGTGTGGCACAAGGTGTTTCTCAAATGATAATGTTAATTTCCAGAAATTATATTTGAAGGGCTATGTCTTACTTATACAATTTTAATATTTTCTAAATTATACTTAATCTACATATGCTAATCAAATAAATATTCCTTTCAATCAAGGAGACCCAGAAGTATCTTTGCAAGTGAAGTCACATACCTAATGACTTTTCAGGATCTCATGGGCAGTAATGGTTCCTCAGAAAATATCTTCTCTATGTTTAGTCATCATTTAAGTTTTCACTCATTTTTCTGCTTAAAGCATCAGCACTGGGTCTAATGTTCTTCTTTTTTATATTTGACTATTGTGGACTTAATATAAATTTAAAGAGGAAATAAATTATGGGGAAGGAGATAGAGCTCAATGAAATGGCCATCATTTTCAGGTCAGATACAATGTTCATAGGGCAGATGTGTTAGAAATATTTGTGATAATCTTGGCCTCACAATTTTGGGTGCTTCTCCTACCCGTGGATTTCAGATAACTGAAAATTTTTAACAAATTCCAAAATGATGTACCTGATTTCTGAAGTGATGGAATATTCTAAAAGACCAAGTTCTTGGGGTCGGCGCTGTGGTGTAGTAGGTAAAGCCACTGCCAGCAGTGCTGGCATCTCCTTTGGGCACTGGTTCAACCCCCAGCTTCTCCAGCTTTGATCCAGTTCCCTGCTAATGCTCCTGGGAAAGCAACAGAAGATGGCCCAAGTCCCTGGGCCCCTGCACCCACATGGGAGACCCAGAAGAAGCTCCAGGCTCTTGGCTTCGGATAGGCCCAGCTCCAGCCGTTGTGGCCATTTGGGGAGTGAACCAGTGGATGGAAGACCTTTCTTTCTCTCTCTCTGCCTTTGTCTCTCTCTAATTCTGCTTTTCAAATAAATTAGTAAATAAATAAACAAGTCTTAAAAAAGAAAACAAGTTCTTTTCAACAATTCAGACAACTAGACATTCATTGGAAGCCTAGACCCACTTGATTAGCTCTTCAAATAAATCTCTTTTGATAATGTTTCAGCCTTGGTTAAGATAGGCAAAGGCACTGACCTGAGTCTGTTCATCTGGAATCTCGGAGTCTAAAGCCAGAGAGTTAGGAGAGCTGGTTCTGATTAACCTGTACGGCGAGTCCAATGTAAATGCTATTAAAAACTCATTGAATGGTATAGGAACTGATTGCTTACCCAGGGAGCTCTAAGTAAATCGAAGCAAATTGCCTGAGATTTAATTTAACAAACATTTACTAAGCATATGCTCTGCTCACAGCCCTGTGCTTGGAGCTAAGGGAGATGCAAAGACAGAAGCTCTGGTTCTTTCTGAGGCACCCCTGGAGGAACACACCCCTTCAGGTGTAGCTGGAGAAGATTTTAACACTGCCCCAAGTTTGGGAGAAACTAGTAAGCATGTGTATTCTAAAGTTAGAGAACCGCTGAGTTCCTTCGATAACTATGGGAGATGCCAGAAGGACTCGGGTGTGGAAAGGAGCCTGTGGGAGAGAGAGCTCCCCAGTTCTGGCTGGGCTTATTAGGGGGCTTCTTGGAAGACAAGAACCTCAAACAAATACTGGGGGCCACACAGACAAGCACTATGAAGGCTTTCCAGGCAAGATAATGATGGCTTGAGTACTTTTTTTTTTTTTAATAGCTGCAATGAAGGTCTTTTCTAGGTGCGGGGCATTGTCTTAAGTCATTCCTGTATACAAATCCAGGCTATCATGTCCAGCCTTTGAGTAGATAGGGGTCCTTGTCCTCTATTTACAGGTGAGGCAGAGAGGGGTTAAGTAAATTTCATGTGGCCACCCAGCTAGGCAGTGGGGGACAGAGGATGCCAGTCTGTTCTGAGTCACTGCTCAAAACCTTTAGTTGGAAGAAGTCAGCATGTTCAAGACTGTGTGTATGTCCTGGGAGGGAGGGATGACAGCTTCCTGGAGGGGTATAAGTCACGTTATTTCGAGAGCAGGTAGGAAATAGATCTGTAGGAAGTGGGAGCAGGAGAGGTGATGTACAGATAATGTGTATGTTTTAGGAGGAGAATCTCAGTGGCTGAGTGCAAATCGGAAATAAAGGAGAAAGATACTAAAAGGAAAGAGGCCACCTTTCAGATTCCTGTTAATAATTCAGGTAACCTGTTGGTGAAGAAGGACTCAGTGCCGTGGCAGTGGAGATAGAACCCAGCAACTTTTCTTCTATTAAACATTATTTATATATTTCAAAGGTGGGAGGGAGAGCGAGAGCGAGAGCGAGAGCGAGAGAGAGCCTCCATCTGCTGATTTACCCTCTAAATGCCTGCAGAAGCCAGGACTGGGCCAGGCCAAGGCCAGGAGTCAGGAACTCAATCTGGTCTTCCCAGTGGGTAGCAAGTATCTGAATACTTGAGCCGTTATCTGCTACCTCTTAGTGTGTGAATTAGCAGGAATCTGGAATTGGAGCAGAGCCAGGATTCAAACCAAGCACTGCAATATGGGATGCAGACAACCCAGGGAATATCTTAACCTCTGAGACCTCTGAGCCAAATGTCCTACCCACAAAGAGACATTTTCTTGTCCTACAAAGTGTTCTTGTGCTTGATGTACCCATTAGGGCAAAATCTAGGGCTGATGAAAGCTGTCCAGATCAGCTGCGCCGTACTCCATGTCTCCAAAGGCTTGGACTACCACCAAGCCCTCAGAGCATGTTCTGACGCAACGTCCAGAACATCCCTGGAAACAGCACTGAGCACGCCCCTGCTAATGCCATGCCACTTGTGGACAGGTTGATGACCTGAGTGGCAATGAGGGTCTTGCTGGCTATCTGTGAGTTACAGTCAGCAGCCTCTGTGTGTGTGTGTGTGTGTGTGTGTGAGAGAGAGAGAGAGAGAGAGAGAGAGAGATTGATTCAATCACTTAAAAGTTTAGATTTCTTGGTCCCTAAAGCTGTTGGTAATTTTCAGATTCCAAACTGGTTATTTAAAATGTTTTTTTCTCAAATGTAAAATAGGTTGTCTAATGAAAGCGTGCTCTGTTTTAGTGGAGTTTTTAAAAATTTCTTTTGTAAAGTTCATTTGAAAGTCAGAATGAGAGAGAGAGAGAAAGAGAGAAATTCCATCTGTTGGTTCATTCCTGGAGGTAGGATCCAGGATCCAGCAACTTTGCCCAGGTCTCCCACATGCGTGGCAAGGATCTAGGTACTTGAGCCATGAATAGCTGCCTCCCAGGGTGGTGGACGCTGGCAGGAAGCTGGATCAGAAGCAGAGGTAGGATTCAATCTCATGCACTCCAATACGGGATGCAGGCAGCCCAGGCAAGTTGGTTAACCTTGCACCACAACAACCATCCTTATTTTCATTCTTAAAAGTGGTGAATATACTCAATAAGAAATCAAACACGAGAGTGTATTTTAACTTCTTCCCAGCTGAACGAAGGGTTGGGTCTGCACACTACTGAATTTTGCAGTTCAGCTACAACTACTTGAAACAGGAGCTAACTTGTGCAAATCTAGATATTGTTATTATCACAACATGACTTCACAAATACGACTTTTTCAAATCGCAGTGGCTATTTGAAAGCACCACTGAGAGAGAAGCAGGAAGGCTGTGGAGAGGAGCCCAGCATTATAGATTCTAGAATCCCAAACTTGCCCAAATGGTCTCATAAGGGCAAACCTTCCAGCTCAGGGCCTGAATTATTCAGGCCTACGCTTTGGCTTCATGAGGCGTTAGTATGCTGAAGGCATTGTTTAAGGCTTCCGGGGTCACCGCAGATATTAAAAATGGGTATCAAGCCTCCAGACTCCTAATCAGACAATGGCAGAAGGATGCAAGCTCACTGCAGAATTCCTGATAACTCAAAATAGGGTCTGGTCAACAACATTTTTCAATACAGAAGCTACACATCCACATCTAATTAGTGATACATTTGTGCAAAAAAATTTCTTTAGCATCAAGTTTCTGAAAGCCATGAAGAAATAGAGCATTGGTGTGCAGGAAAAAGCATTCTAATGGCTGGCCTGATGGTAAAGTAACCCCCACAGTGAAGCTATAATTACAATTTTGTCAAGAGAGTAGGGAAGTCAAAGTTTCACAGGGAAAAAAACCTATTTACAGAAAAATATTATGCTTTTCATTTGATAGAAAAGTAATTATTGCAAAGGGACTCTTGGAAGATCTTGGAGACTGTCACCCCCTCTTTAATAAGTCCTTGTGGCAGCTAAGTGGGGATCAGGAGTATTCCTTATCAGGTTTGCATTCAAGTAGCACTAAATCTATGCAGGTAGGAATTAAATAGTATCTGAGTTTAATTAAAATTATAAAAAAGGAGAAGAATGGTTGGTAGACTGCTCGACTGCATTTTAACCAGTAACCTCAGACCCTAATTAGAAATGCTTTTCATATCTTCTCTGTGCAAGGGCTTAATCTGACGTGAGTCTGTGAGCGAGGGCTTGGGGACCAGTGTTAATTCTGCATTCGATCTCGGTTTGTATGGAGACGGGCCGCGCTGATTGACCGCAACGAAGCTCAGATCCCATGACCTTGCGGGGATTTTCATGTGAGGTGTTAATTGAGAGGGTGGGTTAATCTTTGAGCATCATTGTCCCCAAGCTCTGGGCAAAGTTTGTGCTTCGTTTCCTACCTCCTCAGTACATTTGATCTCCACCTTGTCCCTCCATGACAGTTTCATAAGCCAACCACAAACTCTCTCTTGATAAATTTGTTGGGGGAAGATAAGCTCTTGCCCTCTTGTTTGATTTCATGAGCTTGTTTTTGTGCCCAGCTCAAAAGGGAGAGGAGTGTCTCAGTGAATGATATTCAACCCCTGCTTAGAGACAGATAGACGCACACACAGTGAGTATCTCCATGTCTCCTTCTGGCCTCTCTCTCTCTCTCTCTCTCTCTCTCTCTCTCTCTCTCTTCCTTGCATGGTTCAATGTCTCCAGGAAGAAAAGACTCATCCACTGGGAGAGAACAGCATCAGACACCAGAAGTGAGCAGGAAGCAAATGTGAAGAAAAGATGTGTACTATATTCCACTTGAGAGGGGCAAAAAAAAGTTGTTGTTGTTGTTGCTTTTTAATCCTGCCAGTGCAGAAAGATTAAAATGATCAGAAAAGCAAGGAGACATGGTAGGGGACAGTACTTCTGGCACAACACACACACACACACACACACACATCACTGGTGCCATGTTCAAGAAGACAGTCCGTTCCTTTTGCTTTTCTAAAATAAATAATGGATGACTTTTTTCATGTGTTATTGTGTAGGCCTGTCATTTCTAGCTTGAGGAATAAATTTTGATTTGTGGCAGAATTAATGTACATTGGCTGACCTTAAAAAGTGACTCCCAAATGAGCAGGCTGGTTAAAAGAAGCAGAACGCATGGTGTTCGCCCACAAAACACAGGCAAATGACAATAATTTTTTTTAAAGACTATGAAAAAGCACTGATGGTAGCTGTCCTTGACACACAACACATTTCTCTCGTTCGTTTCACTGCAGCAGCTGTAGATGAGTTTAATTACAATACTTTAAGACCCACTTTAGTGCCATTGCTGAAAGGCTACAGAAGCTGGTGGGGCAATATGCCGCGAGGAGCAGCCCTAGAATCCCGGCTCGCCCGACTGCGAGGGGTCGAGGGGAGAGGCGGGGGCTTGTTGCACAATGGATCACTGTTCCTCGCCGGTGGCGAGCTTCCTCTGTTGCCTTCTGCGACTTGGCCAGGCAGGGGTTGCCGCAAGAGGCCGTGCTGCAGGGGCTGGTTGGGGAGGATGAGACTGCTGGTGCAGAGGGGTTGGCTGTTTCCCCAGCCATTACCAGACCAGGCAGCATGAGTAGCTACCCCCAAGCCCAGCTCCTGCCTGTACTGTGCCCTCTTTTCCAGCCTGGCTTTTAACGATTGTGAATGGTATTATTAATTAATATGAAATGGAAAGTCTCTGCTGTTTGAAGTGAGTTCATTTCAAAGAATATTGGTAAGGTAATAATTGTCCTTAACCTTATATTAATAAGTTGATGGCTTTAATGTTTATAGATAGTTCATGGGTCTCAATAAAGTGAGCCTTTGGCCAGCACAAGAGGCTGTCCCACACATGGACTGATGGAATGTGCGGAAGTCAACTCGTTTCCATAGCAAACTCCTGCACATTCCAGTTTCTTCAAACCACAGTCTCAGTGGCTGCAGAAACAGCAACCTTGTGATTTGCCGAATGCTGGAGGAAATTATGCTCCTACCGGTCTTGAGGGATGAGTCTTTTCTCTTTTCAACCTGTTAGTTCTCCAGAAAACATGATCTATTCCCTCCATTAGGTTTTGGACTGCTTTGCACAATGAGAACTTGTTTTGAGTATGTTTAGATCTCTGCTTAACTCTAGCCAGGGTTGAAACGCAAAGCAGTCTCAAGATACTCACATTTCAGCAGCTTGTCACGCATGTGCCTTAAAAGAATCCCAAACCCCATGGCTTCATTCGTGTTCCAGTCGGCTCGTTCACCTTCAGGCCTGGAGTCTGAATGGGTTAGGTCAAGGCCACAGGGAAAAATCAAAGTCTTAAGACAGCCATCTCCACCACTGACTAAGTCCAGGAAGACTGCTGCAGCCAGCCCATGCTCCAATACCCTGTCACCACTGCTGCTGCTTAATTCTGAGCTCAGATTTCAAATTAAAGTTTTACTTTGGCTTCTCGAAGGAAAAGGTTTCGGGACCCGGGTAAACAGCCTCAGCCTGCAAGAAGGGATTAAGAGGTAGGGCCAAGAGCGGAGAGAAATTGAGGATATGACAGAGGCCACAGTGAGTTCAAACAAAATTTGGCCTGCAGAAGGCAGGAGAAATCCCCTGGTGACAGGTGCCATCTTGCGGGTCATTCTGCCACTCTGCCTCCTGCCACTTTTTATAACAAGAGCAGATAAAGGAGGACTCGATTCTTAGAGGCTTAGAATTGGAAAAGTAATTCAAAGAGATGTGAATGGAGCTGGCTCCAGGCTTTACATGATACTGTAAGCATCAATATTTTGCTTCCCAGCTTGGAGTGTGCTTAAGAAATTTAAAGGAGTGTATTGAAGAACTAAGAAATAGCTGTGCAACTAAAAATTCTGATTTCAGGTACAAGAATAGCAATTTCTAAACAGCTTAAAATATTGCCTTCTTGAGAGACGTATGCAAAGTAAGCTCTTGCTTAGGCAAGGCCTGACCCCAGACTGTGGTAACGAAAATGTGCATTCCAAGGAGCGCGTCCTCACATCTGCAAGAACGTTTAGTCCATGCAGCCACTCCGCTCAGCAGATTTCCCTGAGATAATTACCTGTGAACTGGCTCCCATGTCATTTTCTCTGGAATTGGGCAGTCTAATGGTGAGTAAAAGCAGAAGTAGACCAATGAGCTAAGAAGTTAGACCAACGAGCTAAGAAGTTAGCCTTAACAACAGAGGTGATGGTTTATATTTTCAATTCATGAAGATCCCTTTTGGCTTTTTAGTGCTTTAGCAGGCTATATATATATATATATATACACACATATACATATATATATGTACATATGCACACACATATATATATAAAACATATATACATACATACATATAAACATACTGTATCAACTATATAAACAGGCAGTATATACCTTACACTATATAAACGAGCATGGGCATTCTTCACTGGAGCCTGGGGTGGATAGAGCCCTCTAATGCTAGACCCAATGCCTACCATACAGATACAAAAATGCCCAATTTTTCTTTGTAACAAAATCTTTTCCTCATGATAGAATTGCTTGAAACTAGGAGCCCAATCTCTATATTCTATCAGTCCATACAATGTTATTATATTTACCACAATTTTGTCTTTACACATTCACATATATGTATAATATCTTATTATTTTGTAGACAATTGCATTTGCACTGTAAATTTCATTGCCAAGTGCTTGGTATCCAATAGGGCCTATGTTCCTTGCTTCCAAGGACAATTAACTTAATCAGGAGCTGCTGTGAGCCTTTATATTTGCTTAGTGCAGAGGCAAATTGCTAAGTGTCTGCGAGGCTGGAGTCCCAGGTCTAGACTTCCATTTGGTTAGTTCCAGGGATTGTGCTGAATCACCGTACGCTGCTCAGTGAAACATCGGAGCACTTTTCTGGAGCCTCAAATTTTCTGCTGCCTGTCATTCTGCAAATAGAACACGGATATTGTTTCCAGATTCCTCCTGGGGGATTTTGGTATTTTAAGAAGGGGCTGGGAGAACTTTAGTTTCGAAAGCATCGCACAAACAGCTCATGTTCAATCTGCCCCTTTCTTTGCATCTGGGTCCTGCCAGCTCCACCCTCCACCCACGGGAGGAGAATCCGGCAGAGCGGGAGAGTGTGTGCTCCATTGTGAACCAGCTTTGTGATCCCAGCCCAAGGTTTTCATCCGAGCACGAACCATCTGGCTCTGCTCAGGGCCAGAGTGTCAGCTCTCCCCCAGAATCTCAGCATCAGCCTGGGGGCCTCAGCGCCAGAGCTAGCCTCTGCCCTTTGAGCTTCTCCACCTTCCCACCAGTTCCCCCAAAACAACTCTGCGAAAGACAGGAGTCAGCCCCTGAAAAGCATACCAGGCATTTGAAAGCACAACCCTGACATTTCCTCAGCATTTTCATAGCTAAGACCCTTCCCCAGCGCAACCTTCCCCTACCCCCCTTCAATCAAATAAGGCACCCGCTCTCTCATGCTACGGCAAAGAAGGAAGAAAAAAAAGTTGGCAATTTAATTCAAACAAAAGAAGCTTGAAATCTATAAGCACAGCAACTCCGAGGCTTCTGGCAAATAGAATTCTAATTAGTATGCTGCTATTTTTCTTTTAGACAGATGAGCGATGCCCCCTATTGACTCTAGCAGGCAGGCTGGTAAGGGGGGAAAAAG
Organism: Oryctolagus cuniculus; assembly: GCF_964237555.1. Taxonomy (NCBI): domain Eukaryota; kingdom Metazoa; phylum Chordata; class Mammalia; order Lagomorpha; family Leporidae; genus Oryctolagus; species Oryctolagus cuniculus. The sequence goes on from NC_091443.1 coordinate 6,603,845, forward strand.
AAGAGAAGGGGGGGCAGGCGGGGGCTAGCCAGCAAACACTGCAGATTGCAAATTATATTGCAAACCTTGCCAAGTCCTGGCTCTTGGCATCAGATTTTTAATGACACCCTGGAAAAGGGAAAAAGAAGCCCTCAGCTAAGGGATAAAAATGAAGGGTTTTGCACTGTGATAAGTCTTCGCTTAAAACCCAAATGGCCAAGTGCACATTAGGGTTTTAAAATATTCATAGATAGAAGTGAAAATGAGGAGATGAGGAAGTACATTTGTTGCTTGGTCAATTGACAACTCATTCTGCATATTAATACAAAGCAGTGATCTAATTTTAAAGGGATAGACTTTTTTTTGTTGTTGTTAATAGTGACTTTTGATGACTCTCAGGGAGAGAAAGGACACGATATGGCAGCATAGGCTGGGAGTGACGTACAATGTCGCTGTCTTTGGCTGCAGACCTAGGACTAAATGCTTCTTTGGTCAGGGACTCCAAGAGGGGTTCTAAAACCTGTCTGCATAATCTCTCTGATGTGTCTTACTGAGTACTTTGATCCCATCCCCCCCCCCCTTTTCCTCCTTTTTCCCCTCATGCAATGCATGATGCCCTTTGCAGTTGCACAAATGGACTGTAGAGCACCACGGGCAGGGAGGCCACTCCTCTTCACGGCCAGGCCTCCTTCTGTTGCCAGGAACACTTCTTGGCATGGTCACTCCACAGAGGTCTGAGCACCAGGAAAAGCCAAGGACCTGAATGAGGAAAACCTCAACCAGGTGAAGACAATGGCATCGTCTAAGTCCCAAGATTCTCAGGCAGTCGGTTTTAGTGGAGAACCTTGAATTCCTCATCTAAGACATCCACCCACACCCTAGACTGTGGCTCTTCGGGGTGGCGTGGACAAGTGACAGATTCATTCTACTTGCTCCTTCGCTCAACTATAAACTGGATTTTATCTTTTTGGAACAGCATTGATGGTGCAGAGAAAGAATTTTTAAAAGTCCAAGAAACTTTTTGACTTTTCTGGTTGAGAGTGGTGCTTTTTTCACCACTTATTTACATGCTGGTGTGAGAAGTGGCAAAAGGGCATGTATTGGCCCTATGGAGGTGGGCACACTTCCAGTGCTAGGCAGCGGTGTCTTGTAAACGCCTGGTGATGACATCAGAATGGAAGTGCTCAGACTCAACCAACCAGGGCTGGACATGGTGAGAACAGAGAGGGGAGAGGTTGTGTGGTGGCAACTGTGCTGTCCTAGAAGTAGAGCCAGAGTGATGCCAGCCAACAATGAAATAAAAAGATATATTCAACTCCTTAAGAAAGAGGACATGTTTTTAGGGTATTTTTTTTTCAAGAAGATTCTATAGCCAAAATTGTAAAGAAAGTTTTTACCACAGTAAGAAGAGATCAGCAAACACTGATCAGGCCTTCCCTGATGCTGTTAGAATCAAGGGTTTCCTTGGAAACATATAGAAAAGAACAACACTGGGTCCCATGATGCAATCCAAACTCTTTTTAGGCAAAATAAAACCTGAAGCTAGGTAGTTGAAAAAGTGGATTTTTCATTATATGTAAACGTACTTAAAACATTCTATTTAAAGCAATCTATTCTAAGGTCACGTAGGAACAATCCAGAAATACGAAGGAAAAGATAATTCCATTTTTTTTCATAGCTTACCTGAAAAGCAGTTACTATTGCGAGCTACTGCATTGGGATTGTGTTGGATGGCTGTTGGCAACATGGGCTTGGCAACACAGTCAAGGTGAGGTTTAGAATGCTGTTCCAAGTAATGATTCACCTTATTGGGTGCCTTAGGAACTCGGTATTTTTTTTTTTTACTTAATGAATATAAATTTCCAAAGTACGTCTCATGGGTTACAATGGCTTTCCCCCCCATACCGTCCCTCCCACCCACCACCCTCCCCTTTCCCACTCCCTCTCCCCTTCCATTCACATCAAGATTCATTTTCGATTATCTTAGTATACAGAAGATCAGCTTAGTATACCTTAAGTAAGGATTTCAACAGTTTGTTCCCACACAGAAACATAAAGTGAAAAATAATAGATGATTTTTTTTTAAATGATGATGAAATCAGATCAGACCTATTGTCATGTTTAATCCCAGTGAGAGTCAAGTTGGGAATTGATAGTTTCTTTTTTTTTTTTTTTAACAGAAGATCAGTTTAGTGTACATTAAGTAAAGATTTCAACAGTTTGCACCCCCATAGAAACACAAAGTGAAATATACTGTTTGAGTACTCGTTATAGCATTAAGCCTCAGTGTACAGCACATTAAGGACAGAGATCCTACATGAGGAGTAAGTGCACAGTGACTCCTGTTGTTGACTTTACAAATTGACACTCCTGTTTATGGCATCAGTAATCTCCCTATGCACCAGTCATGAGTTTCCAAGGCTATGGAAGCCCCTTGAGTTCTCCGACTCTTATCTTGTTTAGACAAGGTCATAGTCAAAGTGGAGGTTCTCTCCTCCCTTCAGAGAAAGGCACCTCCCTCTTTGAAGACCTGTTCTTTCCACTGGGATCTCACTCACAGAGATCTTTTTGCCAGAGTGTCTTGGCTTTCCATGCCTGAAATACTCTCATGGGCTTTTCAGCCAGATCCGAGTGCCTTTAGGGCTGATTCTGAGGCCAGAGTGCTATTTAGGACATCCGCCATTCTATGAGTCTGCTGAGTATCTCACTTCCCATGTTGGATCACTCTCCCCTTTATTTATTCTATCGGTTAGTGTTAGCAGATACTAGACTTGTTTATGTGCTCCCTTTGACTCTTAGTCCTTTCATTATGATCAATTGTGAACTGAAATTGATCACTTGGAATAGTGAGATGGCATTGGCACATGCCACCTTGATGGGATTGAATTGGAATCCCCTAGTATGTTTCCAACTCTACCAATTGGGGCAAGTCAGCCGGAACTCGGTATTTTTAAGAACAGCATTTCATATATTTGGAGGGGAGTGAAGAGAGACTGGTCAGGCCTGTATAACAGGAGACAGGATACAAAGTTTAGGAGCTTTTGATGAAGGTGGTGAGTTCGAGAGTCAAGTGTGGCTTTTGAGAGAGATCTTGCTGTTGAACAAAGGGGCAGCGTCCTATCAATTATCAAAACTTGCAATTCCTCCTGACAGAACTGCTTTCTAGTGGAAAAGTTTCTCCACCCTACTCCCCCCACTGCCTCCTCCCAGCCTCAGATCCTGGTTAAATTCCGTTTGCAGGTGAAGGGAGGTGACAAGCAATTTTAGCACCCAATGGCTTAAAGGAGTTCAAATGACCACTGAAGTCATATTAACTTGTCAAATTGACCAGTATTTTCTGTCATTGAAACATTAGAATGAATAGCTCCAGACAATAAAATTGTTTCAATTATACTGCATTAGGCCTGGGCACAGTAAGTAAAGATGCAGAAGTTAAAAGGGGAAGCGCAGTCCATGTGTTTCCGATACTGACAGTAGAATTCCACTGGAAGCCATTTTAATGCACACCTGTGAAGGGGGCCATGAGGTGGGACTCATCAAGGAATTTCCATTCAGGAGAGTGGGCAACTCCATCTACACCAGTCCAAAAAAAAGCAAACAGGAATGCAACTGTTTATTAGTGTAATGTTGGCTACGGATATGAACTAGATTAAATGAAATTATCCCAAGTTATTAAAGTCACAGTAAATTGTTGCTAATTATACTAATTGGGTATTAATTGAGATTTCTTTTATAAATAGCAAGGAGGTGAGGTAAAAAGGAGCAATTTTCGGAGTCCAAAATGAATACAGTTCTGTTCACCCTTCTGTTTGCACCAGAAGAGGTATTGATCCTGTGCAATCCCCCCTACTTTGTTTCCCCTGTTAGGGAAGCTGCCTGCAGGAGAGAAGGCTGGATTGGGGATGGATTCCTGCACTGTTGCAGGCTGCTGCACAGGGGAAAGCCAATTCACAGTCTGTGCATCCGTGTGTGTGAATGTGGCATTGCCTGAACTCGGAGGCTCCGACAGAGACCTCTGGGCCACACTCAAGATATGCCAAGGCCCCAGCTTTCCTGTGCAAGCAAACCCTGAGGTGATGGGAGTTGTTCTGTAAAGACGGGTTCTAGGGCTATGCTTCTGGGCAAGGGGAAGAAAGGGTAATCGGACAGGGTGTGCGTGTGAGTCAAGGATGGGACGCCGATTGATACCATCTCATCTGCTATAGCGAAGATTCATGGGACGTTCGAGAGATTTATCCATTTTTATAGCCATCCCCTCTTCCACATCAAGACAAGAATAAGGCCACTGGCAGAAAATTACTATCAATTACTATCATGAGAAAGCATGTTTTCACCATATCCTTAACTTTATTCTTCTTGAGTTGGAATTGTATTTTTTTAATAGCCAAGAGATCAGTTTCTGATGTGACCAAAGTCCAGACTCTTATAATATTTTATTTTAAATCCATGATCCTTTTCTATTTCTGTTTCAGCTCACATAATCACTGAGTTTGAGTTTCTTGACCACCTATTAAGTTTACAGTAATCTATTGAGAGAGATAGAAAAGTGAAAGACGGTGTCTTCCACTTGGAGGGTGTGGAGCCCTGGGTGTCTCTGTGTATCTGTCTCTGTGTGACTGTGTGAACCTGGACGAGTGCATGTTTAATCCTGATGTAAGTTAAAGTGTGATTTGCCTCTGCAGTTTGTCATACTGTGTAACAATCCCCCTTTAATCCTTGCCTTTCCTTTACTCAGATGTAATGGAAGCTGGCTTCCAAACGAAACACTTTCTTTTCCAAGTTAAACTAAGACGTTCCATTAGATGCCAGAGGCAGACCGCCACTGTGGCAGGTGCATCTCTATCTTGGGGTAATCGTGATCAGCAGTAAATGGCATTTATGTATGCGTTACAATTACCTGTTTAAAAGCTCATTTAAAAATTTTAGATTCCATGCTACAAGTCATGGAAGTGTCTTAAAATATATCCGTCTCTTGGAGACTCCCGTGATTTTGTATCTCTTTTCCAAACAAATGCTGTGTATATACATTATGCATGATTTAAAGACTCCACACATATAATGATTTACTGCATATTTATGCTACAATCAAGTCCCAAGGTAATTCTGCGGTAGGACACAACACACAATACTCTCTGTAACTACTGGCTTGATGCAGTCAATTCAACAAAGAGCACTGGGGGTTAGCGGTTGTAGCTGAAAGGAAAATCAAGAAACAGCAGTGGCATCACTTTTGTCTTCAGTCTGCTCTTCAAGATGTGAGAGTCTCCAGTGGGTGGGAGACCTGCATTCCACCTCCCAATTCTGGTGATAACCTTGCCCGTTACACTTTACAATTACCTTTTTAAAATGCCAATTAACCCATTCAGTGCTGTTTAGCATACTGTGAGCAGTCAGTGGCAGTCATATTGCACACAGAGCCTGAGAGTGGAGAACACACGCAAACACACACACACCTCCACATGTGAGTGCACATACACACACATACAATTAGAATTGGAGGGAGGAGTGAGGGCAGGAGAGGAGGAGGGTGGCAGGCTGTTGCTTCAACAGCCCTCATGTATATTATCTCAGTGCTTAATGTTGCATGGGAATTTAATAATTTTTTCCATTGATAAAAATCAAGAATAAGCAGATGCAATGGGATTCCAATGCGATTGAGAAGTATAATGAAGACCTGAATGAACAGATAATATTCACAAGAAAGAAAGCAGCAACTGAGATTTGGCAATATCCCCCCTTTTTGAAATTGTATTTCACCAGCTTGAAAAGCAACTGCAAGTTAATTTTATCCATATCAGTTTGCATGTTATATTTAGTGTTTACACTGAAGAAAGTAGCATTGATTTAAGCTCAGCACTTTCTATTTTGAGGCAATTAATAAAATTACTGTTTACTTCCATGGCATCTTCTGCCTCCAGCTTCAAATCACTTTCCGGCACTTTCTGCTTTCTTATGGAGGCATAGCATCCTGCCTGATTGGCTGCTCAGGGCACATGGGGCAAAATACCTCCAGGAGACTTTCTCTTTGGGATGGAAGGGCATGTGACACCAGATTGGAGCCCATTGCTTGGTGTCTAGAATTCTGGCCTTCCGTGGGAACACTCAGCTCAAACTCATGGAAATGGTGATGGATCTTCCAAAAGGAGGGAGAACGGGAGGTAAACAGTGGGTCATTTTTGCCAAGCAGGGCTGAGAACAGTAAATAAATGTAACTTTTTGGAACTTTGGACAGATGGGGTGGTGTTTGGCCTTGTGGAGGGTGCCAACATTCCACATTGGGCTGCCTGGGTTCCATACCCAGCTCCACTCCTGAGTCCAGTTTTCTGCCAGTACAAACCCTGGCAGGTAGCAGGTGATGGCTCAGGGATCTGGGTCCCTGCCACCCATGTGGGAGACTGGACTGGCAGCCCTTGACTGGGAGTGGGGAAAGGGAGGAGGTGGCTATTATAGGCGTTTGAGGAAGGAACCAGCAGATGGGAGCTCATTTTTTTTTTTCTTTCTCTCTGCCTCTCAACTATGTAACTAATTTTTAAAAATGTGGTTTGAAATAAAAAAGAACTTTTGACAAATAGTTTCCAAGAAAAAACTACTTTGACAATGAAAGGCAGCCTCCTCGGCTCTCCAGGTGTGGACAGGTATATTTCTGCCTCAGTGAATTCATTGACTAGGGGCACTTCCCAAAACCCAGAACTGAGTTGTGTGCAACAAGATGTTTTTACTCACAGTGTGCTTAAAACTCCAACTTGGATCCAGGTTTCTGGGCAGAAATGTGACCTGGAAGACTAGATCTCTTGATATAATAACAGCTACTATTAGGGAGGAGAAGGCAAGCAATTTTAATTCTATGGTTAAATATGGTTAAATACATCCACAAGCAAATAGAATTGTCAAATGCAAGCTTCGTCTATTAAAATCTGATTTATAGGCTAGTCTGTATTTGGATAGTTTAAGCAACTTGACATTAAAATATCAATCTGAGGAATTATCTGAATGCAAACATTCTCATTGCATGTTTCACAAGTTAATATAGGTGAATATTATTTTATGAATTGTTGCAATATTGCGTCAGAAATGAGCAATGTTTCTCTGGATTTGAAATGTCTAAGAAGCTTCAGAAGTGAATTTCCAGGTTGGGATATGTCTTCTCTCAAGGAGCACTGAAAATGAAGCTGTTGAAACACTCTTTTGCACACATAAACATAGATGTGGTTGGTCAATATTGTAGTAGGCTTTTTTTTTAAGCAGGTGTCAGGTTATAGCCAGTTCAATTTACCTCAATACTAGAGGAGGATAGCGATCCAGGAGTTGAATTAGATAGACTGAGAGTGAGCAACGGCTAACCAGCCAGCCACGTTTCATGATCTAGATTTCAAACCAGGTGTGTATCCCTAATGTACAGGAAAATAATTTCTCTCACAGGAAATGTAGAGTTTTAGAAGAGATGGAAGAGTGTGGACATTGTATGTCTTTCCTTGAGCCACAGAAAATAAAACAACTGAAATCCAATGCAAACTTCCCACTGGCTCCTTACACTGCATATTTAGAAAATACTACTAAATAATAAAATAAAGCCTCTGGCAATGTAAGTGGCTTCTGCAGTGGTAGAGAGAACTGTATGTATTGTTTGAGAGTTTTGAAACCTCTGTGGTGTGTAATTTTAAAGTTCTCCCCAAGTACCAGTATGTGAGTGTGTGTTATTTAACAGATGGTTTCATAACCTGAATTAAGATAAAAGGGGATGCATTTTATGTGTGTGTGGTGGTGGGGATATATACATTTAGGAGTCCTAGGAAAAATCAGAAAAGAGAAATAATTAGCTTTAGGGAGGATGTCAAAAATCCCATCACACGGTGATCTTCTAAATCAACCTTATCCAAGATCAAGATTTACAAGTAAGACTGCCCTGAGTTTGGAGTTCATCCTAAAATTCCACATGTGAGACTGAATATGAGTAGGAAAAAGAAGCTGTCACTCTTGGCTTTCTCTTACTTTCTTTCTACTCTCATTCTCTTCCACCCTCCTGTATGAAGCAGACTATGATTTTTAAAAGACTGTTTCACTGTTCTCTAGTAATAGATTCATAAGGAACAAAATTGCATTATGGAAAAAAATTGTAACTTAATATTTGTGGTCTTTTTCCCAATGTGCCTCTGACTCTATGCTAAAAGCAGCCGGTGGCATGGGGAGGAACTGCTTTATGTGCAGTGGTCGCTTGCGTTCTTTGTAGCATCTGGGAAAAACACAACCACTGACGTCTGGACACTGAGGCACCTGGAGCTGTAACAGATGTTCTCTGGACAGTTAAAGTACAGGCGACTGACACATTCAGGGTGACGTGTCATCATGGAAGAAGACAACCCAGATTGGTAGCTCCCAGGTTTTAAGTAACACAAATAGGATTGCAGAATTGTAAAGGCTGGGAGGACATGGTGATGTATTTTAAATATTGCTTGTTAGCTCTTCATGTAGGTTAAATAACAAAAACAAAGGTTACCTGGGGTTGAGCTTGTAGAGAAGCCACGAATCTTTCTTATTTTGTGTATATGTATAGATAATGTACAGTCTATAATTTATTTATCTATCATCTATCTATCTTTCTAAATGAGCTAGGAACACAATGTATTCTTTATATAAATATATTACATATGGGATAAAAATTTACTTGTGAACTTCTGAGGATCTACCTTTTTATTTGAATTAACATTTAAAATTCTAAGGTATGCTACATAAATATAAATTTGCTGACAAACAGATTTAGTGGGCAATTACATTAATGCCTTCCTTACAGAAGTTCTGTTAACCATTCCAGTACATGAATAGTATATACCATTCACCGTAAGTATTTAAAAAATGTGAGCTTATTGAAAGAACATAATGAAAACAGTAACTTGCAAGATGTTGTCCACACGATACATTGGAGGCATGTCTGATTTCTGATCACGCTGTAGAAAGTAACAACGGGATTTTCTTCATTTTATGGCAAAAGTTCACATGAGGTTTTCTGTAAAAACAGTTTCATATCCACACATGAAATAATAATAAAAAATTATGTTAATGTGGATTTCTCTGTTCTCATTCAGCCCAACACACACTCGAAATGTACATGTCACACTGTAGGTGCAAGCGACAATAGGTGGATGGGTGTTTACCCAAGGAAATTTGAGCCACGGCCTCTCATTTCCAGAGAGCCGCTCCGTACTCTCGGCGCAGCACCAGGACAAAGGACACCTCATTCCTCTTGTGCCTGCCCTGCGAACCCACCCTTTGTGAGACACCTCAGCGATTAGAATAATGGGCTGGGGAAAAAAAGATAAAACACAAATTTCACTCAGATCTGCGTTGGATTACTTCCTCGTGCCTCCGCCTTTATTGAGTGGTTTGGAGTTTCATTAGAATTCAGAATTCCTGTGGAAAGAGAAACCACGGTGGCACCGACTTCTCTTTCAAGGGGATTGCAGGCTGACCCATCAAAATGAAAAGGCTCAATGTTGTGCTGACAGGTCCCCAAGCAGCCCTGAGTGACAGCTTCATTTCAGGAGTTCTCAGATGAGGTTTGAATTGAGGAGGGGGGAGAGGTAGTGCTGGAGGTACTTTGTTCCCTAAAGTGTCAGAGTCAAGTCTGCAGTTCACGGACCAGGGGCCGAGATACAAAGGGGAGCAGGGCCAGCCTCTGCTTGTCCATTTCCAAATTTATTATTAATGTCTCAGGAATATTCACTGTGCACGAGGTTTCATTTAAGACTTAGAGTTCTTAGCCGTGAATTCCTTTTTATTATGGCTGTGGGGAGAAAATGAAAAAGAGATAAGAAAGAAAGCTCTATAAAGAAATCACAGCCAACAGGCACCCCATTCAGCCTGGACAGTTGCTCCAAAGGAATTGAGGTTTTAAACATCGCGCCAACAAACCTCATCAGATGGTGCCAGTGAGTTCTGCATTGCTACTGTGTGACTGGAACCACAATAATGAGAAACAATAACGCCTAATGATTCCTCACAATTGTATCCTCACTGTCTCGGGAGAAACAGAAATGGAAACAAAACACCTAGTAAGATGAAATGGGCATCTTCAATTCTGTGGGGGGAAAATGAGGGAATTTTACATTCCCAAGGCTGTCACCATTTCTAGCTTCCATTGCCCCAGAAACCAACCAAGGGCAACTTAGGGGAAGCAGACAAAGCACAAAATTAGGGCCCCATCAAACCTCTTCCTCCTGACACCATCCCATGTGCATTTTCATCCCCCAAATAATGCTCTGTGTTTAAGGGAAACTTACAGCATGTATGCAGAGCCCTCTTAAGACTCAGACTTTTGAAAACTTTAAAAAATAATAAGCAGTTTATATGAAATGCAGATAAAGCACGCACATTCTTTCCAAATAGGTTTAAAATTCATTTGCTGTATTTCTTCTTGCATTCCAAGAAGTCTCGCCTTGCCTCTGGGTTGCCTGATGAAACCACAGCACCACAATGCTTCCCTGCAGATGCACGAGCTGTTACTTTTTAACGTGGTAATAGAACCCCAAATTGGCATTAATCTATTGAATTGCCAAAGTATGTTCTAGATAATCCTAGAAAGTGTCATCTTATTTATGTTGGTTTTATTCAATTTCTCATGTTTCATATTTTTATTTAAAAAATGTGCCTTTGCTTTACATCAGAGTTGTATTTTAAAAACTTTTCATTTGACCCCATGTGTACAATAATTTACCATATTCTATGTCCTACAAAATTAATTGAGCATAGAGCAATTAATCATTTCTATGGGAAAGAAAAGCCCTTAAAAGCAACATACATTGTTAGTCAATGAAGATAATAGGCTTCCTTGATGTTAAGGAATTTTATTTGTGTGTAATATGTAGATGAAATGCAGAATATTTTTCAAGTATTAATAGGGCTGAAATTTTTATTCATGTTTCCAGTAGGAGTCATTTCCTAAGACTTTAAAAAAAATTTTGTTAATTAAATCTTTTATTTTTGGGTCTGAAAATTTTCCGGCTCAGAGCAGGTATAAAATGAAGTAGAGAATAAATTATCTAAGTAGGTCCAGCAAAACTTAATTAAGTCATTTGCCAAATAATGTCTGTATCACACACCTGAATATGTGTAAAATAAATATAAATATGTGTAAAAAGTTGAGTAGTTGTTGGCTGACTCATCCAGGTAACAGTTGAGTTTCCGTCTTCACATTGCCTGTGAGAGGAAACCAGCAGTTTAATTCTTAAAGGTTACCCACTCTGCTCTAGTTCAGCAAGAGTAGAACAGTGTAGGCTACGGAGTTTCCTGCTTGACTTGGATGCGTCTCGTTTCATCCTGATGATTCCATGAGTATTTATTCAGCACTTACTATAGCCATGCTGGAAACCCACGAGTAAACAGGCTGCGTCACTCAGCAGGACGACAGGAGTCAGGTTTTCCGTCAGAGTTCCGTTCTTTGCTCTTACCTGCTTTCTCTTCACACAGGAAGCTCTCCTCTGGGAAAGGCATGTATCTTACTTTTCCTTCTTCCTTAATTAATATCAAAAATCCTACAGGGAAGTCTCAAGCTTCTAAATCTTTAGTGTAGCATCTATCCTTTTCTGGATGAATCTTTAGTATATGAAGAAATTCTACTAAATTGAGAGTTTTGGTGCTGTAGGAAACAACAGGTGAAGAGGGAACAGCAACTAGATGTGGGGGTTTGAGGAAAGAGAAAGAGTATAAAGTGGGCCCAGAAAGAAAAAAAAAAGAAACAGCAATATCGCAAAAGTTTTAATACACGTTGTCCTACAAACTCTGACGCGATTCAGTGAAAGTCTACTCTGAACGGAACCCTTTTCTCTGAAAGCTAAGCTTGTGCCGAACTGAAACAACACGCAGAGGTTTGAAGTCGCCTTGTGAGCTCTGACCACCTCACTGCAGTGTAGTTCCTAATGGACTGTGGTATATCTTTCAAAGTCCTCATGTATGTCTAAAATGTGATCGTGTGTGTGTACTCTTACACATTCAGAAGTGTCTATCTATAGGCAGATATTTAGAAATATATATTTACATTAGTGAAACACTAATTTCACATTCTTAGTTTTCAGTTAAATATGTAAGCATAGATGCAAATAACTATATATATAAATGTTGGCATATATCAATTGATAATCATGTAAAAAAAGACATCAATATCCACTTTTTTATGGTTGCATGATATTCCACTGTAGGGCCTTAGCATAACTTACTTAACAAATTTAGCTTATTTCAAAATTTTGCTGTTAATAAAATAGCAATTATGTGAAATCATCCTTGCGTAGGTTTGTTCATTCTTCTTTGATTACTAACACAGGATAAATTTTTGAAGTGAAATTGTTGGGTCAAATAATGTACTCATTGAAAATGTCATTGTATCTTGCCAATGTTGTAACAATGCATGTGTCAGTAAACTGTATATTACAGATCTGGTTACTTCACATCCTTGCTGATAAGGTAATATCACTGTTTTGATTGTTGCATTCTAATATCTGAAAACTTCTACTGTATCTTTTCTAAAAGTTGCGATTCTTTCCTTACGTTGAGGTGCATTATTTTTCATGTATTTATTGGCTATAGATTTTTTTTGTGAATTGTTGCTCAAGCCTTTTTTTCTTTCATGCAAATTTATTTTGTGTCTCAGTTTTATTGATCCCTTTTCATAATTTTATGAAGGAATTTGGCTCTTTTAACTAGATAACCAGTGCTTTGATTTTAATTTCACTGTTGCTTTTTGAAGTTACTCGTATGTTTCTCTTCACTTTTATATTTTGTTGTTTTAGCAGATTCTTCAGCATAATTTACTTCTGTATGCTTGAATGAAAACTCAGTTATGAAAGTTAACCTAGATAATATTTCAACAGGATTCCAATTACACTCTCCTCTAAGCCACAGAAATAGAAACATAGCTGTGTGATTTGTAATGAGTTATATCTATTTGCAGATTCTAGACCCCAATTCCCTATATGATCAATATTTATTCAGGATGTAGTGAATAAAAATGGAACATTGACAGCTGGTTGGAAGATTCTTTGAGAGAGAAAGAGGTCACAATTTTAGTGTTCTGAATAACAGTTTTAAAGCTGGGACAATTTACAGAAAATGACATCCAAATTTGATACTCATTCTATATGGTCAATTCTAATGGCACAAACTCCCCAAGAAAAGGCTAGCAAAACCCTCCAGCCTAACTGATCACTTAAAATATCACTGAAGAAAGAATGCTTGAAATTTTGTCATAGATTCTATGCCATGCGTAAGGATAAAATTAAAAAATCTTCATAATTAGAAGTAAAGTCACAAGAAAAAATGATGATAATAAACCACTGAAAGGATTTGCAACCCTGCTTTGACCTTTTACACTAGACACTAATTTTTGAAGACCTTTTGAAAACCGAAACAGAGGATGATTTAAACCATCCACATTCCTCCTGACTTGAGCTTTCGCAGACTGGAATGCTGATTGGAAAATCTTGTCATGGTTTCCCCGAAGAAAAAGGGTAATAATGACTATATTAACATGACATTTCAACATGCAATTCGATGCCAAACAAGGTTTTTCTTTCTTTTCTTTTCTTTCTTTCTTTCTTTCTTTTTTTTTTTTTTAAGAAGAAGAAACAGAAAGGGAAATCCACCCCCAAATCCCAACTGCTGTGGGTGCAGTTTTAGCCCAGTGTGGATTTTATTTGCACCCCGTTACTCATAAACACCCAAATGTAACTCTTTTACTGGGGCTCCTTTTGAGTTCAATGTGATAATGACTGTGAAGGGTCTATGTGGGGGGGATGGGGAGGGGGACACTTTGTGATTCTGCAGGTTCACACCAGATAGGCATTTTTTATAGCCTGAAAGGGGGTGTTTTCTTTTGTTAATGGCTTACAATCAGATGAAAGGACTCATCACTCTATTTTAGTGCTCCACCACATGGCGCGTATCTTTTATAAATTACAGGCTGGCGTTGTGTGCACTTGGGGAGAGAAAGGTTGGTTTTTCTCGCTGTGAGCCATCCTGCCTAATTGTCGTATGCAAATAAAAGCAATTATAAGGCTTTTAGGGTGAAGGGATGACAGCTGAGTTTGGCAGTTGAGAAGGCCTCACCCACCTTGTTGGCATAGCAACAGGGAGGAAAAGGACAAAATGGTGTGTCTATACAGGAAATATATATGTTTTGGTTCAAGAATTTTAAAATATATACCAATGTTGAAATGAAAATGTCAATATGTGTCATGAATGCCTTTGTTTAAAATATTATTTAAATTAAACTCTATTTATTTCTCAGCCCTTTGAATGAGCCCTTGTCATGTAACTACCATTTATCTGCTGTCATTTGTGATTTTAGTTGCTACTTTTAAAGTTCTGTGCAGATCATAACAACACATTCAATCATTAGGAGATTATAAGTTCTTGATTTTAACAACCTTAGAAAATACCACTGGGTGGAAGTTTGGTGAAAGGAAATCCCAGGAAAAGAGATGATGTAATGCGGGCAAGTGGTGCAAAGCATGAAGCTATCAGTGCATAAAGTTCAATATTTAAAAAAATGTTTGTGCTAAAGTGTTAAACAAGTAGAATAAATAGCATGCTCCTAGCATACAAAATTAAAATGAGTCACAAATGGATATCTTCTATGGCAATTTATTTCACAATTACTCTTGTGGAAGCTTTCATGAATTAAATATGAGTTCTGTCTTGAAATTAGGTGTTATAAGGCTAAATTACAAGAGGCAGGCAGTAATTGAGGTGGCAGCAACACGGGGTCTGGTGAACTAATCTCTTGCCATGTCACATGACTCTGCTTCAGCCAATGGGACGCCTCCCATCACAAAAACAGAGGCAGCTGAGAAAAATTGATTTCTCATCTGAGCCATATTTGATAGCTTTTGAAATCGAAAATTGAAATTAACTAACCTAAGCCCCGATGTAACAAAAGAGCAAATTAAATATGCAACATCGCTTCCTATTGGCAGTAAGAGGGCCTGCCAAGGTAAATTTGTAAATAGAGTTTAAGATGCAATTCTGTTCTCTCTCAGTGTAAAAGTATAAGTGTATAGTGGCTTTATAAATTATTTATATAAAAAAATCATCAGCTGCAAATGGCTACCGTGGTTAAGGACTTCCATGGAGAAAAATCTTTGCACTGGGAGAGCTTATTGAATGAATCAAAATTAAAAATCATCCTCAATGATTCACAGACATTACTTAAAGTGAGAAGTAAAAATATTTTAAATTTATATTTTTGAAGAAAATCAAAGAGCAAATCTATCATGATATATCAGAATTACCAGGATATAGCAAAATTAAAAATACACCCTGTGGCATAAATTTATCCAACTATCTTGTCAATAAATTGTGAACATTAATTTTTCATTTGATAATGGCCTAAAGAAAACCTTGCATTATATGTGATAGTTCCAAGGATGGCAACTCATATTGTTTCCCACGTGAGTCCCAGGGATTCCACAGATATAACGATTGATTTTGAATTTATAAGTTGACTAGCTCAGGTGAAGGAAATAGGTGTCTTTGAGGCTACATCCTAGGTAGTCCAGGAATGACGGTTTTTAATTTATTATTTCACAGCCAGTGCAGTAGGCTGCCCAAAATAATGTTTGTATAAACAGAATGATTCTGTCCCCCTTTTCATTGCCTGAATTCGTCACCAGGCGAATTACTTTTACATGTTTAAGAGATAAAGGATTGGCGACAAAAATCATGGAATCACAGTGTCATCCTGTCTTCCTTGTTCAGGTCTGAGCCACAGAGAATTCAGTGACAAGTGTAATGGAGGATATTGTACTCAGCCTGCCCGTCAGCCCATAGATCTTGTAAAATCATTTTCTGTTCTAATTTATTATTTTTAGTGTCAATCAGACGCCGAGGAGATGAGTAACATCATTAGGTACCGGGATCAGCTCCTCAGCACTTTTTAATGCAGTTTAAGTGGTTGTCATTATCTGTACCAGAAGACATAGTCAAGGTTCAAAAACTTTTTCTTTCACATAAAAAGCCTCAGGAAGATAAAACCCAGGAAGCATTCTTTTTCATTTCCTTTGTAAGACCCAAATCTCAATGCAGCACCCAGGGGCCACACATCCCTTCCAAATTGTAAGTAATGCCCAGAACTCGTTTCTCCACTAAACCTCCAACAAGGACTCCTGCCACACAGCTATGAGGACTGATTCAAACTGTTCTTATTCCTTTTGCTGTGAGAGAGAAACACATCCAGGATGAGTAACCCCACAGGGAAAGAGAAGGAACCCAGTCTAGATGGGAGACATACCCTCCATGAGCAGTTTCTCCCACGCCCCTACTCAATTTGCTAAGAAATGCTTTTGCAAATAAAATTTATATTTGCAATAGACCCCATTCCAGAAAATCCCTGCTACAGCTTGATAAAATTGCATCATCTGGGCTTGATATATTCCAAATCCTTTAAATCAAATGATCTGAGTTTTGGAGGTAGCATTAACTAGATCATCCAAAATTTGAAAGGAAATTTAAAATTTTATTTTTATTAATTTTGGAGGAGGAAGACGGGGTGGGGGAAGCGCTAACCAGACACATGCAGAGAGACTTCCCATCTACTGGCTCACTCCTTAATCACCTGCTATGGTCACAAGGCTGGAACTGGTCAAAGCCAGGAGCTGGTAACTCAGTCCTGGTCTTCATGGTTGGCAGGGACTCCACTACTTGAGCCATCACTGTGGGATGTGCACTGACAGGAAGCTGGAACTGGGAGTGGAGTCAGGATCCAAACCCAAGCACTCAGATGTAGGATGTGAGCATCTCGAGCATCATCTTTTTTTTTTTTTTTTTTTTTTTTTTTTTGACAGGCAGAGTGGACAGTGAGAGAGAGAGAGAGAGAGAAAGGTCTTCCTTTGCCGTTGGTTCACCCTCCAATGGCTGCCGTGGCTGGTGCGCTGTGGCCGGCGCACCGTGCTGATCCGAAGGCAGGAGCCAGGTGCTTCTCCTGGTCTCCCGGGGTGCAGGGCCCAAGCACTTGGGCCATCCTCCACTGCACTCCCGGGCCACAGCAGAGAGTCAAGCATCATCTTAATCACTATGCCAAACACCTGCCCAAGTCCAAGACATTTTTAAAAGCCAAAATCATGGATTTTAATTGGTTATGTATCCTGTAGTTGGAAATTTAAATTTCTAATTTCAGATTAAGGTACATGGATTTGAGCTTAGTTTATTTTCTGAAATTAAAAAACCTAAATTGTAAGAAGCTCAAGGTCACATTACATTTTATGACTGAAATAAAGGGATACATATATATGAAATTATCTTATTCAACTCATGTGGTATTCACAGTATTTAATAGAGGACTTGGGCACAGACCATGTAAGGCAGAGTCTATAGATGGCTGACAAAGCTACAGCCTTGAGTGTATAGACTGAATTTCAGCTCTAGATGCAACCCTTATTTAATAAGCATGTTTTACATGCCAGATTCTGTTCTACATAATTTTTGCATTTTCATATTCTCTTTCTTGTTTATTTCCTTAACTGTGCTTTGCTGGTATCTAAATCTATACTGCATTCTGCCTTCTCCCCACACCTGTCGTAATAGTGGCACTACCAGAGATTGGTTATGTCCCAAACCTTTCCTGGTAGTGAGGCCGAGGCTTTTGGTGCCCAGCTGAGAATCTGCAATCTCACCTATGCCACAGTGTCTACTTTCACCTTCCTGTGTTTCGTTTCCACCTCTGTCAGTTCTAATGCATATGGGTGCAGGGGGACATTTTGGGAATTAAAGAAGGTCATGTTCCCAAACTCTGGTACAGTGTCCAGTCCCCAGAAAATTCTCCATTAACTGTTTCTGTTATCATTTCAGAAATGCAGATCGCAGGGGCTGATATAGCAGGTAAAGCCACGTCAATAGCACCAGCATCCCATGTGGGCACTGGTTCAAGTCCAAGCTGCTCTACTTTTAATCCAGCTGGGAAAGCAGCAGAAGATGGGTCCAGTACTTGGGCCCCTGCTCCCACATGGGAGACCCGGAAGAAGCTCCTGCCCCCTGGCTTCAGATCAGCCCAGCTCCAGCCATTGCAGCCATTTGGGGAGTGAAGCAGCTGGTGGAAGATTTCTTTCTCCCTTTCTCTCTCTCTCTCTCTACTCTCTCTCTCTCTCTCTTTCTCTCCCTCTGTCTCTCTCTCTCTACCCCCTCCCTCTTGTAACTGCCTGTCAAATGAATAAACAAATCTTCAAAAAAAAAATAGAAATGCAGATTGCAGTTCAAAATGAGGATTCAAGCAAAGGATGGACTGCAGGTGCATTACAGGGGGATTCTTATGAAAGGGAGGGCAGTACTATTTACTCAGTGCCCAGTATTTGCATTCTTTAAGGGCTTTTCACATTAATTTAATCCTCATAATAACCCCAAGGCACAGGGGCCATTCTGAAAATGACCATTTTGCAGAGTAGTATGGTGATAGGACACTGCACAGGGGCTTTCATTGTGGGCGTACACAAGGTCAGATGTGAGGCCCGACGATTGGGTGTGACTTCACGACTTCCACAAGAATTTTTCCAAGCGGTCTCCTGATGGCAGGAAGAGGAGGGAGAGACCTGCAGAGCTGCAATGGGTTACATTTCTGAGGAAGTGTTAGTGTATGTGGGGGCCAGAGAGGTTGTCTGGGGGAAGTAGGTCAGCTGGGCTGTGGACATGCCAGAAAGGGAGCACCTCAAGGCTGCAGATGTTTGAGCTACTGGGCAGTCGGAGGTCCGGTCTGGGGCTGAGGCCATGGCATCATAAAATTTATACCTGCATGTTCACATTTCTTATGAACATGTCCTGTGTCAGCCCTGGAAAGCCCTGGACATAAGTTGAGCTTGAGATCCACCATCACCTCTGCCTTCCCTCACACACATGCAAGCCTTTGGTAAACAGTAGGAGAATTTAGATTTGAGAGTTGGTGATCAGGAGCTAGGGGTATATTCCAGCAAACATACAACACTTGTGTCTTTTTTAAAGCAGAGGTATGCTATTGGGTTGTTCATACAAACCAAACATTTGGTGCTCATGGGAGAATGCCATCAGAGCCCTTGAGCTCGGGGAGACAGCCTTCCCCAGCAGGGGTGCCGGCACAGCTAGGCAAGGCAGCTCCTGCTTGTTATGTTGTAACTCAGTCTGCTGGCATGTCCGATTTTCCTAAAGCAAGTTTCTTCGGAAGGGCATGGACAGGCGACCACAGGGATGGTTTCAGTTTCTCCTGAGAGAGCTAGGAAGGCAGGGGCCACTTGAGAAAACTTCACAGCCTATTATTTTTAATTTATGTTTATTTTAATTATTTTTAAAGATTTATTTATTTACTTGAAAGAGTTACACACACAGAAAGAAGGAGAGGCAGAGAGAGAGAGAGAGAGAGAGAGAGAAGAGAGGTCTTCCATCAGCTGCTTCACTCCCCAGGTGGCCACAACAGCTGGAGCTGTGCCAATCTGAAGCCAGGAGCCAGGAGCTTCTTCCAGGTCTCCCATGTGGGAGCAGGGACCAAGAACTTGGGCTATTTTCTACTGCTTTCCCAGGCCATGGCAGAGAGCTGGGTTGGAAGTGGAGCAGCTGGGACAGGAACCCGCGCACATATGGGATGCCGGCACTGCAGGCAGCAGCTTTCCCTGCTATGCCATAGTGCCGGCCCTGTTCACAGCCTTTTGATGGTGACATCCCATTTAAGCTTAAGGCTCCTTTGCCTTACTGAGGGCTCCCCAGGTGAGCCAGCGTTGATTGATTTCTGGTTGGCTCCAGTGAATCTAAGCTCTCTAGGTCAGTCTTAAGCATCATAAGCTAATTTTCTGTTCATAAAGATTCCATTTGACTTCACTAGTAGAGTCTGCTTTTAGTGCAAGGGACCGAGGAAAGGAGTTGTTTCTTGTAACCATGCTATCTTCCTCAAATGAAATGCAATAAAATAAAAATAATGCATGCACTTGTTTGTTCTTAAACTCTCCCAGCTCAGCAACACTGGCACCCCCTGGGGTTCAATTCACTGAAACAACTTCCCTGTAGTTGGCTTGGCCAACTCCTGTGCGTGTCTGCTTACCTAAAGCTCTGTGATTTCATGGTCTTCATCCAAGAGGAGAAAATAATCGGGATGCCAGTAATTCTGAGAGGCTTCAGAAATGCTCACGGCCATAAAAATTAGAGTGAAGACAGAGCTATGCAGAGAAAATTTCTGTAGAACAAATTCTGCAGAGAATATTCAGCCACTGGACAAGGTTGATAACTCGGAGAAGCCTACTGGGGCCCTTAATCTTAAAACTGCCAGTACAGAGGAAGAAAGCACCTCTGTCCACGCTTGAGATCTTTGGAACAGGTTTTATTCTTTTCTCTCTTTTCATTTTAATTCTCAATATAGAGAATGTTTATAGAAAAGAGAGCTTTACAATAAACGGGCAGACCCTCCCAAGTGAAAAATGCAACCTGATTATCTACTACTTTTCTCTGCTTCCAACGATTAGAAGACTGGAAAATTTCTTAGAAGAATGCAAGTTTGGTTAAAATATATTGTGGAGTTTGTGCTTTAAAACATTACACAGCTTTCAGCAGAACGAAGCTCTAAATGAGATTGCAAATGCCACAAGAACCGACTTTCTCAATGTTCATTCTTTAGATTACGAAACCAGCATTAGAAGAATCACATACCTGGACGTCTCAAGAGTTCCTGACTCCCCTCGAAGAGAAATGATAAGGGGTTGCTTTCAGAAAAAGAGTAGATTGATGAAAATATAAAGGGACAGTCTTACAGAGGGACTTTAAAAGTGTACTGTAAGAGTTTTGATGTGTTTTATTTCCTTATCCACAGTGGAGAAGAGATTTGCTCATTCGGGGTCTCTTTAGCTTCCAACATTTCCCTCACATACCTCTAGCTCTTCTAACCTCACCACTGCCTTCTCACAGGGCTGCAAGGACTTCATATCACCCCAACACCTACAGTGAATGTAGCTGCAGGCTACAGGTATAGAATATCACAGAAAAAAGATTAAGCATTACATTATTGTAGTTGCTGGAAGGCTATAGAATCGCTATTTCAGAAGAGAGATTTATAGCACTATTTAATGAATGCAACTAGTTTCGTTATCAGCTGGTAACCATACCCATGTTGTGCATATGGTAAGATTAAATTAAGCCATCATAAAACCTTACAAAAGGTGGATATTTGGTGGTGGCAAGTCTGGCTAAAGGGAATTGCGTTAGCTTGATGCCACGATATTATTCATTTCAACACAGGTTGTTGGTCAACTCTGCCCAAAATGTGCCTTATAATTTTCAAGCATTTCCCTTATGAAGGCACACAAAGAGGTCTAGCTTTAGGATGCAGGTATGACCGGAGTTATCAATCTCAGCCTGCTTAAAAATATCACAGGCTAAAACTTTGGAGCACTGTTCCTTTGTAAAATTAACATTTTCCATCTTCAAACCATTTCCACACATTTATTCTTACTCTTTCAGAGATCTCTTTCAGAGATCACGGTATGAAGGGTCATTATGTAGATAGGCTGGAATACTGAAAGATTCAGAAAGTTAATTCAGATTTCAAAAGTGTAGTAAGGAAAAAATCATTCTGAAGTTAATGAAAAACCGGCAGGTACCCACAGGTTACTTTAAGATTTAATACTGGCTGTATGGTAAGTTGCACATAACATATAAAAAAGCACATTATATTTATATATAATATACGCATATATGTAAACACATATGCAACATTTTTATGTGGTATGTAATTATTTATGAGGGAAGATTGTCTTTTTTGTTTGTAAATTTTGACAACAGAATGTTCTTGGTTATTTCTCCTTTCCATAATATTTTCCCAAATATTTCTGTTGTTCAAACTTGAAGTTATCTAGGGTAAAGAGGAAAGGTAGCTTTGTCACAATTTTTAATTATCATCTAGGAAGGTAAGCAGTGCACTGTTCACATTTGTATTGGACAAAATATATTATGGTTAGGAAAAAATCAGAATTTTTGGATTTTCTACATCGAAATAGCAGAGAAAATTTATATTTCTTAGTTTCAAGAGTGGATCTTTCTATTAGATTGTTATCATATGTAGCTTAAAAATTTAAGAATTTTCATCATATGCCCTGGTTCCAGCCACCCTACACCTGGACATTGTTACTCCCAAGAGACCTGGGACACACAGAGCTGGCCCTGCCGTCCTCCGGGACCCAAGCACATTCTGCACATTCCAGCATTTCCAATTGACTCAGAGGGCGCAGGTCACTCATGAGAGCAGTTGTAAGCAATAATGCAAGGTAGGGGCTCAAAATACGAGGTCCTCCTGCCTGCGGCGCTTGTGAGTCCCTATGTTCCAACACCACTGCCTGGACCGGATACAGTCCTGTTACAGAGTCTCGTGGCTCCTTTTCTCATGGTTTCCCTAGGCTGTAACCACACGTGCATGATCATGTGATACACGTGCTTCCCCTCCAGCCTTGCTCACTTCTATACCTTCACTACCTCCTATCACCTGCCTCACAGTGGCTACTCAGTAAACGTTTGTTGTATGAATGAAAAGGTCTGTTAAGCAGTTCAAGTGTTTTCTTGTATCTTTGTACCCAGACACTGAGGCCAGTCAGTGGGTTGTTTAAGACAGAAGACTTCCCTTAGAGATGAATTCACTAATCATTAAATAATAAGGATACCACAATTTGTGAAACATTCCCAAATAGTTTATTTCTTCCTTCCTTTCTTCCTTAAGGTTTTATTTATTTGAACATCAGAGTTACAGAGAGGAGAGAGACAGACAGAAATCTTGCATGCACTTGTTCACTCCCCAAGTGGCCGCAACAGCCAGGGCTGGGCCAGGAGCAGGAACTTCATCCCGGCTTCTTATGTGGGTTCAGGGCCCAAGAACTTGGGTTATCTTCCACTGCTTTCTCAGGTGCAGTAACAAGGAGCTTGATCAGAAGAGAAGCAGCCAGGACTTGTCCCGGCGCCCGTAAGGGATATTGGCGCTGCAGGCAGTACCTGCTCACCACAGGGCCAGTGCCCTTTCTTATTTTACCTGTGATGCTGACCTAGATGAAAGAGGCTTCAGGACAACCCAAAACATCATGGAGCAGGAATTGTCAGTTAATGTCATTGAAACGTTTCCATCTAACAATTAACTCTCAGTGTATTTATTCATGTGATAAGAGGACTCAGTCCAGGGATCAGAGAATTCTTTCTGAGCTGGGTAGATCATGTAGGTGAAATAAAAAGTGAAGTCTCTTACACACATAAGATAGCTTATAATTAAATATTTCTGTAAGAATTTGAATAAGAGAACGGCGGGCTGCACAGTGAAAAAATTCACAGCAAATTAATTTGAGAATTTTCTCTTTTCCTCGAAACATGGATGTAATTATTTAAAATAGCCCATTTGCTTGTGAAACAAATACTATCTACCATTTAGACAGTGATTTCCTAATAACCCATCTGAATTTTTCTGTTATGGATATTTAAGTATTTATGTATGCATTTACTAACCCCTATTAATTTTTCATTACAGTTGGTGGAGGTATTAATTTTATTTTTAGCTAGAGCATTGTTCCTGCCTCAAGATCCATTTCATGATAAAATTTACATTGATAAAAAGGTAGAATTCTAAGTCACAGTCAAATTTTACATTTTGGCTAATTCTGTCTTTCTCTATTTATGCACAATTTTAAAAAGGCTCATTTATGTCTTTCCCCTTCATAGAATCTTTTAACTCTTAGCTTAGTTATAGTTCTAAGTATTTACTTTATTTGTCTACCCAAAACTTAATTAAAAATTTGTGGAATCTTATCATAATCATGTAACATTAAAGGATGTTAATTCTTTTTGAAAAATCACCTAAAATTTTGGACGATGGTGGTTGGTTTCTAATTCATCATTGCAATCCTTTGTTTTCAGAAGTGTTTCTTGGTATTCCTGACAATAAGCTTTGCTATCAACCTTCCTATACATTACACACAGAAAATTACATCTTAGTTCTTGTGTTAAAGCTAAAATAAATCTTTAGTATTTTTCAAAGGCTTAAGACTTATAGAATCAGATGTAAATAGCCTAAGAATATTCTGCTTGGCCATTGTTGGAAGGGTATTCCATAGGGGATATTGTTAATGTGACTGACAAGTCAATTATATCCCATTCACAAATGTTTTGATGTCTGCAATATTAATAATACTGCATTGCCCGTGAGAAGTGCTACCCTAACTACTGGCACGGAATAGTCACAATAAATGGCAGCAAATGTAATTCTAACCTCTGACTCTTTGACAAACAGCATGGGTACTCTCTTGCTGCTCTGCCTTTAATTTCAGTGGCATCAAAGGAAAACTCAAGCGCCTTGGAAAATAACTCTAGCCCCATGTCTCTGATAAAATAAAATGCTTACCCACAGACATAAATTATAATGGAAATAAAAAGAGGACCAAAAAAATTACACAGTTTCCTAATGCTCTTAAATCAAAGTAGCAGAGGGAGCGGCGAGCAGAGCCTGTTCATGGTGCAGCCTCGCTGGTTGGTGAGCAACCTTTGATAGCTTTAATCCAACAGGTTTGCTCTATTGATGATGGGGGAGTATAATTCATAATTTTCAAGAAGAAGGTTCTTTAATAGCCATTTCTGTGGATGCCCTCATGGAAATTTTTTCTGTAGAGACACAGAAATTAGAATTCAATCAATAAAAGCCATAACTGTGAGTTTAATGGTCACAAAACTCTGCGGTTCCCTGGGGCAAAGAAAGTGACAGGCAGCCTCCCTCCCCACCTTATAAGCTATGATTTGCTGCTTTCTGCCCACCCTCTTTTTCCTTTCTTCCCTCAGTCTTTCCTAATACCCTTCCAACCTTCCTTTTGAAGTTCCTTTTTATTATACATAGACAAAATTCTCTTTGGAAATAAGTACACTAACAATATGTATAAAAGTCAAGCACTTTCTCCTTTATCAGAAATAATCATCTAAATAATGAATCTTTGGGGGCTCTTCTGTTCAAACTCAAACATACACAAATACGTGTGCAAAAATTACTTGGTGCATTTTAGGCAACAAATGGGATCAAACTCCACCTATTGTTTGCCTTTTTTTCTGACTTGATGAACTATACGTATCTGTTCATAGAGACCTGTGTAATTCATCTAGCTTGCTGCACAGTATTGGACAGTACAGAAAGGTCCCAGTTTATGTGAATAGATCTTCTTTGATAGAGATACAGTTACTGGTGGTTTGCTATAGGAGACCTATGGGTGGATGTTAGGCACATTCAGGGGTTTCTTGGGATTTAAATCTGCAGTCAGATTGCTGAGACAATGGATATGTGCATTTGCAGGTTAACCACTTGTGGCCAGGTTGCCTTCAAATGGACTGTAACAAATTCAAGTCTTGCTAGTCTGTATGAGATTTCTTGTTATATCACAAGGCATCTTTACCAAGTCTTAGAATGGTCAGATGTGTTGAGTTTTCCAACAATTGTACTTTGAAGCAATGGTGTACTTTGAAGCGGATATGAGATCTCTCATTATGATTTTAATTGCATTTCCCTGATTAACTGCAGTTGAGCCTGTCTTCATTTGTGTTTCAGCTTTCTGGTCATTTTCTGTGTAATCCTGTCCTTGAACAAATAGCAGCTTTATTGGAGTTATAACTCATACACTTTAAATTTCATCCCTTTAAGGTTCAATGGGTTTTGTATATTTGCTAAGTTGTACGCTGATCATCCCAAGAAAAAAATATCATGCCCACTTCAGTCATTCCCTGTAATCCTCTCCTGGCAACCTCTCATCTACTCTCTGTCTCAGTGGATTTTACCCTTATGGATACTTGATATAAATGGGTTCATACACACTAAAAGGGCTTTTCATTGAGCACAATGTTTCCAAAGTGTTTACCTTGTTGTAGCACGTATCATTACATCATTCTTTTTTATAATCCATAACATTCTATTGCATGGATATACCACATTTTGTGTATACATTCATCAACTGACCGACTTTCAGGTTGTTGGCCCTTTTTGGTTATTATGAAAAAAATTCTAATAATAACATTCATGAACAAGCTTTTCTGTGACCTTGATTTCTGCCTCTTGGGTACAAATCTGGGAGTGTAAATGCTCAGTCATATGGTAACTCTATTGGATCTTTTGAAGAATTATCAGGTGGTTTTCCCAAGGTTCGTTTTACTTTCCAGCAACGTATGAGGATTCTAGATTCTTCACATCATTGCTAACCTTTGTTATTATCTGTGTGTTGATTATAGCTTTCCTAGTAGGAGTGAAGTAATATCATATTTTGGTTTTGATTCTCATTTCCCTAATGAATAGTGATATTGAGCATCTTTTAAAGTGTTCATTAGCCATTTATGTATCTTCAATGGAGCAATTTCTATTCAAATTATTTGTCCATTTTTTAATCGGCTATTTGTCTTTTTTTGAGTTGTAAGAGTTTTGCATTCTGGATACAGGTCCATCATTTGACATAAAATATTTTCTCTCATTCTGTAGGTTGTATTTTCGTTGTATGGGTAGTGTACACTGAAGCACAACAGTCTTTTTTATGATTTATTTGTTTGAAGCACAACAACTTTTTTTTAAAAAAAATTTATTTATTTGTTTAAAAGAGAAAGAGAGAATTCATCTGCTAGATCATTATCCAAATGCCCACAATAGCCAAGGCTGAGCTAAACCAAATCTAGGAGCCATTTGAGTCTCCCACATGTGTAGCAGGAACCCAAGTACTTGGCCCATCATCCATTCCCTCCTAGGAGCACTAGCAGGAACTAGTATCAGATGCATAGAGTAACTGGGGCTCAGATCAGGCTCTATGATGTGAAATGTATCACAAAATCCATCTCAGCACAAAAATTTTTAATTGCAATGAGGACAAATTTATCTAATTTTTCTTTTGTCACTTTTGCTTCAGCATCACATATGATGGTTACCTAATCCAAGATCATAAAAATTAGCTTCTTCATTTCACCTAAGTGTTTCTACTATTAATTATAACATTTAGGTCTTTGATCAATTTTGGGTTAATTTTTCCATATGATGTGAGGTAGGGGTCCAATATTATTCTTTTGCCTGTGAATATCTAGTTTTCTCTGAGCTAGTTGAAAGATTATCCTTTCTCCATTGAACTGTCTTGACATCCTTGTCAAAAGTCAGTTGATCTTAAATATAAAGGGTTCTGTTCCCTTCTGAAACCTCAAGTCTATTCCATTGTTTTGTTTGTCTACCCTTATACCATCCTGTCTTGATTATTGTAGTGCTGTGATATGATTTGAAGTCAGGACATGTGACTTCTCTAAATTTTTCTTATTTTGCAAGGTTGTTTTGGCTGATCTGGGTCCCAATTTTTCTACTGGGTAGATCTCTCCCTGCAACTGGATAAATATTGTTTTGTGGCTTAAATTCTCTTCTAGAGTGTGATCATCTTAAAGCAGCTGCTAAAAGCATTCTTGCAACTGGTAACTGTGCATTTTGTGTCTAGGAAAATATACTTTGAAGGCAAATGGATACGTATGTATTCTTTTGACTCCAAATTTCAGAACCCTTTGTTTACGACAAGAAATGTGGTCAGGCCAGTGCTCTGGTGCGGTAGGTTAATCCTCTTTCTGAGGAACTGGAATCCCATATGGGCGCTGGGTTTAGTCCTGGCTGCTCCTCTTCCAATCCAGCTCTCTGCTATGGCGTAGGAAAGCAGTAGAAGATGGCCCAAGTTCTTGGGCTCTGAAGAAGCTCCTGGCTTCTGTCTTCAGATTGGCCCAGCTCTGGCTGCTGCGACCATTTGGGGAGTGAACCAACAGATAGAAGACCTTTCTGTCTGTCTCTCCATCTCACTGTCTGTAACTCTGCATCTCAAATAAATAAATAAAAATCCTTAAAAAAAAAAAAAACAAAAGAAAGGTGGTCAAATCAAATACTATAAAATTCCTCAAGATTGTCCATTGACTTCCTAATCTATTTGTAACATGGTATATCCTATATGCCACTGCCTGTAGTTTTTTCCCCAAGCAGGTATTTTAGATTTCCACAGAACTCAATGAAAGCCCAAGTGCTGAACAGAAGGTCAGTGGTTAACCAAAGGATTGTCAGCAAGATGCGGATGCCAAGAAGAATCACAAGACAGATCTAAACTTACTTCATTTCTGTAAAAATATACTGACCCAGGCTGCAATCAGAAACAAGGGAAGTGGAATGCTGATTCCAAACCTGAGATGGAGAAGTTTCCAGGTCTTTCTCAGTCGCTCCTCTTTTGAGCCAACTGGAGGTTTCTTCCCCCAGGGTTCTCTAAAGATTCATGTAACTCAGAAATGTTATCTTGCACCTCTCTCCTCCTGGAGTGTCCTGGGTGTCTGCTGCCTTCTGAGTTATTTGTTAAGTCCTTGTTGGAAGAGACTGGATACAGAGAAACAAAATCCATGACCCTTGCCTTTGCAGAATTTGAAATATATGACAGAATTAAGTGATACATAACCATTGATCTTAATTTCATGTTTTAGTGTTTTGAGTTTGGATAATGAGCCTGTTTGTTCGAAAATCCAATTACCCATTCTATTTTCTCACCCACAACTACATATGTGAATACACTCATCACCCACTTCCCCAGACCACTCCCTATACCATGAAACACATAAAGAGAGCTTCGTGAAAGAGGTGGGACTCGGAGCTCGAGGAGGGCCCACTTGTGTGTGTGGAGGTCGGGGGGAGGCACATTACCCCAGGTCTCACATCCAGTGTGGAGGAAGTGTAGAATCAGGAGTGGGAAAATCAAACACCAAGAAGTTTGGGGGAACACATAAGGGGCCCTTGAGAGCCGGGGTCTTCAGAAGGGAGTGGAGTGGGAGGAGTAGAAACATTTTCAGACAAGAGTTGAATGCGAACTACAAAAGAAGAGAGACAAAGACCAGATTTAATCTTCAAAAAGAGCAAGCCAAGATACAGGTTAATAAAGATGTTAAAATGACTTAAGCATGCCCCTTGTTTTCATCAATTAAGAATAAACTGGTTCAGGTCCAAATGTCTACCTAGGAGGTGTCCCAGAAGTTGCACCCTCAGTGTCTGCCCAATTCTGCCTGTACAGTTGCCGGCTGGGCATCTGTGCTCTCATCAAAGCAACGCGACATTTAAGACACAGAGTCAAACAGATGGCTGCATTTTGCTGAACTGGACTTTAATGAAAAAGTCCAGATTCTTTTGTTGCAGAGGAAAGGGATTATTGCTGTCGAGAGTGTTCGTCATGGGGGGAGAAAGATAATGCTACATCAAAGAATCGAAAAGGGAAGGGAACCACGAAGGAAGCTAAGATAATGTGAAATATTCCAAATGCATAAAGTAGAAAGCTAAAGCCACTCGAAATCCCAGGGGATCCTCCTTAAAATGAAACCTCAGGAGACCTAATTCAGTGCAAGAAGTCAAGAAAATGGGATGGGTATTCCTTCCACTGACAACAGAAGGGAAAACACAGTAAAGTCGGATTCATAGCAAATTCACATGTAGGAAGGATTATACAGCTTTTAATTTTCCCAACAGGGTCAGCTTATCCAGCTGCCCAGTCTCCCCAGGATAGGGCCATGTCCTCCTCTTCATGAGGACTCTGCACCAGTCTTGGTGAGTTTGGTGAAGTAAGGCTATGTTGCTTGCTCCATATCATGGCTCTGCATCAGAAACCAAGACTCGGGTTTAGGCACATCACTGTAACAAAGATTTTTTTTTTTTTAAAGCAATGCAATGGAAATGTTTTTGAAACTCCTCTTTTCAGTTTCGATTCCACAAATAATTATCTTTGTAACATTTTAAAAGGGAACAAGCAGAGGAGGGTGTGTGGATATGGTTCTTTTCCAAAGCTCATTAATTGAATGCAAATAAATTGTAAACTCATTACAATGCAGGGCGCTTTAATTAAAAATGGGTACATGTGATATAATAAAAAAAACAACAAGAGAATGAACTTTACTTAGAATTTGATAACCTTTTATAAATAATAGTTCTTAATCAGAAGCAGAAGGGAGCACGGGGCACTGCAGTACTGTTTATAAATGTGGATGCTTTTTCTCTAATTGTCTTCATAAGTAAAGTCACACAGAGGGGGCCTCTCTCAGGAAGGCTTGGAAATTACGGAAGGTGAATTGGAGTTGTGGGGTGGCAGTGTCACATTCCAGCACAGTAGTGCGAACCTGGGAACCAAGAGGCACCAAACAGGCTTCCCTTAGTCCATGTAGGAACAGCTGAGGGACCTCAGGACACAGGCAGTTTCCATCAGGGGTTGAAGTACACCTCCTAAGTATATGCAATGGAAAAATAAATCAGTTTTCTTGTCTAACTCATCAAACAGTACTGATTGTAGGATAAATGTAAAAGGAAGTCACCAATGTACTTGACTTTGATGAATAAATACAGACGATTCTTTCACAGTGTGTGTAACAATGATTACATGGTGCTTGGGTGTGTCCACTTCAGGGGAACATTTTAACCACTTGTGTTTGAGTCCATAACACATACAAAAAGGCAATGCTCAGTGCTCTTTTAGCAAGGTAGATAGAAAATCAGTAGAGTTCATTTTTAAAAATCTGTCATCATTACAGATATCACTGCTGTGAACAGCTCCTGCATACCTTGGGGCTGTCATTGCACACGTGCATTTTGTAGTAAAACGACACCATACTATAAACATTGTTTTGCAATCTGTGTTTCCAGCGGATGATGTGCATATTTCCATTTCAGTAAGCATTCTCGGGCTAATACTCAGGCTGGGCTTCAATTACGCAACTGACCCCAAATGTCCCTTCCCCGGCACATGGCAGGACCACACACCAAATCGGGCAGTCATGCCTGTGTGTGTCCTTCAGTTCAGAACTTTCTCTCTCCCATGAGTATGACTTGTTAAAGAGAATGGGCCAGTGTGTCTGCCGGCAGGTCTCACCTTCTGCCTGCGTGTATTTATTTCTAACTTTGCTTGTTTGCACTCATCCTAACAGGGTTCTTTTTCACTTGGATAGTGTGCTGTTTTATTTTTTCCTTTTAGCTAGATCTTAATTGCTTAGAGTATGAATTATAACTTTAAACCATAACTACAGTATCGAATGAAAATGGTTGGAAAGCTGAGTTGAAGTTTTCACAATATTATTTCTTCGTACACTTGGTTTCCCTTCTTTGGTGAATTATAAACATTCTCCACTGGGACATTGCATTAAAAACCAGGCTTATTGCAACATTTTCTCTCCAATCTCTTGGTTTCAATATGTGTAAATGAATACAAACTTTTGTTCAAAGCATCCTTTAATGAAGAGAGAAAGAGAGAGAGATAGATTGGAAACTCAGTTCTTAGTGGTTTGCTTTGCTTCCAAATAGGGGTGAGCATAAATATTTGTTAATCTGTTATAATAATTTGAGGTCATTTCTCTCTCCTCATTCCTGAAGAAAGTTATGAGTTGTTCTGTATTGTCCTCCTAATCGTCATTGCAAATCGATGATCAGGTTAGTAAACCAGATGCCAATCAGTTCTCAATCTCTGCTTTTCAGTTCTCTATTTATTCACACAGTCACACACATCTGTATGAAAATCAAAGAGAGAGCTTTTCCAGTGGCAGGATCTCATACTCTTTGTAACCTATATTAACTGAATATCATCAATTATAATTAGACAGTTGCTTTAAGTCTATTTCAAAATTATGTAATGTTTTCAAAATTAACAAGAAGTCTCTGTATCAATGTTATTGTCAATAATTCATTTCTTGCAACACATGATTTACTGCTGTCTGGAACTGGACACTTAGATTTATTATAATGATATGGTAACATTTAAAAATAGAAAGCACTTATGCTATGCTTATGATGGGTCAGGCACTGCAATAAGTACTTTACAAGTTCTATTTTATTTAGACTTCACTAAAATTCTTGAGGGACAGCCACTACAATCCATCTATTTTAATATGATTTTGATACACAAAAAATAGAAAAGGCAAAATCTGTTTTGTGTGGAAGGAAGAAACAAAATAGAAATATACTCAGTGAGCAACTCTTTTCAGCTACCTCTGTTTCAGAATAGTCCTCTTCTGAGACGTCTGCAATGTTTTTCTGTCATATGCCTGGACGGAAAATACCTATGAAGGCAGTAGCAATTCATTTCCCAAACAGAAGGAGCCAGGAAATCAATATGATGTGAGCACTGTCAGACTGCTGCCCCAGTAAGCCTGGGGATGGCATTGTTCTGTCCTGTCACTGAGCATGCTGCAGGGGGTGTGATTTAGCTTGGTGGGACTTTTGAGTCTTTTTGTAACAGATATCAGTCCATAGGGCCCCAACATTTCTGCCTGGATTCATTCTGTTGGATATTTTTGTTTGCTTTATATATCTTTCTGTACTAATGCTGATGGGCTGATTCATATACAGTTGGAGGAACATTATTTTGAAAACATAGGAAAAAGAGCACATAAATAAGATTTCATTAAAGATCTTTTTTTTGGCCTGCTCTCCTATTTCCTTTTGGAATAAAAAATAATACTTTTTCTTACATAAATGTTTTACAGGAAGTTTAATCATGAGATATCCAGGAATAATCTGATTAGAAGAATGAATTTTATTTGTGTAGTTTTATCCATCACTGTAATGCTTCAAAATCTTGCAGGTCTTAATGAAATTAATAAGCAAAATATAAAGATGTTTATAGAGTGAGAAACTCAGAAAATAAACATTATATTTAATTCTTAGAATAGAAGATTCTTGGATTATACCACTTGCTATGATATGTCATGACTCAGATAATTAATCAGTTATATTCCTAGATGAATAATAAGTGCAATCTGGAAGGAAAAAATAGTGATATGTTAATTCAAGAGCTTGGATTTGAAAACGTTTTATTATTTATTTATTTACTTGTATATATATTTTTAAAGATTTATTTTACTTATTTGAAAGGCAGAGTTACAGAGAGAGAGGGAGGGAGAGAGATAGAGAGTGGTCTTCCATCTACTGGCTCACACCCCAAATGGTTGCAACAGCCAGAGCTGGGCCAAGCTGAAGCCAGGAACCAGGAGCTTTCTCTGGGTCTCCTTCCACATGGGTGCAGGGGCCCAAGAACTTGAGCCATCTTCTGCTGCTTTCCTAGACACATTAACATGGAGCTGGAATGGAAGTGGAGCAGCTGGGACTCAAAACAGCCTCCATATGGGATGGTGGTGCTGTGGGCTGCAGTTTAGCCCACTGCATTACAACGCTGGCCCCTTGAGAATGTTTTTAACAATGTAGCTGGAGGTGGGAGTTCAGTCTAGTGCTTAAAATGTGCTTAGGATACCAGCATTCCACATCGAAGTAACTGGGTTTGAGTCTCAGCTCTGGCGTCTAATTGCAGCTTCCTGGTAACATGGGTCCTGGGAAAGAGCAGTGATGACTCAAGTAGTCGGGTTCTTGCACTCGTGTAGGAGACCTGGATTGAGTTCCTCATTCCTGGCTTCTGGCCCTAGTTGTTCCAGGCGTTTGGGAAGTGGGCCAGCAGATGGGAGCCTTCCCCTCCTCTGTTTCTCTGTCTCTCAGATAAATAAGTAGAACTAAAAATAACAAAGATAAGCAAAGCCAAGCGCATCCACATGAGCTCCATTATCTAGAACAATATTGCAAATATGGTTTAATGATGACGGCAGTCGTAACTACTGTTACCTGGGCTTTCATTTCATCCTTAGTACTCTTCCTGAGTTGATTTCATCCTCACAGTGATTTGTGCTTTTCCTGGTTTGTAGAGGAGGAAATGGTGGCTTGGCAAGAATACAGCTGTGTGTCCTTACCCCAGGTCCCACACCAGGAGGGAGCATTTCCTGGAATTGTGGGATTTGTAACACTTACTTGTCAGCAGATGCCCCAGGTTTTATGTCGTTACTCAGTTATTAAATGGAATATGCTTTGCTTCACAATAAAAATACGTACCTACTGCTCTAGCACAGTGCTATGAAATTGTGCATTTGTCAAGATCCAGAGAAGAGGGTGTTAAATTTTATAATCAAGACTTAAGACATGAAAAATTATCATTAAACTTTATAGTATAATGAAAAATCATGGGACGCACTTAATATGTTCACTATCTGAAATTATTGCTTGAGTAATGTAGAAACACATCTTCTTTCTACATTATCCATCTCATCAACTCTCTTCCTTTTGAAAAGTAATGGGCACTGTAATTTTCCCAATGTGATTATATTTTCTACACAAATAAAATCAAGCCCCACCCTCCCCAGCCACTATTTCTACTAAAATTCCTCATTTCCTTCAACCTGGAAGGAACCTTCTCAGTGGAGCCCAGAAAGCTGAGTGATTACTTGCTCACAGTGTAGACTCCGGGGATTACCAATACAGGTAATCATTATGGAAAACCACTCATTTCAATCCAATTTCTTACAATCAGGTTCAAGGTGGCTTTTAATTTGGTTTCCTATGTAACCAAACATGAGGGCATGCAAAGAGGACACACAACCACAGCACAGGCATTCCTAAGGCTCCAGTTCTGCTGTAGTTCTGTCACCTAACAACGTGAACAGGTTAGAATATCCGAGAGAGCAAGGACGCCGAGGCCCTGCAGGAGCCAGGGCCACACTGGACTGAAGACTCTGTCTAGAATGGAAATGCCGGGATCAGACCTGGCTTTGTCTCTGTTGCTGTTACCTCCTCTGTCATTTGGCTTCTTCCCAAAATTTTAGTACTGCAGATTCCTTGTGTGACAAGAACAAGGGAAATGACAAAAAAGGGGGTGTACTTCTAATAAAACCAAGAGCTGTTGCTATTAAGATGGTGGGTGAACAGCTGAAACGTTTTGGGGTTTCGAAGATCCAGAATATGGGGTTGAACATATTCCTTATCTCATAAACAGTTGTCAGAGTCAGAGGACATAGTACAACGTAAAGGGACCCATTAGACACACTAGCAATCAGATAAATTTTCAAATTGTTGTAATTAGTCCTTCAAAGTAATATGCGTTTGGCTGCTCACACCAACAGTTGTCCACAACGATTTCATGGCCAGAAGGGACTCAGCAGTCATTTGCAGTAGTAAACTGGGAGAGAGAGGCCCACTGTAATCCTTTTGTCCATTGCAAGCTGCCAATTATAGCCCAAGTTTTTAAGCCATTAATTTTCTTCTCTTTGGTGCTGGGTTCTTCTTCTCCCTTCCTTTTGCTTGTATTAAAACGACAAAGCTGAGAAGCCCTGTATGCTCCAAGAGGTAGTTTTATGTGAACTATCTCATTTCACACTCCCAACAACTCCTGCTATTATTGTTCTCATTTCAAAGATGAAAAACTGGCATTGAGTGGTAACCAAAAGTTGCCCCTGAGAAATTCAGGCAATGAATTCAGGTCAGGCTGTTGGGTTTTCCAGCACACCACCTTCTCGTGTATCTTCTACAGTTTTCTTTACAGTAGTAGGTTTTACATGAAAGCATGAATGAGAATAGGATAACTGACATGAAATGGGTAAGAGCTGAGCATGCAAAAGGCAGATTGCACACACGCATGGGGGACTGCAGAAGTGATCTCCAGGGCCTAAAGCACTGCCCCTGCCTGCAAATTTATGAGGGGACAACACCCCCCACTCCTTTGGAGTCTGTAATTGATGACTTCAGGGCCCGTGGACACCAATTCTCATACTCCAAGGACGCGTTCCAGCCTAACTGAAGAGCGCTCCCTTTGAATAACAGCCGGGGGTCTTCACAAGGAAGAAAATGTACTCTGTCCAGTCCATGAAGAGAATTCACCAGAGACCAGACCACTGCCCCGTCTCTCCCTTCCCTTTCCCGTGAGCAACCACACTGGACCAGAAGACGTTTTTCCAAGCCCTCCAGCCGGCTAAAATACTTAAAGGGTTAACAAATAATGACCAATTCTCTGTCCATGAGACCAAAAATCATTAAAAGGAATAGAGGCCCATTTATCTGTTTTCTTTTTAAAATTTTAAATACGTGCTATATCTGAATCCTCACCCATATTATAAAAGCACTGAAATCAAACAACCATAGTTCATTTCTGGGCTTTGATTTTTATATCCATGCATGTTAAAAAAAAAGACAGAAGGAAAACCAAACATGTGCGCTGCCTTTTAATAAAGATCATATTAAAAATTCAATAAATAGCAATATCTCTGATCTCTTAACAAAAGCTTCTGGTGTACAGGAAATTAAATGAAAAAAAAAAAACCTTGTTAATCCTTTTTGATTTCTGTACATTGTAGCTAGAAGCAGAATTCTTTAACTCACAGATTTCTCCTTTTTTTTCTTTTTAACATTTTTTTAATCTTGTCTTGCACAAACGTTGTCTGGGTAACACTATAAACGTAGCTTGATTCCTGGAAACATTTAAAAATAAAGGGGGGGTGGGGCGCGGAGCAAGCCGTGTGTCATTGTCTCATCCCGGTGGCCTTGCCAGGAGGAATCCACCTCCAACCAGGTGATAACCTGATAGACTTTATCTTGTCTTCTGCCGGCCTCCCTGAAGCCTGCCAACACTTCGGCGGGCTGTTAGGCATTTTAAATATCCCCCCTGAGCCCTAACCTCACCCCCTTTCTCTTCTTGTCAGCTGGAATGTCTCAGAGCTGTCAGAAGCTTGTTGCTTATTGATGTTTCCGTGTGTTTTATGTCTTTTCTGAGATATGACAGGCCCTGACACAGCGCTGATTTCAATCAGGCTGCTTCTGGAGAGGCCTAAGAGTTTCAGTTGCACAATCCACGTCTCAAGCGCGCTTCAGAGGCCTCCGTCTAATGAAAATGTTCCAGGAGGCCGAAATAAAGGCCCTGAGCTCGACACACAGCAGCTGAGGAATTCACAAGGTCTGAAAAAACACGTGTGTGTGTGCGCGCGCGCACACACACACACACACACACTCCAGCACTGTCCCTTCCCCCTCTGCTTTTGTTATGAGAAAAGCAAGAACAGAAAGTGACCTCGTGAGCCAAAGGTTCTGACACTGAATCAAATCCCTTTAGACCTGAACTGACAGGCTGGGCCCGGCTTTAGATTACGTTATCACATCGTAGGACGCGGCTTGTATGCACCTCAGGATTCCCTACGTGTAAGGAGCTGGCGATTTTACCCTTGCTGCCTATTAAGTCAAGTTCTGATGTCTCGTTGAAATGAAAGCCTATCACACACGGAGGGCTGGGAGGAAGGGTGAGAAAAGCAGCCAACATGGAAATAAAATGTGTAGCCAGTGGGGAGCTCATTTCTCTTGTTTACATGGCTGCTTATGAGATCAAAAATATTAGGAAATTATTTTTGGTAAAAGTGAAACGTATACAAACCCTCCTATTTTAATGTGCTTGTTGGCCGTATTCAAGTGAGGTAAACAGGAGTCCTGGCTACCAATGGCGCTTTATTTAGCCCGTGGAAGCACATAACCACCACCACATTCATTTCTGGAAACCTGAGCGAGACTGTAGAGCACCTAATAGTGTGTGTGTGTGTGTGTGTGTGTGTCTAACAAACTGAAAACTCAATCAAGTTCAGTGACTCACCAACATGAACATCTGAACTTTAAAAGTCAAACAGCCCACACTAGCTGCTCCTAAAGCAATAAGGCTCCACTGCCCGGGACCAGATTTAAAAGATTCTCAGTGACCAGTGCTCTCTTTGCTGCGTGACACTGCACCTCTCCATTGGCCTGCAATTAATATCTGCGATGTGATTAGGGATTTCTGAGCGGGAGATATAATGCTGTGCTGAGAGCACCTAGAATGAAAACCTTTCTTGGAGGATAAATACCTAAAGGGAAACAAGGCATCAATTGCAAAGTGTCAAAACACACCCCATCGAATCAATCCTAACCGAGTTTCTTCGTAGGGAAAGTGTGGAACAGGAGAAAGGGGTCTGGGCCTTGGGCTATGTGTGGGCTGTAGCCTGATTCACTTGTGCTCACGTATGAAAAATGAGACTGCACATTAGAACCTGGATTTTTGGCTTCTCTGGAAAAATCAACCTGCCTGGCTGGAAGTGGTGACAGTCAGCTGGCAAGGAGCCGCAGCAGGCCTGATCCCACCGGCCCTGCCTTCCCCGTGGGCCACAGGTGACCCCCTCCTGCCGTCTCCTCCTCCTCCTGGCCTTAGGCATAGTCCCTGCAGCAGCTGACTTACGAAGTTCATTGGGTATCAGCCATTAAGTTTCCAGCTCTGCCCCCTACTAGCTGTGTTGCCCTCGAAAAGTGACTTAGCTACACTCGGTGTCCCAGGTTCCAAAATGTGGAGGATACAACCTATCTCCCACACTGAGTGATGACTAATTGACCTCACAGCTGTAAAGCAATCGGCTCGTTCAGAGCCCTCCATTAATATTACCTCCTTCTTCTGTCCCCTCTGTGAAGAAGACAGAAATGGGAGCACCCGGTACTTGTGCTGTGTCTGAGTCAGGTTCTTCACTGTGCTAAGTTTGAGTTTTACTTAAGGAAAAAATCCTTTTCCTTGAAGCCACATGGAGTGAAAATTACCTCTAAAAAAAGTGTCCCTCCACCTCCATTCCATTTCTAAAATGTTATGATATTTTTAACAATATTAATATAATAACGGTAGCATGTGCTTATTGGGTTAGGCTGTATTTTATGACTTAGCATCGAATTTGTGGCTTGTTTCTAACACTACTGTCACTCTTAATTTTTGTTCCCATTTTTTTTCATCAGCTGGAACATTGTCATAGAACTATTGCCTGCCCGTGATAAGCAGGCTCTGCTATTATTATTTCAGGTCTGCTTATCAACAGTCAACACATCTCCCCAAATTATTATTTTCTTTTAGAAAAACTATGTTATCAATTTAACCCTTTGATCACCGAAGAACCCCTTGCTTCCAGCCACATGCAAGAATTCTGGCACGATGCATGATGAAGTCAGGGATTGAAGAAAGCAATCGAAGAAACTGTCACTGTGGAAACACCTCAGGGGTGGAGGGCGCCCGCATAGTCTGTCTCTAAGATACACATTTATATTGGTCCTGACTCCTGACCCAGCTCAGGCAAATGGGGACTCGGGAGCCAGGGTGGCTGCTGACCCTCCAAGAACTGGTTGGGAGAGAAATGGAGGCTGGGGACTTCCAGGGATCTGAGGCCTGCCAGGCTCTTCAAAAACGACTGCCAATTTGGCCTATTCTCCGCTGACTGCATGCCCAGGAGGGAGGGGATAGCAGTAATAAAGCAGTTTAGTGGAGAAAGATATTGCTTCAAGCTCCCAAAGCTTCCGGTCTATTTTATGACAACATTATTCACTCACATCCACACAGATACACATGCACACGTGCGCACACACACACAGACATGTGAGAGCACACGCCAGACAATCAGGATAGACAGAATCTTTTGTGTGCAGCGGATGATTTGTGCCCAAACCAGAAACGTTATGGTTTAACACTATTGTTTAACACTATGTTTCGAATTTTGCCAGGGCTGGGAAAATGCTTTGGAGTTTTCGTTCTGTAATTAAATAATAGGACAAGTGCTGGTACTATCACCCCAGCACGCCGGGCTTGGCCTGAGGACATGGTTTCTGGGCAGCTTTCCAGATGCCATCTTACCTTTCATTGGGAGCAACATTTGACTTGTGAAAATGCTCAGAGGATTCGAATTCTAAGAATCCTTTGCAACTTTTCCGAGGGTGGAGTTATGTAATAGAAGTGCATGCTTGTCAGGATAACATCTTGGAGTTAATTACACACTACTAAAAGTTTCTACTTTCAAACAGTCAGGCTTGGTAAAAAGCAAATATCACGATTCTGTAAATTCATGCATGACAAAACAGGTAATGGCCACGAATTAAAACAAGTTTAGCTTAGCCTCCTAAATAACAAAGATAACAAATGTAGACAGCCACGCTACCTCTCCACGCCGTGGTGAAACGGATGCTGTGCTTGGCAATGAATATGAGGAGCGGAGATTTCCTTGCCGTGTATCAAGTGCATGTCCTGGTCATGCATTGCTTGGGTGATTCCCTCAACCACCTGGTGATTTGGAGGAAGCATTGTTTCCATGATCCAGGAGAAGCTCCGAGGCTGCAGAGTGAAGCAGCATGCTCCAAGCTGGCAACTTAGAGGAGAGAGCGAAGTCTTAGTTCAGAGTTTCAGATGGTCTGCTCCTACTTTTATTAAGCTTCAGAAGTTCATTATGTAAAACAAAAAACAAAACTTCCCAGATGTTGAGGTCTTCTATAGCAGGATTTTGTTGCCGTCATCCCAAGAGACCTT
The DNA here is from genome assembly GCF_964237555.1 of Oryctolagus cuniculus. Lineage (NCBI taxonomy): Eukaryota > Metazoa > Chordata > Mammalia > Lagomorpha > Leporidae > Oryctolagus > Oryctolagus cuniculus. The sequence goes on from NC_091443.1 coordinate 6,643,972, forward strand.
GAACTCTTAATACACAATTGCAGTAGGAGTACCATTAAAAAATAAAAATAATAATGCCAGTTAACAAATCGGGGACCTAATTACACATGTGTTATAAGGACATCCCTGTGGCCTGTGTATGACAAGCAGTCTCTAAGATACAGGTAGAGACACTACAACTGTTTCCAGTTTCCTGAATAAGTAGAATTATTTTTCTCTCTAATTTTTATCAGATAAAATTCAAAGTTGAAGATTTGGCCTAAAAATTTTTAAGGGCGATAATCCAGTCTTTTCTCTCCTGTGAAAGTAATAGCATCTACAATTGACTAATTACAGGGAGATTTGGGCATTCCATGAAGATTAAGGGCAACAGCTAATTGCACCCACAAGTGGCTAACAGCAGCTACAATTAGCTGTTTATAGGAGCAATTATTGGTGTAGCCAATTTTGTACCCCAAAATAATTACAGGTGCAAAAATCTCAATGCCACTAGAAATGCATTCTTTCAAAATGCTGGCTCTGTGCGTACAGAATTCCCCATTCATTCACCGAGATAAAGAAATAACCAGACTGCTCCAAGATTTGAAATGACATAATGTTATTAACTTTAAAACTATGTTTCCTTAATGTATTTTATGCTTGAAAATTATAATTAATTTACTGCCTATTCTGTTAATACTTGAAGCATTAGTGAAATAACGGCAGTGGAGAAAGCATATAAGTCTAAGTCTCCTTTCTACTTTCTGAGAACAAATCACAAATTAGCAAAATATGTTTTAAAATATGTTTTGAGGTAGGATTAAATTACGGCTTGTACTAAAATTGCCAGTGCCAAGTTTGTGGTTAATTCCTTGAAGTCAGCCTCATTTATGTCCTCAATTAATATATATTCCTGGAATTTCTACTGTATTCTAGGTATTTATTTTGTATGCGTAGACTTGAAGGGAAAAGCATCTGTGGCTGATTCTTAATGCCCACAACTTTTGGAAATGTATTTCCTACTCTGGGCAGCCTGGAAACATAGGTGTGGTTAGGGTTTATTTTTGGTCTCATGTTGCCTGAATATAACTACCCCAAATAGTCAGAAGTAGTCCTGTACCCCCACACAACAAACTACGGACAAACAATAAATAATTACCCTTTGATTTAAAAAATTCTATTTGGCTTCTAAATTATTAATAATATAAAAACGGTAGATATACCATATTTTTGTGTTTTTTTCCATCGGGAGTTTCTCACTGGAAAAAAATTCCAGTTTTCATGCATTTCATGGTGGATTGACTCACGACTGCATTGCAGCCACCATACAGGCATAAAAATGGTTTCTTGGCCAGTCATAGGCCAAGAAAAACTATCGTGTCATCTGACTTGGGAGGCAAGCACAAGACACAGCCAGCCTGTAATCTGTCCCTGACTGTCCATATCTAGGAATGAATCAGACTGACAAAAACGTCTGAGTCCTCCTGGTGGAATCACCTAGAGCCACTGCTGCTTGGTCCGTGAGCAGCACCATTCACAAAGTGGAGAAGTGAATTTAAGATAGGCAAACAGAGCCTCTGGGCTGTGAGGGGCTGCAGCACTGTGATCTCTGCTCTGTCGCCACAGAGCTTCTCTGTCCTGACCATGCTTCTGCAGCTCTCTCTGACCCTAGCCCGGGCGTTTCCAGCCAGCAGCAGCAAAGCCATTTTCTGGAGGGGGAGACAGACCAGGAACTGAGTGTCAGCTCCACCACCAAGTCAGCCTGCTGATTCAGTTTCATCATCCGTGAAAAACCGTAAAATAGGAACAACAATACCTGCTGTATGGGTTTCTCTTCAGAATGAAGTGGTATTTAGGATCCAGCAGAGATCCCAGCTCTGCCTCTATCAAATGAGAGCGAAAAACCCTCTTAGTCTTCATAGAAATCTTACAAAAGAGGCAACTTGGGGCCGGCACTGTGGCGCAGTGGGGAAAAGCCGCAGCTTGAAACACCAGCATCTCAAATGGGTGCCAGTTTGTCTCCTAGCTGCTCCACTTATGATCCACACACTGCTAAGGGCCTGGAAAAAGCAGTGGAAGATGGCCCAAATGCTTGGGCCCCTGCACCCACGTAGGAGACCTGGAAGAAGCTCCTGGCTCCTGGCTTCAGATTGGCACAGCTCCAGCTATTGTGGCCATCTGGGGAGTGAACCAACAGATGAAAGATCGATCTCTCTCTCTCTGTCTTTGAACTCTGACTTTCAAATAAATAAATGTCTTTTTTTAATGAAGAAACAAATAAACACCCTAAAGTGCATCCTGGCTCACTTTTTCTGTTCACAAAATTCACTATTCATCATAGTTAGTCCAGTTTGGATTATAAAAGGCTATAAATGAGCTCATGCATTCATTTATTCACTCACAAGTATCTATTTTGCAGAAAAATGATGTCTAAATACTTAATAGTACCTGTTTATACTCTTTTTATTTTTTGACAGGCAGAGTGGACAGTGAGAGAAAGAGACAGAGAGAAAGGTCTTCCTTTGCCGTTGGTTCACCCTCCAATGGTCACCGTGGCCGGCGTGCTGCGGCCAGCGCACCGCGCTGATCCGAAGGCAGGAGCCAGGTGCTTCTCCTGGTCTCCCATGCGGGTGCAGGGCCCAAGTACTTGGGCCATCCTCCACTGCACTCCCGGGCCATACCAGCGAGCTGGACTGGAAGAGGGGCAACCAGGACAGAATCTGGCGCCCCGACCAGGACTAGAACCTGGTGTGCCAGTGCCACAGGCGGAGGATTAGCCTATTAAGCCAGGGCACTGGCCACCTGTTTATACTCTTTACAATATAATATTTATGATCAACTTTGTGAGCAAGGACTACTATTAATCCTATTTTTATGGATGTAGTAACTCAGTCACAAAGAAGTCAAATCACTTGGTGAGGGTGACACAGCTGGAAAATAAAAAAGCCAGGGACTGAACCCAGAGACTTTTAATGCCATATTAGCTCCTCCATGCAGAGTGCCCAGTGAGGGTCTACACACACAAAAACTCAGTTATGAGGGCTGACTCAGATGCTTTCTCTGTTGGACAGAAGCTGCGGTGTTTTTGCATGAAGGGGAACGGTCCCACTGTGTGAGGCGACTCTCCAAGCCTGACATTCATTGCACCTGCCTTGCTGTCCTAATTTGTATGTTGTTTGTCTGCTCAGGAAGGCTGTGAGTTCCATTGGCCTCATTCTCTGTACGTACACCACTGTGTACAAATGCTTGGTATTTAGGCGTTTAATAAACCTGTTGTGAGTGATAGAAACTATTGCAAGATGAAAATCACTCTGTCTTGCAGCAGATGCTGGCAATGCACCTGTATCATGTAGTGCAGTAAAATGGCCCGACTACATTAGCAACACCTGCTGGAGAATGCAAGCTTGAAAAGTTTGTAGGACACAGCACATCTCCCGCTCACTATAGAAGTGAACAGACTGAATCTTTAGCTAATTTAAGATGTGGTTTCTTTTCCAGAGGTCTGTGCCTGTGTGACAAAAAAAAATGCTTCAAACCTGAAAAGAAAAGGTCACTGGATTATTTTTCCATGGGAAAACTGTAATTGCAAGTTGTAGCATCGGGTTTGCATGCATATTACAAAAGTCAGTACATTCATAGAGAGACTGGCTGCTGGGAACCCAGGGAACCTGCAAAGACTCCATTCGCAGCTGCAGCTTTCACTGTGGAATTCAGCTTTGCAATGGCCAGGGCTGGCATGATGTGCTCACGCCTGGGTTCACAGAGATCCTCACTTAAGTTGGAGCAAGATTGGCTTCTTGCATGTGACTGGCTTCTCCAGGCTAGCTGAACCTTGGATGCACCAAGAACAGATTCATCTTGAAATCTTTACTTTGAATGTAAAGTTAAGTGACTTTCAGAATCTGATTTGTGACTCCAGCCAGAAAATCCTGGACTGTAAAATCAGAAAGATTAAGCCATCAAAACAGAAGTTAGTTACTAGAATGCCAGCAACAATTCATTCTATTGTTTCCAAAACAGACAAACCATACCATCAAGATGGAAACACTTTAAAATTCTAGGTGGAGGAGTGATCATAAAAATTATATACCTGACCTAAGGGGAGATAAGAATGGCAATGGATTGTTTAATCTGTGAGATCTTTAGACAGTCATCTAATTATTTTCTATTAGCAAACTGGTATGTTAATTTGCATAATAAAACCAATGGAAGTCTATTAGAACTCTGAAAATACTTGTGACTTGAAAACTATATTTTATGGGGCTGACATTGTGGCATAGTGGGTAAAGCCATCGCGAGCAATGCTGGCCTCAAATATGGACTCCAGTTCATGTCCAGGGTGCTCTACTTCCAATTCAGCTCCATGCTACTGGCCTGGGAAAGGAAGATTGGGCCCCTACATGGAAGATTGGGCCCCTGCACCTACGTGGGAGACCAGGATGGAGTTCCTGGCTCCTGGCTTCAGCCTGGCCCAGCCCTGGCCATTGTGGTCATTGTGACCATCTGGCGAATAAACCAGTGGATGGATGATCTCTCTCTCTCTCTCTCTCTCTCTCTCTCTCTCTCTGTCTTTCCCTTGCTCTCTGTAACTCTGAATTCCAAATAAATAAATAAATCTTAAGAAAAAATACCCTCATCTCACCACAAAACAGAGCAACAGTTAGAATGAGACTTAAAAAAAACCACTGTATTTCATATTCATAAGTAACAAGGCACACTTGTATCTTTATTAAAAGAATGGCATCCTGTCTTTCACAACAAAATAGGAGCAACTGGGAACCATTATGCTTAGTGGAATAAGGAGTCTTAAAAAGACAATTTTCATGTTTTCCTTGATCTGTGGTAACTAACATACAGACTACAAAAAAAGTAATGCTATGAGTGAAATTGACATTTTGACATTTCATTATTGTTTATGGCCCTGTCTATACTTCTGAGGAACAAGGGTTTTTTTTTCTGCTTAGTACTTGATGAATCCTTACTTAGTGGAGGGTTAAGCTTGCGATTAGAAAGTAAACTGAAAGTATGTCATTGTAAAGATTAAAAGAAAAATAACAAAGAAAGGATGGGGGAGAGAGGGTGTGAGGGAAGGAGGGAGGAAGGGTGGGAAGCATCATTATGTATATATGAAGTGCATAACATTTGTTCCCTTTACATAAATAAGAAACCAAAATTATGAATCCTTTTTTAAACGTAGAAAAGGAACGGCTGCCAATTCCATCTGAAACACTATTAGGGCTTGGAGATGCTGAGCATTTCCTCGTTTCTTGCCAAATGTGTCTTCCAAGAAACGTAGCTCGGTGCCTGATCCTATGATGTGCAGGGACTCTGGTTTACAGTCATTCCTGGATCCCCCAGTAGAGCCAACCCCTGACTCCTCTGACATGACTCCTGTTTCAGCTCTGGGATCCCGGGAGTCTGGAAAATGAGGAACTGCTGTTTGGAGCCCTGAGACACTTCCTGGACGCTTTTCCCCAATCAGAGTGAAGGTCGGTCCTGCTTTGTGCTGAGATGTGGTTTCCACCTTCAGGATCTTCAAAGGCAGTGATTTCTGAGTCACCATGCATCCAACAAAACCTTTGTTCATTCCACCTTTTACTCATTTTCAAAGGCATGTGTGACCCAAAGAATGTAAAGACCTCATCATGTAAGAGGCCTACAGGTGGTGTGATGCAGTGGGTTAGGCCGTCACGCAGGTGGACAGCCTAACCCACTGCAACCCCGGCATCCCATATCAGAGTACCAGTTTGAGTCCCGGCTGCTCCACTTCCCATCCAGCTCCATGTTAATGCTCTTGGGAAAGCAGCAGATGACAGCCCCAGTACTTGGGCCCCTGCCTACCATGTGGGAGACCAAATGGAATTCCTGGCTCTTGGCCTTGACTAGTGCAGCTCTGACTGTTGTGGCCATCTGGGGAGTGAAGCAGTGGGTGGCCTATCTCTCTCTCTTTCTCAATCTCTCTCCCTCTCTTTGTAATTCTGCCTTTCAAATAAATATAGTAAAAATAAAACTTTTGTTTTACAGAGCTGTATCCAGGATGGTCACATACTGAGCCTTTCAGTGTAAAACCTACCCTAATCCTACTCCGAATGTGGACCTCAGGATTCTGACGATTTGGATGAAAACGGAATCACTTCATGATATACTGTGTACTGCTCCTCCCGACGGGCGCAACACTTTTCCATCCACGCTCCTGCTAACCGATGCCTGACTTTCCACTGATTCTCATTTTAGGCTGACACTTCTCTGGGACTGTGTCATGCTCCTGGCTCACGGCCCCACAGGCAGCAGCTGGGGGTTTAAGGAATGTCAACAAGTGTCAGTGTTGGTCTGAACACGAGCAATCTGGAGTACTCTCACTGACAATGAGCAGGTAAATTTCCAGCCGCGGCGATGCCTGTTTTACAGCTCTTGGTAGCAGGTGTTTTCATGCTCCTCCCGCTTCTGTTAGCAGGAAATTCCCACACAGCAAGAGATGCTTTGCACTCTTCCCGCAGAAACCAGAGACACAGACCCTCTGCGGGGAGTGGAGCCTGTGCCAGGAGGCCCACAGCAGGGTTTCACTCCTGGTTTCCTACGTGGCAGTAGGATTCGCTCTGCAGGTGGTTGGCCAGTGTAAGGACAGCTTCTTCCTCTGGGAGATAAAACCCAAAATTCAGACGACAAGAGACATGATCAAGGTACTTCCTTGGCTTGTGTTAAAACTCTCACGACTATTCACTTCCTATATATCACACAGGATGGACTACAAGGCCATTTAAATCCTGGTATCTACCTGTGCCCCGCATGCCCTTTCCCTGCCACCATTCACATCCAGACCCAACACAGTCCTGGTTTTTCAATACACAAACTGTGTGCATAGCATCACAGCATTTGCCCATGTGCTTGACACTTGTGAGGATAGAAACCCTTACCCATATACATGGGCTTTGCAAAATACATCAGCGTCTGGCCTAGCCCATTTTGAATGTCAGTTTCTCTCTCCCCACATTCTCCGGCCTGGTCCTTACACTCCTCTATCCTGCTGATAAAGCAATAGACTAATTTGGCCACAGGATCATGATCCTTGGGGGGTAGATATGGACCTCAGCTCCACTGCTGTGGGGATTGCAGCCATTCTCAGACACAGAGAAAGCCAGAGACTAACGTGATAAGAATGGGTTTTAATCGATAATAAAAAAAAGCTCAGCGTGAACTGAATTCAACTTTCATTTGCACAGAGCTTCCTGGGCATTTTGTAGGGAGAATGAAAGAGTAGAGAGAGGAAGATGGGCTCAGCAGAATTAGGGAAGTGGAGAATGACAGGAAGTAGGAATGGATTGGTTCATGTGACGTCCAGGTAGCTTTGCTAACTGGGACTTAAGAAAGTCAGACTCCTGCTCTTCCAGGGAGGGTGGGAGATGGGCCCTGTTCTGGGGGCTTCTGGAATGAAGTTTAAGTGGCCGATACTGATGTGGCCTTGAATTGTGAGCATCTGTGTTAGCGCTTGCTCATCTTTGGAGACAATGTTGTAGGCCTGCTCAAGAGGAGGACTTAGAGGAACCTGCTGGGGTTTTGTCAGGGATAGAATCTTTGTCACTGTTCACTCAACTCCATTCACCCTCTGTTGCCATAGCAATAGAACTGTTGCTGGACATGCAGTGTCCCCGGAAGAGCCACAGTCTCAACTCCCCTGTGGCAAGGGGTGCAGAGGGCCCTGCGGTTCGTGGGTGGGAGTGCCTAGGCTTCTATCTGCTCAGCAGCCAGCAGTTTTCATGATTGGAAAATGTCCCATAAAAATCTGAGCTTCTAGTTTTTCTTGAAAAAGTGAAAAATGAGGCAACACTGAGACTGCTCCTGTGTGACGAAGATGGACAAAAGTTAGGCACTGCCCACTTTGCTGGAGTTCCAACACGTGACCTCTTGTTCTGGATCAAGCCACTGTACTTGCTTCTGTCACCCGCCAGCTTGCTGTTAACCTGCTTTGTGATTCCCTGGTTTAGTGTAAGTGGCTCCTAAAAATCACCCCTAGTCCACTCCAAAAAAGCAGAAAGTTTTTATTTTGGTTTCTGAAATCCCAGTTAGCATTTACAAATTAGTATAAATCAGCCTGACCAAGTGGCTTTTTTTCAGAACATTTGAGTCTCAAAAGGACGATAAATTCACAGGAGTAAGGACCAGGAGAAACGTGAGGAAGGCCTGAAAAGGGAGCATGTGAGGGGGACACAGATGGTAAGTTTTTAGAGGTGCTCAACTTCAAGTAGAGGCATTGCGCTCGAGGATCAGGGTGGGCCTCATCTAATCAGTTGAAGACTCCAGAGCCCAAACCTTTCCAGGGAAGAAGAAACTCTGTCTCCTGAGTTTAACCAACAAATCCCACCCGAGTCTCCAGCTTGCTGCTCTGTCCTGAAGGCTTCAGACTCAAGACTGCAACACCATCTTCTGCTGGAGCTTTTAGCTTTCTGACCTGCTCTACAGATTTCAGATTTGCCAGCTTCCTTAATTCGTGACACAATTTCTTTAAATAAACAATACACACGCACACACACCCCTTGCTGGTTCCATTTATGTACAGAACCCTGACTGAATCCAGTGTCCACTTCAATATTTGCTCTGGGGCTCCATCTGGCCAGTCTTCTCAGAGTCATGACTCTATTTGGAGTTCACCCATAGCTTCCTGAGATGCCTACACCCCTCCTAGAAGCAATGCTATAAATTACAAGCAAGGCCTTAAGATCATTTGGAAACAATATATCCATGAATTGAGCAATGGCAAGAAAGGATAAACTACGTCATTTTCTTTTCTTTTCTTTTTTTTTTTTTTTTTTTTGACAGGCAGAGTGGACAGTGAGAGAGAGAGACAGAGAGAAAGGTCTTCCTTTTGCCGTTGGTTCACCCTCCAATGGCCGCTGTGGCCGGCGCGCTGTGGCCAGCGCACCACGCTGATCCCAAGGCAGGAGCCAGGTGCTTCTCCTGGTCTCCCATGGGGTGCAGGGCCCAAGCACTTGGGCCATCCTCCACTGCACTCCCTGGCCACAGCAGAGAGCTGGCCTGGAAGAGGGGCAATCGGGACAGAATCCGGCGCCCCGATGGGGACTAGAACCTGGTGTGCCAGTGCTGCTAGGCGGAGGATTAGCCTAGTGAGCTGCGGCGCTGGCCAAACTACATAATTTTCAAATACAGAAGCTAATACTTCCCCTGTGCCTCTGCTTGCCCAGAGGTTGTGCATTGGCTCCGTGTTCAAGACATTTCAGCAACTGCTCTTTCAGCTCTGACTTTGACTTTCATGTATGTGTGCCACCAAGAAGTTTGCTTTCTTTTTTTTATATTGACATTTGCTTTTTTTTCTTTTTAAACTTGAAATTGTCTTGTTAGGCTTGAACATATACTCTATTTTCCATATCTGGCACTAAATTATTGTTGTCTAATTCCAAAACACTCTTTTTATGTGACAATTTCCTGATCTCAGGTGTTCTCAGAAGTAGGTATGAATGGTGAAAACATAAGAGGAGTTACAAATTCTTTAAATTATACCACTTATCAAATTAAGAACAAAATACATTCCTAGAGTGTGAGTGGGTAGGCTCACCTGTGCACTCCAATAGCACAATTTCATCACTTTGAAACTTGTACTTTATGTTTTACAAGACAACTGGAGTTTCTTGCATGTGTCGGGAGAACTACAAAATGTGCAAGGGACACAGATATAATTACATACTGGCCACTGCCCTTAAGGATTCTCTGCCTTTCATCCGTATATCTATCCATCCATCCAGGCATCACTGAACATGCTTCTTAAAGGTCTGTTACGTGTACAGAGTTTGTTTGATATCAATCAATACAAAAATGAACAAGAATAGCACCGTCTCTTCCCTTTGGGATTGGCCACTCTACTTGAGAGGAAGGCAGCTATGATCAAGTATGATAAGTATGATAAGTATACATATCAAGCTATGATAAGTGTGATGACAGACGAAGAAGAGTTACAGAAGTGAAGTGCAAGAGTGCTGTGGCAGGGCACTGAGTGCTCGCTGGGTGTCCCATCCTTGGACACTGGTGTGTCTGCACTGAGGACTGAAGGGTATAGAGAGAAAAGTGAGAAGGAACAGTAGTCAGCAAAATGCAACACTCAAATTTGATTCAAGAATAAGTAAAACAGTGGTCCAACAAGCATGTAACAAAAATTGAGGAGATCACCAATGATCTTCCAGTGTTTGGTAGCTGGCTTTCCAGCTGAGTATCACACAACCTTTGAAAAGTGGATAAGGATCACTTATTTATGCCAGAGCTTTCCAAGCTTACTGTGCACACAAACCACCAAGGATCTTGTTGAACTGCATATTTCGACTAAGTAGGTCTGGACAGCAGAGTGTGTCAGTGTTCTCAGAGGAGCTCAGCTGATGTCAATGCTAATGACCTGCAAAGTGGACTCAGAGGAGCGAGGCTTTGCACCCGCCTGTTCCAAAGCTTTCCAGTCCAGGTGACGAAGCCAGCAGAACTCTAATTTCAACACCTGACCCAAGGATGTAATTTTGCTTAAAATAGAAATTTAAAAATATATTAACAAATTAAATTTGGTAGTGTATTGTTAGAATCACATAATGTAACTAACAAATTCTAAGAGTCAACATCTGGAGTTTTACTAACATAATTAATCATATCAACAAGTATAATTCATTTAATCAATAGAGTCCAAGAAAGTAATTTCTAAAATCCAGTAGCTGTTACTAATAAACCATAAAATATTACTAAATATGATAAAGTATTTATCTCATAACTAATAAACATCAGATATTATGGAATACTGAAATTATCTGTTAAATTCAGATATTTTGCATAGGTTTCCAAAGTGTTAGTATTATTTACCATTCTTTGGGTGGTTTCAGCCAAAGCAATATAGCAAGAAAATAAAATAAGCTGAAATAATTATTGAAAACAGGTAAAATTATTGAGAAAAGATTTTATTGTATAACTGGCAAATGTGAGAGAAATCACTAAGATCTACCAACATTGATGAGATATGAGTAATTAGAATTAATCAGATAACAGTTATTCATGAATATCAGTATTAGTAATAATCAGTTAAAAGAACAGTAAAATTACACTCACAATAATGCAATAGAAAATAAAACTCCCAGGAAAAAATTAATCATGGAATCCTAGGATTTAAAAAATTTAATTCTTAGGATTAAAGAAAATTTCCAAATTTCATTGAAGGTTGAAAACAAGATACAAATAAAAAAAATAGTGAGTAATATTTTTATCACACAATGTCATACTATATCAAAGTTTCTTGAATTAATACATTTAATATGTTTCTAATTTGAATTTCATTCAGTTTTTATTGAAGAATGTGTAAAGAATGTAACAGAAAGATTTTGAAGTTCACATGGAAAAATAATATTGAAACGAAGAATATTTTTCTAGAGAAAAAAGAAACATAAAAATGAAGTAGTTAAATATCTGTTGAAGATTTGACTAAACAATAACCTTAGGAAAGGAAAAGACCTTATGAAGAGACTTGGGGAACCCAGAAGCTCTACAGGAAAAATAGGTTGGGCAGCTGCATTTGCCACATCAGTGACAAAGAATTCGCCAACAAAGTCCTACAAATTCAAGACAGACAAACAACTCAGTAAAAACGTGGGAACGGAATGTCAGCATAGAATTCAAGGAGGAGGAAATCTGACAACGATCTTTTACTAAGATCTTAGTAAAAGGTCACTGTCTTTTCAGAGTGAAGGAATCATGAATGAAAACAAAGAACAGCATTTTCATGTTTTTATTGGCAAAAGGAAAATAGAAATAAGCATTACATAAAATGTACAATATGACATCATTAAGGGTGTGTGTAAATGAAGACTCTTACATACTCTTGATGGGAAGATAGACAATGGCGACATTTTTGGAAAGCAACTAGAAATATCTATTAAGTTTAAAAGCACATGTCTTTAGACTCAGTAGTCCCACTTTGGGGAATCAGTCATTCCAGAGTACAGACATCAGTATGTAGGGACTTACACACAAGAAAATCTGTAGTAGCATCATTTTCACTTAACAAAGACAAAAATCCTGATTATTCAGTAACAGCAAAATAGTTCAGTAAATGATAATGTGTGTGCAACATGGAATGTTTTGCAGCATTGAAAAGAAGGTGATGCGTTTCTGTCTTTGGATCTAGATAGTGCCCATGACATTGTAAAGTGACAAGAGCTACTTGTAGAGTAGCATGATTAATAAGATCCCAGGTTCAGAAGAAAGACTACATGTGTGTATGTCCATGTGTCTTTGACATGCGCCTGAGGAAAGATGGATAAACTCAGAGAAGGATCTCAAGTCTGAGTATCCTGAAGCTGTAAATAATGCAGAGCTGTTTTTCGGGGAGGGGGTGCAGATGACATAGGTAAAAATGTCTTTAAAATCCCAACACAGACAGAAGATAATGATTAGCTTTTAGCTGGGGAGACAAGAGAAGGTGGAGGAAGAAAGAGGCGAGAGGCAGGAGAAGGAGGAGGAGAAGAAATGTCCCAGGGAAGGGGGATGGCGTAGGAAAAAGCCTAAACAGGTAAAAACCGGAGCCAGGGATCGGGCGTTGTAGCACAGTAGCTTAAGCTGCTGCTTAGGCAGCCTGGATCCCACATCAGGTTTGAGTTCTGGCTACTCTGCAGTTCCAGTTCAGCTTCCCGCTTATGTGCCTGAGAGTCAGTGGACGATGGCCCCGGGGACCTGGATGGAGTTCTGGGCTCCTGGCTTTGGCTGGCTTTTGTAGATATCTGGGGAGATAACCAATGGATGGAAGACATCTCTCCCCACCACCCCAGCTCTCTGTCTCTGTCTCTATCTCTGTTCTCTCTCAGTCCCTCCCTCTCTGCCTGTCACTCTGCCTTTCAAAAAAATAGATAAATCTTTAAAAGACTGTTGGAAGCAAGCTAGAATGGGTAGGATACAGAAGAGGACCCCACTTGGAGCCGTGCTGTAAAGCAGGTCTGAGGTTTTGACTCAGGGCTGAAGCCAGGGACAGGCAATTGACTGTTCTAATGCAAGGTTGAGGCCTGACCAGACTTGCCTTTCAGACAAGTTCTAACAGTGGAGGGGAGGGCAGACTGCAGATGGCGGGGTTAGCACAGGAGCTCTTGTGAGGCAGCTGCTGTTGCTACCCAGACACGCTGGGGGCCTGGCCAGGGCACACTAGGGATGATGGCAGGAAAATGGGTGAGGATCATTTTGCAGGCAAAATCTTCAGGCCTTCCTGATCAGCTGGGTCAAGGTCGGGTGGCCGAGTGTCTGGATGCAGATGGACTAACCCAGGCAGGCAGGAGAGGGCAGATGGGTTGAGGCAAGTGTGGGAGGCCCAGGGGTTCTGGTCCCACGTGCAGCCCTGGCTTTGGGGCCGCTTTACCCCTCTCCTGCTTGGCTTCTCTGAAGGCAGCAACTCTGCAGCGTAACACCTGTTTGGACAGCCTGATTCTGACCCAGCAGCCTGCGATCCAGTGGCTTTGGTGGATGGCCACACTGCGACTGGAGGAGGTGGCCGCCACGGAGGTGTGCACAGAGCATGCTCTTTCGTGCCATTTGGGGGCTGACAGCAGGCTGGTCGGCCGGTGCTCCTCCACCTCGGGGTGGATTTTAGAGCAGCTGGAAGCATTTTTGAGCTCAACCAAGGCGGCTCCCCCCTACCCGGCCCCAGTGCTTCCAGACAGAAGCCCAAGCCTCATCTTGCTGTTGCCACAGGGGTCCGAGCTGCACACTCCCGCGACTCTGAGAGGGAACCCGCCTTATCAGTGTCTGCCTAGCAACGGAAAGGTGACACGCGGGGCCTCCTTTTCAACCCATTTCCTCTTGATGAGAGGAAGGGATTCTCCTGCGAGTTATTACCTGAAATAATACCATATGGTAAAATGTAAACAACATCTGCATATTCATGTAATAATTTCATCTGTTTAATTAGTTCCAGCAAAGCAGTTTACCCTCTGAGGCCCTTGCTGTCAGCGCTGCGCTCGTACGTTCAGGGCTGGCTGTGGGCCTTGACAACCTTCTATTGTTCATTCTCCGCTAGCACCTCGGCAGGGACTGTAAGTGGATCCTCTCAGGGCTGGGGCGTCTGTCCCCGCCGAGCCAGATACCGCGAGGCGGGTGGGGGAGCTGTCAGCTTGGCACGGGGGTACTAAAGACAGACTTGACAGATCAGGTGATGCTGCGAAAGCAAGACAGACGAGATTATTTCTCTCTTGTACTGTCCTAATTTGGATGTGAGCTTAGATGAGCTCTCGTGGCAAAGAGGTTTTCATCCTTTGAGCCACGACCCCAGTGGAAAACATCTAAGTCGGCCAACGACTCCGCACATGCAGGGACCTCATCCCGTTTTGCTCAGGCTTGGGGTATTTGACAGCACATTTGTTGAGTTGAACGTGAAGCCATAGATGACAAGACGAATGCACCCTGCAGGCTCAGGAAACCTCACAGGCATCCATGACATTTGAAAGTGAATAAACACACACACACAACATACATACCCCCCAATGCATAAACACACCCCACAGCACACACGCTCACTGCAACACACACAACACACACCACAATATACAACACACACTGCAGCATACAACACACCACAACACACAACATACCATGACATCGCAACATACCACAACATCACAACACACCATACGACACACACCACAACATGCAACACACATACAAGATACAATATGCCACAACACACACTATTTTATACTACACACACCACATACCACAGCATACAGCACACCACAAGACACATCACAACATACAGCACACAGCATATACCACAACACACAACACACTACAACACACACCTCAACATACAACACACAACAAACACACCACAATTTACAACACACAAGTGTTGCGCCATGCTTTTCAGTTTAAGGGCTTCGTCTCTACCTACATCCCATCAAAGATTCAAACTGATCTTAAAGATCTTTTAGACTAGGATTTCACTTCTAGAGATCTTGTTAAATGTGGGTTCTGATTTATTAGAGCTGGGAATGGGTCCAGGATTCTGCATTTCTTTTCTTTTAATATTTATTTGAAAGACAGAATCACAGAGAGAGGAAGAGGCAAACAGAGAGAGAGAGAGAGAGAGAGAGAGAGAGAGAGAGAGAGAAAGAAAGATATTTTACATCTGCTGGTTCACTTCTCAAATGGCCATAACAGCTGGGGCTGGGCTAGGTCGGAGCCAGGAGCCAGGAGCCAGGAACTCCATCAATGTCTCCCACATGGGTGGCCAGATCCAAGTATCTGAGCCATCTTCCGTTGCTTTTCCAGGTGCAATAGCAAGGAGCTGGATTGGAAGTGAAGCAGCCAGAACCCAAACCAAACACTCCAATGTGAGATGCAGGCATTGCAAGTAGCAGTTTGACCCATTGCACCACAGCACCAGGTTTCTGCACTTCTTATAAGCTCCCGGGTGATGCTGCTACTGCAGGAACATGAGGATTTAGACACCTTTCTGATTTTACAAATGTGAAGGCCAGAGAGCTGACGTGACATCCTAAGTCAGCTCAGTAGAGGTCCAATCAAGACCAGAAAACGCTCACTTTATTTGTAGCCCAGGACTCTTCACCTGTGACTGTTTTTTCAGTTATTATTTTGATCTTTTACACATGCATAAAAATGGCTGAGCTGGTTTTCTTGAGAGTTATAATTAATATGAATAGGAATGTACTTCAGCCTGTCGATGACCAATGATTTTTTTAACCTCTAATGTCAGGTTAACATAAAAAAAGTGCAGTGATAAACTTGATTGCTGTAGTTGTCTGATCTTTAAAGAGGGATTCTAGCATGTTGTTATGTGGCTAGAGACACATTCTCTATGCTAGAGAATCTGAGGTCAGCTAGAAGCCATGTGAACTCCAATCTGAGTTGTGAAAAATCTTAGACTTGTGCTTTTGTTGATTTGCAGATCAAATCATTGCCTAGATTTGATCTGAGCATCTTTTGTAATAGGCAAAAAGTAGAGTCATGGGATATGACTTTCCATTTTGTGTCAGGGAGCTGAATATTGTGTATCTCTTTCTTGTGTTGACCCGAAATGGTCCCAACATTTAGGTGCAATTCTGTTCTCTGGAATGATCAGTACTACTTGAAATTGGATGCTAAATTAGTGTGTCTTTCCCCCCGCCCCCCGGGAAAAAGGTGACCCCTGAAAAGGTAAAACCACTGGGGTGGAATTGAGTGATTTCATTCATCTGCTCCGGATTCACATAATCTTCTCTAAAATGATGCTATTTTTAAGAGTACTCCTGTACTGTGGTGACTTTATCATGGATCTGGTTGATTTCAACTGAAAACCCATCCATTACAGAGCATGGCAGGACCTTCCCATCTGCAGTTGTTAGCAGCAAGCACCGGCCAGGGCCACCTCCAGACTGGCTGGAAGTTGTGTCTTAGCGGTCACTTTGCAGTGCATTTTCAGTATTTTTTTCTATTCTAGGAAGAAATTGTACAACTAATGGAAACATTTTTCCCCCTCAAAGTACAATAAAATCATTCTTTTAAGTTTCTCCTTCCATTAAGTGGCGCATATGTAGAGATTTTTATGCAGCCCTAAAGTGATGCCTAAATTAGCACTCAGAAAAGTCAATTATACTCTTAAAGCTCCTGTCCATAATTGTTATGGTCTCCTTCTGCGTGTGTCCAAATTGTTTCTAATGGGCATTGCAGGGCACACGGGTTAATGGTATCTTAGTGAGGCAAAAATGCTGGCCAAAGCAGGGTTAATTTATCAAAATAACTTTGCATGGTGTTGTTTCAAAGCAATTTTAGTGTTTTCCAAGTCTACTTAACTCATATCTGGTCTTTTATAGCATTTTAAATCAAGGGCACATGATTAAACTGCTTTATATTAATACAGCTCCTTACGATAGTTTGGCTTTGAATATACCCGGGTTAAAAATTTTACGTCTGCAATTGAAGATGAGAAGAATCCCCACCAAAGATGGAAAGGCTGCTAATTAAGTTGTTTTTGATATCTTACTCTGTCAGTCCAAGCTTCCCTTTGCCTGGTCATCTTGACAAGGGGAACGCCCATGTCCCGGTTTGCTGGTCTCTGACTAATCCAATGGTGTTCACCATGGCACGCGCCATGATCAATAACTAATTATTAAACCAGCATTTCTTTCCAGGGCTTCTTGTTAAAAAATTGCTTTTGGCTGAGAGAGAAGGAAAAAGGTCGTCACTTTGACATGGTCGCAAGTCTTTCAAAATCCAGTGGGTCATCCAATTGAATTACTGTCCTAAAGTAATTGATATAAATTTGAACAGAAGAATGCTTGTTACTGCAGAATCTCATAATGATATATTTGGCAAGAAAACGTTAGAGGGGGAAAAAAAATCTCGGCACCAATTACCCAGCATCCATGTACCAGCAGAAATTAGAAATTAGAAAAAAAAATTAAAGTTGGTGGGAGGTACAGCTGGAAAGAGTTTGTGACACATTCAGACTTATCATACTTGCAATATTGTAAACACTGTGGTAGTTATTTTCCTATTTTTATAGTCATAAAAGGCAGAGAGTCCCTTGATATATTATTTAACTTCTGTAGTGATTATAACTTGCAAAGCATTTGAGTGGCAGCTGTCATTTCATTGTTACCTAAAGCTTTTGGTTTGAGCCAACAGGATAGGACATTGCTTTCTGAGTGACACAACTTTGAAAATGGTGATTGTTAAGAGATCAGCATAAAACAGTGCAGGCATAAAAAATAAACTGTTTCAACCTGTCACCATTCCGCCTCCCCCACGCAAGCAGAAAATGACAGGAGAGTGAATAGTGCATCTTCTTCCATGGTATCTTTTCTGTTTGCTTATTGATTTAAACACAAGATTGGATGGAGACATCCAACACATAGCTTTCTTTTGACGGAAAGTTTAGATTTGGAAGGAATTGTTGTGATCGAACTATAGAGCGAGAAATGTATCTGCTCTCCTTCCAATTTGCGGGGAAAATCTGTCATGCTGGTGTTTCTAATTGTGCTTCAGAGTGGACATGCCCAATGGGAATCATGCTGCTTTTTTCACTGGCAACTTTCTGGGGCTGCTCCCATCAGGCCAGGCCTGCTTCTTTTCCAGGATTGACAATTCCCTATGCATTTATCCTACCCTAGGCTGAAGTTCCTAGAAATCTCCCTTTCTCCCAGGTTCTCTTACTTTCCATAATGGAAGCAGGACTCTTGTATTATGAATGTATTACTCATTTTTTCTTAAACAGCTAAAATTCATAGAACTAGCTTTTTTATTTATCTGATGTTATGAACAGATTTTCTTTCCTTTTTAAAAAGATTTAGTATTTATTTATTTGAAGGGGAGAGAGAAAGAGAGAGAGAGAGAGAGAGAGAGAGAGAGAGAAAGATCTTTCACCTGCTGGCTCATTCCCCAAATAACTGCAACAGTCAGGGATGGGCCAGATTGAAGTCAGAGCTGTGAACTTCTGGTCTCTCACATGGGTGCAGGGGCCCAAGCACTTGGGCCATCTCCCACTGCTTTCTCAGATGCATTAGCAGGGATCTGGGTCAAAAGTAGAGCAGCCAGGACTCAAACTGGTGCCCATATGGGATGCTGGCACCACAAGTGGTGGCTTTACCCACTAGACCACAGCTCTGGCCCAGGAACAGATTTTTTAAAAAATGGCCTTTTCAGTGAATGTCAAGTATAGTTTGTATTTTTTTTTGTGGATTCTCTTGAATCTGTGATAGTCTGTGATACAATATTTTATAGTTTTTAAAATTTTTTTAATTAATAAAGCTTCATTCAAGCTAGTGTCCACTTTGAGAGCCTTTTGTGAAGTCCGTTTCAATTGCAGAATCAGTTGGTTGCTACAGAAAACTGGTGGTCAGAGGAAGTAAGAAAAGTCTTGAGAAATGGCAGAGGTCCCCAGTGGAGGTGGGGCGTGGCTCCCATACCATCTTCACCTGGTTCTGACTCCACACGCTGTCTTTTTGTCCTCTCTTCTGGAAGTGGAGCCCAAAGTGAAATGTGGGCCAGAGTTTTACCCTGGCAGCCTGACAGCGCATGGTGGTGTGGTAGGGTGAGGGGTTTGCCCAGGGAGGGGGGAGCCACATCTTTATTGTGATTCAGGCTGGCTTCAAAAGGAAGCTCAACTGCAAGCTGTTTACAGGAAACACACAAACAAGGAGATAACTGCAGAAAGATCAAAACTACATCTGACAGTTACAAAAGGAAGAATATCAGGGCCTGTAATTTTAATTTCAAAGTGCAACCCTTGGGAGGGGGAAGAGGAGAAAGGGGTCCGTGGAATGGAAAAAAAAAATGAAGGTAACCTAATGTAAACCTTCATTGCTGAATATGGCGTTATTGAGGGAAAAAGTGGCAAAACAAAACCTGGGTAAAATACAAGGATGAAAAGAACAGTGCTGGGAAACCTCACTCCATCAAACAGGCAATGAACCAAGTTTTACAAGATGAGAACAATAGGGAGGAGTGTGAGTAAAAGCAGCCTTTATACATAAAAACCCTGATGTGCCCACGAAGCTTTGCAGCTCAGAATCTTCTGCCTAGTGGCTGAGGCACAGAATACAATGGCTGTCTCCCTCATCGGAATACCAGGGTTCAGTACCCAGCTCTGGCTGCTCACTCCAGCTTTCTGCTAGTGCACATCCGGGGAGGCAGCAGGTGATGGCTCAAGTAGTTGGGCTTCTGCCACCCACGTGGGAGACTTGGATGGAGTTCACTGCTCTCAGTTCAGCACCTGCTGGGGACTGTTACAGGCATCTGGGAAGTGAACCAATGGTTGGGATCTCTCTTTGTCTCTCAAATAAGTTGATTAATTAAAAGTTGAAGTTCTTAAGTTCTAATAAAATAATTTTACTTCACTGCTCCCTTAAGTTAGAATTAATTGCTTATTCACCATTCCTACTAGACTTAACAACTTAAAACGGAAGAGAGGTTTGTTTTCTTGTGGCATCGACCTCTGAGATTTGTATAGAATTAGGAATCAGGAAGTTTTTAAATAAGGATTTCAGTTACCATGACCCCCTTTGTCAGGGATGGACTGTATTTCTCCTTCTCACTTGTAAAACAAGTCCACACATAATGACCCAGAGTCTGCCTTCAAGTCTACACTGCCTGCTGGCCTCCTTCTCACTTACTCCCATTCAGCCAGGTTCTTGCCCATTTTCAGGATGTTAGCTTGTGAAGATCTCTCCACGGGTTTTCAGGTTCCTTCCTCTTGAAAGCTATTCCCCCGACATTCTTCAGGTTTCAGCATAAATATCGTCTTTGCTCAGAAGGCTTCCTTCCTGTTTCAGAAAGTACTTGGAGTTTGTTTATACCAGCTAGGTAAGATGTGCAGACACAGCAATGACTGTCATGAAGGAGGAGGGGCTTTGTCCTTAGAGACCCCTAGGGCCACGTGGGGAAGCCCTGACACTGGTCAGGAGGCAGAGGAAAGAGACATGTGGGCATGCACCTTAAATGTGGTTTTCACGGGAGAGGCAAGGCAAATGAGCAGATTTAGGCCTGGCTGCTCAACTAGTTTTGGTGGCCTTCGGAGCATACGGGCTGTCCCTGGTTGTCCAGCACCTGCACTGCAGTGACTAGAGCAGATGCATAGTAGTCTGGTATATAAGAGCCTGATAAACGGGGTGGTTGGGGTGTGGGCTTTGGATGAGTCAGTTTGCAAGTGAAAGGCACATGTGCAGGTCAATACCTCTCTTTCTGCAGGAACTGGCAGCTCTGAGAGGGGTGGTCTTAGCAAACTGCCAGGTCTCAGATGTCAGAATGTCAGGAAATGCAGGTATAAGAAGTCATGATTTATACACCCATGGTAGTCTACGTCATTACTGTGTTTTTCTCTTCTTCCCATGCTTCTCACACGCTGCACGTGTCAGATGCTTCTGTATGCTTCTCTGAGATCTAGTTGAGTTTTCATTGTTTTTGTTTGTTTCTTTTAGTTTTCATTTTTGGCTGCATTTTAGGATCACCTGGGGAACTTTTACAAGATACATTTGATGGAAATGCACTCAAAGATATTGTTTTTTGATTTGTCTGGAATGGAGAATGGATGACTCTAACGTGCCACTGGAATTGAGAATGCCTGCCCAGCCAGTGAATTTCGGAACATCTGATGACCTGCAGAAAGAAGTGACGGATTTCTAAGTTTTCACACTAACTCAGAGATGAGCAGGAAGGTGGTGACTATTCCCATACATAAAATGCCCTTTTTTAAAAGGATTGAAAGGCAGAGT
Organism: Oryctolagus cuniculus; assembly: GCF_964237555.1. NCBI lineage: Eukaryota > Metazoa > Chordata > Mammalia > Lagomorpha > Leporidae > Oryctolagus > Oryctolagus cuniculus. The sequence continues at coordinate 6,665,154 of NC_091443.1, forward strand.
TACAGAGAGTCAGAGGCAGAGAGAGAGAGAGAGAGAGAGAGAGACAGAAAGGTCTTCCTTCTGCTAGTTCACTCCCCAAATGGCCACAGTGGCTGGAGCTGAGCTGATCTGAAGCCAGGAGCCAGGAGAGCTTCTTCCAGGTCTCTCACATGGGTGCAAGAGCCCAAGGACTTGGGCCATCTTCCAATGCTTTTCCAGGCTACAGCAGAGAGCTGGATTGAAAGTGGAGCAGCCGGGACAGGAACCGGAGCCCATAGGGATGCCAACACTGCAGGTGGTGGCTTCACCCGCTATGCCACAGTGCCAGCCCCCATAATATGCCTTTAAGATAATTTATTTATGTAATATTTTAAATTTAAATTCTGGGCAACACTGCAAAAGCATCATCTATTTTGTATCTAACACAAGAAATTACTATATTGCATACATTTATGAGAGCTAACTTTCTTAATTGAATAATTTTATGCAAGAGTTTATCAATTTCGAATTTTTAAAGCTCCGAAAATGTCCAAATCATACCAAACAACTCCAAAAAATCCAAGATAAGATGCTAATGAAAGTCAGAGTACAGTGCAGACAGACTTTGAGATGGAAATGAAATTCCTGGATGAAAATGGATGGAGAATATTGGGGAGAAAAGAAAAACAATTGGAAACGAGAAGGGGAGAAAAACACTGTTGGTATAATGAATTGAAATACTGGATTTGAATAATGAACATAGTGAATTCAACATGAACAAGAAAGACACAGAAAATACGAATTGCAGCCAGGAGCATTGCGAGATATTGGGGGCAGGAGTTAAACCCTGCAAATAATACACCAACTACTGTTCTGATGGACAGGTTTCACTCAGCCGCCATTGGAGGCCCCTCTTCCATCATGAGAGCTGCTCAGAGATGAATACAAGCTGGGAAGCAGGGAAGTCGGACACACCTAGGAACAGTGTCTACTTCAATGGCAGTGAGAGTGTCACGGCTAAATTCTGAAAATATGATTGCTGATCTTATTATCTTAAATATTATATGCAGGCCGGCTCTGCGGCTCACTTGGCTAATCCTCCACCTGCGGCGCTGGCATCCTGGGTTCTAGTCCCGGTTGGGGCACCAGATTCTTTGCTGGTTGCTCCTCTTCCAGTCCAGCTCTCTGCTGTGGCCTGGGAGTGCAGTGGAGGATGGCCCAAGTGCTTGGGCCGTGCACCTGCATGGGAGACCAGGAGGAAGCACCTGGCTCCTGGCTTCGGATCAGTGCAGTGTGCCAGCCATAGCAGCCATTTGGGGGGGGAACCAACAGAAAAGGAAGACCTGTCTCTCTCTCTCTCTCTCTCTCACTGTCTAACTCTGCCTTTCCAAAAAAAAAAAAAAAATCATATGTAAACAAAGGGTTTGGTAATTGTTTTTATGGAGAAACGTGTAAGTAGTTACCTTCTATGCATTCATGTTTTGTGACTAACTTTTGATATTTGTCAAGACACTGCATGTTATCCCAGGGGGAGCTTGTTGGTCATTTTTTTGTTTGTTTGCTTATGTACTATTTGTTTGCCTCTCCTGAAACCCTACACACTTCCTGAGAGCACAGACTGTGTCAGACTTGCTCATGATGGTATCATTAGTTCCTGCTGCCTTTTCTGGTTGGTGTTGAGTGGATGTGGGCTCTATGGTGTGATGTCTTATGCCACATCAGAAGCATCATCAATTTATAATGAAAATAGGGAATGAGCAATGAAGCTGCGCAGTTGTGAAGGAGGGCTCCGAGGATCCCAACCTGAGATTCAGGGAAAGATTTTGGAGAAAGTGGCCTCTGACAAGGAGGGTCCAACAAGCAGATACTTGGGAAAAGCACTTCTACTACTGCTAGCACCAGAAATCACTGCCCTGTCTGCTCAAACTCTGCTGGAAGCATCCACTCTAACCCACTGTGCTCTTGAATCCAGGCTGCCTGGAGGAAGCCATGGCAACCACCCTCCCAGGGGATGGTACATTATATTATCTGTGATCACCCTTGCCAAATTCCAGAATAGTATTTCAACTTTTTTCATATGCCTCTCAAAATTACTTTTTTTAAAAATGTCCTGGGGTGGGCGCTATGACGCAGCCGGTTGATGCCCTGGCCTGAAGCGCCGGCATCCCACATGGGCGCCAGTTCATGTCCTGGCTGCTCCTCTTCCGATCCAGCTTTCTGCTATGGCCTGGGAAAGCAGTAGAAGATGGCCCAAATCCTTGGGCTCCTGTACCCACGTGGGAGACCTGGGAGAAGCTCCTGGCTCCTGGCTTTGGATAGGCGCAGCTCCCACCATTGCAGCCATCTGGGGAGTGAACCAGCGGATGGAAGACCTCTCTCTCTGTCTTTACCTCTCTCTGTAGCTCTGTCTTTCAAATAAATAAAATACATCTTTAAAAATGTCCTAGACCATGATCTTTCCATGAATCCTCCAACGGGTTCATTTTATATGTTTTGCACTCTGTGTTCTCTGTTCCATCCATGTCCCAGGTGCAAGATCCTCCAGGATGCTCTCAGATATGGGAAAGCAACTTCAGTATAAACGGTCTGTGTTTTGTTATCCTAGGAATTATCCAGGTTAACTCCTGTGTAACTGAAAGGTGGAAAGGATGGAAGGAGTCACTGTGCACTTACTCCTCATGTAGGATCTCTGTCCTTAACGTGCTGTACACTGAGGCTTAATGCTATAACGAGTACTCAAACAGTATATTTCACTTTGTGTTTCTATGGGGGTGCAAACGACTGAAATCTTTACTTAATGTACACTAAACTGATCTTCTGTAAAAAAAAAAAAAAAGAAAGAAAGAAATTATCAATTCCCAACTTGACTCTCACTGGGATTAAACATGACAATAGGTCAGATCTGATTTCATCATCATTTAAAAAAATCATCTATTATTTTTCACTTTATGTTTCTGTGTGGGAGCAAACTGTTGAAATACTTACTTAAGGTATACTAAGCTGATCTTCTGTATATTAAGATAATCGAAAATGAATCTTGATGTGAATGGAAGGGGAGAGGGAGTGGGAAAGGGGAGGGTTGTGGGTGGGAGGGACGGTATGGGGGGGGAAGCCATTGTAACACATGAGTCGTACTTTGGAAATTTATATTCATTAAATAAAAGATAAAAAAAATAATGAGGAAGGAGAGAAATGATAACTTTATTAGTAGTCTTACCAATTGCCAAAGTTTTTGAAAATATGTTGTTGATATAGTTGAGACTTACCCAAGGATACTGTATGGCTTCCAAAACTGCATGATTGTTTCTTGTTTCCTAAGAAAAGTGTAGCTCCAATTTCCTATAGAAGCACACATGAAACAATTCCAGTAGCTGTAGACTATTTGAGGGGCTGGCTCTGTGGCACAGTGGGTTAAGCTGCCGACTACAACACTGGCATCCCATATGGGCATTGGTTGCATTTCTGGCTGCTCTACTTCTGATCCAGATCCTTGCTAGTAGCCTGGGAAAGCAGCAGAGGATGGCCCTAGTACTTGGGCACCTGTACCCATGTGGGAGACCCGAAAGAAGCTCATGGCTCTTGGCTTCAGCCTGGCCCAGCTCTGGCCTTTCTAGTCATTTGGGGAATAAGCCAGCAGATGGAAGATCACTGTGTGTATGTCACTCTCTCTTTCTGTAACACTGCCTTTCAAATAAAATAAATCTTTAAAAAAGGAATGCTATTAAGAAGTCTGAACGTGTCCAGTCAGCCCCAGGAAAACAGTGTTTCATGTCACCGTGGGTATATTTCTGGCAGCCTAAATATGAATGTATTAAAAAAAAACCCTTGTACTTGTCTTTTAGCAAAGACTTTTTTCCTCCCTGAACTTGTTTACACTGTGTCCCTGTGTGTCTGCAAGGATAGCACAGTGAGGAGGGAGAGCTTTAGGGAGAACAATGACATCCATTGGCCCTTTGAATATAACTTGGAAGTTTGGGGGTTCTACCTTACTCCTTACTCAGCTGTAATGTTTTTCCAGTTTACAAAAGCTGAAAATGCAAACAAATTTGTGTAAACTAGCTGGTAACATCAAAATAGCATCTGCCTATTGCCACTTCCTCTTAAGGGGGGCCTTGTTTTTGCTGTCTGCTACTTGAATTTAGTTATGAAAGATAATCCTTAGCTTCTATTTGCCCTTTTTCAGTCGATCAAAAAGAGTCATTTAAATAATTATTAGGCAGGATGATTATTTCATAGAACAGAAGGTGCTTTCCTTGTCCACTTATGTTTCAGTGCCATTCATTACTTCCCTGCATACTAATCTTGGTGCAGAGCCTGTTCTGGTTTCAAGGCACAAGGTCAACCGAGGAGAACTGAGGAGGACGCTGAGCATTTGCAGTGTAAGAGAAACCTCTTACAGAGGAGGGTTCGCTACAAATGCTGCTACCTTGTATTGCCAACATAGATGGAGAAGAGAACACAAAGTGTCTGCCTACTCCTGAGTTGCTCAATCAGTAGCAGTCTAGTGTTTCTCTTCATGGTGTGAATTGTTCTGTAGTTTGTTAGAGTGGGGACCAACACATTGTTTAGGATTTGCAAGCAGCCCACGATTTCTTACCATATCTTATTATTCCATTCTTAACACAGGCAAAGGTCAATTTACTGAAGCAAAGTATTTTCTGCATTAGTAAAATATTTTTTCCTTGACCTAAAAGTAGGCTGTTTGAAAGAACTGATTTCTTTTAGGTTCAATTTAGCTGAGTTATGGAGACATTAAGCTCATATTCTTCCAACCATTGAGATCTGCTTATCAGATTCTTGGAATCTATCGTTTTGAATGAGGGCATGACTCAGTATATGTGATAAAACCTGGCTTAGCCTGGTAATAAGTAAGACTTCCATTGTTTTTGGAAACTTGAAAAAAATAAGGTTGTAAAGGTGCTGCAGTAATCTTGTATGAGACCGTTGAAGAAGGTCTCACTCCAGGCTCTCTGATGTCTGAGAACTTCTACCTTTGGGCTTCCATCTTCCTCTAAGTTTTGAAGGTCAGCACCACAAACTGTGGGCAGGGCAAACCCAAGGTGAGGTTGCACTTAGCGTTTGCCTCCAGGGCTGTGACTTGAAGCAAGTTGCAGAAGTGATGAAATTACATGGCTTCCAAAGGTGTCACATGGCGTTCCCATGTCATCTTCACCATAACTGTCACACACCCAAAATTGTATAGGTTCGTCTCCTGATGTGTTCTAAGAAAAGCACTGGAAGGAGTTGTCACACAAAGTGATCTATTTGCAACAGACAAGGAGCCAAGGGGAGAAATCAATTCTAAAGCCAGACTCCACAAAGAGGGGACAAAGGTATCTTTTTTTTTAAGATTTATTTTATTTATTTGAAAGACAGAGTTACAGAGAGAGGTAAAGACAGAGAGAGAGGTCTTCCATCTGCTGGTTCACTCCCCAGTTGGCTGCAATGGCCAGAGCTGCGCTGATCCAAAGCCAGGAGCCAGGAGCTTCTTCCGGGTCTCCCACATGGGTGCAGGGGCCCAAAGACTGGGGTCATCTTCTACTGCTTTCCCAGGCCATAGCAGAGAGCTGGATCAGAAGAGGAGCAGCCTGGACTAGAACCGGCGCCCATATGGGTTGCCAGCGCTTCAGGCCAGGGTGTTAACCCGCTGAGCCACAGCGCCGGTCCCCACAGGTATCTTTTATTCCAGCAGGAAATCAGTCTGCAGGAGAAGAGGCTCTTGTCGTGGCATGTAGAGGCGTTACAAGAGGAACACAGTGGCAGTAGGGAGGCATGCCATCACATAGGTTGCAGGTCATGGTAACCAGGCTGAAGCCCCTTCTGAGGCAGAAATTTTAGTACTAAACTGAAGTAAAGGTTGAACTTTGGATAGATTTTTGGCCTATCTGTGTAGGGATTGCTCCTGCAGTAGGGTCTGGACCAGCTCAGGGTGACTGGCAATTAAATCTCTCCCTGCAATGTGGCTGAAAACCTGACGGATGACTATAGAGAATAGCAGGTACTTTAGGTACAATAAGACTTAGGTACAATAAGACTTCTGATTTGCTTGGGGCTGTAACTGGAGATAAAACCTCACTCTATAGATACTCTTGCAATGTCCAGTTTGCCATCGAGGAAGCAGCTCTGGGCAGCAGGTTCATGGTTCCTTGGGGACCTACTTGCCTGAGTCCTTGAGACAGAACACTCACACAAGTTCCATGAAGTGGGTTCATTACTCACAGCGAGGCAGCAAGGAACAGCAGAAGCCTAAGATTCATTCTGAAGCATTGCCTGCAGGCTCAGGAATGCTGCCTGGGGCAGATGGAGCCTCCACCTGTGCCTATTTGTACCACAGCTAAAAGGTGCTGAAAAGCAATGTGTCCTGTGTCTTCAAGCCCAGGAACCACATCGATTTGGTGGATTAAAGCGCTAAGACATCCTGCTTCTTGTGGCACTGGGGTCTCTGCCTTCCTCAGGGTTGCATTCTCAGTATCCTACAGGTGTTCTTCAGAATTATATGTGAGGAAGGAGGAAGGGGACGGGGTCTGTTCAAGTACGCATGGAGAACTGCCCTGAAGTTTGGTGGTAATTCGAGCCCCTGAATCCCTAATTCCAGTCTCCTGTCTTTGCTCCATGTTGCACTGTTCCCTTCATTTTCTATATAGCAAAGCCAACAAGTAGGGGGCTCTCCTCCCATTCTCACAATCCTCAAGGGCCTTGTAGAGTTATGTCATATGTATGAGCTGTCTACTTCTTGCATCCCTTGCAAGATTACCCCATTTTGCTGTGGGCTCACTCGAGAAAACTAATTTCTCAGGCATTGTAGCTGGAAGCGTCTATTCGGTTTTGGCCAAGAAACACTAGCTACAATCTGTTGGTGGTGCTCTGAAGAAAACTTTTATTTTCACAGGTAACTGTCCTGGTGTGGCGTGCCTATGGCCTTTGACCCTTCTCCTCTGATTTTGCTGTGACTGAGATTGTGCGAATCACATGGTGTAGTTACCACTCTGTAAACACAAGAGTGGAAGGGACACACTGTGGGATGCTGGGAAGGAAAGAGGGAAGTGCCAGAGTCTGATGGTGGTGCAGAATTCTGTAACCTCTTTGGAACTGCCTGCTTTTGGACTTGTTAATACAAAGGATAATAATTTTGGTTGGGTTTCTGTTGTATTCAGCCAAGCCCAATTCTGAGTGTATCATCTGATAAATTATTGCTGTGAGGCAGTAAGAGAGGGGATCATTATGGCTAGAACTTCAAGAATCTTGAGCTCCGTGGGATAATGCTGTAGAGTTAGGGTTCTAATTTGATTGCTATAAACCACCCTGTACTTCATGGCAGCAGGAAACAATCTTTTGCTATGCTCAGAGATTCTGCTAGTCAGGGATCCAGAAAGTCCACGAAGAAGAAGGGACAAGCTGTCTGCATTGGAAATATCTTGATGGCTTGGAGATGAAGTCATGGGAAAGGCTGTTCACTCACAGACTGGGGGGGGGGGGGTTGTGACTGCTGGTTGTGCCCTGGCTGAGGAGTCAGCCAACACACCTGCATGTGGCCTCCTCATTTGACCCTTCCAGTTCTGCACAGTGTGGTATCAGGACTTCAGGTGGAAGCAGTCCAGGAGGCATATCAAGGTTCATGGCCTAGTCTAGGAAATCAGAAAACATCACTTGTGCCATGCTCTCCAGCCTGCCCACATACTCAGTCAGGGGATACAGACTCATCAGTTTTTTTTTTTTTTTTCAGATTTATTTAAACCTTTAAAAATGTATTTACTTGGGAGACAGAGATAAAGTCTTCCATTCCATGGTTCATTCCCCAAATGACCACAAGGGCCAGGGCTGAGTCAAGCCAAAGCCAGGATCCTGGAACTCCATCCAGGTCTCCTATGAGGGTGTAGGGATCCAAGCACTTGGGCCATCTTCCTCTGCTTCCTGAATGTCTCCAGACACATTAGCAGGGACCTGGATTGGAAGTAGGGTAGCTGGGACTCAAACTGGCACCCATATGGGATGCAAGGGCCGCTTAACTGGCCGCTCTACAATGCTGCCCCCAAATATTTATTCATTTATTTTGAAAGGCAGAGTGATAAAGGAAAGATAGCAACAAAGATCTTACATCTGCTGGCTCACCACTCAGATGGCTGCAATGGCCAAGGTTGGTCTAGGCTGAAGTCGGAAGCTTGGGACTCTGTTCAGATCTCCTATATGGATGGCAAGGGCCCAAGCTCTTGGGCCATCTTCTTCTGCTTTCCCAGGAGGATTAACAGGGAGCTGGGTTGGAAGTGGAGCAGTCAGGACTAGAACAGGTGCTCATATGGGATGCCAGCATCCCAGGCAATGACTTAATCCACTGCACTACACAGTACTGGTCCTGATCCATCCTCTTAATGGGAAAAGTGTGAGAGATGAGAGGCCTTGTGGCCACTCTAGGAAGTGCAGCCAGCTCAGTTATCTAATGGAGTTTACCAAACACCTATAAGAACCCTAAATTCTCTTTCGATTGCTTTAGATAAGATCAGAAACAGAGGTTACAAAATGTAGCAAATACAACCTTTATCTTTTGAGCTCCTTTCAGCTTTATGTTTGTGGAAAAGATGCGAAACTGAGGAATAATTGTTTCTCTTTTTTGAGGTGTTCCTATGGGCCAGGCTTGAGTATACATTGCCACTTTTAATCTTCACAATACCTATGAAGTAAGAATCACGATTTCCAGCTTACCAATGCAGCTCAAAAAGGTTGAACAGCTTTCCCAGTCCATATAAGAGGCACACTGTTACTCAAATCCAAGTCTACCAACGCATTTATTGTTTTCATTTATTCAAATAGGTTAGAAACCGTCCGCTCCATCCCTGTCCACTACTGCCTTCCTTGCTCCAACTTATTTGGTCCCAACTCATGTACTTTTATTCTTACAGCTTTGCCCCTGGTTTCTCACTGGCTCAGCTGCCTTTCTGTAGAGCCTTCATTTTTTTGGACCTTGGACATGTATTTCAATTTATAGCTCTGATCCCTGGTTTTCAGCTTCCACATTGGCCCCCTGTGGGAACTTCCTACTCCAACTCTCCAGGTTGGAAGGCACTGCTTCTGCTACCAGAAAAGGTGGGAATTTAGATATCTGTAATAGATGGGCAAAGAGAAGCTTTGTTTGAGTATTGCCAGTTTGTAGTTCTCTTGCTCACAGGTACAGTAGACAAATCTCTTCCATGCAGTGATAGGTTTCAGTATCAACCAGTGGAAACAGTCTTATGAAGCAGGTACCGTACTGGTTTAAAATTGTCAGAAATGCTGGTCAGGTCACTGCTTCTCCAGCGTCTGTGTTTTACCTGGAGAATTTGTTAAGATGCAGATTTGGGTCTGGATGGGGTCTGAGTGTCTGCATTTCTAAGCAGCTTCCCCAGGAAGTGAATGCTACTCATCTTTGACTAAGATGGCTCAGGGCAGAGATTGTCAGCCTCAACTGCATGTTGGAAGCATTTGGAAAGCCTGAAAAAGACTGGCAGCTGGGTCACATGCCCAACAATTCTAATCTAGTTGGGAAGACATGGGAAGCTTTTTCAGGTTATTCTAAGGTATGGCTGAAATTGAGAACTGCTGCTCCAGAAGACGGACTATCCCATTTACTCACCAGACAACTGTGCACCTGCGGGGTTCAGAGGTTAGAGGGGAGGTGCTAGGACTAAAATTATATATGGGGGAGACATATAGAAGGAAACCAAATAATAAATAGGCAAGCGAACTTGTAATAAGATACATTAATTCAATCTAAAGCAGTGATGGGATTGTGTCTGTGAAAGACAATGTTGATGGAAAGAAAACCAGTTCCGAAGAGGTGATGGTGGGCTCCTAGCTGTTTGCAGTGATCTTGCACATTGTAGCAATCATTGAGAATTATAGATGTGGCCATATCTTTGGATGCAATAGTTTCACTCTTAAGAATTTTGTTGAAATGAAGAGGGAAAATAGGAGGGGAAGGCTCTGTGTATTGATGCAGACATGGAAACAACTTAATGAGGAAATAGAAAATTAGTTGTGACCCCAAAACTCACTGAAGTTTTGTGGACCAATCAGAGTGTGAGCTTCATGAGGGCAAAACCACAAAATTGACTTTATTTCCTCAGAGACAGACTTGACGAACCTACAGCCTGGCTCATGTCAGGGTCTAAGGAAATAGCACTGAATGAACTTAAAGTTATGATTCTGTAGAATATGAAAAATATGTATACATACATACATATGAATTTGAAGATATTTACTATAGAGTACGAAAGTGTACTCTACAGTACATATGCACGTGGGCATATATTATGATGTTTAGCTAAAACTGGAATTATAATATTGTGTGTTCACTATGATTGCAGCTACATCAACCTTAAATAATTTCTGGAACAAGCTTAGACCATCAATAAAGAATAACATTTTCTTCAAAAAAACTGAAATTGAGGGAGTATTAAAAATTAAAATAACCATGTCAGACATATGAATGTATTAGTGATATTTCTGGTTTTTAACATTTTTACAAAATGAAGTTTAGGATCCACTCAGCTAAATAGAAAGATTCTTTTGATTGCCAATATTTGGTTATAAATCTCATGATACATTTTACTTTGTGATTTTTAATCATATTTTGTAATTATACATTTACCACCTGTGATATTTTTGGTGAATGTTTGTCCCTGTTTCTATACTAAAATCTCCATAACACCAAGGCCCAGTTCTATGGTGTCTGATGCTATGTTGTCCAGAACCTTCATGACACAAAGACAGAAAAGCTCAGTGCATTTTGTGAAACCAAGAGTAGCTAAGGGAGGCCGGCGCTGCAGCTCAATAGGCTAATCCTCTGCCTGTGGCGCCAGCACACCGGGTTCTAGTCCCAGTCGGGGCGCCAGATTCTGTCCCGTTGGCTCCTCTTCCAGTCCAGCTCTCTGCTGTGGCCCTGGAGTGCAGTGGAGGATGGCCCAAGTGCTTGGGCCCTGCACCTGCATGGGAGAACAGGAGAAGCACCTGGCTCCTGGCTTCGGATCAGCGTGGTGCGCTGGAGGGTGAACCAACAGCAAAAGGAAGACCTTTCTCTCTATCTCTCTCTCTCTCACTGTCCACTCTGCCTGTCAAAAAAAAAAAAAAAAAGAGTAGCTAAGGGGGCATATGTGAGATGCATATTATTATTTTCCCCTGCCAACCTCTGCTCTGCCATGTATGATGTAAAGCCTTGGAGCCCCAACTTACTGTTTGTCCAAGCACTCATCAAGAATTAAATGCCTTTTAAAGGAGAAACAACGTGGTCAGTCTTTATGTGGAAGAGGACTGGAATGTGCCCGGGGGACAAAACCAACTTACCAACTAGCATGCAATTTTCTTTTTATAAAAAGATTTATTTTTAATTTATTTGAAAAGCAGAGTTACAGAAAAGGGCAAGAGAAGTGGAGAGAGAGAGAGAGAGAGAGAGAGAGATCTTTCATCTGCTGGTTCACTCCCCAAATGTTTGCAATAGCCAGGAGGGGCTAGACTGAAGCGGATAGCCAGGAGCTTCATCCAGGTCTCCCTTGAGGGTGCAGGGACCCAAGCACTTGGGCTATCTTCTGCTGCCTTCCCAGGTGCATTAGCAGGAAGCTGGATCAGAAGTGGAACAGTGGGGACTTGAACTGGCTCTGATATGGCATGCTAGCATCACAGACAGTGGCTTTAGCTGCTAAGCCACAACACTGGTCCCAGCAACTGAAATTTTCACAACAGATTACCTTTCTACTGCCAAGTGTAATGTCACAAAAATGGCACCTCTCTTAATTAATAATGAAAGATACTCTTCACATAGCAAAATTTCTACCACAAATTCATTGGATTCCCAAGCTCATTCCATATGGAGAATCTCTCAGTTGTCCAAGCTCTCTCTGTGGAAGAGCATAAATGGTGATATGTCTCATCTTGCCAAAGGCAATGTTGGCTATTCCTTCTTCTTCTACCTGTTTGCTCCATGTCTTAGGTCATGTTTTTTTGGCTCTCACTGACTTCTACCTGGATTCAGCCCATGAGAGGCGGTGCCAGGAGACGGGGAGAGGAAGGGAGGAGCGAGGGCCTTCCCCTCTGTCTCTGCTCCTTGTGACAGCTTCTGACAGGTAGAGTTCTTCTAAGGTTCCAGCTTCTTTTCAGAAATGTTTGCTCCCTCTGTCTCTCCAGCCCTGGAGCAATGATGATTCCTGTTCAGGGCTGCTTCCCCATTCCTGGTCAGACTCCTAGGATTTTCCGTAGCTTTGGTAGCAATTTCCTGTATCACTTGTATTGATTTACTTATTAATGGCCTTAAAAAAATTTATTTTCTCAGAGTTTTGGAGGCCAGAAGCTAAAATCAAGCTACCAGAAGGCTCCCTCCAGTAGCTCTCAGACAGTATCTGCTCTCGCCCTGCTGAACTTCTGATGGCTCCACACATCCCTTGGCTGGCGAGACCCGAGGCCCAGTTTCTGCCTCTGCCTTGGCATCGTCAAAGTGTTTCTGTTTTCTTGACTTGACCCTGATTGATTCACATGCTGAAAGTTAATCGTGTTAACACTTAACGTTCTAATCACCGCTGTTTTAGAAAGGTAATCAAAATTGGTTAATATTTTAATAAAATTTTATTTCCTTTGCAAAATCTTGTTTGAAGAGTCTACCCATCAATTTATTCTACTAATGTAGATCCTTGTCTTCAATTCATCCTTGAGTTCTACTGGAAGTGTGTTTCCTACAGACTGCAAGCTTCTTGAGCCTAAACTGGACTCTGTTCTCCATATCCCTGGCCAAGCACAGTGTGTCCTGTATGGTGAGTGTGCACTGAGCACTCCTTTAACACTGCTTGAGGAGGGAATCAGCTGTTTATTTTCATCAGACACAAGAATTACGCAACCCGAGATTTCTTTGTTTTCTTATTTGCAATTCATGGCTACCAGGAATGAGACCCACTTTATATTTACAGAAAAATCAAATTGCTCACAAATGAGGTGTTAAGAAGTCTGTGGGGGAAGGGAGGAGGGTGGCACTGTGGCGTAGTAGTAGGCTAAGCTTCTGCCTGTGGCTCCAGCATCCCTTGTGGGCACCGGTTCACATCCCAGCTGCTCCATCTCTGGTCCAAGTGTTTGGTCCAAGTGTTCCCACATGGGAAACTCAGATGAAGTTTTTTGGCTCCTGGCTTCAAACTGGCCCAGCTACAGCCATTGCAGGCATTTGGGGAGTGAACCAGCAGATGGAAGACCTTTCCCTCTGTCTCTTCCTCTCTCTGTCTGTAATTCTTCCTCTTAAGCAATTAAATAAGATCCTAAAAAAAGAACCCTGGGAAAACCACCAACTAAGCATAAGCAAGGGGAGAAGGTGAGTGTTCCTGAAAGCAGGTGGCCATGTTTGTTGAAAGACTGAATAACATGCCCTAGCTCACAATGATTAAGAAGACAACAATTGTGAATCAAAGCAAGCTGTATCTAGAGTTCATGCTCTTAATCATACCAATGCAATGCCTATTGGAACTACCAGAAGTCTTAGAAAGATGTAGTTGTCTTCAATAATAAAATATAAAAACTTGCACAGAGTAAGACAGACACATTCATAATGGGATACCAACTTTCCCAAAATTGAGTCCATTAATTATGAGATAAACCATAAAGTGACAAAACAGTGCATGGCATTTTTTTCACTTGATGACATGAGAAAGGTGAGGCTCAGAGACTCTCAGGGTCCTGCCTCAGGTCACACAGCTATTTAGCAAGAGACTCAAGACCAGTGTCTTACAACCTCGCAGTTGACTGCAGCTCAATGGAGACACCTGTAAATTGAGAGCCGTAGTACAAGTGACAAGTTAACTGTCTTGACTCTTACTCTTGATCTCCTTGTGACTCTTATACCTCACACTTTGCATACAAAAGATCACCTGCCTGAACCAATTGAATGTTTCTTCTGAAAAAAATGTGTAATACCCACCACACACACACACATATACAATGCTTTTGTTTCCCTTACAAAGGAATATATATCTGGTGTTAAAGAGTTAAACAAAACAAGACAAAAAAAGCATAAAGTAAAAATGAAAAAGAAAAAGAAAATCCCACCATCCATATAATGCCTTCTCATTTACTATAATGATATCAGTTGCAACAAGTCTAAGGCCCGACCTCATTACAAGGGTTTAATTGCATTGTTACACAGTCTCACTTCTCCTCTCTGGCCTCTTTCTCTTTATGACAGCTTTAGAAAGGAATTTCAGCTTGAGGTCAAAGGAAATTAATTACTGCTTTCTTAATCTGTGCTCATCTACATTTAGAAAACTCTGGGCTTTCGACCAGCATTTTCTTGTCTCCTATTTGTATAGACCCAAACTTATAAAAGTAACACCTCAGACCTTTGTAAAAAATGGTGCACAAAAGCACTTGAACAGCACATATTTAATAAATGTGGATCATATCCCAGGAAAGCACCAGGTGTAAAAAAGAAATTCCTGCCATTTAGCAAAGATAGCAATGCTTTAAAAGTTGAGAATTATCTTATATAGAAAATTGCATTCAATAATTAGATGGAAGGCCATTAAACGGGAGTGCTCATGATGTTAATCTACTAATGCCAGTAAAAAATGAACGATCTAAGATAAAGGACCACGAGTGGCTGTATCGATTAGCAATAGAATGCATGACATAGCTACGGAGCTGAACATGGCTTTCTCAGTAGCATCGCTCTCTGCAGTTGGTTTAAGCTTTAGGAGAAGCTGGTCTTCTCCTTACTGCATTAACTTTCTAACATGTCCCTTCCTTTCCTTTCTTATTTGTTCCATGGCCAGGGAGACCCCAAGTCAATGAATGCAAAGACTGAAAGTTTGGAAACTTGGGTCTTACAGGTTATCAATAAGTATAAATTTTAACTCAGTGATGAGTGACTCTAAAGAGGAGCCAAATGAAGTTTTCAGAATGTTTAGAGGAGAAAAAAAAATCTGTGAAATGATAAATGAGAATTATGATAGGGATCAGAGTAGACTTCACAGAAACATTAAAATCTGAGTTGAGTATAGACCCTGGCATCACAACACATAGAACCCACATGGATGGAGTTGAGGCAAAGAATGAGGCTAGGATTAGAAGCAGGAAGGGTCGTTTGAGGCTCAGCTTGGAGGTGTTTGAATGGAACCTTACAAAAGGGTGATATAACACAATATTGGGTCAGATGGCGGAGGTGCAATTGTAAGCAGAGTAGATCATAATCTCTTTGGGGTTTCTAACTTGGGCATTGATTAGACCCAAACTTATCTTTCTCAACTTTCTCAGTTACTCTGATAGTTTACACGAGGCAGCTGTTGTCAGAGGGAGACCTCTGGCAGCTTCGAGTCCCTGACCTCCAAAGCCTGAGGGCTGTGGGGGTGAATAGCTCAATACACCTGCAGCAGATCCATAACTTGTGGATGCCCACTATGAATCAGACCCTGTTGAATTACTGGAACACCAAACTGAACAAGACATACCATTCCCTGCTCTTACTTACTAATATGACAAGCAGAAATTAAACAAGAGACCACATTTATATGATAAAGCCAGGTAAGACGCTAGGTAAGAAAGTAAGACAGAGTAAAGGAAAGAGTGTGGGGGTAGGCAGCATGCATCTCTGGGATGTGACACTCTGAAGGAAACCTGAGCAAAGTGATAGAATAAGCCACAGATCTTGGGAAGAGTATTCCAGTGACATGGTCCGAATTGTCTGAGGAACCACAAGAAGAACCACAAGGCTGTATAAAAGTGAGCACAGCAGACAGAATGAAGTTGTAGCCAAGGTCAGTCCATGTAGAATTCGATGGCTCATGGTAAATTGGTTATTTTAAATGTAATGAAAAGGTTTTTGACAAGTATGGTGACATGGGTCAAGTCGTGTTTTTAAAGATCATTTGGGCTGGTGTGTAGAAAATAGACTGTAATGGGCAAGGGAGAAAGCAAAGAAACATTTGGTGACTGCCTCCACCTTATGCAATCCCTTCCCCTTGATTCTGAATGGGGCCCAGTGACTCACCTCTAAGAAGCAGAATATGAGAAAGTAACAGAATGGCACTTCAGGCTTAGGTTTCAAAAACGCTGCCTTTTGTGCTGGTTTCTTTACTAGTTATCTCTCACACACTTCTTTGTAGCTCCTCGGGAAGCCAGCTGCCTGTTGTGAGCTGCCCTCTGCGAAGACGTTCATGCAAGGAACCAATGACTCTGGCCAACATCCAGCAGGGACTTGAGGTCTGCCAACTGCCTGTGAGTGAGCCGGAAAGGGATCCTCCCCCAGAGTTGAGATGACTGTGACTCTGGTCCACACCTGTTTGTTCCCTGTGGGCACCTCAGCCAGAGGTACCAGCAAAGCCACACCTGGATCTCTGACCTCCAGAAACTGAGACAACGTGCGTTTCAGCTGCCACATTTTGGGATCGCTTATTACTCAAGCACAGATTGTTAATATACCAATCAAGAGAATGTTTACTTAAATAAGTTACATTAGTTCAACACGCCATATATTTATGGATGTTTCATCATTATTTTGAAAGAATGCAGTCTCCCAGCATGCGTGCATTGACATAGACCTAGTCTTGAGATGTGTTGCTAAATAAAAACAATAAAGTTGCCAAACCATAGTTACAATAGCTTTCCATATAATCAAGAAAACAAACCTCTATATATTTATGTTATGATCTACATTTAGGAATCCATAGAAAAAGCTTTGAAAGGAAAGGAATGAAGTTGACATAGAAAATGGAATATCTATATAATATTCTATTGTATATAATTACTTGAAGTGTCTAGAGCAATTATATTTTCACACATTAATTATATGAAAATCATTTTAAAGTATGTTTGAAAATATGTTTGTCAAAGAAAGTCTAAAAATAAGTTACCATATCACTCTCCAGTTTTAATCCTCCTTATTTCCTCTCTTCTGTCCCCTTCCCTCCCATGAAAATAAGAATATGGATATAAATATAAAATGTTTCAATAACATTGAGATATAATTATATGTGCTATTTTATAGCTTTAAAAGTTATTATATAATGAATATTTTCTATGTCACTAATATTTTCAACATCAACTTTAATATCTTTTGATTAGTTCAAGATATGATTGAACCTAATTATTTTATTAACCTATTACTGCACATTTGGGTATTTTCCAATTTTTCTTTATTACAAATAATGCTGAGATTAATATTTTTATTGTTTAACTTTTGTGCAGTCTGTGTTTATGATGGGAAACTGGTATCAAAATATATATAATCAAAATTTAGACTTTTTATACAATATACAAAAGGATTTCAGTAAGAGTGGTTGTAGTATACCAAAGAAAGGAATAAAACTGTGCCCAGTTGTAATCTTGGCTTCTTTCTTCAGCACTGTGTTCACTGCATAAAACAAAGGTGATGTGGTGGTGATGCTATAATACTCACCCAAAAGAAGGGGTAAAAGTCAAGTCATCTGTGAAGTCCAAACAAACTACTTAAAAACAACTCTGTCAATGAAAGCCTTGGCTCTATGTATTTTTAAATTTAGTTTACAAATTTAAGATGTACAGCACAATGTTTTGATATATATGTGCACAGTAAGGTAAGTACTGTAAGGTAGCAACTTAGCATACCAGTGCTTTCCATCATTACCTTTCTTTCCTGTGAGTCTATGGTAAGAGAACCCAAATTCTACTATTTCAGGAAATTTTCAGCATACAATATGATCTGGCTAACTACAGTCATTCTGAGGTACATTGTTTTTCCAGATTTATTTATTCTAAGTAATTGCAAGTTGATACCCTCTGACCTACATCTCCCATTTCCTCCTCGACTGATTTTAATTTATAAAAATAGTGGTGATGATAGTTTTCAAAAAGATTTTTGACTCCAGGGGTGACATATTTCTGTAAGTGGCCCTCTGCGTGTTCTTGTGGAATGTGACAAAGTCCTGTGTTGCTCTCAGATTCAGGTACTAATTTCAAGTATAAAGGTTTTTTTTTAAATTATTATTTGACAGGTAGAGTTATAGACGGTGAGAGAAAGACAGAGAGAAAGGTCTTCCTTCCGCTGGTTCACTCCTCAAATGGCCGCTATGGCCAGAGCTACACTGATCTGAAGCCAGGAGCCAGGTGCTTCTTCCTAGTCTCCCCATGCAGGTGCAGGGGCCCAAGCACTTGGGCCATCCTCCACTGCCCTCCTGGGCCACAGCTGAGAGCTGGACTGGAAGAGGAGCAATCAGGACTAGAACCTGGGATGCCGGTGCTGCAGGCAGAGGATTAGCCAAGTGAGCCATGGCACTGGCCATCAAGTATAAAGGCTTTTATGGCAGCTGAGTTAACTTTTCAAGGCCAACAGAGTCTTCATTCCACTGAAATAAGACTTTATGAAATACCAGTCTTGCTAACTAGAAAGGCTCTCCTAAGTGAAAGGTGCAGGTCTAGACTCTGAATTTTTTTTAAAAGATTTATTTTATTTATTTGAAAAGCAGAGTGACTGAGAGATCTTTCTTTCTTTCTTTCTTTCTTTTTTTTTTTTTTTTGCTTTCAAACTTTTATTTAATGAATATAAATTTCCAAAGTACAGCTTATGGATTACAATGGCTTCCCCCCCATAACGTCCCTCCCACCCGCAACCCTCCCCTTTCCCACTCCCTCTCCCCTTCCATTCACATCAAGATTCATTTTCGTTTCTCTTTATATACAGAAGATCAGTTTAGCATACATTAAGTAAAGATTTCAACAGTTTGCTCCCACACAGAAACATAAAGTGAAAAATACTGTTTGAGTACTAGTTATAGCATTAAATCTCACTGTATAGCACACTAAGGACAAAGATCCTACATGAGGAGTAAGTGCACAGTGACTCCTGTTGTTGAATTAACAAATTGACACTCTTGTTTATGGCATCAGTAATCACCCTAGGCTCTTGTCATGAGCTGCCAAGGCTATGAAAGCCCCCTGAGTTCACTGACTCTGATCATATTTAGACAAGGCCATGGTCAAAGTGGAAGTTCTCTCCTCCCTTCAGAGAAAGGTACCTCCTTCTTTGATGACCCATTCTTTCATCTGCTGTTTCACTCCCTAGTTGCCTGCAATAGCCAGAGCTGGGCCAGGCTGAAACGAGGAGCTTCATTGGCGTCTCCCATGAGTATGCAGGATCCCAAGTACTTGGGCCATCTTCTGCTTTCTTAGACAAATCATAAGGAATTTGAATTGGCAGTGAAGCAGCAAGGTCTCAAACCAGCATATATATGGAATGCCAGTGCAGCAGATGGCGACTTAGCCTATTATACCTATTCCCAGCCCCAACTAGATTCTGAACAAACTCCAACATGATTGTGAATTTTGGTACCAAAAGATTATACCTAGTAATTATAAGAGGCCAACAAGAAATAGTTTCATATTAGAAAATGGAAATTTTAATAAGAACCATTAGTGTCAAAATAATAAGAAGGAGGTAGAAGATCAAAATCATAGGACGATAGGACTGGAGACTGCCTTAGCAGTAACTGTGCAAGTGGAAAACTAACGCTGCTTAAAATAGACCTAGAAAACAGAACTTGTTCTCTAGACTTCGATTTTAGAGTATTTTTTACTCTCCATGTCTGAGATTGAAGGATTTTTCTCATTAAAGTCAGATTTGGTTAATTAGTCTTTAAAAACATCCAATTTCATACAGAAATCTCTCTTGGATATACCAAAAAGTGAATACAACATATTGTGCTGATATTAAATGATTAAGATTAGAGATTCTCTGCAGGTTCTCTCTATTTTTGCAGTGGTAGATGATTTGAAATCATACAACAAAGTGCATGATTTGGCTTTTCTAGGCTTACAGCTTGAGTCTTGTTTGAAGTTGTGTGTCTCAGAATGGGAATCAGAGAAGGGATATTCCTTATTTGTGAAGATACCCACCTGCAGGTTTCAGTAAAGATTTGAACTGACTGAGATGAATGTGGTCTTAGGTGCTCAGAGCCGAGATTCCAAGATGCCATACTTTGTGTCATCTAGAACCATACTACTCAAACTACTATTCCAGAACCTTCAATAATATAGACTTATTTGAACCTGAAGAATTAACACATGAAAACCTATATGTATGATTGTAGTGCAGGATGTGATGCCATAAGATTACTCTTAAAAACATACACACAGAACAAACGAGTTTCTAGGGGCCGGCTCTGTGGTGCAGCGGGTTAACACCCTGGCCTGAAGCGCTGGCATCCTAATTGGGTGCTGGTTGTAGTCCCAGCTGCTCCTCTTCCAATCCAGTTCTCTGCTGTGGCCTGGGAAAGCAGTAGAGGATGGTCGAAGTCCTTGGGCCCCTGCACATGTGTGGGAGACCCAGAAGAAGCTCCTGGCTCCTGGCTTTGGATGGGCACAGCTCCGGCCATTGCAGCCAATTGGGGAGTGAACCATTGGATGGAAGACCTCTCTGTCTCTGCCTCTCCTCTCTCTGTGTAACTCTAACTTTCGAATAAATAAATAAATCTTTAAAAAATGAGTTTCTACAAGCCAAATAAAGAGAAGGAAAGGGAGGTGTCTACCTGGGCAGTATGTAATACACATGACAGAGAAGATAAAGATAGGAAAACTATGAAGCATACCAAAAATGTGCAGCCAGTAAACCTTGTCTCTAATTCCTCATTTTGCTCATTCTATTCTTCTCCAAGGTAATATGCTGAGAAGACAGATAAGAGGGGAACCATTTGTGATCCTACATCTAAGAGCAATTTCAAGGATTCCAAGTAGAGGTGTCTGAATGGATCAGGAAGCCATAGGACATCTTGTTTGGAGCCCTAGGCACTGAAGTCAATAGGTGGGGCAGGGCCAAATTGTGGAGGACTGAAAGCCAGGAAAAATGTGTTTGTAGTGCTGAAGACAACATGAATCCATGTGTTGTTACTTCCCTATCAAGGAAATCACCACTTGAAGAAGTGTTTTTTTTTTTTTTTTCTTCAGTAGGGGCACATTGATTCAATTGAGGTACGAGGCCACTCTGTGACTGGGGGTTTGAAATAAACCAGGAAGGGAGGTGCCATCCTAGATTAGAGTGACAGCAAAGTGTTAAGTGCAATTCCCGACTGAGTGGAAGGAATCAACAGTACTGCGTTACATTGATCAGAAGGATGGAGGTGCTACGGGTTTAGAATTAGGGACCTGGCTCTATCAGTTCTACTATGTCCTACTTACCAGCCTTCTGGCTGCCCTTGGTCAATTCTCTCTGAGCCTCAGTTTCTTCATCTGTGAAATGAAAGTAAAATAGTTCCTGCTTCATGGGTTAGTGGAGAGGATTAGCTGAAATATGTGTAGAAGCACCTAGCCGACTGGATAGGATACATAACCAGTATTCAAGTGGTAATAGGTACTGATAAATCTTCTAAGAATTAACACACTCAAATGATCAACCCAAGGTTTCTTAACTGGAAGGCAGAAAGAAGGAATTATAGACACAATCTAAATCATGAAAAGTCAGATGTATGAAACAAGGGAGACCTTTCTCTCCATCCCTCCCTCTCTATGTGTCAATCTGCCTTTCCAATAAGCAAATGAACAAATCTTTTTTAAAAAAGAAAGAAAACATGAATGGCTAATAAACTTATAAAAAGATGCTTCACCTTACCTACTTATCAAGGAAACACAAATTAAAATCAAAAGAAGACATATTTTACAATCACCAAATGGCAAATAAAGTTGCTACAAAGTTTTGATGAGGGTGTGTAGCAAAATGAACAACTTGTTAGGAGGATAATCTGTCAATACCTAGTAAAATCAAAGACATATATGAAGAGGCTTAGAAAGTTCATAAAAAATGTGTATTCTGTAAAACAAACTAAGCATGGATTACAGTATTTTTTGCATCAAAATATATCTTGTAATTCAAGTTTTTCACAAACATTTTGAAGTACTATTATACTTTCTGTACAAACATTGCCAGTTCTGGTTGTATAGTAGTAAATCTCAAATTTTAGGCTGTGCTATATATAGTTAGCCAGACAACCTGTGAAAACATGGGACTGGGCTTAGAATTCGCATTGCCAATAAATCCTCAGGCAATGTTGCTGGTCTCGAAACACACAACCTGAGAATCATGCTCTAGAGAACTGGCACTGCATATGCCCAGGGTGTCATGCATAATCAATGCAGCATTGCCTGGATTGTAACAGCAAGCAATGGGAAGTAACGTGTATGTCCATAATAGGATAGTGGACAGAAGTCCATAGTAGGATAGTGGACCTCATGTGAATTGTGAGACACATAAGTGGCAGTTACAATCAGTACATCTAATCCAAAGAAAATACGGAGTAAAAAAAGAAGAAATATAAGTACATAGAATATGATGCCAAGTTAATAAAATATTATATACCATTTGTAGATCTAAACATATATTTAGAGTATAAGTGCAGGTATAAAAATGCAATAGGAGGATTGTGTAAACTTGCATGCGAATAAAGGACACTATCTTCTAGATGTGGTTACCCCTGGGCAGGAAAGAGACAGCAAAGGAGAAAAGAGAGAGAAACTAAGAAGTAAAAAACATGATAGGTCTATCACAGACAGGTTAGTTGAACTTTTCATTCCAATTGATACTGAGTTTCTTCAGTCCTAAAATGCCAAGCAAAAAAAAAAGCCAGAAAAATATCCAAACTAGGTACTCCAGAGAAGGACTGGTTATCTAACTAGTTCAGAGAACATAACAATATTTATGTATTTAAATAATACTTATTTATACTCTACCTGCCTATAATAAATTTTAAATAATTTACCCCTGTCAACAAACGTGAGCATTAAGAGAAAGAATATTATCATCCCCCATTTTACATATGAGGAAACTGAGGCTCAGGAGGTTAAAATATCAAATAGCTAGGTGTATATCTGAACTAGAGCTCCCACCTGGGTCTTCTAATGTGGATCCTTGTCCTTGCACATAGGGATCTGAGATATGTAGGAACATTCTTCAGTAGATATCCTAGTTAATCCTACCCCAATTTGGTTGGGGATTAAAATTCTTCCTCCCAAATAAATTCTTACATTGTTAGCTCCTTCACTGTGGCATGAAGGTAGTGTGCAGGTTTCTCATTTGGCTGCACTCAGGACTGTGTCTGTGACACTGCTTTAGCTGAGGAGATGTAGCATCAGGTAACCAACATACTGGACCTTGGTAAATTATTGATCGATTGTGCTGCCATCACAAAGTGATGAGACCGTGAGGCAGCCTTGCCCCAAACTAGGATGTTGATGAGGAATGGGAGTTTCTCTGTCATTGAGGTTGGTTTTGTTTACTTTTGCTTTCTCCAGTGGTTGGAGAGTTAGGATGATCCTTAGATATCGTATCAGTCAATCTTTGTAGATTATGCATGAGAGAGCTGTGACCTAGAGAGTGGAAATTCAGTGGTATAATGTCACCTGTCAGGAGCAGAGTTGACCTAGAATAACACTTTTCTGTTCTCCTGGAAAAAGCAAAACTCAAACCTCATAGGATTCTGGCTATACAAATAAATTCATGAGAAATGGGTGCCTGTATTCATGAAAGACACCAGAAACTGAAGCTGGTGTTGTAGCCTAACAGGTTAAGCTACATCCCATATCACTGCTCTGGTTTTAAGCCCAGCTGCTCCATTTCCAATCTAGCTCCATGATAATATGCTTGGCAAAGCAGTGGAAGATGACCCAAGTGCTTGGGCCTATGCCACACATGTGGGAGACCTCAGCAGATCTCTGGGCTCCTGGCTTTGACATGGACCAGCCCAGCCCATTGTAGCCAATTGGAGGAGTTAACCAGTGAATGGAAGTCCTCTCTCTGTCTCTACATCTCTCTCTGTCATTCTGCTGTCAAATAAATAAATAAACACATAAATCTATTTTTTTTCTCTAAAAGAGCAAAAGTCAACACAGAGAGAATTATATGGCTTAGGTTAATTAAGGCGTGGCTGAAACATCCATTGATTTGTTGGCCTGCAGAATTCCTGTTTGGCAATGTTTAGGCCATTTACCAACTTATGATACAGATCAGGAAGCACTGGAGGTTGCTCAAGAAGTGACCCAGAACTGGAAACTCCTCCTGGAGACCCAGGTCACTGGAAGCCTACGTGATGGTTTTTGTTGGATAAAATTCTTCCAAAAATAATATATCTTGTTTTATGGAAATGTAATACAGTAGCCTGTGCCAAAGTGGCTTTGATTTTATTATCCCTTACTCAAGGACAAGAAGTTAAACTGGAAATGCCCATGGTAAATTAAAGCCATATATTCTAAAACATAAAATAGTTATTCACATTTGTTGTACAATTTCTATATTCTAGCACTTTACTTATTAACTTGCTGAATCCACACAGTAACTTCATGGAGTAGTTATGATTATCAATCCCATTTTACAGATAAGGACATTCATGTGTAGTTGATGCAATCAGGATGAAGTAAATGCATTTTTGCTTCCATCACTTATTTCATGTTTCCTACATGATAATAATGTCTTATATTGTAACTCTTTAGTAGTTTAGAGCTGAATTTGTGTAAATAGTTGGAGACTGTCATACTGTTCTGCATAGAAATTAGAGCAACAAAATGATGACAATTGTGAAGGGCGATTAGGAAACTTTGAGACATGGTACAGAGACACAAATGTTAAAAAAGCAAATATGGACCTCACTGGAACAGGAAGAAGAGAAAATCTACACATTTCTTCCTATTTGTAAATCTTATTCCTTATGGATTGGGACAATGAAGGGCAGAATTTGGACTTTCAGAATCTTTTTAAAGGAGGACAAGCTAACAGAATATGGGAGATAGTGGATTTTCATTTTTTTTCAGGAAAGTTTCTCTCCTTTGCTTTCAGAAATCATCTACAATGTATGCCAAGTTCCTACTGCCATCAACTCCTTCCTCAGAGGGTTGCTTCTCCAGTGGTTCCTGCACACAGTAAACACCGAGGTAGCATGGGGAGGGAGTTCAGAGAAATGAGACTTTGCATCCATTTCTGGGACTCTGGGGAGTGGTCATGGATGAATTGACCTTTTGACTGGCATCTGAAGAGCAGGATCTTTGATTTTCAGATTTTGGGCGAAAGATTTCCTTGCCTATTAAGTAGAATGAGCCTATGGTGAACCTGGATCCAGAGGTGAGGGAGCAATACAAGTTTTGAAGAATTACATGCAATGTTGTTCACAGATGAGCCTGGAAAAGAGGTAGAGAAGTGGGGATTCTTTCAAGTGTCTGAGTAGAGGATGTTGATGTCCTGAGCAAAGATCTCCAGCACACATATTTAAAGCCACTTCGAACTTCTCTGTGGGGCAGGTTTCAAATGCCTGGCATATGGTAGCTTCTCAGAGAGTGCACCATGACGGAGTGAACTGCATAATGCAAACAAGGTAATTTCAGAACATCTCAGAGTTGCCCACAAATTATTTGCCTGAGGTTTAGTTGTAAGGAACGCTATAGAATATGTTAGCCTCAATATTTGGCCCCAATTCCAGCCATTAAAACACTGGCCTTTTCCTTTGGGGGTGCCCAGGGTTGACCTGGGCACTTGTCATGTGCTCTTATGTAGAGCCTCTCTCTGCGGATGCAAACTGTCTTTGTTGGGGGCTGTGCCTGTTCTTTTCTTGTTTAAAACAACAATAAGAACTACAAACCCCAGCACCTTAGATTTATCCACATATATCCATAAAAGCCTAGCAACCAAAGGTATTATCTTTTTTCGGAAGAAGTAGAGCACTTTTAAGGTTCAGAAATATATATATATATATATATATATATATATATATATATATAAATTGGGTTCTGAAATGGTCATTTTCCCCCCTCAGCTATGCCATTATAGTGATCAGCCAAGCTTCGGCAAGGTAAATACTTTTGGAAAATAAGTGGAAATTTGCTGCAAATCAGTCCCTTTTGTGCATGGCCGCGGGAGCGTGTTGAAATGTTTGGACACTAATACCCATTCATTTTCTTGGCTCCATAAATAAAAGCCGCCAGCTCTGTGGCGGCCGTGAAATGGTATTCTTCAGGGCCCAGCAGGAACCCCCATCCTTATTACCACTGCAGGGGGCAGGACAGGCCCAAAATAGCAAGACAACTAAATCAAGACATTTTCAATGTCTAACAAAATGACTGTGTTTTAGAAAGAACCAAAAGGTTGGAAAAAATTGGACAGCTTTTGTCCTTAGTGTAATACTTTTGTTAAAAGAGTTCAGATGGGAAAAAAGGAATCTTTTAAAAATGCATAAGCATATTTCTGAATATCATTTAAAATCTCCAAAGATCTCATGAAACTGTAAATCGGATGCACTGATGTGGTCCGTCATCAGAGGACTTGGAGTGAAGATAGCTTCCATCTGGGGAGCCCAGAGCACGGATTAAAACTTGGGCTGTCGGGAGGACTGTGCTTGTGGGTGCGATGGGCAGATAGCCTCAAGAGAAGGTCAGGCAGGCTTTTGAAGGACCCTAGCAACTATTTTGGCCTTTTCTCCCCCTCAACAGTCTAGTAAACCTGAACAAGTTTTTGCTCTTATTCTGTCTTTTATCCCAGAGGAAAACTGAGCAGAGGTATTTCCAAAGAGGCATAAAGACAGAGCAATGACTTGACAGGGAGGGGGATGTTGGAGAAAAGGGTTCAGAAGATATTTTTGGATTTTTTTCCTCTCACTGTTACTCTGCCTTGAAAGTAAAGAAGTACTGTTCACCCATTCTGAATAAACAATAAATTCCTCCTGTTGTCATAATACAGCCCATAAGTATCCAGTCCAATAACAATTAGTGCTGACTTTTTTTTTTGCACAGTGCAATGCTACATGGCTGACATTATAATAATTAAGCCCAGAAATGTAGAATAATTCTGACACAAACCAGTCATTTTGTGTAGTATAACTCAAAAGATTTCCTCAAAATGTAAACACTGGAAGTCTTGCCAAATCTCTTGAAGTTGACATGCCACTCCAGTCTAAAACAAGGGCCTCTTGGATTTTTGAAAGTTGATAAACAAAGAGGAAACTATCTTTTCTGTCCCCCCCCCATCTCATCTTCAGCCTTTTATGACTCAGACTTTAATGAGAACCATAAACATTACCTTGCCTAATAAAAATTCCAGTATTTCAGAGCTGGCTCAGAGAATGTGAACCACATCTGGTGACAACTGGAGCTAATTAATATCTTTATAGGTGTCTTCCATCCGCTAGAGTTTAAACAGAAATAGTCAGGGGTGCTTACATCAAAGCCCGAGGCAATTGAGGGCTGTTGCTTGCTTTCCAGTCTGAACCGATAACAAGTAGACCAGTTTTTAGAGGATTGTAAAAGCTAAGTGTGGAGATGGTTCATGCAGAGAAGCACTTGGCTCCACTGTCCTTGTCATTCTCCGTTCTGCCATTTCCTGGTTCCGTCTGCTCTAATCTAGCCTGGCCAGTTCGCCAGACATATGGACAAGCAACAGGGAAAAAATAATAAAAAGAGGGCTGAGGGAAGCTAACAAAGAGCTACGCTGAGATTTCGACAAAGCACATAGTGACCCAGACGTGCACGCTCTTGCTAAGATCTTTAAAATTCTGCTCTGTCCAGCCTTTGCTTATGGCACAGACAAGGTGGACCTAATAAGACCAAGTGGAAATGAGAGAGCAAGATGAACTAGAGCAAGTGGTGCTAATATGTGTTTTGAAGTGTACCAATTGGCCCAGTGCATCACAGCTCTAGGCTAAACATGCAGGTGGCTGAGGGCTTGTTTTTCAAAGGTTATCCTACAAAGAGCAAGCCAGCCCTTTTCTGTCAATATGGTCCAGTACCCCAGGAGCTCCTGCACAACAGAAAATAGTGACATCAACCTGACCGTGGTTAAGTACAGAACATGCTGCAGGTTCACGGGTTTGCAGTCGGGGACAATAAAGCAAAAATAAAGACCCTTGCCTGGTGGGCCCCAGCTGTTATTAGCCATGCTGTGAGATCAGGGAAAGGTAGGATATGGACTGCCATTTCAATTGGGACCAGGTTAACCTTTCAATTGGAGGAGAAGGAAAACAAGAGGAAGACAGTCCTTAGAATGAACGGAGGGGCCAAATGACAATACAATTTGCATAATCGGTGTTTAATGCTTCACTAATAGAGACCACATTTCCTTCACAAGTGTCAATTTTCTTTAGAAGGATGGGCAGAGAACCCTACCACCTCAAAGTGCAGCCAGTGAGTGTACTCTCCAGTACTCATTTAACATGTATTTTCTGAGACTTACAGCTTCATAGGGGGAGGCCTCTAAATGTGCAGATGAGAAGTAGAATTTATTCTGGCCCAGCCTCCAGGGCTGACTTCGTGATTTTCAGAAGGAGGCTTATGCACCTTGCTTCAGCTCCTTTACTTGGAGAAAGGATTATGAAGTGCTTTTGCATGAATGTGTATGTGAAGATGCACTCTGCAGAAGGTGAAGGAAGTCACAGGGAATATCAGCTACAAAACCTGTAGGAACTGACAGCTTGCAATAAGGAGGAGAGTAGAACCAGAATTTCTCACAAGACTGGGATCTTAGCCCTTGGGTTCTGTCTATCTGTGATCTGTCAGTCAGCTATCTGTCTACCTACACACCTACCTACATATCATCTGTCTGTCTGGATGTCTATCTATCTATCTATCTATCATCTACCTACCTAACACCTGTTATTTCTGGTCCCACCCCAGTCAAACCATATGTTTCACTTTCCACATGAAAGTCAAGGAACCTTGCAAATCTAAAACATAAAAATTCACATTGAAGCTAGAAAAGAAAGATACCAAAAGAAGAAATCTGATGTTTGCTTATAGTTTGGAAAAGAAGCCTGTTTTTAGGATCCAAGGCTGCTGCTAATCTGGTTCAGTGATTCTGAGGTGGGGGTGAGGGTACCAGAAGGCAGGGTACATACAGGTTGTGTGCTTCTTACATCATTCCCACAAAGAGAGAGTTTCCTCTTTCCCCAATTATTTAATCTATTTAAAAATTATAAAATACATGATGGAGAAAAGTAGATTAGGAAAAAAGTGACTTCAAAGAGAGCAAATGTTGGTGGCACATTCCATTCAATTGCAATGATCTTTGTGCTTTTCTCCACTACAGAGTCATGATAATGGCGGGTGTAAGTTGGGTCATGCTTTTGCCACCAGAAGCATAGTTTTATTTGGCTGCATGACACTTTATCTTCTAGGGAAAACTTTTGCATTTTATCAAATGTTTTATTCAATATTAAATGATACTACTAGAAAAGATGCAATTAGACCATTTTGTAGAATGATTTCATTTTCAGTTGAGATTCTTTCCTTTTTTAAAATTATGTATGTATTTGACTATCACAGGAGAGAGAGAGAGAGAGAGAGAGAGAGAGAGAGAGATTGCTCTTCCAACTACTGAAACCACTGGTTCATTTCTCAAATGGTGACAATGATCAAATCTGGGCCAGACTGAAACCGGGAGCCAGGAGCTTCACCCAGGTCTCCCATGTGGGTGGCAGGAGCCCAAGCACTTGGGCCATCTTCTGCTGATTGTCCCAGGCCACTAGCAGAGAGTTGGATCAGAAGTGGAGCAGCCGGGGAATGAACTGGTGCCCATAATGGATGCCAGCATTGCAGGAGGTGGCTTTACCCACTACGTCACAACACTGGCCCTGAGCTTATTTTCTTAATGTAAATTCTTGTGAAAAGAGTA
Organism: Oryctolagus cuniculus; assembly: GCF_964237555.1. NCBI lineage: Eukaryota > Metazoa > Chordata > Mammalia > Lagomorpha > Leporidae > Oryctolagus > Oryctolagus cuniculus. The sequence goes on from NC_091443.1 coordinate 6,694,708, forward strand.
TACTTAACTTTTTAAAGATGACAGATTTCAACAGCATCTTCACTGTAATACTTTTTTTAAAAAAAAAAAAGTGCTTGAATTCTTTGAGCTGTAGCTCCCAGGACAAAAAGGAAAATATAATACTTTTAAAGCACACCCACACACATCACACATCTTTTATGCCTAGCAATCAGAACGGGAAGTTGTCACACACAGATAGAAAGTCGCATGGTACCCAACCTGCTGGCCTCACCCAGCCTGTGCACACTAGTTGATTGCCAGCATTGACTGATTGTTTAATGAAACTTGCAGTGTATGCTTCTCTTATACTATGTGCATGATTAGATCCGGCTCAGAAAGCATGTGGGATTGAGAGGGCCTGTGTACTGCATGACTCTGACCTAAAGAGTCATCTAGAATATATATATATATATACACACACACACACACACACACATATACATATATTTATGTTTTTAAGATTTTATTTATTTATTTGAGAGGCAGAGTTACAGACAGAGAGAGGCAGAGACAGAGGGAAAGGACTTCTGTCCACTGGTTTACTCCTCAAGAGGCCACAACTGCAGGAGCTGGCCTGATCTGAAGCTAGGAGCCAGGAGCTTCCTCCAGGTCTTCCATGTGAGCGTAGGGGCCCGAGCACTTGGGCCGTCTCCTACGGCTTTCCCAGGCACATTAGCAGGGTGCTGGATCAGAAGTTGTGCAGCCAGGATGTAAACTGGTGCGCATATTCGATGTCAGCCCCACAGGTGGAGGCTTAGCCTACTATGCCACAACACAAGTCCCTAATGTATTTGGTTTTGCTCTCATTATGGTAACTGATAATCTAATGAACAGGGCTTTCTTCTTCTTTCCTTAGACTTTAGTCTGGCTTAGCATCTGCTGTTCTGCTAAGATTTCAATTCTTTGACTGTTTCTGATGGATGAAAACTAACCCTGTGTTCACAGAGAACCTAGGCCAAAGCATTTTCAATGATTAATAGGTATACAGACTCTTAAGCCAATATTTTTACTGGTAAACTGGTGTTATATTTTATAAGACAAGAGATGTGCTTGTGAAAACCTATGCACAACACTTTTGTGTTCAATTTTGGGATTGTCACTTTTATGAAATTTTTTCTTATCAAAACCAAATATTTTTGGTTGAGTTTTCCAACATTTTGAAAGTCCAGAGTTGCTTTAGACCTTTAAAAATTCCATGTACCAAGGCTAATTGGCTAGAAAAACTAAGTAATACACTTATTATTTTACAAGTTAATCCAAAAATGAAGTTGATTGTAAGTCCTAATGTTATAGATACCCCAAATCGAGAAGAATCAATCCACAGGAATCATATAATTCAATATGATAAAAAAAGCTCATAAAGAGAGCATTTTTCTTTGAACAAAGGAACCACTGCTCATGTGTTTGAATGGTTTCTATTAAACAGTCTCCTTACTAGTATCTGATAGTAGATTAAAATGTCACAGATTAGATTAAATAAAAGGGTGGAGAAAAAACTGTGAAGTGGAGAATCAGGAGCACCATTACATTTTATTAGAGATTAAAATGCAAACTCATAAAAGTGATGGGTTTCTTAACATAGTAAGTTGAAATAAAAAAGAATAAGTTTCACACTATTTGCATAAGGATTTAAGAAAGGAACACACTTTTGAATGAAATTGTAACCACATTTATGATTGGTTAGGTTCTCTCAGTTTCTTTAATTAAAGAATGGATGACTGACTACTCTTTTGCTTCTGACCTTGGTGCAAGTCTCATGGAAAACAAATAGTACCTTCCTGAAAACACTGGACAAGGCTCTTGTTGAAGTAAACACTCACACTGATAACTATGGAATCCATTCCCGGTGGGTAGGGAGAGGCTATGAATAACACTCTTCCGTGTAGTACAACGCTAGCAAAGGATTAGTCAGTCCATACTCTCCTATGACTTGAGAAAAACCTACCACATTTATATAAGACCATAATTGTGTAGACCTGTTGTTAAGTGTTGCCATCACAAATGGCAATCACACTGAATTGGGAAACACTTCGTGGTGTAAAGAACATAAGGCTAAAATATCCCTTCTCAGCCTTCTTCTACCTCATTCTTCACCAGTCTTCATTTGCCAATATGCTTTCTATTTAAAAGGGAAATCAGATAAAGTTTAGTAGTTGAGCCATCATTTTGTTCCCATGGCAAATAAATTAGTTTCAGAACTACATTAAATCCTATCTTATTTCATGCAAAACTTATATGAAACCACAAGTTGGTGCTGAGTGATAGGTAGACCTCACCACATCCAGAGACGTATGTAGAATTCCAGTTAGCAATCTGAAATGAATCCAAACCATTCTGGCTTGGAAACTTAACAAATATGTTTCATCACAAAGCTTCTGGTATAACATAAATGGATACAAATTATAAGCATCTACCATAATTATATACATAGTTAATTCTACCAGCTGCTTTTAAACATGGCTGGGAAGCATGGGGATTAATATTAAATAATATTGGTGACTCAAATTCCAATAAAATCATGGTTTTTATTCCAATTATTTTATATGCAAACTTAAAACACTGTCTGGTATATATTCTTCTCATTCATATGCTCTTTCCTAAGATATTTATATAGCGGAGTACTCTCTCAAGGCCTGCATTAGAAAAACAAGAGTAATTATACTAACATATCTTCTAATATCCGAACAGGGATTTTTCTTCAATAAATAAATGAAGAGTGGAATTGGAGGTGAACAAAGATAAAAAGGCATCAAAGGAAAATTCATGCTTATTGAGTGTGTATATTTTACACACTTTACATACATTGTCTTATAATCTTCACAACAGCACTTAGGTTTTATTATTATCACCTCATTTCGCTTTTAGAAATTGTATTTATTTTGAAAGAAACAAACAAGTAGAGGTCTCCTCTATCTGCTAGCTCATTCCCTAAATGCTCACAACAGCAGGTGCGGGCCAGGTCAAAGCCAGGAGCTAGCAACTCAATCCAGACCTCCCACACGTGTGGAAGATACTCAACCACCTGAATCACCACCATACCTCCCAAGGTCTGCATTAGCAAGAGCTTGGAATCAAGAGCCAGAACCAGGACTTCACCCCAACAAGTAATGTGATGTGGAATGCAGATGTCTCAACCTCTATGCCAAATGCCGCTCTTATCATGCCAATTACATGAAGAAGAAAGGGATACTCAAAGATGAAGTCACTTGCCAGAGACCAGAGTTCTAATGGTGAAGTTGGGATTCACATACGTCCACTTGACTTCAAAGTCTTTCTGACGTGAACATATTACCCATTAAGAAATTATTCTGATGCTGTTTGGGTTTTACGGAATGTTAAGACGAACACATATTCTTTCTTTTCTGCTGGTAAGGTTCTCAGTGTTTGAGTTTATCTCACATGGGATTCAAAATGACCTGCAGCATAGAAAATATTGATTACCTTTCTGTATAGCGATGCCACCCCAGAATTGTCTCCTACTGCTGCTATCCTGAACCAGGAAACTCATGTCCTTGTCTTTTCCAACAGCACATACTTCTCCTGACGGATGTTTCTAAAGTTAACATTCCACCCCAATGAAGATTCAGCAGAGCTACAGGGATGTACTCAGCTCCCCACTCAGGAGACAGCAGCTTGAGACATCACCCCATGCCAGCAAAGAGGGCCTCATCGCCCCATGTCAGCAGGATGTAGCTCTAAAGACAGATCATCATCCCTCTACCCCTCCTGGACTTTTGAGACTAATGTCATCCCATATAATTCCTGCTTTATAAAAAATATAAGGGGGAATGTTAGTAAAATGACACAGTCTTATCTACGGTGTGATCTACACCCCGACACCATCCTAGACTCTAGCCCCTGCCACCATTGTTGGAAGCCAGGGGGCCACATGGCCTAATGGGATTCACTGCTCCTGCTTCCCTGCCTGTCCCCCTGCCCCCAGCAATGTTTTCAAAGGGCCTGTCCCTGAACAAATGGTTCTCTTTCTTTTCATCTCCGGATCTCTCTCCCTCTGTCTGTCTCTTGATCTCTCTCTGGGTCTCTTTCTTACATTCTCCTTCTCTCTTTCCCTCTATGCCCCTTCCCTCTGGTCTGTCGGGTTTTCCCAAAAAAGCCTTTCCCTAAAAAAAAAAATTCAGCAGAGATTCTTAAAATCATAGCATTTGTCCTCAAACTATAGAGTTCCATGGACTGGGGTGGTGGTGGTTAATACAAATAACTACAAGGGAATTAAACAGATCTTTTTCTTCATTGAGTTTTTTATGTTGGCAGATTTTCGCAACGTAACACAACCTTCATGATTCTTACAGGGAGAAGCATGAAGAAAAACAGATGATGGGTTGACCTACTATTTTTTCATTTTACATCATGATTTGCAACAGATTTCCTTCTCTTTTGGAAATAAAAAAAATTGAGCGTTCTTCTCTGGTTTTGAAAGGATCTGGAAAATCCAGCGAAAAGAGTTGAACCAAGAACACTGGGAATGGAAGTATCTCTGTGTATCTGGTAGCACTGCATCTGCAGGTTCTACAGCTGTCTGGAAAACCCCACAGAGAAGGCCACCTGTGGGAGCACAAGCCCTTCAGTCTCGGGTGGGGGTGGGGTGTTCATTCATGCGCTTTCACCTCTGTGCTTTGCGGTCTCATAGCCAGCAGCGGCACTCTGTGTGGCATGCAACCTGGTGATGGCTTTTCTGCAGTGCACACCTGTCCGTGAGGAATGGCAATGAGACTCCCAACTCATTTCACGTAGGCTACTGCACCACAGTGGATGTTAATGACTTTGGAGTGTTTTGTCTTTGACAATAAGCTGGAATCTTGACTATGCAATTGACTGCAACGACATAAATTGCTATTTGGAATGAATCTTAATATATACACTTGTGTATATGAATACAGCTAGCTGCACTTTCCCCATACGATCATGGTTGTTAACATCCTACCCATTTTAAGTGAGCAAATTTGAATAAAATGGCTGCGTAATACATTCCGTGTTAACATCAGCTATTTAAAAAGCCCAAGGATTAAAAGTTAATTCCATCCTTTTAATTCAAGGGACATATAAATGGCATTATGGGTAGAGCCAACTCCTCTTTTATCAGTCCTTTCATGCTGCCTCCTCACTAATTCTTGGTTGTTCAAATGCTACCTACATAATAAAAGCCTTGAGTTAATTTACTAAGATTTTACACCAGTGCAAATGAAAGAAAGGAAAGTGCTAAACAAGGCAATTAGCACTCTGTTTAGTGCACTCCCAAAATAAATGTAGGCAATTTACAATTTGGCAAATGGCACTCTATCCAGATCCAACTCATTTATGCCTAAGGGGGTGGTACAGTTCATTAGGGGGAAAAAGTGTTTATATATATTATGCTATTGAGGCCCAACCCATTTTGTACTACAGCAACAGATGTGACTCCTCCTGAGGTTTATTAGTGTTTCTTGCAGAAAAATGCCAAACTATTATACTTTCAAATAAATGGTCCAAAAACAATGCTTTTCCTATTGAGTATTAGTAGCTAGCTTTACAAGAGTGGGGAGGGGGGAGGGAGGATAAGTGTGTATAAGGCATAGTTTGCAAAACTTATAGTTCTGGGTTGGAGCCTCTTTTGTGGCTCAGAGCATGCGTTTCCACTCCGATTCCAGTTGCTGAGTTCTGCTGGAAGTGCTCACTTGAAGTACTGCTGACTGTTTCTTAATTGACAGGAAGGTTGCTCCCAGCCTTTCATGTTTATTCTTGTAAGCCCCTTATTAGTGCAAAAATAATAGATGTTGTTAATGCAGAATCACAAGCAACATTAATATTTAAGATGCTGGAATGATAAAGGTTAAACATGTGTTTGGATTGCTTTTGAACAAGGAGATTTACGAAATAGTTGGGAAGCATAATGATGGGCCAAACTTGGAACGATTTAGCCCCACTCTAAGTCTGTCTTTCTTTGGAATTTACTGTATTTTGGAAAACAGAGTTCTGACATGTCACTATCACATATTAACATCACTTAGAATTTGTGCTCCCACTGGAAAAGCAATCTGAAAAATTTACATCGGAGAAAGAGAGGTGCAATAAAATGCATCAACCTCCCTGTACTTTCGTTTACTTCTGAGTCTATACAGTTCCAGTCTGTGATGTAAAAAAACGAAGAAGAAGAAGAAAAGGAGAAGACACAGCAAAGTAAAAGCATTCTTTTGTGCCCTCTAGCTGCTGGAAGCACACATGGAAAGTAAAATCCTTTGATGACTGAATTCACCTCATCTGGCTTGGGATAGGGAAAGCCACGATTCCGACCAGCTGACGTTCCTTTTCCTTTATAAACAGATACCCAGATAAATAAAAGTTTACCTTCTTGGATTAACTGCATTCTCATTTTCAGAAGTCAAAGCAGAGTAATAATTCATGAAGGACTCGGAAAATGAAACTGGGATATCACGCCTCTCAAGCAGTTAATTAATACGACATGTATTTAAACTACGCGTATTTCGGTATTGATCACTGATTTTAATCCTGTTTCTAATGGAAGTTGAGTAGGAATTGCTGTCTGGAGTGACTTTTGTTTGTTTTGTGAATAGTGTAATTGCTTTTAGAATTGGTGGCAAGGCTAGGCTGCGTATAGAAATTTTGGAAAATGAATGAGGTGTCTTTCATTTACACGGAACCTTCTGCTTTAGGGTCATTGTTGGCATGAGATTTTATCTAAATCTGCCCTTAAGAAAACGTCGAGCCTTTGGAAGTCCAGTCCTGGTGGCAGTTTGGGCTGCAGCCCTTTAAAGCCAGGCTGCATGTGAGCTCTGAAATTCAGCGCCCTGAGTGACCCAGCTGCTTCCGCAGGGGATAGGGTTCTGCAGAGGCGGAATATGTGGCTTACTTGCGGGCTGACTGCGCCCGGGGAAGAGCTGAGCACCCACCACATTGCAGGATTCGCTGCTGAGGGGTAAAGCTTTGCCATGTGGCCCATGCATGCTGCCCGGAACTGTGAAAAAGAAATGGCTTGAAATTTGCAGAATTCAACAAAAGCAATAAAACCACTTCTCCAGGTTTCTTCAGAAAATGGCTCCAGAGTGCCCAACATTTTTCCTGTGTATCCTGGACAGTGTGGATGCGGGGGGAGGGGTGGACATGGCGGGAAGAGAGTTGAGCTGTTTAATGATTCAAGGAGATAGACGCGAACACTTTTTTTCTTTCCTTCCCTGAAGTGCAGGCACAGTTCAGAGGCCTCCGCTGAGGAGTCTCCCAGCCACATTCCTGGCAGTTCCCACTACAGCGGCGAATTCACCTGCGAAGCTTCATCTCAGCAGATGTTCTAAGTGGCGCCTCCTGAGTTGCTCTTGTGTGATGGAGAAATATGAAAATCAAGTTAAATCAGATTAGGCAGCAGAGTAAGAAAATAAAGGTCAGGTCCACCAGCATCTGAGTAAACAGGCTATGGCAACATGGCCATCTCCAGTCAGGAACTAATTAGGGGCTGATTGTCCTTTCCTGGTGAAACCTCAAAAATGCACGGTGGTGAATTATTAAAAACAACAACAAAAATACAATGAAACCCCCACACTCTGCAGCACGCCAGATGAAAAGACAGGGAACGGTGCTATCCTGCAGAATCCTGTCTCCAGGATAGAGATAGTCCCTCAATCCCCAGCTCTCTTTGTTTTGATCACAATTTTTCTTCCTTGAAGGGAGCAGGGACTACGCTCTGAGCCTGTCTGTGTTACAGCTCCCTTACCTTTGTCTGCCTATCTCAGCTGGTATTTAATTGGTCAGCAATAGGAGGGAAGTCTCCTTTGAGGTAATGAATATTGACTGTTTATGTTGAAATGTCACTGTGAAAAGAAAGCCCAGCACCAAAGAGGGAGAACCCAGTGTGAGAGTCTCAGACACAAAGGAGACACCAGTGAAACGGAGCCCTTGAAAAGCAAAGCAGCTGAAATTCAAAGAGCAGATGAAACAGAAATGGCCTACATGTGTGGGAATCTTAAGCCAGCAGTTGACAGGTGAAAAAGTCATTATTTTACCTGTTACCACCAAATGGAAAGATGTGTTTTTCCTAAAACAGCATTGAGGCTGCAACCCATAGCTGTGTTTTAATTGAGAGACTGCCCTCATATGTTAATGAATGATTTTCATTTCAAGAAGGTAAACAGGTAAAGCTGGCAGTGACTGCACGGATTCTACAGGGTAGAAAAGCAGAGAGAGCAGTGGCACTTTGTCGGGGTGGTTAGGTCCCGCCTGTTCAGACAGATCTGCCGGATCTGAGAAGTTCTGGTGGTGGCCATTAGAGCTTTTTATGGTAAACAAGGAAAGAGCAAATGTTGTCCCAAGCCAAGAAAAGTGTGCTGGTTCGTTTCACTGGATTGAAAGCATTGGGTCGTGGAAGAATTTGGGATATTTTTTTCTGTACATCTGGGTCATCTGAGGGCAGCCGGGGGCTGACAGCTGAAATCCTGCTTTTTTAATCCTCCCTGCTCTGCCCGAACACTGCCACAGGGAAGTGTGGTTTTTTTGCCTTTCCTCCCCCACAATGGAATCTCATGTCACCCCGTGAGTCGGATTTTCCCTTCCTGTATTTCTCCCAAATGGCGACCAGAGGGACGAGTAATATCACAGAAAGACAGTGCATAGGGAGTTTCTCTGTGATTTCAACAAGTAAGTTCTAATGTTACCAAGGTTTTGGGTTTGAGGGACCACCTCTTTGTCCGCTTTTGGGATCTGTGGCCAATTTGCAAATTAATGATGGCCACAAGTGTTGTATTGCTTGCCTTTTCATTGCAGAAGAGAAGGAAAAGAAACAGAGGCATACTATGTAATTACTGAGTTCACACTCACTGGAAAAATAAAAAGAGAATCGAGAGAAACTTGCTTTTGGTGCCCACGCGCAGGCAGCTGTATTTGCAGAATGGTTTTACTGTTCACATATTCACATAAAGTTCACATATTCAGACTTTATCATAAGCGGGACCCCATCACCACAAGAGATCGTTTCGTTTCTCTTAGGATGCCAAATGCAAAAAGGGTTCCCAGCTTTTATTGCCCAACCACTCAATTATGTTTATTAAAAGCTCGATAAATAAAAGATGACATCTTTAGTCACACCCTGCATTTGCTTGAACCCTAACCCATGACACTCACCTAACTCGAACTAACAAGCTGCGTGCTCCACCAAGAGTGATATCTCTTCATTAGCAAGATCCATTTCACCTTTAAAAACCCTTGGCTTCCCGTTTGCATTAAGAGAGATTGAGACGTCTTGGGTCTCTCAATGACATTTAGGAATCCTCCCAGACAAAAAAGGAAGTCATTACATCTCCAGTTCACCTGCAAAGAAGATGTCATTAAAAGAGGAAGCAAAATGAAACCCTGTCAACTTGTTAGGGCCCAAAAGGTAATTCTGCCATCAAATATGGAGCTGGGGAATGATACAGAATCCTATTATTACTGACATGAAAGAACCTGCTGGTGTCAAAGGTGGCCCTGCCAGAAAAGTTCAGGTGTTGCTAAATTCATTAACGTGTCACTTTGAAAAGACGTGATGTCATTCCTGTTGTCTGCAGGGATGAGAACTGGAATCTCCTTGCTCCTGTCAACACACTATCATCTTAATTTCGTTTGGTCTGCACCTTCTTTGCCATCTGTAAGGGGTTAAGGGCCATGGGCAATGGCTTCTTAAAGGGCTACTAATATTTGACATATATCATTTCAATCTGCCCTTTCATCGCCACACACGACCATCAGAAAACAATATTGTTAAGTCAACACTACTTGTGATAGTTCGCCTGACAGATTTTTGCTAATGAGTGTGGTAGAGGGACAGTGAATCTCTTCCTGCTCTTGTATTTATTTTTAGTGTGAAAGGTAAAAGAGAAATAATACTAATTCTGCTTCCTAAGATGATATGTTTCCACGCAACCAGGAGAAATTTTGATAGTAATTTGACATTTAAATCTCCAGACATTGGGAAAGTTCTCTTTTTCATTTATGAACCTTTTCCTCACATTTTACTGCAATGGATTCTCCTGAAAATTTAAGGGATTTCATGAAGGACTCCTGATAAACAGAATCTAAATGAACGATATGCTTTTGACATAATAAAGGATGTTTACTTGGCAACTTATACCTAAATTTTTAATCAGAAAATATTAGAGCGGTTATAGTACAGAGCACAGCATCAAATAAAGTAAGCCATTTTGTGAGTCAAACTATCTTTAATATTAACATATCAGCAGAAGATTTATTTTTTAATTATGTTATAACACATGCTATAGCTGTTGATTTTTAAGACAAACCAAACTGTGACAATTTAAATTTTTAAGTTCAAAATTTGAAATATACCAGTATAATATTATTTCATTTGTTATATGAATTACCTCAACAAAGTAAATTACTTATTTTTATATTTTGGTACAAAGCATTATTTATTTGCTTAATGTGTTTCAAAGGATGAGGTGGAGTTTTTTGAAATTTTCTCTTAGAAAATTTCAGTAGTGAAATGACAATGAGGAAATGACAAATAGCCTAAGAGTATAATCTAAATTGCTATTAAACCAACCACTTTGAGTTCTAATCATTATTAGTTATTTTATTTATATACATGTGAATCTTAGAAACATGTCATAGTGTTGCTCTCATAGCGCTGACGCTGTTAATCAGCGTCATTATTTCATGCATGAGAAAATTGTGTGGTCCAGAGTGCAGGTGAATGTGCAGTCTGGCTGACGACTTCAGTGTGTTCCGACTATAAACCTGAACTTGCCTTCCACCTCCACTACGCTATCCTGGCACTCAATATCCTTCAAGCCAAAAAAAAAAAAAAAACAAAAAAAAACAAAAACAGAAGTGCTTTCGTAGAGCACAGGAAATGGTCCATCTGCAAACCATATATGAAGATTCTTTAAGGAGTTTTTGGATAATGTGTATTACGAAAAAAGAATACATGGGTTTCAAAATATTTTTGTAGTAAAATAAACTTTTTTTAAATACCACTTTGCAAAAGCTTTTCTTTTTTTTCTGATGCTCACCAAATCTTGCCTTTTCCCTTTCCCCACGTGTTCTAAACAAAAATTCAAGTATTTTTCTGGAACCGGCATTCCTATTTAAAAGCAGAATAGAATAAGAAAAGCATTTTATTTTTAAGCAATGTATTTACCTGTAAATCCAGTTTGAGCATCTAAAACATAAATGAATATCTGTGTATAAATAAATAATATGTGTAAAGCATCTGGGTATGTATGGCCACATTAATGATTTCCTAACTAATCAAAGACTGCGTGCTTTTATTTCACCCCCAGACCAAAATGTGATCTTTCAGGCTCCAATTTTCAGATCCCATCTGGGATTCTCAGGCATGTACCCATACGCTGTGCGTAGACTTTTCACGAAGGACACATGCAGCGGGACAAACCTCAGCTAAAGCTACGTACAGCAGGCAGCTGCTGCAGGATCTGGGGTTAGCAGGGCCTGCCTTCATTGATATATGGAGCACTTAACCTAGTGGGAAGCACAGAGGTGGTGGGAAGTCTCCCCCTGGATGAGTTTTTCAAGTTGATCTGGTGGTTGCATTGTTGGTCTCTCTGCGTAGTAGGCAGGGGGCACACACTCTGGACTTTGTCTTGTAGGGAGAAAGAAAATCAATCTTCGTGCCCTGAAGATGGGACTGCTGATGCAGAAAGTCGCTAGGCAGTGGGGTCTGGTAAGGAAGCCTCTGAGGAAATGGCTTTGGGCTTCTAGCAAGATCCTGGACTGCTTCAGACCTCTGCAGAGACCCAGGGGAGTTCGAACATAAATAGAAAGGCTGCTTATTGGCACTGGCCCCGAGCTTGGTGTGCTTTTTGATCAAGAAAGAGGAAAAACGAGCTGAAACTGTGGATGTATCTCTGGGTTGGAAAAATAAACAGAACTGAAATGCTTTACCCTTCACTGTACCCTACTCAGGAAGCATGGTGTGCAAATTACCATCAATCATTTTCTATGAAGGCTGCTGTAACTCTTCAGATAGGTCTCCAAGTTTTCAGAGAGTGCTTTTTGTCTAAAGGTACTATTTGACATTAATGATTACCCCTAGTGATGTCATGCTCTTCCACCTGAAGATGGCTGAAGCGTTCTGCAGCTAAAACCATTTTTAAAAACATATTCTACATTACACCCACTAATGTAGTCAGTGGCTGAATTGCTGTCTCTACTTGGGAAGGCAAGGCGTGTGTTGAAAAGAACCTTTTTAATGAAGTGATCATTTTAAGACTAGAATAAAGGGTGCAAGAGCTTTTCATGGTGGCATTCAATTTCAGCTGACACTGGCCTTGTTGCTGAATTCTCTTGCCCTTTGAATGCCCCACCATTGTTCCGAGAGCACCCATTTGTGACTCAGAAAGATCACAGGTTGCAAGACCCAGAGGGTGGTACCTGGATGCATGGGGAACTCCTTGAATTTGATATTTGGGCTCTGTTTTTTGTTGTTGTTGTTGTTGTTCCAGCCCCAACTATTACGCAGTTCCACTGGCTTCACTGCTTCAATTTAATTGAAAGCAAAATTGCTTCTGCAGTCAACAAAAATAACAGCAATGATCTTTCGGATTTCTACTCTGCTTAGAATTTACAAAGTTCTTTTACTTCTCTATTGCTTTCCATTAAGAAGGGCAGGTAATTAAAAACAAGAATCTTACTTTCACATTGTTTTCAATAGTTTTATACTGTTTTTACTGTCCTATTCCAGAAGGTACAAATAAAATATTTTCTAATGACGTAAGGAGAACATATATATATATATATATATATATACACATACATACATACACATGTATATATACATTCTCCTTACATATACATGTATATGTACATGTAGGTATGCATATATGTATGTGTGTGTGTATATATATATATATATATATATAAATGCTTTTGAAACAGGGGAGGTGAATTAATTGCGGCAGCCTTGAAACCTATTTTCTCTCTCACTGCAACAGCGCTTCTGGCAGAGGCCCAAGAAGAGAACCCTTAGGTGCTGACTTTTTTACAGCAGGGAAATCCTACTTCTCGGGGGCACGAGAGGAGTGAAGCAGGTAATACCTGGTGCTGGCAGGACAGCCCCTGCTTGAACCCCTCTGCCTTCTCATTCTCCTTCCTCTTCTGACTTGTGCCCAGCAGACCACAGGCTGGAAGTGGTTCTCCAGAAACCTGGGAGGTGGAACCAGGGCTCGTCCCATTCAGATTCTCCGAAAATCTCCACCAATGGCTTAATGTGGACTCCTGGGAGTGAGTGCAAAAATCATTACTCCAAACGCTGCAATGGAGAACCAACAGAGTGGCTACGTTTCTCTTCTTATTCAGTGGGAAGGGGCGCCCAGTTTCTGTTTCTCAGCTCCTGTAAAACGCAGTCACTTGGCAGAATGCGGCAGGTCAGCAATGGGGTGTTTTGGTAGAGCGGTGGCAGAAACCTGCCATGTATCCTGCTGCCCTGATGTTAAAAAATGGAGAAATTAGGGCATGCACCTCGAGTGCTCATTCATTGTCAGCAGTAAGCTCTGTTGCTGACATTGGCTTTGAGGAGGAAATTATGACATTTAAAAGAATTTCCCTAGCTTTATAAAAAGCATGTGACTATCTATAAATATTGATCCAAAATGAGTGCAATGAATAATTTATAGTGAAATATACTTTCTTTGTCTTTCAGTTGTTAAAGCAGCTCAGGTTTTTTTGCCTTTAAAAATTATTGTTAGACGAGCATATTTTTCCTCTATCATCTTAGAGCCATTTCTTATTTTTAGAAAAAAATGTGTTATTTGTGAAGGGCGTTTGAAGTTGGGGGAAAAAAAACAACAACAATCCACACACTACCAAAATGGAAACATATTGTAGATGTTCTAGTTTCAGAGAAAATATAACTTGAGGTTTTTAAAAGAAATTTATATAATTTGTTGTCATAATTTGGTTGTCTTTGGTGCCTGTCCTCATTTTGCAGCATCGTTTAGAACTTTCTATGTTTACTGGAATAAAAATAGGGATTTCATTTGTTGGAACTAATGATTCCAACCCAAAATATACTCTTGTGTAATGAGAGCAAAATAAACAGGTGCACCCAGCATCATTCACAGTATGCCTGAGAAGGGGCAGCCCATTTATGTGCTAAATATTCTCAAACCTCACCAGGAGTTGGGCTTTAATTGATCACAATCTGGGTCATTTTTGGAATGTCTACTAATATTTTCATAAAGGCTCAAAGTGTCCTACTCTCTCCTCCTTTCTCTCTTTACCTCTAGACATAGACTGGTGGAAATTAGATTTTTTTTTTTTTTGAGAAGTGATTGGTTGTTAAGTGTCTTAAGCTTTTCATATGGTCCTAAATCTACTTAGATGAAAGAATTTTGCTTTGTATTTCCCCGTTGAGGCTGCTATTCAATCCCATATATGTTGAGTTTCATTGCTTTTTCTTTTGTATTTTGTTAGTTTTTTATTTGATTCATGTGATGGACATGAGGGCAAGAAAGTAGAAAATTACTATTAAGGCTGGAAGTTGCCTTTTTGGGAGACTTCAATCTTCGTGTGTTTTCACATCACACCCAGAACTTTTCATTGATTTAGCTCTGTGGGCCCACCCAGGGCATGCATCACAACGTGTGAAATATTAGTCAGCAGCATTTCAAACTCGTGCTTCCTAAAGTCCAGCAACGCTGTGCTATACGTCCTAGTCATTTTATATCCTTTAGGTAAACTTTAGTCCTCAAAAGGAAATCACAAGTTTCTTGTGTTGAATTTTTTTCTTTCTTTAAATTTTTTTGATTGACATTTATTTGTGCATTTTTATGGGATACAATGCAATGAAATATTTCAGCATATATATATATATATGGTTACATCACATGAACTGATCAAGTCAGGCAAGTAGCCTTCCCATTTCCTTATCTTTCCTCTGTGTTTGGGGCCAGCAAGCTCCTCTTGTCCAGTTGTTTACTCAGCATTTAATACGTTGTTGTGGACAGTATTCACTCCACTGCATTTTGGAAGACCAGAGCTTGTCACTCGTCACTTGGCACTTGTTATCTGATGTCCCTGTATCCCTCTTCTCCCCACTGTATTTGACAGACTACAAACTACATAATGCTTTCCTGAAATAACCACACAGGAATTCTCTTCAGATCACTGGAAATGCGTGCTGGCACCAAGCTCTGCCCTGGTTGGAGAGATGGTGTGATGTGGTTCAAGAGAGTACAAGGGTTTGCAATCACACAAGACTTGGATTTGAACTTGGTCTGTGCCGTGGTTGCTTCTGAACCAGGGCAAGTAACTCAACCTCCCTAATATTATTTCTCTGTGAAAGGGTTACAACAACAACAAAAATGATACCTGCTTCACAAAGTTGTTCTGAAGATTGAAGAAGAGAGCATATTTGACAAACTTGGTACTGCAACGCTGCTAAGTTAATGCCTTTCTCTTCGCCTGGAACAATAGCCCCCCATGACAGTGTCTAATAGTCTCTCATATAGAATATATATATATATATATATATATAGTCTTTCATAAAGAAAACAATGCAGTTGGTGCTCTATCTGTGTACTCCACAGCTCCAGATTTAACCAACCAAGGGTGGGTGTTTAGCTTAGTAGCTAAGATACCAGTTACGATGCTCATCTCTCACACCGGAGTCCTTGGGTTTGATACCTGGCTCGGGATTACAATCCCAGATTCCAGTAGCGCAGACAATGGAGGCAATGATGATGGCTGAAGTAACTGGATACCTGCCACTTGGACTGAGTTCTCAGCCTTGAGTTGTCACCATTTCATCATTTTTTTTTTTTGTGGGAGTGGACCAATGGATGGGAGCTCTGTCTGTCTCTCCTGTCACTCTCAAATAAATTAGAAAATTCTAAAGTAACCAACCTATTGTTTTGAAAACTTATAGCTAAGCTGAGCATATACAATTTTTTTCCTTTTCATTCTTTATTAAATGATATAGCACAATGACTATTTACATAGCATGTGCATTATATTAGGTATTAAAATAAGCTAAAGATGATTTTGGAATATAAGAGGATGTGCATAGTGTATATGCAAACACTATGACATTTGGTATATGGAACATGAACATCCTCAGATTGTGATAACCATGGGACATCTTGAAATCAAATTCCCATGGAGACGGAGGGACAACTGTTTCTCCCTGAAGTAGATGTGGTACTCCTAGTTTCTCAAAGAACAGGTCTGAATTCCCTAACTGATGTCTGATGTGACTCTTCTCTGGCCCAGTTTCCTGGCCTGGTCAGGCTCTCACTTCTTCCCGTACCTGGTGTTACAGGCCAATTGTATGCTGTTCCTTCCAGCTCCACCTGTTTTACTGCTTCAGCTCCTTGATGAATTCCCCTCATCAGGATTCTCTTTTTTCTTCTGTGTTTCCATGGCATTTTCACAAAAACATTCTGACTTAGGTTAGAACTTGTCTCTCCCTTGCTCTCTCCGATAAATTCCTTAAGTCAGGGACAGAATCTCTGCCCTCCTTGTATGACATCACTCAGTACCCAGCACATGTGCTATCAGCTCCACACTGTGAAATCTTCAAATACACCCTTAGGTGGAGTAATTTATCACGGGAACTGGGACAGTTGTCCAGGAAGAAATGCAAGACTTGATGAATGCTAGGACCAAACTCTCATCAGGTGGTCCATGACTCAGAGGTGGGACTAAGACTAAAAACCAATTCATGTTGCTGCTCAGTATCCAAAGCATTCCAAAATACATCAGACTCACTAGGGAACAAATCAGCCCACAGAATATTTGTTGGCTGTGAGATAATTATTCCTTTCTTAGCTTTTTTAAAAAACATTTATTTATTTATTTGTAGTCAGAATTACAGAATAGACAGTCAAAGGGAGAGGGAGGAGACAGGGAGCGGGAGAGGCAGAGGGAGAGGGAGAGGGAGAGAGAGGGAGAGAGAGAGAGAGAGAGAGAGAGAGAGAGAGAGAAAACGACCTCTTCCATCTGCTGGTTCACTCCCCAAATGGCTGTAATGGCCACGGATGTGCCAGGACAAAGCCAGGTGCCAGGAGTTTCTTGGGTCTCCCATTTGGGTGCAGGGGCCCAAGCACTTGGACCATTCTCTGCTGGGAAAAACTTGCTTCCCAACTGTGGGTTTGACTTAAATCTGTGTTAGAGGGGTGAGGAGTTAGTTTGAGGATTTACATGTTGGGGCATTGTCAACAGAATCTTCACAGATGATTTCAATCTAATCATATCTACTCTAGATATCTATAGGAAGGCAATGGACTTTGAAAAGCATTGGACGATGTAGTTGATAAGTGATTAGATTTTTTAAAATTTTTTCACTTATGTTTTTTAGAGCAAGTGAGAGAAAACCCATCTGCTGATTAACTTCTCAAATGGGTGGGATAGGTAGGAGTAGAACTGAAGCCAGGGACTAACAACTCAATCCAGGTCTCCCACATCAGTGGCATGGCAAGAAGATGGCTTGAGAAGAAGTCACTTGAGATGGCAAGAGGAAGTCACTTGAACCATCACTATTTGCCTCCTAGGGTCTGCATTAGCAGGAAGCTGGAGTCAGGAGCCAGAGCCAGGCATCAAACACAAACACTTCAACATGATACACGAGCATCCTTACTGATGGTTAAACTGCTAGCCCAAGTGCCTGCTTTATGACTGGATTCTAGAAAGGATCATAGCCCACATCAGGTACTTAGTGGAGCTCAATTTATGACATAACCAATTACTGAGTAGAAGCTTCTACATTCCCTTTAATATGTTTGTAGCATCATAGTAGACCATCTCTGTCCACATTATTTACATCTTGATACTAAATCAGGAATTGGTTTCTTGATTGAATGGTCAGTATGTTAAGCAAAATTTTGTTTGATATCTAAGCGTTAGATTTTCTTGAAATCTGTAGGCTCTCCTATGTTAATCACATTCTTACTAAGAAAAAAAATTCTAGTGTCATATGTTAATCCTATTATCTTTAATGGATTGAGTGTTTCTAAACGTTGTGGAGGGTGAGAAATCTTACATTAAGAACCCTTGTTACTTGGATACACTGGTGACAGAATGAAAATGTGACAATTCAACAATGCTATTTGCACCATGTTTATATTATGTCTACACCCCATGCATGGATGTATTGTCTGCATGGAAAGACTGAACCTCAGCAACATTAACATTTTTTCTTAGCTGTCTGCTCTAACAGAGGCAAGCCTAAAGGACATAAATGCCACATCCCTCAGACAATTGTGTGAATAATTCTCCCTGGGTCCATTCCTTCTGGGGTTTGGCCTTGGCTCCCAGTGTTCACAGCATTAAGAGGGTTAAAGGTTCTGGCATGGTGAATTTATTGTTGACATCTCACAGTCCTTCAAGGCAGGATCACTAATGGGTGACCTTGGGGTTCGACCATTCCAGACCTGAGAAGATCAAGTCTCACACCCTCCTGCAAGTGCTATGACCCCTCCATTCTCACTCTCCCTGGCCTAACCTTTAACTCACTGATCTTTGACCAAAGTATTAAGCAAACACCTGCTTGGGTCTGTGGTCAAAGACTATGGACTTGAAGACCTACCATAATTTCTAGTGAATAAGCTGTGGTAATAACAATGAAATATAGGGCAAATCTGCGGACATGTGAACAATAAGTAATTATATTGTCACTGACCACATACAACATAGATTCTGTAACAACCCTTGTATATGGAGAATCAATGTTAATCAAGTTGACCAGAGTTATTAATGAATTGTCAGTGAATGCACTCAGGCTTCTATTATTTGCATTAGTATTAACAATAGTGCAGCAATATTTATTTCCTATGACTAAAAGACACTAAACCTAAAATTAAGTTTAGAATACCATCAGCAGTAATACAAGCTGAATTAATATATAACAGAGGTATCAGGAATCATTAAAAAGGTTTAGATAACAAAAATTTGTCGAGATCGGTTGAAGTGAGTTTCATGCTTTAGGAGAAACTTGGAGGAAAGGTATGCTGGCTATAAGTCCGAATACTTAAATAAAGAAAAAAAAGCAGAGTTATTTGAGTTGTTCTGAATTGTTCCATTGATATTTTGTAGAAAAAGATTCTCTTAATGTGGTGAGACATGTTAAAGTACAAAATCACGAAATAAGTTTCCATAAAGGACTAAGGAAGACTTTTTACCAGAAAGAGTAGGTGTTACTGAAAAAAAAGACATCATCTACTAGCCTTCATTATTCTAATGTAAAATATTAGGGTTCATCTTTATAAATCAAAATAAGTTAAAAAATAAATTAAACCAAAAAGTCCAGATTTAACTGTTTCTTAGCTAAATATTTTGTAAATAAATTAAATGCTTCTGATAAGTCTTTTATTCCCTGCCTGAAACATTTTTCTATACTGCCCTTTTGTTTTAGCCAGTGAATATATACCTCTCCATTCTCAACATCAAAACTTGTAAACTTTCAATACCAAAAGACAATAAAAGTATAGAAGAAACTTCATACTTACATCTGCAGCCTTTTCATTATGTTATGATGTTCAGAAGTCAGCACAAAATAGTTATAGTACAGTAGAACATTATATCAAATACAATTTTTTCCTCTAAATTAAAATTGATAGTATTTTCAACAGCATATACTGGTTTCTCTTTTGTCCTGTTTTCTTTCTGATTTTGGGGGGATTTGTAACTTTTTCCCAATTTTAAATAGGTCTTACAAAGCAGAGTCAAAATGTGAAGGCGTCAGGGTCATCATCTGTTCCCCCATTCATGGCACTTCTCTTTGCCCTTCTGGAAGCCTCTCTTTCTAATTCAAACACGTTGCTCTGTGGCTACACTGGGGGAGGCAGCGATTATTTGCATCTCCATTTTATTGACAAGGAAACTGAAGCTGAAGTCACCCTGCCAGTAACTGGCAGAGCTGAGGCTTAAATTCAGGCAATCTGCCCACAAAGCCTTCCTGGTGATCCCTGTGCAACTGCCTTTTAACACAAGTGATAAATTCATCTAGCAGGCCTTGCAACTTGGTTTCTACCCCCACCAAGCCAACTCTTAGCGCCATCAATTCCATGGAGAGTGTGTGTCAAGTTCCTCCAGAGTTTCCTAAGGCCAAGAACTGAGCTTCACGTCTCTTCACTCTCCCCAAGCACTTAGCATAGCCTGGCATCCAACAGGCATCTAAAATACACATGCATAAACAAAACTAAAATAAAAGTGCATATAAATTATACAGAAAATTGTTCCTATCCTATGTAAATACTATTCAGCAAGAACCTGTCTGTATTATTTTGGTGTGTTAATCTGTGGGAGAAATTTGATTAAGTCTTTCCCTCAAATGAAACATCATGGTTTTCTTGGCCAGAAGTCTTGAAAATAGAAAGTCTTGATCTTGGGTAATCTGGGGAGATCCTCGGGGCTTGCATATGCTTTGTCTTCTTGCAGTGATGCTGTCTAACACAACCTGGATAAAGATGCTTCTAGGGTCTTTTTGCTTCTGAATCACACGGCCTGAAAATGAGGTAGTCTGAAAGCTGGGAACTCTCTTACATCACACAGAAATGCCAAATAAATTAACTTGCTTATTGAAAAGGAAATGCATCTGAATGTGATTAAATGGCATGGTTAAGAAAGATTTTTCTGATACATTTTAAGAAAACTGAGAAAACAGTTTCAATTTGCTCACTCTATTTCATAAACTCATCTTATAGGTCCTGAGTCTCAAATTTAAAAAAAATATTCTGAAATTGATGTGGAAATTAACGGAGGTTTGAGCCAAATGAGAAATGCAGGGAAAAAGTCTGATCCATGCATTTCCCTTTGCTCAAGGTAGTGGTTGCACCACAGTGTCTGCCTGACCAGGGCGACTCACTGCAAACTCAGGGCTGGCAAGACCTGGAGCCCCTAGGGGAAGGCACCAGCTTACATGCTGATGTTAGCAAGCGCTGTTCTTAAACACTGCCTGCTTTGCTTCCACAAGGGAAATTTCATCAGCAAATTTCTGCACCCATGTTACATAGTAATTCCTTTTGTCAGATGGAAGCATTAGTGAAATGATTCAAACTGCTTCAAAAAATACTGTGAATGAAGTGAAACTGTTTGCACTAATACTGGCATAGTAGGCGCCTGAAATATCTTTAGCTAGAGTTTATCACGAATAGTCACAGATAGGATTTCTCCTTTGGAAGAAAAGGATTTGTGATTTACTGCTATGGGTGGTGGAGAGCCATTTCTTATTATGAGTGTCTTCAGAAACATAAATGGTTCTGAATTTTCAAATTAGGCATTATTCAAAGAAATCAACAATTGAAAGCTTCCCTAATGACTCCTTATGCAGACGCATCTATAGACACATATATGAACATCTTTTAAAGGCTTGTGGCATAGGGTTTTCAAAGAGAAATTCAACAGTATATGAATGGTTTGAAAAGAGCATTCCTGAATGAAAAATATGCATCAGTCAAAAGCATCAATAAATATGTCTTTTTCATATGCAAATGAAAATTTCTGAAGTAAAAGAGGCATTGTTTTATAAATAGTGAGATAATATTCTTGAAAAAGGTTACCAGTCATTACCTAAGTTATCTGCTTCATAAAGAAATTTAGAGCGCACAGTTGCTCTTTTCATTAAAATGGGCTTCACATGCAGACTCCCACTGAAAGCCAAACTCTGAATTTTAATTAGAGATAATAAATAATTGTATCACTTAGGAAACTGAAACTATTAAAGGCTGTGGGCACCACGCAACTGTATCTGAAGGGTGGGTCATGATACACACATCACACTAAAGGCAATGAGTGGAGGGTGTAAAATGGGCATCAGTGCGCCCCGATTCTTAAATGAATCAGATGGAAAAGGAAGTGCTATTGTACCAGTCGTATCTCAGTTCCAAAAGAGGGTCCACTCTGTGCTTTGGGGTGATTCTAACATTCTTTGGCCCCGAATAAGGAGGTTCCTCTCTTTAGTTTTGAGAGGAGAGGGAAGGGAGGGCAGGGCAGGGGAAGCTGTAAGTTATATTTCCTCCAAGGAGAAATAAAACCTTTATTTTTTTTTTCATCCTCCTGGCTTTTTTGCTCCTCACACTCTCCTACCGCCCCCCCCCCCTTTTTTTTAAGAAGGCACATTGACATTTTGAGAGAAATTGCTATCCCAGAGTCAAGGGCAGGAAAATTGGAGAGACAGACTTCCCCAACCTACACAGCCCAGAGGGACCAGCTGACACGCAGAAAGCAGAGACTCAAGCCATTAGAGCCAGGACTGGGGCTGACACTGACCCGGGCCACTGCCCGGCATTGTCCCACCATCTGCACAAACGTGAACTTTGCCTCCAAAACTTGGCTTCTCAATTAACATGTCCAGCTGGGGGAGAATTCCGTCATTTCCCTAATATCCTTATCGCCACTGGCCTGACATATTAATATTAAAAATATATGTGCACAGATCAGGGAATTTCTTAAGCACTTCTGTTTTTATTGCAGATAATAGGCAGGAGGTGAGAGCAGACACAATATAATTTGAAAAGCATAACCCTGATTAGGCGCTGATTGGAACGCTGTTATACCTTACATTTAAAACCTTTTCATTATTAGAACTAGCTGTCAAAACCAGGCTTTGACTCGCCCATGAAATAGATGCAAGGGCATGTGACGCTGTGCTACTTTAGTGCAAATAAATTTATAGTTCAAAGTGCCATTTTCTTTGACTATGTCCTTAAACATCAGACAACTGTCATGTACGTTGCTGAGGTGTTTGTAAAGATGGCTTGTCTGGCTTTAATTTGTTCCCTTTTAATGGACGCTCATCATCATTCTCAGTTATTGTTCATTTTAATGTGTTACACATCGGCACAGTAAAGAAGCAAAACCATGGTGTCACTACCTGATGATGAATGGGCAATATTTATGAGAGCAGGGAGGTGGAGAAGTCATTATCTGTAATCCTAGGAAGTACGAACATGCAAGGGAGGTTTTCAGATAATCTCAAAGTTAGCAGAGGCCATCTGATGTCTCTGGGATAGCCGTCCAGTTTCTGATGTCCCACTGCGTGGGTCCACATCCTGGATCTTCTCCACTGGCTAACATTGGCAGATTACTTAACTCCTCTGTCAATCATCATCTCATCTCAGAAAGGAGACATTATTGGGAAGATGATTGAGATGATATGTGAAAGGTGACCAGACCACCTGAGAAACAATTCCCACCTAGTCATACCAGCTCTCATTTGGGTGGTTAGTTGTGTTTTAAGTATATTATTGCTGCACATTTTCAAAGCCTCTGTGAAATACAGGTGCAGCAAAGCACTTACCTGCTCCTCTTGTCAATCTTTGGCAGTTTTCCCAGGTGAAAGCCTCCTTAGAGTATTCTGATGTCTATAGACCCTTTGTCTATTTCTTCCTTTTTTTAAGATTTATGTATTTATTTGAAAGTCAGAGTTACACAAAGGAGAGGCAGAGAGAGAGAGAGAGGCAGAGAGAGAGAGAGAGACAGAGAGGTCTTCCATCCGATGGTTCACTCCCCATTTGGCCACAACAGCCAGAGCTGTGCTGATCCGAAGCCAGGAGCCAGGAGCTTCTTCCAGGTCTCCCACGCGGGTGCAGGGGCCCAAGTACTTGGCCGTCTTCACTGCTTTCCCAGGCCATAGCAGAGAGCTGGATTGGAAGTGGAGCAGCTGGGACATGAACTGGAGCCCATATGAGATGCCGGCACTTCAGGCCAGGGTGTTAACCCGCTGCGCCACAGCGCCTGCCCCCTATTTCTTACTTTGAACTCATTCTGCTGTTGATATCACAGAGAACCAAGCCAAGGTTATTTCTGCCCCATCCTCCTTAAAGCGCTCAACAAAGGTCACCAAATCTGTTCTGTTAAAATCTATCTTCTTTGGGCCAATTACCAGGTTCCTCAATTCCACATATCACCCAGCATTCAGAACTGCACAGCCAAGCTTGCTTTGAAATGATCCAGAATTTGCTATGCACTGAGCTGCCTTTAGAACAACTTAAATAGTGTAGTGGTGATGGTCCAGGCAATGCAGCCTCTTAGAGCAGGGCTCAAATATGATCTCCACTGTCTACCTGTGTGGTTGAAGCACAGGGCTTAATTTTCTGAGCTTCAGTTTCATCGGCAAGGTGGGGATGGTTCTCCTATCCCAGCTGTATGGATGGCCTAGCACCCAAGAAAAGTGATAGGAGAGCAGATCATGATAGGTGACCTGGGGAAGGTGGTGGTGGTGGTGCTGCAGCACCTGGGGATATTGACTGAGCCTGAGACAACACAGTGATTTGCAGAGAAAAGGAAATCAAAGCTAGTAGTTTGTCCAGTTAAATTATTAGCCAGAGATCTGGTGATCTGGGAATGAGTGACATGGAGCAGAGAGATGTTCCTGGACAAGCGGAGTGTGGTGAGCAGTTGTGAGGCTAGAGACAATGTTTGAAGTTGTTAGAGGAACTGTAGATGCATTTATAAGGAGTCAGGTGGGAGGTGCAGAGAAAGCTGCGGGGGTCACTGGCCAGGTGTCATGCCACAGGAATCATCATGGGGCTGTTTAGGCTTCCTTCCATTTTCTTTTGATTAACTCCCCACCAGGGGAGCAGGATGCAGGAAAATGACACTCAAGTAAAAACTGAAAGTACCAGCTGACCTCCATCCAACTCACTTCACCTGTCCCAGCTTTTCTGAACACTTCTCTAGGTGGGATATTGGGGGTAACCTGTAGACTTCTATTTCAATATGTGGAGAAACTAGCTATAATAACATGCTTTTCAAAAAATAATCACAGAACGTTATTGTGTAGATCATATTTTTATGAATTTTGATTCAATGATATTTTGTTCCATTAGAGCAGTCACTTTGTAGCTCTGTTGCTGATGAAACTTGCATTTATCTCATTATCTGAGATAATCCACACTGCTTCTCCTAGTTTACATTGAAATGTTGATAAAGATTTCATCTCGCTGCTTAACTTCCTTGTTGTTCTGTGCATGACCAAACACTATCTGTGTATATGAATATATTGATCAAATGTAGCACACATTCACATATTTATTTACAGACAGAGCACTCAATTCAGCACTTGTGTACATCTCGTTACTTATCTATCATCATCATTTGTACAGACAGAAAGTCTGTTATCTGCATCTCAGCAGTAGCTGTGGAAGAGAAACAAGTTCTCTCCAAATATTGCAACAGAGCTGTCCTGTGGCTGATGGAAGGTAAGGAACAGACAGGGAATGAATACCAGTCACACACCTGCTGTGTGCCACGTACCATGCTGGGTATTATGTATATGTTATTCCTACTTAATTCTGTCAGCAACCTTAAGATGCTGATATTATTGTCCACAGTTCAGCAAGGAGGAACAAAGCTCTGAGACAGGTGAGCAAGTCATCAAAGGTTGTTCAGCTGGTTCATGGCAGCATGACTCAAGGCTGCATGGAAGGTGGGAAAGAAGGACAGGGCATTGCCAACGACACTGCTCTGACTTGGGAGGTAAGAGAGGGACAGCACATCCGCAGCTACTCTGCATCCACCATGGCCTCTGTCTGTAGCAACACCATTGTCTCAGTCACTGTGTAATCAAGGACCATTTTATTTATTTATTTTTTAAAGATTTATTTGTTTATTTGAAAGTCAGAATTACACACACAGACAGAGAGAGAGAGAGAGGTCTTCCATTTGCTGGTTCAGTCACAATGGCCAGAGCTGTGCATATCCAAAGCTAGGAGCCAGGAGCCTCCTCTGGGTCTCCCACACGGGTGCAGGGGCCCAAGGACTTGGGCCATCTTCTACTGCTTTCCCAGGCTACAGCAGAGAGCTGGATCAGAAGTGGAGCAGCCGGGTCTCAAACCGGCACCCATATGGGATGCCAGCACTGCAGGCGGCAGCTTTACCTGCTAGGCCACAACGCCTGCCCCTAGGACCATTTTAAACCCTCAGACTGCACCCCCCCAAAAATAATCACCCAGCTTCCTTCTCCACTCCTTCCTCCCATCCCCTCATATCTTAGTTACACAGTTGTGATACCCTGCAGTTAGTTCTTTTATGGTGTAAAACTTCTCATTAGATAAGTACAACCACACTAGAAAGAAATTGTAGATACGTATACCAACAGTGCTCATAAAAGCCTGAAGAAAGGTATAAGTATATATTTTCAATATCAACACAGGAAAGCTTGTTTAAATACTTAGCAGTTGGAGACAGTAAGGTATCTTATGTAAACAAATAGGTGGCTAATTTTCTTAGCATCCAATATCTTCAAATTACTCTAAGTAAGGGTTTGGAGGCAAAAGCTGAATCTTTGTAACTTAAATCCCTCTTCTAAATCCTTCAGCTTACTTCCCAGGCTACTCTGCGCAGATGTTCTGTGTACCTTAGGTCTCTTGCTTGGCTGATGGCAGGGCTTCAAAGCACTTAAGGGAAACTGGTGAACATTAGGGTCAATGAGGCAGCAGGCGGGCCTCCTGGACACTCTCATCATAGTGGGGACATGGCCATGGCACGTGGGAATCTACTCTAAGCCCATGATGATGTCCCACCTCATATCAGCCCTTCTACCAGGTGAGCAGAGGAAAGAGGGAGACTGCCTGGAACAGAGTCCCTCAGATATGTGGCAGAGCTCCTGTTACCCCAAGTCTGCTGCTTGGTGTTTTAATATGATGCAGACCAGCTGGACACAGTTAAGCAGAAGCTTAGATTGCAGTGTTATGCATTAATGTTCAGTTCTCTTCGGGCTTTGAAAATACAAATGATATAGCTTGAAAATACCCTTTAAAACATTGTTTCAATCCCCCTTTTCGGTCCCTAATGGTCAGAGGAGTGCAGGCTAAGAATCAGACTGAGGCTGAATGCTTCATTCCAACATGCTCTGTGGTGCAGAGATCTAACTGACCAGGCAACTTTAAAGGGAAGGAAGAAGGAGGAGGAACTGCAGTTCTGCGTCAGGTGCTGCGCCGTCCAGTTCTCACGTGGCTCTGTGGTGTCAGGCCTGGCTTATCCCCAGATCAAAGAGCCATCTGTCTTCCCTGGATCTATACACACCCATCCTGGGTCAGAAGAATAATCAATAGCCCTTAGTTCTCACTTCACAAAAACAAAGGAGCTGTTGGTTTGTTTACCTTTCAGATTGTGTCTTGATTAGGCATCATTAGTGACCACTGTGGAATGGAACCCTGGGTGCATGGCTAACTCAGCCTCATTTCCAGGATGCTACACACACATCATGTTCAGAGGCAGTTCCAGGGAGCAACGGGCACAAGCGCCAGCGCCACAACTGTGGAACATAATGAAAAAATTACCAAGGATTAGAGATGAAGGGACATTAGAAATAATTCATTCAAAACCCTACATTTTACAGATAAAGAAATTGGGGTAAGGGCCAGCATTGTGGCAAAATGAGTTAAGCTTCCTGAGTTACCAGCATCCCGTATCAGAGTGTGTGCTTGAGTCCTGGCTGCTCAGCCTCTGGTTCCACTTCCTGATAACATGTCCAGAAAGGCAGGAGAGGATGTCTCAAGTATCCGGGCCTCTAGCACCCATGTGGGCGTGTGGGAGACCATGATGGAATTCCAGACCTTACTATTGGGGCCATTTGGAGAGTCAATTGAAAGATGGAAAATTCTCTCTCTCTCTGTCTGTCTTCCTCTGCCATTCTGCCTTTCCAATAAAGAAATCAGTAAATCATTAAAAATGGGGTGGTGAAGGGTAGAAATCCACTCAAGGTCACTTAGCTGAATAAAGACAGTGTGAGTTAGCGATCGTATATCTGCTGTCTCATACACAGGCACATATGTATGGGAACTTCAAGAAGTTTGTAGAAAATGGAATAAAAATGCTTATTTTGATGTAAATATGTTTGAAATCCATGCACACTGTTTTCATAATAGTATTTCTCCACAAACTTATTGAAGTCCACTTACGTGCGTATGGGTGTGTTTCTTGAGTGCTAAGGATGTTAGTTAGTGTTCCTTCCCATGTGTTAAAGTTTTGAATGTACTTGGCCAGTTATTTTGTTCTCTTAGCAAGGCATGAACTAAAATAAAAAGGCAATAAACTTTGGAGAACATTTAGAAAGGGGCATTTTCCGATGACTCAGCAATGGTCCCTGGTGTTCTTATGTCCCCAGTGCCTTCTCCTTGGCTTCCCCACCTCACTGGCCACCATCAGAAACCCTTCAGAATTTATTTTATGATCCCAAGGTCCAGCATGTCTCAGTCCCAGACCCACTGTGGGATTCCCTACGGATGCCTGCAGGAGCAGCTTCCCTTGAGAGTCTAAACCCCACTGGTCAAGTTGCCCTGTGGGGGTTTGGTGTGATCTGCAAGAGGCGGTTAGGGGCGGCCAGCGTTAGGTCACTGACACACAGGTCATGCGATACACCTCCCATAAGGTGTCTGCCCTGACAGACTGTTTTGTCTGCCAGAACAATTGCCAGGAAATGTTTTCAACCTGGCAATATGGCCACACACGCTGGTCTGAGGCAGATGCTGACTGACCCGTTTTAATCAAGCAGCTCCCATTTCATTATTCTTTCCTGTTGCTCATGTCTTTCTCTTCACTCTGCATTTCATGTTTCACTATTTCCCTAGATGAGTAAAGGTGACCGCAGTGAACATAATGAAGTAGCAACAAAACATCTACACCAAATCAAGGGAAAGTCAAGTCGAAAGGAAAAGAAGACAAAGATGTGTATCAGGATTGAAGAACGTTATAGCTATGGAACACAATCCTTTTCCGTGAGCTTCCTGGTAGACAAAGCAAAGAGAGAAGTTGATCAGCTCTCTTCAAAGAACAAAAGCCTGTTCTGCCATAATGACAGAAATTACAGAATCTGTCTCTATTTCTTAATAATAAAGAAAATAGGGAGAGGTAGGAGAAAATTAATAAAGGCCGCTGGGCAACTCGTGTCTTCAATACAAGCTAAATAATGGCCACTAGAAATCGGCTGGCCCATTGACACCCAAGTTGTATGAGAGGGACTCTCTAGCAGAATTACATCTCTGTAGTATGGATTTACGGGGATTAGGATGGCTCCTGCGTCCCCACTCTCCCACACATCCAATTTATTTGATCAACCCGGACAGTGTCTGTCACCTCTGACCTCCGGGCCAAATCCAGCCTGCCCATTTCTTTACATGCTGTCTATGGTGGCTTTCAAGCTATAATGGACGAGCTAAGCAACTGACACTGTGCTCCCTGCAAAACCCAAGATAGATGCAGTCTGCTCCCCAGCAGAAAAGTTGCCCACCCCAGGGTGTGCATTAGCAGGAAGCTGGCATCAAGGGTGGAGCAAGGCCTTGAACCCAGGCATTCCAATTGGCATCTTAACTGCTAGGACAAATGCCTGGATGCTCCCTTTCTGTTGATGAAGTTTGTGATGTTCTTTGCTTTGGAACCACAGGGAAATGATGAACCGAAGTGGAAAGCATGGGTCTGCAAAGTGCCTTGCCTGGGGCTGCAGGGAGAACAGAGCGTCAAACTGAAAATGTCTTCAAGGCAAAGAAAGCGGCACACTGGCACCTGCGTGTGTATCACTGAGTGTCAGGCATGCTTGCCTCACTTGTGCTTACTAGGCATTAAAGGAACGGAAGGCATTCACGTGCATGACTGTCACTACCCGGAGGAGAAAGGACTGGGAAAGTGACTTAGATGCCCATAGTCACTGGTGCCATTTTTTATTATTATTTTTAAACATGCATTTCTTTACAAAATGCAGAAACTCAGTTTTCACTGTTCAAGGGCTATAAAACGAAAGCTTCCATTTTAGGATTATTGTCCTCAAAGGAAGAAATACAGAGAATAAAAAGTTTTGTAAAGAAAAAAATACTTTCCATAGTCTATCCCTTGAAGATATGCTATATGTTTAAAAATAGCTGGCAAACTGAATGGTGAAAAAGATTCATTTAATGAGTTGCAATGACTTTGTAACTTTCATAGCTGTTTATAATACACAAGAATGTCAAGAGTTATTTACTTATCCTATGTGATATAAAAATCTTGCCCTCTAGGAAAGTTATCTGATTAGAAATGTATGTCTTTTATTATACATAGCATTCTTGGAGACCAATTCTGATTCATGCCAGAAACTCAAAGTCAAGGATTTCTACCTCACAAAAAGTGAACAACACTGAGTTGCAACACACTCGTGTTAATCAGGTACAGTACATACTGTACTTTTTGTTGCAGACTTTCTATTAAAATGTCTCAATAGAGGGATTCTTTTTGCTATTTGTTTATTCCCATTTTCTCTTTTACTTTTATTAATCCTTTAAAACTTTTTTAATAGACACCTAAAACTTCTGCATATTTAAGGGGTATGATCTGATGTTCCATTGCATACATCTTATAATGTCCAATCAAGGTAAATACATTCAAGCATTTAACATTTCTTTATAGTAAAAACATGAAATCCTATCTCCTCGTTTTTAAAAATAAATATACAATATATTAACATGATCTATAGTCATCCTACTGTGCAATACAACCCAGAACGTCTTACTTCTATCTAACTATAGTCTAGTGCCCATCAATAAACCTTTTTCCATCTCTCCCTACTCGCCTCACTCCCCACCCTTTGATAAACATCATTACGCTTTTTTTTTTTTTTGACAGACAGAGTGGACAGTGAGAGAGAGAGAGAGACAGAGAGAAAGGTCTTCCTTTGCCGTTGGTTTACCCTCCAGTGGCCGCCGCGGCTGGCAAGCTGTGGCTGGAGCACCATGCTGATCCGATGGCAGGAGCCAGGAGCCAGGTGCTTTTCCTGGTCTCCCATGGGGTGCAGGGCCCAAGCACCTGGGCCATCCTCCACTGCACTCCCTGGCCACAGCAGAGAGCTGGCCTGGAAGAGGGGCAACCGGGACAGAATCCGGCGCCCCGACCAGGACTAGAACCCGGTGTGCCGGCGCCGCAAGGTGGAGGATTAGCCTGGTGAGCCGCAGCGCAGGCCATCATTATGCTTTTAACTTCTATGAGATAGCCTACTTTTTTAGACTCCTCATATTAGCTAGATGATGTGATATTTGCTTTTGTGTTCTTGACTTATTTTGCTCAACATGATGGCCTTCAGTTCTATGCATGCTGTCACACATGACAAGATTTCCATAATTTTTATGATTTTAATTAATTAATTAATTAATTTTGTTATTGTTGTTGTTCATTGTTTAATGAGCTTCCCTTCCGAAATCAGAACACCAGTTTGTGAGGGTAACTCCATTCGTTAGAGCAAAGACAGATCGCAGGTGTCCCTGGAGCTGCGGCACAGCCTTGATCTTAGGCAGTATTTGCGAATCCACAGCTTTTTGACCAACCTTGCGCTGCTCTGTTATCTCGTATTTCGCCTTCCTGGTGTCTGGGTTTGTGCACCTTTTTCTTCTTGAAATAAGCATCGGTGAGATGCTTCGGGAGTTTCACACCGCTGGTGTCCATTTTCGTGGAGGCGGCGATGACAGAGTTCTGGTGTGTTCTACGCAGAGGAACCTGATCCAGGGAAAGAGGCCCAGTCACAGGCAGCAAACCACTGCTCAGCCGCTGCAGGAAAACCGCCCTCTTGCCCCTGTGGCGCCCCGTGAGGACGATGAGGATGGTCCCGGGGTGATGCTGGCCCGCAGCTTCCTCGCGTGCTGGATGAAGGGCTTTTTGCGGAGGCCCAACAGCTTCCGAGGGACATCTGCGGTGGGATAGTAGGGCGGCATTTTGCGAAGCTTGGCCACCCTGGTGCCACCATTCTTGTCGCCACCAACTGGCTTCGTGACGGTAGCCAGAACCTTCTCCTTCTTCCTCTTCTTCTTCCTCTTCCTCTTCTTCTTCCTCTTCCTCTTCTTCTTCCTCTTCTTCTTCTTCTTCTTCTTCTTCTTGACAACAGAATTCAAAGATATGTTTATTTTGCTGCAAAAAAATGGATCCACATATATAAAAGATTTTCCAAAAATTCCATGAAAAACATTTACTATGAAAAACTATGCATGGCTACGGAATTCTCTGCACCAAAATGCGTTTACTTTTTTATTTCTCTCTCTCTCCTTCTTCCTTTCAATCCTGGACTTGGGAGCCGCGTACTTCCTCTTGTGCAGGGCTTTCCTGGAGTCCGTGGCGGACCGGGAGTGTCCTCCAGTCCCTCTCACCAGGACGGGGTTTCGGCTGCGTGGGGCTTCCCCTTCTTGGGCTGCTTCTCCGTGAGCGTCTTCTTCTTCGCCTTGCCGCGGGCATGATCGGCTTTCTTGGCTGGAGATTTCTTCGCAGCATCCGGCTTTGGAGCTGTAACTTTTTCACCCCCCATCTTGCAAGAGGGGAAAGAGAACTAAGGGCCCATCATTTTTGTGATTGAGTAGCATTCCCTCTTGAACACGTATCGCCTTTTCCTCGCCCGTTCCTCAGTGCACAGACACTTTGGTTCTTTCCATCTCTTTGCTATAGTGAGCAGTGCAACAGTAAACCTGGGAGTGCAGATGTCTCACTGATGGATGTATTTCATTTTCCTTGAGTATATATACCTAGGATTGGGATTTCGGGATCATATGCTAGTTCTATTTTTAGATTTTTTGAGGAACTTCCATACATTTTCCCACAATGACTGTTCTACTTGACATTTCGGCCAACAGTGTGCAAAGGTTCCCTTTTCTTCACGTCTTTGATAATACCTGTAAATTTTATCTACTCCTATTTTGAAATAAGGAGTGGCAGGTGTTTGGCACAGCAGTTGAGACACTGCTTGGGATGTCATATCTCAGGTCAGAATGACTGGGTTTGTGTCTTTGTTCAGTTTCCAAGTCCAGCTTCCTTATAATGCACCATGGGAGGCAACAGGTGATGGCTCAAATACTTGGGTCCCTGCTGTCTACATGGGAGACCTGGAATGAGTTACCAGCTCTGGACTTTGGCCTGGTTCAGCCTAGGCTGCTGCAGGCATTTGGGGAGTGAACCACCAGATGGAATAACTATTTTTGCCTGAGCTTTGTCTCCCTACCTTTCAAATAAGATGAAAATCATAAAAATAATAAAAGAAGATTCAATTAGAACACCTTGTTGAATTACAAAAAGAAAACTTACTCCTACTAAGAACTTGGACGTTTCAAATGATTTGGCTTCACCTTTTACTTTTTCTATAAAGTTTTCCCTCTCTCTCTCTCTCTCTCTCTCTCTCTTTTTTTTTTTTGCTTTCTTAAATGTTATGTGATCATAACAAGAAGGATTCTGTGAACTTCACTGAGAGTTATTAACCAGCTGAAATAGCTACCTGACCATTTTGGAAATATGTAGATAATGAAGATGTCACTTACAATGCTCCTGCATTTGGGATATGCAAAGAAAAGCAATATACAGCAACGATATCTTTGGTCAAGGAAAGAACTCAGAAATACAGGAACTCTGTCGAGGGTGGTTATCATCAGCCCATTTTCTATTCCCCATGCACAAATCATTTCATGCATTCTACAACCCAAGCCCCGGTGTTGGGCTTCAAAAGCAATTTCAGCAGCAAAATAAGGTGCTTTTCTTCAATTTTCAAGCCATTTGTACGAGGTTAGTGTTGTTTACCCACCTGGTACACTGATATTTACATACCCCTTTAAAGAAAATTGGTAGGTGTGATTTATGGAGTACTGTAAGAGCACAATTTTCCATGTAGTGCACCTAATCTGAAAGGGCACTGGCAAAGGTCACTCTGGCCATACAAATACCAAGTCTTCTCTTTGGAATAAGTTAGGATATTCATTTTTCTTGGAAAATGTCAGCAGTACCCTACTCCAGGGGTTAGTTTATGCAGATAAATGCGTAAGCCTTTAATCTTAGAGCAAAAATACTCTACACAAATGTAAAAGCAGTCCATCTATCACTGTTAAGACCTGTAATTTGTTTTTATTTAAATCTCAAGCCAGGGCGGAGTGGGCCACAGGGCCGTTAACATGGTATCTCACACATAAGCTGAGATCAAGGCACATAAACAAACACACTGGGACTCTCAGCCCAGGTGGCTGGCACGGTGTGTGGCTGCAACAGCCAGGACTGCTCTTCCTGGATGTTCTGCACTTGTGCCTTCCACAGCTGGTG
This sequence comes from Oryctolagus cuniculus, assembly GCF_964237555.1. NCBI lineage: Eukaryota > Metazoa > Chordata > Mammalia > Lagomorpha > Leporidae > Oryctolagus > Oryctolagus cuniculus. The sequence goes on from NC_091443.1 coordinate 6,728,689, forward strand.
ACTTCTTGTTCAACTCGGTGCACGGGAAATGGTGTGCTAAGTTTCTACCCCTGCCTGTGTATTCCCTGCACATGAGAAGCATTAGTCAAAATTCAAGTGAACAAAACGACATTATTGTTAAAAATTATTATAAACTGAAGGATTCACTTGAACCTAAAGAGAGAAAAACAATTTATGTCTTTTGTGAATATAACTTTTTCCCCAAAGAAAAATCTTGTTTAGAGAAAATCTCCCATGTTCCCTTAAGTAATCATCTCCAATCCTGAGATTTTACGTTTCTGCAGATGATGCACGGAACAGTGCACAACTAATTATGTCTAATACACACTTTCTACTATCTGATCCATGAAAAGTTTTATACTTCTGCCTTCTTTTCATGCTGTATAGGAGCCATCCTAGAAATTTAAGCTTTATCCCAAATCATAGTTCCCAGAAATCATTTTTGAATATTACATGTAGGACATGTAATCTAAAGGTAAAGTATGATTATGAAATGTTAGCTGTTGTTTACATTGAATGAGAGAAGGCAGCTGGAATGAAGGATATGGGACTGTGTCTACTTACCTAGGAGAAATTGGAGTTCATGAGAGGTGAGTGTGTTCCCTTGAGTTTGGCTGACATTGATACTGCCATCCCAATATTTTCAGAGTAAAATGAAAGCACAAACATCCACACAGACGCCTTCTCTTTGGAAATGTAGAACTCGATGGGAAGATGGGATGCAATGAGATGATAATAGCTGGCACCATTTCATGCTTTGCATAGAGAAACATGGAACACCATACCACCTGATCACATTTGGACATCATCCAAATATATTTTTCCTTTTGATTTTAAAGGTTTCAAATGGGATTGATTGATTTGATCAAAACTCACATATGTAGTACTATGGATGTTTCAAATATCAGGGTTAAACAAGGACCATTGTCAATAACATAAAATTACTAATCTCCTGGTGACAGAGTTAAGCACAAGTTCTCTGGCTCCTTGTGTCAAACATTTCAGTAAAGACACTGCCCCTGTAGTGAAGCCAGCATCCCTGAACCTGTAGCGCGTGCTACACTTCTGAACTTGTCTCATCTCTAACTGCCTGCCAGCATCCCTGCTTTGATGTGTCCTAAACCACATCCCTTGATCTTCCACTTCCAAACCTGCTCCTGCTGTGGTCTTCCCCACCTCAGTCACTAGTGACTCCATCCTTCCTGCTGCTCAACCCGAGAGCTCCGGCTTCCTCCTTGAATCCTTTCTTCCTCTTATGCTCTATGATCCTAGAGTCATCAGATCCTGTGGCTTGGAATTCTGTCTTAACCCTTCACACCACCACTACGCAGAACCATCTTGGTCCAAGTCTCACTCACCGTTGCTTCCTAAATAATTTTCGAAAGTCTACCCTTGCCATTTCTTCTCATCACAGTTGCAGGAGTGAGCTGTTTACAGGACTAGATGAGATTGTGCCATTCCTTCGCTTAAAATGCTTCAGCAGTTTCTTCCAAAGTTTTCCAGTGGGCTCTACCTTCTGAGTGCTCCCCTCTCTCCAACCTCACCCCTTGTTCTCCCAGCCATCATTGCCTGCACACCCTGCTTCAGTCTCCCCACCTCCTGGCAGGTCCCCACATGAGCCTTCTCAGCTTTGCACTTGCTGTTCCTCTGCCTACAGTCTCCTTCCCCTCGCACAAGCACAGCCAGCCTAGCATCTCCTTCAGGTCTTTCCCCAAGCACCCCCATCCTAGACCCCAACCTCTCACTCCCCAACCCCCAACATGCTGTTCTGCTCTTCTTCTCTGCTGGTTTTATTCTCACAGCTCTTTCTGCCATCTGACATAGCATATGTTTTACTTTCTTTATTGTTTACTGCCTGTCTTTCCCTAGTAACATAGAAATTCCTGTGAGCTGGGATTTCTGCCTATTTTGTTTACTGTTGCATCCTCAGTGCCTAGAAAAATGTTTAGTGCAGGGTAAATCTTCAAATATAAATATTTGGCAGTTGAACTGACAAAATGCCTTTAACTGCTAGTAAATGCCAATAATTTTATAGCTGTATTCTTTTACTTACAGCTTGCTTCCGTGTGTAGAAGCTTCAGGCCCCACACAATCACCTCTCAACATTAATATTTCTTTAATCAAACTTAAGTACTATGTGAGGCATTAGGCAGGAGAAGTAGCCTCACAGCAGTTAAGGTTAAGTTTGGTCACAGGCATGACTGATTGAATTGAGGTCTTGACCTTGAGTGAGAGAGACCTTAAGCAGGGAGAGCCCTCAGGGGAGAGAGCAGGGACTGAAATTGCACCTCCCCTGCTCCTAAGTTGTGCGATTGCATGTAATCAAGAGGACCTCAGGACCTTGGCTTTCCCATCTGTGAGATGGAGCTGGGCAATAATGCCCTCTCACAGGTTTGTAGTGCAAGGTCACATTCTATGTAAACTCCATGCCTGTCATGAAATCACATCAGGCTGTCTGGTATCTCACATGTCCTATCTGAGTTAGGAAAATGTAAGCATTACTTTGCACAATGCCTGCCCTGTTGCAGTCAGCGGATCGACAGTCACCACAATTACTGTCCACATTTAAACACAACCTGGGCCCCATAGCCCAGCTGTAAAAATGGTCTCCATGCAGAGTCCCCAGTATTCAGAATAATAAAATTCAACATCATTGTCACCATACTTGCTGTGCTTTTAAATGCTCCAGCCCAGACTAAAAAGATTCTACTGACTCATTACAGTCTTTGATGGGTGTTGTCAAATTATGGCTCATGGGAAAATGGGACCCTCTATCTGCTCTTGTACAGTCCACAAGCTCTGAACAATTTTTATTTTTGTATTTTTAAGAGCCAGAAAAAAATCAGAGGAGTGATAATATTTCATGACATATGAAAGCTATCTAACTATAAATTCCAATGTTTGTTAACAGACTTCTTTCAGAACACTGCCATGCTGACTCTTCTTTCTATTGTATCTGGCTAGCTTTGTGCTCTAATGAAAGAATTAAATAGCTGAAAAGGAAAAGAAATTTACTATATGACCCTTTGCAGAAGAATTTTGCTGACCCCTGGTCTGAGAAACCTAGTATATCAATTTAAGGGTAGCCTTGGTTTTGCTTCTCCAGTAGGAAAAGCACATGATGGGGGCAGAGCCCTTTCCACATGCGGGTCCTCTTCTGGATTCCTGCTGAATGGGTTCCTGTGTCCAGACAGGACACTCACACAGGCTGGCCTCGCCTTTCACTATGCCTGCAGAACAAAGAGGTGGAATACAGTTCAAGTCATCTCTAGAAAAAGTCTGCTGTGGCTCCATGGCTTATTCGTTGTCTTGTCTTGCCTGGAGACGTGGCCCTGTGTATCTCGTCAAGGCAGAATTTGACCTCAAGACTTGGTGCCTTTCCAGAATGATTTATTTGAATCCACCACCCGTCTGCAGAAATGTGCCTCTCCACTTGTGTCTGTGGAGGGGACGGCTTCAGAGTTGCGCAGTCTCTCCAATATGCACGCGTTTGAGGAGACCACAAGGTCTCCTCAGTTTAGAGAAGCTGCTGGTTACCCAGTTTTCACTTTTTCTTTTACTTTCATTTCCCAAACCAATTTGAAGCCAGCTGTCTCTTGTTCTCCCTTAAAGTTCATCAGCGGGTAACTCGTCAATACAGGGGAGCACAGTGCTTCCGTTTGTGTAAAGGGTATGCATGGATGGAAGGTGATGTCAGGGAGAGTTCTGGCGAACTTAAGTGTGTGCAGAACTGACTCCAGAGCCTGTAACTGGGCAGTGCTGATGCTCTGCCCTGCCACTGGGCAATTTCCATGGGAACTACTGTTGGGCTACAGCCCAGGGTCTAACCCTTCTCTGCCAAAGGGCTCTTGGTTGGATAATGGGACAGGGTGTGAGGACCTATGAAGCTTGCTGCCCTGTTACAGGCCCCGGGACGGCAAGGAGCTGCTGGCACTTTCCCAGCTTTCTCCTGAAAAGGGGCCTCACAGCCACTGCACTGGCGGTTCCCCGTTAATGTTTAGGCAATGCACTTGGAGTCCCATCCACGGCAATGCACCTTAGGTGGAACTGAATTCAGTGCTCCTTCTCGTTTCTGTTGTTTTAACTTGCTGTTTGTGATTTTCTTCTGCAAATAATACAAATATGTAGTGGAAATTCTGGACTGCATCCTAGCATAAAATATTCAACCTGTCATTTGCCTGCAGTTCTCTGCATGGGCAGATCCATCGCTGTGACGGTTGGGGGCTGCATGCATGGTGAAAGGCAGATCACCATAGTCTAGGAGGCCAGGCTGTCTGGCATTTCTGGATGGGTAGCTCAAGTCTGTGATCAGTGATACTGTCCTGGCTAAAGGCCACCAGCCTGGGGATGTGCAGACCTGCACACATGACTGTTAAAACACAGGCTCCTGGCCGGCGCCGCGGCTCACTAGGCTAATCCTCCGCCTAGCGGCGCCGGCACACCGGGTTCTAGTCCCGGTTGGGGCGCCGGATTCTGTCCCGGTTGCCCCTCTTCCAGGCCAGCCCTCTGGTGTGGCCAGGGAGTGCAGTGGAGGATGGCCCAGGTGCTTGGGCCCTGCACCCCATGGGAGACCAGGAAAAGCACCTGGCTCCTGGCTCCTGCCATCGGATCAGCGCGGTGCGCCGGCCGCAGCGCGCCGGCCGCGGCGGCCATTGGAGGGTGAACCAACGGCAAAGGAAGACCTTTCTCTCTGTCTCTCTCTCTCACTGTCCACTCTGCCTGTCAAAAAAAAAAAAAAACAAAAACAAAAACAAAAACAAAAACACAGGCTCCTGGTGGGACCAGCATTGTGCCACAGCAGGTTAATTCACCATCTGCCACGTTGGCATCCCATATGGGTGCCAGTTTGTGCTCCAGGCTGCTCCACTTCTGATCCAGCACCCTGCTAGTGGCCTGAGAAGGTAGTGGAAGATGGCTCAAGTGTTGGGCCCCTGCCACCTACATGGGAAACTTGATGAAGCTCATGGCTCTTGGCTTGAGCCTGACCCAGGGCTGGCTGTTGCAAACATCTGGGTAGTGAACCAGTGGATGAAGATCCCTCTGTGTGTCTCTCCCTCTCTCTCTGTTAACTCTTGAATTACAGATAAATAAATGAATCTTTTAGAAAGTGTGTGCTCCCATTGAGAGCTGAGAGTGCTTCTTGATTCACCATCATCTACAGCCAGCTCCCATTTCTGCTCTTGCCACAGGAGAAGACAATGCCGTTAGTACTGGTTCAATAAGCAAACAAACATGTAAGAAAGAGAAATGAGTAGTCCACAGCCTCAAGCAGGTTGCAAGTTTCTGCCAGGGAGGTTGTTTGCTGCCCTGGTTCACGCCAGTGCTTGGATTCCATTCACACTGGTTAGCTCTGTGGCTTCTGGAAGTTGCTTTGCTTCTCTGGGTCTTGCTGGCTGCATCTACAAAAGGGGGATGAGAATCATTCCCACATCATGGGCTCTTGGTGAAGGCTGAGTGAGCTTGGCCAGGTAAATGGCCACAAACAGCCCAGAGTTAGTGGCTGTCTAAGCACGTGACCATGGTTGTTGCTACTACAACATGGTCAAGGTGAGCCCAAGCTTTGCTAGGCCCAGGGCAAAAGACTCGCTCTCTTTGCTTCCAAACACTTCCTAAGAATTTAGACTCTTCAGTATTGTGGAAGAAAAATAAAAAGTCATGGCATAGAGATACAGGCTCATATTGACATTAGTTGGGGGAGTAAGGCTGATGGTGAGCTTAAGTGTTGACAAGGGCATGCCTAGGGCCGAATGTGCTAACTGTGGCCTGCAACTGTTTCCAGGGAACTGCAATGCCAGTCCCAGAAGCCAAGGTTCCCTTGGGAGTATCCAGTGTTGTCCTGGAGGCAGTTTCAGGAGTTTTAAAAGGGCTGTTGACCAGCAACTAGGGAGTGATCAGGCAAAGCTAATCAGGAGGGCAAGGCAGCATTGGGAGCCATATCTCCTGAGAAGGAAGGGCTACATGAGACTGCTGCCCCAGGGGCAAGGGAGACCCAGTGGCAAGTGGCTCCCGCCAGGAACAGAGGCGACTGCTGGCTTTGTGTCTCTGTACAGCAGCCAAACACCAGCCTGAAGAGGTTCCAAAGAGTAAAATTGGAAATAGGGGTTAGAAATAATTGGTGAGTTGGTGGGTTTGCCTCATAGTGAAATGTTCCTTGGACTACTAGACTTCTGTTCACTGTGAGGACCATCTTTCTGGGGGGTCCTTGAAGGGCATCCTCCTGCTTGGAGGTTAGACCAGAGAGTTTCTGAAACTCCCTTCCAAATCTACATTCTGAGAGGCATTTTTTTCCCTCTTTCTGCAGGGAGATCTTGGCTTACTTATATTGGCTTTGTACACTAAACTTTTTTCTTTTCTATAGGGTCTAGATTTACTCAGTGGGTCTGAAATATAAATTTATGTGCCATGCCTATCAAAGAAGCAGCTTTTCCACTAGGGGATATTCTTTGGAGAATTCAAAGCATTAAAAATGCATATTCCCCATCTAAGGAAAAAAAATCCCTTATGTTCTTCAAAAGCAAAATAGGGGAAAGGATTCATATGGAAATCCCAGTCTTTGAAAGTGAAGTGTGACAGCCACTTCCCATTGTTGCCGCACAGCCCCCCAAAGTAGCACAAACTGGATGAGCTTCCAAACAGGCGGTTAGTTTGCCACTGAAGCATGACCAATGCCTCAGCTAAAACAAGCAAACAAGCGGCTGAACATGTTAACATAATTTTCTATCATTTCTATTTGATGTGGATCGGGTGGAAAATCTGGGATGCAAGCCATGGTGTAGATTTTCAAAATCGATTAGCATTTTTTGGACATTGGCAGCTCTTTCTGTGGCATTTCGATGTGAGTTAAAATTTATTAGTGCTTTTGGAAAAAAAATGTGCACCCAATTGCCGTGCAAATTGAGCACTGTATGATGACAGCATAAAGGCACACGATGGGATATGAGATCCATGCAACTTAGGCTGCTCTGGGATATGCGATCTTGGAGGAGAGGGTGTAAATGGTTCTGTGCGGTTTTAGATTAGCTGTTGGTACTTGTCGAACACTTAGACTCTACTTGTGACAGTGTGTAGAATGGGTTCATGCTTGTAGGAGAAAGGTTGTTTGGTTCTTTGTCATAACATTAATCATGGATAAACTCATTTCAGTTGTTAATGTGGAGTCACTATGTAATTTTGCAGAAACTCTATCATAAACATACTGGTGTCCACTCTCTTCAGAATTTTGGTGGCTTTAAGAATTGCCATGGCAAATATTCAGCCAATCCAAATGGCTCCTGGTAGAACTGATAAATTGGTCGCAGCTTTGCAATTTCCTGATTTCCTTCTTGTTTGCCACCTACAACCACAATTCTTAGAGCCACTGTGTCCCTCCTCCGTTATCAAACACAGACAGAAAGTTAAGAAGTGAGTTCTAGCAGGGCACATCTCAGAAGAATGGGAGCCTTCAAAGGTCAGCTTTTCTTGCTTGTCAAGAGTTGACATTTAAGCATTTATTTCAGATGTTGGTGATGGTGTTTTTTTTTTTTTTTTTTGAGATAGTCAAGAAGAATTGCTGTGTTGGTATACAATTATGTTCCTAATGAGATGCAAAAATGCAAATATGGTGGTATGTGCCAGTTCTTTGGAGTAACTTTTGTTAGAATTGCAGGCACCATGAGACTTTGATAGATACCATGTCACTATGCAGAGTTAGAGAGCTGATAGCCTTTAAAGAAGCATCTATAACATGATATCTCCAGATGCTAATTAGTGGGAAAATTTAGTGATGATAAACGAAGAGGTCGTTTGTTTTTTCTTGGTAAGATTTGACAACTTCATTGAACCATTTGTATCAATAAGATTTGTTGGTAGATGAAGAAAATATCTTTATCTTTTTTCACTGAATGTGCATATAAAACATAGTCTACATTCATAAGAGCAGATACTAGAAGGCTACCTTGCATGACTGAGTTTTTGAAGTTCATTTAGAATCTGAATAAGAATATAACCTGTTAGCTGACTTCACCAAGTACTTAGAAACCAGATATCTTTTAAATGCCTTATTTTCATCTTTGCATGCTGTGCTTTTGTGAAAAAAAAAAATCACGGTGGCTGTGTAGAAGATGGTTTGACAGTTATTGTGTATAATATTTTATTTATTAATCTGTATGATTCGTTAATCTGATATGATCTTCACAAATCATAAAGTAATCAGAGTCATGGACATAGCATAATGAAACAAACTTATTTCCATAGCTTCCTTCTTCAAAGGATCTATACTGAATTCTCACAACGGCCACAGGAAATGATAGCACGGATCAACGAGCCGTCTTGGCCATTTAGAGAGCAATGGGAGCTGAGATCCGTGCTCATCAAACACACCATGAATGTCCACTAGGGGCCATGCCATTCCCCTGTGGGGTGAGTGCAGCACAGCCACACTCCTCAAGAGGCTTAAGGGGTGATAAGGGAGCAAGACATGGCTTGATAGAGGCCATAAAGAGACCCGTGCAAGAAGCAGTGGAGTGCTAGGGAAGTGTTTTCCCTTCTCAGATGTCACCCCTCGTCCTGCCTCACTCACCATCTCTACAGAAGGGGATGGTCTCCTACTTTCTACCTGCATTGTCACCCTCGTCTGGAGTCAGATTTAGTTTGTGGTAGGGGCAAGAACTCCCGCTGCAGCTGGTTCTCCAGTGAGAAGCCCTGTATTTGAGGAGGAATATATGGCGTGGCTGTATGATGAATTGGGGCTCTTATTGCAGTGAGCATTCTTTTCTCTAGAATCCTTGAACATGGGTCAGAGGGAGGCATCCCAAAACACTTACAAACAGTGGAATGGTGAATAACATCAACCAGGAAGAAACCAACACCAAACCTGTGACTGACGGGGAGAAGTGTGCACATCCCATCTGTTGGGGTGAGTTCAAGGGACAGTTCCTAGTGGCTTCTGGGATCCATATTCACACCCAGGTGGTAATGGATGCATACAAGTGTGAACATCACATACCAGAATTATCTGACTGGTGAGGGACATGGGGAGATCTCAATACAGCAGCAGTTGTGGGGAGGGATGCAGTGAGTGGGAAGATATTAGGTAAAGAGCCTTACTTGCCAGGGAAATTGGCTGAGCTCCCTCCGTTCCATTGATGAACACAAACCCAGGACCCCCCCCATGAAGGCCACCCACAGTGAAAGCTGTGACCAGGAGATTCTCTGGAGGAGAGCTTCTCTCTCCAGTCTTTCTTGACTCCTAGGATGGGGAGGGTCCGAATACTAGGGATTTGCTCTTGGTTGGTGACCTAACTAGAAGTGATAGCTCTGTGAGGGCTGGGACCATGATTCTGTCTTCAGTGCCACTCTACCACAGAGCCCTATTAAAAGACAAGCTGAAGCATAATAGAAAGTCCTAAAGAATTTATTTGAGTCAGCAATGATTCATGAATTGGGCAGCTGCAAACTAGAAGTGCTTCAGGGGCTCTGCCCAACAGACTCAAAGGGAAGGTTTAGGACGGGTGAACACAGGAGTAAGACAGAAAATATTAGTGACAGTCACATTGTTGCCTTACTTGGTCTATGCAGGTGGTAGGTTCCCAGTCTAGTTATAGGACTCTAAGTTATAGGACTGTAAGTTAGTTGCAGTGTCTTTTTGGTTGAGCTACAGTTCTGTTTTGCTTTAATATCAGCATTTATAAGACATAGCCCAAGCTATGCTTATGTTTATAAATCAAGTAAGATTAAGGTCACTTATGATGCCTCACTGGCTTTGTCTGCTTAGAGATTCTTCTGGCCTGTCTTCATTTTACTTTGCCTTAGCAGGCTGCACAAAGTAGATCTTAATATATAGTGTTAAGTGAATGAGTCAAAAATCACTTTGGAATGTTCTGATTTGTATAACCAGTAAGGCTCAGCAGTAAAAATGAGAATCATAATTTATTTTTTATAAGTGGAAGTGAAGTCAGAGAAAATCTAGCCTAAGATAGTTTCCTAACTGACGGAATGTACAAGAGCCCATGTAAGGCTCACCACTATCTAGAACTGGATATGAGATAATGAGCCACTTTCTAGGGAGGAGTTATTCTGTCGAGCAAAGGGCAAAAGGCATATCATATGCAGAGAAAGTGAAGGAACTGGGGTTATGTAACCAGCAATAGATAGGATGTTGGAGGTCTCACATTGCTTCAAGAAAGACACTCAAGACGTCATACAGATGAAAAATCAATGTTGTTTCAGATGTACTTACAGCTCAGATTTAGAGCAATGCAAGTAAAATTAATAGGGTTAGATTTGGTATGGGAAGAATTTCCATTTACAGGAAGTACAGAAGTGTACACCGGATCACCCTTTGTTGACTTGTCATGCTGAGAATTTGGACACTAGTGAGGTGATTGGAGTCACTGGATGAACTGCAAGATTTTATTCAACTTACAAATGAAAACAGATGACATTAAATTCACAGCTGGAAACACTGGTAATTTTAGCTCTACTCTTAGAAATTTCTTTGGGGCCAGCACTGTGATGTAGTGGGTAAGCTTCTGCCTGCAGCTGGGATCCCATATGGGTGCCAGTTCATGTCCTGGCTACTCCTCTTCCATCCAGCTCTCTGCTTAAGATCTGGGATAGCTGTAGAAGATGGCCCAAGTGCTTGGACCCTTGTACTCATGTGGGAGACCTGGAAGAAGCTCCTGGCTCCTGGCTTCAGATCAGCCCAGCTCTAGCCATTGTGGCCATCTGCAGAGTGAACCAGCAGATGGAAGACTTTTCTCTCTGTCTCTCCCTCTCTATGTCTGTAACTCTACCTCCCAAATAAGTAAATAAAATCTTTTATTTTAAAAAGAGTAATGTAATGTCCAGGAAAAGATAAACCAAGTTTATTATTCAGGAAATGAATTAGGTTCAGCATTGTGACACAGGGGATTAAGCCGGCAGCTGCAATGCAAGCATTCCATGTGAGTGCTGATTCTAGCTTTGGTTTCTCCACTTCCAGTCCAGCTCCTTGCTAATACACCTGGAGAAAGCTTTGAACAGTAGATGGTTTGAATGTTTGGGCCACTGAGATCCACAGGGGAGACTTGGATGTAGTTCCAGGCTCTTGGCTTTGGCTTGGCACAGCCCTCGACTTTGAGGACATTTTTGGGGATGAATCAGCAGATGGAAGATCTCTCTCTCTCTCTCTCTCTCTCTCTCTCTCTCTGCCTTTCAAATCAAGCAATCAATCAATCTTCCTTTTTTAAGGAGATGAATTAAATAACATGATTTTGCCTACACTTCATAGACTAGCTAGCTGGAAGCCAAGGATTGCAATTCATGAAGTAAAGTCAGGTCCTTCACTCAGGTTTCTGCCTTCAGAGTTTTGGGCAAAGCTCTTTCTCCTCCTTTCACATCCTTCTAACATAACCACCTCCACAAGAATCATCCCTTGTTTTTCCAGACATGTGTCATTAGCTTGGAACATCTGGGTTTCACTTGGGGAACCCAGAATGGATCCGAATGATCTTGCTTGTTGTTCCTGAGCTCTTGGGCTTAAACCCAACCAGGAGTTATGCTCCTTTTAAATATCAGCAAGAGTGACAGTATAGCTGTCACTGTTTATTTTGGTAGTACTATCATGATGGAGAATAGTCAGACTGCACAATGTGGAAGATAAATGTGCACCCTATATTCAATAAACTTCATACAAATCTACTTCTTATTCTGCATGGTCAGAACCTAGGCAGTAGGAAGGTAAAAATTGGCACCACTATTACAGCTGATTATGGTGATGAGTGAAAAACAGTCATCTTTGGATAAAGCAAAACAGTGGGTCTCTTTTTCTCCTTTGTAAAAATGGTCCGAGTCTCACAGTTAATTATGAGCTAGTTTTCACCTTCTGGACACATGGATTTCTGACCCACTGTCAGGGATTTTATGCTTAGGCTTCTCTTTCAACAGAAGATTTCTATTTCAGAAAAAAAATGAGTCATACCTCAGACATTGTATTTCAGGGTGATAATTGCACTTCTCAGGTGGTTAAGAAAAAGATGATGTACAAATAATAATTAAAAAGTTGTGCCCCGAGGGAGTGGGATGTCAGATACGGAACTCAAACACATGAAATGCTAGTCTTGTGCACTGTCCTTCTTCCATTGTATTTGGTGTTGTAAATTCTAAGTATACCTATTCTTTCATGTTTGGGGTGCCCATTTGAGAGTGCATTAGGTAGAAAAAAGGTAACATTTCTACTAGTGTGTTGAACCAGCCCTTTTCCTCTTCAACACTCAAAGTGTTGAGCTATTAACACCTGTAAGAAGTCAGCTCCACTCTCCCCTCTACAGCTGGAGAGCCACATGGTTGGGGGAGGGAAGATCTTAGACTTTGTTGTGGTTCAAACAATGCAGGGTTCCACTCCAGCTGCCTCTGGCCATAGCTGGCTCACAGATGTACTGTGCATGTTCCGCAGAGTATCTCACAGATTTTAAGATTACGTTCTTACCCTTACAGATCAGAAAAATTAAAGCAAAAAATCTGCCCTCGTGGAGTCTTTCTGTGAGTGAGGTGGGGTTGACCCCACAGGCCCAGAGGCAGGGCCTGACTGGACCTGAGTTGCACCTGCCCCCTCCGCTGGAGTAGACCTTGAGTGCTTCAAGTTCATCAAAGTCTCTGCTGGGTGTACATTAATTATTTCACTTCTACTGCCAACCTAGCCCCTGCACACACTTGAGGTTGTGCTTGATGTTGATTCTAGAAAGAAGTGCTGGCCCTGCCTGTGTCTCACGGATCTACACAAACCAAAGTTCACAAAATGAGGACAGGCATGTACTCTCTTTCACACACTCTCCCGGGGACCCGAGAGGGAGGTGACAAGGATATGAACCTTTTCTCAAGGGAGGGAGAGCACGCTGCAGAGTCACCTGTGCAGACAGAGGATGACGGGCTGCAGAAGCTGTGCTGCAGTGGGCATGCATGCAAAGTGCCCCAGGACCAAAGGAGGAGCGGCCAGCTGTGCTGAAAGACAAGGCAGCACCTCAGGTAGGCCTCGGAGAGCAGATGTGTTCAGTGAAGAAGGAGGAGTGGCATTCTGGGGAGCTGAGGCGTGGCGTGAGACAGTGGCATGTTTGGGGATTGGTAAATAGCTCTGCAGGCAGGGAGGGTTGGAAGGTGATGGGAGACGATGCTAGTGCCAGATCACATCAGGGAGTCCAGTCTCCAATGAAATGGGGGGTGGTGCTTGAAGACATTCTGCAGGGATGTAACCCACTAGTTTGTTTTTAGAGAGAAGCCTCTGCATAGTTGTGGAAGTGTGGATTCCTCCCCAGCCAGGCCAGGTTAAGGGCATGTGGAAAACATTTCTCATGGCCAGCAGCTAAGGCCCCAGCACGGGGTGGCCTTCTGTGTGCCACGTTGCTCTCCTGCACGTGAGCGACTGTGGGTCTCACATGACTGCCAGCAATGGTGATTCACATCGGGGCATAGGTACCCTCTTTGCAGTCACCATATGCTGCCACTCAAACAATAGGAATAAACAGATTCTGTGGAGTTCCTGTGTCACTGCCAACACAATCAGCTGCGTTCCAAAGAGTGCCTGGGAATATTATTACTGTTCCTGGTGCCCTTGGAGAGTCATTTTGAGGTGATTGTTTCAATTGAAATATCACAGGGGCGGCCCTGGCACCCGGAAGGGGAGCCCTGCCCATCAGCCAGTGGGTGGGACAGTGATGTGGCCGGGATGAGTTGCACAGGGTAGAATAGGCAGTTTCTGAGCGCAGAGGAGGACCCATTGCCCGTTAGCTGTGTGGTGAGACAGCCCCTGCCGGCTGAGGTGCCTCTGACATTGTGCCAGTCTCCGGGCATGGGCAGCCACACTCTGATGGAGACAGATGGCAAACTGCACCTGGAAAAGGCCCCGAGCAGTACTGTAATATTCAAAACTCAGTGCCACGTGTGCAGCTTTGTAAAACGATGTGGTATAATGTCATTATGGATGAAAGCCCTTCCTTAGTCTGTCAGTTCCAGCTTCCCTGGGAAGCGCTCAGTTATGCCATTTCTTCCTCCGATCCTGTGTCTGATAGCTGTGAGGGAGAGGGGGTCTTAGCATCGGAAGCCATGGCAAAGATCTGAGTGCCCCTTGCCTAACTCGTGTCGTGCTGTGCTGTGATGCCTTCGTGTGTCATCCTTATGCAATTGTGGGGCTTGAGGGTAGCAATCTTGCTTTCCATCCCTTTTCCAACAATTGTGCTCTCAAATTTGAGGTCATCCCCAGGAGCTGATGGAAGCTGCTTACTTAATACTTGCTTGTGGGAAAGCAGGGGTAGGGGGCAGATATTGGTCATTCCTGAGCTTCCCACGTGGTCATTACTCCATTATATATGCAACACATGGCCAGGTAGACAAAGTTAACCACCGAGCCAGTGTCTAGATGGGCCAGTTGTCCAGCTGTGTTCTGCTCTGAGGAACTCTGCCCTAATGCTGGCTAGGTAGCTCCAAACACTTCTGCCTGAGGTGGAGAAGCATGAGTGGAGAGGGGCAAAGGCATCTCTCCAATGGGTAACTAAATCCAGAGTCATGATTTTGGATAAAGGACACAAAATACCATTTTGCATGGAGAAAATAGCCATTGAGGGCCAGGGTCCACCTACTTCCCTAGATAGGCTGCCCTGCCATGGAGTGGGTCTTGGTCCACTTCCTCTGCTCTTTCCTGCTTGCTTTTGACTGTTTTACCTACACCACACTGGTGCAATTTAACATCTGTGTCTCCTGCCATGATCCCTCTTTGGAGCTCTGTCATCTGTTTTTTTTTTTTTTTTTAGATGTATTATTTGAAAGGCAGGGCATCAGAGAGAAAGGAGGAAGCATACACACATAGGGTTGCAGGCAGAGAGACAGAGAGACAAATAAACAGAGATCTTCCATCCACTGGTTCACTATCCAAGTGGCTGCAACAATTAGAGCAGGGCCAGCCCAAAGCCAGGAGCCAGGAACTCCAATCCGATTTCCCACATGGGTGCAGGGCCTTCTCAGATGCATTAGCAGGGATCTGGATGGAAAGAGGAGCAGCTGGGACTTGAACCGGAGCCCAGATCATATGCGGTAGCTTAACACAAGGGGTCGCAATGCCTGCCCCTAACTGCCATCTTTGATCTACTGGGAACCATAGCAGCAGCCTCCGGCACCATTTGTCTGAAGGAGAGCAGTCATCTTCCCCGTCAAAGCTGCTCTTCTCCCCTTTCCTCTCAGTACCCCCCTTCAGTGGTACCAGCTCAGCTCTGTGGCTTGCAAGCTCAAGGCCAGGACTCGTCTTCTGCACATTCCTCCTCTCATCCCCTGTCTCCAATCCCTGCCTTCTCTCCCTCCCCTTTCCTGACTGCAGCACTATTCCCTGTCATTGATGAGCTAGCTTTCATCATTTTTAAGTATTTTTTCAACATTTCTTTGAAAGGCACAGTTCCAGAGAGAGAGAGAGAGAGAGAGAGAGAGAGAGACAGATCACAGATCTTTCATTTGCTGGTTCATTCCTCAAATGGCCACAACAGCCAGGGCTGGGCCAGACCTAAGCCAGGAGCCAGGAGCTTCTTCTGGGTCTCCCACATGTGTGCTGGGGCCCAAGGACCTGGGACATCTTCTGTTGCTTTCCCAGGGCACATTAGCAGGGCTTTGGATCAGCAGTGGAACAGCTGGGAGTCAAACCCATGCCCATGTGGGATGCCAGTATCGCAGGTCCTGGTTTTACCTGCTATAGCACAAGTTGCCCTCCTCTGCCCCCCATTTTAATTCTAAAGTCATTATTAAGAAACATCAAATGTTGAGGACTGAATGCAATATATTTGATATATTACTTTATTATGTAAATTTTTACTGGAGGTTTTTCGTTGCTCACCATGAAGCTTCAAAGAACGGTGTTAAGTGAGGAAGACAGAGAAAATAAGCAAAGAGTTAAAATCCACTTAGCATATTTGATGAGGAATTAAAGGCCCTCCAAGGTGTGCCCTACACGTGCCTTTCTAACCGTGTTTTCACAACTTGGCCTCCCAGTACAGATACCCCTTATTTCTGAAAAGTCCAGTCCCCTTCTAATGCTATAACGGAGCAGCACAGATTGGGTAAATTATAAGCAGTGGAAGTTTATTTGTCTCACAGTTGGAGAGGCTGGGGAGTCTGAGGCTGAGGGCTGCATCTGAGGAATGCTTCTTTCTGCACCATCACATGGCAGAGCGAATCACACAGAGCAAGACAGAAAGAGGTGGGAGTGGGAAAGAGAGAGAGAGCATGGGGCCCAGAATCCCATTTAGGAGCAACTCATTCCCACCACAAAGACTTTAACCCATTTATGAGGATGATTATGGACTAATTAGCTCTTCAAGTGCACATCTCTCAATGCTATCACCATGGCAATGAAATGGTGACCCAAGTTTTGGAGGAAACACCAAGCCACTGTGTTCCTCTCACCGTATTTTATTCATGCTCTTCTCTTCCCATGAAATGCCTGGTCTCCCACCCCACTCCCCACTTCTCTGGGTGTCCTACCAGTCTTCATAGCCCCTTGTGAGGACACGCCTCCCACAGCAACTCCCCTGAGGCCCACACCTGCAATGCTGTGTCTCTGCTCTACATGCGCCCCCAGGGATGCTTAGCATTAGGTGACATCAGGGAATTAGAGAAGGGACGAATCATGGAGGGGCAGACTATCTTGTCATACACCATGGTCTACAAAGGTAACCAATGTGTCTCCCAGAGAGTATGTCCAACAGAAATCGAGGACAGGGAACCAAAGATCCACACTGAGGGGTGACTGCCGCAGCCATAGCAAAACCCCATTTCCTTGATACAGCCTCCCTTATAGCTGTGTTTTTAATGAGTGGAGACTCATCCACACACTTATTTATTGTCCATAAGGATTATATTCTGGTCCATTGATCTATGTGCCCTCATACCAATACTGCACGGACTCCATCAGGTATCTTTGTGACAAGTTTTGGATTTAGCTGATGATTTGTTCTGATTTTCTTATTTTTTAGCTTTTATTTAATAAATATAAATTTCCAAAGTGTTCTGATTTTCTAAGATTATTTTAGTTCTCTCATCATTACATTTATTTTTAACTTCTCAAAATTTATAAGTTAAATTTTAAAGGATAGGAATGACGACTTCATAGACTTAGTTAGCTATTAGATGACTGATCCTAGAAGCAGCCTTTATTTTATTTTTTTAAAGATTTACTTATTTATGAGTGTCAATTTGTTAAGTCAACAACAGGAGTCACTGTGCACTTACTCCTCATGTAGGATCTCTGTCCTTAATGTGCTGTACATTGTGATTTAATGCTATAACTAGTACTCAAACAGTATTTTTCACTTTGTGTTTCTATGTGGGTGCAAACTGTTGAAATCTTTACTTAATATATGCTAAACTGATCTTCTGTATATAAAGAGAATTGAAAATGAATCTTGATGTGAATGGAAGGGGGGAGGGAGAGGGAAAGGGGAGGGTTGCGGGTGGGAGGGAAGTTATGGTGGGGGGGAAGCCATTGTAATCCATAAGCTGTACTTTGGAAATTTATATTCATTAAATAAAAGTTAAAAAAAGATTTACTTATTTATTTGAAAGGCAGAGTTTCAAAGAGGCAGAGAGAGAGAGAGAGAGAGAGAGAAAGAGAAATCGTCCATCCACTGGTTCACTCCCCAAATGGAGGCAACTAGATACCAGGAGCTTCTTCCGGGTCTCCCACATGGATGCGGGGGCCCAAGGACTTGGGCCATCTTTACTGCTTTCCCAGGCCAGAGCAGAGAGCTGGATTGGAATTGGAGCAGCTGCCTTTACCCAGCATTGCAGGTAGCTGTACCCCATAATGCAAGCCCTGAGGGAGCCTTTAAATCATGAGCTCGTTGATGAAAGCTGCTATTTTTCAATAATGTGTATATACTGTCTGTCTGAATGCATATGTGTTGGTAAATCTGTATGCACGTGCACACTGGTATGCACACACTGCCACTCTTAGTGCACACATTAGTAAATCTGCATGTGCGTGTACACTAACACAAGCACACTGCTTGTCTGAAAGCATGCACACGGGCAAACACGGGTACACACATACACTTTAGAAGCCTGGAGCTGCCTGCCTCTTTGCAAATCGGTGGTGGGGCTCAGGATTCCATGCATGGCTGTTTTGTCCAACCCCGGGCGGCTCTCTGTGAGCCGGCCCCCACCACTGCTGGTAGGTAACTACGTGATAGATAACTTGCAAGCGGCCCTGCTGTTTGTTACTGGCAATTAATCTCGCTGGTGCCTTTCTTCCATTCAGACTAAGCCTTTGTGTTCTAAATCCAGCTATTCTACTGCTCCCCACTTGTGCTGTGTAGAAAAGACTCGGACTGACAGATTATCGCAGAGCAGTTAAGCATGTAATTGCTCAAATGAGTTAAAATCCCTTCAAATATCTGTCTTTGTACCTCATCACACCACTTCACGGACTCAAATATTTGACAATTGATGAAGATAAACTAAAGGGGCCTTCATTAGCTACCAACCACCGTGACAAGCTTCTTTCAGTGAAAGGCTGGTGAATTTTGGAACTTATTATCTACTTAAAAACTGCAGGAAAGCAGAAAAATACTTCAGTGAACTTTAGAATAGAGAAAGCTAGAAGCTTTATATGGAAGCCAGGGTCAGAAAAAAAGAAAGCTACCCAAACCTGTGGTTTGCTAATCTAAGGCTATACTTGTTAAAAATGTAGGATAAGGCAGGCAGATGCACTTGTCCAATGAAAGAAGAGAAATATTATCACATTTTCATAGGAACCACCATTAATGGCTGTGTGTTATATTTAGAGGTAATTACAGAAATGGAGAGAGCGTGGCAGAAATCCAGTGCTGTGCAGAGGTTGATCTTAGCGTGGGGTTGCCCACACTGCCAGGAGCCATAGTCCCCACTCTAGGCTAGAGTCAGGTGCTGTCCTGAGTGAGTGTCTTGAGAAATGCATGCAACTTTGCTCTGGCACAAACCCCAGCAAATACTTTGACTTCCAGGGACCTCACTGCTCTGGACTAAGCTGTTCAGACCTGGTGCCAAAGAAAACAGGTGCTAACAGGACCGATGGGCATCAGGGTATAGTCGAATGCATCCAGATTTAAAGTGCGATGGCTTGTGTCTCGTCTCACTGTTGTAAGGTGATGGGCAAATTGGAGCTTTGATTTTCTTATCTATGAAATGGACGTACTATTTCCTATCACAGGTGAGTTTCCTGCAAGGTTCAAATGAGAGAAATTCTTGGTAAAAATACTTCTCATTACTCTACAAAAAGGAATAGCTAGAATATTGCTCTTTATGCCAGAGATCTTCAAAAAGTTCATGAAAGTGATCACTTAGGCAGCACATATTCCAAAAAATTCATGAAAAACACAAATTATGAAGCTAAGCCTGATTTCAAATCTTTTCACAACAAAACAAAACATCATTATATTCTATTTTCCATAATTTTTTTGAAGTTTCCTCTTATTTCCTACTTAATGTAAATCTGAAACTATGTTCCTTATGTAACAAAAAATTAAAAACATTGGGACCTACAAAAGCACACATAGAAATAGTAGGAGAGCATTTTGCTGATAACATTCTCCCTTTTGAGACTGTGGTTTCAGTTAAGTTAACTTAGTGGGTGGGCTGTCCTGGTGGTGGTCATGAAACCAACGCCCTCAGTTTCAACTAGTCCCTGTGGAGCATAGGCTCACCCAGACAGCCCTCACCCACCCCTGACACGATGCTGGCTTTTGTTCAGACATCATAACTCTAAACATTTCAAAAAGGAAAATGTCCACTGTTGCATTGTTATTTGTTTGTGAAGATTGTGCAGTTTGCTTTTTAACCTACTGTTGCCTCTCTCTGCCACACATACATAGACACACATACACACGCACACACGCACACACGCACATTAGGGCTACATAAGAGTTCAGACATGGTACTAAGAGTCAGCTCATATTGATTATTCAGTTTTTCTTTGTCCCAGGCCTCAGGAAAGTGGAATATCTAATACTTTCTGGTCTCAGTATGTAATCAATAATCAAATGATCATATAGGCCACTATGATATCTAATAAAGACCACAGTGTCCATAAAACAAGAGATATATGACCTGAACATACTAAAGCATCTTAAAATGATCAAACATACTTTTTGTAAAGATAAACATTGTCCATGTAACTCAAAACAAACAACTTTTATTTTATATATCATATGCTGATACACTATTAGTTCCACACAAAATAGCAAGATATTTCCTCAGTTTTATTGAGGTACAATTAGCAAATAGAATCTGAATATATTTAAGGCATACAATGTGACACTTTGATATGCATATACACTGTGAAATGATTGCCACAATCATGCTAATTAGTAAATCACCTCATATAGTTATGGTTTATATGTGTGTGTGTGTGTGTATGATGAAACACAAAACACTTAGTATCATCTCTTCTAGCAGATTAAAAGTATACAATATGATATTACAGTTTTTAAGTCATTCGATTCTTAACAATTGTAGAAGTTGTTGCCTTTATGTGCAAAAACAATTATGAAAGCATGAGAATTGTTAACAGTTTGGTGGTGGATTCAAATATGGGAAGAGTGGATTAGCCAAGTAAGTTAGAGCATTTTTAGTCTGAAAACTATAAAATATTAATACAAATGCAGCAAAAATTATAAAGATAGGATCATGTCATAGTTCCAAACATAGAATTCTTTTGAGTTAGCATTCATAGCATTGAAAAAAAATAATCTTTAGGACCTGTAATTACCTTTAGCTATTTGAATCCGTGTTGGTCATGGGTCCTCCAAATGAAGACTTAGAAAACTTGCCCCATCTTGTGAGATAAGCTAAAAGCAGAATATCAACCTGGCCAATTCAAAATTTCACAGGACAGAAAAACTCAGAAGCATGTTCAAGAACATTCACAATGGGGGCTGGCGCTGTGGCATAAGGGGTAAAACTGCCTCCTGCAATGCCGGCATCCCACATGGGCACTGGTTCAAGTCCCGGTTGCTCCACTTCCCATCCAGCTCTCAGCTGTGGCCTGGGAAAGCAGTAGTAGATGTTCCAAGTCCTTGGGCCCCTGCCTCCACGTGGGAGACCCGGAAGAAGCTCCTGGCTCCTGGTTTCGGATTGGCACAGCTCTGGCCATTGCGGCCATCTGGGGAGTGAGCCAGTGGATGAAAGACCTCTCTCTCTGCCTCTCCTTATCTCTCTGTGTAACTCTGACTTTCAAATAAATAAATCAATCTTTTTTTAAAAAAGGACATTCACAGTGAATTGCTTTCATTTGAGACACAAGAACAGAGAGGAAAAAGAGAGAGGAAAATTTTTAATGAAATCAAAGGACTGTCCTAAGTAGCTCTTGTGGCCTGATGCATGAGCCTGTTTGGTATTCCAAATGTGCAGTGTGGGGCCACAGGTGTGAGATTGTTGCTGACAGTCCTGAGAAATGAGTGTGCCTACACTGTAGTGCCATACTTAAAATTTTACTCCAACAGTTATTAATAACAACTGAAATAAACATACTAAAAATCCTGTAATTATTCTGTAACTCATCAGTGCATTTTCTGTTGGTAGCATCAAGTTCCGACTTGACTTTGGCCAGTCTACTTATCGATACACAGAAATACAATATGACTTGAACTAACCACTCGTTTTTCCTTTTCTATCAAATTTTGTTTCTTTGCTTTAGCTCTTGAAGGGATCTGAGGTTTAAGATGATTCTGTACTTATTTATTTTGGTCTCCATGGTTTTCTTTCTTTTATTAAAGATTTATTTATTTATTTGAAAGGCAAAGTTACAGAAAGAGAGAGAGAGAGAAAAAAAGAGGGAGAGGGAGAGAGACCTTTTTTTTCTTTTTAAAAGATTTCATTTTTTAGAAAAGCAGAGTCACATAGAGAGAGACATCTTCCAATGCTGGCTCATTTCCCAAATGGCCACAACAGCCAGAGCTGGGCCAGGTCAAAGCCAGCAGCCAGGAGCTTCTTCTGGGTCTTCCATGTGGGTGCAGGGGCCCAAGAACTTGGGCCATCTTCACTGCCTTCCCAGGTTCATTAGCAGGGAGCTGGATTGGAAGTGGAGCAGCTGGGACTTGAACCAGAGCCCATATGGGATGCCAGCACTGCAAGCAATGGCTTAATCCACTATGCCACAATATCGACCCAGAGAGAGAGAGAGAGAGAGAGATTTTTCATCTCTGGTTTACCTCCCAAATGGCTGCAGTGGCCAGAGCTGAGCAAGGCCAAAGCCAGGAGCCTGGAAATGCATCCAGATATCCCATGTGAATGGCAGGAGCCTAAGCATTTTTGCCATTTTCCACAGCTTTTGCAGGAGTAATGGGAGGAGCTGGATAGGAAGTAGAGTAACCGGGTCTCCAACGGTCGCTCATATGGGATGCCAGTGCTGGTGGGGGCAGCATAACAGACTGCACCACAACCTGACCCCATCCAGTTTTATCCTTTGATGTCTTCATGTTCTCCAAGCATCCAGACTTGATTGTTGCAGATTTACTCTTCTAAAAAGTCTGTTGTCTCTTTATTACTTTTAAAATTTATGTGGCTTTTATTGCATCAGTTTATGTGATTTTGGGGGCTCTTTTGCCAGTTGTTTGAAGCAAGGTTATTCTGGATTCAGAAAAACACATTGAGTGCTTTGAAAGGCCTGGAAGAGTAAAGAAAAAGATCATTTTCAGAAGACTTGCTGCTATTGCTTCATGACGTCATTCAGGACAACTGTCAAGGCTCTACCGCATACTTTCAATCCTCCATGCCTTTTACATTCCTTTTTTTTTAAAAAAAAAAGATTTAAATTATTTTATTTGAAAGGTAGAGTTACAGACAGTAAGAGGGAGAGAGAGAGAGAGATCTTCCCTCCGTTGGTTCACTCCCAAACTGGCCGCAGCGGTCGGAGTGGGTAGATCCAAAGCCAGGAGCCAGGAGCCTCCCTGGGTCTCCCACATAGGTGCAGGGATCCAAGGATGTGGGCCATCCTCTGTCGCTTTCCCTGGCCACAGCAGAAAGCCGGATCGGAAGTGGAGCAGCCGGGACCAGAGCTGGCGCCCATATGGCCATCGCCGCAGACAAAGGATTAACCCACTGTGCCAGCCCCAACTTTTACATTTCCAAGTGTCAGTGGAGTCCCCATCTTCTCAACCCAGCTACGGTTGACTACTCTGCTCTCACTGCACTATTCCCTGCTTCGTAGACAACACCACAGCCCTCACTCTGCCTTTCAGGCTATTTTCCGAACCTGGGAATTTTTCAACTTCAGTGCCAACCTATGACAAGTTCAGCTGCTCTTCCATATCTAATTCAAACACTCCCTATCCTCTGCAGGTCTAGTATCCCTGGATTGTCTAAGAAACCAGAGAAAGCAGAAGTAGATGCTCTTAAAATAGCAGCCTAGTTAATATGGTGAGGCATGTTATTATTGGCTCAAGTGATCATGGAATAAATTTCATTCTGTATATCTGCCACTGATAAACGACAGAGCAAAATTGTAGAACTGAGTCCCTAACAATATGGTCACCACATAAGAGTAATGTCATTGTCCACTGCTTAGGTCATTGCTGTTATCTGCTGGCTATGGCAAAACAGAATAAATATGGCAAACAATAGTAAATCAGTGACTAAAACACTTGGCATGCCCCTTGGAGGCCTATTAATATGGAAGAGACCAGAGATTACACATATGTATGTTGTATTCTATCAGCACATGCATGCATGCACACACACACACACACACTTTTGTTTTAGGGCTATCTGAGGCAATTCTTTTCCCCATTGGTATCTTACTATCTTTCTATGCTGAATATAACAGAAGTTGATTTTTTGAAATATATCGAATGTAGGCCTGAAACTATCTTTTCAAGTAGGTGTTATATGTGTATTCCATACAATGTTACATAATTTTAAAACTACTAAATTGAAAGCTCTCTAAATGAATTTGAAAATTTGAAAGAAAGTTTAATTGAAGAGCTGGTATTAGGTCATTAATAAGTCCTCAAGTGCAATAGCAAAAGAAAAATCACTACTTGGCTACACTTAAAATGATAAACTTTTCTCTCTCATATGACATATTTAAATATATTTATAAATATGTAAGATAGTAGCTAGATAGATGTATAGATTAAGCAAATAGTTTGCAAAAGGAAAGACACACCCCTACAACCATAGCTACTGACTTTTGGCACAGAAACAAAGGCAACTCGGCAGAGGACAGAGCACCTGTGCAGTAAGTAGTGCTGGAGCAAGGAAAACCTGTGAATCAGAAAGTCGATAGAACAGCCACCACCACCATAAACCGCCATACATAAAAATCAATTCCAAAGGAATCACAGATAAATTAAAATAGAAAAATGCACAAGCTCGGGAGAAAAACTTTCTGATCTAAGACTAGGTAAAGAGATCTTAGACTTGACACATAAAGCACAATCTGTAAAAGGAAAAAAATAATAAATTGAACATTTTAGACTATAATTTTTTTTATTCTGCCAAAGATCCTGTAAAGAAGATGGAGTGACAAACTACAAAGTGGTGGTAAATATTTAGAAACACGTATCTCACGGTGTGCTGGTATATGAAACATACAAAGAACAAAGATAAGGTAGTTCAGGTACTCTATTGCATAGTACGGTGATTGTAGGCAATGAGAATGTACTATGTATTTTTCTTAAAAAAATCCAGAAGTACGGACTTCGAATGTTTTCAACAAGAAGAGTTAACAAATGTTTGAGGAGATACATGTGTTTGCCCTTGTTTGAACTTGAAACACTGTGTAGATTTATAGAAGTGTCATGTGGAACCCCAAAAGGATGTACACTTTTATGTATTAGTTCAAAATAAAAAGATTCAAAAAGTAAAAAGGATACAAGCAACTTAATTAGAATGTGGAAAAAATATAGGGAGAAGCATTTCACAAAGAGGGCATGTAGATGGTAAATGAACACATAAAAACATGTTAAACATAATTGGTGACAGGAGGAACATGAAACTATAAGGAGGTCTCACTACACTTCCACCTGAATGGCTGATGAAAAATATACTCACAAAGGTGCAGAGAACTGGACTGCTCCAACACCAACTCTTGTAAAGTGATCTGGCTACTCTTGGGCAGGTTTGCTGCTTTCTTAAAAATCTAGACATTTAGCAACCATGTGCTTCAGGGAGAGACAGAAGAGAGAAAGATAGGGGATGGGGAGGGAGGGATAGAGAGAGAGAGAGAGAGTTCTTCCATCTGCTTGTTCCAATCTTCTATTTGCTGGTTCACTCTCCAGATGGTTGCAACACAGGCTGAAGCCAGGACCAGGAGCCAGGAGCAAGGATCTGCTTCCATGTCTCCCACATGGGTGGCAGAGGCCCAGGCACTTAAACCATCTTCTGTTGCTTTACCTAGTCCCTGAGCAGAGAGCTGGATTGGAAGTGAGGGAGCCAGGACTCGAACCTGCATCCATAAGGGATGCTGGGTTGCAGGGAGCAGCTTTACCTACTATGCCACAATGCCAGCCCCTATATAACATTCTTGAGTTAACAAAATGATGAATTTGGAAAATAGATTTGTGGTTTCCATGGGGTTAGGGAGTGGTTTGATGCAGGAGAGAAGTGGATATGGCTATAAGAGCACAACATGTGGTAATGCATGTGTTTAGTCTGTGGTAATGCAAGTGTTTAGTCCCTTGTCTGTGACAATATGGCTACCCTGGTTGGAATATTCTACTACAGTCTTGCAAGATATTATCATTGGAAAAAATTATGTGTGACATATGATCTTTATTATTTATCGTATGTATGTAAATATACAATTGACTCCAAATAAACAGTTTAAAATATAATTAATTGACCATCTAATACAATAATGATAGACTTCTATTGTGTGTAGAGGGCATGACAAGCTAGAACAAAGAATGGGAGAGAGAAATTGAAAATGCATTATGGGCTGATTCTTATGAAGTTATTTGAAAGTAATTTTTTACAAGCTAAAGATGCATGCTGCAAATCTTAGGGGGAAACTTAAGGAGTGGAAGAAAATTAAAGTAAAAATTCATAAGGGAATCTGAAAAAAGAAAGGAAGGGAAATTAATAAATACTAAATAACTAAGGACATCTGTCTTTTCTGTTGATGAACAGTGTTTTTTTTTTTTTTTTCATGCAATTTGTTGAACTCTGTTACTTAATGTAGGTTTAACTTTATGGTCATTAGAGGCAGCATTGTGGCATAATAGCTAAAGCTGCCACCTGCAGTGCTGCCATCCCATATGGGTGCCAGTTTGAGTTCTGGCTGCTCCACTTCTCATCCAGCTCTCTGCAATGGCCTGGGAAACAGTAGAAGATGGCCCAAGTCCTTCAGCCCCTGCACCTGCATGGGAGACTTGGAAGAAGCTCCACGCTCCTGGATTCAGATCTACCCAGCTCTGGCCATTGCAGCCAACTGGGAGTGAACCAGCAAATGGAAGACCTCTCTCTCTGCCTCTCCTCTCTGCATAACTCTGACTTTCAAATAAATAAATAAATCTTTAAAAAACTTTATGGTCATTCAGTAAATTGCAAGTAGGTCTTTGTAAAAATTAAAGAGTGGGAGTGGGAGAGGGAAGAAGAAAAAGGGTTGGAGTATGGGCAGGAGAGAGGGTAGGGTGGGAAGTGCCAGCATATTCCTAAATCTGTTTATATGAAATACATGAAACTTGTATAACTTAAATAAAATTGAAAAAAAAAGATTGGGTAGCTTAAAGGCCAATCATTTAAATGATTACATTAAACATAAATGGTTTAAACGTCCAAATTAAAAGGAAAAGATTGTCACATGTCATAGTAAGACTATGAGAAAAGACTAGAGAAAATTTACTTTAACCGTAGAGACATAGGTTAAAAAATAAAAATTTCAAAATCTGTAGCATGCAATTGCTACAAAAGAGAGAGGGATTTTGTTATTGCAAAAAAAGTAGACACCACTGGGGAATGTTACCAGGGATAAAGAAGGATTAACATAATCTCAAGAGTATCAATTTCTCAAGAAGACTTAATGATCTCAAAAGATCTACAAAATACATAAAGCAAAAACTTTTAGAACTGAAAAGAGAAACATACCATAGTCTTCATCATAAAACAGACTTTAACACATTTAAAACAACTGAAATAATACAAATTATTTTCCTCAACCACAAATTGCCAGTCAGTAATATAAATATGTCCAGATATTAAAAATTAAGAAACATATATGTAAATAGCTCATGAATGAAAGAGGAAGTAATAAAGAAAAATATTAATATTTTGGATGTAACTAGAGGGAATAGTCCTATTAAAAAAGCATAATCCAAATAAACATCTCACCAAGGGAGATACACAGATGGCAAATGAGTACGAGATATCCAGTGTCACATGTCATTAAGGATTTACAATTTATTTTAAGAAGAGGGAGATATTACTATACATATTATACAATATATTATATATTGTATATGTACAATATATTGTATATGTACAATATATTATATATAATATACAATATATTATATATTAGATGGATAATACAAAAATACTGATAAAATCAAATGCTGGCAGGGATGTGGAACAGTACAGAAATTCTTTCATTGTTGGTGGGAATACAAAATGGTACACTACTATTGGAAAACAAGTGGGCAGATTTTTCTTTCAAGATCTATTTGAAAGACACAGCTAGAGAGAGAGAGAGAGAGAGAGAGAGAGAGAATCTTCCACCTGCTGGTTCACTCCTCAAATAGCCACAACAGCCAGGGTTGGGCCAGGCCAAAGTCAGGAGACTGGAGCTTTCTCCAGGTCTCCCATGTGGGTGCAGGTGCCCAAGCACTTGGGTCATCCCCGACTGCTTTCCCTTAGCAGGGAGCTGGAAGAGAAGTGGAGCAGCTGGAACCTGAGGCAGCCCATATGGTATGCCAACATAGCAAGTGGTGGCCTCATCTACCATGCAATAGTACTGGCCCCAATTGGGCAGATTTTACAAAACTGGGCGTATCATGCTCCTTGTCATTTCCCCAAGTGAAAAGAGAAATGTTTGCATGCATAGATGCATACTCATGTCGATATCAGTGTCTTCATAATTGCCCAAACTTGAAAGCCACCAAAATGCTCCTCAATAAATAAGTAGGTAAACACACTGTGGTAATTCATATGATAGATTATTATTTAACTTAAAAAGTTGTAAACTCCTCTTGACTCTTCTCTCTCGGTTCCTCTCTCTAGCTTCCTCCTCTAGTCTCTTGGCTCTGCTCTCCTCTCTCCTCTGCTCTGCTCTATCTTCTCTCCTTGCTAGCTCCTCTCCTCTCTGTTTCTCTCTTATATTTTCTTTCTCTCTTTTTCCTTCACCACCCCTTCACTCTGGTCTGTAGGGTGTTCCCCAATAAACCCTTTCCCTTATTCCGGTGTTCGGTGTGTTTTGCGATGGCTAACATTAATATATAACATTGGTGCCGTGACTCGGATAGCCTTATATTGGTAATCCAGCATCCTCCAGTGCTCTGGGGTCCTGGATTTTTGCTGGTCACAAAGCACACCTCCTGAACTCTTTCCAAGTCACCGAACGCTCTGCGATCTCCATCCACACATTGGCCTTCCAAATTTTGAGGTAAGACGTGGAACAGGAAACTCTCACAGCGACTCTACTTGTCTACTGAGTTGTGGTCTACTCTCTTCTACATTCGTCTGAGGCTTTTCTACTCAAGTCTAAGGTCGTAGTGCTAGACACCACAACTCCTACTTAAGGCCTTTAGCCTCTACGGACACTGTGTCCAGGCAACAGTGGGTGCGAGTGACAACTCCATCTCTGTTCGCCTCTTTACAGGCTAGGCCCTGGGCTCCAGCAGGCGCTTGGGTGACGACCCCGCCTTCTGCTCCCATTCCTCTCTTAGTCAGTTGGCCAGGACTTCAAGGACGCTTGCTGTCCACTGATCTGACCTACTGAGTCGCCAGGGGAAATTTCTCCTCCCACGTTCCATCTGATTCTCTTCTTGGTTGCCTTTTAAGTATTATGGTCCCTCTCAAATTGGCCCCAGCCCTCAAGTGGAGACGCCTAATCTTTTTCTGTAATTGGGTGTGGCCCAAGTATGACCTTGATGGTCAACTGGGATGGCCCCTTCACAATACCTTTGACCCTGATATCATTCAGGACCTTTATCACTTCTGTGAGCGTTCAGGAAAATGGAAGGAGATTCCATACATTGAAGCCTTTTCCTATCTTTGAACTAAACCTTCCCTGTGTACTTCTTGATCTCCCACTCAAGTCCTTCTGGTCTCCAAAATTCACACTAGGGGTCAGAGACCTGAGCAGAAAATCTCGTTTTCTACTTCTAACCTTGGTACCTCCACTATCACAGCCTCCTTGGATCCTGCAGGTAAACCTCCCCCTTACCACTCCAATCTACAGGCACCAGCTCAGCCGCCTCCTGAAGCCTCAGTGGCTGAAGTTCCAGTGCCATTATCTCCCACACAGCAGCTCCAGCCCTGGCTGCATCCTCACCTCCCCCTCCCGTCAAATTCCAAGGGGCGGGGTCAACCTCTGCTCCCATCTCCACTGCAATCTCTTCCATCTTATCTCAAGCCCCTTGCTCATCTATTCCTCAGAGCCATTCTCTGCCCGCGTGTACTTCCTCCCTAGCTCTTACCCCCACTCTCACTGTATCTCCCCCTCCCACCTAGGAATTCAGACTTTTATCTTAGAACCAGTCCTGGCCCAAAGTTTACTATCTCTGTCTTATCGGTTTGGGAATGGCAGTCTCCATGGTCTCCAACTGGTATTTTATCCCTCTCTTGTCCCAGTCTTACCATAAAAATAGCAAGGGATCCACATGCCTTAAGGGCTGATTCTGAGGCCAGAGTGCTGTTTAGGACATCTGCCATTCTATGAATCTGCGGTGTATCTCACTTCCCATGAGAGTATTTCAGGCATGGAAAGCCAAGACACTCTGGGGAGAAAAAAAAAAAAAACAAAAAAAAACAAAAAACTAAATGAAAGATCTCCGCAAGTGAGATCCCAATGGAAAGAACGGGTCATCAAAGAAGGAGGTACCTTTCTCTGAAGGGAGGAGAGAACTTCCACTTTGACCATGGCCTTGTCTAAAAATTATCAGAGTCAGTGAACTCAGAGGGCTTCCATAGCCTTGGCAACTCATGACAAGAGCCTAGGGTGATTACTGATGCCATAAACAAGAGTGTCAATTTGTTAAGTCAACAACAGGAGTCACTGTGCACTTACTCCTCATGTAGGATCTCTGTCCTTTGTGTGCTGTACATTGAGATTTAATGCTATAACTAGTACTCAAACAGTATTTTTCACTTTATGTTTCTGTGTGGGAGCAAACTGTTGAAATCTTTACTTAATGTATGCTAAACTGATCTTCTGTATATAAAGAGAATTGAAAATGAATCTTGATGTGAATGGAAGGGGAGAGGAAGTGGGAAAGGGGAGGGTTGCGGGTGGGAGGGACGTAATGGGGGGGAAGCCATTGTAATCCATATTCTGTACTTTGGAAATTTATATTCATTAAATAAAAGTTTAAAAAAATAGCAAGGGAATGGTAGTCCCATCCTTTTGGGCTCCCAGCTTATTGAGAAACAAATTAGGTATCCCACCCTTCTGAGGGTTCTTTTGTTTTATCATGAGCAAGCCAGACAGGAAAATCAGATTTTCTGTGTGGACCTGGCTCACTGTAATTTTTCTTTAAATCTAGGAATACCACCACCTTTGAAACTATTGCTTTGTAAAATGCTGAACTTATTTTGCAATTTATTTTAACAGGTTTCTGGGTAATCAGTACTCAATGAAACAGCAATGGGTAATTAGTACTTGTCTTAGATGAATGCAATTTTAATTTCAATTAAATTCAGATAAAAATATATCAGTATCCTAAGTCATTTAGGAGTAACTGCTAATTTAAATTGGGTAAAACTTTTGTATACTCAACAGGTTATATTCTATAAAAAACTATTCGGGTTAATTTACAAACTGTCTATGAAAATAGTTCAACACTGTTTAAAGTAACTCAGGCTAAAACTTGATGCATTACCTTAATCTTAATTTGAAGATTTTTAACAGTTTATCTCAAAATGTAAATCAAGGACATTGGCAGATGGAAAACATCACAAGTATACTAATCTGTTTCTCTTTGACATAAAATTAAAATCTGATTCTCTGTTAAAGCAATGAGTTAAAGTAATCTATTCTCTTGATGTCTGCTAAATTCTAATTGTTTAAAAACAGGGGAATTTTTATTAAGAGCAATGGGTTATTTAAATATGTGCTTATTTTCAAACACTTAAACAATTACCTTGCAACAATGATCAAATTTGGTCTATATTATGTCATGATTTTAAGGAATCTTATTTCAACAAGATATTTTGGATTTTGAACCTTCTTGACATTCTTGACAGGCATTCAAAAAATCAAAAATCAAAGTTTCAAAGAATTTGGACTCTAAAATTTCCAGTAAATTTTGGACTCGGTTTTTCCAGTTCAGGCCCAACTGAAAAAATTGAAGGACTTATGTCTCTCATTTTGTAGAGACACCAACTATCAGACTATTTGGATTATATTAGAAGTACTGGCAAGATGTGAAGTGGTACTAAATTTTAAGTTTCTATAATATAAAATGGCACTAATACAAATGTCAGAATTAAAAAGTCTAATGATCTTGTGTTACTAGACATGACAGTTATCTCAATAAAAAAGCCCCAGAGGCCCAAAGGGTTAAATGCTTTGTAAAATCCTAGAGGTGCTTTCAAAAATACTGTGTGAAGTAAGCAAGTGCCTCTTGTTGGTTAATAAGTTTATAATTTTAAATGTGGCAACTTAGTCTTTTGTCATCCACAGTTTTATATATCAGAATTGCTGCTCATAAAACTAGAACATTGTTGGTTCTGTGTTTAGCTGTCCTCCTATAGGTTCTGATGAACTTTTTCCAGCCACATGTATTGTATTCAGTACTTTGGGATGGCTCTGTAAACAGATGAAGCCAATAATGTATTAAAGGTAACAACTGAGAGAAAATATGGTTAACTGAGGCTATTAAAAACAAAAGTAATTCAAATCAATTGGTACTTTACAAAAAGGAGTTAGATTTTTTTTTTAAAAAAGCTATTATTAAACTTTTATGGTCTATTATGTTATATGTATATACATATTGTATGTCTACATGGGAAAATTTACTAAGAATTTTATTTTAATTGGCTTATAGATAGAACTGCCCATAAATTTAAGCTGCTAAAATTAATCAAAGATACATTTTAATTCGTGTGACCTGAATCTCTGTATTATGTTTTAAACTTGTTGGTAGAAAAAACTAGAAACACTTTATATGCTTGTGCTGAAATTTGCTGGTTAAACAAGCTACACCATGTTAGATATTTAAGAGATGTTTCCAAATATATGTATTCTTAATATTTATGGAAGGCATTGGACCTTCTGGTAAATGTTTTCTTAAGTTGTTATCTAATGGTTGAAACTGTTTGCTAAGTTTTCATGTGATATTGCTGTTGTCAGTAAGCGATCTGGGCTTTGCTCCCCCATTTCTCTATTCTAAGCCCAACTTGTTCATTCATTTCTCTGTTCTCTTTGAGGTAGGAAACTAATTTTATTATGAAGGAATCTCCAAGATGCAAAATTTGATTTTAGATCTTATAAAAGAGATGGTTAACACATTTCTGTAATAGCATAGCCAAAACAAGAGCTTAAATTATAATTTCTTAGCTAGATTTACTTCACCATTAGTGAGGTTAAACAGTAAATAGGAAAAATCTCCCTTTCAGAACAAAGGGAAAGAAAGTTTTAAAGCGACGATATAGTTTTCCTCATGAGCATTGTCTATCTTAGAAAAACTACCACAGAACATGCCTGTGACTATGTGACTATAGACTTCTAGTTTAGGCCACTGAAGATTAGAGATGGGACTTGAGCACCCCCTTGACTTGCATCCTCTGGTCTGTTTAACAAAAACCAGGAGGAAAAGAAAGCTAGGCATCAGAAGCATTGGGTGGCAGGCCTGTTAATGGTGTTCTGTACAGTGATCTGCCCTCAAGGAGACCCAACAGGCCAGTCCACTGCAGTGGCTTTCAATGTGGTAAGCCTGGGCTTCAGCAGAAGTCAGCTTGTGAAGAGCCCTGGCAGCTCTGCCAGCCAAGAGCTGGATCACTGGAAATGGACCTGCCCTGGCGTCGAAGGACGCCCAGGTCAGAGCCACAGATCTTAATGGCTCCAAGCTGAAAAGCCCTTCACTCAGCCCAGCTTCCAAAGTGACCACCGCAGCTGAGGGGACAGCCAACCAGGGTCAGCAACCTTGCAGGCAGAGCTGTAAATTTCCTGTTGGAGATGCCACCTGCCTTTACCTGGCCAGCTCTCCCCCCAGACCAGCTAGGTAATGGAAGTCAGCAGGGTGGCTTCCCCAAGGAGGTTCACACCTTCCTTAGGATGTACCCCATGTGAAGAGATATAGGTCTGGGCCTAAAGCCCACCTGATTATTATCAAACCCCTTCCATCAGGTTCTATTTGCCTCTCAATCAGAAAACTTATTTGTAGCTTAGACAGCACCTTTCTTAGCTCCTCTAATGATTCTGTCCTTTGTTCTAAACCCTGTCTAGCCCACTTGGGCCTCATTCCTTTGTAACCATAGCCTCTACTCTACCACCAACGGCTCTACTCCCAACCTGTGTGTACTGATGGTCCTCTTCCCCACTTAACGTTGTATGATTATTCAAAATTTCTCTACAGACAAACCCCACTACCTGTAAAAGTTAAGTGGCTTTTTTCCCAGTCTTGGCTGGAATCAGCTTTAAGCCACATCCATCAAACTGTCCCCACAAGGGTCCAGAGACCCCCCTCCATTCCTCTCTATAAAATCCTCTCATTACATGGTTAATGCTACTCTTAGAATCATTGGTTACTATTCTCACCCTGTCTTTTATGCCACAGTGTCTAAGTGTTTACAGCAGGTTATAATGGAACAAACGAAGGCCTTCAGCAACCAGGCAGTCAACTAAATGCTGCTACAGGGATATACTCGGTTCCCCATCCAGGAGACAGCGGCTTGAGACATTGCCCCATGTCAGCAGGAAGTAGCTCTAAAGACAGATCATCGTCCCTCTACCCCTCCCAGACTTCTGGGACTAATGTAACCCCATACAAATCCTGCTTTATAAAAAACAAAAGGGGGAATGTTAGGAAACTGGCGCAGTTTTAGCCAGGTTGCCGCATGGCCCAGCTACTTGAGCCAGGCTCCACCCCCATCCTAATGGGATTCGCTGCTCCTGCTTCCCTGCCCGCCCTCAGGCAAAGTTTTAAAAGGGCCTGTTCCTGAACACGTGCTCTCTTGACTCTTCTCGGTTCCTCTCTCTAGCCTCCTCCTCTGGTCTCTTGGCTCTGCTCTCCTCTCTCCTCTTCTCTGCTCTATCTTCTCTCCTTGCTAGCTCCTCTCCTCTCTGTTTCTCTCTTATATTCTCTTTCTTTTTCCTTTGCCGCCCCTTCACTCCAGTCTGTAGGGTGTTCCCCAATAAACCCTTTGCCTTAAAAAAAAAAGTTGTAAACTGTCAAGTCATGAGAAGATACGGAGGAACCTTAAATTCATGTTGCTAAGGAAAAGGAACCAAACTGAAAAGGTGGCATACTGTATGATTCCAAGCACATGGCATTCTGAAAAGTCGAAGTTACAATGCAGTAAAATGATCAATGATTGCCAAAGTTCAAGGGGAGGGAGGGAGGGATGAAGTGGAACACTGGGGATTTTAGAGCAGTGAAGCTATTCTGTATGATACTGTAATGATAGGTACCTGACATTATACATCTGTCAAAGCC
Source organism: Oryctolagus cuniculus (assembly GCF_964237555.1). Taxonomy (NCBI): domain Eukaryota; kingdom Metazoa; phylum Chordata; class Mammalia; order Lagomorpha; family Leporidae; genus Oryctolagus; species Oryctolagus cuniculus. The sequence goes on from NC_091443.1 coordinate 6,763,467, forward strand.
CATAGAATACACAACCCAGAGAGTGGCCCTTATGTAAACTAGTCTTTAATCAATCATAAAGCTTTAATGTTGTCTCATCCATGGTAACAGATATGCCTCACTAGTGTAAAGTTTCAAATGGGAAACTAAGGAAAGACGAGAATTCTCACTGATGGGAATTCTCTCACTACTCATTTTTCCACTAACTTCTCTCTGAACTTAAAGTTGCTAGAAGAAAAGTCTATTCACTTAAAAGTTGTGAAATTAAATATTTATAGTTAAATCTATAGAACTTAGTACATGCTAGAAAAAATTAAATCAATAAACTTTTACCTTAAGAAACTAGAAATAAGGAAGATTATACTGTTGATAGCACACTGAATCCAGCAACATATTAATGTATCACAACCAAATGTGGTTCATATTAGACATAAATAATTTATTCAGCATTCAAAGTCAGTGTAATTAATCATATCAATAGACTGTATAATTGTGTTGACACAAAAGCAAATTTACAAAAATTCATCATTTTTAATGAATAAAAAACAAACTCTCAAGAAACTAACTTTAGAACTTCCCCAACCTAATAAAAATGTCTGTGAAAAACCTACAGCCTAGTGCCATACCTAGTGGTGAGTGAGTGAATGCTTTGTCTCTAAGGTAGAGTGGACAGCAGGGTGTGTATTCTCATCACTCCAGTATTATTACCAGAGGCCCTATAGCCAGTGCATTCAGGAAAGGGGGGAGGGAATCAATAAAAGCAAACAGATTGTAAAGAAGAAGAAATAAAACTGCCTTTACTTTCAGATCGGCATGATTGACATAGAAAACCTTAAGGAATCTATACGTGAGATATTAGAGCCAATAACTTTATCTAGGTCCAAGATATAAGAACAATGAATAAAAATCAATTGCATTTCTACAAACTGACAGTGAATAAGTAGAAATCAAAATTTAAAACTAGGACTATTTATAATAAAATGGAAATGTCAAAATCTTACAGACAGATCTAATAGAAAACACTGAGTTTATATGCTTATATGTGTAAATCATTGATGGGAAGAAATGGAAGATCAAAATTAAAAGATACATCGTTTTCATTGATCACAGTCTCAACTTTGTTTTGATATCAGTTCTCCCCAAACTCATGTATAGATTCAGTGGAACCCATCAAAGCTGCAGCAAGTTTTATTAGAAGCTGACAAATTGACTAAAAATTTATATGAAGTTAACGAGGGGTCCAGAGCAACAAAATATTTTTTAAAAATAATAAATTTAAGGAACTCTAATCTTTCTAGAATCCTACTAGGATCAGGATGCTGTACCTATGTGAAAAGATGGATAAAAGCACAGATGAGACAGAATAGATGGTCTTAAATAGGCCTCTACGTGTAGTCATACTTTTTAACAAAGGGCCAAGGTAACAGAATGGAGAAAGAATAGTTTTTCTAAGAAAGGTGCTAGAAAGTAGACATTCTGTGTGAATAAATACGTGAGCTTTGAACTCATACCTCATCATATAAAAAAACAACTAAAAACATATCACACCCTTACATGTAAAATTGCAAATCATAAAAGCTGCAGTAAATATATATATATATATATATATATATATGAAAATCTCTGTAATCTACCAGGCAGATTTCCAAATATAACACCAAAGGCATGAATCATAAAAGACAAAAATTATGTTTTACCTTACTAAATTTTAAACTTTTGCTTTTCAAAATACATTGTTATGAAAATGGGAAAATAATTTATAGACCAGAAAAGCATATTTATAAACATATATGTGATGGAAGATTTATATTTACGCCATATAAAGAATTCTAAAAACAGAAAACAAAGTCACTAATAAAAACTGGATGAAAGATTTGAACAGACACTTCACTAGCACATTTTGTTTACCCAATAAGAGTTAGAGATGGCATACAAACCTGTGAAAAATTGCTCCACATCATCACTAACCAGTAAAAAACAAATTAAAACTATGGTGAGATACTATTACACATCTATTTGAATGACTGAAGTTAAGACAGACAACAACAAAAACCCTGACAATATGAAACATTGACAAGGAGCTGAGCAACAACACTCCCGTAAAATTTTCATTTCTGTGATCATTGTAAAGATGAAAGAAATGGTAATTTCCTAAGAAAGTCATATTTATGATTAGTAATCCCATTCCTGGGATTTGCCTAGGGGGAATAAGTGCATATGTTCCTACAACGTCCTACATTTGAATGTTTATGGTAAATTCCATAATCACCAAATATGAACAAGGTCCAAACAGGCATTTATCAGTAAACAGGTAACTTAAACATATGATGGAATGCTATTTGGCAATTATAAAAAAATGACTGATACATCATACTTCAACCTTGAAAGCACTGTGGTAGGTGAAAATCCACAAGAAGGCTAAGAGACAGCCATCCACAAGAGGATATCATCCGTATCTGTTTTAGGAGAATCTGCCGTCCAGATCATGATTAATTGACAGTCCCTGTGTGATCCCTCTGGGCCAACCTTCACATTTCAGCTTGTTATTTGAGGAAAAAGTTAAAATTTACTTTGGAGTCAATTGATAAGATCAATGCACATTTATCTTCCTACATTTAGAAGTAGAATAAAATATCCTGTAAAGAGTGGACTTGTGACTCTCTATACTCAGAATAACTTGAACTTTTAGCTGCTTACTAAAGTTAATCAAATGTGATCTCTTGAGAAAAAATGTTTTTAACATGAAACCATTCTCCACTGAGGTTTAAAAAACTCTAATTGTAATTGATTTAGACCAAAGGATAAGACAGTCAAGGATATTAGAATCACTGGCAAAGGAATATGTTTTTAAAATTATTTATTTGAAAGAGACAAAGAGAGGATGGGGGAATGAGGAAAAAGAGGAGGAGTAGAAGGAGGAGGGTGAGGTGGAGGAAGAAGCGGAAGAGGGGGGGGAGGAGGAGAGGGAAGAGGAGGAGGAAGAAGAGGAAGGGAAGGAAGAGGACTGGGGAGGAGAGGAGATGATTATCCACCTTCCTGTTCACTCCGCAAAATGTACACAACAGCCAGGGCTGGGTCAGGCTGAAATCAGGAGCCAGGAACTCCATCCAGGTCTTTCATGTGGGTGGTACAAACCCAAGTACTGTTGTCTCCCAGGTGCACCACCAGGAAGTTGGCTTGGAAACAGAGTAGATGGAACTTCAACAGGTTCTCCAACATAGAATGTGGGCATCCCAAATGGCAGTTAAACCCGCTGTGCCACAACACCCGCCCTGGGAATACATTCGATATAACTAGTGATGAGTGAGTGTGAGGTGGAAGATTAAATTCTGAAACAAAATAAATTTTCAATCCTAAGATTATTACTAAACAAACCAACAAAAAAAAATTGGGGAGTTGTAGTATAGCTGGTAAAGCCCCCAGCTGGAAAACAGGTATCCTGTATGGGCGCTGGATATGTCCTGGCTGCTCCACTTCTGATCCAGCTCCCTGTTAACCACTTGGGAAAAAGAGGGGAAGATGATCCAAGTGCCTGGGCTCCTGCCACCCATGTGGGAAATCCAGAAGAAGCTCCCAGCTCCTGGCTTTGGCCTGAACCAGTCCTGGCCATCTCATCCATCTGGAAAGTGAACAAGCTGATGGAAGGTCTCTCTCTGTCTCTCCTTCTCTCCCCCTCGCCCGGTAGCTCTTTCAAATAAATGAATAAATAAATCTTAAACACAAAAGCAACTAAAACACAAAACCCAACTTATGTTGATAGAATTAGAACCCTTTTCTTTGACAAAACCTTTTAAACATTTTCATATCCAGATCAAGTACTTTTCTACTACATACAGCAGTACATGTGTTTTGTCAATGACAACCATGTACTCACTTCACACAGAGCATTCTACCTTGGTGCACAGAGATACTGTTAGTCACTACCCACCTACTATGGCAGCAGGAAGGGTGTGGTGTGTCTCTCTCCCTAGTGGCCTTAATTCTTGGATTCTTCACTTGTCCTTACTTGTTTCCTATGCATTCATTTTTATACCCTGAGCATCTGGCACTACCAAGGATGGTAAGACTCGGGCTCCATGGTTTTAGAGGTGGAGTACGAAAGGGATTTATAGAGGCAGAAAAATTCTAGTCTAAAACTCTGGACTGCACCAATTTTTGCTTTTACATAAAGGCAAATTAAAAACTCCAAGATAAATAAGGGGATATTGTTAGAAATATGATTCCTGAAAACCAGTGACACAGAGGAACAAGTTGGAGATACTAGCTAAAAAACATTGGTTTGTAAATAAAGGACTTTGTGTAGAAAACAAAATGGATCCAGTGAGAAGTAGAGAACTTAATCACTTGGCCAAGGACATCTCTCAAATTGCGTGTTTTTTTTTTTTTTTTTTTTTTATGGAGAGAATCTGAGAAAAAATTAATGACAGAATTAGAAATAGAGAGAAAAGATGAATATTTAAGCAATGAAAAGAGGAATATTTAAGAAACAATGAAGATTTAACTAGACACACCGATGTGTCTATGTCAATATTTTGTGACTTCAAAGACAAAAAGGAAACTATGAAACCATACAATGACAGAAAGTAGAAAATCTACAAAGGACTAAGGAACAGGTTGATATCAGACATTTTGAAGGCAAGAGCATAAGAGATCAATATCAAAAGATTGAAAACCCAAATTTTTACATTCAGCTTTTATATGCATTGCAGCATTTAAATGCAAGGATGAAATGAGCATATTTTAATAAATAAAAAGTATCATAAGATTTGTTCCACATTAACTCTCTTTGTAAGAATCCTTGGAGATGTAGCCCAGTAAGAGGAAAACTGACTTCAAGGAAAAGCACTGACACATGCAAAGTAGAGCGAAGGGTGGAATACATTATATGGGTGACTAAGTAACAGCTGAAACATGTTTTCCCCAACAATATGGAACTAAAAATGCAAAAATACTGATGCAGCCATTGTAGTTGGCAATAGACAGCATTTACTGACAGAGAATGTAGACATATTTCATCACCTGTCTCATTCTTGGTTTATGTGTGGATACTTCAAAAAGTTCATGGAGAGGTGGGCACTTGACCTAGTTAAACGTGAGTTCAGATGCCATGTACAACATTGGAATACCTGGTTTTGATATTTGGCTCTACTCCTAACAACTTCCTGCTAATGCAGAACCCAGGAGGTAATTGTGATAGCTCAAGTAATTGGGGTCCCATCACACACATGGGAGACCTGGATTGCATTCCTGGCTCCTGGCTCTAGCCCCAGTACAATCCCAGATGTTACGAGCATTTGGGAAGTGAATCTGCTGTAGGGAGCTTTGCTTATCTTTGTTTCTCTGCCCATCTCTCTGCCTCTTAAATAAAAGGCCATAGAAAATGGAATTAAAAGATAAGTTTATTCTGATGAAAATGTTTGCAATCCATCCATTTTTTTTTCAAAACAGGTATTTCCCATTATCTTTTTGAAGATCCCTGGTGTACTCCTGAGAAACCCTGGGCCAGGTCTGTCTTGCATTGGATCACTTGCGATCATTGTTCATTCCAGAGGTTGGGTTGGAGAGTGTGACTTTGTAGATTAAAGGACTGACAAATTATACTCAATGTGCTTTAAAAGACAGTGCCACACACTCAGCTTAGTGCCACATCTGACCCTACACTAAGTTATAATCCATGGCTCTGTTTCTGACTTGGAACTTGAAGTCCCTGATGGCAGGAAGTGCTAATCTTTCTGGTTTGCATTACGGGTAAAAGAATATCAGTACCTTGTTACTCTTACTGATCCTGTGGAATGATGGTGCACCTGCAAGATAAGGCATGCAGAGACTCAGTTGGGCCAACTTTATCCTAATGGGAAAAAATCTCAGCTAAACTGGTACTCTCCTCTCATTGTGAGCATCGATGAAACTCAGCACGATTCTTTGTGAGGAGAACAGTAAAGAATGATTCAGGCTAAGTTAATTGAGTAGGAGATGCCCCCAAAATTAGTTAAAGTTTCCTATCTTTAAGGATTTTTCTTTTAGAAAAATGGAAAAACTCAGAAAACGTTGGTATTTAATTAGAAGAATAAAATTAAAGCTACTACCTGGTAAAAGAGATCTTGCTATTTAAACATAATTGCAGAAACTTCAGATTTATTACCTCCATGTAGAGTTAAGCACAACTCAGTGACTTCCAAAATAAGTTCAAACACTTAGAGTTTCCATGATGAGGAGACATCTGTTTTACCAGCTTTACTGTCCCTGCTTGTAAGGAATAAGAGATTTCCAGCAAATTATCATTTTGTTCAGGATGACTGAGCTCTTTAATTTTCATGGGTCTGATTAGGTTTTCCTGTTTTGCATCGCTGCTGCTTTAACCTTGTTGGGCCCAGCAAGTGTAAATCTGACCTTTGTGTTTTGCGATGCACAACACATGGGAATGGGAATGGCAGTGTTATGTTTCTGATTAGCAAAGGCACAATCTGACCACATGATTAGCACGTGTCCTATCCCATGGTAAAAGCACACATGACCCAGTGACCCAGTCCCCAGTGAGCCTAGGACATACTCTAGAGGCATCTGGACCATCCGTTGAACAGTGCTTTCTTCCCACCCAAACATCCCATGCGGGTCATCAAAGGTCAGTGGATTTGTAGTGATTGTGAGTTTTGGTAAGTTCAATGTTTTTGTGGCGATTGTGAGTTTTGATATGGAGCAATTTGAAGATGTCAGCATCTTAGAGTGCCACAAAATAAAACTACTCATGGCCCTTTATTTTCTCAATTTATCTTGAACAAGATTTGCTACAATAAATATAAATTTTTTTTTTTTTTGACAGGCAGAGTGGACAGTGAGAGAGAGAGACAGAGAGAAAGGTCTTCCTTTGCCGTTGGTTCACCCTCCAATGGCCGCCGCGGCCGGCGCGCTGCGGCCGGCGCACCGCGCTGATCCGATGGCAGGAGCCAGAAGCCAGGTGCTTTTCCTGGTCTCCCATGGGGTGCAGGGCCCAAGCACCTGGGCCATCCTCCACTGCACTCCCTGGCCACAGCAGAGGGCTGGCCTGGAAGAGGGGCAACCGGGGATAAATATAAAATTTAATATCTTTCCTAAACTTTTCAAACCTACAAAAGCTCCACCCATCTTTCCTGTTACACTGTTTATTGATGACACTCTCTACTCCCACTGTTGACTTTTTTTTTTAAATTTATTTGACAGGTAGAGTTATAGACAGTGAGAGAGAGAGACAAAGGTCTTCCTTCCACTGGTTCACTCCCCTAATGGCTGCTACTGCCAGCGCTGCGCCGATTGAAGCCAGGAGCCAGGTACTTCCTCCTGGTTCCCATGCGGGTGCAGGGCCCAAGCACTTGGGCCATCCTTCACTGCACTCCCGGGCCACAGCAGAGAGCTGGACTGGAAGAGGAGCAACCAGGACAGAATCCGGCGCCCCGACTGGGACTAGAACCTGGTGTGCCGGCACCTCAGGCAGAGGATTAGCCTAGTGAGCTGTGCCCCCACTGTTGACTTTCAAAGAAACCGGAGTAGAATGAAGGAGCAGAGGAGAAAGGAGGAATTGTTGGCTATACCTCATATTTTCAAATATATACATTTTATTTTAGCCAAAAACATAGCCTGTTCCCTATCTGATAGATAATGAAATAGAAATCCCTAAAGTCAACAACCAGCATCCTCATCGGCCGCCAAAGGTAGAGAGCTGGGATTTATGTGGTTCTGATTTCTAAGGCCCCATTCTGAAAAGACAGCAAGAGAAGAAAAGGGAAAATAGATCCTTATGTTCTTAAATACTGAAAGACCCACTCACTTCACGTAGCACACCTTTCTCCCCTGTTGACAGCAGGAGGCAAATTTTGGGAGAGTGATGTAACAGACCCTGTGCACTGGGAAGTCACTAAGGTATCACACTCTCAGGAAGAGGATGTCTGCCCTAATGAGACCTGGACTCTGAAATTTGTCTCCTCAGCCATTGAGAACTCTAGAATTCTAATTGCAAATTATTTCTGTGATGGTTCTGAACAGTCTTCAGTTGCATAAAGTAGCTGACAGGGTTGCACATGTTTGATAGATTCTCATAGAGAACACTGTGTTTTGTATTCATCTCTTGAATTTTAAGTCTTTCCACTCTTAGACAATGTGAGATCAGCATCTCATACACCCTCCTGACATCTTTCACATTCCATAAGACTCACATGTTAGTGTATGTCAGATACACCAGAGTGTGACAGACACCTGCATTTGTTTTGAAGATGACAAATATATTAGAGATCAAATAATCTAACATTAATCAAGATCACTTGTATAATAGGTAACATATTTTTTCTCTTTAAAAATGAAACATACATATTTTCCACCTGAAATAGACAATGTTTTTATATTATAATGTATATCACTGTTTACAAGGCATTTAACATAGTGCTCGGCAAATACTTAAAATGACAACAATAATTAGCACTTAACGAGTCCCTAATATGTGCCAGGTGCTTTGTGAATGGGTTATCTCATTGCATCAAGTTCATTTTACCATTGGCACAATTGAGTCTCATTCAGTTTATATAGGTACATAGTGAAGCTGAGAGTTTTCATTTATTCAACTAATATTTCCAAATGCCTAGCACTAAGGGTGTGCGTATCTGATCACTTGGTGTGCTATGTTCTTATGTAAAGTACTACATGTTTGTGAATTCTAAGCATTTTATGTTGTGTCAAATATTTTATCCTGATATATGCATTAGGAGCAAGATCATGGGAAGTTTTATTGTGCATTAGATTTGTCACACATTTGGGAAACATGTTATGTATGAATGGGTGGCGGTGTAAGATGCATCTATAGATTTGTGGGTTAAGAATATACTTTAAAGCAAAAGCTCTGTGAATATAACTCTGGGTTCCATTGTAGCTTCTGACCCCTCTTCTCTTTGTGGCCCACTGACTAGCTCCATACTCATCCTAGCTGGTACAACTTGTACTCGTATTTCCTTCAGGTCACCTTTGACCCTTTCTCCTACCTTTTTTTTTTTTTTTTACAAATTTATTTATTTGAAAGTCAGAGTTATACAGAGAGAGAAGGAGAAGCAGAGAGAGAGAGAGAGAGAGAGAGAGAGAGAGAGAGAGGTCTTCCATCTGCCAGCTCACTCCCCAGATGATCACAATGGCCAGAGTTGAGCTGATCTGAAGCCAGGAGCCAGGAACTTCTTACAGATCTCCCACACAGGTGCAGGGGCCCAATGACTTGGGCCATCCTCTGCTGCCTTCCCAGGCCACAGCAGAGAGCTGGATTGGAAGAGGAGCAGCCGGGACTTGAACCAGCGCCACATGGGATGCCAATACTGCAGGTGGCGGCTTCACCCGCTACACCACAGCACCAGCCCCGGGACTTTCTCCTACCTTCCTGAGAATCTTCCACTCCTTTTATCCTCTTACGTTATTTAGTGTATACTTTCCCTGAGTAATTATTTGCTACTTTGCCCAAACTAACAGTTTCTTATTATTTGTGAAATCATCTCTCTGCTGTTGGGCTTACAGTCTCTGCCCTCTGTGTTTTGCCATCCCATCTGTCATGCTGACAGCCCAACCTCACCCCCTCTCAGCTTCCTTTTGTTGTCCTTCTTGCCTCTGCTTCATGCAAGCTCTGTTTACAATGCTTTGTGCCAGGCCAATGTGGTGTATCTAGCATCCTGGATGTTCCACTTCTGATCCAGATCCCTGCTAAAGGTCTGGGAAAAGCAGCAGGAGATAGTCCAAGTGTGTGGACCCTGCTACCCACATGGAGACCTGGATGAAGCCCCTGGCTCCTGGCTCCTGGCTCCTAGCTTCAGCTTAGCCCAGCCTTGGCCATTGTGGCCATCTGGGGAGTAAACTTGCAGATGGAAGATCTGTGTGTGACTTAAATAAATAATAAATCTTAAAAAATTACTGTTTTATGCACACTTCTCCCTATGACCCCCACCCTGGTAAGTGTATCACTTCTACTTGGCTTAAGTACTACTCTATGAAAAATACATTGTTTCATTCCTTAAACCACATCTCTCCTCTTTGAACTCCTTTGGTCCATTTTGGTTTGTTTTAGCCCCTGAATACTTTTTTGGCTCGTTATGCATAGCATCATTTTATTGCTAGGTAATATGCCCTTAAGTATATTCCAAGTCTAATTTTTTTCTTTTTTTTTCCCAAGCTCAAATCCTCCTTTTTATGCAAATTCTTTTTTTTATTTTTATTTTTTTACCTAGAAACCTTTTATTTAAGGTATACAAACTTCATGAATTACATAAATACAAATTTAGGAACATAGTGATTCTTCCCACTGCACCTGCCCGTTCACCCGCACTCCCACCCTCTTCCTTCTCCCTCTCTTATTATGATTATTATTTTTTACTAAGATCATATTTTCAATTGACTTTATACACATAAAATTAACCTTTTGGATCCTCCATAGTTCCTGAAGGAAAATGCAGTGCTGAACTTGGGCTCCTCCTGGGCTCAAGAAAACAGACTCTCTTGACTACCGTGAAGTATAATGGCTCTCGGCAGGACACAAATCATTATTTTGTATTATTTTATTTTGTATTCATTATTTTGTGGGATGGGAGATTTTATTTCACCCTGTGGAACAGGGGTCCTGAACAGAGGGCAGCAGGCAGGGCCAGATGGGCTAGTGCCCTGGTGGAGACTGGGCAGTATAAAGTTCACCCCCAGGCTTGTTGAGAGACGGACGCTTGGCCCCACTGGAGACCTAACCCAGGGGTCAGGGATGGGATTGGGTCTGGAGGGGTGAGGGACCCTCTGTCCTGGCTGAACAGGGGATCCTGGTCCCCCTTACTTCCTTCCTGTGGGGCTTCATTCTTTTGCTGGCTGGGCTGTGTGACCCCCTCTACCCCTCAAAATCCTCACTGCTTCCAACACAGAGGAAGGGGCTGGGTCAGGGAGGGCAATAGAAGGATAATCTAGGGGCAGGAGGGAGTACAGAGATGTGGCTGCCACCTGGACGTTGAGCTCCTAGAGGAAACAAGTCATTAAATACATGATGCACCCGCATAGCTGCATCAGCACTGCCCTTCAGTAGGAGTCATCCTCGTCAAAGCCCACTCTTAGGCAATACTCTTTTGTACTCCCAGCTCTCCCCTCCCCCTCAGTGAGGGAAGGAGACTGAATTCCCCTTCTTTAGAGATGCCACATTTCAACCAGAAACCAGCATTTCCAAGAAGAGGAAACCTGACTTAGCCCCAGGGTCCCCACAAGGGCCATTTGTACTGCATTTTTAAAAGTTACAAACGTGGGACGTTTCATTTGCACTATGTTTTAGTTGGCAGTAATGCCCCAGGTAGGGGTCACTTGGGCTATGAGCACGGGCTACCTGGTGAAAATGGACAGCTTGGCTTTCCCAATGCCAAATGTACCTGCAGACAACCAGGAAAGGTTGTGCTAAACCCCTAGCTAAAGAAGACAACAATCTGCTGAGTGTCCATGATGGTGTTTCTCATAGGTTGTCTCTTCTTATCCTTATAATAATTACACAACGTCTCTTTAAAACACACTTTACAGGTGAGGAACTTGAGGTCCAAAGAGGCTCAGTAGTACCCCTAAACTGTATTTTAGAGCCAGTTACAGAACCAAGCTTTAAATGATCATTTGTTTTGCTTCCAAGTTTGTGCTCTCTCCAACCCCATGCTGGTTAGTATCAGCCCTAGGGCATCCAATAAAGACTTGTGAGCAGTGAGAATCTTTGGACAGCAGCAGCACCTGCATCATTAGACAGAGGACTTTAGCCTCCCCACATGCAGATGGGTTTATCATGGAATGACTAACACAGGGAAATTTACATATGGTAGGATATCTGCTTCCAAAATGGCCTCCCAGCAAGTAAGTAACAGAATGAAAACTTTCTGTTAGTTTCTTCTGGTCAGGCCCAATATTCAGAGACTCAGTTGTTTTGGAGAATAAGTGGATTCGATTTGACTATCTCCCAGGTCTTTCCCACTTTTGATATCCAAGATAGAAACATCTGATTATCTCTGTAGTGCACCTGGTGACCTAAGTGGTCAATGAGGAAGCACAGAGGAAAGAAGCTCAAATGACTCTTCCCACTATTTCACAGCGAAGGGTCTGGCCAGGAGCTTCTCGCTTCTGGGATAAGTCTCTGACTGAAACAGGACATCAAACACAACATTTTTCCAGCACATGGTTCTGTGCTTCTGGGAGAAAAGCGCAAACTCCAGTGAGAGAATTCACCAGTCAGCAAAGCAGGCAAACATCTTCGGGAACAGGACCAGACTCTCGTGGTGTCCAAGTTCACCAGTGTCCAGTTTCAAAGTGGGCTACGACCTTCACTGCATAAAGAGTTTGGGATTTAGGCTTCTGAGTGAGAAAAATAATTTTATGTGCAGATAGCATCACTCAAAACAAAAAATTCTCCTCCACTAAGTCCCCATCTTGATCCACTATAGGAAGGTCACTCATCTAGTCATTTGAGATTGGCTGTAAACACAATTACACATTCGGAAACCTTGTGCTTGGCAGTTGAACATTCATCCAAAGAATATTATTTTCCATTTCTTAAACCTCAGTGAGATCCACTATTAGGAGAAATGCCTTCAACATCTCATTTGATAGCCTCATTCCAAAGCTGTATCGTGGGTATAAATTGTTAGGGAAAGAGTGGCTGAGGCTTAAGTCCTTGTTCCATCCTAAATTTCTTTTAAAACCATTCTCAATCAATTTATGATTTTATGTTCTTATACATTGGCTACAATTTTTGCAAATCACATTTATTCTAATCCCCCTAAGCAGAACAGATAACAAAAATATGTTTTGGTATTTTCTCACTGTAAGTTTAGCTTTTATAAATACGAGCAGCTTTGCAGAATCAGATTTAGCAGAATTTTCAATATGACCTTTTTAATTGCTTTGTGTGTGGAAGAGTCCCCCAACCAAAGGCCATGTAGGAATCTACATTTTCTTATGTTTTATTAAAAATTATACATCTTAAATAATCCATCTGTTGTAAAATACAGAAGTTTTTAAAAAGAATTCTGGCTCATTAACCTTCTATCTCAATACTAACCCAAACTTTGTAAGCAGCAACTTTTGCTACTTCAGACTTGTATATAGACATCTATTGTTGACCTGGGTCCAAATTGATCTACTTGTACAATTGACATACTGCTGTCAAAGGGAATGCTGGCAACGATTATTGAACATGCAAATAACAAGCCAATATCTGACATCATGGCAAGCTCAGATTTGAGTATATGTTAATTCAATACAAATTTACTTAAGTTCCTGCTGTGTAGCTGTACTAAAATCTCCTGAGTTGATACATAAATGGCAACAATGAATAAGACACAATACTTACTGTCAAGATATTCACTGTCTGTCCAGGAAGTTAAACTCCTAATGTATAATTATGATTAAAAATACTCCATCCAAAATCCTATGTTACCAAGTGTTCTGCAAGAACACATGGCTGTGATTGAAGATCAGACTTCAATCCTATTATCGTTGGTTAGTTTCATCTTCATATAACCCAAACAGTATATATTTATCTTGCTGTCAGGAAAGGAGTCAACATTTGACACCACCATTTCTTGCATTCTAATCCTGTCAGTTGAAGTCTGGGGCACAACAGCCCAGAACTCTGAAGAGGAAAAGAGTGTCACAAATGTCTGCTCTGCTTCTCTTTGCAGGTTGGAAATCCCAAGGCTCTCCCAGTTCCTAAGGACAGGTAATGATGTGCCAACCCTGGTAGTCTAGCTTAGGGACTGCACCCTCTTCCTCACATGACCCACTGCAGCATTCATTAGGGCCTGAGCAAGCACCTGTGTTCAGAGAGCATAAAATAAATGTGCTTTACTGTTCTTTGCCGCTGCCCAAACCTTTTTCCAAAAACCAGAGGTGTAACAGATACAGTCTTGAAATTTACTATGAAGCATTTTAAAGAGCTGAAGTCTCCCAAGGCTGATAGCATCACATTCACATACACACCTTCTGCCTTGGCGAGGACGGTTGTTGGTTCTCGATGTTTGTTCTGGGCCCTTTGCAGAGTGTTGGAGAGAGATTTGTCAGACGCAGTGCTAGAGCAACTCTGAAAGCATCTTCCCCATGGGACTTCACAGACTATTTTGAGCTAGGATGCATTGGCCCTCAAACTTTCTTCATCCTGCTCCGTCTAAGACAAGGATCCTCATCAACTGAAAGATGGGGTGATTTGCTTCTCATCCCAGAAAGTCTTATCTGTGTGTTCTTGGGAGAATGGGAAAGAAAACTTCAGCAAGCTTCTGGAGAATCACAAAGTATGTTGCAAATTCAAAATTGGATCATCCTTTCAGAATTTTAGACTCTTAACTCTTGCATTGTTTAAATTTCACAGAAGACTGGTTACACATCCACTTTTCTTTCACTTGGTAATCAATAGATTTTACAAGTTATATTATTTGTGAGACATAATATCTTAATAATTTAACTATTTAAATAAGCTATAACTCAATGTATTTTTGTTGAATTTTGAAAAAATACTTGGGGGATTTGGTGGTTTACTATAGACTAGCATTTTAATTTCTGTTACTTCAGAGAAATAATTATTTCAACAGTTTTGGTGACAGTAATCACAAGTGAAATATACAAAATTGGATTTTAATATGGTTCTGTTTTGAATTTCATCAATGTATAATAAAAATAATTAAGGTACTTTTATTAAATTTGTTTACTATTGTTTTGACCATCTCTCAAATAATGATTTTGATGCACAGCTTTTCCCAAGTTCATCAGTTAAGAGCATCACCAAATTAAAATTTTACAATTGATGGAATATGACACAGTGATGCTTACTGAGAAAGTCTGAAAATTTTGATGTCATCCACTGGACAATGAAAATGGAATTCTTGGGGCCAGCGCAATGGTGCAGTAGGTTAATCCTCCTCCTGTAGTGCCAGTTCTAGTCCTGGCTGCTCCTCTTCCAATCCAGCTCTCTGCTATGGCCTGGCAAAGCAGTAGAAGATGGTCCAAGTACTCGGGCCCCTGCACCCACATGGGAAATCAGGAAGAAGCACCTGGCTCCTGGCTTCGAATCAGCACAGCTCCAGCCGTTGCGGCCATCTGTGGAGTGAACCAATGGAAGGAAGACCTTTCTCTCGATCTCTCCCCCTCATTGTCTGTAACTCTACCTCTCAAATAAATAAGTAAAATCTTAAAAAAAAAAAAAAAAAAGGAAATGAGTCTGCTGCTCACGACAAGAGCCTCGGTGATTACTGACATCATAAATAAGAGTGTCAATTGTTAAATCAACAACGGGAGTCACTGTGCACCTGCTCCCCATGTAGGACCTCTGTCCTTAATGTGTATGCGAATTAATGGTAAAACTACTACTCAGACAGTACTCTACACTTTGTGTGTCTTTGTGGGTGCAGTCTGTTGAAATCTCTACTTAGTATGTACTAAGTTGATCTTCTGTATATAAATTGAAAATGAATCTAGATGAAGAATGGGATGGGAGAGGGAGTAAGAGATGGGATGGTTGTGGGTGGGAGAGAGGTTATGGGGGGGAAGCAGCTATAATTCATAAGTTGTACTTTGGAAATTTATATTTATTAAATAGTAGTGAAAAAAAGAAAATGGAATTCTTATGGAACACACATCAAACCTGCTCTTAGGAAATATGGTAGGAACCAGGAACCAAGACCCTGGGCATTACAATTAAACAGAACAGGACTGAAAAATTTCAGTCAATGGACAAGGATGATGTATGATTAAACTCAGCCTCTCACCTGGCTAGTGCATAACTCTGAGAGGTCACTTCAATGTAGATGATTCGAAAATTCTTAACATCGCTGAAAATTTCTGGCCTATTTGCCTTTGCCATCAAAGGATATTTATTAAGGGCCTAACAGATGTGGGACAACACCTGTGGTACTTGCAGAGCCCATTCAAGGACGCACTGCAGATATTTTCTCCTTATTACTGCCCTTGAGGACTGGATTTATGTCAAGTGGAGCCAGTGTCTGTTGTTCGAATGTGTAACAATGACCATCACCATTATCATTTCCTTTCAGTGCTGCTACAGAGGAGATGCTTCTCCTGAACTCAGCACTGCTTCAGTGAGTGACTTCCAGAGGGCTGCAGTGTTTTCCCAGGGAATACAACTAAAGTCCCCTTTTTCAATTCTCTGTCAGGTGTCACTATGATTTTGTCACTCAAAGACCTTCCTGTCTACTCAAACCTGCTACAGGGTCCTGACTCAGCAGTTGGAGTGGGTGGTAGACATCCCTGGCAGTTCCAGTTTTTTTCTAATGAAAAAATGGCATTGAGTAAGCCAGAACCATTTATGTACTTCCCCCACCCACCCCCACCTCCCATGATATCTCCCTCTGTATTCATATCAGCTTGGCTTAAACAAATTCATCATCACTTCATTTTGGGAGGCTTCTTCTTCCTGTTCCCTTTTTGCAAATGTCCCCAGGGACTCTTTTTACAAATACTGGTCTCCAGGTCATGGAGAACACGGCAATTCTGACGTCAATTATAGGCAGAGTCCAAAGACCTTGGGCACAGAGCCTGGAACCTGAAGTCCTGGAGTGAAGCCTGCCTACCCAGTATCCTGAAGCCCTCCCTGGGATGTGACCTCTGTCCTGGGGCACTATTAGGGGTAGGGCTCTGAGGTTCTACACTAATTCTTCCCAAGCTTGCAGAATCCTCTTTTTCAGGTCATTTATCTCATTTCCCATCAATCTGCCTAAAATACTTAGGGTTGCCTCACATCCTGGATCTCCGGCGGGAAGAATATGCTAAATCAGTTTGTTTTTCTTATGTGTACATTGTTAAACAGGCTGTTCCACCCTACTGCACACATGGCCTGCTAGCAGCCCTTGGATTGAGGGTGCAGTGACTGCCCCCCATGCACCGCCACACCACAATGCTGTAGTGTCTCCTTTCCCTTTGTGTTTTCTTCATTGAAGCTGTGGAAAAAAATCTATTCTTGGTGTTCTTGTCTTCCATCCTGAATGTCCTACATCCCATTCCCTCTTTCTTCAATTATCCTTCAAAATAAGAGACTTTCCAGTCACATATACTGAAATGGAAATGTTAGGTATGTGTATGCTCAGCACATCAAAATAAAATTAGGCAAACTGTGCCTATGTCTACACATCGATTCAACAAACATCGAATGGGCATCTACAATGGACACAGTGCTTTCTAACCCTTGGACACAGACAACAGAGTAAGGTCACCTCCTGGGCCTTGAGTGAGTCACAGCATTTGGGACAGACCAGGAACAAGGAAACGGGTAATGATAGCAAATGAGTTTCTAGAAGGAAGTCAGTCTCAGGGGCACTCTAAAGGATCTCAGGTGGGAGAGGAATGGTGTTTGGAAGGGTACCCTAGCAGAGCAAGGTCAATGGGCCCAAGAAAAGGGTGTTCTTCCAGAAAACTTCGATTCCCATCAGCTCAAACATCCCCTGATGGATGGAGATGGCTGGGCGGGAGGCTGTGAGACCAAAGGGCTGGGCAGGGAGTGAGAAACATTCCTCTAACTACTTATGAGACCCAAATGTCCCACGATTCAAGAACTCCTGTCTATGAATCTGTTCTGTAAAGTCTCTGGCCAGCTCCATACTTTTCCCAGAAATGCTCAGGTTGTGAGTCCTCCAGTGAAGTCCAAATAGTTAAGGCTGATAGTTCCTTTCTGTACCTCAATCTCTCAGTCCTGTGTCACAGTCAAAACTCAGAACTTCATATGAAGATGCCTCCATGTCAGTCTCTGTGACAGAGTGACCCATCCTGGCTCTGCTGCCTGCCCATGGAGGTGTCACCAGCATCCAGGAATCCCAGGCTCTGCTCTGCTGCCTCAGCTGGCCTCTGCCTCTGCTCCTAGTGCTCTGGGTGATCCCATGTGGGTGAGGTCATGGGAAAATGCTCCTCTCTGCCCAGGATGGAGGACCTAAATGTTTCAGCACTTCATGGCCTCTCTCCAAAGTCCCATTTTATTTTACAAGTATCTAACATTTTCATACCCTTCATGTGGGTGTTTAACTGAGGTTTGCAAAATTGGTTTATAGCTACCTTCTTTGTTAAGCCTTAGCTCCTCTAAATGATAGGAAACACTTACCTCCAATGTTTTCTTCTTGTTCTTTTATAGTCTCAGTGGAAAAAAGGAAAGCAAGAGTCTAGTTTTAATGTCCTAGTACATATGATTTTTATACATACATTAATAGTTTGGGCTTTATCTTGGTAAGGGAGGGATCCTTAAAACTGTTTAATAGCTCTGCATGTGGTAGGTAACAAGGGCATCAATCCCGAGTCCAACAGGCAAATCCTTGCCATTCTCCATCGTTTCCCTTTCCCAGTCCATCACACAACTGGGTTCTGGTTTTTAGCTCCCAAAATAGTGCCTGAGAACAGGGAGCAGTGTTCACTGAGTCCAAGTGGACTGCGACAGAGAGGGACGGTGAAGGGGCTGGCTTGTGGCGCACCAGTTTAAATCACTGCTTGCAGTGGCTGCCTTTTATGTCACAGTGCCAGTTCACGTCTTCCTTGCACCGCTTCAGATCCAGGTTCCTGCTACTGTGTACTGTAGGATGGCGGATGATGGCCCATGTCTTCTGAGTCCCTACAATCCTCGTAGGGGACCTGGATGGAGTTCTACGCACTTTGCTGTGGCCTGACCCAGCCCTGACTGCTGACTGTTGTGAACCAGGAGGTGAAGTGAACCAGCAGATGCAAATTTTCTTACTCTTTCAAGTGAATGAAAACATTGGTGGAGGCTTCTACACAGCATGTATGGTCACAGCATGAACCGTCCACCATACTGTGATTTTTCTTTTCTTTATCATCTTCAGCTAAGTGGCGTCAGACACCTGACTTACTCATAGCTGGGGCAAGGAGGCAGGAGAGACTGAGAGTTAAGTTAGAGAGGTGTGGGCCGTCTGTGGCCCCTTTGATCCTTTTGCATTCTTGATGACTGCTCCTCAGCTGTTCCCTGTGTCTTCTCTGCTTGTCCCTCCTCCCTTAAGTCTCATCTCATCTCTCTCCTCAGGAACCAAAAAATAAGCTGCACAGGGCCCTCACCACCCAGCACAGTGTCTCGCTGAGGGTGTCAGCACCCACCAGTCCGTCTCCCCTGCAGAATCACATTCCCTCACATTCCCTTCCACTGCCTTTTGCTCTACTTCATCTTCACTTCTTTTTTTTTCCCAAGTTTCTGTCATTTTTGCCACTGTAGCTCTGCACTAGTCTTTCCAGATATAAAAAATAAAAATGATGCCACACATAAAATCGCTGCCTGCGAAACCGGCATCCCATTTGGGTGCTGGTTCAAGTCCCGTCTGCTCCGCTTCTAATCCAGCTCCCTGCTAATGCCCTGGTAAAGCAGCAGAAGATGGCCCAACTGCTGAGGGATCTGCCACCCATGAGAAAGAGCCGGAAGAAGCTCCTGGTTTTGGCTGGGCCCAGCCCTAGCCATTACAGCCATCTGGGGCGTGAACTAGTGAAAGGAAGATCTCTCTCTCTCCCTCTCTCTGTGACAATGGCTTTCAAATAAATATATGTTTTTTTAAATCGCTGGTTTGTATCTCCATTTCTTTTTTAGTTGGTTAGAGTCAGAATCTGAGGGTCCGTATGTTGCTCATATCATTTTTTTTTCCTTCAGACAAGCAGGGGTGCTTATAGTCTATGCTGGCCTAAAGGGCAATCAGAACAGAAGGAAAGAGACTGGGCACCATTTTCCACCTGGGCCAAGACTGGATTGTCTGCCCTGGGAATCCACCTGCCGAGACCGTGCACACTCCTAGGTGTGACAAGAATGTGAAGGAAGGGAGCTCCCTGTGAACCGTCCCTACCAGCTGTCTCCTTAGTCTCTGACTGCGAGCAGCAAGAATTCACCCACTGTCTTTTATTTTTTTTTTCCTTCTAACTCCACTGCTATTTGTAGATTCCCATAGGATGGCTCCTTGAAAGGTACCCTGCCCTCCAGACTTGAGCCCTCTCGCTGCAATCTTCCCTTCTCTTCTCAGTGGTGACATTCTCAATGGATCAATGAAGAAAGAGCAACTCTCAGTTGACTCTGAATTCCCATCACTCCCAGAAGTCTGGAATAAAGGAACGCTCAATACAAGTCTGTCGCGGTGACTCTCATCAGTGACACGCGCAAAGAATTCTTAAGTGTGTTTATGCATCCATGCATCGCCACTCAAAGAGGGAAGCTGACTGAAGCAAGTAGGATGGGTAAGGTTTTGTAAAGGTCAAGAGGAGGAAAGTGTGGGGAAACACTAGGCTGCCTTCTTGGGGCACTAACCCTAAAGCTGGAGCTGCATCTCTGAAAAGTCCAGAGACAGCTGTGGTTTCTCAAAAACTCTGTGCCTGCCCTGTGAGAAGCCCTGAAAAGAAACATGTCTCCTACAGCAAATGGATTAGGACCAATCCCAGGTCCTGGCTAATGGGAAAGCTGTCATATGTTTTACACTAGGCTCTTGATTATTGGCCTGAATTTCAACTGGGTCATTTTTTTCAAACAATGCAAGACCTTTTGTGACTCTCGTCTCCCTTACCCATTGGTGGAAACCTGCATCTGTCCCTTCAATAGGATATAGCGTCAAACAGTATTTCAGGAAAATTCCACAGGAACACAGACATTCTAGTGCGATGTGCTGAGTACTCCACAGATGCTTGTTGAAATGGGAAGATGGTCGCATTCCAAGCTCTTTTTTGATGATGGCAAGGCAAATAGGACAGGCCTCCATCCTGAGGAGCTCTTTAGCAAGGCTTATAGATGAGCAGTGGTTCCCAGCACTTCAGTGCTCTTGTTCTGAAGACTTGATCGCCACTCAAACACGGCTTCCAACTTCAACTGTCTCCCATCCCTACTTATGCCACCAAAACCTGCCCAGCGGGAATGATCAAAGAGGCTTGGCGTTCATTGCCAAAGAGAACACAGGATGAGAACTCTGCACCGGGCCAAAGTCCAGAGGTTCTAAGTGAGGGATCATCATTCCCTACCTGAACCAAGGCAGCACCACCATTCCTTGATCTCAAGAGCACACCACTGAGATCCACTAGAAACTTCCAGCACTTGCTTTCATGTCAGGGGTGGGAGGAAGCAGTTTTGGTGAGCTGGGCTTGGGTAGCATCCAAACATATCTCAAGGAGCATCAGCACTGAGTTTCAATCATTGATTTCCAAAGCTGTGTGATGAATTAATCGGGGAGTCTTAGGGCTCCGTAGGATGAGGGTTTATCTGACCTTCATCCAACCACAACTTTTATCCCCTTTGCTTCCTTCCATTTTCACAAGGGGCTTAACCTGAGAGGTGGAAAGCCATGGTGATTACAGGGTACATTTCTACCTCTTAGTCTTCTACCCCAAAGACCAGACTTCTTACTCCCACACTTCTTCATCCACTTCTTTTGCCTATTCTTTCCACTCCCTCTTTCTCCTTTTCCTGGATCCTTTGTCTTTGTGCTGGAGTTGTGAAAGCTTGGAGAGGACTCTGGGCAACTCAGAATACTGGCCACACTGGGACAAGGTACTATAGACTAGGGTTCAGCTTCTGCTTTTGGACCATCTCAGAATCTACCCAGGGTCTCACACTTGATGCCTTTGCACCTTTACTTTCTGTTGACACTTGCTATCTCTTGCTTGATTTTTGTCTTCTCATTACTCTGCAGTCTGCATTTTTCTCACAGAGGATGCTTCTAATTCTTTGTTTATTCTTCTTATGATGTAATTCTTGGGGATTTTATTTCTGTATCTTGTTCTTCTTCTGAATTTCTACGTATATCTATGTGTAGTTGTATATCTATCTGATCCTCTGTATTTGATGGGCATACTGTAACATCCATTTACACTTTTCTTTTGTAGGGAGGACATGAGATTAGGATGGCTAATGTGGGATTGGAGAGCAAGAGCATGGCTGGACATAACCTATTTGCAGAGGTTATTTCCAGCAACACCAGAGAAGTAGAAAACAAACTTGTGCCTTTCAGGTGGTGGACTATGGTTGACCAGCCATCTTGTCCCTTCTGGCCTTGCTCTTTCCTTCATAATTCTCCTTTATCCTTTCTAATAACCACAATTTGATAACTAGACACATCCATGAAACAGAATCTTTTCCCCAACTGGCTCTCTGCCTTACAGCTAGAAACTGTGACAATACAGCTTCCGTCCTTAATGGTGGATCCCACTATTAGAACCATATCCACAAAGGCTGACTTTCAATAGTCCAAGGAGTAGCTACTTTGTTGGTAGACTTCTTCCCAGGAGCTCTTTATGTTCAACCCCAGACATTTATGGACATAGAACCCTCAAGGGTTTCTTTGATTTGCCATTCCAGTGATTGACTCCCTGTGTTAATTTACAAATTCAAGCTCACGTCTAATGTCTTAGAAGAGACTAGGGTTATTCAACAAAATTAAATTCTTCTAGAGGAAAAGACACTGTTTCTCATTCATTGATGTATCCCTAAGACTTTAATATAGAGTATCTGACCCATACTTGAGATTCCATGGATGTGTTTTGAATTGCATTAAAATGTTAGGGTCCAGTATTTAAAGTACTTTATATCTACAAGTGACAGTGGGTAAGTAGTAGTCTCCGGGACAGAAATGATGAAGGATCCAGGATGCAAAAACCTGGAAATGGGCGATGAGAAGGTGGGGATATCAATTCATGGATTCTGGAAGAGATTATGCATCAACTTGTTAGGTAAGACATAGGTTTTGTGTGTCAGAATATCTGTAATTGATCCCAGATATTGATTCTAGGCAACTGAAATCACTGACTTAAGGTTGTCAACAGCTCCCAGATCTCCGAGATTGTGTCTTCCCAAGCAGGTATAGACCAAACTACAAAACAAACTCCTTGAGCTCTTGCTAAAAAAAAAAAAAAAAAAAGGTTACGCATTAGATTTACAGGTCTAATACATGCTTATGAAAATGAACAGAGTCCACAAATGCTCCCTTCAAAACAGGCATTCTGATCTACATCTTGGGGTCATGCCAATATGTGATTTGCAGTTCCCAGAGGACCATAGAGTGGCTGGGTGGTGCATCAAGGTTCAGTAGGACTGAAGTTTTGTCATAAAGGCCCATCCAAAGGAGTCACTTGGGAATGCTTCCAATGGGGAAGACTAAAGCCAAGGGACAGGGATAGGGGAAGAAAGGGCAATCACTGGTTATGGCTGGCAGATACTCTTCTCAACAACCTAATTTTGCTAATTTTAAAGGGCTCTACCAATAGGTCACTCAATAGTTTCCTACAGCACTGTAATGGAGTTATGTCTAAACTACAGTAAGAAATCCATTCTTTGGATTCCGATTTGTGGCAGAGAGCTCACCTGACTTCCTGGTTGGATATATGTACCTTCCAGGAGTGAAAGGATGTCGAGTTAGGCTCTAATTATAATGGTTCTCCTTGGAGGGCAGGGGACCCAACCTCAAGTCCATTGGTTTTGAGAATGCCTGTTTTGAAGGGATAATTTGTGGGTCTAGTCTAGGTCAATTTAATTATCTTCATTGCCCAGCCTGAAGTTTGGCCCTGAAGAGAACCAAGAAAGGGTGAAGACCTCAAGGCAACAACCCAGAGGAAGGAAGCCTAGCAATGACCCAAACAATTTGAAGAACTGCTTAAAATTCCCTACCCATAGCTCTCCCTCTCTGTCCTACACTCTTCCTCTCCAACCCACACACACATTCCACAGTGTGAATGGGCTAGAGGCTAGTCAAGAGCAAGCTCCAGACCCTTTCTTTGGCCAAATGTTATTTCTATTCATTCCCTGTTGAGAAGACTGTCAGAGCTCATTCTATGTGGATTTCCCCTCCTGCAGAACCCTCGGTTGAGAACCAGGAGGAGGAACAGGCAAGTCAGATAGTGATTTGTTCCCAAGGTCTGACCACTTTGGCCTCTCATTATCATCAGAGTTCTCTTTCCAAAGCAAGACTGGAACAGGATCTGTGTTCCTCAGGAGATGTTCCTTTAGCTTCCCATTGCCCAAGTCCCAGCTGTGCCTTTCCCGGCTTCATACCCCCAGCCCCCACCATATCTTCTCCCCTTTGGGAAATCTGCTCTGACTCTGTTCTCTAATAATGCTTCACTAACCCTTATTTCTGCATCCCTCTGCTATTTCTATATCTTTCCGTACTTTATCTTGCTTTATTTCTTGCATTTGTGCTGGACTCTGTTGAAAAAAAAATTGGGTAAAATTGTCTATAAGGCCACAAAATAAGAACCCTGAGGCAGCAAAGAGGGAGGGACATTCCAGGGAAGACAAAATAACCTCCTGCTCTAGACTCTTTTGTTGAGCATTGAGTTCACCAGTCAGCTTGATTTTATGTTCCCCCATTTCCTTCCTTTTTGGGCAACTCAAGTCTCCCCTGCCCAGAAAACAGACCATCAATGAGAGGCAATGTCTTAATCCATCACTCTGTATCCTTTGGTTCTCTAGTCTTCAAGTGGAAATATCAAAGAGTTCCTAAGCCCACCAACCATACTTCAATCACCCAACCTGCAACACTTGGAAAAGCCCCCCTTCCCCACAGGGTAAGTGGCTGTTTCACCTTCTTATGCTGGTCTGAGGTCCAGGGCAGTTATCTCCAGAAGAGCATCTTCATTACAGAAGTTGCCGGATCTGGCAGCCTTTACTAAGTCCACTCAATGGATCTGGACTTCTACTAAGTGTCAGGGCATGCGGCACACTCTATTGCCCCACCACTATACAGTTCACTGTCTATGTGTCTCCTTCAGATGGTGCACTCATTGAAGGCAGGCTGTTCTCATAAGGTAAGGACTGAGGCTACTTCCTGACTTCACAGCAAATGTATCCATGGTAGGTAGGGACCTCAAGGTTCCATAGAAGAGCTTGTCTCTTCAGGTTAGCTGAATACAAAGGCTGCAGATGAAGGAAAAGCCTGCTAGAATTGCTAGAATCAGGCTGATGACCAGTCGTAGGCCAATCCATTTGGATACCTTATTGTAGCATTTTCTAAACAGTTCTCTGTTTTCCCTGAGTCCTCATTTGCAGGGTCTATGTTTTAGGCTGTTCCCCTAGGAGAGCTGCTGTGTCTGGGACCCAGTTGGGATGCTTCCTCAGTTCCTGGTTTATAAAGGCTCTCTGGGCCTCAGAAGAGAGCAAAGCAGTAAACCTCTCGGGGTAGGCTTTCATAGAATCCAGGGCACCACCTGACTCTGCAACCACCTACTGACTGAGTCATCCAGACCCCAGGTCTTCTCCATTTTGTTAATAAATGTTTGCTGCTAAGGGGAAACGTTCTCTGGGAAAGATACCTAACCAAGTGGCATCATCCTTCTGTTTCTGAGGAAAGAGGGCACTCTTCAGCACTGTGTGGGCAGCAAGAGAGACCTCTACATTCCTTGGATACATGGAGAGGAGAAACTGTGCGGAGGAGGAAGAACTAAAGCAAGGAGGGAGGGGGACTTCCCCAAAGAGCCTGGGACTGGCCACCAGGCGTGTCCAGGGAAAAGAGAATTTATGTCCAAAAGCAGTCTGAAGCTCGATTCTAAAATGGGCAGCTCTTGAGACCAGCAGCTGCGGTTGGGCCTTCCAAGGCCAAGGGCATCGCTCAGGTACGTCACTCTGTGTTGTGTCTTTGCTTCACTGGGAGTGTACTGTCTTGGCGCCTGGCTTGCCTCATACCCAGTGGAACCACCGCTGTGGAGGCTCTTTTCTTTCCCTCTCCAGTCTTAATTTAGGCCAATAGCTGCCCAGAAGGCAGCAAGACCATGAGCAGCCAAGGAAATGAGCCACGACCCAGGACGCAATTGCCTACAGCCCTCAATCACAGATTTCCGCCTCTGGCCCTTTTCTAAACAGCTCTCTTCCTCCGAGTCTCAGTGTGCAGGCTCAGCATTCTAGGCTGTTCCCCTGGGAGTGCTGTTGCATCTGGGACCCAGTTAGGAAGTTTGCTCCTTCTTCCCCTAAAATTTCCTCATTTCTCACTTTCCATCTCTTTGAACCATGAAATTCATAAGGATTTGATTGTTCTCCTGGGGAGCTGCCAGCTGCATCCCATTTTGGCCCCTGTGCCCACTGGGCACCTCATTCTCACCCCCTACTGTCTTGACTCTTGTCTCTGAATGCATCTCCCACCACTGTTCTTTTCTCTGTGCTGCCTTCTCTCCCTCTCCGTCTCTGCCTGCAGCTGTAACCGTAGAAGTTTCTACCTATGATTCTTCAGTGCCCCGAGAGGTTCAGGCATTTCAGCCACGTCAAATGTCTTTCCTCCTGCACCCCCCTCAGGCTGGGAGACCCACGGGGATGGCAGCAGCTCTACTGTACAATTTGCCTATCCCCCGAGCCAAGGGAAGGGCACCTTTCTTTCAGCCTTCCCATGCCATAGTTTTATTTTTTTTTCTTTTTCATAAATTGTTTTTAGATCTATGTGCCATAAACTTTACCATGTCTTCTAAACTCAAGCCTGGTGTCTGAAGGTGAGGGGCCATAGTCTTGGTGATATACCTACTCCCTGTACCCCTTCCTGGCTCCCTCCATGAAGTCCCCAAAACTCCCCATGAGCTGTCATCAGGGCTGTTACCATCCTCTTGGGACCAGCTCCTGGTGCTCTGGCTTCTAGCTGCAGATTACCAAGGCGGCAGCTTCTAGACAGAATCCCAGTCACCAAGTGAGCTCTGATACTCCAGAGCCTGGATGCTGGGGGCTTCCCTGGTCACTCTCCTGAGTCCCATGCTGGTTTCAGGAAGCATTTGGGCCTTGTCCTCGATAATGGGCTCATGTAGCACCTGTGGAGTCCTTTACAAACCTGGAATCTCCATCATTTCAGGGCGCTCTCCATGTTGAACACAGAGCCCCAGAGATGTTTCCTGGTCCTGAAAATACCAGCCCAGGGTAAAGGGAGGCAATCCGTTTCCCATGCCTGAGGGGAACATCTCCGTTCAGACCCTAAGACCTTCATGGGAGAGACTTAACTCACTCCTTGCCACGTTCCAGATATTTCCTAGTCAAATTTCTTTCCTAGAAACTCCTCAGCTGTCTGCTATCTAAAGTGGGAGAAACACCGTGGGGTCTCCATATCCGAGATCTAACAGAGACTCCGGTGTGTACTCACAAACATCAACCAACGCTGTGGAGTTGGGGGAAACAAGTTGAGGGCAGGGACTGTGGCCCAGCCACTGTTATATACTTGGTACCAAGGTCAAATTCATAGCTGCTTGGCAAAAACATGCCAGTGGGTAAAGGAGAGGCCGCGTAGTGGTTTGGAATGAAAGACAAAGAGATCACACGAGCCGGGCTTGTTCCCCTGCGTGTACTCAGTCAGGGCAGCTCTGGGGCAACCTTCTCTGAGTCCCAACCCAAGAGACATATTGCAAGGAAAACATACACAGTGGATTTTAGAGTGGCCTGTGTCCTGCGGCTCCAACAGTCAAAGCAGCTGACCCAGAAGGAGGAAGATAAAATACCCTTGGGACCCGCTACTTGCTTCTGAAACTGAATTGGGATTTCACTCTTCCCCAACTGCCCAGATCTTGTCCCAGGGCCCATGATGCCCACAGGAGAGCCAGGACCAGAGCCTCTGTCCCAGCACCACTTTGGGGCTCCTGGAGTCTGCAGAGGCCCCCTTGGCCTGGAGACAGTCTCTTTGGGAGGATGGATAGGGCTGCTCGCTGGGTGGGGACTGGGGGGGGGGCAATTTGGCCTGGCATGTGGCATATGCTGCAAGTGCTTATGCCATGTAGTTTCTGGACACAGAGACTGGGCTGCCCCAATTGCAAAGGTTGCCCTAGGCCAAGCACGCATCCTTCTGGGCCTCCTCACAACGCCCATTCTCAGGGCCACCTGAGCTTTTGTGGGACACCAGGGGGATTTCCTGGGGCAAGACCCAGCACCTCTCTCCTATGAAGCTGCTTCTTCCTCGTGCCTTGCCCAGCATCCAGGCCTGCTCCTCTCAGTGGGAACAGGCTACAGTTAAGATGGGGGTCTTCCTGGGATGGGTTTTGTAAAATTTGTTTTTAAGGTGTGGGGCTACCAAGCAATCCCACTAAGAGCACCTGTGCCCCAATAGGGCTGGGGAGGGGGAGAAGCCTGGAAAGAGAGCTCCCTAATTTCCAACAAGAAGCTGGCAATGGTGGGACAGGCATCCCCCATGAAGTCCACAGGTGCCACTCCAGGCTGTTCGCCCAGAGGGGTGGCTCAGGTCGGCTAACTCCTTCTCTCTTCATCCGTATTGTACTCACAGAGTGCATGACAGAGGGTTGGGAGCAGAGGGGAAGGGTCACACCAGCACACCCACGCACCCCTGCTCCCAGGAAGAACACTTCTTAGATCCTCCACCCGCATCTTGTCCCCCCAACTCACCTCCGCCCCTGCAGCCTCATCCCCGGGCCTCTGATCCCTCAACCTGCCAGTGCAGGGCCCACCTGGCACTTTTCTCCTTGTCCTAAGTACTCTGGCTCTGGTCTCCCTTCCTTCCCATCTCCTGACTTTTGCACACAGCTGTTTCTCACCTTCCTGCCCTTCCATGGACTGTGCTCTCTCTCCCCGTTTCTTCCTGCTGAGAATGGCCCCAGCATTTTTATTTCATCTTTTGTGTCCACCTCTGTCTCTCTAGGGTCTGCTGTGCTACAGGCCTCTGACCCTGCTCACCAGTAGTGATGGTCCAGGGGGTGGGCAGCAGCAGGCCAAGGGCCCACCCGGTCCCACCTCAGGCACTGCCATGCTTTTCCTCCTGTTTCAGAAGGTGAAGAAACACCATCTCGGTGATACACCCTACCCCACCTCCCCCAGTCCTCCCTGTGCATCCCAATCCTCAAGAGTCCCCTGGTCCATCATCGAGGCCTTCACCATCTTCTTGGGACCACTGCTGGCCCTCTACCCTTCGCCTTGGTTGACCAAGGTGGCAGTGTGCAAACACAGTCCCAGCCACTGTGAGCTCTGATGCCCCTACAGCCTGGATGCTGGGGGCTTCCTTTTGTCCCATCCCCAGGTCCTGTGCCAGGAAGCCCCTCGTCCATCCCTGATAAGCCCACTTTTCCCCTGTCAGAACTCCTTACAAATCTGGGGTCTGCAGCATTTGGGGACATTTTTCTATGGCTTCCTTGGAGGCCACTCTCACTGGACCTAAACTACCCAACTAGTTTGCTTTTCCATAGCATTCATGCTGCTCAAGGGCAGGACCCTGATCGTAGGTAAGAGTATGTTTGTCCTAGAGATGAAACTCCTGGGTGGACAAAGCACTCCCAAGCTTCCACCTGCCTGCCTGCTTGGCCACAGGGGACTCCATCTCCCCTGACTCGTATCCTCACTACCACCCACACCCCCAGCGCTCTCTGTGCAGGTGGGGACTGTCTGCACCCTCGGCGTGTCAAGCTGCTGTTTCTCCCTAGGAACAAAAGTGCTGGAATACAGGGACTTTGTCTCATTCATCTTTGCATCCCCACTGCCCAGGTTAGCTCAACTATTTAATAAAGACATGCGCTTATGAGTGGGTGACTTCCTGAGCCAAGGGCAGAGGAGTGTGGCAACAGGGATCTCAAAAAGTCTGGACCATGTTGGCCAGGATACCAGGGAAGCTCCAGTGTCTGACCACTGGACCACTCCAGAAACCCCAGCTGGAGAGAAATCCTGAATCCAGCTCTTGCTGTGTAGTCCACAAGCCATGGTTTATTTGCTTGGGATTATATCCCTGCCCTGGAAGGCTGATTTCAGGTTCCATTCCTGGCTATGGCCCTTGTGTCTGGGGCTAACAAGGTATAGGGACAATAGTGCCTGCCAGGATTTCCCCAGCAGCCTGGAAGACTAGGGAGGTGGGCATGACTTGGCACCCCTCTCTCCTGCCTACCTCCTGCTAAGTGTGGGCCAGCACCCTCCCAGAAGCTGCCCCAGAGTTGGCAGCTCATTCCCTGTTCCTGGGAGCACCTTATGAGCCTCACACCTGGACTACCCTAGGATTCCCTGGAAAGGGAAGTGACTTGGGTTGCAATTTGAGGGGCCCAGGGCTCCAGATGCAATGCTTAAACTTCCACCATTAGAGGGTGTTTTCTGGACCCCTGGAAAGATAAATGGCTCTTATTTTCTTTCTGGGAAGGGTACTCCCTCTTCATACCCTGCCTTCCTGAGATCCCTTCCCTTATCTCTGTGGCTGGGCTTCCTGCAGAGCCGGGGAGAGGAAAATGATGAGGGGATGTTGAGACCAGCACTCTGGGCTTTCCAACCTGCCTCCTGACCTCAGCCTGCCTCCCCAGACAGTGACGGCCTGGTTAAAGAGGTTAAGGCCACCCAGCCAGTCCTGTCCAGCCCCTCTGGCCATTCCTGCACCCAGCCCCCAACCCCCATCCCATCACTCCCCCTTCCCCTTCCTCCCTCGCCTGCTCTTTCTTTGGTTTGCATCTCTCACCTTCCCTGTTAGCTTCCCTGCCGCAATCTGACCAAGGGTTCTCTCCATCTCTGTTTTTTTTTTTTTTCCCATCCCCTTTAAGCACCCTTCTCCCCTTTCCCTGAGGAGTTTTCCTTCCCTCCTGTGTATTCATGTCTTGATGGCCTGTTTGCCTTGCACAACAATAGTGGCTTAGCTCAGGGGTTGGTTGTGAGACAGGGCCAGGCTTCATCATAAGAGCTGGACATTTGTCCCCAGCTCTCTCTGCCCTTGGCCTCCTCCAGCTGCCCAAGGGCTCAAGCCCAGCGCCCAGCTCGGGGACATCTGGGCAGGCCCAGAGTGTATCCTGCACATCCGTCACCCTCACATACCTCCTTGCCAGCAAAGCTGCTTCTCTCAGGCAGCAGCTTGCCTAAGTATTTTGCCTATATAATTGCATACATTCATATTTGTGGACGTGATCCCTGTTTAAGGACTATGGATTGAGGCATGTGTTTGTGCATGCTCCCAACCTATTCAGTGGTCTCCTTGAACCCTTGTTCCCCTCTAGGAGACAGCCAGAAACCTCAAGATGTCCCCTCTCCAGTTTCCAGAGCCGCTGGCTCCCCCCAGGCATGCTGGGTAGTGAATGAGAAGCTGCTGACTTCCCAGGATGTGGGCCCCTCCCCCTGCCTAGTGGCGGTTGCTTCCGTTGGGGTTTCCAGGGCAGCCGTGTTCTGACAGTTGGCTGGGGCCACACCCACTCCTCCCATAGACTTCTGGGTGCTGAGCACTCCAGGAAGGGCTTCTGCATGTCCCAGCCCAGGTCTCCTATTCAGACCAATGTGTTTTGCCACCACTGAGTCCAGGGAACTACTTTTGTGCCTTCCTGGGATGCTGGTTGCTTGTGGCACCCTGGGCATTGGGCAAGGAGGGGCATGAGCAGCACCTTGGCTGGGACTCCAGGGTCCTGTGCAAGCTCTTGCCTTTGCCCAGAAATCACCCTCACTCCAGATGTCTGGCGTCCCATCCTTAAAGAGTTCTTCTCTGCAGGAAGGAGTAGCCCCTATGAAGCTACCAGTTCTTTGTGGGAAAGACCCACATCAAGTGGCCTGCCCTCTTTTATTCCTTAATGGGAGTTGTCAGGGCCCTTGAGACAAGTGGCCTCAGGCTGAGTGGGAGGGGGAAAGAGTCCTAGAAGAGGAACAAGCCTGGTGCACCCCAGCAGCCTGGAAGGGCGGGGCAAAGAAACACCCCCAATTTCCCAAGTGCCAACTACAAGCAGCCTCCTGCTCAGGCTGGAGATGTGCTTGCCTCCAGGTTTAGGTTTAGAGACTGGGCCACAGGGCTGTAGCTGCGGGTGGGCTCCTAAGACTGAGGGAACATCCGATTCTCCTGTGTGCCCTCCTGCAGACCCTCCCGGCAACATTTCCCAGAAGCCATAACATGTCCCTGCAGTGCAGGCATTTCAAGTCCAGATCAGGACTGATCAGGCAGTGCCTGGGGAGGAAGGTAGGTGGTAGGGCTGAGCCAAGAGTCCCCCAGATCAGCACTCTGGTTTCTTTCCTGCCTCCATGATCCATTTCCTGACGTGAATGGCTGCTGCCTGGGATGGTGGGAGGTGGGAAGGAATGACATCACTTACGAGGAAGTCTAGAGTGGGGGAGTGGGAACTCACCTGTGCCTCAGTTTCCCCAAGAGCAACTCCTGGCATCTTCACTTACCTCTTACCCTTTCTGGAGGAGATGTCTCTTCTCCTTGTAGGCCCTGCAAGTAAGAGGCGTATACACGGTGAAACCAGCTGCTCACTGCTGGGCCTCCCTGCTCACTGCAGCCCCACACTCAGGTAGCTCACACTGACTCTCCCTGCTGTCTTGGTCTCCCTACTTTTAGTTTCCATACCTGCCCCTGACTACAGCTTCTCTCCTTCTGTTGAGACATTCTCTCCATAGCTTTCCAATAAACACTGGTTCCAGGAGTGTGAATGATGGTGCATGCCATCCTTAGCGCAGCTGGGTGCGCTTCACCTATCATCCAGGAACCCAGCTGTGCCCTGCAAATCATCTTTGCCACGTGCACCGTGGAGTGGGAAAAAGAAACACTGTCCTCCTTCTCACTCCTCTTTTTCCCCCCTCCAAGTTCAGGCTGTATTTTCACTTGTACCATTCTGCCTCTCATCATCTACTTTTTCTTCTGTTCACAGAGATTGGACTCCAAGTCAAGGAAGGAGCCACAGGACTCCCAAGAGAGGTCCCACCTGGCTCTGCAAGTACATTGTTCAGCAACTGAGAGGACAAAGGAGAGAGTCTTGCTTCACCCACACGATTGAGGTTCCAGAGTCTTCCAACAGCTCCCTACCCCAAAACTTTTCCATGGACCATAACCAAGGGGGCTCATAGCACCTGTCTCTTGTCTGTTTTCTCTTGCCCCTTGGTCCTCAACTGGAAATGGTAATTAGTTGGCTCCACATCAGACAATATCTGGTCCCTGAGATATGGTCTTGAGATGTTGTACTTTATATCCCCACCCTACCTTCCACACGAATTCTGGGCCAATTCCCAGAGAGATCCTGCTCACCAGCTTCTTGGTACAAAACACTAGTCCTGGGATGCTACATTCATGATATGTACTCAAGGCCAACCCCCATAGTTACTTGTCTCTCAATCCCATTGTCTCCATTGCTCTCTTAGTTTGTGCTTCTGGAGGGCAGGGCACTGTTTCTCATGCATTTCTGCATCCCTGATGCTTAGCTCAGAACTAAGCACACATACTCAGTACAAGGTTTTTAGAATAAAGTAATTCCAAAATGATGTAAACAAGTTGTGAATTTCTTTTGTGAAAGTAGAGATGAAGGAGGTGGAAGAAAGTTTGGGGGAGATACTGATGTGCTCAGGAAGCAAGGCAAGGGAGATGAGGAGACAGTAGGACAGTCACACCTGTGTTCAGATGGGTATGTGGGGGCCACAGTTGCCAAATGGAGCAGAAATGTCAAGCCTCGACCTCAAAGGAGACCAATCTTGAGAACATTCATGAATTTCACATTCAGGGTCTATGATATAGATCCTGAAGCAATGTACCATGAGTGGTAGTTGCTGCTAAAACATGGGAAAAGAGAAATACCATCAGACTATGATCAAAGAGAATTTCTATCTCTGCTTCCATTAGGCTCTAGGAAGTGTAGAAACAGAACTGAGGCTTAAAATATTGATGAACCTACTGTCTGCATGCACCTTCATGCCACATTCTTCTGCATCACTTTGGTGAAAAGAGTTAGATTTGGGCTAGGTGCCCAATTATGGTTCCAGAAGACAGACCTCCTAAAAGTTGTTTCTGGGTTTTCAGCTGCACAAGTTAATGGGGGAGTCTGAAATGAGAGAGAATGAGCCAATGCAGGGAGCAAGTCTGTATGTACTCTCACACATGTGTGTGGTTTGAGTTGGCTTGTGCCAGCATGTCAGAATGCTCTCTACATACACAGTTGCAGCCACAAGGTTAATATATACTGCCTGCCCCACTAGGAATGGTTAGTGATTCTCAGTGTTAGTAGTGGCTAAACAGAGTGGTGTTGTCAAAAATGTTAACTGTAAACCTAAGGAAGAAGGGAAAGCAAGTTGAGATGGGCAAGCACTGACTGCCAAGGAGAGTTACTCAGGTTTGCAGACTCTACCTGTTCCACATCTTCTAAGTGGCTCCCTCTATCCTCATTGATGTTGCTTGGATGCAGACCATTAAGCTCTTCTTTAAGACCTGTAAACCCTCCTCTGTCTTCCTTCAGGCTGTATCCAGGCTGGTCTTTGCAGAACTTGAAAATAGTCACTAACTCACCTAAATAAAATCAGTGACTTTCTACCACATTGGCTCACTGGTGTGCTAGTACATATGTTATCTCAGTTTATCCCTCTGCCCTCCCTGTTGGAGCCTCCTGGGAGACTCCTGGGTCCCAGCTCCTGTGTTCAGTGCTCCCCAAACTCATCTCAAGGACACCATGCCTTTTTGCTGCTCCTCACCCCCAGTCACCTTGTGGACTCCTATTCATCACTCAAGGCTCAGCCTGCATCTCCTCCTTCCTCTGAGGATGGCTGGATTTTGTGTGTCATCTTGGTCAGTTACTCAATTCTACACAAAGTGTTACCGTGAGGATGTTGCAGATATCATTAGCATTTACAATAAGTTTAGTTTACATTATCTGGGTGAACCTCATCTAATAAACTGAAGGTCCTTAGCAGTAAAATGAGTTTTTCTCTGGAAGAAGAAATTCTGTGAACCTGCTGAGTCAGCTCCTGCCTGTGAATTTCTAGCTTTATGACTTGTTCTACAAATTTGGGTTTTATCCAGCCAGATCTCCCATAACTGTGTAAGTTAATTCCTTGAAATAAATCTACCCCCAGTATTTATCTATCTATTATCTATCTATCTATCTATCTATCTATCTATCTATCTATTATCTATCTATCTACATACCTATCTAGCTATCACCTATCTATCTTACTGGCTCTGTCTCTCTGGAGAACTGTAACTAATATTCTGTCATTTGACTCACTGGGAAAAGCATCATGAGTATTTGTCACATATGACTATTAAATGACTGATTTATTCTATTTTTGAAAATAAATTATCAGCAACAAGATCCTGCCTTGTACATGTTAATATTCCATAAGCCTGCCAGTGTCTGCCTATCTGACCCATCCAAAGATGGCATCCTTCTCTCTCAGTCTGCCTCTGAGCATGTCTAATGGCAGGTGGGATGTTTTTCCTGTCAATCACAACGGAATTCCTCCCCTTGTCAGAGTTGTACAAGGACCCTTGGGTCTCAGGAACCCCCAAAGTACTGCAAGGACCCTGTAGGTGATTTCACAGGAGACAATGTTGTTTCTTCAGTGGGCTCAGGGCCCCTTAGAGGAGAAGAACTACTGTTTTCGCCATGTTTGAAGCTTTCCCTGTGCCGAGAGTCCAGCCTCTCTGGTGAGCCACACAGCTCTCCCTCTCTGAGGGCCCCTCATCTCTGTCTCCGCTGAGGCACCTCCACTCTGAAGGTAAGACCTACTGATATTGGTCTCTCAACTCTCTGTGAGAAGGTCTTTATCTTCTGATCAGTTAAGATAGTTCCTCCCTGTCGTGATCTCTTCTATGGTTTGGGCTTTTACAAACAAAATGGTTTTTAAGTAGTTCCCTGAAAACAAAACTCCAAATGCCTAAATATCAAACACAAATCGCTTAATAAACTGTGCTCACATAGATAATTATCTATCCATGTGTTCACTGAAATTTCCATAACTTTCTAGATTGATAGCTGTCAAAATGGTAGTGAAATCAAGGAGATTTTCAGTGCAATTCATTTGCCATATTTATAAGTGTTTTATGATAATCATATATCATTTTTGTGACAGGCAGAGTTAGACAGTGAGAGAGAGAGAGAGACAGAGAGAAAGGTCTTCCTTCCGTTGGTTCACCCCCCAAATGGCCGCCACAGCTGGTGTGCTGTGGCCTGCGTGCTGTGCTGATCTGAAGCCAGGAGCCAGGTGCTTCCTCCTGGTCTCCCATGCGGGTGCAGGGCCCAAGCACTTGGGCCATCCTCCTCCACTGCCTTCCTGGGCCACAGCAGAGAGCTGGACTGGAAGAGGAGCAACCGGGACAGAATCTGGCACCCCAACCAGGACTAGAACCCAGGTACTTGCGCCGCAGGCAGAGGATTAGCCAAGAGAGCCATGGTGCCAGCCTCATATATCACTTTAATAATATAAGAAACTCATTAAAGAAGAAGGTTTCTGAGGGTCAGAAGCAATTTCTAGAGCCCAAACCCTCAGAGGCACATTTCCTCTTCGCTACTTCCTTACTTGCTCTATGACATCTAAACCTCAGTTTGTTGATGTGTTAAAATTGGATAATATCCCATCTTTGTCTTCTAAAACAAATGAACTAATAAGTATAAAGCTCTCAGCACATCCTAGTTCACAGAATTTCTTCAGATACAGTCACAGCTCTTTGCCGTGTTGACTGCGAGCTGCAGGACCAGCTCATGTCTCTTTCCTCCTCTATCTCCATCATCTGGAAGTGCCTGGATCATAGCAGAAAATTGAAAATTGCTTGTTGAGTGAGTGATCAAATGAAGACACTCTCTAATCCACATCTCAATCCCTAGAGCTGTCATTCAAAAAATTACATCACTCTGTGCACTGAACATCGTCACCTGAAGTCCCTTCTGGATGGGGAAGATGCATGTGTATTCTCACAAACAGTTTATGTTGGCCTTGCCATGTATGACCAAGTGCAGAGGGACCCCTAAAGGACCAGAGAGATTGTTTCACACCACTTGCTGTAAGCCCAACCACCCACAAGTTCCATGCTCATTTCAATGTCTTGATGGCGTCTTAATTATCTGAGCACACACATCATATCTCTACTTATTGCTCTGGCTCTGTGGCAAGTTGACTCATAAATTAGCCATGAGGGTATCTGCTCAAAACTTGGCATCAGTTCTAACGAAGAAGGGAGAGACCCTAGATGAACACTGGAAAGTTGACTAAGGCCTAGAAACCAGCACTACGCAGTATCCCCAATCCCTGCCTGAGTGGTCTATTCCATCTAGCAGAGGCATAGGTTCTGCTCTACATTTCTGGGAAAGCGAGTCTGTATTATCTATTGCTTCATAACAAATGATCAGAAATGCTGCAGGAAAACACTCATAGAAGTTCTCATGTTTTCAGTGGGCAGGACTTGGCCCACCACTTAGCAGGTCTGCTGGCTTAGGATGTCAAGGTGCTGGCCAGAGTTCACCTCCTGGATAAGTGTGGCTTCAGATCATTGTTAGTTCCTTGCCACATGAGTCTTTGTTAAGAGGCTCGGCCCTTCAGAGCCTGTAAGGGAAATAGTCAGCAGAGACTGCTAGCAAGACAGAAGATACAATATTACGTAACAATGTCAGGGAATTAACATCTCATCGCCTGCACCATATTCCAATGGTTAGAGATAAGCCACAGGTCTTGTCCACATTCATGGGGTGGGTGTTATACAAGGGCATGAATGCCTGGAGTTGAAAACTTTTGAGGAGAAGACACGTAAGAACAGCCCCAAAGGACTCAGATGTTTTGAGTTGGTAGAGTTGAAAATGAATTTTGGAGAGTAGGCAAAATCTGAAATCATGATTTGGACATAAAGCAGAAACCATAAAGCTGAAAAATATAGCATTCATTCATCAAGACCTTGCCAGTTTATTAACAGCCAGGTGGTAGGTGATACCAAGATGAAAAAGACACATAGCTTCTTACGCCTTTGGAAGGGTGGTAATGCACCACTGCTTCAGACAAAAGAAACTTCAGCAGTGGGCACGAAGCAACAGGACACCATAACAAGTAGTTAAGTAGAGGTTCACAGTTTACAAAGGCCTCTTCAAGAATAGGAGAAAACAGGTAAGAGAGGCAGTGCTAAGTCTTTTAACAAGGAGGTTGGTGCTCTACTACTAATCATGAACTGAGATTCAACATTTCTCTCAACTATTAATAAAGGCAGTAAAGCACATATTAGCACTGGCTGAAGTTTGCCAATAGGGATCATAGGTAGGTTTCTATCACTACAGTTTCTATATTCATCCCTTCACACCATGATGGCAATTTGCCTAGTACTAGAGTTTATTATTATTCATTATTCATAAAGAGCACATATCTTGTTCTTTTATACTTTGCAATTATATTGATAACCATATTTGAATATATTTGATTGACTTCAATGTCATCTTTTTATATATTTATGTATTTGAAAGAGTTACAGAGAGAGAGAGAGAGTGAGAGAGAGAGAGAGACAGTGAGAGACAGAGAGAGATCTTCCATTCACTGCTTTACTCCCCAAATGGCCACAACAACCTGAACTAAGTTGATTCAGAGCCAGGAGCCAACAGCTTCTTCCGGGTCTCCCACGTGGGTGCAGAGGCCCAAGCACTTGGGCCACCTTTCACTGCTTTCCCAGGCACATTCACAGGGAGCTGGATGGGAAGTGTAACGTCTGAGACTGGAACTGGCACTCATACGGCATACCAGCACTGCAGGTTGGGGCTTTAACCTGCTGTGCCCCAGCACTGGCCCCAAACATTTGCTTGATGTGCTCAGATATACTGTGAAAGGTACACAGTCTCCACCAGAGTGAGGCACTAGGATATCAAGAATAGTGACAGGCTTCAGCTGAGAGCACTGAGCCCCACAGATATGTCAAGGAGAGAACAAGTAAACGGAGGTGTGGGTATGGAAGTCAGAGCAGTCCACCCAGGGCAAGACTCTGCTTTGCCTTCTCAGAGTTCCGTGGAAAAAGTTGCAGCTTGGGGGAAGCAAAGAAGTTTAGAGAGGTTAATTGCTGATAGACTCTGGACTTGAATGCAGTTTGTGCTTCCCCTACAGTTTTATCTTAACACACTTCAGACCTATGAAAAATTACAATAATAGAGCAATGAATACTATACAGGCATAGCTCTTTCTATTGTGCTTCATTTTATTACATCTCACAGACGAGTGCATCATTAAAGGTTTGTGGTAACCTTATGTGGAGCAATTCTGTTGTTGCTGTTTTTCCCAACAGTTCAGATGATTGTATTTTCAAAGCAATATTTTAAAATTAAGCTACCATGTTTGTTTCTTTTATACATAATGCTATTGCTCACTCCATAGACTAGCTTTTACACACACTGAGAAACCAGGAAAGTGGTATGAGTAACTTCATTGTGATACTCATTTTATTGCAGTGGTCTGGAACTT
Organism: Oryctolagus cuniculus; assembly: GCF_964237555.1. Lineage (NCBI taxonomy): Eukaryota > Metazoa > Chordata > Mammalia > Lagomorpha > Leporidae > Oryctolagus > Oryctolagus cuniculus. Next base: position 6,802,483 of record NC_091443.1, read on the forward strand.
GGAACAAAACCCACAGTATCTCTGAGGTTTGCCTGGACAAGTTCCACCGAGATTTCCTGGTGGTTGATGTGTTGCCTTCCCTTGCATGTGCTCTCTCTCCCTCTTCCCTGATTAAGTATAAGGTCCATATTCTCATATCCTCAAATGTCCCAATGTCTTTTATCTGCTTTTTCAACATCTTCACTATATCCATGTTGAGTCTGCTTGGATCTCGCATTCTGCCCTTTCATCCTTTATCCTTTATCTGTAGAAGGTGATGTCTTTTTTTTTTTTTTTTTTGACAGGCAGAGTTAGACAGTGAGAGAGAGAGAGAGAGAGAGAGAGAAAGGTCTTTCTTCTGTTGGTTCACCCCCGAAATGGCCGCCACAGCTGGTGTGCTGCGGCCTGCATGCTGCGTTGATCTGAAGCCAGGAGCCAGGTGCTTCCTCCTGGTCTCCCATGCGGGTGCAGGGCCCAAGCACTTGGGCCATCCTCCACTGCCTTCCCGGGCCACAGCAGAGAGCTGGACTGGAAGAGGGGCAACCGGGACAGTATCTGGCACCCCAACTGGGACTAGAACCCAGGGTACCGGTGCCACAGGCGGAGGATTAGCCTAGTGAGACGCGGTGCCGGCCATAGAAGATGATGTCTTTCAAGTCCAGAGGCCTCAGACCCAGAGTCACTCACTCCTCACCTCTTACATTCTGCTCATCACCATTCCCTGCATCTGTCTCCTGTTGTTTCTTCTGCCCTTCCCAGAAGCTTAGCCCATCCCATCCCGCCCTCTGGACGTCACAATCTACCCTTAGCAAATGTCTATATTCTCACTTCCTTCCTAGAATATTTGCTTTGATATCTAGATCTATAATCTAATCAAGGAATCTGACTTGCTTATCTCTCGAGCATCTGTTAACAGAAACTTGAGTTCGATAAGTAGCTCTCGAATAAATTACTCTTAGATCTTTGTAGTTCAACATTTCTTAACATCAAGATTAATGTAAATAATAAGTGTCATATAGGGTTGTCAACAAGCAAAAGACATATAGAAATGCTTTAGAAATAAAAGGGCAGGTTGCTATAGTTCTAACAATTCTAACTTATTTTTGAAAGGCAGAGTTACACAGAGAGAGGGAGCAACAGAGAGAGAGAGAGAGAAAGGGAGGGAGGGAGGGAAGGATATCTTACATCCCCTAGTTCATTCCCCAAATAGTCACAATGGCTGAGGTTGGACCAGGCCAAAGCCAGGAGCCAGGAGCTTCATTTGAGTCACCCATGTGGTTGCAGCAGCCCAGGGTCTTAGGCCATCTTCTTCTGCTTTCCCAGGCACATTAGCAGGGAGCTGGATTGGAATTGGAGCAGCCAGGAATCGAACCAGCACCCATATGTGATGTCAGTGTTGCAGGTGGTAGCCTAACCCACTACTACACAATGCTGACCCCAAATTCTAATTTTCATTTGTAGAGTTGAAGACAAGTTTCAAGTTTTATTCACCTTTTCATCTTCAGCACTTGGTACAGTCCTTGGCTCCTGGGCTGGCTTCACTGTTGTCACTGGATGATTGTACTCATGCATGCTTGTCTATGATTGCAAGACTGTTTTCCATGGCAGCCTCTATCGTTGGAACTCATTTTCTTCAGTAATGTGAATGTGGTGTATCCACAGTATTCAATTGCTTATTTTAGATTTCACTTAGAACGTAAACTTTAGTAATATTTTTCTAAGCTATTCACTTTCACAGTGCAATGAAAATTGACTGGAGATAAGTAATAATCTGTGTTTTATTTTGGTCACTTTTTTTTTTTTTTTTAAAAAAGGAAACCTAAACCAGATCTGATAGATGATTTAAAGATACAGAATTTATTATTGGTTCTTTCCCCTTTTCAGTTCTCCTTTGTAAAAACATCTGTCATTACGCAAAATGTCTAGATGTTTTATCAGTTTACTTATCGATTTATGGTTGTCAGTTCAGGCCAGCACTTCATTCCGGTTAGGCCAGTGTTACAGACACTCATCTTTGCATGGATGTATCTACCATGTCTGATGTTAGAATCCCAATAGTCTGGGGCTGGCGCTGTGGCACAGCAGATTAAAACCCTGGCCTGAAGCACCAACATCCCATATGGGTGCCGGTTCAAGACCCAGCTGATCTGCTTCTGATACAGCTCTCTGCTCAGTAGAAGATGGTTCAAGTCCTTGGGCCCCTGCACCCACGTAGGAGACTTGGAAGCAGCTCCTGGCTCCTGGCTTCAGATAAGTGCAGCTCCGGCTGTTGCGGCCATCTGGAGAGTGAATCAGCGGATGGAATACTCTCTCTCTCTCTCTCCCTCTCTCCCTCTCTTTCTCTCTCTGTGTAACTCTGACTTTCAAATAAATAAATAAATAAATCTAAAAAAAAAAAGGAATCCCAATAGTCTGATATTTTGCTAAGTGGGTAGGGCAGAGGGAAGAGAACTGACGTGTGTACTGATGTGTGTGCAGCACCTTCCGCACAGAATCGCTTTTGTTCTCACTTTGGTTCACAGAACCGCTCTGGTGCAGCGTGAGCTGTTGCTGGCTTGATAGGTGAGGCAGCGAGGCTCCAAGGCGAAGACCCTCCCCAGGATCCCGCGGTTCAGAGGACGCGCTCGTTTCCATGTTTACGCTCTTTCCACTCTCCCGTGCTGCCTTCTGGAAGACGACCTGGGGCGTCGGTTTTCCAGATTTGCTGTAAGGTTGAGCAAATAGTGTTTGATCTGCTTCTCCATGAAGTCACTCCACACTAATTACATTCGCACGTACTATAGGAAGCTCTTGGTCAGACGGCACCTCGACTGTGATCCAACAATGTCCAGTGCATGGGTTTTATACTCATTTTTATCTCAGTTCATTTTATCACACAGAATCATGACCCCAGGAAAAATGAGTGGTCTCAAGAGACAAGACTGTTAAGCTAAAATTAACAAACATAAGAAAACTCTTAAATGCTGTCAGAACTTATACTTTAAAATTGTCATCTTTATTTAATATTGGAAAAGTGCAAAAGGTCATCTTGATTAAACATTGTAACTTTTGGTCCCATCTATACCAAATTAATCATATTGTTTGGTATAATTTTAACCTCAGAATTAAACCATATTAGTTCTGTAAAACCAAAAAGACTTTTAAAATTGCATCAATTATCTCTGTAGAATAAAATTAGCAATGTTTCTCTCTTGTTATGTACAAATCAAATTTTCCTGTTTCTGTACACTTGTATGAGTTTAAAATATTGCTTTATCTACATTAGGTAGAATGTCAAAAACCAGCTTTTGGATTATTTTAAAGCTGGGTAAGATCACAAGGCTTCCTAGAAAATGTGTTCTATCTTGACAATGCATTAAACCTTAAGGAAAGTTTAATTAACAAATGTCAGAATGTGTTTCTTCTAAAAAAGTGACATATTAACAATTTGTTCTTATCTCCTGACTGTAACAACATCTTAACCCTCACAGAAAAAAGAGATATTTGCATCCTAATATGGCTTATGTTAACCAATATTTCATGTTTTAAAATTAAAGGACATAAAACCCAAAAGAAAAAAAATCAACACAGGACTGCTTCCATTCACTTTTAGATGTATATTCTCTTTAGTTTACAGACTATGAGCTTCCATAGTGCACATCATTAGACACTTACTCTAATGGCAGATTTTTATGCAAATCACCTGTGGTTACAAAATCAGTTTAAGAACATCTCTGCACCTCATCTTTAACTTTTGGAAAAAGGAGGTAACTCATCTACTTCATGTAGGCTTTTGAGCATAGCAGATGGGAAAATTCACAGATAAAGCTTTGTTAAGTCTAAGGAGCCATGCTAAATGTTTATTTTTATTGGTTTGTATCTTTTTTCACATGAAATACATGACAAGAAAAAGAAGAAAAAGGGAAACAAAAGGACAAACCAGTAACATCTTCCCTTATATCTTACATACCTTATTTCTCTTATCCATGGAGGATTTTTTTCTTCTTTCCACTCTGTTTTCTCTGCTCATATGGAAGTATATCAGTGCATGTTTTACAAATAAGGGCTATCAGACTGTTTTGTATCTCATTTTTGCAATTATTAATTTCATATATGATTTTTCCAAGGATTTGTCAGTATTCTGCATATCGAATTTGCATAATGGAATTCCTACCTATTGTATAAATTTTATATTTCTATTATTTCACTATTGTAAATAATGATTTGATGGTAATCCATGTAATTGTAGCTATAGATACATCTCTGATTATTCCTTTAGCATGGAGTCTTAAAGAGTGAATTTGCTGAGATAAGGGACACACAAAATTTTTAGATTTTGCTATGTCCTTCCAAATTGCCCTAGAGAAATCTTTTCCAATTCACACCATCACCAGCAATAGATAAGAGTGCCAGCTCCCCCACACCCTTGTCAGCACCAGGTATTTGAATTATTTTTAACTTTAAGCTGATGTGATTATTATTATATATATATTTTTTCAGTATGTCTGTGATCACTCTCTTTTTTTTTTTCCCTATTTTGTTCTTTCTCACCTATTTGGTGAGAAGAATGCAGGCTGTGAAACTGGAAAGTGTCACTCTTTGAGCTGGAATTTGTTTCTCTGGAGGCTTATAAAGCAATCGCACACAGAAGTGTTGTCCTAGCTCTATAATTTTAAGTATCCCAATCACTACTGGCCTCTTGTAGGCCCGAGGCCTACAAGGATGTCTGGGCAGCCTAAGGAGCATGCTAATATATGCGCCAGCTTCTTGTTATTCCCTTTGGCACCCTGTGCCTTTGGGATGTCTTTGAGGCGTTTGATGCTTTTTGTAGCCAGAGTTATTGATCAAGGGAGCAGAAGGGACCAGTGGAGAAGGCCAGGAGAGAGGGTGTTACCTGAGCTTGCAGCCAGGGTGGAAGGGGTCTGCTCACACTTCAAACAGTCCCAGGAGCCCCAGGGCTGGCGGCAAAACTGATCCCGAAGAGAAAGCTCTTTATCTTGGCCAGAAAATCAGGGCCACCTGACACCGTCAACAAGGAGTCACTTGATTGTGCAGTGCCCTGCTCCAAGTTCAGTGAGTGTCGTAAGAAGGTACTGGAAGCACGCGTGTGCTGAGACTGCAGTGGCAACCAGCAGCGCAGGTCAGCACATCTCTCCAGCTCCCCTCCTTCTGGGAAAATAGGAGCACTGAACCTGGGGCTCCGGGGCTTGAGTGGAGCCACATGGCCACTTCCGGGCTGCTCCCAGTGTAGAGGAAGTGAGTCACTTCTGGGGTGGAAGGTGTGGCTATGCTGACTCTTCCCCAGCTTTCTCCCTCACCAACACAGCAACAAGCAGAACTATATGTCCTCCACGTGGAGTAAAACCTGCTGAGAGTCTCAGCGCGACTAGAACAGCTCGGCTTTGAAACCTGAGGTTTCTGAGGTCCTTTGTTTCTGGAGCATCTTGACTGATGCAGACATTTTGAAAATTTTTTTAACTAATCAACTAATCAGCATTTTATAAAACTTATAAAATCATCACCAAATATTTTGGAGCACTTGATATTCTGATGAAAGAAATATAAAAAGCATCTTTTTAAATTTTATTTTTTTATTTAATGAATGCATTTTTACATAGATAAACTTTAGGAATATAGTGGTTCTTTTCTTCATACCCCCCATCCCGCTCCCATCCAACCTCCCATTCCCCTCCCATCTAAAAGGCATCTTTAAAACTAATTTCTTAAGTAGTTTCCAGCTCTATTATTAATGTTTTTTTTCTTTTTTTTTTGACAGGCAGAGTGGACCGTGAGAGAGAGAGACAGAGAGAAAGGTCTTCCTTTTTCCGTTGGTTCACCACGCAATGGCCGCTGTGGCCAGCGCACCGCGCTGGTCTGAAGCCAGGAGCCAGGTGCTTTTCCTGGTCTCCCATGCGGTGCAGGGCCCAAGGACCTGGGCCATCCTCCACTGCCTTCCCGGGCCACAGCAGAGAGCTGGACTGGAAGAGGGTTTTTATGCCAGTATCATTTTATACCCAAAATAAAATTTAGGGAACAAGCATTTAGCTCAGAAGCTAAGTCATCCACATCACATATTGGAGGACTTGGATTTGATTCCTGGCTCCAGCTCCTGACTCTAGTTTCCTGCCAGTACAGATGCTGGGAAGCAGTGGTGATGGCTGAAGTAACTGGGTTCCTGTCCCCCACGTGGGAAACCCGGATTGAGTTTCTCATTCCAGGCTTTGGCCCAGCCAACCCTGACCATGGAAGACATTTGGGAAGCGAATCAACAGATTAAATTTCTCTTTCTCCTGTGTCTGTTTCTCTGCTTCTCAAAAAACAAAATTAGTACGTAAATATTATTGTAGGACCACTATGTGTCATATATACACACAGTGACAGGTAATTTATATTTTATTTTGCTTTATGTCATCACACTGAGTTTAGAAGGCAAATGCATTTGTATTCAAGGAAGGAGAAGTGGGAGGAACGGAGACTGAAAACTTTGAGCCTGAGCTGGTGTCACTCTATTACTCTTGCCATTTTCCAACCTCACAAGTGCTTTACTATCTTGATTATGTATCGGTGCAAATATATAAGATCTTCCATAACACACATAGCCGAAAAAAATGTGCATTTCCTGTTCTGGAGACAAAAGCAACCTAGTTCCATTCAGGCCTGGAGTCGCTGTGTGTCCTGGGGTTGCCATGAATTCTGCTGAGGCCAAATTACCATGGCATAAAAACGAAAGACTTCCCAGGGCCTTCTCTTTACATAAATATCTGCGTTTTCCTGACTCTAGAGTAGTCACCTCAGGCCCACAGTCAGCCTCCTGTCCCCGTCAAGCCCTCTGTGGAAGACCTCAGCCGCTGTGTCCCTGCAGAGCTGCAAGAAGTCGTAAGCAGAGGTTCCGGTGGGAAACGCCCCAGTGCCTCCCGCGGGAGCGCCAGCAGAGCCTCCCTCCTGCTCAGGGCAGTGGGCCAAGCTGTCCAGGCAGAGCAGGAGGAAGCCAGCGCTTCGTGGCCGTGGGGTCGTCCACCCCTTGCTGCAGTGCAGGGAGCGTCCTGGCTCTCCCCGCCGGCCGGCCTTGCCGTCTTCTCCGGACACAGGAGCCCTGCTCGGCGGGGACGCGGTGACCCAGCCCCTCGGTTCTCCCCGGCCACCATCTATCCTGGTCCTGGGAAGGCCCTTGCTCCCTAAGGCGCTTTCCCCCCTGCAGGACCCACTGGAAGCCCGAGCTCCCCGGAGGACCTTCTCCCCAGCGTCTCTCTCCCCGCGCGGCCGCCGCTGCCTCCCCCGACCCACGGCAGCAGCCCCCTTCACGCGTGGCTGTGCCCCTCTGTGCTCCGGGGCAGTGGGAGTCAGGCAGGAGGTGGAGGGCGCGTGTCTGTGTGCGTGCGGCGGGTGGGGGGGATGCCCAGCCCTGGCCCCTCGCCCCCGCAGCACGGTGCGGCTTTGGACCACGGCCTCAGCTTCGTGCACCGCGGCCTCCGCGTGGGTCAGGGGCGCCCCGAGGGGACGGGGCCACTCACACCCGGGGCCTGGCCCGCAGCCCGGCGGCGCAAAGATGGCCGGGCGCTCCTGGTGGCTCCCAGGCCTGCGGAGGCGGAGCCCGCCCGGCCCACCGGCCCTGTGTCCTCTCGCTAGCTCCTCGGCGCTCGCTCGCTCGGGGGACCGCGCGATCAATAGCCCCGGAATTGAATCCTGCAGAGGCCGGGCCTCAGAGAGAAGGGCCCCTCCGTGGGGCAGGCGGACCCTGCGTGTCCGTCAGGGAGGGCCGCCCTTTGAAGTCCGCGCGCATCTTTGAGACGCGGAGCCGGGGCGCGCAGAGACACACGCGTGGGCCTGGCTCGTGCCCCGTGGCAAACGTGTGGGAGACAGGGCTGGCGGTGCTGGCCTGCGATCTCAGCCCTTGCTGGTGTTTGTCACCCCCACCCCGTGTGGGAAACACCGTGGGTGATCTATCTGGGGCAAAAACAACAAAAACCAGAAAGAAAAGGTTTGTTGAGGAAAGGGCTGGTGGAAAGGGAGAATATTCACTTAGAATTAAGAGCGAGACAGGTTTTCCACTGCCGCCAGGACTCGTTTTACTTTTTCCCTTTTGTTTTTGTGTTTTCTCATTTCTCTATTGATTTTAATTAATTTCGCCCCAGATTCATGAGCACTGTGAACTTCGGAGAATTTTTCTCTTAAATTTGAATACATAAAAAGAGCCTGCAAGTTTTCCCCAGGTCACCCGGATTTAATATTAAATCACTGTTTTGTGGAGGGATCAAATGCGAAATTCCGATTTTGTTTCTTCTTCTGTCCCCACGCTGATAATTGTGGCCAAAATCCCTTGTCTTTAATACGCCATATATTCTCCACCTGGCAAAGGATTCAGACAGATACAGATAATAAATACCCCGTAGACACACAGACAGAGAAACTGCTGTAATTGCTTTCATAATGACTCCGAGACATCAAAGGAAGGCAAATAATGGTATTTAACACTGTTTCCATTCTTTAGCTGAAATGTAATTTTATAGAGTTATTGTCAGGCGGTGCGGTGAACGTACAAGTACAACTGTCATATTCGGCTCATATTAATTAGCTGCCCACGAGAGGGCCAGGCGAGTAATGGCAAAGTTCTCCTCATTTCAGATGGTCTGATATTCCGACAGAACCATAAGTACAATAGCTTGATTAACATAGTTGCTTAGATCAGGTTTTCCCTGGGAGTGTGTCAATTGGCATTTTGAAGAATCAATTAATTAGCACTCCAAATAATCCATTCTTGGGTTAATGAAAGTGTTTTGTACAGCTGCAAAAAAAATACATGAAGAAAAACTAAACCTTTCCAAAGTGGCAATGAGAAAGATTTATCTGGGAAAACTATATTGTCCACTTCAAAATGCCACCCGAATGTGTGTTTCCTTTTAAAGCCTTGGAATTGATGTGTACAATTTTAACCACGATGTGTTCATTTTTGGCTTAGACTAAGGCAAGTGGTGGATGCTATGGGTGGTGGGGAAATTAGAACTTTTATTTTCACTATTTTGTCTTGTAATCGTGTTACTTAATTAGGGTAAGTCATGGCCAACGTTTTGCATATCATTATCCACTATTTTAAACAATTACTCTTTGAAGGCAGTATGCTTATTAACATTTTTAAAATGCCAGTATCACACGGATATTCCTGCTTTTTAAACTTTGAGATTTAATTCTCAGACAAATGAGAATTACCAATTAAAGAAGCAAATTTATTTTAAATCAAAGCTGTTTAACTTGGAAATATAATACATTTTTTTAAAACAAAGTTTAAATCGGAAAACCAAACTGTGAAAATCCCCAACACCTTTGCCATCATTAAAATGATACTTCTGGCATACTTTATGAATTCTTCCTCCACTTATGGAAAGTGCTAACATGGTCTGCTTCTTTCCTAGCTCTCCCCTGGAATCCAAATTTAAAAGAACATATTTGTGTGACAGGGCTTTCTCACCTTTGAAATTATCTAAATCAAACCTACAAATTAATCAATAGTTTTTGTAATGGTTTATATCCAAAATGTGGTGTATAGACAGTATTTACATAAATATTTCCTCATTCAGAAACTTTTGTATTTTTCATCATTCTTGATGTATGTGGTTTCTGAATTATGTTCAAAGCCCTTGACACGGAAGATGTAAAATAAATACGTGTTGAGCTCAATGAGTTACAATATCAACTAAAATTATTGGAATTAAAATATGAATTTTGCTGTTGTTTGAAAGGTTTTGTGTGGTAGTGTGGAAATTTGGGTTGCTCTTTACTAATCATTAGTAACATCCCAGTTGTGTCTCATGCATGGGCTGTGAATATTGATTTAGATGAAAGTCAGAATACTTAAAGCAGATCAAAACAAGGGTTTTGCCAGTGTCAGGAGCATATTGCTCTCCTTCCTTTATCTTACTTTAGTTAATATATAGTAAGAAGTTGGGATTCTTATGGAGTTGACATGCATTTTCCTGCCTACAGATTTGTGGATGGGAAGTTGCAGAGTTAGTGATAGAGTAGCAAGCAGTCCATCTTAAAAGGGCAGATGCGCCTAACACATCAAAATCTAGCACACAGAGAAAACAAAGGTGAAAACAGAGAGAACACAGCAACAAGGCTCATGTCAGTCCATGACAATGGAGGGCTTCTCCAGACTTAACCATTTCCATTCAGGCTATTGAGGCTGGTGACGTGGGTGACGAGAGGGAAGCTCGGTTGGCAGAGTTGCTAAGGAACACACCCCACCTCTGCCTTCAAAGTGACCAAGTGATGGGCAAGGGTGTATTTTGCAAACCCTTTGAAGAGATGCTCATGAGATCCAGTGCTGCCTGTTTATTGCTTATCCTTTATTTGTAGATTCTCATAGGAATCTGAGATGCTAAAGTTTCATTGTCAGTGCTGGCTATGGACTTCAGCCAGAAATGAGATCTATCGCTTATTTTGCTAATCAGCTCCTTCCATATCTGCATGCTCATTTTCTGATAGCTGATGAGGCGACAAGGTCATTGGACGTACAAGTACTTATTTAAAAACAGACATGAGAGTGAGATAGAGGTTAGTTGGGTCTATCAGAGCTGTCAATCAATTAATGAAAATTATTGAGCAAGGACACTGTGGGGGAAGTGAACAGAAGGAAGGAAAATGACCATGGAGACACAACATAGGGAAAACGACAGAACTGACTACATGTGCTCACGTGAGTGCTAGAAACAGACACGCTCACATCCCAAGTGAGAGACAGCGCTGAGAAACGCAGTGACTGGAGCCCCTGCTACCCCAGCAACTCAAAGGCTGACAGCACAGAGCTTTTGCCCAAAGGTAGGCCCTGAACAATGGCTTTTCTCAGATGTGGAGGAGACAGGTGTGATGCCTGATGAATATTTTATTAATATGCTGTAGACCCGTGTCCACGATTCCAAGTAATTTAAAGACACTGTTATCCAGACAGAAATCTGTGGTAAAAACAGGCCAGATGAGTACAAAAAAATCCCTTATCTAAGGAGAGAGGATGTTGGAATCCTACCTGGAACCCTATGACAGATACTGACGGCAGAATAAAGCAATAGTAGGAGGGGCTTAGAGATAGCCTCCAAATAGCCCCACAGTCACTGCTGTCCACCCTGTGTTAGTATCGAGCAAGCACACTGCATCCAACAGCACGGGAGAGGAATAATTCATAACTTGGTCCTCGGGGGAAGAATAGAAGAATAAAAAGTATACAACTGAGAGGAAAGGGGGGGGGGAGAGAAAGAGAGAGAGAGAGAGAAAGAAGGAAACGAGGGCAGAAAGATTGCCAGCATGCTTGTGTGAATGAAAGATAGTGAGGGAGAAAAATGGAAATCCTGCAAAGTCAAAACCAGGGAGATACTGACACCAAATCTCTGCAAAGCGTTCAAAATTCTCCAGCTGCCACGCTTTTAATTTGCTACCATTCTAATTAAAATGCAAATTAAATTTATAATTAGCATCAGCGCTTTCTAAAGAAACCTCCTTGTGCGCTGCACAAACATATGGGAGGATGCTGTAGTGTAAAGTTTGTGAAACAGAAGTAACGGCACAAAGTCGGGGGTGGAGGGGTGCCAGGCCCCAGGATTTTTCTTTCTTTTTCTATTCCCTGGGAAACAAGTTTCATGCAGATGCGGAGGCTGACTTCCAGGGACAGCAGCATTTCTTAGAGGAGAGTGGAAGTGGGTGAGTGTCCATTGCAACAAAAGGATTGCTGAATCTGGAAGATCGGCTGGGTTGTGACTTTGTGTTGAATCAGGTGTCAAGGGTTACCCCGCATGTCATCGCGATTGTATAGGAGATGCCAAAAGGCAAAAAAGGTCAAACCTTCTAATCAAAAAGTCTATGGCCAAAATTAACCGCTGCTTGCTTTCAGATAATTAATTTAAAAATTGATGGGGAACAAAGTACCAAAATTACCTCATGATTCGAACACATATTATGTTTTCAAGGTAAACTGACTCTCCCAACTTGCTCTCCAAAGCTGGGGGCGGGGTGGGAGTGGGGATTGGAGAAACAGGTTAACCCAGTGCAAGATTGACGTGGCAGAACTGCCCCCAAATTCACCAGTTTCACCGGCATAATCCTTTCAACACAAATCTGTAGAACTATGGCATTTCTGTTACTTTAGCAGTGATGTGTGTGTGTGTGTGTGTGCCCCGAGTGAGACCCAAGGTGCAGAGATTTCTGCCTCCAGTTGTCACAGGTGTAGGACAATTACCCACAACAAAATCACTTCTTTCATTCACCACGTTTTGGTTCGCAGGAATCATTGTGAATTAAAAAAAAAAAAAAAACAAAAAACTGTGATGCTTATGGTAATTGTGTTTTACTTAGCGGTAGAGGACCCACCTGCACCTTCGTGTCTTTAGTATTCCAGGGACTCTCCTTTATCTGTTAACCAGGCCCTCCATCAGATATTTTAAAATTTGAATGTAACTGGAATGAATATTTCATAGATGTGTGTTAAGCTGTTATTAAACTATAATGTAAAGCGGGATTGTAGGAATATTTTTATATGTCAAAAAGTCAATTAAAATGATAAGCCTGTAATATCACTATTGTGATGCTGTGCAAAACTTCATTTCCTATGCACGGGAGGTCCTCAGCCACCTAGCACTGGGGTGTGAGGCAGCCCTGTTACATATTCAGAGGCCTGTGTACTTCAATTTCATTAGTATCACTTAGGTCCATTTTCGGCAGAGATTAAATGGAGAGCTATGAGGGATAAATCTTACCTGACTTGTTTTTTATGTGGTATCACCAAAACAGTATTAGGCATTCTTAAAAGTAGATGCTTACCTAAAGGCACTGTGGATTCATTTGGAAATAAATGTCAATCCCTAGGAGAATGAGATGTCTGTGACATAATCTGAGGCAAGGCAGCCACCATCGTCCTCAATAAAAGTAGTGTGCTATCCATTGACAACAACACCAGAGAACACTGAAGACAGAAGAAGAGAATAAAAACTATAGTGAATTACTACACCATAATCTTTCACTCTCTCTCTCTCTCTCTCACACACACACACACACACAGAATGGCTTCCTATTTGTAGCCTTTAAAATGAGAATAAACATTGTGCAAAAGAGTATTTTTCTGTTTATCTATTTACATACTTAAGGAGGAATATTTAGAGATACTGTGGGTGGGACTTTGTTGGAGAGCCTGACAAAAAGTGAAATGCCTTCCCCAACTTTCTTTGGCCATCAATTCTTCCCTGGACAATCAAAGGCCATTGTCAAAAATGGGAAGTTAAAAGATGATCTGGTTGGCAGGTCTGGCATAACTCAATTAATCAAGACTTCAGCAAAGAAAGAAAAATAACTCTACCAATACGGTGATGAAAAGTGTCTCCTTATATTCACAGAGTACACATTCCTTGTTTTTTCCCAATGTGTAAGGGGAATGCAAGCCCCCTAAATAAGTCTTCTGTGTGACGGACAAAAGACTGAAAACTATGGCATAAAAGCATTTCTTTGTTTGATTTCTAATTGTTGTCCTTCTCTTATTCAGAAAATGAAGTCACCTTTGTCGTGGTTTCATGAACCGCTGGGTAATCAAAATTATTATGCCGCCACCTGTTGTCTGTTAATTATTCTGAGAAGATACTCATAAATCATAACACCGGACAATAAATCAAACTGTCAGTTCCCAGGTCAAAGGTTAGCCATGAAAAGTTATAGGTCACCCACAGGGTGTGAAAGAGCAGGGTTTCAGAGCATCGCTCATTGTCAAGCGCTGTTGGGAGAAGTGCCATTGGAACAAAAGGGAAACCGAAGTGCAGAAGAATTCCAGCCTCAGGGACAGGAGCCGCAGGACCAACATCGCACATCTAACTACCAGCAAGAGACTCTCACATGGCGCAGCTCAGACACTCGCTGCTGTAAACCATGCTCCTTTTGAAAGTGTAGGAAGAGTTGTGGTTTGAAATGCTGTCCTGTCTTTTTCACATTCCCTGGAGAGCAGGCTGCAGAGTTCGCATCTTCCTGCATTACTCAGTGAGACAATCAGAACATGTCAAACTGTGGTTGATAGGAGGGTGCTTCAGAACATCTTACTTCCTAAATTAATTTGGTTCAGAATATGTTTTCCTTGTGGTGTGATGAGAACTTGAACCACATTTAACATTTTCATCTCATTTGTTTTCAATCCCCTGCATAAAATAACACCACCACTTCAAACCACTGTGTGTTGATGATATTCTTGACTGAAAACCTGGCTAAGGGTATATTATTTCTGGTGCAGCAGGAAAGACTTTAGGGTAGAGCATAATAAAGACACAACAGTAGGGCAGCCAGGAAGCAGAACTCCTGTTCCAGTTGGGAGACGCATTGCCTGCAGTTTGAGTTAAGTTCTATAAAATGGATTCTGTGACTTCATTAAAATTTTCTCTTTAAAATATTAATTTTTCATGATTTGTGTTAATTTGTTATTTTGTGCTCATTTTAACTGTGGCTTTCCTCGTGAGGAATATGAGTAGAGTATCAACTTGGTCCTAATTTTTCTTTGAAAGGACACACCACAGTTTCTGTTCAAATCGTACATTTCAGAATGGAAACCTAGAAAAAGACTATATTCTACCATATGGTCTGCCCCACCTTCTTTCTTCAACCTGGAAAATCATTATCATGCCCTTTTAATTGAGATAAGTCCAACTCCAGACCATAAATGATTTGTCAGGTAGCAGTGGAGTTCACAGCATGCTCCTTGATACAACCTTAGCCACACCTTCAAATTTGTTTATTTATATGGATCTGAGCTTTATTCTAAAGTCTCAACAAAGTGGTCTGTAGAAGCCAAAGTGCACCATGTACTGAATTCAGCAGTTAACCGCTAACAATGCTAAGTGCCGGGAATGTTGCAAAGTATGGAAGTCATTGTTTTTTGTTTTTGTTTTTGTTTTTTTGGCTGTTCTCTCATTATAGTGTAATTTTTTGAAGCTTTTCTGATGACTTAGAAAGTTTCCCTATATTAACACTTGGGTGTGTGATTTCAAGGTTGTAGAAACAGCAATTGTGAGCAGTGACTTTTTCCCGGTACAGCTGAGAGCTTCTGTCATTCATTTGACACAGGTGAGGCTTGTCCTGATGTCCTGTTAGAAGCCAGGTGGTACATCAGACACGGGGGATTGAGTCAGGATAACATGAGCTCCTGCTGGAGCTTAGAGCCCAGCAGACTCCTTTGTCCAGAAGATCTCCTAGATGCTGTCCTTTTAGAAAAGCTTAGGCTGATTGATTTTCCCTGGAATGTGGGAAATCAGAAGCTCTAGTTTTCTTCCACAACAAGGGTCTATCCAGTCATTGGAAAAGAGTGTAGCCAAGCCCTTATCCCACAAAGTTTGGGTAACAAACCACTAAGCTCATGTTGTGGACTGAACTGCACCTCTGCAAAATTCATATGTGGAAGTTCTGATCCTCAGTACTCAGAATGTGACCTTGTTTGTTGATAGGATCTTTGCAAGAATGATTGTTATAACAAAATTGTTGCTATAGACCCTGATCCAACCTGCCTGGTGTCCTTATAAGAAGAGGAAGCGACACTGGGGCTTGAGCACATGGAGAAAAGACAGGAAGGATGCAGTAAGAAGACAGCCACTTTTAAGGACTCAGAAGAAACCAATTCTGCCAACACTGTGGTCTTGGATTTACATCCCCAAAACTATGAGACAGTCAATGTCTTTGGATAAGTTCCCTGGTCTGCGGTACTCTGCCGTGGTGGCCACAGGTGACCAGTACAGCACCTTCCTGATGCAAGGGAGGATGTCTCTGAATAAATATCAAGGGAAGAAGGAGTCCCGGGGACAAGATAGGCTGTTGTTCTTCCAGAATCCAGGAATAGCATACACCTCAGGGAAGGGAACGCCTGTTGTGACCGACAACCAGGAGCAGGGAGAACAACAGGGAGAGGGAGACCCATGCCCACCAAACTGCTTCAGGAGTTGGAGCAGTCACTCCACGTGCAACTAAGACAGGAGACACTTCATGTTCCCATTGTGGGCACAGGTCTGGTCGCTCACCCCACTGCTGCTCCTTGTTCCTGCTGCACACACTCCTAAGCCAGGTGCTGCCGGTGCTCTTCCCACTGTGTGCAGAACTTGCTCTGTGAGTACCCCTCGCTTGCTCACTCACTTCCTTCAGGCTTGTGCTCAAAAGGAGAAGACTTCCCTGGCCGTGGTCTCAAAAACACTCCCTCTCATTCTCTGTCTCCTTATGTTGACTTATTTCTCTAAATAACACTTGTCACCACCCAGAAGTATAGCTCTTTGTCAAACATAGAATGCATGAGAATGAGGACATGAGAAGGAGGACGTTTTTTGCTCCCTGCTGCATCGGAGGGGTTGGTGGAGGATTTAAGGCATGAAAGAAGACCGCTAGAGTGGTGCTGAGCTTTCAGAAGCTCATGTGCTTAGTCACAGCAGGGCTCCAGAAACTCAGTCCACTATGGGATAAGGCGCCCTGCACAGGGTCTGCCTGCAGATGTTGGGCTTATCAGTGAACCTCTCTGGGAAACTGAGATGGACAGACATGTCTTTGGACAGATCCCTTGGGGTTTCATTCTTTGCACATCATAAAACTTCAGTTTGCTATTTCCTGGCTAAAATATGTGAAGACAAGGCTGTTGGTCGCTGTCAACAAAGTACAAAAATACTTTTCCAGAAACTATTTGCTGAAATCTGGCTCCTAGGCCTAGGAGAGACGGTGAAGGCATTGTGGTATCCAGGTACTGCTAGTCCAGGTTCCCAGGGACAGTCATGCTCAGGTGTGCACATTCATACATACTGCTGCTTCAGAGCCAGTGTCCTGACCAAATGTTACTGCCATGATCTTTGCCAACAGAACTTGCTGTAAATTAAACTGGGAATTTCCACTGTGGTCTTTATGAAAGGAAAGAACTCTTCTATCATCATCGCTTAGAGAGCTTTTATAAACTCCTTATTTGTAAACATGGAAAACTGCTTTAGTAAGGTGTGGATTATTAGGACTATCTGGTGAATTTATCATATTGGTTTTGTGGTTCAGTTTCCCAATGTATTCCATGGGGAACTTGCGCTGACTCAGAGATTGGCAAGCAATGAAACACATCACATATATTGCCTTATGTTTTGGTTTTACCAACAAAGTTTTATGGACTGTAGCACATCCAGTCATTTATGGACCATCTATGGTTGTTTTTGTGCAGAAACCAAAAAGTTAAGTAATTATGACAAAGATGGCAGAACCTGAAATGGTATTATCTGGGCCATTACAGAAAAAGTTTACTGATTCCTAGACTAGAGAAATTCCAAGTTCTCTCGACCATCTAAATCATATTGCTATTATTCCCTGAGAATTTAGTTAATGTTTTTTTCTTTTAAAGATTTATTTATTTATTAGTAGGGTAGAGTTACAAATAGAGAGAGGGAGAGATGGAGAGAAAGGTCTTCCATCCACTGGTTCACTCCCCAGATGGCCACAACACCCAGAGCTGGGCTGATGTGAAGCCAGGAGCTAGGAGCTTCTTCTGAGTTTCCCAAACATATGCCAGGGCCCAAGCACTTGGTACATATTTCTATTGCTTTCTCAGGCCACTAGCAGAGAGCTGGATTGGAAGAGGAACAGCCAGAACACAAACTGGTGCCCAAAGGGGATAGTGGCTTTGTAGGCAGAGGCTTAGGCTGCTAGGGCCACAGCACTGAGCCCTGGTGAATAGTTTAGCGTTAATTTACTGGTCATGCTTACAAATGCTATGTTGAAGCTTTTCAAAGACTCCAACAAGTAACAAGTTAGGAAGTTCAGGTGATGAAGTATTGACTAAAGTGAGCATCGCTGTCCTAGACCAAATAGCTAACACGCCTGATTGAATTAGGTTAAAAGCACTGCAGGCCATCGAATTCCCCTCTATTTTTAAAGAAAATATTTCAAATCTATTTTAAACTATTATTTGAAATGGAGTAATGATTTTTAAAATATCTTAAACAGTTTTTACTTCAGATACACTAAAGGAGGAAGCACTGAAAATTCGGTCCATTTTGATGTAGTTTTTCTCAAAGATAATTTTACACTCAGAATGCAATTTTGAAAATACAGCTTGAAACCTTTTAGTTGAATTTTTTTATTCCTCCTCGCAATTTATTTGGTAGTTACTACCTCCAAGAGACCACAATCCTCCCAACAGTGTTCTCAGTGTAACATCAGTGACACAGACTAATGCATGAAGACAGTTGGCTTATGTTGTCAGCATTGTTAAGAAGATTCTTGCTAGTAGGTTTCTATCATGATCCCTGGCTGTTGTGGCTATCCTGCAGTGGGTGGGGGTGACACATGCAGAGGCCCCCAAGTCAAAGCCATGGTCTGGGAGCAGCATACACGTGTCACTTTTGGTTTGGGTATGGGAGGATGCAATGAGCACAACAGGTGGGAGAGGCAGAATCCCCCCACCCCTGCCTCAGCTGGAATGGGATGGTCCTTTCTGTTGCACAAATCTCCTGAACTCATGGGAACGAATCTAGAAGTTTATTCTAGGGCCTCGGTTAAACATCTTCTCAGGCTCTAGAATCACAAAGGAGGTGGTAAAAGTAATAGTGCCTATTTGATGCTAATAAGTCAAAGATTCACATGGTAGTTTTTGAGTAACCAATAGAATGGAAGTAAAATAAGATTATAGAGGTAATGGAATGGGATACTACTAATACGAACGCTAAAGGCCAACCCCAAAAGAAAGAAAGAAAGGACAGATAAAGGAAAATAACTGGGTCAAATAGAAAAGAAGTAAAAGTACATAGGCTGTGTATGCCAATCAAAAGAGATAAAAATCAAAGCCCACTTAGAAGCCATTATTGAGAGAAACAACTCTAACAGAAAATGAAAGAATGGGAAAAGTTAACTGGAAGATGACTGTAGTTATAGCAACACTATCTACAGTGCAGCAGGAGGCAATACTAGATATAGAGAGGAAAAATTTATAGTGAAAAGGTCAACTCATTAGATAAATATAATAACTCAAACATATATATCATATAAAACTACAGAAAACTACAAGAAGTAGATAAATCTGTGACAATATGGAGTTTAACACACCTTGATATCTTATAGAATAACCAGATAAAAAGTTGATAAGTTTGTAAACTAAAAATACACAATTAAAAATTTGACTAATTCATATCCTTATTACATATTTATGTCTCTATCACAAGTTCTATAAACATAATCATTGCATCCAGCAGCAGTATAGAACATTAAAGCTGAATCTTTTCATTTTTGATGGTACATAAGCCACAGTATGGTGGCCTAGCTCTTCTGGAGGTAAGACAAGCACATCTGTCTTTGTGTGGCAGATTTTGGCCCTCAAGGATGTTCTGTCTCTATCATACCCACTGGCCACACTGGGAAATATACTCTCCTTTCTGACCAAGAAGCTTTCTAATTCCAATTCATGGCAACTGAGAAAGGATTAATAGTGACAGGCCAGGTCCATAGATTCTCAAATAGCCCAACTCCACAGCTTAGTAGCCAGCTATAGTGCATTTGATTATAGATGGGGTTCTCTAGCCTGAAATAGTGACTTTCTTTCTTACATTTGCCCTCATATGATTGTTATAAGAAAGCAGAGTTGGTCTCTCCCAGAAAGGGTAAGGATTTTATCACTGACAAGGTATACAGTTGCCAACACATAAAGAAAATAGCTTGATTTTTGCTTTGTGTTAGTATTATTTTTAAATTCTCTATTGACAATAAAACCTCTTACTGCCTACCAGGGCTAGGGAACATCTAGCCCAAGATCCATATAAGACCCACAAAATCATTTGACATGGCCTTGCCAAAGCAACCACAGGATAATTTTTAAGTTGATAATTTTGTATGGCTGTGAATGATGTTATAAATACTCAAATGGCCTTGGCAGAAAAAAAAAGCTTCCCCACCCCTGCGAAAAATAGGCAAGGCTGATCTCGTTATAAATCCTAACTTCCTGGTTTGTTGGATCCCATTAAAATTAAATCTAAGAAATCTTCAAAAAAATTCATGGAAAACATGTACAAAAAAACTGTATGAATTTAAGAGGTTTTATTCTGTGCCAGCATATGCTTTCCTTTTAGTTGTTGTTCCCCAAAAATACCCTCAAAAGCCTTCTAAATTTTATTTCTCAATGTTTGGTGTCCAAATGCAAATGGATTTACAACACCGAAAATCTCTACATTTCTGGGATCTCCCTTGCCAAACGTAGCCATTAACCACCACACAGATAACCACAGTGTTTCCGTTTCTTCCTCTACAGCCACAAGTTCCATAGGCAACTTCTTGTCTGCTTTCCCTGTGCACCTAGCCTTTTTGTGCTGTCTGACATGGGTAGTTATTTCTCATCTGTTATCTCGTCACCTCCACTGGTTCCTCATACTTTTGTATTAGTCAGGCCAGGTGAGGCTTGTGTTGTGCTAACAATTTCAAGTCTTCAGCAGAGATTTAGCATACAAAATTCAGTTGTTACACAAGGTCTGGTGATGTAGAGAATCTCCACACTGCAAACCTGAGGTATTTGCTTCTTCAGCCTGCGGCTGTGCTCTATTAACAAGGGGCTCAACTCTATGTATCAAGGAGAGAGAGTTACAGGCTTTCAAAGGAGTTTTCCTCTGCCCCAGTTAACGCCCATCAGCCAGAACCAGTCACGTGGTCTGTCTCACTATGAGGCAGTAGGAAGTTAGGAGTGAGAGAAGGACCGGATGCTAGAGTCCTAGTAATGTTTCTTAAAGGTAAATATTACAGTCTTCATCTCACAAAAGGGGAAACCGAAGCTCAGAGGTATTAAAATGATGTTCCCAAGACTCCAGATAAGCAAGTGATAAAGTGCGAACAAATCCAGAGAAAATTGATATTCTACGGCCTGATAAACCTCTCCCAATGTATGTGCTTTATCATTTCAGATATTTGACATCAAGTTGCTGTCACATGAATATCATATAAATCCAATTATAAAATGCTTCTTTATAAGACTTCCACACCTCCCCAACATATATTAACCGTTGACAATTTGTTCCACCCATGGGTTCTTCCTAAGTCCCTATGCTGTAACTAAACACTAAAGTACAAAGCATACTAATGCTCCCTGTGAGGCAGTTGTATCCATAAAGTTCATCCCTTGGCTGAGAGTCATGAGCTCTCTGGAAAGGAAATTTCTATACAAAATGAAAATGTATTTTTCAAATGCAACCTCCCAACTTAGTAGTCATTCAATGTGTATATATTCTAAGCAGAAAGAATTATACAGGTGTATGTGTGTATAATTTTCAATTTTAGATGCTTTCAAATGATCCCCTGCTCCAAAAGAAGGAATCTTTGTACTGTAATTTTTTTAAGCAATGGGAACTTGAAGCCAACTGAAATCTGTACAAACAAACCTTGTTAGAGTAGTCATTATCCTCCTAGTCACTTCTTTACCCAATTAACTAGCCTAGCTCAAGACCTTTTGCCCTGTCACATTTTTATAATTTCCTGCTCTTGGCTAATTCACTGTAAAGTGTTCCTCTTCTTCCATAACTGCATTTTGGGATCTTCATTTTCTTTTGAAGCCTCTTGAGCCATATGTAAAACTTGTAACAAATTTGTACACTTTTCTTCTGTTGATTTTCTTATGTCAATTTAATATTCATTCCCAGTAAGGAAAAAAAAATCCTAAATGTAAAATTATATAAAATGTTGCCTCTTTTACAGTGTAGATGTACACAAATACCATATACATATATCATATACATATACATATACCATATACATATATCCACAAATACATATTATACACATATCCATGTATGCATATGTATAAGATGTATAACACCATTTTGATTTGTCCTTTTAAAAGTAATTTCCTTCCTTCTTTTGAATGATTGAATATTCCTTCATTTGTTCTTGAAGTTCCATACTAGACTATGTCCTATCTCCAAGTTTGCATTTGAAAGATTATGTACCCTTAAAATAGGAAGTTAAGTTTTCCCTTAAATTCAAGGAAATCTTATTTTATATCAGAGGACTTACACTTAAAGTTTTCCAGAGCTGATTTGAAAATAGATCTTTATAAGTTTGTCTAGCTTACTTCAAGAAGAATGATGGTGTCAGTGGTAAACTAGATCATGGAAGCTCTATAGGAAAACTCTCAGTTGTGATTTTTACCAAGAGAGAGTGAATGGGCCAAAAGAAATTTTCCCCAATCATTCTTGGCTTACCACTTTGTAATTTTTCTCTTCTCTTTTTTTCCCCTAAGTTAGGGTGGTCTGCTGATCAGCTGTTTGTTACATTAGAATACTTGAGAGGAGCAACCTCAGAGGAAAGGAAGTTTATTAGGACTTAAAGTTTGGAGATTCACAGTCTAAGATCAAGCAGCTGCATTTGTACTGGCATCTGATGAGGCCAAAGGATGGTGGAGGAACAATCACGTGGTGAGCCAGGAAGCTAAGAGAAACACAGGAAGCACAATAGACTTTTATCAACAACCCTTTAAACACCGACTGTCATCAGAGGATAAGCTCCCAGTGACCTAAAGACCTCCCACCAGGCCTACCTCTCAGACACCATAATTAGGTCAAGCCTCCTCTCTCTCTTTCTCTCACTTTTGCTCTCGCTCTCTCTTTTAAAGATTTATTTGTTTATTTGAGAGGCAGAGTTAAAGACAGAGAGAAGGAGAGACAGAAAGAGAAAGGTCTTCCATCTGATGGTTCAATCCCCAAATGGCTGCACTGCCCAGAGCTGGGCTGATCCAAAGCCAGGAGCTAGGAGCTTCTGGGTCTCCCAAATGGATGCAGGGGCATAAGCCTTTGGGCCATCTTCTGCTGCTTTCTCAAGCCATGGCGGAGAGCTGGATTGGAAGAGGTGCAGCTGGGAGTGGAACTGGCACTCCTGTGGAATGCTGGCACCACAGGTGGAGCCTTCACCTACTATGCCACAGCACCAGCCCCAAGTCTCCCTTCTTAATCCATCAATTGTTAACATAAGTCTTTGGAGTTCAAATTCTTCAAGAGTTTGGACAGCTAAATTCTGTTCAAGCGCTAACAGATCACAATCAACACATGTCAACCTCTATTTTTTTTTTTTTTTTTTTTTTTTTTGACAGGCAGAGTGGACAGTGCGAGAGAGACAGAGAGAGAAAGGTCTTCCTTTGCCGTTGGTTCACCCTCCAATGGCCGCCGCTGCAGCCGGCGCACCGCGCTGATCCTGGCAGGAGCCAGGAGCCAGGTGCTTTTCCTGGTCTCCCATGGGGTGCAGGGCCCAAGCACCTGGGCCATCCTCCACTGCACTCCCTGGCCATAGCAGAGAGCTGGCCTGGAAGAGGGGCAACCGGGACAGAATCCGGCGCCCCAACCGGGACTAGAACCCGGTGTGCCGGCGCCGCAAGGTGGAGGATTAGCCTATTGAGCCACGGCGCCGGCCCAACCTCTATTTTTTTAATCTCCCGTAATTATTATCTTATTTCTTATCTCTGAATTCTTTGAATTTTCTGTCTTCATCATAGTTTCCTCAACTTTTCCTGTCTTGTCAACTATTAATCAGTATCCATCCTCTGCACTCATTTCTAAAATTTCCTCATTAATTGATTAACAGTGTGATCTTAGTGTTCAGTTCACTTAATTATGATGTCCATTTTGTTATTATACCATTTAAATTTTGAGCTCCAGCTTAATCAAATTTATATTTTTTTAAATTTCTATTACATTGAGCAATAATGGTGAATTATCCACTGTGCCTCTTGTCAATTGTCTTGTAGACTGGATTCTACATTTTTTGTTTAAGCATATTTTCTGTTTTCATCTCTTAATTAGCAGAATGTTTGCATATTTTACCACATTTATCAGAAGGGTCTTTATTTGGATTTCTACTTTCTCTGGTACAGTGTGAGTGGACTCTCCTTGGACTGCTGAGTTCTGTTTATTTGTCCTGAGATGATTTGTCCATAGAGAAATGAAGAATGGTATCAGAGAGAGGAGAAGCCACACACCTTACTAGAGTTGAGTGCTGTCTTTGCTTTGCAGGTAAGCTATGAACTCTCTTCTGAATTTTCTTGACTTTCCTCTACAGGAGTTACTACCACAAGCAAGGTGGGCTGGGATCTACTCAGGGATTGAATCACCTTTTGAGGGTGGTGTGGAGCCCTGAGCATAGGAACTTGCCAGAGAATTAGTACTAATTGTTAACTCATTCAATTTCACTCCAATTAACTGTTTCATCTTTTCATGGAAATGAAGTGGATGTGGAAAGACATGCTCACTGGTCATAGTTTCTTCAATTTTAGCTAATGTGCAAAAGATTACAAAAGTGTAAAATACTTTATTTTGGAAGCATTTCTGGGAGATGGATCAGTGACAGGTACTATATCCCTTTCTGCAGTTACACTAGAATCTTACTCTTCCTCATTTCATTTTATAATTTTTTGATATGCGTACATGGTCATTTCCTGTTTGGCTGCTTTAGTCAGATACATTATCATCGTTGTGTATTATTATTATTATTGTTATTATTTATGTTTTAACAGGGAAGAAACATTGCCATCCTTCTTTATGTTGGTATCTGTTCTCAGAAATTCAGTGTCTGCCTTCAGTCTATGGAAAAAAATTTATCTTGCTGGAGGGCATGTCTCAACATGTCTGGGGAATGGGGAAAATGGAGCCATTTGTGATTACTGTAAAATGGTTCCTTGATTACTAATTTGCAGAATCCACACGAGTGGATCAGTAAAATTGAGGAATGAAGTATGGACTAGCCCAGTAGTCCTGAAGAAATTCCCTGGATTCTCTGGTCAGGGAATCAGAGGATACATCTCAGGGAAATGCTAAGAGAATCGTGATGGTTTACAGTGAGTGATGGCAGGGTTGAAGTGGGTTGGAGTAGGTCTCAGACATCAGAAAGCAGACCTGACGGCGATGAGGGGCAGGCACTTTGAGAGACAGGGTGGGAAAGCTGTCTGTGTCTTAAATATCTCAGACCATTCATCTTGGTCTGAAAGAACTTCCCACTGGGCAAATGCTAAAATCTGCATGGGATTGGAGGGGACAACCTTAGAGAAGACTGACACGAGGAACAAAGACCCTCAGGCTGCAGACGCAGTAGCAAAGCTGGAAATCCTACTGTGTCATTTGGGTCGGCAGATATGGTGGGATTTAATTTCTTTGGTTCTGATTTTCTAACTTCCTTACATCCACTTTGCTAGATGACTGCTTGTAAAAAGTCTCAAATCCTTATGGAAAGAGGTGAGGTGTAAATAAACATGCATAACAATGCTCTAGTTACCTTATAGTTGATACTATGCTTTAAAAACCAAGTCTTCTAACAGGTTAGCATCAGTGCACTTGAGTGCTGTCTAGCAAACTAGGTACCATCACCACCACTTCTATGGCTAGCCATTCTGAATGTCCTTCAACAGCATTGTGCAATTTCTGCAATCCTATTTAAAAGATGAAATTTGGACTCAACTTAGAAAAAGTTGTTAGCAAAATGTCATTTAATCTTGGTAGTGGGGCAATGAGGCAGAACATTTTGCATGTTTGCAAAATAAGCTTCATTTTGATGCATTTGGCTTTACTGATTATATTAATTAACTTAACAGCAAGTGTGAAGATTATTTATGATGCATTAAAAATGATTGGACCTTAATTGCTTCCCTGGTAGAACAAGGGACTTGAATTTCAGGGTGAGGTTTGTAAAAAATTTAGCTGGCTGGTATGCAAATTCAAATTTTAGAAATGGTCCTTTGAAAACAAATGAAATCTCATGATGAGTAATAATTATGTAGAATATTCCCCTTAGAAAGCAAAATTCAAAGGTTTTATCTAAACCAGACTTTTTTTCCATTTTATGCTTATAAAGCATTATTCATTTTGTGTTTTTAAAAAGATATTCATTAATTTATTTTAAGCTATTTATTCATTTATTATAAGCAATAAAAATATACTTTGGTATTTGTCTACAATCTAGGACCTGGACATCATGGGAAACATAAAAATGAACCATACATTTGCTTCCACTATTTCCTCTCTCTGAATATTCTCAGTTAATTTCTAAAATATTTTTTAATATTTTCATTGTTATTTTTTCTTCTTTCTAAATTTTAATTTTAATTTTTAACAGATTTGACCAGCATAGTTCATAAATAACAATTGTAAGACTAGCATGGTATTCCCTTCCTCCCTCCCCCTCTCCTTCCCACTCTGCTCCTCTCCCTTTATTTCTTTTTCTAGTTTCTGAGATAGCATATTTTAATTTACATTACAGCAAAAAGGTTTACTACTCCACCAAGTAAGAAGTTTAACAAGTGAAAAGCAAAAGGACCCTAGTTTAGTGTGAATATAGGCAACTGCTAGAAACAATAATCAAACAAAAAATGACCATTTCTTCCATATGCAGTAAATTTTAAAGTAATCACAGATCATTAAAACTACAATAGTAGAACGTTCTTAATCATTGGTTGGACAAAAGTATAAAACAAAGTTTCACAAAATTATATTATCAACAATATTACACACAGGCATTTCTTTTTTTCTTTTTTAAAACTTAAGCTCTCACATATAAGGGAGAACATGCGGTATTTGTCCTTTTGTGTCTGGCATATTTCACTCAACATAACATCCTCCTGTTGCATCCATTTTTCAGCAAATGGTAGAATTTTATACTTTTTTATAGCTGAATAATATTCTACTGTTTATATATCTACCACTTTTTTATTTATACATTCATCTGATCATGGACTATTTGGTTGATTCCAAATTTTGGCTGTTGTGAACCATGCTGTTAAGGACATGGTGGTGCAGGTATGTCTTTGGTACAACACCTTCCTGTCTTTTGGCTTGCTAGTGGGATTCCTGGATCATATTGCTTGTCTGTTTCTAGTTTTTTCTATTCCAATCCCTTTACCTTTTTTTCCCTCTTCCTTTACAAACTGAAGTCTTTTCTGCAGAACATTTTTTGCTTCCTCTTCCTTGTTTGGTTATGCATTTGTCCATGGCTGGCAGTGAATTTCTGGGCGGAACTTTATGTGAATTCTTCAAGTTCATTAACCCCATGGAACCTGCATTACCTGTTACCAATAGTAAAGTGATCACACAGGGAAACGTTCAAGTCTCTAGAGTGTGAATATGCTGGGTATGAATTACAGAGAAGGTCACATTTAAAATTTAGCTTTCTGATAAACACCAGATAAATAATTAGAGTTCTCTTTTAAATCTCACATATAATATATTTTGTTTTCTTCTGTTCTGAAAATTTTACTTCTCTTGGTAGGAGGCAGGTGTGCAGTAGATCAAAAGTTAGCAGACACAGTAGAGTAATCTACATATCCTAACCAGCGTAGCTACTTCAGGCCATAACTATTACAGCTACAAAGAACAGGTTCGCACCTATAGTTTTGGTCCTTAATGCATATAACATAGATTCTGAAGCTGCATAGTTTCTATGAATGCATGTGTAATGTCTGTTTGATAAGTGTCTTCTCACACCCTGAGGACTTTTATAGGCAATTTGCATTTCACAATGAGAGAAATCAGCTGGAGAGGGTTTATTGTTTTGTATAATAGAGAGGAGTGTGAAAATATCCTCCTTCTACAGATGGCACTTCTTGTTAGCCTTGGACATATACATGTGCAAGAATTGCTTTATACTAACTAGTACAGCCACCCAAAAGGCTATTTTTAGAGGTGAATTCACAGTTTGGTCAGATTGCAATAATTAGTAGAACTTCTTTAAAGATAGACAAAGTACTTATTTGAACTTCTGGCTGTAAAGTGACTGCATAATATTGGGAAGGAAATTTCCTTTTGTGTCAATCTCTTTA
The DNA here is from genome assembly GCF_964237555.1 of Oryctolagus cuniculus. NCBI lineage: Eukaryota > Metazoa > Chordata > Mammalia > Lagomorpha > Leporidae > Oryctolagus > Oryctolagus cuniculus. Next base: position 6,830,225 of record NC_091443.1, read on the forward strand.
AACAGTGGATTGTAATATGTCTATAATGTGATCAACCTGATTTTTAAATAACTCAAAAGACAAATCAGGAACTATAGAAGGAGTGCTGCTGCCTCTGAACTTCTCATTTCTGATGGCAATATACACTTGAAAGCATATGCATATGGGGACCAAGAAAGCTGCAGTAATAAAACAAAAAGCAAAGCCTCTGAAGAGAATCTTTGAAAGAAAACCATATGCATATAAAATGCATATGAATGAACAATAAAAGCCTTCTGGAAAACTCCAGAATCCTTGTAATTCATAAACTTTGCTCGAGTTGTACGTAATTCTATTTTCAAGTTGAATATTAACCTCAATATTTGGCCAAGGATAAATGAAAAATCATTCCTACTGATTAATGGATAGAACTACTGTCCATTTTAAGTAATGATCTATATTAACATTGTCATGAGCAGCAGTCATAAATCCCAATAGTTCCCAAACTGTTGGTCTCCTTTTTTCACTCTTAAAAATTATTCAGAAGTCAGAAGAATTTTTGTTCACTAGGATTATATTTATGACTATTTACTATATCAGTGAACTGTAGAAATAATCCCTGTAAATATAATCTTACTATTTACTATATTAGAAATTAACTCATAATGGCTTAAAACATTCAAATAACTTAAAATTAACAAGAAAATTATTACATGTTGTGTGTGTGTGTATGTGTGTGTGTATAAGCACTTTATGTTTGAAAATTAGAAATAGTAGCTGAGCCAAGATGGTGGAATAGTGAGGGTGCGCACTGATAATCCGGGAAAAGATAGTTTAATAAAAGTGGAGTTACTGTAGTCTCAGGAAAAGGCTTGGGAAAAAATTGCAGAGGAAACTCTCCCGGATCTAGTGGATGTGACATGGAGGACCTATGGGGAGAGCAAGGACGCCCACGGCACGGAGGACAGCTGCGGAGTCTACGCGCCAGCGCTGGAAGGGGAGGTGAGACAAAAACCTCAGTAACCCGAGACATTGGCTGGGAAAGGCAGAAAGAGCCTAGAGGGAACAAAAGCTCCACTAGGTAAAGCTCACCAGGCTGACTGGAGGAGAGAAAAAAAAAAAAAAAAACAAATAAATAAGGGGAACCGGCACGGACACTAGCCTCTCTCTCCACTCACATTACAAAGCCGAGCAAGACAAAGAGCAGGCACCATTTTGAACATACGTAAAGTGGCGCCCGCCATCAGCCAAGCAGAAAAACCTGACTCTTGTGGGAAGAAATAACAGGAGGTTAGGACCTAGTGAAAGTGTGGAGCTAACGAACTGAGATTGTGAAAATCTGAGGGTGGGCGAGAGAACTCACTGAGTACACAAACTCGGTAACCTTGGCAACCCGGTGAGAGACTGCAGAGAAATTTGAGACCACACTGAGGGCTGCATAAACCCTTTGTGCTGTCCTAGGGGTAGAGAGAGTAGATGAATACCCACAGGGGCCAGATTTCATACATCAACTACCTTCAATTCCACTCAGCTGTGTGGAATTACTTCCCTTCTGAGTCAAAAAAAAAAAAAAAAAAAGAAAGAAAGAAAGAAAAAGAAAAAAGAGAGAGAGAGAGCGAGAGCGAGCGAGAGAGAAAAACCTGGGTGAGTCACCTTTGACACAACCTTAACCCTGAAGAACCAAACAGAGCTCTCTGGCCACACCCATCACAGCCTCTAAGGATCCATCAAAAGCAGACAGTCCACTTAATCTAGAGTCATAGCATAACAAGAAAACACAACACAGCAAAGAAACCAAAGAATATCTCCAATATGCCAAACAACAAACACAAAAACCGAGGTAACAAGAACAAGGAAGACACTATGAAGCCCTCAAATGAAAAAGACACCCCAATTCAAGACTATGAAGATGATGAGATAGAAGAAATGTAAGAAGCACATCTCAAAAAAATGATAAGAACATTAAAAAGTTCTCAAAAACAAATTCTTGAACTACAAAAATCCTTAATGGACAAGATAGAAAATCTTTCTCGCGAAAATGAAATATTAAGGAAAAATCAAAATGAAATGAAACAACTAGTAGAACATGAAACTGTGATAGTGACGAGAAATCATAATGAAATGAAGAATTCAATAGATCAAATGACAAACACATTAGAGAGCCTTAAAAACAGAATGGGTGAAGCAGAAGAGAGAATATTGGACTTAGAAGACAGAGAACAGGAAAGTATACAGTCAGACCAAAGAAGAGGAAATTAGAAAGCTAAAAAATATTGTCAGGAATCTACAGGATACTATTAAAAACCCAACATTCGGGTTCTAGGAGTTCCTGGAGGCATGGAGAGAGAGAGAAAGGATTAGAAGGCCTTTTTAGTGAGATACTAGCAGAAAATTTCCCAGGTTTGCAGAAGGACAGAGAAATCCTAGTACAGGAATCTCATAGAACCTCTAATAAACACGACCAAAAGAGATCCTCACCACAACACATTGTAATTAAACTCACCACAGTGAAACATAAAGAAAAGTTTCTAAAATGTGCAAGAGAGAAACGTCAGATTACTCTTAGAGGATCTCCAATTAGACTCACAGCTGACTTCTCATCAGAAACCCTACAAGCTAGGAGGGAATGACGAGATATAGCCCAAGTACTAAGAGAGAAAAACTGCCATCCCAGAATGTTATATTCTGCAAAGCTCTCATTTGTGAATGAAGGTGAAATAAAGACCTTTCACAGCAAACAGAAATTGAAAGAATTTGTCGCCACTTGTCCAGCCCTGCAAAAGATGCTTAAAGATGTGTTGCACACAGAAACACAGAAACACGGTCATCAATATGAAATAAGGTAAAGGAAGGAAACCTCACAGCAAAAAATCACAGGAAGTTCAAAACATATATTAGAAAATATCGTTGGCAAATGGCAGGGCAAAGTTACTACTTATCAATAGTAACATTGATCATTAATGGCCTGAACTGTCCAATTAAAAGACACAGATTGGCTGATTGGGTTAAGGAACAAAACCCATCTATTTGCTGCTTACAAGAAACACATCTTTCCAACAAAGATCCATACAGACTGAAAGTGAAAGGCTAGAAAAAGATACACCATGCCAACAGAAATGCAAAAAGAGCGGGCATAGCCAACTTAATATCGGACAACATAAACTTTACTACAAAAACTGTTAGGAGAGACAAAGAGGGGCACTATATAATGATTAAGGGATCAAGTCAACAGAAAGATATAATGATTATCAATGTATATGCACCTAATTACAGGGCACCAGTTTATTTAAAAGATTTATTAAGGGAATTAAAAGGAGACTTAGACCCCAATACATTAGTACTGGGGGACTTCAATACTCCACTCTCAAAAATAGATCAACAGGACAGAAGATCAACAAGGAGACAGTAGATTTAAATGACACTATATCCCAAATGGATCTAACAGATATCTACAGAACTTTTCATCCTACACAGAAAGCATTTACATTCTTCTCAGCAGTACATGGAACCTTCTCTAGGATTGACCACATACTAGGCCATAAAGCAAGTCTCAGCAAATTCAAAAGAATTAGAATCATACCATGCAGCTTCTCAGACCACAGCGGAATAAAGCTGGAAATTAGCAACTCAGGAATCCCTAGAGCATTTGCAAACACATGGAGATTGAACAACATGCTCCTGAATGAACAATGGGTCATAGAAGAAATTAAGAGAAATCAAAAATTTTCTGGAAGTAAATGAGGGTAACAGCACAACATACAAAAACATGGGATACAGCAAAAGCAGTGTTAAGAGAAAAGTTTATATCAATAGGTGCCTACATCAAGAAATTGGAAAGGCACCAAATAGATGAGCTTTCAATTCATCACAAGGATCTAGAAAATCTGCAGCAAACTAGACCCAAATCTAATAGGAGAAGAGAAATAATTAAAATCAGAAAAGAAATCAACAGGATTGAATCCAAAAAAAAATTACAAAAAATCAGTCAAACGAGGAGCTGGTTTTTTAAAAAAATAAACAAAATTGACACCCCATTGGCCCAACTAACTAAAAAAAGAAGAGAAAAGACCCAAATCAATAAAATCAGAGATGAAAAAGGAAACGTAACAACAGACACCACAGAAATAAAAAGAATCATCAGAAATTACTACAAGGACTTGTATGCCAGCAAACAGGGAAACCTATCAGAAATGGATAGATTCCTGGACACATGCAACTTACCTAAATTGAACCAGGAAGACATAGAAAACCTAAACAGACCCATAACTGAGACAGAAATTGAAACAGTAATAAAGGCCCTCCCAACAAAGAAAAGCCCAAGACCAGATGGATTCACTGCTAAATTCTACCAGACATTTAAAGAAGAACTAACTCCAATTATTCTCAAACTATTCAGAACAATCGAAAAAGAGGGAATCCTCCCAAATTCTTTCTATGAAGCCAGCATCACCTTAATTCCTAAGACGGAAAAAGATGCAACATTGAAAGACAATTACAGACCAATATCCCTGATGAACATAGATGCAAAAATCCTCAATAAAATTCTGGCCAATAGAATGCAGCAACACATCAGAAAGATCATCCACCCAGACCAAGTGGGATTTATCCCTGGTATGCAGGGATGGTTCAATGTGCGCAAAACAATCAATGTGATACACCACATTAACAGACTGCAGAAGAAAAATCATATGATTATCTCAATAGATGCAGAGAAAGCATTTGATAAAATACAACACCCTTTCATGATGAAAATTCTAAGCAAATTGGGTATGGAAGGAACATTCCTCAATACAATCAAAAAGCAATTTATGAAAAACCCATGGGAAACATCGTACTGAATGGGGAAAAGTTGGAAGCATTTCCACTGAGACCTGGTAGCAGACACCCACTCTCACCACTGCTATTCAATATAGTTCTGGAAGTTTTAGCCAGAGCTATTAGGCAAGAAAAAGAAATTAAAGGGATACAAATTGGGAAGGAAGATCTCAAACTATCCCTCTTTGCAGATAATATGATACTTTATTTAAGGGACCAAAGAACTCTACTAAGAGACTATTGGAACTCATAGAAGAGTTTGGCAAAGTAGCAGGATATAAAATCAATGCACAAAAATCAACAGCCTTTGTATACACAGGCAATGCCATGGCTGAGGAAGAACTTCTAAGACCAAACCCATTCACAATAGCTACAAACACAATCCAATACCTTGGAATAAACTTAACCAAGGACGTTAAAGATCTCTACAATGAAAATTACATAAAATTAAAGAAAGAAATAGAAGAGGATAGCAAAAAATGGAAAAATCTTCCATGCTCATGGATTGGAAGAATCAATATCGTTAAAATGTCCATTCTCCCAAAAGCAACTTATACATTCAATGCCATACCAATCAAGATACCGAAGACCTTCTTCTCAGATCTGGAAAAAATGATGCTGAAATTCATATGGAGAATGGAAGACCTCGAATAGCTAAAGAAATGTTGTACAACAAAAACAAAGCCGGAGGCATCACAATACCAGATTTCAGGACATACTACAGGGCAGTTGTTATCAAAACAGCATGGTGCTGGTACAGAAACAGATGGATAGACCAACGGAACAGAATAGAAACACCAGAAATCAATCCAAACATCTACAGCCAACTTATATTTGATCATGGATCCAAAACCAATCACTGGAGTAAGGACAGTCTATTCAATAAATGGTGCTGGGAAAACTGGATTTCTACATGCAGAATCATGAAGCAAGACCCCTACCTTTCACCTTACACAAAAATTCACTCAACATGGATTAAATACTGAAATCTAAGACCCAACACCATCAAATTATTAGAGAGCATTGGAGAAACCCTGCAAGATATAGGTACCGGCAAAGACTTCTTGGGAAAGACCCCAGAAGCACAGGAAGTCAAATCCAAAATTAACATTTGGTATTGCATCAAATTGAGAAGTTTCTGTACTTCAAAAGAAACAGTCAGGAAAGTGAAGAGGCAAACAACAGAATGGGAAAAAATATTCGCAAATTATGCAACAGATAAAGGCTTGATAACCAGAATCTACAAAGAAATCAAGAAACTCCACAACATCAAAACAAACAACCCGCTTAAGAGATGGGCCAAGGACCTTAATAGACATTTTTCAAAAGAGGAAGTCCAATTGGCCAACAGGCACATGAAAAAATGTTCAAGATCACTAGCCATCAGAGAAATGCAAATCAAAACCACAATGAGGTTTCACCTCACCCCAGTTAGAATGGCTCACATTCAGAAATCTACCAACCACAGATGGTGGTGAGGATGTGGGGAAAAAGGGACACTAACCCACTGTTGGTGGGAATGCAAACCAATTAAGCCACTATGGAAGTCAGTCTGGATATTCCTCAGTAACCTGAATATAACCCTACCATACACTACCATACAACCCAGCCATCCCACTCCTTGGAATTTACCCAAAGGAAATGAAATTGGCAAACAAACAAGCTGTCTGCACATTAATGTTTATTGCAGCTCAATTCACAATAGCTAAGACCTGGAACCAGCCCAAATGCCCATCAACAGTAGACTGGATGGAGAAATTATGGGGCATGTATTCTATGGAATACTATACAGCAGTAAAAAACAATGAAACCCGGTCATTTGCAACAAAATGGGGGAATCTGGAACACCTCATGCTGAGTGAATTAAGCCAGTCCCAAAGGGACAAATATCATATGTTCTCCCTGATCGGTGACAACTAACTGAGCACCAAAAAGGAAACCTGTTGAAGTGAAATGTACACTATGAGAAACAGTGACTTGATCAGCTCTTGTCCTGACTGTTGATGAACAACTTAAAACTTTATCCATTTTAGTATTTTTTTTTGTTCTAGTACTATTGGTTGAACTCTGTAATTAACACACAATTATTTTTAGGTGTTTGAATTTTAACTGAAAAGTGATCCCTGTTAAATATCAGAGTGGGAATAAGAGAGGGAGGAGATGTACAATTTGGGACATGCTCAATCAGAATTGCCTCAAATGATGGAGTTAGAAATCTGCCAGGGGATTCTAATACAATCCTAGGTGTCATGTACCTATGCCATCTCACTAGTCCAAGTGATCAATTTCAGTTCACAGTTGATCACACTGATAGGCCTAAGAGTCAAAGGGATCTCACAAACAAGACTAGTGTCTGCTAATACTAACTGATAGAATCAAAAAGGGAGAGAACGATCCAACATGGGAAGCGTGATACACAGCAGACTCATAGAATGGCAGATGTCCTAAACAGCACTCTGGCCTCAGAATCAGCCCTTAAGGCATTTGGATATGGCTGAAGAACCCATGAGATTATTTTAGGCATGGAAAGCCAAGACACTCTGGGGGAAAAAAAAAGAGGACCTAAATGCAAGATCTCTGTGATTGAGATCCCAGTGGAAAGAACGGGGCCATCAAAGAAGGAGGTACCTTTCTCTGAAGGGAAGAGGGAACTTCCACTTTGACTATGACCCTGTAGGAATAAGATCGAGGTCAGCGAACTCAAAAGGCTTCCATAGCCTTGGCAACTCATGACCAGAGCCTAGGGAGATTACTGACGCCATAAACAAGAGTGTCAAATTGTTAAGTCAACAACAGGAGTCACTTTGTACTTACTCCTCATGTAGGATCTCTGTTCTTAATGTGTTGTCCAATGTGAAGTAATGCTATAACTAGTACTGAAACAGTATTTTACACTCTGTGTTTCTGTGTGGGTGTAAACTGATGAAATCTTTACTTAATATATACTAAATCGATCTTCTGTATATAAAGATAATTGAAAATGAATCTTGATGTGAATGGAATGGGAGAGGGAACGGGAGATGGGAGGGGTGCGAGTGGGAGGGAAATTATGGGGGGGGGGAAGCCATTGTAATCCATAAACTGTATTTTGGAAATTTATATTTACTAAATAAAAGTTTAAAAAAAATCAGAAATAGCAAAAAGAAAGGTGTTGATGTCAGTTTTACAAATCTTTATATCTGGCTCGACAGAGACATCTGGGATTTCATATCTGCTTTTGAAAGCAATCTGTGTGATGTATTCTCTGGCTAAAGTATATGAAGGGCAGTTAGCAATACACAGACTTTTTAGTTACATGAGGGAACCTCTCAGAGAGCTGTGGATATTCTTTGATATTACACCAAAACTCAACAAATAGTAGCTTTTAAAAGACTGTAAAGTGGAATATTGAGTCATATTACGAAACATTGGTAAATTCTGAAACACTACAGTAGCAAAACTTGAATGGATGTCTTATCCCCATGTAATTATTGTGTCATCATGCATTGATGACCATGCATTGGTCATTTGCATAATATTAGCTCAATAATTTGAATAGATTTCAAATAATTTGCATAGATATTTGTATAGATTTTATTTGTACAGGCACATTACATCACACAATATTTAAAAAGCCAAGATTCATTAACAGTGACATTGATATGAAAAATATCTAAGTTTTGGGATTGGAGATGGCAGAAATTTTCCAAAATTCTTATAATTGCTTGATCAAGTTTTCTTTGGCAGTAAAAACCAGCAATGGCTTTTCTTCAATGGCTTCATTGAGCTCATCTAATGAAAATGACTGCTGAATATCTAGTATATAGTTATAAAATAACTGCATTGTTTCTGTCAGTAATTCTTTTAATTAAAATAATAGTCTGTGAATAAAATGTGGACACTTATGCACATCACATAAGCAACAATAGTTTTTCTAGTGACCACCACTTTATAAAACATCAGAAGTGCTTTATGTGTACTTACCATTTTGCTGAAGAGGGGATTTTTAAAAAGAAAAAGATTTGTACCCAAGGGTTAAGATTTAATAAAATTAATCAATTTAATTGATTTTGTCAAGGCCATGCTTGAGTGAAATTGACATTTCTTTTTAAGGGACTGTGCTTCATTCTTATGGTGTCTAAAGGTTCACGTTGATGACATTTGCTCCTCTCCAGGACTGTCAAGGAAGAACTGAAGGGCTGCGTCTGGAATCACGTGATCCGCCATATGCTTGGCCATGGCAGAGGACAGATTCTAGTGGGATGCCAAAGAACTGACTGCCATGTTCCCTGAGTCTGTCATCCGCTTAGGGATAAACTAAGAGTTCACTTAATCTGGAAGACCAGGAATTGTGGAAGTTTATTTATCTGCAGGCAGAAAAAAACTAGTTTTCAGGTAAGCAGATGGGTTTCCAATGACTTTGAATTGTGGCTAAGTTCAAAATTTGGGTGTAGTCACAGGAATGTGTCCAACTTATTTTTTTCAAAGATTTTTTTTATTTATTTGATAGAGTTACAGAGAAAGAAAGACACACAGAGAGAGAAAGAGAGAGAGAGAATGAGAGAGAGAGAGAGAGAATCTTCCATCTGCTGGTTTACTCCCCAGATAGCCCCCATGGTCAGGACTGGGCCAGGCTGGAGCCACAAACCAGGAACTGCTTCCAGTTCTCCCACATGGGAGGCAGGGGTCCAAACACTTAGGCCATCTTTCACTGCTTTCCTCACAGCCTTAGAGGGAACAGTATTGGAAGTAAAGCAGCTGGGACACAAACCGTCCCACATGTGGGAAGACGGCATTGCAGGTTGTGATTTTACCTGCTAGGCTGCATGCTGGCTCCTGTGTCTAATTTTTACAGCATAAGATCTCTTTGTGACATGAGCACAATATGCATACACTAATGTGTGGGATTGCCCAAAGTCACAGCTCTAGATGAAAGAGATTCCATTGCCCTGCCATTTCGACATGTGGCATATGACTGGTAGCAATACCAATCAAACATGCAGGGAATGTTGTGAAGTGTTAAGCCTGCAAATGCTTCCAAATTTTAAGGTAAGGGTTATTTTCCTATGGATTTTAAGAAAAAAAGTTGAAGCAATTCCAGATTACTGTAAAATTTAATAGAAAAATGAGGAAGTAGTTTTGTTAGTTGCATTTTTCATATATGTAGTATTCATTCCTTAAGGTAATTAGGAAATGGCAGATAAACAGTTAAAGAAAGTCATATATACAATATTTAAGAACATCATAGCTAGGTTCTATGACAATTTTTTAACTTAACATTTTAGTTTATTTGTGTTACATGTTTCACTGAAAAAATATGAAAACACATATTAAAATGCATATTAAAAATTCACCCAGATTACCGACGTCATAAATAAGAGTGTCAATTGTTAAACCAACAATGGGAGTCACTGTGCACCTACTCCCTATGTAGGATCTCTGTCCTTAATGTGTGGTACTATGTGAATTAATGGTAAAACTACTCCTCAAACAGTACTTTGTATATCTATGTGGGTGCAAACTGTTGAAAATCTTTACTTAGTATACCCTAAATTGATCTTCTGTATATAAAGATAAATGAAAATGAATTTTGATGAAGAATGGGATGGGAGATGGAGTGGGAGATGGGATGGTTGTGGGTGTGAGGGAGGTTATGGAGGTGAAAGCTGCTATAATCCAAAAGTTGTACCTTGGAAATTTATATTTATTAAATAAAAGTTGAAAAAAATTCACCCAATTTAGAATCTTACTATCAGAGACAAGCACAATCATTTTTGTACATTCTTTTCACACATATATGTTCATTTACAGCTGCACTAATTTCATTACTATATTTTATTAGTTGGAATTTTGTTCACGTTTATTTTCTCCTCTCCATCCTCCTGGGAGCAGCAGGCTCCTCCAAGAATGTTTTCCTTAGGGGAGTAGCAAGGGCTCAGGAGAATAAATCCAGCATGCTCAGCTTCTGTCAGCTCTTAACCATCGGCCAACACAAGTCATGTGGCCAAGCGGAAATTCCAGCGGTAAGGAAATGCCCCGTCCAAGTAAGAGGCAAGTCATATGGCCAAGCCTAACCTCAAAGAAGAGAAGGACTAGTTCTACAGAAGAAGAAAGCCTGGGAGGGAGGAAATGGGGCGGGAGGGAGGAAAGGAAGAAAGGGCAAGAGGCGTGAATGAGGGAAGGAGAGGGAGGAGGGGAAGCAAAAAGCAAAGACAGAAAAAAAGTCACTGTCAATTTTTATGTTATGGTGAGCAAATCTTTATTCTGCCACTTTACAGAATTACTATGATGATAACATATATACAAATATTATTATTATTATCATTACTAAGTTAAACTATCTCTTTGGATTCTGGCCATCAGTAAATTTTACATCTACCAAAAGCACAATCTTGCTTTGCCAAGGTTTCATCTGGATCTATTCAGTGATCAGGGAATTACATTCTATCTCCCTGGGTGACTGGGGTATCCTGACTTTGCTGGGGGATCCTGCACTGAGGACTTCACAGATATACCTGGTTTACCCACCTGATTCAACAAGAGTGTAAAACTTTCTGAATCAATTGTCTAACAGGTGAAAGGATACAGGTTATAGGACAATGCAGTATCCCATCATCACCAAGGAAACCTGTAGTGTTTTAAGGTTTACAGAGCCTGGTTCATGTATGCTATATACATTTCTGTGCAGACATTTTGGATGAGTGCCAATATCTTCCCCAAAAAGATCTAATTTTTTCCATCATTGCAGAGAAAGGAGAAAGAGAACAAGAAACTTGATCTTTGCCTGCTGAGTACAACCTATTTACATCCTCATAATCCATGTACAAAACGCCATGCACAGATTCAAAACTTGTTTGTGCTTCCTAAAACATTGTGTTGAATAATCCAGAGCCATATGAACTGCCAAGGTGTTTGTCTGATTTTGTTTGTTTCTGTAATGCTCCTTTGCATTGAGGTGCACAGATCCACCTTTAGCCCCTGCAATATTATCCATTAACTTGCCTAAATGTTGTCACCTGTCTTTATGCCCCAAGTTGGCAAGCCAGCTAGTCTGCCACCATTTAGAAGAGGAGTTCTAATGAGTCACCAGTTTCCTTATTAAGAAGGTAGCAGAGATGATCTTCAGAGAGCATCTTTTCCTGGACAGTATTTGACACTTTCACGACTTTGCAGTTGCTGTCAAAGCAAAAACTGAACTGTGTGTAGAGGAAGAGGGATAAAGTGATCACAGCAAACACAGGAAGGGAGGTGGAGCTCCCGCTTCTTTAGCAGTCTTTTCTTGATTCCATTTGTCCATAAGTGGGATAGCAAAAAATAATGTTATTAATATTAATATTTTTTAATAATAAATCTTTTTTGTAATTTTTTCCTTGCTTATTTATTTATTTATTTATTTTTTTGACAGGAAGAGTGGACAGTGAGAGAGAGAGACAGAGAGAAAGGTCTTCCTTTGCCGCTGGTTCACCCTCCAATGGCCGCCGTGGCCAGCCGGCTCATGGCGCTGATCCGATGGCAGGAGCCAGGTGCTTCTCCTGGTCTCCCATGGGGTGCAGGGCCCAAGCACTTGGGCCATCCTCCACTGCACTCCCTGGCCACAACAGAGAGCTGGACTGGAAGAGGGGCAACTGGGACAGAATCCGGCGCCCCGACCAGGACTAGAACCCGGTGTGCCAGTGCCACAAGGCAGAGGATTAGCCTATTGAGCCGCGACGCCGGCCTATTAATATTAATATTAATAAGACTTGGGAGGCATGAAGGCTACCCCTCCCTACTACGTTCTTACAATTCCACTTATCTTTGCCAAATACAAAGTTTTCTGGTGTGTGTGGACTTTATTTATCCACATTTTGATGTATTCACATTTCCCCCTTAACAATGCCTCCCTCATTTGGTTAAGACATCTCCTCGCAGTCTTCTATCTTGCAGCTGACCTTCATGGTTTGTCCAGAATCTCAGTCTCTGTATTAAAACACTCCCACAAGCCGGAACAATGCACCCTCAGTCTGCAACAGTCCTGGCTCCTCTCTTATTCCAATGTCACCTGTGTGCTGGGCAGACTGTTGTCCTGTCTTGATTCTCATCTGGTGGAGAATCTCAGATATCTCTTAGTGAATACATCAACAAGACGTGCTTTTGTTAGGGAACAACCAGAAATCCACAAATGATGACTAGTTTGTCTTTAAACCTGAGCACTAAGGGGAAAATCAGTCCAGGATTGAACCGTGAACACCCCAGGCCAGTCTTGCAGCAAGCCTGTTTGTGCCTGACACCCTCAGAACCTGGAGCTTTTTCACTTAACACCTAACCTGCAAGCCAGAGAGCTCACCCACACCACCCATCTTACTTTCAAAGAACTTATGCCCTTCCAACATACTCAGACTATGCTTATTTATTCAACTGTCTGTCTCACTGCATTGGAGTGAGAGTTTATGTGAGCTCTCCCAGTGCTTTCTGGTAAAGATTTGTTCTCTGCTGCATCTTCAAGTGCCTGTAACAGTGCTGGACACAACCCAGCCATTTTCCAGGAGAAGTGGAGAAAGGAAGAGCTGATACTTCCCCTTGGCCCACATCCTTCCTTGGCTGTATCTTTACCATACAATCCTGTCTCTCCCACATCTCCCAGGCATTATTATTATCCCAGATCTGCAAGGGATGTATTGGTTGCTTTTCTACAACTGCTTCCATTACAAATCAATGCTGCCTTGCACAAATGTTTGTTGAATGACTGTTTCATATACACAAAGTGCAGCCCAGAGGAGGAAGGGCAGGTGTTTAAGACAAGAATATTAGTATATCCTTTCAAGGAATCTAAAAAGTGAGGGACTTGTAGTAAGAATGGACTAGGCCCAGAGTGGGCATTAATTTTCTCCAGTACTTATTAAATAGATTAGTGGAAATAGGATATGAAGTCCAAAAAGCCACCAAGCACATTTACCCTGAAGTTCTAATTCATAATTTAACAGAACGCTGGTGAATCTCAGTGCCATAGTTTGAAAGTATTGTTAGTAGACTAATTTTGTAATAATATTTATTTTTTGATTGCCATTTTTAAAATTTTATTTAAATTTTTTTTATTTATTTGTTTGTTGGGGAGAACAGCATGTTCTTATTTACTGTTCACTCTGCTTTGTCTGCTATGGTACCCAACAGGAAGCCAGTTCAGGAGCCAGGAGCTCAGTGCAAGCCTCCTATTTGGGTGGCAAGAACGCAGTCACAGAACCATTAGTGCTGTCTCCCAGGGTCTGCACTAGCAGGAAGCTGGAGTCAGGAGAACACCCAGGCAGTCGAACTAGAGCGCGACTGTCTTCACAACAACCTTAACTGCTGGGACACACACCGGCCCCAACATTTTGTTTCTTGAGTATAACATTTCCTCAGGGCATTCCTCAGATTCCCATTCTCTTCAAACTGCACATTTTACCCCCCAAAACTTTGTGTATGCCAATTCCTAGACTTTATGTCAGAGAATTAGCGGCACCAATGAAAACATTATACTGCATATTTGTATTTCACTAGCTCAAATGATGATATACCAGCCAAAATTATGGGGGCTGAAAATTTTTTCATTTTTTGTTTTTATAGGTTTTGTAAATATTTGCTAATATATTTTCTAATCGTAGGCATGGATTTAGTGTTCTTCATTAAACATTATAACTGTTTCTGTATTAAACTCGGGATTTTTAAGTTTTCACATTTTCTTTAGAATTGTAAATGCCTCATTTACAATGTCAGTTTATAGAGTTAGAATGGAGTTCAGAAAAATAAAGATTTTGCTTTGTGTTTTTGTCAGGTATTCTGAGTTTAAAGCATGCATGGTTTTCTAAACTATTTTTTCCCCTACCTTAGCTAGTTTCCTGTCTTGACCAAATAGAGCACGTTATTTGGCCAGTCGTCAAAATTGCATGACCTTTTCCTTGGGAAACTGTCTGAGAAAATACGTACACATATATTTTGGGCAAGTTATTAAACGTGACAGTAAAAACAAAACATTATTTCTCAACAAATGCCTTTGTGCACTGCCATCGATATGCCACTCCAAGACACACCTATTTGTAAGACTTCTATTTTCTATGCTTCAAATTACTCTAAAATTACAGTCTACAAACTGATTATCAGATGGAAACAGTAAAACAGAGATAAAATATCTTTCATACCCCTCCAAACCTGCTGAACCAAGAATTTTTCCCCTGCTCTTAAATCTGTCATTTCTCTCAGATTAAACAGTTAAATTGAGCCACCTATGAAGAAAGCAATGTGATTTACTCCCCGTAAGGTAATTCCCATTCTGATACCCTCAGCCTAAAAGCGGAAGCCTCTGAAAGCACTTGGGCTAAACCATTTCTGAGTGGCTCTGTGTCTTCAGAACCACGCCATGCCCACGGCTCAGGGGGTCGTCAGTGAATTTTAAGGGTCCACTTGGATGTTTTCCAAGATGAGTTGTTAAATTTCAGTTACTCAGACATCATTCTTTTATGTCAGAAACTTTCTACTCTGCACCTACAGCTGCCTAATGGATGACTTTTACACTCCATCCATGGTATGCTTCGGAGGAAGACACTGATGGAATAATACACTGGGAACTCAGGAATTAAAAAACACAGTTCTCTAAACAATGAATAAAAGGTCTGCAGCTTTTTTTCAGCATGTCCTATTTGCAGACACATGCAGATGTAGAGAAGAGGTTGACAAATGTAGAATGCCAAAAAAAAAAAAAAAACACAATCTACAAGAATGAAACTGACATCTTATGGTTTGATTATTGTTTATAGCCCTTGTCTATATCCCTGTGGAACTGTGGTCTTTCTACTTTTTACTTGTTGAGCATTATGGTTAGTGGTGCATTTTGCTTGTGATTATAAAGTAAATTGAAAGTAAGCTAAGGCAAAAATTAAAAGAAAAAAGAAAGGAAGGAAGGTTGGAGGGTATATTGAAAGAGGAAGGGAAGCAGACAAGTAGAATTGTCTTCTTAGAATTGTGTCTGTGAGATACATGAAATATGTTCTCTTTTTATTAATTTTTTATTATTTTAAATTTTTTATTTTAAAAATAGTATTATTCAGGCTCACTTGGCTAATCCTCCACCTGCAGCGCTGGCACCCTGGGTTCTAGTCCCGTTTGGGGCGCCAGATTCTGTCCTGGTTGCTCCTCTTCCAGTCCAGCTCTCTGCTGTGGCCTGGGAGGGCAGTGGAGGATGGCCCAAGTGCTTGGGCCCTGCACCCGCATGGGATGCCAGGAGGAAGAACCTGGCTCCTGGCTTCGGATCAGTGTGGTTCTGGCCATGGCGGCCATTTAGGGGACGAACCAACGAAGGAAGACCTTTTTCTCTCTCTAACTCTGCCTGCCAAAAAAAAAAATAGTATTATTCATAAAACATGAACATTTTGAAAATTAGTAAATTCATTTAACTTGGCAAATAATTTTTGCAAGATATTTTTAATTTAACTAAAGACTCTATTTAAAATTTTTAAAAGTTTTTTTTATGTGTTTGAGATACTTTGATTGCTATTTGGGTTTGTTCTTTCACATGACCAATGACATATTTAATTATTATTTTGTGGCATATAAAATGTGTTACTGGAATTTAAGTTGAAATATTGGCAGTGGAATTTTGTATAATCATTAATACACATGTGTGCAGCTGCATATGAACATATAAATAGAGTGATAGAATTCTAGACCTAAAGTATCATAAAACATGTTTACAGTAAAGAATGAATTTCACTTAGGCAGATTTCATGGCAACTTAGTTGTGTTATATTGGCTACAATGAACTTTGGCTCACTGATTTCAATCCCATATTTACTAACCCCTCCCCTCCTCTCCTCTCCTCTCCTCTCCTCTCCTCTCCTCTCCTCTCCTCTCCTCTTTCTTCTTTTTTAAGACAGAATTACAGAGAGAGTGGTAGAGAGAGAGGGAGAGAGAGAGAGAGGTCTTCCATCCGCTGGTTCACGCCCCAGATGCCCACAACTGAGGGAGCTGCGCTGATCTGAAGCCAGGAGCCAGGAGCTTCTTTTAGGTCTCCCACTTGGGTGCAGGGGTCCAAGGACTTGGGCCATCTTCTATTGCTTTACCAGGCCATAGCAGAGAGCTGGCTTGGAAGAGGAGCAGCAGGGACTAGAACTGGCTCCCATATGGGATGCCGGTGCTTCAGACCAGGGCTTTAACCCACTGCGCCACAGTGCCAGCCCCTGCTAATTTTTCTTTTACTCTATCATAGTTAAATCAAAATTATATTTCAGGATGCACAGAATACGCTATGTTTCTTTTCTCATACATCTCATGATCCTCAAAAAAGTTTTGCTAAATTATGATATGAACTTTAATATAATATTATTAAATATCTTTGCTTCATATCATTTGCAGAAAAATACAAAAACATGTACAAAAGTTTTATATACATAAATATTCAGCTCAGTAGCGGAAATAACCTAAATGTCTGACAGCAGAATAATATTTAATAAAGTGTACTATATGGGAACATCTTTACCTACAAAAATGACATTCACAGAAAGTTATCACCAACATAAGGCAGCGTTATTATTCACTAAAAAGGGAATATATCAAAACAACTGTTGAGAATGCTTTGAGCTATTCAAGAAATGCATAGAAAATAGTGAGATCTCATGTAACTGTTAATTTTAGTAATCTCCAGATGTTTCTGATATTTTCTGGCTTCTGTATGGTTTTCTGAATTTTCTTCATAATTATCCATCATCTTTATTATTAGATAAAATCTGTAAAAATAGAATTTTATTGTCTTTTCTATAAAGAGGTACAGAGTTTCCAAAGATTTTCCATTGCTCAGGAGTATCTAGGGATAGTGATGAGAGGTGGGACAAGGGTCCTGCTACAGACATGTTCTTAGCTCCCTATGACCACAGCGGGCTACTCCGGGATGCTTTCCAGCTGGAACCTCATCAGCATATTGATTTTAAAGTTTTATTGACTGTTCTAAGACACTGCTAGGCAAGCTGTAAGCTTCTTTCTGTAAGCATTGGTCCCTCTGCTCTTCACGCCTCGGCTTTGATCGAGCTATTGAATATTTCTTATGTGAGGCCAGGTCCCATCAGTGAGATTTCTAGCCTCTAAAGAATTTAAATGTCCAGCTCTCTGCACTTTCTTAAACTTTGCAAGGCCCATACTTTTGTAAAGATGTAAATTCTGCAGGCATTAATTTTCTGAAATAGAGTGTAGCTCCTCACCCCAGACCTTGGCTTATGCTCTCCCTGTCTGCAAAACCCTCTCCATCTATTCATTAAGTAGGCATTTCTTGGGGGCTCCAAACTTGCATCAGGCCCTGGGCTCCCAGCTGCGGTTGCAAAAATGATGGAGGTGGTCTTCAAAGACTTCACAGTCTTGAAAGGAAAGTAGTTCACCGTGATATTGGCAGAATGGAAAAAGTACTAGGGGATATAGAAGTGAGGGTGGTTAATCCATGCAAAGAAGTTGGAGCACGAACTATATGGGGGTAGGGAAGATTTATAATTAGCCCTGAAGA
The DNA here is from genome assembly GCF_964237555.1 of Oryctolagus cuniculus. Taxonomy (NCBI): domain Eukaryota; kingdom Metazoa; phylum Chordata; class Mammalia; order Lagomorpha; family Leporidae; genus Oryctolagus; species Oryctolagus cuniculus. The sequence continues at coordinate 6,848,475 of NC_091443.1, forward strand.
TTAATGTTTAGATAAGTGGGGGAAAAGGAGGAAATTCTAGTCTATAGATATCACGTAGGAGAAAAAAAAAAACAAGTTGAGAGAATACAGAGTATACAAGAAGAAAAATACACCAATGGGAGTCCTCAGAATCTATGGAGACAGGCCAGCCTTTAAAGAAGAAGGGTTTTGAAGGTCTGCCCAGGTCATACTTCTCAAACTAGAGCCAATAGAGGGGTGGTAGAGATTCTAAAAGCACCAATTTAATTGCCAATGTAAAAGTGTCCTCACACATGAATAAGTTTTCAGTATCATTCATTAATAGGAAAGCACAAATCAAAACCACAGGATGGCTACTATTAAACAAAACAGGATGGCAAGTGTTGGTGAGGATCTGGAGAAATTAGAACCTTCCAAAATTGTTGGTAGGCATGTACAATAGTGGCACCTGTCACAGAAAATAGTATGACAATTTCTCAAAAACCACCCACTGAGTTACTATATGATTCAGAAATTCCACTTCTGATGTAAACCAAAAAGAAATGAAAGCAGTAGCATGAGAGAGACATTTGTATATCCATGTTCATAGTAGCATTACTTACAATAGCCAGACGGTAAAAACAACTCATGGGTCCATTGAAGACAGAATAGATAAACAAAATAACAAAGCATTATCCAATCTTGAAAAGTAAGGAAATTCTCACACTGCTATGAAATGGCCGGACTTTGAAGATTTTATGCTAAGTGAGATAAGTCAGACACAAAGGTATGAATATTGTAATGATTACACTTATATTTGGTACCTAGAAAAAAACTAGAATGGTAGTTTCCAGGGACTAAAGGGAGAAGAAAAAGAGGAATTGTTTAATAGATTCAGAATTTCATTTCTGGCAGATAAAAAAGTTCTGGAGACAAATGGTGGTGATGGCAGCACAATAGCATGAATGTACATAACTCTACTAAATGACACCTAAAAAATGGTGAAAATGGTAACGCTTGTAATATGTGTATTTTACCACTTATAAGATATGTCCATTATTTAAACAAATATGGGTTTGTTATATAACACAATGCCAAATATCCTTGAATTTTTTTAAAAAAGGTTCATTTATTTCAAAATAGTTACAGAGAGAGAGGAAGAGAGAGAGAGACAGAGAATCTCTTCCATCCACTGGTTCACTCCCCAGATGGCAGCAACAGCCAGGACTAGCACAGGACAAAGCCAAGAGCCAAGAACTCCATCTGGGTCTCCCACATGGCTGCAGGGACCCAAGCGCTTGGGCTGTCTTCTGCTGCTTTTCCCAGGCCATTAGGAAGGATCTAGATGGGAAGTAGAGCAGCTAGGACATGAACAAATGTTCGTGTGGGATCCTGGAGTTTCAAGTGGCAGCGTTACCCACCATGCCACAGCGCCAGCACCTGTGCCTGAATTTTTAGCACAATACTTGAGACTGTGAAGAGACGCACACATCTCTCTGTGTGCCCCCCTAGCCTCTAGCGACACTCATGTATTCCTCTCCTCTCAGGTTTCACCAGTGGACAGCTTCGAGAAACCATGTGGAGGGGTTTGGACTCTAGTCCATGCCGATTTGGCACCAGTGGTGGATTTTTAGCTCGGAAATAAGATGACGAAGTTTGTGTTTCAGAGTGTGAAGGGAGAGTAATGGGCAGGAGAAAGATGCCGAAGAAACCAGTCAGGAACAAGGAGGCCCGAGTGCAGAGAACATGAATGAGAAAGGTAGAAAACCAAGTTCGAATGGGAGCCATGATACAGCAAAGAGGAGGGGTGCCTATCCATGTTAAGGACTTTAGATTCTATTCTGTGCATACTGGAAAACATCTGAAGGGGAAGCGGGGGAGAAACTCTCTACACCAGAATCTGAGAGTCATTGATGTTGTCCTCAAATTTTCTACTCCCTTTGTCCAATCACAATACCTGCTCACCTTACTCACTACATATCTCTCATATTTGTGTAGTTCAAACAACCATCATCTTCTGCTTCAAATATTATCATGGCCTAACTATGCTAACCTTCCAATTCACTATTCATCCTGCAGCAAAAAGTCTTTCTGCATAAGCTCTCCCAAAGATTTCCCACTGCCATCAGACTGAAGTTTGCATCCATACCAGCCCTCTCTGCTTGCCTTAGCCTTGGCTTCTCCAGATTCTCTCAGTGCCTCCATCTTTCTGTGCTTTGGGCACACTGAATTTATTTCTGTATTTAAAAGAAGAAAGATTCCTTCTATCAAGATCCTTTCTGCGTGGCTTCTTCTTCCTATAGTGTTGTCGCAGTGCCTCTTCCAAATCTCAGCTTGAATATCTTTTCCTCAGAAATATATCCTGGACCTCCAGATAGACCCACACCCTGTCTTGTACATGCCTAGCACCCTTGATGACCTCTTCATGGAATCTACTGAAATTGTAAGTAGTTGGATTATCATGGTTCAATGTGTAACGCATACTCCCCTGCTTCATGATAAACTTCCTGAGTGCATGGACAATGTGTTCTCACAGCTCTGTGTTCTCACTGTCTACTGCAGGCACTTGATAAATATGTAATGCATATCTACTGATGAATGAACCACTTAGTGACTATGAGGTTGAATTCTGTCAGAACATGTGGTGCTAGCACATAGTCAAAGACCATTTCCATGTTCTCTTTCACTGGACCAAAACTTCTGTTTATCAAAGTGAAAGACTTCTTATATCTTCCACAGCATCTAGCAATGTGGTAGCAAATATGAAGCTAGAGCTTCATAGTCCCTTGAAAATCAATCACCCAGTGAAATCCTTCTTGACTAGACATGGAATTTGGTTACTACTAACTGTACAGTGAATGAATCAGAGTCAGTGGATCACACCTGCTGGAGCTCACTTTGGTATCTGACACTCCTTGTCTTTCAGCCTCCAAATATCCTCTTCTTCACACATTGCTATTAGGTTTTCCATCTCCATTCTCAATCTACATCCACAGTTGGATGTGCCCTGGAGGTTTTCCTCAGACTTCTCTGTTCTTGCATCAGTCTTTTTGTTTTGTTTTGTTTTGTTTTGTTTTATTTATTTTTTATTTTTTTGACAGGCAGAGTGGACAGTGAGAGAGAGAGACAGAGAGAAAGGTCTTCCCTTTTGCCGTTGGTTCACCCTCCAATGGCCACTGTGGCCAGCACGCTGTGGCTGGTGCACCGCGCTAATCCGATGGCAGGAGCCAGGTACTTCTCCTGGTCTCCCATGGGGTGCAGGGCCCAAGCACTTGGACCATCCTCTACTGCACTCCCTGGCCACAGCAGAGAGCTGGCCTGGAAGAGGGGCAACCGGGACAGAATCCGGCACCCTGACTGGGACTAGAACCCGGTGTGCCGGTGCCGCAAGGTGGAGGATTAGTCTAGTGAGCCGCGACGCTGGCCTGCATCAGTCTTTGAAACGCTAGCTCTAAGTAGGCGGAGGGGTGAGACACTGTCTATGTCTCAGGGTCAACAGTTTTTCTGCTGGACATTGTGCATGACGGGAAGCTCAACATATCTCTGACTTCTCCTCACAGCACCAGACTGAAACAACCAAAACACAGAATGGAAAAACAATATGGGGTCATCCCTGAATTGCCCCTTCTTTTCTTAGCCTGTGTTCCCTAACTTCCCTCAGCCTCTCTGTCCTGGCAGGTCCTGGTGCCACCCAAAGAAAAGTCCTTTTTTAATTTGTCTTTCATTGCTTTCTTTTCTTTTTTGTCTAAGGTAAACAAATTTTATGTATTTCATATATACAGGTTCAGGGACATAGAGATACTTTCCATCCTACCCTCCCTCCTGTCTACCCACTTACACTTCCTCCTCCTTCCTCTCTTATTTCTTCTCTTAATTTATACAATGATCTACTTTCAGTTTATACTCATAAGATTAACCCTACATTAAGTAAAGAATTAAACAAATAGTAAAAAAATGGAAAGAAACAAAAAAGCAAAACCAAAAAACACTGTTCCTCAACAGTAGAGACAAGGGTTGTAAACAATCATTGAATATCAAAATGTCAGCTTCATGCATATACATTACTTTTATGGCATTCTGTTAGGTAACACAGATCAGGGAAATATATATATTTTTGTTGTTGTTTTCATATCTTAGCTATCATGAATTGAGCTGCCATAAACAAGGGGGTACAGATAACTCTTTCACATACTGATTTCATTTCCTTGGGGGAAATTGCCAGGAGAGAGATTGCTGGGTCATACGGTATATCTATTTTCAGCTTTCTGAGGTGTCTCCATACTGTCTTCCACAATGGCTGTACCAGTTTACATTCCCATCAAGAGGATTAGTGTACTTTCCCCCACATCCTCATCAGCATTTATTGTTTGCTGATTTCTTGACAAAAGCCATTCTAACTGGGGTAAGGTGAAATCTCACTGTGGTTTTGATTTGCATATCCCTGATGGCTAGTGATCCTGAGCATGTTTTCATGTGTCTATTGGCCATTTGGATTTCCTTTTTTGAAAATTGCCTGTTCAAGTCCTTTGCCCATTTCTTAACTGAGTTGTTTCTTGTGTTCTTGTTGAGTTTCTTGAGCTCTTTATAGATTCTAGTTATTAATCTTTTACCAGTCATGTAATTTGCTAATAATTGTCAGTGGCCTCTTTGTTTTTTTAATTTCATACCACTTTATTTTTTTCATTTTCAATTATCTTTATATACAGAAGATCGATTTAATATATATTAAGTAAAGATTTCATCAGTTTGCAGCCACACAGAAACACAAAGTGTAAAATACTGTTTCAGTACTAGTTATAGCATTACCTCACATTGGAAAACACATTAAGGACAGAGATCCCACATGAGGAGTAAGTACACAGTGACTCCTGTTGTTGACTTAACAATTTGACACTCTTGTTTATGGCGTCAGTAATCTCCCTAGGCTCTAGTCATGAGCTGCCCAGTCTATGGAAGCCTTTTGAGTTTGCTGACTTGGATCTTATTCTGACAGGGTCATAGTCAAAGTGGAAATTCTCTCCTCCCTTCAGAGAAAGGTACCTCCTTCTTTGATGGCCCCGTTCTTTCCACTGGGATCTCACTTGCAGAGATCTTTCATTTAGGGTTTTTTTTTTTTTTTTTTTTTTTTTTTTTTTTTTTTTTTTTTTTTTCCAGAGTGTCTTGGCTTTCCATGCCTGAAATACTCTCATGGGCTCTTCAGTCAGCAGTGGCCTCTTTATTTTGCTGAGTGTTTCTTTCTTAGTGCAGAAGCTTCACTACTTGATGTAATCTCATTTGTCAATTTGGGCTTTGATTGCCTATGCCTTTGGGTTCTTTTCCAAGAAGTCATTGCCTATACCAATAATGCCAATGTCTTACAGGGTTTTCCCAGTATTCTCTAATAATTTAATGATATCAGGTTGTAGATGTAGGTCTTTGATCCATTTTGTATTTTTGTGTGTGTATAAGGTGTAGGGTAGGGGTCTTGTTTCACACTCAGCTGTTGTTTCTTACCAAGTTGTTAGTTTCCTGAGCTCTTAATATATTCTGGATATTAATCTTTTATCAGTTTCATAGTTTGCAAATGTTTTTTCCCATTTTGTTGTTGCCTCTTCACCTTGTTGAGTGATTCCTTTGCAGTGCATAAGCTTGATGTAGTCCCATTTGTCTATTTTCACTTTGATTGCTTCAACTTCTGGGGCCTTTTCCAAGAAAAGACAGGTCTTGCCAATGTATTGCAGAAATTTTCAAATGTTATTCTCTAGTAATTTGATGGTATCAGGTCAAAGATTTACATCCTTGATCCATTTTGAGTTGATTTTTCTATAAGGTATAAGGTGGGGGTCTTGTTTCATAATTCTGCATGAGGAGATTCAATTTTCCCAGCACCATTTGTTGAAGAGACTGTCCTTTCTCCAGGAATTAATCTTTGCTCCTTTATCAAAGTTTAGTTGGTTGTTGATGTGTGGACTCATTTCTGGAGTTTCTATTCTGTTCCATTGGTCTACCTGTCTATTTTTTTGTGCCAGTACCAGGCTGTATTGATCATAATTGCCCTGTAGTATGTCTTCAAATCTGCTATTGTGGTGCCCTGGGTTTGTCTTTGTTGTATAAGATCGCCTTAGCTATTCGGATTCTCCTGTTTTTCCATGTGAATTTTAGCATTGTTCTTTTCTATATCTGAGCAGAATGTTGTTGGTATTTTGATTGGGATTGCATTGAATTTGTAAATTGCATTTTGTAGTATGGTCATTTTGATAATATTAATTCTTCTAATCCAGGAACATGGAAGAGTTTTCCATTTTTTGTGTGTCTTGTATTTTCTTTTTGAATGTATTGTAATTTGCATCATAAAGATTTTTCACCTCCTTGGTTAAATTTATTCCAAGGTATTTAATTTTTTATAATTATTGTGAATGGGATTGATCTTGGAAATTCCTTCTCAGCTATGGCATTAAAGACTATTGATTTTTATGTGTTAATTTTATATCCTGCACTTTACCAGAATTTTTTTATGAGTTCCAATGGTCTCTTAGTGGTGTCTTTTGGTTCCCTTATATATAGAATCATGTCATCTGCAAATAGGGATAATTTGACTTACTTCTTTCCAACTTGTATCCCTCTGATTTCTTTTTCTTGCATAATGTCTCTGGCTAAAACTTCCAGGACCACATTGAATAGTTAATGACAAAAGTTGGCATCCTTCTCTAGTTCTGGATCTTAGTGGAACTGATTCCAACTTTATCCATTCAGTAAGTTCTATATCTCCTCTCCATGCATTGTCTTTAAAGATTACTTTAAGTTTCCTAAAGTCAAGTCCTGATTTAGGAAGTCTTTCCTTGGAAGTACCAATGAGAATCTTGGATAACATCATTGGATACTTAATATTTGGCACCCTCCTAAGATCTTTACAGAATTCAAATAATCTAATAAAACAACACCATGAAACAGGTACAATCATTATTTTCAATTAAAAAGAGCGATAGAAACTTGGGAGGGGACATTTAGCCTAGTGGTTAAAGATTCTTGCATCCTACATTGGAGTGCCTGGGATTTGTTTCCTGGCTCTGGCTCCTGACTCCAGCTTTTTTCTAATGCAGACCCTGGGAGGCAGCAGTAATGGCTCAATTAGTTTGGTTCCTGCTGCCCCATAGGAAACCTGTATTGAATTCCTGGCTTCTGATTTTAGCCCCAGCCGTTGTAGGAATTTGGGGAGTGAAACAACAGATGGCAACTCTGTCTCATTCACTCTCTCTCTGTCTCTTATTCTTTATGTCTCTCTGTCAAATAAATAAATAAATGAATAATTAATTTTTTAAATTAGGAAACTGAGGCATTTGAAATAAGTACTTTCCCACACTCATGCAGTCTCCAAGTGGCAGAAGTGAGATGTAAGCCTAGGCATCCAGGCTACAGTGTCATGCTCTAGCTAATAAGCCAATGACCAGTGTCCTGACAAGCATCAATTCTTCATTTAAAATTCTCCAATTGTTGCTTATTCCCCATCAAATTCAATAGGCCCTTCCAGAGCTTTGATATGTGGGTTCCAACCTATCCTTGCCACTGCTACACATGCTGCCTTCCCATTACACATAAACTGTACTCAGGACAGGCACACCTAGGGGCCCTAAAAATGTTTTGCTGCCTCTTGTAGTTTCTAAGAGCACCTCTCCCTGGCATCTGTTTCCCTGTCCAAATTGTATCCATTTTTCAATGCCAAGTCAATTATAATGGTACTTTTGCAGCTTTTCCAACTCTCCTGCTGTTCTTTGCCTTAGTCAAACCTTTGCAAGTATCATCTTTCTGAATTATTAAAACAAATACTTTTCCACCTTCCATGACGTACCTCACTATATGATAAGATCTTAGAGTTAGTTATGCTTGGTTTTATTACCTCTTGCTTCCCTGCACAGTACATTACAAAGGAGTCTATGGATGGAATTAAGTGAAGTCCTTGAATTATACCTATTACACAGATGCAATGTGGATCAAAAACGCTTTCCCATTAATGCACAGGGTCATAGTACTCTCCTCTTCATTTCTACTCAAACCCAACTCAAAAATCTTTAATTTTTCCTCTGAGAACCATGTTTGGAAAAAGTTTATTTTAGTGTCACAAAATTTTAGGAGTCAAATGACTTTTTAAACTGGTGAACAAATGATTAATTGTTTCAAAGACCGTGTCTGATACTGGACCTTGCACCTATTAAATGAAATACACCTTTTCTAATGAACATGAAATCACCTGAAGGGTAAAAAGAACCCTCTGTCATCATCAGAGTCTTGACCTCATGCAGTACACCAATCAGGGCTCAAAGGACAGAATGAAATGTGACTGATCGGAACTTTTTAAGCTTGCACTTTATACATTAAGGCTTAAAGAGTTATGAACTGATACAAGCAAAGAACCTGCTTGGAGAAGGCATTCAAAATTCTGAAAAATGACTTGTTGCCTGGTGGAAAGGTCCTATAATTCACAAGTCCATTTCAGCGGCTAATGCAGTTTGTGATACTTTATAATCCTTATGCATTCCAGGGCTTCAGTTCTCTGAGGGTTAGACCTAAGGGATACACTTCAGAAAAGTTACATAAACAACAGTGAACCCTAGGCAGCGAAAATGTACACTTTGAACATGTTGAAACTCTCCATATTAAGTCAGTTTAGCACTTTGATTAAAGAGTTTAATCAATCACCATCCTAAGCTGTTTATTAATCACTTTATCAAGCAGTTGATGCATTGCCGGTTTTAATAGAATCCATTTATTTTGATTTCTACCTACTTCATCTTTCCAAAGGGCTTTTCGAATCAGCTGTGATAAAAAAAGGAGAGGGAGAGGGAGAAGCAGAGAAATGGAGAGCAGGAGAGGGTGGCTGCATCTAAACCCCGGCAGGAAATCTCCTACTGTGCCTAAACGCACTTTATTATCAATGCCCTATGAGGACTTGGCCAATTTATTACGGGTAAAAAAAATGCTCTGGGGAGTGGATGTTTGGGTGAACCACACGGTTTAGCTCAGATAAACACAGGCCATTCGTTTGCTTTCACACCTGACACCCTCATGATATATGATCCTAAGAAGATTAATCTGCACCCACCCCTTAGCGCCTTTGTTCCAACCTACTCCTGATCTCCCACTTTTCTTCATGGACATTTTCCCCACCTTGGGTTACAATTTGTGGTTAGAGTTAAAGCCCTTGTTTCCTCACTACAAGGAAAACAAGATTTGTGGGAAGAAAACATTTGTTATGTGGCTTAAATTTTACAAAGAGGCTTTTTACGTGCTTGTGCCTTTAGCATCAAAAGAAGGGAGTCTTGAGCGACATCCATGAGGCCAAACACCCCAGGCCCGGAGGCAGGGTCATAAATCTGAGGGAGCCTCTCAGTGTTCGGAACTCTGCTCCTGTTCTCTGCCTGCCAGCTCTAGGTGATGAACAGGACTGGCGGCTACCTGCACTTTTCCTGCACTGCTTCTGACTGCTCTAATCAGCTTAGATCACGGATGTGACAAATAGCACACAGATGATAAAGATTTTAATTGTATGTATTACCTTTCTCTAGTTTAAAAAATTCTATGAAAACATCTCTCCTATGTATATTTCCCAAGAGGAAAATAATCTTATAAGGGCTATTACCTTTTGAATACAAGTATCACAGCCAGGGAGGAATAATTGCACACTGGGTGTATCTTTGTAAGCCATGATCTGTGTCAGATATCCCGTATACATGGGCCCACGTGATTTTTACAATACGTGGCATTCCTGAGTTTTGGAACTGTTTTCCATTATAGTAACCACTAGGTGCATGTGGCTAGTGAGCACTTGAAGTGTTGCTGACTCAAACTGAGATGTGATGTCATAGAGCACAAAGGATGCTGATTTTAATTTAAAACCCTACAAATGACTCTAGAGGCATCCCTTACTGTGGAGGACACAACGATTGTGTAAGCATTCCTGCTGGATTTTTTATTGTCATCAAAAATCTACAGGAATCTTGTGAGCAGCTGACATTTACTGAGAAGACACTCTGCTTGGTGACAGGAGTACCAAGATAACCAGAAACATCTCTGTTCTTCAGATATCCATAGTCCAGTCAAGGGGAGAGACCAAATAAATAAGTGAACTATATGGTTCTTAGAATGATAAAGCAGTGCCCAAGGCTTTATGGCATTAAAGAAAAGGGAGCCAAACTTCAGAGGTGGAAAGAGGTTAGAAGTTTTCTAGTGGAGGGGATGTACCAGCCAAGGAGCAAAAGATCTTACCTATGTGTTACCTTGTAGATCGAAGGCGAGTGTGGAGACTAGGGAGGGAGAACTGGGTGTAGAATAAGACCTATTCCAGGAGCAGGTCCAGTGTAGGCAGACATGCAGGTTAGAAGGCAGCATGGAGTATGAAAGGAATGACAGAAGACAAAGCTGGAGAGTTCAGAGGGCTTCTTCATAAAAGTCCTGAGAGCCATGCTGAAAACGGACACCTCCTTGGGCCTCGCAGAATCGGAAGCTGGACTGCAAAGTGAAGACATGCAGTCAGATTTGCCAACTCTGGTCGTGGTTGAATGTGGAGGACAACATGGGGTGAACATAGGTGGGACAGAAACTCAAACTCTGCAGGCTACACAAGGAAAGAGCAGAAATTGAAAAGAGACTGCAGACTAATGACATGGACGGAGACTGAAAGCAGCAGAAACCAGCCGTCGGTCGGCTGTGGGCATCCGCAGCAGCAGGGCTGTGTTGGGCAATGGAGGCTGTGGAGGCAGCCTTGGGGGAAAGGATGCTGATTTCTGTTTTGCTATGTTGAACTTGAAATGCCTGTGGGTGGGCAGAAGATTGGATGACAGCACCGGGTGGAAATGTCAGTCTGAGTGAGGGCCGGTCTTGACCTGGCCATAATGATACATCCCACTGTCTCATTTTGAGCTGCATTATGCTGAATGTCCAACATGTCCAAAGTGGACAGCCCCTGTCAAGTCTGGAAGAAGCTGCCATGTTCTATAATTAATGTTGTTTTTTTTTTTTTTTTGACAGGCAGAGTGGACAGTGAGAGAGAGACAGAGAGAAACGTCTTCCTTTTCTGTTGGTTCACCCCACAATGGTTACTGCGGCCAGCGCACCGCGCTGATCCGAAGCCAGGAGACATGGGCTTCCCCCCTAGTCTCCCATGCTGGTGCAGGGCCCAAGCACTTGGACCATCCTCCACTGCACTCCCTGGCCACAGCAGAGAGCTGGACTGGAAGAGGAGCAACCGGGACAGAATCTGGCGCCCCGACAGGGACCAGAACCCGGTGTGCCAGAGCCGCAGGTGGAGGATTAACCTATTGAGCCACAGTGCCGGACGCTGCCACGTTCTAGAAACTGATACACAAGCAAGAAAGAATATGCCTGGCTTTCCTTGAAGATGCGCCCATAGTGAAGCATCGGGCCGACACTGTGAGAGCCCCTGCTCTGGGGTGCCACTCTGCTTTCTTGCAGGGGCTGCCTTTTCCACTCATTTCCCTGGCCCTGCTCCACCAGATGGGAACTATATTCTTGTGTGTTTTTCTCCTAGATCACCTGAGGGTGTTGAAGAATTTTCCCTCCTCAAGTGCAACATAGATTTTTCAGCCCATTTTAAATCCAAGGGTTGTTTCACTGCTCAAAAAGCTTCAATCTTAAATTTTGTAGACTGTTGATATCTTTATTTCTCATCAGTTCTCTACATCAGTAAAAACTCTCAAAGTTCCATGTAGATTGCATCTCATGTAAGTTTTATTTCTTTGTCCTAGATCTTAAACATCTCTTTATTATTTTTTTTGACAGGCAGAGTGGACAGTGAGAGAGAAAGGTCTTCATTTGCCGTTGGTTCACCCTCCAATGGCCACCGTGGCCGGTGCGCTGCAGCTGGCACACCGCGCTGATCCGAAGGCAGGAGCCAGGTGCTTCTCCTGGTCTCCCATGGGGTGCAGGGCCCAAGCACTTGGGCCATCCTCCACTGCACTCCCGTGCCACAGCAGAGGGCTGGCCTGGAAGAGGGGCAACTGGGACAGAAACTGGCACCCTGACCGGGACTAGAACCCAGTGTGCCAGCGCCACAAGGCGGAGGATTAGCCTATTGAGCCGCGGCACCGACCTGTTAGGAATTTGGAAAACCTTATATTGAGTGAAATAAGCCATTCCCAAGGGACAAATATCATATGTTCTCCCTGATCAGTGACAACTAACCGAGCACCAAAAAGGAAACCTGTTGAAGTGAAAGGGACACTATGAGAAACGGTGACTTGATCAGCCCTTGCCCTGACTGTTGTTGAACAACTTAATACGTTATCCCTCTTAGTATTTTTTTGTTTGTTCTACTTAATACTTTTGGTTGAATACTATAATCAATTCACAGTTATTCTTAAGTGTTGAAACTTAACTGAAAAGTGATCGCTGTTAAATATATGAGTGGGAATAAGAGAGGGAAGAGATGTGCAATTCGGGACATGCTCAAGCTGACTTACCTCAAACGGTAGAGTTAGAAACGTACCAGGGGATTCCAATACAACCCCATCAAGGTGGCATGTACCAATGCCATCTCACTAGTCCAAGTGATCAATTACTGTTCACAATTGATCAGAATGATAGGACTAAGAGTCAAAGGGATCACATAAACAAGACTAGTGTCTGCTAATACTAACTGATAGAATCAAAAAGGGAGAGAACGATCCAACATGGGAAGTGGGTTACACAGCAGACTCATAGAATGGCAGATGTCCTAAACAGCACTCTGGCCTCAGAATCAGCCCTTAAGGCATGAGGATCTGGCTGAAAAGCCCATGAGAGTATTTCAGGCATGGAAAGCCAAGACACTCTGGAAAAAAAAAAAAAAAAGACCTAAATGAAAGATCTGCGTGAGTGAGACCCCAGTGGAAAGAACGGGTCATCAAAGAAGGAGGTATCTTTCTCTGAAGGGAGGAGAGAACTTCCACTTTGACTACAACCTTGTCTAAATATGATCGGAGTTGGAGAACTCAACAGGCTTCCATAGCCTTGGCAACTCATGACAAGAGCCTAGGTTGATTACTGATGCCATAAACAAGAGTGTCAATTTGTTAAGTCAACAACAGGAGTCACTGTGCACTTACTCCTCATATAGGATCTCTGTCCTTAATGTGCTGTACATTGTGATTTAATGCTATATCTAGTACTCAAACAGTGTTTTTCACTTTGTGTTTCTATGTGGGTGCAAACTGTTGAAATCTTTACTTAACATATGCTAAACTGATCTTCTGTATATAAAGAGAATTGAAAATGAATCTTGATGTGACTGGAAGGGGAGAGGAAGTGGGAGATGGGAGGGTTGCGGGTGGGAGGGACGTTATGGGGGGGAAGCCATTGCAATCCATAAGCTGTACTTTGGAAATTTATATTCATTAAATAAAAGTTAAAAAAAAATCTCTTTTAGTTTACTGATGGCTTCCTCCAACAGGAAGGCTACCCACTTAATCTGATCTGTCCTTCAGACCCAAACCACTGTTCCACTGGGAAATCTCACTGAGTCAGTGCCCTTGAAAGCCTTTCTTAATCCCACAGTTTACTCTTGAGGGTATAGAAAGCATTTGCCTTTTTGGTCTCCATACCATCAGACTCAATTCCATTTCATTTTTCCTTGTAAAGCAGTTACTGATTTTCAGATTTAGTTTCTGTCATCAACTAGGTTGCCAGATGCATTGAGTAACAACTCAGTAACAACTAAGAACAACATTTCCTTTTCCAATTACTTCTCCTCAGTCCCTCAGTACCTGTGTGATTTACCTTCCAAGTTAGAGAAGCAAGTGATCTTACTTAATGTGGATTTTTAGCCAGTGACTTACTCCTAAGCCAAGGTATTAACCTTGAAATTTTTTCTTTGACAGCTCTCCAGTTCATACTGTATATTCTATATTAGTGAGGGCTTCTCAAAACCTGGAGATTCAGTTAATGAATGTGGCATATGATGACTGCATGTTCATATTATTGTTCAATGTGGCTGATGGTAAAAGGGGATTTTTCCATCTTGCAATTTTGCCTTTGTCAGATCATGGCTTCCAAGGCCCCCATGGAAAATAGAGTCATCATGGAAATCATTGGCATGTTGATATCAGCCCTGGAATTAATGATTATCACTTTTACTGATTTTTCCTGGTCAGAACTCTGTCACATGGTCTCAACCCAACCCCAAAGGAGTCTAGGAGATGCAGTTTAGATTGTATGCACAGGAAGAGAAAAACAACTTTGTAGACATTCAAGGATTAGCCAACCCACTGAATGGCCTTACAGTAAAAAATAACTTCCAGTAAGAAAACATATAAAGGCAAAAATGTCTTCATTGTTTGCCTTTTATAGCACACAAAAGCATTTGTTTTCTTCCATACACTAAGTTAATTTGACCACTGTTGGAGAGCTTGGAGTTTCACTAGACTTTTCTCTGTGACATTGCTGAGCTAAGAGTTGAAGATTTTAAAAATCTGATTGCTTCTCTAATTTTGCAGTCTAGTAATCTTTTTTTATTTCAAATACTGGGTTTGAAATACCAAGTGATAATATTTTACTATCAGAGAGACTAAATATCCTCATTACTCATTTACTCTTTCATTTAACAAATGTTTATCAAGTTATTAAAATGAGCCAGGTCTTGCAGTAAGTGCATTTGCTTTTTTGCTATTTTTATTATGAGATGTAAGTTGTTAAGTTTGCAGATGACTTTTGAGCAGTGAGATATACTAGGGACTGAAGAAACAACAGGAAATGTCAAGTGCCAGTCCTCAAAGGGCCATACCTTAAATAGACGAATTCCAGAGAAGCCAGCATTTCCACTGGCCTATAAGCGCTATGTCAGAACCACATCCACAGGCACAGCAAGGAAGGGGTGGGGGGCATCCACAAAACTGAAGTGTGTGGAAATCAAGCTGAGTAATAACGTGCAAGCAGGCATTAACTGAGAAAATAGAGAGAATAAAGGATTTTCAGAGAGAGGAGCCATTTGTGCAAGGTATCAAGGAGACACAGGGACAGGCAGGAGGGCAGGAGGGCAGGAGGTTAGTGGGGGCAAGACAGCCTGTGAAGGTGTTACCAAAGTGTGGGGTTGCAGAAGGAAGGGAGAGTCAGGCAAGGAGGATCCACTGGTGCCTAGCTAAGGAATTCAGATCTGGGTGTAAAGGGGATTTGAAATATCTTTAATTTTGCAGATTGCAGAGCCAGAGTTATAGGAAACTTGGCTTTGATGTGAATGGGGATAGCAAGGTAGCACATATCTGGTAGGAGTTCACTCTGCACCAGACACTGACCCATGGACTTTGCAGACAGCAAGCTACTTCCTCTTCACAATAGCTTTTGGAAGATGATGCCTCTCCTGCATTCACTTTCTGGTTGTGGAGCTGAAGTTCAAAGAGTGTCCATAATTCATCTAGGTTCACACAGTTACAAGCAATCAGAGATAACAGAAATGACCACCTAAGAATACCAGCAAGTCATGGACAGCTACCAGTCATTGTGGGTATATTGATGTGCCTGTGTCTCACTCCTTGACACTGAGGCTTCATGAGTTGTCCATAAGCCTCATAATGCCAGGTGGTATGGAGAGGATTCCTACTGAGGCTGTTGTCACCACAAATATCAGTCACATACAGTCATCTCCTCCCCTATGACAGTCTTGTAGCTCTGTAAGAATAGAGGACAGAACAGGAGTCGAGTGAGTGTCCCCTCTTCCCATCTATTTCAGTGAACACCCCCTTACCTTAGCTCCAGATATTTAACTCCCATGGGCTCTGTTATTTCCATCTGTAAATCAGATGTGTTAAATAAAATCTATTACAGGGGCCAGCACTGTGGTGCAGTGGGTAAAGCTGCCATCTGCTGTGCCAGCAACACATATGGGTACCAGTTTGAGTCCTGGCTGCTCCTCTTCCAATCCAGCTCTTTGCTAATGAACTTGGGAAAGCAGTGGAAGATGGTCCAAGTGCTTGAGTCCCTGCACCCACTTGGAGACCTGGATGAAGTTCCTGACTCCTGGCTTTAGCCTGGCCTCTGGACTTGGTCATTGTGGCAATTTAGGGAGTGAACCAGCAGATGGAAGATCTCTCTCTCTCTCTCTCTCTCTCTCTCTCTCTCTGTGTGTGTGTGTGTGTGTCCTCTCTCTCTGACTTTCAAATAAATAAATAAATCATTTAAGAAATCTATCATAAAATCTTTAGCTATATGTGAGTCCATGCTGTCTTTGGAAGCTTCCACTTGCATGGGGGAAGGTCTGCTTCTTAGCCCATGTAGCGCCAGCAGTCATCTTACCTTGGTGCTTTCAGCAGCTTGGACCATGACTATCAGAGCCAGGAGCTGAGGGCATGTCCGCATCCCACTCTCCTTGCTCTCTGCCCTTCTACATCACTCTCACGCTAAAGGTGGTAAAGGGTGACTGCCTCTGAGCACTCCGAGCTCTCTGGTCGCCCAGGCCTGGGGCTTGCACAGCTGGGTCACCCCTCGTCCAGCAGTAAATCCTCTTCCAACTAGCTCGCCATTGGCATGGCATAGTTACAGGAGTCTCTGAGCAGCAGCTCCAGAAATATTAATTACAGCTCAACAGGGCTGCCGAGTGGCTCGATGACAGACTCCCTGGGTGAGGGGTCTGTGGCCCAGCTGTGAAAGCCATTTCCAGGCAACTATCAATTGCTAAGGAAATGGCTATCCAGCTGAATTGTGGTGGATCCAAAAATGCTAATTAAGCAGGGAACAGCGCTGTAAGGCAGCAGCTTGTAGCCTCCCTAGGAACTCGCAGCAGAAGGCTCCAAGAGCTGGAAATGTGCTTCTCTTGCAGTGGCTTTGTTTTCACTTCATATTCTGCATTCAGAGTGGATCGTGGTGCCTGCCTGCCCTTTCCTATTTCTTTTCCTTTTTTCCCTTTTCCATTTCTCCCCTTCTCTGCCCCGATCCCCGTCCTTCTTCCTTCTCTTTTTCTTTCATGTTGTTTCAAGCCATCTGAGAAAGATAGGCATCTGATGGTATTCATTTGCAGCTCATTGAGATTTCCTTGGAAGATGCAGACCTATGATGGGGATTCCGTGGAAATTCATTAGAGGCAGTATTTTGTAGGCTTTTGAACTATCCTTTTTTATGTGTGCAAATATGTTTTCTTACTTCCTTGGAAACAGTAAGTATTATGGACCTTTAGCCTTTTTGAGCCATTGGGTAGATTTTTTCAGGTCTTAGTTCCCAAGTATTAATGATCTTGAGCATTTTTTTTAAAAAGTACATGTGTAAGTACAAGCTATATATTCTTTCCCATTTCCTGTTAGTATCTGTGGCAATTTTTCTATGGAGTTGTCTAAAATAGAGTTTACTAAACTGGGAGGAAACTTTGTCATTGAGAAAATATTGCGGAGGAGGATGGTCTTTGGAAAATGTGTAGAGAGGGGCTGGTGCTGTGGCACAGCAGGTAAAGCTGCCGCCTGCAGTGCTGGCATCCCATATGGGCACAAGTTCATGTCCCAGCTGCTCCATTTCCGATACAGCTCTCTGCGGTGGCATGGGAAAGCGGTGGAAGTCCTTGGACCCCTGCACCTGCATGGGAAGACCCAGAGAAAGCTCCTGGCTCCTGGCTTTGGATCAGCACAGCTCTGGCCGTTGTGGCCAGTTGGAGAGTGTGAATCAGTGGATGGAAGAACTTTCTCTCTGTCTCTCCTTCTCTCTCTGTGTAACTCTACATTTCAAATAAATAAATAAATCTTTTAAAAATTATGTAGAAAGAGAGAGGAAGGCAACTGTGATAGGAAAATTTATAGTAATCCAAAACAAAGTGGTGATTTATTGGAGAATTGTTATTGCCTGTGATGAACTGGATACAAGGTAAGTTTGTGGTATTGACACACACAGAAGTCAATAATTAAAATGCCTGCCCTGCAGTTGGTTTTGCAGTTAACAATATCAGGCAAACATTACTGTAATTATTTTGGCCATCTTCTTTTTTTTAAGATTTATTTTATTTATTTGAAAGACAAAGTTACAGAGAGAGATAGAGAGAGAGATGTCTTCCATCTGTTGGTTCACTCCCCAGATGGCTGCAATGGCCGGAGCTGCACTGATCTGAAGCCAGGAGTCAGGAGCCAGGAGCTTCTGTGTCTCCCATGTGGGTGGAGGGGCCCAAGCACTTGGGCCATCCTCTACTGCTTTCCCAGGCCATAGCAGAGAGCTGGATCGGAAGAGGAGCAGCCAAAACTAGAACCAGCACCCATATGGGATGCTGGTGCTTCAGGCCAGGGCTTTAACCCACTGCGCCACAGCACCAGCCCCATGGCCAGCTTCATATGCTTGTTGACTCATGAGTGCATGCTTGTACAATTTGGCCATTGCATTTTCATTTCATTGAGGAGAGGGAAGAGTGTAGAGATGAAACACAAGCACTTTTGTAGAAATCAAAAACCAGTGTCCTACATTAACAACTAGTTGAAAAGTTTCTAGAGATAGTGAGTGTGGTGTTGGAGCACAATATGATACACAAGGAAGCAAAATGATACCCTCAAGAAAAAGAGGTTTCTACCTTTGGTAACTGGATGAATTTAGATCATTGGGGAAATCTGAGAGAGGAAACAGATTGAGAGGTACACTGGTATATTTTGAGATCCTACACTTGTAAGGCAGTTGGACTCAGATCTGAGATTGGGAGAGAGTTTGAGATAGAAAGAATGGGGGGGCGCTGATATTATGGCAGAGCAGATAAAGTTGCCATCTGCTATGCTGGCATCCCATATGGACGCCAGGTCATATCCTGGCTACTCCACTTCCCAGCTATGACCCTGCTAAAACACCTGGGAAAGCAATGGGAGGTGGCCCAAGTGCTTGGGACCCTGCGCCCAGGTAGGAGAACAGAAAGAAGTTCCTAAATCTTGGCTTTGGCTTGACCACAGCCCTGGCGGCCACAGCCATTCAGGGAGTGAACCAGCAGATGAAAGGTCTCTCTCTCTCTCTTTCTCTCTCTCTCTCTTTATCTGTAACTCTTTACTTTCAAAATAAATAAACAAACTTTTTTAAAAAAGAAAGAACAAATGGGTCATGGGACTCATCAGATTAGAGATAAGAGTTGTGGCTGAGGTTGACTACACAGTTTAGGGCAGGAGGGTCAGGATACAATGAGAACATCTTGGGAACTCTTTGATACCTTTTAAGTTTCTTGAATTAACTTCTCAAAATGTGATACCAGATGTAAAACTACAATGCTACATTTTTATGAACTGCATTACTTTGTACAGCCTATTAATCCACAAATAATAGACTCCAGGCACTTCTGCACTGAGAGTAAAACTTTCAGAGCTTATGAAGTAGCTCTTAGATCAATAGAAGACTCCAGTCTCTCGAACTATTTTCTCTCTTTCTCTAACTCTTCCCTGGTAACTATTCTGATTATGCATTTAAATAAAAGGATAATAAAAAAGAATTCCCTGATCCAGTTAGCTGCCTTGAGGGATAAGCATATGCACCGGCTCCTATGTGGCCTCGCGTGTGAAGGTGTATGTGACTGCCCTCTTCAAGCCTTTGTACCGTGCTTCAAAGTCGCGATGCTGGTGCTCAAAGGCCTGAGGGAGTGGCGGCGTCTTCCTCCTTTTTGCTGAGGCTCGAGTGTGAAAGCGCTTTGATAGTTGAGTTGGTGTTTTAAAATGTTGGTTCTGGTAAAGCACTTTCTGAATGGACTTCTCTTTCACACTCTCATATTCAGAATATAAACAGAGATCTCAATTTACAGGAATATTAAAGTGGGGAGTTTACTGCTAGGAAATGTTGAAATTGTCAGTTGTGACAAAGCTATAAATAAAATAAATAACAGGTAGTGAGCATCCACTGCTGTGCTGTTTTCTGTGAATCGTCTCCTATAACCCTAGTAAGTAGCTGGTGCAGGAGATATTCTTCTGTCCCTCTGAATACGTGATGAAATGGACACTTGGATAAATTAAGTGTTTAACCATGTGTACTAACTATAGTAGTAAATATAAATCTACTTTGATTTGATAGGTAGGCATTGATAAGACACAAAGACATAAAACTTCCAAGGATAATAACAAAAGAGAAGTGACATGTCAGTGACAGGATTAGTACATGGTAACTTGACACAGATATTGAGACCAATGGACTGAGCAGCAATGCCTGAATTGCATTTGTATATCGAATAGGGGCCAGGGTTGCTTCCACTATTCTGAGAAATGGCACTAAAAAGCTTTTGGGCTGAGGGTTGGATATGGAAAAAAAGCCCTTGTAAATTCAGGGAAAAAATTACATAATATCCAATGATTCCCATTTTGTTACACAGCTCCAGTGGGAGCGAGTAATAATGATTTAAAACCAACATAGCTCTACGTCTATAACACAATTTAAAAAACGGTTGCGTAAAGCTTGCAAAACTTCCTTGGCAAATCTACAGCAATGATATTTTAAGGAGTATTTGTAAACTCCCATAATTACCCAAACAAAGACAAGCAAAAGACACATGAGCTATATTATGATAGAAAAGCAGGTGTGCCATTGAAATAAGGAAAGTATTTGGAAAATGTCTTCACATCCTTAGAGGAATACTCCATGAGGCTCTCTGCCTCAACTCAGGGCAGTAAATTAGCTCTAGTGTTTTTGTAAAATTTTCCTAAACAAATTGAATTTCTATAATGGATTTTCAGTTTTTGTTTCCCCCAGGGTGAGCTGGAGGGACCTAGGGTCTAGAGTGCAAGACGGTACATGAGAATGAAGGAGAAAAGGAAATAAAAGCAATATGTTTTAGCTTTATCCTTCTTTCTTTCTTTCTTTCTTTCTTTCTTTCTTCTTTCTTTCTTTCTTTCTTTCTCTCTCTCTCTCTTTCTCTTTCTTTCTTTCTTTCTTTCTTTCTTTCTTTCTTTCTTTTGTTCTTTCTTTTTTCCCTTCCTACCCTCTTCCTTCCTTCCTTCCTTCTTTTCTTTTCATTTCATTTCTTTTCTTCTCTTTTCTTTTCTTTTTTCTTTTCTTTTCTTTTCTCTCTCTCTCTTTCTCTCCCTCTATCTCTTTCTCTCTTTCTCTTTCTTTCTCTCTTTGTTTTCTTTCTCTTCAATGCTTGACTCAGATAAGAATGAATCAGTCATGGGACAATGGGACAGCCATGAAAGACTGGCTGGACTTAGACTTCTCTATTCTAGGGATTTGAGCCTACACTAGATGAACAGACCTACATGTAATTGGAGTCCCAACAGTTCTGATTCATCTTTTCAGTTTGCTGTGCTTGGCTGACACCTTCTTAGATGTTGACTTTGTACAAGGTGTTGGAGGCCAAATGATGGAGAGGAGAAAAGTATGAGGCCACCTGTTGATAAATAGGACTGAAGTGGAACTAAACAGAAAGAGTCAGGAATGGCATTGTGACACAGGGAGTCAAGCTGTGGCTTGCAATGCCAGTATCCCATATCAAAGCATTGGTTTGAGTACAGGCTGCTCTGCTTCCACTCCTGCTCCCTGCTACTGTGACTGGGAAATCAGTGGATGATGGCGCACATACTTAGATTCCTGCAAGCTATAGGGGAGGCCCAGATGCAGTCTCAGGCTCCTGACTTCTGCCTCTCGCAGTCCCTGCTGAGGCCAGTTGGAGAGTGAACCAGTTGATGCAAGATCTCTGTCACTCTGCCTTTCAAATAAGCAAATAAATAAATCTTTAAGAAAAGAGCCACTCTTTCTACTTATGGTCACAGAAGTATGGAGGTATTTAGGGAATCTTAGTAAGAAACAGAAAAACAGTCTTTTATTGTTAAAAAAAAAATCCTGATTCTCAAAGGAGTTCTGGAGATTTCTCCATGGCCTTCTAAAACACACAGATGAAACTCCTTTCTGTTTGCATTCCTTGTGAACATCTTGTCTTCAGAGCTCGCTGGCAACACTTTTCCAGTGTAGGCTAATTAGGTCTCAAATTATGTCAGCAAACTCCCTTAAATCTCACTTAAAACAAGGGTGTCCAGATTAATGGAGTGAATTACTGGAAGCTGGAGCCAGTGCCTTTGTGCCTGCCTTCTTTCACTGGTGCTCAGTAATCACCCACAAGTCACAAAAGGCACACTCAGTCCTTCGGATTTGTGTTTTACTCTTCTAGACATATTTCCTGTCCTTGGGGGAGATGATGTGGTGTTGACCTCCTTGTGGGAATATGGGGAGGAAGCCAAATCCAGACTCTCAGTAGACAGCAATATTCATCCATCATCAACTTCTCACTGACACCTCCTCAAGAACCAGACTCCATGCTGAGCCTAGGGGAGTGCGATGACCAAAATGGACTTAGTCTTTCTTTCTGAAAGATAGTAAATATCTTTAATTATTTCTTTGTTTGGGCTTGCAAGAGGTACACTTGATTTTCCTGTCCTTCCAAAACTTGCAATACTTTCTAATACTTTATCATCAGTTCTTTTTTTTTTTAAACTTATATTTAATGAATATAAATTTCCAAAGTACAGCTTATGGATTGCAATGGCTCCCCCCTCATAACTTCCCTCCCACCCGCAACCCTCCCATCTCCCACTTCCTCTCCCCTTCCAGTCACATCAAGATTCATTTTCAATTCTCTTTATATACAGAAGATCAGTTTAGCATATGTTAAGTAAAGATTTCAACAGTTTGCACCCACATAGAAACACAAAGTGAACAATACTGTTTGAGTACTAGTTGTAGCATTAAATCACAATGTACAGCACATTAAGGACAGAGATCCTACATGAGGAGTAAGTGCACAGTGACTCCTGTTGTTGACTTAACAAATTGACACTCTTGTTTATGGCATCAGTAATCACCCTAGGCTCTTGTCATGAGTTGCCAAGGCTATGGAAGCCTGTTGAGTTCGCCAACTCTGATCATATTTAGACAAGGTCGTAGTCAAAGTGGAAGTTCTCTCCTCCCTTCAGAGAAAGATACCTCCTTCTTTGATGTCCTGTTCTTTCTACTGTGATCTCACTCAAGGAGATCTTTCATTTAGGCCTTTTTTTTTTTTTCCAGAGTGTCTTGGCTTTCCATGCCTGAAATACTCTCATGAGCTCTTCAGCCAGCTCCGAATGCCTTTAGGGCTGATTCTGAGGCCAGAGTGCTGCTTAGGATATCTGCCATTCTATGAGTCTGCTGTGTATCTTGCTTCCCATGTTGATCATTCTCTCCCTCTGTTATTCTATCAGTTAGTATTTGCAGACACATGTCTTCTACCTTACACATTACACAAAAATCCATTCAGCATGGATTAAAGACCTAAATCTATGACCTGATACCATCAAATTATCAGAGAACATTGGAGAAACCCTGCAAGATATTGGCACCAGCAAAGACTTCTTGGAAAAGACCCCAGAGGCACAGGTAGTCAAAGCCAAAATTAACATTTGGGATTGCATCAAATTGAGAAGTTTCTGCACTGTGAAAGAAACAGTCAGGAAAGTGAAGAGGCAACCGACAGAATGGAAAATATATTTGTAAACTATGCAACAGATAAAGGATTAATAACCAGAATCTACAAAGAGATCAGAAACTCCACAACATCAAAACAAACAACCCACTTAAGAGATGGGCCAAGGACCTTA
This sequence comes from Oryctolagus cuniculus, assembly GCF_964237555.1. NCBI lineage: Eukaryota > Metazoa > Chordata > Mammalia > Lagomorpha > Leporidae > Oryctolagus > Oryctolagus cuniculus. Next base: position 6,871,943 of record NC_091443.1, read on the forward strand.
ATAGACATTTTTCAAAAGAGGAAGTCCAAATGGCCAACAGGCACATGAAAAAATGTTCAGAATCACTAGCCATCAGGGAAATGCAAATCAAAACCACAATGAGGTTTCACCTCACCCCGGTTAGAATGGCTCACATTCAGAAATCTACCAACCACAGATGCTGGAGAGGATGTGGGAAAAAAGGGACACTAACCCACTGTTGGTGGGAATGCAAACTGGTGAAGCCACTATGGAAGTCAGTCTGGAGATTCCTCAGAAACCTGAATATAACCCTACCATACAACCCAGTCATTCCACTCCTTGGAATTTACCCAAAGGAAATGAAATTGGCAAACAAACAAGCTGTCTGCACATTAATGTTTGTTGCAGCTCAATTCACAATAGCTAAGACCTGGAATCAACCTAAATGCCCATCAACAGTAGACTGGATAAAGAAATTATGGGGCATGTATTCTATGGAATACTATACAGCAGTAAAAAAACAATGAAATCCGGTCATTTGCAACAAAATGGGGGAATCTGGAACACCTCATGCTGAGTGAATTAAGCCAGTCCCAAAGGGACAAATATCATATGTTCTCCCTGATCAGTGACAACTGACTGAACACCAAAAAGGAAACCTGTTGAAGTGAAATGGACACTATGAGAAACGGTGACTTGATCAGCCCTTGTCCTGACTGCTGATGAACAACTTAATACTTCATCCCTTTTAGTATTTTTTTGTCCTACTTAATACTATTGGTTGAACTCTGTAATTAATACACAATTATTCTTAAGTGTTGAAACTTAACTGAAAAGTGATCCCTGTTAAATATAAGAGTGTAAATAAGAGAGGGAGGAGATGTACAGTTTGAGACATGCTCAATCGGACTTGCCCCAAATGGTAGAGTTAGAAACGTGCCAGGGGATTCCAATTCAATCCTATCAAGGTGTCATGTACCAATGCCATCTCACTAGTCCAAGAGATCAATTTCTGTTCACAATTGATCATATTGATAGGACTAAGAGTCAAAGGGATCACATAAACAAGACTAGTGTCTGCAAATACTAACTGATAGAATCATCAGTTCTTCAGATCACAGTAAGGGATACATTCACTCTTAGTTGCCTCTTGACGAGTATACTCTTTTAAGAAAACTTCTGGGGCTGACATTGTGGCATAGCAGGTAAAACTGTTGCGTGCAGTGCCCCCATCCCATATGGGTGCTGCTGCTTCCCTTCTGATCCAGCTCTCTGCTTTGCCCTGGGAAGGTGGTAGAAGATGGCTCAAGTCCCTGGGCCCCTGAACCCATGTGGGAGACCTGGAAGCAGCTCCTGGCTCCTGGCTTCAGAACAGTGCAGCTCCAACCATTGCAGCTACCTGGGGAGTGAACCATCAGATGGAAGACCTCTCTCTCTCTCTGCAACTCTGCCTTTCAAATAAATAAATAAATAAATAAATCCTTAAACTACAAAGAAATCTTTTAGAAGATCCGTCATCCACCATCATCAGATTAGAATCTTGGTGCCCAAAGCTTAGGACTTTCCTACCTGGAACTAGAGGAGTCTTTTGGGCCATCAACATGCTTGTTGTTCTTCCTGTGTTGTATTAGTTCTCTGACTGACAAGAGAAGGGGATTAAGGAATAATTAGAGATTCATGCACTTCTAAAACTCATTTTTTATGACCTCTCGTAAGTTATGTTTGGGCCTAATCTTTCTTTTGTGTAAAATGAGATGTTTGAATTAGGTGATTTAACTTTTGGGGCACACCCCTCTTTAGGAATTTATGGAAAATTATAGACTAATACCAAGAAAAATGAACAGGACACACACACACACACATGATTCTGCACATAATTACAGAGAATTCATGAGTTCCCAAATTGATCCACAGCCAAACTTGCCAGAGGGTATTTCCTGGATTATTCATAATTTGTTTCCATTTACTATCACTTTAACCAGCATCTTAGCCACTAGGCTCAATACCCACCTTCCATATTTATGACAACGTAATAGCTTTTTGTCACCTGTATCATCTGTTAAATTATCTTACTGATCATACTTTTAGAAATCACACTGTGAGCTGTCCCCAGGGAAAAGGAAAAACTTAAGAATTAATTTATAAAAAAAAAGGAAATGAGGAACTAAAAGAGTTACCTATTTGAGAAAAAAATTGAACAAATGTATATGGTGTGTGGGGAAACTGACACTTCCCTGCCACATCTCAGGAAACTGAAAGTGGGCAGCGATAACATAAAGCTATATTCCACTAGGGGAACAGGCCTTCGATACAGGGTATTTTGCTTACAAATGACACAACAGTTTTTGCAATTCCAGTGTTTCCATCTCTGTAAATTTGGTGATCTTTTACTGCAGTGGTGATCTCTTTATTGCCACGCTACCCTGTTTAGCCTTTACTTTACCTCTGTGACAGAGAGAAGAAACAGAAGTAGAGAAGGAATCCATTTGATGGTTCGCTTCTCTGGAGAAAGCCAGAGTGCAGTCAGGTTGAAACCAGAGGCACAGAACTCCGTCAAGGTCTCCCTCATGAGTGGCATAAATTCACATACTTGAGCCATCAGTTGTTGCCTTCCGGGGTGCACATTAACAGGAAGTTGGATCAGAAGCAGAGTAGCCCGCACTCAAACTCAGGCAAATTGGCAAAGGATATGGCATCTGAAGTGGTGACTTAAGCTCCTGCCCCAAATGCCTGTCCCTGCATTTTACCTCCTTAAAAGAGTTCATGCAGACTCACTTGTAGGACCAACTCAGAGATAAAATTTGTTGTAGGAAAGTTGAAGATGACTGATTCTAGAGGTTTTGTGGAACACTTAGAGAAGCACTAAATCAGTGAAGTAAGTTGGTTGAAAGAAACATTTTGGTGGTGTGTTGAGGTCTTTAAGACTATCAGTACTTTAAGTGTGTCAGAGGTAATGCAGAGGGCTCATTCTGTACTAGGGTTCAAGTTTGTTGTGTTACTTCCCTTTTATAGGGTTGTGGAGATGACAGGGCTGCAAATAAATGAGAGTATGGCCCCCCACAACCTGATAGAAGACTAGACCCGAAGTGTAGGTAGAAGCTAACTGACTTTAGTTCAAATGAGCCATATTGTATATTGGAGTTTGGAATTGATGTGACAGGATTTAGTTTTCTCCTTTTCTCTAATGATATACCAAACCATGTTATAGTAGAGAAAATGGAACACAGGGTGTGTTTTACAATTTAGACCAAATATGCAACTCACCCAGCATGTTAGGGGTGATACATAGGAAGGAATGCTGTGTTGGAAACTGGACTGCAATTTCTAGGGGATACAGGCAAAAAATGTTTCCTGTGCAGACCTAAGTGCACCACTCACAAGCTGTCCAGTGTACAAGTGGCTGGGTCTTGACATGGTCATAATACCATCCTGGAACAGAGCGGGAAAAATGAAAGGTGAGTCACTTTCTTCCTCCACTTGTGGCTCTCATATGGCCACAAAAAGGATTGGGTTAGCGATTGCCAAGTGATTTCCAGAATTCTGTAATATCTCAGATTGTTTTAATACCCTGCTTGACTGCAGGGGGGATTTAGTATCTAACTTCTTACCATCCTTTTGCATTATTGGTTGTATGGAGTAATGGGATTAGTCAAGAAATCAGCTCAATGGTATGCCGTTTAGTTATATTATAGTTTACAAATATGCTCATTGGAAACCAGAAGTCTGAACAAAAACGTATCTATGCCAAAGAACCCTGATACTAATTACTGTTTGAAAAGAAAGTGTATGTATATATATGTACACACACACACATATATTCAAGAAAGAAATCATCGGTAAAATTTAGAATTCCTGTCCTGCTTGACAAAGGTAAGTTTATGTAGTGTACACTTTATCTGAGAAGCTGTGGCTTAGAGCAACACCAGAAGTCTTTGAGAAACATTTAAAAGACAGCTTGATTGGAGTCCCCTTCTGTCTCTTTCCCCAGACTGATCCATGTGGCCTCCTACGTTTAAAATGAAAAGTCCTCAGACAATCCTAATCACATTGTCAGGCAGATAGGCATCTCCTGAAAGGGACTGCTTCACCTTTAAGGATGCATGTACAATAGTGATATGTAAGCAGCTCAAAGACTCAATACCCCTTTTTTCTGCAAAGCAAGGCTGGGTTAGGAAAAAATCAATATGTTGGAAGTAAAGGTCAGACCAGGAAAAGTGACATGAAACAGAACTAAGGGAACAATATCCTTCATGAAGACTGTTTGAAGTTTCCTTTACCCTTGTGCTTGCTGCAGTGCAAATATATTTTATCCCAGAATAGAAGGCTGTATTCTTGAGAAAAAGTCATATTTTAAATATTTATCTATTCGGCAGTGTCCTTATTGCATATTATCTTTGTCCTATTGACTAATACTCAAAAAGAATAGCATACACTTTAAAGTGCACATGGCATCTGAATTGGAATTGCCAGATATTTGTTGTTATTGTAAGCGATGGGATTCGAACACACATATGCATTTGCCTACCTTTTTGAACAGTTCTCAATTTGCTTTTTCAAGTGGGCCAGATGTACTACTATAGCCCTTAAAAGGGTCAGGACCATCTCCTTATTTCTCTACTCTCTATACTTATTGCTTGGGTATAGCTTTAAAGTAGCCCATGAACCCTTTTCAACTCTTGCAACACATTTACCCACAATTAACAATCAAGCCGTCTTCCCTTCATTCAGGCATCCATTCTCCCGGGCCTCATTTTCCCTGCCTCTCTCTTGATCTGCCATTGTGCAGAGAGCTGTTTGTGCCATCTCAATCTGCCCCCCTCACCAGCCACACAAGGACTGGGGGGGAAGAAAGCACCCGGCATTCAGATGCTGAATAGCAGATTGCTCTCGAGTGTCCTTGCTTCCCCCGGCTCTCCCCCTTCCGCGGGAAGGACAAGGGGGGCGCTGAAAGCAGCCATACATTTTGTTCAGTGCTCTTGAAAACAAGCGTTTCACACCTGAAGCCTTTCACAGCAGCCCAGAAGCACCCCTTCAAACCACTTAATTGCCAATTGCTTCAGAGCTCCTTGTAAAAGTCCATTATGTCAGCCAGCTCCATGGCGGAGACAAAGTATGCGAAATGAAAGAGTCCTCCTTCTTCCAGGGCCAATGCGGCATTAAACATCCCCAGATCACTGGTTTGCTTGCTGTTAACAGGCCCTGATTGGCTCCCATTGGAGGTATGCACGGAAACCTTCTAGTATTATTTGAAAATGAAAGATGTAATTTTCCTTGTGCTCTATGTCCAAATAAGATGCAAATAACGAGATAGCAGAGAGATCCAAGAAGGAGGTCTTGAAGCACTCATTTGCAGGGCTGGAAACTGGGGTGAAGGGTAGCCTGGGAATAGCCGCAGCTCCAATGGGAAGAGTGCACCTATGCGAATTGAGTTGCCTTCCTTTTTGTTTCATTAGGCTGAAAAAATTAAAGTGCATACAAATTCTCAAAGTTAAGAGGCTCTCTCCTTGAAGCCCAAAGAAATCCACAATGAGATATGCCACATGAAAAGAATGTTTGCCTTGAATATAATGAAGCTGAGTGTTTATTCACTGGAGAACTATTTTAAAGTTGCAGCTGTGGTAATTAATTTTTAAATGATTTGGCTTTTTTGATGCACCTCCCACCCCCAATATTTACTACAATTAGCAACAACGCAATAAATTTGATGAAGCACCACACCTGGTAAGCATCTGAGTCATGAATGACATGTTCAGAGAGGATGTGTTTCCTGCAGGCAATGACTGCTTCTTGACTATTAGGGGAATGGAGCTGTCCAGGTGAGGGGGTATGTTAACAAAATGTGATCCAGAGAGCCACCAAACCTGATGGTATCAGCACCAGCTCAATTTCTCATGATGTGTCAATTTAAGGTATGTTCTTTTTAGAAAACATGCTGGCTTACTGAGCTCTCGGTGTTGTTCTCCTAATACGTTGAGGACCATCTGCCTGATTCTGGAGAAATTTGAATGATCCACACCAGCCTGTGAGTTTTTAGGTGCACCTGTTAAGTACTTACCTTTTTCTCTGAGATTTCTGAACCGAGGTTACTTGTAGAATCTAGGGCTCTCCTTCCTGTAAATAATAAACTGGCACATGAGAAGGAAGGGGATATATGTATTAATTCTAGCAGAACACATGTGAAAACTGGCTTGTAATTTCATAAGAAACAGTCCATACTCCTCCGGCTGTGGCACTGTAAGTCATTTTCCTCATTCATGTCAACTTTCTTCATCACAAAGCAAACCTTATCCTGGACACTGTGCTTCTCCTGCGTTCTGTATGGGGCTCTAGTTCTAGGACACCTGCCTGCAGCTGCTTATCAAACCAGTGTCTGGCAATTTCTGGTGCTAAATCACTAGGTTTTCTCTCATCTGTGTCACGGTCAGCCTTCAATTAGGCCAGCCATGGTCTGCAATGGACAGTAACCACTGTACGCTTCTGGCTCGCCATGAATCAGGGCCCAGAGCAATGAAAGTTGCATCATGAAGTAAGGGAAAGCGTTCTTTGTAGTCTGCTCATATCCAAAAATCTTTAAACAGTAAGGCTATCTCCCAGGACACCTAAGCCACATAGCCCAAGGAAGGTCCACCCACTTTTGCATTATATCAAGTGACATATATAGCAAGTCAATTCTCCAGTAAGCTTTTCTCCTGTGGAGGTAAGAATGACTTTTAACCCAAGGCGTTTTCTTCTTTCCACTCTTCCCATTGGCTTTGTTTCTATACCTGTGCCTGCTTAGGTTGTTTTTTTTTTCTCTTTCTATCACTTAGAGTCTTGCTCTGAACAAAAGCTTTGAACACACTAATTTGTTCTGTTAGCCAGGCAGCAGACCTACTTATGTAGTAGGATGTATGATGCATTTTCTCTAGACCTTGTGATACTTTTCAAGTCAATATGAATTTCTGATATACCAAAGTAGTGACTGAGAGGAAGCAACACCCTGCTCATTTTTCCTCTCTTTAGGCCCATGAAATAGGAAAATGTGCATACTGAGTGCTAGTCCAAAAAACTAACAGATGCAGTGTTGTTTTTTCTTTTTTTTTTTTTTAATTTTTGACAGGCAGAGTGGATAGTGAGAGAGAGACAGAGAGAAAGGTCTTCCTTTGCCGTTGGTTCACCCTCCAATGGCCGCCGCGGGAAGCACGCTGCGGCCAGCGTACTGCGCTGATCCAAAGGCAGGATCCAGGTGCTTCTCCTGGTCTCCCATGGGGTGCAGGGTCCAAGCACTTGGGCCATCCTCCACTGCACTCCCTGGCCATAGTAGAGGGCTGGCCTAGAAGAGGGACAACCGGGACAGAATCCGGTGCCCCGACTGGGACTAGAACCCAGTGTGCCGGCGCCGCAGGTGGAGGATTAGCCTATTGAGCCCTGGCATCGGCCCCAGAAACAGTTTTATAAGAAGCTCCATGTTACCTTCTGTAATTTCTCACTCAAGAGAACAGGAAGTATCTGCAGAAGACTAATTCTATCTACTCTTATTGGGAGTCTGGTCTTTATGTGCGGGTGTAAAACACTGAGACAAACAAAATACACAAGTATATCTGTTTGCCTAAATATTTGTATGTCTGTCTTTCAGGGTAGTTTGTGCTCCTTGAAGACAAAGCTACCATCATATTTGTAACCTGACTGGTCACACCTATCAAAGCATTGCAAGCCAATATATGTTTATCAAATGGACATCTTTTGCATGAATTTTCTTTGTAGAGAGAAAGCATTTGCTAAGCTCAAGTCTTCAGGCCTAGTGCTTTGGAAGTAGATTTCATTAGGCAGACACAAAGCCCTGATAGTCATATTCCATGTTCACTACTGTGTCACTCTACTTCTGGACACTGGATAGAGAGTTTTGATTTCTTAGTGAACAACTGCTTGCTTTTCAAATGTATTTCCTTCATCCTTTTGTCTTTCCTTATTCCACTTCAACTTTTCAAAAAGAAGCTAACCATTTTTCCTAAGGAATAGGTTTTGTATAATTGCTTTAGCGACAAAAACACCTGTTATTATTCCCGAAACAATCCATTTCCCATGCTACAGCCACGCTTCCTCTTAGTCAATGTATTCAATATAGCAGCTGCTTTCCCTGCTACCCCTTGGCAAAAGTGTGCCAACGTTCTGTGCCACTTACCTGGCAACATTTGTTCACACAAATAGTGTTAGATTTCATCGAAGTCTTGCCAATACCTCCCTGGTGCCAGATTTGTAATCTTGTATTATTTGGGGGCTACTCTAGATAGTTCCAAAGGGGACAAGAATAAAGAAGTTTTCTTGTTCTTACAAAGAATAACTCTCTATTAACAAAGAATGTGGCAGAATTAACTCTCAGTTGCTGAGTACAGTTTGCACCTTTGGGAAATTTTATACCAACAAAGTTTAAGTTTGCCTAAAATTGTCTGAACCTTTTTCTATAATCCAAGGAAATTTGCTTAAATGAGTCTCTAATACAACATAGTTTCATGAAGTATTGTTTATTATGAACACTTGCTTGATGTTGCAGCTGTTAGAAAGATGTGGTACTAATATTTCTGAGTGTTCACTTTGCATCAAGCTTTCTACATGATTTATTATTCACATGCCTGTGCTATTTAATTACTGCTTATGATTGCTTTGGCAAGTTTTGTCCAAATTTTACAAATGAGGAAACTGAGCACACGGAGGCCAAGCATGTTCACAGAGAGAGAAGGAGGCTTTCTTCCTATCGCCATTAAGCTTCTGCTGTCCCCTCACCGGAAGTCTCAGGAAATTGCGGGTGAAAGTAAGCTGTGTAAAAACATAAAACTGCAGCAAGTTGACATCTCCATATGAGCAAAACCTCAGCTGAGATAGACCAAATGTGGCAAGACCACATATCAACAAATCAATCAGCCAGAGCATCTTCCTAATTGGCCATAAAATTGATCTACCTGAAACTCAGAAAGGAAAAATCTTTGCTATAAGGTTGAATGGTAAGAGTATACCTAGAATAAAACCTGTAAGGAAAGAGTGGTGACATTCTACATCTACTTTTAATAAAATCCATGTTGGTGTAGATTTCCAATCATTGCTTGTGTTTGAATGTCAACCTTACACAGGGTGGTCCATTCTTTGTAATATAAGCATCAACATTATGATACTAACAATAGCAGCTAGCATCCATTGGCTACTCATTATGCATTAATACCTTATTTGGATTACTTTGTTTCTCCCCAAAGCCCTACAGGTGGGCAAGATTCTTATGCTTGTGTCTCCTGTGTGATAGTAATACTGAGGCTCAGAACGTCAAATGATTGCTTGCAGCCAGTAAACATGAAAGTAGAGGTGCAGTCTCTGACTGATACAGAGCCTATATTCCTTGCTACTAGGTAGTATATTCCATGGTGGATTCCTGAGTTGAAGTCCTCCATACCCATGGCTTCAGCCATCCCCTATGCTGATGTACTGACCACATCATTGCCCAGAGATGTTCTGCTAAAGGACAAACTTGGTATCCACATCCTTGATGATTCTTCCTTCACTGTCAAATCAGGACTCTTAGTCCTTTCTACAAGCCTGCTGTCCATTATGTTGTCTCCTGATAAATGACATCGTTTGTTGAATTTCCTGAGCATAAGGTCTAGAAGTAATGCCAATCCCCTCTTTCCCACTCTGACATTCAAAGAGATCTCCAGCATGTTGTTAAATATTTTTCTGCATTCAACCTCATATCTGTCTCTCCCATCACATCTCACTCTCCAATCCTGAAATTACATCTTCCCCCTTAATGATGTGTGACCTCCTATAGGCCTATGCTTCCATCCTAGGTCTGCACTGGAACTGGAGTTGTTTGTCTAAGACATTCTGATGACATTCTCTACAGTGGAAATTTATTCCATGGCTCCCATTTTTTTCAAGATCGTTTTAATCCAGCACATAAACCCTTCATGAAAGTCTTTACTGGAATAATTATCTTCCTATTTCTCCCTGGTGCTAGACAGCAAGCCCACAGAGGCAGCAACCATGGCTTGTGAATGCTGACATTGGTGCCTGGCAAAAAGAGGGTGTTCAACAAACAGTAATAAATAAATGAGTCTGTTCTTAGTAAAAGATTCTATCATAACTGGTTACCAGCAAAAAGTTAGGGTCTGCAGTGCTAAAAAAAAAAAAAAAAAAAAAAAAACAAAAAAAAAAAAAACTAATTCTGGTTGTAGAGGCCAAACAGAATATTTTTTGTAACATATTATTTTCTGAAATTGTTTGCAAATTAGCAATTAATCTATTAATACAAACAAACTTATCATTGCTCATACTCCAGGAAGCCATTTTTTTTAGCAAGTGAAATTAACTTCAAGGCTCATGTCTGCATTTGAAGTAGAGTAGCTTTTGTATTATTCAAGTAAAAAACAAGGGTTTAGTTTGTCTTTTTGGGTTATCATTTGCTGAGACAGTTACAAGTATCTCTGCTCTGCAGATACAAGGGTTGCTTGTTCGAGGTAGGATTTGGAGTGTGAATAGAGAACAGCTTTGGACAATTTAATTTAACTGACTTAAATTTGAGCACTGGTCGACTCTCTGCACAGACATTCCCAAAGCTATTCTTAAGAGGCATCACAAATCTAATAGCAAAAGGATTTGCTGATGAGAAACATCTGCCCTAGAACCTAGTGAGGAGTGCATAGAGTCGTACCTTCCATGCTGTCATCTTATATGGGTTTCCCCTACTAATCTGTGTACCCAAAAAACCCTGAAATATCCCCCTCCCAGTTTCATCCTGAGCTTTCCCAATACCTTCTCTCCTTGGCAGAATCAACAATATTGCCTAGTTATTGGAAAGGACAAAGAGGCTATTGAACATAATGCTGTTAACCCTCACCCACCATTGCCCTAAGACCTGAAGGCTGGGTCTCTTTGGAAGCAAGTTTAGAAAAGGCCTTAAGGAGAGCTTGTATTTCTTATGAGCTGTTTAAACACATAAAGTGTTTTCAAAGAAATAAAACCCTACTTGAGAAAGTTTGTGAGAAAAAAAGTAAAAGTAAAAGGTAAATTTATTCTGGTGCAAAAGTTTTTTGGAAATCCACACATGCTTTTAATTGTATGTGTTTGTCATGAATTTTTGAAAATCCCTCATTTGCATGAATTTCATTTTATTTTACACTAACGTACACTGATCATTTAATGATGTTTTCCATGAAGTGCTGGATATACTCTCATATGAATGAAATGTGGCTTATGATTTTTTGATGAGGATTTTTGAAAAAAAGAAATTCAGCTCACATACTCATCTAGCAACATATATAGTGCAGCCCACAATCACATATATTGGCATTGAGTGTTGGCCGTTATTAAAACCTTCCAGTGCTAGGCAAGAAAGCAACATAGGTGAGTCCGTAAAGAGTGTTAGAGTCAAATACCAGATTGAAAGTTAAGTTCATGTTTTCTGAGTAAAATGGAAGATTTAGAGTGCACAAGGATAGAAGAATGAGGAAATATTAATAAGGAGATAAATTATGCAGTGAAGGGGTTCTGAGCTAGCTGCAGCTATTGAAGAAGATCTATCTTGTTACCACAGAAAAAGGAGTGTTCTCTCTCTCTTTCTGTCTCTGTCTCTCTTTCTCTCCCTGGTGATGCATATTCTACACTCCTGCTCTCTTGGTGGGAAAAATCTAATTCTATTGTGTGCTTAGGCATGTGGTGTTTATGGGAAAAGTTGTATGTGTGGGTGTGCACTTAACTACTCAGGAGGGGTCTAAAGTATGATTCAAATTGCAGAATGCTTTCCTACTTCTGAATCCCAAGAAACCAAAACAATCAACTGCATGAATCGACTTAGAAGCCCAGAAAAGCAACAGGATATTTACATACTATAAAAGTGAGACATATTTTTGCATATTTGTCTTGAATTATTTAAGATGTGCTTGCTATCCCCTAAGCAGATGAGCTGATCTCTCTTCTGAACAGGCAGTTGCCTTTTAAAGAGGGATATGAAGCAAATTTGATTAAAAAGAAACAAAAAGTAATCAATAAGTTTTCAATCTGACAGTTTTCCTTCTCTCTTCACCTTCAATGTTGGAGACAATAGTACAGTGCTTATTAAGTTATATTGTATAGGAATTACACTGTAACTAAGAAATATTTAAAAGTTAACTTTATAACTTAATATTGGTTGTCTAAAATACACACAGTTTCATAACCACTTTATAATCATTTATTAGGTATAATGTTCAGGTTTCTGTTGCGTTTTGGAAAACTTCAGATTTCCAGTTGCTAGTGAATTAGAGCCTGAAGTACTGCAGTGTACAACTACTTGGAGGCCAGTTCTACAATAATCCTTGGCTTCCATGTTGGCCTGTTGCTCTGAGATGAGCAACTGGACAGTACAAAGGGACAGAGACAGAGAGAGTCTACCCTCAGTCATGGCCCCAGTTTCAGGTTTTGCATTTGTCTGGGTGGGTGAGGATTTCTTCTCTGTCCTGTTTGTAAGAGAATCTGGTGATTTAACATAGGCATGAAGAAACTGGGATGCCATTGATGGGAGTTGCTTCATAAATTTGGCGCCCGCTAGTACTATTTTCTGAGTCCAGGGATTTGGCTAATTATCTTACTTCATGGTGGGTGGTATCCCTTTGCCAAATTGTTCTCTTGAGACTACAACTGCCTCAGGTTTTCCAGCTAATGGTCTACAATTTTTAGACTAATTGATTTATATTTGTAATACTTCTTTGTTTTATGTAGAAACTATTGGTCTTAGCACTGAAGGACTATTGTAGCCTTGGAGATTTATATTTTTGGACTAACTGAATTAGATTTGTAGTAATTTCTTTAGTTTATGTACAAACTCTCATTATTAACCACTGAAGAATCACTGTAGCATTGCAGATTCCCCCTTAGAAGCTAATTTCTCCACTTTGCAAGTTTCTCGGAAGAGTGTAAGCTTCATGAGGGGGAAGTGTGTATGTTTTTCTAGCTTTTGTTCTTCCCTCATGGTCTAACACACTGTATTCCCTACAAGGACTCAGTAAGTGTTTTTTGAATGGAATTCTGCATATATGTCCTTGCTGCTGATGGAACTTACAAATGTGAAATTGTCTGCAATTATGGAAGAAAAGCAGAAAAAATGATAGTCTGGCAACCTTTGTTCTATTTCAGTCTTTGCTGCTTACTAGCAAAATGATCTTGAGAAAACCACATAGCCCCTCTAAACTTCAACCTTTCCCATTGTAAATTGGAAATATTAGAAGGTGCTGGTCTTGGCTTACTGTGCCATTGCGACAATAAAGGAGAAAAGATGTATAGTCCCTAAAGTTCTCTACTAAAGGAATACAACGTGTAATCAGAACTACATTTCTCTCATAGTGAGGAAGATAAGACTGTCTTTGGACTCACTTTCTTCACCTGTGTTACTTTCTTGTATCTAAGTTTTCTTCAAGATTTAAGCATCTGATTTAAAGTTGTAGTTTCAGCTGGTGCTGCGGCTCACTTGGCTAATCCTCCGCCTGCGGCGCTGGCACCCTGGGTTCTAGTCCTGGTTGGGGTGCTGGATTCTGTCCTGGTTGCTCCTCTTCCAGTCCAGCTCTCTGCTGTGGCCCGGGAAGGCAGTGAAGGATGGCCCAAGTGCTTGGGCCCTGCACCCCATGGGAGACCAGGATAAGCACCTGGCTCCTGGCTTCAGATAGGCGCAGTGCACCGGCCGCAGCATGCCAGCTGCAGCGGCCATTTGGGAGGTGAACCAACGGAAAAAGGAAGACCTTTCTCTCTGTCTCTCTCTCTCTCTGTGTAACTCTGCCTGTCAAAAAAATGTTGTAGTTTCTTGATTTGTATAAATGAGTGGTCATGAACTGTACAGTGGTTTATGAATTCAAATGTCATTAAATATTTTGTCATAACTATGCATAAGCACTAGATGTGAAGAAACTAAACCAAAAAGGAAGATCACGTAATGCACAGGTGTTTTTGTTCTATGCTAGTGAGTGCCTACCTTCTGCATTCATGGCACAGAGGTTCTTACCTAAGGGGCTAAGATTCTACAAGATCCGAATTGCAACACAATAGTGGTTTCTACTTGCCTAAAGAACTTTTTTCTTTACAGCTGTTTGTGTCAACACTGGGAGACATGTCCATCTTCCACTGTCCCACACAAATGCCTTTCTCTAAGAAGTCTCCTTGGACCAACCCATCCATAGCATGTTCAGAGCACTGCCCACTTTGTATGCATACCTTGTGTCCTGCAAGGAGATTTCTCCTACCTCATCTAATGATTCACTGCCCCCTTTGGTTTTTCTTGCCTACTTCCCTTTATCTGACTTGCTTTTTAGGGCATGACTTTATCACCCTTGTCACATGATGGTCCCCAATAAGGTTCAATGGTTAGGTGGATGAAGGAAATGAGGAAATGGCAAAGAATAAATAAAAACAGAATCTCAAAGGCAGATTGGGGAGATGTTATAGAAAAACCTTATACTGTGTGCTCTCCAGATAGCTAGATTGAGGATATGTGGTGGACGCCAAGTCACAATGGCTCATCTAGACATGCCATGACCAACAAGGCTTTCAAAGGCAATTAGACATCTCGATAGGAGAAGGTCGTTAGGACAAGATGATTTATGTTACGTAATGTATACTTCTACCCTATGTGTACCCTATTTGAACAATAGTTCCATATGTGATTTAATGTATATTTCTGCTCTAGGCAATGACAACATGAACCCAACCAGAGAAGCAGAAGTGTCTTCAGAAAAAGGTTCATCCTGTTGATTAAGAGCAACAGAGTTGTGAGCCGAGACACTGATTGATGAGCTCTGATTCTCTCCAAATCTGTGGCTTAAGACAAGTTACTGAAAGTTTCCCAGCCTTGTTTGCTTAATTTTAAAATCTGGCTGAAAATAATGGTGGCCACCTCAAAGCGTCGTGAAATTCAAGTTATATAAACCACTTAAAACATTTAGCACCGAGGCATGGCAGAAAAAAAATGGCAGAAACCAACAAATGTTTAATTTTGTGCATTTGAAACATGGAAAACCCCATGAGAATCGGGATGTAGTAGCAATGTCTTGAGACCTTGGGTGTCTGCTGTGGGAAACTTGGATAATATGCTTCTTTATTTATTCAAAATATCTTATTTATGAATATCACAAAGCACTGAATTTGGTTCCATGAGATACACAAATAAGACATCATCCCTGGGTTTCAGTGTCCTGCAATTGAGTAAAATAAGACAAATTTGTGTATTTTATATATGCAGTGAGGTTTAACAACAACCATATTGTAAACTAAGAGTTAGAAAAAAGGAGCTGGAGTGAGAGGCCATAACATGTACTGACTCCTCGACCTCTCTTGGTTGCTCTCTGGCTGAGGGTCAGTCTTACAAACTCTCTGGCCTGGGTTTCCTCACATAGAAAGTAAAAACCTGGGCCTGAAGATTAAACTCATTTGAATATTGATGCTATTCAGGCTGATACTGAAGGCACAAGAAATGATTTATGGAGAGAAAATATATCTTGGCTTGGTCTTGAAAGATGAGTAGGATTTCTCTAGCCAGGGAATAAAAAAGGAGGGATCTTACGAGATACAGGAAAAATTCTGCAAGTTGAACCATGAAAGAACTTATTTGTGGTTGTCTATGCAACCAGAATCAAAGGCTGTCTATAGTCAGTAGTTTCCTTTTCAAACTGAGCTGAATTTTGTGGACAATCTCTCCTATAACAAGAGCTGGCCTAGGCTTTCCTCATGCATTTCCTAATTTAATCAGTCAGCAATGTGGTGGGATAGGTATCATTATAAGTGAGGCATGGGTATTCATGCAGCAGACCACAGAGTCATACAAATAACTGAAAAGGGTGAAGTAAAGTGTTGTGAGAAAAACACATGTCTGTGTCCATCTCTGGCCTGCAGCCTCCAGTTGTCAGCTTTTGGTATGTGGAAACTCACGTTCAGAGCAACTAAGGGACATATAAAGAGTGACTATACAACATACTAGGATACAATTCCTTTTCTGAATTAAGTCTGGTGTCCTTTGCGATTTGTGATCTTCCTACTAGGACAATGGAAAGCAAGACCTCAGAAGCGGAGCAATGCTCAGATTTTAAAAATTTGGATTGTATTCAGTGACTAGCCTAAGACTTAGAGCAGGATTTTGAAAGAATAAGTTATGCTGACCTACGGGCTTATTTCAGAGGTGTGGGAACATGGCTGAGATGGCACAAATTAGGAGTGGGGCATTAAGGATGGAAATGGAAAAATTAATCCAAAATGGAACAAGAATTATTGGAATGTAAAGAACATGATTTGCTATTGACAGAGCTAAAGAGACAAATTAATCAGCAATGATTGCCACCTGACCTAGAGAGATCTCAGTTACGTTATCCTCTGTGTCTTATTTGAAAAAAACTTGAATGTACAGAAAGCACTTGAAACCAGGGGGATGATTCAAAAAACATTAACATCCCATCCCATGGAGGAATTGCTGCTTTTGTGGCACAACTCATTAGATCACAAGTTAACTCAGAGATTTCTCTTCCTTGCCTGAAGGGAGACCCATTCATGAATTAGAAATTGTTTTGCCATTAAGATAGACTGGACCTCCAAGTTTTAATACCGAGAAAATAAATCCATTCAAGCATAGTAAAAATCTCAGTTAGTAGGTGAGCATAACTTTCTGTGAAGGATTTAGCTAGATTACTAGCTAAATTTCCCTGTTTTAATGGAATCTTGTTTACAATTGCTTATCTGCCACTACACTGAATATACATTTGCCCCTCGTAAGTACAAATGGATCCTTTTTTGTTCTGTACAGTAGAGGTTCACAAATGCTGCCTTGTATTTGAAACTGGAAGATCTGATGTAGTACAAATACAGATGCCCAAGATATATCTGCCATGGCTAATTTAATGCATTTTGAACCTTCATAATGAAAGGGAAACATGATAAACCAGAATAAATTATACTTACCATAAATATTGTAGATAGAGGTAAACTGAGACTATAAACGGGCCAACTATTTTTGTTAATTCCAAATAGTGTCAATTAAATACAGTGTTAGACAAATACTGACAAAATTGAAATGGTCAGTGTAGATTTTAGCTCAATTTGAAGAATATTTGTCTAAGTTTCCCTTTAATTAAAAAGTAAAACCTTTAAAGTTTGTTGGAAAGAAGACAATTGTGTCCTTACCTAAGGGGACTCTCAGTTAGAAGTGGTTGATGTGTGATAAAATTCTAATGAAGCAGAGCAATACTGAAAGTAATAAATGTGTATTATAGACCATGCAGTTATAGCTAATCAATCACAGTCTTTAAAAGCTGTGTATTCTAGAATCACGTTCCATGTAATTTAGACTTCTCCTATTCCTTGCAATTCCTGAAAGTCCAGAAAACATGAAAAAAAATAGTGTAACATAGGGAATTATACCCACTTCTACAAAACGTGATAAATCAATGCACAGTTGTTTGTCTAGATGTTAACAGAAATCACTTTAACCATTTTTAAATTATGGAGCTGTTCTAAGATTAATTTTTTTTTCAGTTTGAGTTTGTAGAGTTTCTTGTTCTTGTTCTTCTCTCTCTCTCTCAACACCTTTCGTTCTCTGTGCTGCTCTTTGACTTGAAAAAATAGTAATCTAAGACACAGTTCTGATGTCCAGAATAATTGTGGCCATTAGAAAGATTGGAATGGGTGTGCAATGTGACTGCTTTTCTGATTTCATAACTGCAAGGTGATTTGCTAATCATGGAGTGTGTCTGTGTGCACACATGAGCTTGCTGTCAAGTCAGCAGGCCTGATGGGTCCAGAAACCCTGCTTCACAGGTGGTTTACAATCTGGGAATCAATCTTCTATGCCATTAAATTTGATTTGGTTATAACGTGAAATGAAACTCACGTATATATATTTAATATATATAAACATATATGCATATAAATACATATATAAATATATATGTTTAAAGCCAGAGTTGAGTTAGATAGACTTGAATTTTAAGTTAATATTTACCCACTCATGCCAACCCAGAATATGTCTTTTTGCTTTTAAAAGATTGCTAAGAATCTCCCCAAGCTTTACACAATTCACCTTATTTGTATTTTTTTTCTCATATGGGCATATGAAACAGTCAATACCCACAAGCCATTTTTATCAGAGTAAGAAACACAAACTTTGGATGTGATTTTAATCTGATGCATGTGGAAAAGGGACCCCCCAGCAGAAACTTAGTGCCAACTTTTATTTACTTTTGCCTGAAATCCTGAACAAGGTGGGTCGTTTTCTTCTCTAACAGCTTCAGTTCACATTTTTTCCTTTCTTTAAAATTGCCGAGGCTTGGCTGTTGCAATTTGGTGTTGCTCAACCCTTCTGTTCTAGCAACGACTCCCGAGGGTGGAGGGGAGCTTCCTAAAGTTCTGAAGGAGAAAATTTAATCAGCGAAGTAATCATGTCTGTGGAGATGGAAGAAAGGAGTCGAGGGTGAATGAAAAAACAGCTGTGGACCACCAAAAATGTCAACTGGAATTGGAAGGAGATAGACCTACGTTTTAGAGGCATAGCTTTAAAGGGAAAATGAATCAGAAAAGAGTTCTGAAGTACCAGAATGCGCTGCCTAATAACTTTAAATAGTCCATTGAGTCTTCCGGGATTTTTTTTGTTCTTCTTCAAGAATAATCTGCTTACATCGTTAAGACCGCAGCTAAGCTCAGTAACACAAATTACCAGATGTTGTATCCCCTAGTTTTTCCATCAAAAGACCAACCACCAAGCTTGTTGAAAGAGAAAGGTCATTGTCCCTCCCTGGCTATGAAACTATTTTTGCAACTCCTAACAAATGAAATGAGAATACCTTTCAGCTGTAGAAGGAACCTATCTCCCGCTCCTTCGAAGTCTCCCTGTTTGGCTTTGTTATTTTCTAATAATGCACTCATGTGTAAGCTAATAATGTGAACAGAGGGAAAATGAAGAGACTTAAAAAAAAAAAAAAAAGGAAAAAAAGCAGAATGAATTAGGGCAATTGAGGTCGCTCTGTTTCATTTTTGCTGGAAGGATTTTAGCCCTAGTTTTACCTTATCGCTTATTACACAATTTACGATAAAATGAGATGTGATTCCATTCTTATTGTTGTGCTATAGTCTATTGAACATGCATATATAGAATTCATTTCAGATTTAAACACTATCTTAATTATAAACTGAATAAAATGGACACTATCAGGTTCTCTAAATTGCTTTCTAACAAATAGTTTCATTTTTATCACATTTCTACCGATGACATATTGGGTATAATAATGTACAGGAAATATTCTCTTTTTACGCAGCATCTTAATTGTGCCAAAGTATTTTCCATGGAACAACTAATAGCTTGTTTCTGACCTACAAGTTTGAGAACTTTAACCGTATGCCATGCCTTGCAACATTTTTTATGATATTCTGCTTAAATTACATTTCCAGGAAATCATCATGTTTTAAATCCATCTATAAATATTTGGCATGATAAAAAACTTCCAAGTACATCACATAGAACTTTCGCTTTTTAATAAATAATGTGCTTGTTCGTATTCAGTATCCTTATACACACAATTTTGCAACAAAATCATCCATCAAGTCAAAAATATTGAAGGAAATATTTTAATTGTCACTAGAAATGAAATACATGCAAATGTAACTTTTAAAGAAAACATGTATGTACTGGAACCTAAGAGTTTAGTCTTAAATTTCTATTTACTTGCTACAAATTGTGAAAATTGCTTAAAAAAATCATGTTCATGCTTAAACATGTAGTAGTCTTAAATATAGTATAATTAATACAGTCCTTCAGAGTAATTCTGAGCTAATAATGTAGGTTCTAACAGTCAGAACTTGAAGCTGTATATTATTGGAAAATGATGATTTACATCAGCATGATATTTTAAATATTAAAGACTAATCATTTTGAGAAAACTTGATCTTAGAAATGGTAGAGAGCACACAATTTTGTAATTAAGGGGAGATTCTATTATGTACAGCAGTTGTTGAATAATGTCTAACTTAAAATCAGTTAAGTGTAATTTTTGCATGTCAGATAAGTAACTATTTCATAGGCAAAATAATGAGCACTTTGATTCTAATGTGCTAACCTGACCAAACTGTCTCATTTACTTAGTAGACTGCTATATTTTAGAATAGTACTTGAAGAAAATGGGATATTTATGTAAATAAGCACACACACTTTGGAATTTTTCCTTCTTTTAAAAGTTTACCCACAGCATCTGAATGGCCAACCTGGCCAGCTGGTCCTGTAGAACAGAGCCGTGTGTTTTCTGAAGTTTGCACCTAAACCATTTAATTATCTGGAGTCCTGTAGGACCCAAGGGCCACTGCTGTCCACCAAAGTCCTCTTGCAGATACTTTTTTTTAATAGTACAAAGGAAAGTCCATTTATTTCTCTCCCTCTCTTCCTTCTACTTTAAGCAAGAGATTGCCCAATGCAGGCGCACACACATACACACACAAATACAATTTTTAGTCATTTTTTTCCATTTAAATGATTTGCTATCACAGTTCCTCCATCTTTTATCTCTAAAATAGTTTCAACCCTGTTAATGTGTGCATGTACTTTTTTCTTATCAGCCTCTCAGCAGCATTTGTGATTCATAGCAGCCATCAAAGTGATAATAAACTCATTCACAATACTAACAAACATGGGGCTCCCGGTTATTTACGAGGCAAATGCACTGCAAGGCTGGGCTGCTGAACAGGGGAGAATCAAGATGGTGTTGATTGATAAATTGACAGGTTAATTTACAAGTGGATAATAGGAGTTAGACCCAGAGGGAGAGAAGGGAGATCTGAATTCTAGCTTGGTTGCACTGCCATCTGTCTTATGCCCAGAAATCTGCAGGGCTGCTGGCTGGCAGGACCCAATACATACACACTCTCAGAACTTAGAGACAAAGACCTCCATTCACTGCGTTTGATGGGTTAGTTGCCTTGGTTCTTCACACAATTGACCTTCAATATGTCACAAACAGTGCTGCATCATAGTGTTTTTTCTGAGTACCACTTAGAACCTGATTTTGAATAAGATGTTCTGTCAGTTTTGCAAAATTACTAACAAACAAAATGGTTTTCAAGACCGTATTTCATAAGTATTAATTGTCATTTGATGGTTGATGGTTGAGATGTATTTTTTTTTCAAGTTTCTGAGGCTGCTGTTATGTCCTTGTTCTAGAGTACACACTCCCACCCCTCCCAAAACAGTAGAGGTCTTGCACTCACACCTTTCCTTTTCTCTCTCTTTCTTTCTCTCTCTCTCTCTCTTTCTTTTCTTCTTTCTTTCCTTCCTTCTTTCTTTCTTTCTTTTTCTTTTTTTCTAGATATTTACAATTGTCTGGTCTAACAGTTTACAAGGTAGAGTAAAACAAATTGTATGTAGCTGCTAAGAGCTACATTTATGTCACATTTTCTCCTAGAATTGTATTATTACATTTTAGAATTTAAAAAATAAGTTTACAAGGCATTTTAGAAAATGAAATATTAGTATATTTGTCTACTTTTCTTTTCAAATGAAATATTTTATCCTACAGCTCAGCTGTTTGTGTTATGCTTGGTAGGCCAAAACCAGAAATAGTTTGCTTTTTAAAATCTTACAGGGTTGGTATGATACTAGTATTTCTTGGGAAGTTGTTAGGATACTGTTTCTTCATTGGGCTACTGTTGCTGTGAGAGAGCACGGTGGTAACTACTGCCACTTTGGAAAGAGCCTGGTCTTTGGACTTGTGTGGCATGAGCTGGCTGGGGACTGATTGCGAAAAACGGTGGCCCTGCCCAGCACCTCTTCAGCAGCGGCCCTGGCTCTCACTTGTCAGCACCCACAGTCACAGGGGGACCCTGTGACTACATCGTAGGTGAACATGCTCCGAGATGCCTGCCCACCAAAGGTGAAAACTTGGTAGATTTGAACAAATACTGGGGTATTGGACACATTTTCAAGGGCAGTTGGAAAAGACACAGGGGAGTGTGTCTGCTCAGCTTCTGTAACTCACTACAAAAGGCCAAACAAACAGTGTGTTTAAACAAATTGTCTCCTATGAATCAAAGCGTTAAAATCAACTATTTTAAAACTATGCTTTTAGTTGAATAGCATGATAAAACGCATGGAAAATACCTGCTCAAGAATGAATTTCTGAAAATAAAAACAAGTAACTTTGCATGCATGGAATTTTATGATGCCACAAGGTTAAAAATGTCCCCTTGAAGGGTAACTATCCTTTGAAAAGTAAATGCATTTATGTGTGAATGGGAGGTTGAATGGCTTCTGCTGCTTTGTTTAAACATAGACAATCAACTTTGCAATTATTTTGGCAAGTGATGTATTATTCAACAATGACCCCCCAAATTTTTAAGGTTGCTAATTTTTCTTGATGTGATAACTGTTTTATTAAAAAGGATGCTTGTTGTGAAGAAAAGCATTTAAAGTTTGAAACTTTAAAACCTACAGAGTTAACTTGAATTGTTTCTTCAGACTATGAAGCAAGGAATGCTGTTTTCTGAGGACTACTTACACTTTGAATTGTATATTATTATTCTTTTAAAGATAGTGATCACCAAAGTATTATCACATAAAGTAGACAAATAATTGATTGACAGTAAATAGAAATGTATGCTTTTATACCCCATTTCTATAGAGAATCTGACGGAAGAAAAATGTGCTCAGAATTCAGACTAATCTCAGTCTTCTGTCTGTAAATTCTAATGGTAAAACTTTTCGAATTATGGAGGCATCATTTCTGCTTTCATTACTTAAAATAACTAAGTTTCTAGAGATTTATTTTCTGTTAATATTTTTAAAAGCTCATGATCCTACTAAAATGTAGCAGTCCTTCTTTCAATCAGAAGCATCTTCATACAGAAGAAAATAAAGACTCAATGTAGAAATGGGCAAGTACTGACCATTTCATGGGCTTATAATTTTGAATTCTTTGTAACAAGGCACTCTCCCTCTATGCAAGCCATAGACAGATTTTCTGCCTTTTTCTCTCTGTGGGTACTAAAAGAAATTCTGAAGCAGAGAAAAAAAGCCAACAGAAAACAAAAAAGATATCAGATCTAATATCCCACCCAATTCTGAGTTAAGCCAGTGACAGGTATGTTTCGAAGCAAGACTATTTAGACACATTGATTTTTCTTGTCACTTTCTTCTTATTTCATATGTCACATCAAGGCTTGGAAATTAGATGAATGTAAGAAGGGGCTGCTGATCATTGTTCCTCAGGAGGAATTTTCAAAGTCGGCTGGCTCTGCTTGATGAAAGTGGCCCTGCTTAGAGCTCCCCTCTGCCTACAGGGAAGTTTAGGCGAACTCAACTTTACCACTTCACTCATCTAACCAGCATTCTTCGTTGTCAAGGAGGCAGCTATTTAACTGAAGTCTGGTAAATCTCAAAAGTAAAGTGTTAAGGGGAAAAGAAGCTTAAATCATCTTTCCCCCCTCTCACTTCAAAGTCCTTTTAAATGAACATGCAACTCCAATTCTGGTAAACAAATTTTAGGAAGTAACTCATGCAGGTAATGTTTTCTTCAGTTACAAGATGCCAGGATAACATGTTGACATCCAGTCTTTGTGTTCTGAAGAGTTTGTAATAATAAATAGAAATCAATGCTGGAGACTGAAGGGTGCATCAATTATATTTCTTTTATCTCAAAGACACTTTCCCTGTCGAGTCCATCTGTCCTCATGAATTTTGTTTCACGTTGGAAAGTGTACTGTAGTTTAATTGGCAACACCGAGACTGAGTGCTGACTGAGCCTAAATTATATTTGACAGAAATAAAAATGGCTGTATTTTATGGGAACTCTAAAATATTATCATGGTCCTTGAGTTTGAATAGGGTGATTTCTTTGTGTGGTTCATCTTTGAAAAGGAATTTCAAAACAGATACGAACAAAAAGTTAAGAAAAATGCCATAGCGCTCTTTGGTCCAGAAAAAAGTTTCTTTAAAAAGTCCACAGTAATTGAAAAATATGAAGTGTGGTAATAAATCACTTAAGTAATCAAATGCTTCACGCTGAAACTATTGAGGGAGAAAGTGGTTCGTTCCCATCCGCTGCAGAGTGGGGACATCCAACACGGAGGGTGAAGTCACGACAAAGCAGATGGAGCACGGTGAGGGCAGGTGCACTCGGATCCTGATGGACCCGCGGTGGCACTGGCCGCAGTGCTGATTGTAGAGCACTGGGTGGGTGTCTGCAGAGCAGGGCAGACTGGGGGTCCCAGCAGTGAAACAGGCAGTTCTCCCTCTAAGGGCATTTACAGTTCCTGCCCCGGCTGCGCCTAGCCAGGGCCTTCAGGAAATTTTATTTGAGTACACGGGGAGAGAGCACCCGCTAGGCTGTAATTTCTGATGATTTGAAATATGGCATCTGCAGGTCTCCTGTGTAGGATCAGTCAGAAAAACAACAACAACAACACAGGGCGCATCTTTTAAACTCCTGAATACCCAGTCATTTTTAACACAAATTTCCTCCTAACAGGATATTTTCACTTAAAAATATGTATAAGGAATTGTGTGGACATCTTTCAGCTGTGGTGTACTGGACTGCGTTGTATGTTAATTCACATATTTTAAGCTTAAATGAAATGTTTCTCCTAGTTATTTTATTTGAAATATTGAATAAAATTCATTAAAGGCAGATGGGGATAATGTATTCACATAAGTAAGCATGTATGAAAACTAAGCTTGAAGTAAAAATAATAACTGAGAGAAACCATTTTTAAAAACTGAAGTTACAAAGAATATTCTAGGGAACAGCACCTTATGATGATTTTTAAAGCTGTCCACCTGGGGATCTTCTTCCATTTCAGAGGAGGGTGCTGTGACCCAGGAAGCTGGA
Organism: Oryctolagus cuniculus; assembly: GCF_964237555.1. NCBI lineage: Eukaryota > Metazoa > Chordata > Mammalia > Lagomorpha > Leporidae > Oryctolagus > Oryctolagus cuniculus. The sequence continues at coordinate 6,896,737 of NC_091443.1, forward strand.
ATGAGTTGCCATGGGCAGATCAGACTAAACCAGTGGCCAGAATCCAACCCTGTGGATTCTCAGACTGCTTGTTTTCCCCATCAGTGTGCTGGGAACACTGGGAACTGTCCCTGTAGCGGAACACTTACAGAGGCTGCAGAGAACAGAGAAAATCAGCTTGCCACTGAGCCTTGGTTATTTGCTCACCAAGAAGAGCGACTATCCTTTATTTCTGAACATTGGAAATAATGCTTTAGAATTTTAACTACATGCTGAATTAGTGGGGAGATGCACAGATAATGCTATTATTTATGATAAATGTTGGTTTGTTCACCCATAAATAGAGCCTGGGGGGTGGGGTGGGCAGAATGCTGATTGTCGATAGCAATGACCGTGCTGGAACATAACTTTGCAGAGTTATGTATTAATTAAAGCCTACCAACTATCCTACGGACACACACACACAGACAGATTCTTCCTTGGGAGAGCCTTTTTGTCCCAAAGTATTTTTAATTTCATTATATAGGATTGGGCACAAGGTCAATATACCTGAGAAGGAAATTAAATTCTCCATCTTCCTTCTGAATTCCTGAATTCTAGTGACTCCAAATCCTCCTTGGTGAATTCTCTGATGTCTGGATCTGCCCAGAGAATTGGGCAGTGCATGTATGTGTGCGGGTGAGGAAGAGGGGTTTTGGTGGAGGGGTAGCTAGGATAGCCATGAGGCTTGGGAAAAACGCATAAGACAAGGGACGTAATACAAGGAGACATACGGAAGTTTCACACAACTTTTTAAAAAAGATTTATTTGAAAGAAAGATTTACAGAGAGGCAGAAGCAGAGAGAGAACAAGGTCTTTCATCAGCTGGTTCACTTGCCCGAATGGCTACAATAGCCAGAGCTGGGGTGATCTGAAGCCAGGAGCCAGGAGCTTCGTCCAGGTCTCCCATATGGGTACAGGGGCCCAAGACTTGGGCCATCTTCCACTGCTTTTCCAGCCCATAGCAGAGAGCTGAATCAGAAGTGGAACAGCCAGGACTCAAACCAGCATCCATATGGGATGCTGGCATGGCAGGCGGTGGCTTTACCCACTATGCCACAGTGCCAGCCCTTCATACAACTTTTTAAAATACTTTGTAGACTGATGTAAAGTTGGTGTTAGATAGGGATCATCGTCAAAACGCCTGGGACATTGGGATTAGGTAGAATGTAGTCTTACGACAAACGTGCCATTTGGGCTGCTTTGGCAAGTTGATGATGGTCTCAGGACTGCAGAAACAAATGAATCTCGTTAAGTTATCCAACTGCAGCCCAAATTATTTACCGATTTTACTTACGATGTTTCTGCTAGTTGTGCTTGGTGAAGGTGGTGATGGCAGTGGTGGTGATGATGAAGAGATTGACAGTTATATGGTGCTCGCTGTGTTCAATTCCTTTTTGTCAGTTTGTAAATGAGGACGCAGATGTTGGAGATACTGGATAAGTGGCCCATAGTCACTGATGGAGGAAAGGGTGGCAGTGCAATTCAAACCCAGGGAGTCTGGTGCAGAGAAGAAGCCTTTCCCACAACAGGCTTCTCTTTCTTGCCATGGGCGAAATGATGCATTTTTATCCTGACTGATCATAGGAGAGAACTATGCATTGCATCTGCATCGTTGTCAAGAAAATCTTCTTTTGAATTGGATAAACTCAATGCAAATAAGGTCTTGGAATTGTTCACCTGACATCCTTCCCCCCCCCTTTTTTTTTAAGATTTATTTATTTGAATGTCAGAGTTACACACAGAGGGAGGAGAAGAGGCAGAGATAAAAAGTGAGAGAGACAGAGAGAGAGAGGGAGGGAGGGAGAGAGGGTGGGACGGAAGGAGGGAGGTCCTCTATCCACTAGTTAGTTCACTCCCCAATTGACCACAACAGCAGGAGCTGCACTGATCCAAAGCTAGGAGCCAGGAGTTTCTTCCAGCTCTCCCATCTGGGTGCAGGGGCCCAAAGATTTGGGCCACCTTCTACTGCTTTCCCAGGCCATAGCACAGAGCTGGATCAGAAATGGGACTTGAACTGGCGCCCATATGGGATGCCGGCACTGCAGGTGGTGGCTTTACCCGCTGTGCCACAGCATCAGCCCCTCTTTTCCCTTCTTGTCTCCCACATCCTTTCAATAGCTTTTGTGGACATTTTCTTATAGTCTCCCTTACCCACTCGCCTGGTCCATGGCCAAGTCAGGGCAGGAAATGGTTCACTTTGTGTGATCCAGTCCGTGTTTTAATGAGTACCTTAGCACATTGCATTTATCTGTTGTGGCTGGTGGGAAACTCAGACCCAAGTTTTGGGCCCATTTGCTATTTTTTTTTCTGGACAATTCTCTGGACAAGTTGATATTTGGGCTGGAATATTTAAAAGTGTGTATTGTATGAGTTGTTTTTTTTTTTTTTCCTGTTTCCAGTTTTCTGTGGAAGGAAGTGATATGGTTGAAGAAACATTTAAATATATGAATCCCAAAACAGCCATAAAATATTTTCCAAAAAGTGGATTGTAAAGCAGACTCTATGTTTAGGCCAATTCTTCCTGTGTCTGGATGGCTCTCGAATCCATGAAACAGGAACACTGTGTCTGTCCTCTCTCCTCGGGCCCTACGGAGCCTTTATTCTGCTCTTTCATTTCTCTACTGAACATTTCTCTCAATCAATCTCCTTTGTTTTCTGGTATCTGTTTGTGGCTGAGTTCAGTGTCGCTTCTCACTATTCAATCATCTTGGTTCTCCTTCAGAAAAACAGTATTATATTTTCCAATTGTAATGATAACAAATAACCTCACCACAATGAAAGAACCACCAATGAGATAGAAAACATAGATATACTTTTATGCACCTATAGGTAATAAATACCTATAACTGCATGAAACCTATATTTGGGCACATATGGGATCATACAGTGGCACTGTTTTTTAATCTGGTTTCTGCATATCACTTCTGAGTATTCCTCGCATCATTATTCATTCTCCCATTTGTTCTGAAGAGAACTTACAACAGGATTCACTGCAGCTTTTCATGCTGGCGTCACATAAGAGTTCACATTGTACTGACTATTTGTCTACATGGAACACTGTAATCCATGCAATCTAGCATAAATCCTCCTATGTAATTAAGTTCATGGACTATTATTGAGGCGATTGTTTTTTATCATCAAGTCTGAGACTATCTTCACTATGAACATGCACTTTTCTAACAAAGTTACATCAATGTTTTTAAGCTCAGTCAGCAAAATCTCCCCTTTTTACTTGAAGTTACTGTCACACCTTTGGCCATAGGACATCTGAGACAAGAGCTTTGCTAATTCCTCAGCTTCTCTGGGACTCCAGGAGAAATTGAATCTGAGAGATGAGAAGAAACCGATTAACTGAACCACAGTCGAGCGCCACCTGCATCCCACCCTGCTGTCACTTCTGAAGGCTCATCTTCAATGGCGTCACTTCTCAGTTTTCAGAGAGCAATTGCTACACACATTGTAGGGGCAACCTGTCCAGTCTCTGTTTCCACCCAACACACACAAAGGTGTCAAGAGTCTGTTCTTGCATGCTTGGGGCAGGAAGACTTTTATTCAATTTACTGTCAGTCTCCTTTAGGTCTCTGCTCTCCTGCTCTTCTGATTCTTTCTAGAAAGCTGCTTCTCGCTCCCATTGAATTCTCTGGTGGTCTCTCAATTCATTCAAATTTCTTTGTGTTGAATTCTTGTTCTGCACTCCTCTTGCCTTGTGTTATACTTTATTGAGAAGTGCATGTATTGGGAGAATATGTTGAAAGAATGACATCAACAATATTCAGATGAAGAATTAAAGTTGAAGTCATAAATTCTGAAAGTTCACTGAGAACCAATAAAGATACAATGAAATTAAAATCTGATGGTTATCACATGTCATTTGTGGAACACAGTATTTACTTAGACTGTTTACATCTGACCAGTTCAATCAACACTAATCCAAGAAGGTCAAAGGAGAGGCTATGGCATTTTTAAGGGCATTGTTCATGATTAGAAGTGCGTAAAAAATCTACACTTGATTTGTAGAGGAATTTTGATATTTTGGATAAATGATACAGCTCCCTAAAATCTTAAGAAAAGTTTGAGATGCTACCTTTCAGAAGAATTAAAATGGCACCATTTCTTCTCCGGTCCCTTCTGCTTCAGGTCAGTGTTACCAAGGTGCAAAGGCAGTGTTGATGTCTGTGCTCACCCCCGGGCTCCTACTACTCCCAGACCTTTTTGATTTAATGTCTTCATCATTGAAGAACAGCACTGTGTTTCACCTCCTGTCATTCCATAGCCTGATGTACTGAGGAACATAGCATTTTAGCTTTAAATCTCATCTAATTCATTGTAATCCTGTTTTAGGTCTAGAATCCAATTTTCAAATGGAATCTGCCATTGAACCACAATCTACATTCTGATAAATGCGGTGTATGAAAGGGATATTTCAACTCATGCTTACTTAGTCTCTGTCTTGACCCATGTTCTTCCTTCTGACAACCCCAGAGATCTGGGAATAGAATTGCATAGGTCCATAGATAACAGTTTGAGGACGACTGATCTTATGTAACCTCCTAATTTTTCTTGAGAAATTGAGGTTCAGAGAGATGAAGCAGCATAGATAGGGTGAACACCAAGTATCAGACAAAGCTGAGTTTACAAATCAGGTCTTCTGACACTTCTTATTATTAATTTCTTTTTGAAGGAGGGAAAAGCTGAGACTCAACAGGAAAACATTGCACTGGAAAGCAATGTTGAGAGGAGCTTATGTTTGCAAAGTCTACATAAACATCAAAAAGTTGAGTACCAAAGGTGTTATTCATGGCTTCACATTTCTTTGTTTTTATTTTATTTTCTCCTTACATCTGCATTTACCTACAAATGCCATTAGTGGTCTTTGAGATCTATAAACCAAAAGCCCTATTGGATGGTAGTACCATCCTTGCTCATTTAGGACTCTGTTGTTGAGGAACAGTTTTTTTTTTTTTTTCCCCATACAATTTGTTGAATTCTTTTCTTAAAGTAGAGTTAATCATATGTGTATAAAGTTAACTGAAAATAGATCTTAGTAAACAATAAGAATGGGAATAGGAAAGGGAAGAGGAAGAGGGTGGGAGAGTGAGTGTTTCTAAAGTTGTAATTATGAAATATATGAAGTTTGTATTCCTTAAAAATGTCATATGAATGCAAAGAGAAGAGAATCAATGAAGTTCATAGATGCAATTCTAATAATATAATGATAACCCTTCCTTGCTCATAGATACGGATCAAATGGGTTAAACATTTTTATTATTATTATTTTTTTTTGACAGGCAGAGTGGACAGTGAGAGAGAGACAGAGAGAAAGGTCTTCCTTTGCCGTTGGTTTACCCTCCAATGGCCGCCGCGGCCAGCGCACTGCGGCTGGCGCCCCGTGCTGATCCGATGGCGGGAGCCAGGTACTTATCCTAGTCTCCCATGGGGTGCAGGGCCCAAGCACTTGGGCCATCCTCCACTGCACTCCCTGGCCACAGCAGAGTTGGCCTGGAAGAGGGGCAACCGGGACAGAATCTGGCGCCCCGACCAGGACTAGAACCCAGTGTGCTGGCGCCGCAAGGCGAAGGATTAGCCTAGTGAGCCACAGCTCCGGCCCTAAACGTTTTTAAGAAGTATTCTAGTCATGAGAACGACATAAAATCTCATGGACTGTGCATAGACAGCGTTGTGTTTCCTTTCTTATTCTCACAGCAAAGAACGAAACACAAGAGCAGCCCAGACTGAAATATTTAAAGGAGTGTTAACAACTTGAAATTTGATAGGCCAGTGAGCAGAAGCTTGCTGCAGTTAAGTGCTATTTCTTTTTGGAAAATTTGGCATTCATGAAGCTTTCTGGAGTTGCTCCTCCTTGCACTCTGTTTTTTGCACAATAGTGATTAATAATGGCAAGTAGTAGAATGAGCTGTAGGCTATCTTCTTTTTTTCTCTCTGACATTACTGCGAGAGGAAGTAGACATTGGTAGACTATTTTTTGATGATTCTACTCAAAACCTGCTGTAATTTATTCAGGTTTCATGTGGGCAGGAAGCAACATGTCAGAGAGAGACGAGAGACAATTGAAATATTGAATCACAGAAATATTGCATGTGGGCTAGCACCAGGGCAACCAGTTTTAGATTGCAAAGGAAGATTGGTGAGTAGAGGAAGTGCAGAGGGCAGCTGCTTGGCCACACTCTGCAGTTTCTTCTGAGCTGAAGCAGAAGGGGGAGATTTAGCAACTGTTTGTTGTGGCAGAAAATCATCTCTGATTGTTTCTGGGGCACAGGATTGGAGTCAAGCAGATATGGCCATTTTCAAACAAGAAATTCTGACCTATATCATGTGGAGCTGGGTTTGCTTGATGAACCTGCTACAACTCCAAGCGCCTTCACTCCCAGGCAAGGATTTTCCAAATCAAGACAACAAAAGTAAAAATGAAAACTAGGTCCTAGCAAGTTTGAAAGCAGCCCAACTCCATAGACCTGAAGGAATTGAGTTGTACTAAATTTGTTTCCAAATATTTCTGTAAATATAACTTTGATTCTTGTTGTCTCATCTTTACTCCTCCAGCATCTCCCACCTCTCCAAGACAATCTGGGAGTCAATGCTTGTCAGTACAGAGGTGTCCTATTTAATCTCAGGCAAACTTTGGGACGCTGTGTTCTCCATGTGGAACTCTTGATGTGAAATTCAAGGTGTCCACCTCACAGACCTGGTCTAGACTCTGCTTTTCTCTCGCAAGCTGCGTGACCATGAGCATGTTATTTAATTTTTCTTTGCTTCATTTTCTTCATCTGAAAACAGGGATGATTTAACCGCAGGGTGCTGGCATGGTGATTGTAAGACATTGAAGGAGATGAATATATGTGATACTCTCCAGAATGCTAGCCATGGTTAGAATGTTGGTCTATTGCTAAATGTCTCTGAAATTCTCTCTCTAGTGATGGGTTTCTGGCTCAAGTCCACATTTTTAACTGACCTCAGGTATTCATATTGGGAGTCCCATAATATATCTATTTTGGATATTTTTCCTCCTTAAGAACCCAGTGGAGAAAAACTTAAAGCACCTGGCTGAGGTTCATGTCCTCATCTCTTATTTGCTCTGATGATTTCCAGACCCTGTGCAAGGGTGCATCTTAACAAGCAATGAGCCAGAGCCTGCTGCGGGTCCACTGAATGGCTGGAAGCCCGAGGCCTTCTCTAGCTTCCGAGACATGAGACACACTAAGCTGTGAAGTGGGGGAAGTTTCAAGGTACAACCCCTAAACTAAAATCCTCACTTATAAATCACAGAACTGTAATAGTAAATTATCATTGAATGTATTAAATTACCTATACAGAATCAAATATTCTCCTCTGAAGTGATTTCTAAACATGGGGTGCACTCTTACCTCGAGATAATATGTTCTTTTAAAGATCTTACTTATTTATTTGAGAGGTAGAGTTACAGAAGAGAGAGAGAGAGAGAGAGAGAGAGAGAGAGAGGCTGAAAGAATGGTCTTCCATCCTCTGGTTCACTCCCCAAATGGTCTCTACAGTTGGAGCAGGGCCAATCCAAAGCCAGGAGTCAAGCCAGGAGTTTCTTCCAGTTTTCCCATGTGGGTACAGGGGTGCAAGCACCTGGGCCATCTTCCACTGCTTTCCCAGGCCATAGCAGAGAACTGATTTGGAAGAGCAGCAGCCAGGACTTGAGCCAGCGCCCATATGGGATGCCAGCACTGCAGGCAGAGGCTTAGCCCACTATGCCATAACACCAGCCCCGATAGTCTGAATTTTTAAGTAATTTTGTTTACTTATTTATTTGAAAGGCAGAGATAGAATAGAGACAACAGAGAAAGAGAGATATAGAGAGAGAACCAACCACTGTTTCGCTCTCACAATACCCACAACTGCCAGTGCTGGCCCAGGAGCCCAGAACTCCATCCAGGTCTCCCATGTGAGTGATAGAGACCAAGTACTTGAGCCATCACCAGCTGCTTTCCAGGATGCACATTAGCCGGAAGCTGGAATCTAGTGCAGAGCCAGGGCTCAGCGCCAGGGACTCAGATATGGATTGCCAGGGTCGAAAGCAGCAACTTAACTGCTGTGCGTTCTCACCTGCAGTCAGTCCTGCCACATTGTTCTCCACAATAAACCCTCAACCTGTGTACTCTCCCCCAACATCATAGGCTTGTCCCCCTAGAGGGCACAGTCACCTCCCACTTAAGCTTGGCTTTTTTGCTTGGACCTGTACACAATCTAACTCTCCTCAGAGCCTCAGAGCGGAAGGAAGCAGCCTTTAAAATGGAAACTAGATTTCATCACTCCCAGACATAAAGACTTGGGTGATTTCTCATGGCTTTTCATGAAGTCTACACTCCTTATTATGTCCAAGAAGCTTAGCATTATCTTCCTTTCTGTCCAGCTTCCCTGGCCCTTCCACACTGACCTATTTGCTGACCAGGCTAAGCACTGTGGTCTCTGCAACAAACTAGTCTCCTCTGGGCTTCAGCACTTTGTATCGGAACTCTTCCTGCCTGGGAAGAGCTTGCTCATGGTCATCTCTCTAAATACCACACCCTAGAGAGCTGTTTCGGGAACAACCTATCAACATTAGCACCCTGTGATTCTGTTTCGGTTTCTTTATATGATTTATCACATTTGCAATGATAGTAAAATGATTTTGAGAACTTGAATAAATCTTTAACCAATAAACTAAAGTGGTATCCAAACCTGGATTCAGATTTATTCACAGATTCTTTTTAAATCCTCAAGCTTATAGATAACTACTAGCATGCCTAAACTGTTGAAAAAGTAAATTGAAGAAGCTACAATATTTGTATTATAAAGCAACTAGTAAAAAATAAATTATCAAGCAGTTTATAAGAATTATAAGCCTGTCCAGTACATAAACACAGAAGTAAAAGTCTTAAGTACACACTAGCGCATGGAATTCAGTTGAGTATACTTACACAATCTGTCTGTATGTCTAGCTATCACCTATCTATCTCCATACCTATCTTTATAATTTTAGGAGTCTCATTTTATGATATTTAAGACTGTGTTCATATGATAACAATACACAAATATAAAAGATAAAGTAGACTAATTTGAGTTAATATAATACAAAAACTCTTCTTAACAAAGCACCTGTATGACATTAAGAAGCACAATCCACAGCTAAGGAAAGCGTATAGAAGTACCAGGATTTTACAAAGAACACCTGCAGTTCAATAACAAAAAGACCAGTAGCTAAATAAATACTGGAGCTCGCCGGTGCCGCGGCTCACTAGGCTAATCCTCCGCCTTGCGGCGCCAGCACACTGGGTTCTAGTCCCGGTCGGGGCGCCGGATTCTGTCCCGGTTGACCCTCTTCCAGGCCAGCTCTCTGCTGTGGCCCGGGAGTGCAGTGGAGGATGGCCCAAGTGCTTGGGCCCTGCACCCCATGGGAGACCAGGAGAAGCACCTCGTTCCTGCCATCGGATCAACACGGTGCGCTGGCCGCAGCGCGCCGGCTGCGGCGGCCATTGGAGGGTGAACCAACAGCAAAGGAAGACCTTTCTCTCTGTCTCTCTCTCTCACTGTCCACTCTGCCTGTCCAAAAAAAAAAAAAAATACTGGAGCAAAAGACATAAACATATAATTCATGTGGAATAGCACATTAATAATAAGTGACTTAATATAGATATTCAAGTTTACAAACAAATGGAAAAATACAAAGTAAAAGGAGATATTTCACAGATTGGCAAAATTTTCAAGTTTGATATTAATAAGACTTTGTGAGAATGTGGAGAAACATATTCATGGATTTTCAATGAATTTGTTACACCACATTCAAGAGCAATAGGACAGTGCCTAGGTGAAACAAGATCTCCCCACACTTCGATTCAGTGCTCCCAATTCCACTAGAAAACCTTGCAATTATATGAAAGAGGATGTATGCAAGAATGCTAGATACAAAGAGATCTTTATTTATGTGAGAAAGAAAGAATCCTACATAGGATTTTTTTTTTTTGACAGGCAGAATGGACAGTGAGAGAGACAGAGAGAAAGGTCTTCCTTTGCCGTTGGGTCACCCTCCAATGGCCGCCACAGCCAGCGTGCTGCGGCCAGCGCACCACGCTGATCCGATGGCAGGAGCCAGGTACTTATCCTGGTCTCCCATGAGGTGCAGGGCCCAAGCACCTGGGCCATCCTCCACTGCACTCCCTGGCCACAGCAGAGAGCTGGCTTGGAAGAGGGTCAACCGGGACAGAATCCGGCGCCCTGACCAGGACTAGAACCCCGTGTGCCGGTGTCGCAAGGCGGAGGATTAGCCTAGTGAGCCGCGGCGCTGGTCCCTACATAGGGCTTTAAATCACAACTTAGAATGTACTTATCAAAATGTATTTAAAAAATCAGCCATACCGTTAAGCCAAAAAAAGCAAATTATAAAATTATATGGATAACATTGTGCCACCAATTAAAAAATCAATAAACATACAATGACATGCAATAAAGTACTATATATTTATGTATATATTGATATGTGGCAAAAGGACTTTTCTGAGAATTATAAACATGAAATTCAGGATAATATTTAGCATCGGATTTGGGAAAAAAAGGAATAATGTCATTGAAGGAAAACAGAGAAAGTTTCAAATTTATCTGTAAAAATTTTACAACTTAAGATCAGAAGCAATCTAATGAATTATGTGAATTGAACAGCAAATGGATGAATACAGACATTTTCATGATATTAATCTTTATAATATTCTGTATGAAGTAATTTATAATAAATATTTTAAAGTTTTTCTTAATATTTTTGTTGAAATGTATTTTATAATCACTCAATTCTCCCATATTTTTCATTTAATTTTAAATAAAATTTAGGCTTTTTATTCCTGGAAAAGGGAAAAAAATGATATCTACAAAAGCGAACTAAAAAAGGGAGCTTTGTTTTTATTTGAAACAGTGCACCTATGGTTTCTCCCAAAAGCTGTGGCATATAACTCAGCATTTTTTCATGTAACACTCACACACATACATATGTGGATAGATTTAAAATAAGAAAACAGACTGTTGCTAATCCCAAATGGTGAAGAGGATGTAGATAACCTATCTTTCATATATTGCTGATCCAGCATCCTGCTAATGAGCCTTCAAAGGCAGTGGAAGATGACCCAACTACTTAGGCCCCTGCCACCCACATGGGAGACCCCAGTGGAGTCTCTGACTCTTAATTTCAGCCTAGCCCTGTCTTGGCTGAAGAGTGAAACAGCTAATAGAAGATCTCTAACTCTCTCTCACTTTCTCTCCTCTCTCTGTCAATCTCCCTTTCAAACAAATATATATGTATATATATTTGTTTAATTATATATGCTTTCTATATATAAATTACATATATTTAAATATTTTTTAAACTTTTATTTAATAAACATAAATTTCCAGTACAGTTTATGGATTATAATGGCTTTCCCCCCCATAACATCCCTCCACCTGCAACCCTCCCCTCTCCCACTCCCTCTCCCATTCCATTCACATCAAGATTCATTTTCAATTCTCTTTATATACAGAAAATCAATTTAGTATATATTAAGTAAAGATTTCAACAGTTTGCACCCATACTGAAACACAAAGTGTAAAACACTGTGAGTAGTAGTTATAGCATTAATTCACATTGGACAACACATTAAGAACAGAGATCGTACATGAGGAGTAAGTACACGGTGCCTCCTGTTGTTGACTTCACAAATCGACACTCTTGTTTATGGCATCAGTAATCTCCTTAGGCTCTTGTCATGAGTTGCCAAGGCTATGGAAGCCTTTTGAGTTCGCGAACATGGATCTTATTTGGACAAGGTCATAGTCAAAGTGGAAGTTCTCTCTTCCCTTCAGAGAAAGGTAACTCCTTCTTTTCTCTCTTCGCTTCAGAGAAAGGTACCTTCTTCTTTGATGGCCTGTACTTTCCACTGGGATCTCACTCGCAGAGATCTTTCATTTAGTTTTTGTGTTTTTTTTTTTTTTTTTTTTTTTTTCCCCAGAGTGTCTTGGCTTTCCATGCCTGAAATACTCTCATGGGCTTTTCAGCCAGATCCAAATGCCTTAAAGGCTGTGTATCCCGCTTCCCATGTTGGATCGTTTTCTCCTTTTTAATTCTATCAGTTAGTAATAGCAGACACTAGTCTTGTTTGTGTGATCTCTTTGACTCTTAGACCTATCAGTATGATCAATTGTGAACAGAAATTGATCACTTGGACTAGTGAGATGGCATTGGTAAATGCCACCTTGATGGAATTGAATTGGAATCCCCTGGCACGTTTCTAACTCCACCATTTGGGGCAAGTCCGAATGAGCATGTCCCAAATTGTACATCTCCTCCCTCTCTTATTTACACTCTTATATTTAAAAGAGATCAGTTTTCAGTTAAATTTAAACACCTAAGAATAATTGTGTGTTAATTACAGAATTCAACCAATAATATTAAGTAGGACAAAAAAATACTAAAAGGGATAAAGTATTAAGTTGTTCATCTGCAGTCAGGACAAGGGCTGATCAAGTCACCATTTCTCATAGTGTCCCTTTCACTTCAACAGGTTTCCTTTTTGGTGCTCGGTAGTTGTCACCAATCAGGGAGAACATATGATATTTGTCCCTTTGGGACTGGCTTAATTCACTCAGCATGAGGTGTTCCAGATTCCTCCATCTTGTTGCAAATGACCGGATTTCATTGTTTTTTACTGCTGTATAGTATTCTATGGAGTACATGTCCCATAATTTCTTTATTCAGTCTACTGTTGATGGGCATTTGGGTTGATTCCAGGTCTTAGCTATTGTGAATTGAGCTGCAATAAACATTAAGGTGCAGACAGCTTTTTTGTTTGCCAATTTAATTTCCTTTGGGTAAATTCTAAGGAGTGGGACTGATGTGTTGTATGGTAGGGTTATATTCAGGTTTCTGAGGACTCTCCAGACTGACTTCCATAGTGGCTTTACCAGTTTGCATTCCCACCAACAGTGGGTTAGTGTCCCTTTTTCCCCACATCCTCTCCAGCATCTGTTGTTGGTAGATTTCTGAATGTGAGTCATGCTAACTGGGGTGAGGTGAAAAATCATTGTGGTTTTGATTTGCATTTCCCTAATTGCTAGTGATTCTGAACATTTTTTCATGTGCCTGTTGGCCATTTGGATTTCCTCTTTTGAAAAATGTCTTTTGAGGTCTTTGGCCCATCTCTTAATATACATTTAAATTTAAATGTCTGTATTTGTTTTATATAGTTATAGTTAAAGAAGTATAGAACAGATTCCTCGTCCACAGAATTTAGGAAAGAGGATGGTTGTTGTAAAAGGCTAGCACAAGATATCCTCGTGATGAAGATGTTCTACACCTTAACCATGCTGTTGGTGGCACATTTGCCAAGGTAGGGCAGCAGGGAGAGAGAGATATGACTACCTGTGAAACTTGAATCTGGATAAAGTTAATGATTTGTAGCAAAGTGAGTCTTCTAGTTATACATGATTAAGTTACCTCAAGGGAAACTAAGATAATGAAGTGTAGAATATCCATAGTGTTTCATACAACTGCACATAAATCTGCAATTATCACAAAATAAAATATTTTGAAAAATGCTTAAAAATAAAAAAAGAATACAGATGGTCCAGCTAAATTTAAAGTTCAGATACTCAATGTAATATTTTAAATCTAAGTCATATTCGGAAACTGCTTATGCTAAAATAGTTTCTTATATATTGGCAGTTAAAGCTTAACTGAACAGCCTGCATTTTATCTCTCCATGATATCAAGGGTCAAACTAGAATGCTACCCTGACCCTGAATTTCTGAACTTCTTTGGATCCCTGCACATGTTCATGGACTCGTTTAATGATAAAGTTGAAGGCAAGTAGGCCTTGTACTTATCTAATGCAGGTTCTTGGAGCTGAAACCCTGGCATCAAGCCAGATGGGCTTGGAATAAGATAGATGGAAGAACTATTGTAAATTTATCAACATTCTTGGGGAACATACAGATTTCAGTCTTCGACTTAAAATAGGTAAAAGGCACACATTTTTCTACTGAATGGGCATAGAATCATGATCTGAAAATTCATACATAATTTTAATCATGGCAAACCATGAATCTAGAAAACTATTTAACAGCCCCCAGGCATATAGCTTGTTTATTGGGTACAATATTCCCCATAGAGAGGTGTCTCAGCAAGATATGGCCCGCTGATCAGTTCAGGTGTCAAAATCCACTATGCTTCTTAGAAAGTAGTTGAAGAAGATGGCTTACCCCAGCTCTCTGGCACACATTATCACTGAAACATGGAAAAGCTACTCTTTGTATTCAAAAGCAACCCAATGGAAATAACTCCAAAAAGTGTAACTTCTGTCCTAAGCTCTGTCCTCATTAGAGCCTACAAGCAGTCAGTTGGACTCAAGTGCTGAGGGAACTCATACTTTGTATTCATCTACCTGGCATTGGAAACACATAAATACTACAGAATTTCTCCCCGCACTTTAGTAAATAAAGGAGCACTCTTTGTTCTCTTGGAGAGTTAGGAGCAATTTCAGTGAGTAGCTATGTTGATGTCTTAACTCAGTCAAGGCACATATGTCACTTATTGTTCCCAAAACCAGACTGATGAAGCCAGAGACAAGGTAGGGCCTCTCTCTCTCTCTCTCTCTCTCTCTTTTCTTCTTCTTCTTCTTCTTCTTCTTCTTCTTCTTCTTCTTCTTCTTCTTCTTCTTCTTCTTCTTCTTCTTCTTCTTTTTCTTCTTCTTCCTTCTCATTTGCTCTGCCTTTCAAATAAAGCTGATATCTATCTATCTATCTGAATAGATTGTTTGGTGAGCTCCCACCTGTTAGTTTATTCCCCAAATGCCTGCAGCTGGTGCTGAGCAAGCTAAATCCAGGAGCCCAGAACTCAGTCTGGGTCTTCCATGTGGATGGCAGAGTGTGCATTAGCAGGAAACTAGAATGGAAAGCAGAATTGAAGCTTGAACCCAGGCACTTTGATCTGGGATTTAGGCATCCCATCCAGTATCTTAACAGCTGCACCAACTACCTGTCCCAAGAGGGGCTCTTGATTCATGGCAGTCTCATAAACATTGCATAAATTTAATCCTGAAATCCAGAAAAAATATGGGCAAAAACAAACAAGAAAAAAAATAGTGCTCTTCAAAGGAGGGAGTATGGGCAAGAGAGGATGTCAGGGTCATCTGTGCGTCACAACATGCAAACCCTTAACTGGGGTCAACCCATCATCCAGTTTCCTCTCATCCTCTGTAATATTTTTCTGGAATTTCCCATCCCCTCATTCACAGCATGCAGAAACTGAAATGGCTCCTTACTTTGGGAGGATTGAGTGAGCGGCAGAGATAAGTACAGAGAAGCATGACAGGGTAGAAAATCATGTGCTAATGTTCCTTCATTTTTTTATTGAGATTTGATTGCAGAGAATCTTGCCTTGCACGGGCAGAAAGGACAATTCAGTAACATCATTTCACTACTCATAAAACATGTTCAATAAATACACTACCATATTTCATTCATGAGACACTGGGGGATATGCAAATATACATTGCTACAGGGACATATAATATCTTACAACCTGGGTATTGCTCAACTTTCATTCTGTTCCACCATTGTATAGCTCTATGATCTGTCTCTAATATAAATTTTTCCCCAGGAAAATACTTTAGTACCTTAAACTGTCCAAAACCCATTTGATGTCTAGACATTCTTTTTCAATCATCAAATAACGAGTCTCTAGGGGAAATGCTTTTCCTACTGATGTACGCAATAGGCTGTTCTTGACTGGCTGCTTTCTGCACCAGCGGAGCTCTTGATCTCACCTGCACTTGAAAAGACTTCTCAAAGTCACATCTAATTAACACTAGCTTTCGATAGAAGAAGGCTGATTATGTTGTCTTATGCTCAATGCAGGTAATTTTTTTTAGAATTTTCTAATCTGTTAAATACACTGTAAAAATTATAAAGCTTAATATCTGAAATATTCATGTTACTTAAACTCCTTAATGGTCTTGTTGCTTTGTTTCTTTTAGCATTTTTCACCACTTACTTGCAGTTCATGGTCTTTTTAACCAGCTTGTCCCAGTTCAAAAACTAAGTAGTGTTACAATGAGAAATTTCATCATAGGGGAGCATATTTTTAAGTCCATCACAATCCAATTTTAAGGAACCAGATTATATCAGTCATTTAATATCTTTCTCACTTTTGAAATGTTGTATTTATGTATCTGAAAGCACCATCATGATTTTGAAGAAAATGCAATAGATATTTGAATTTGAATAAGTCTCTGAGTAAAAGTAAAATTTGGGAAAATAAAATGGAGAAAAATGATTATTAAGTTTCTTACCAGATCTCCATATCCAATAGATCACATGAATAAACCTGGATTCCTTAGGTATCTTACTATCCCTCGTTAAACAAATCTTCAAATCTGTCATTCACATGGCTGCTCTAGTTATCTTCCCGAATGGTTGACATTTCTTTTTTTCTTCAGTCTTCAGTGGTTGACAGCCTGCAAAATAAAGTTGAAAGGCACTAAGATGGCAGCCAAGACCTTTGTAGTCTAGTCCCAAATTGTTCTGTTCTCAGCTGCTACCACATTTCATCAATTCCAGGACTTCTGCTCTCTGTCCTCACTAGAAATCATGCACATCTGTCCCTCCTTGCCTCGTTTCAAGATGTTTCTAGAATTCCCATGTGCAAGTGCTACTGATTTATAGTCTTTTGGCTGTTGTGGTCAGAATCAGTTCCTCTTTATTCTTCTTAAACTGTGAAATGTTGACCTCTCTGGGTTCAGGTTTTATTTTACCTACTGTTTTAGTACTGATTTGTGGTTTCCTCACTGCAAAGTAAACTCTCTGAGGAAAATTAGTTTCTTATCCAGTCTTGTATTTCTCAATATCCAAGACAATGTCGTTCAGGTAATAGATGTGTTTTTGAGTGGTTCAGAAATGGGACCCCTTATTCAAAGTTCTTTGGCTCTGATGCAGCCAGAATTATTCTAGAAAGTAGTATTTTCTATTTGCATATGTATGTTTATTCTTCCTTCACATTGAAGAACTTTGAACAACTAACTATCCTGTTATCTGTAAAGTAATGTGAATATTATGAGGTCTAACCCAAACTGGGTGGCATTCAATGGAAAATGAGTGTTGGCTAAATATATTAATTACATAGTTTGTGTTTCACAAGTTAACAGATATGAGAGATAAAAGGTATCTTTCAATTTTTTTTATAAACAGGGGCTAGCTGGTTTTTGTTAGGTTTTCTTCATACAAACTCTTCTTATAGTCTACTCTTCCTTTTCTAAGATCAAATTCCAGAGTTCTACTGCTAAGGATTACAGATGATCTTTCCAGAGTGCTTTTATTATTCATCACCATAAAAGTATACTTGAGGTGACAAACTTAATAAGAAGAAAATTTCATTAAATTCACAGTTTTGGAGATTCAAGTACAAAATCATATGTCTCATTGGTTTGGCAACTGGTGGTGGTAGAGGGGTTGGTAATGAAGGAGTGTGTGGAGGGAGGAGCGCATGGTGAGTAAGGAAGCAGAGATTGGATGAGCCCAACTTGGCTATTATAAACAATCCTCTCATAAGAACTACCTCCTAAAAGCACACCCTCCATGATGAAAGGATGTCCCACTAGATTCATGTTCTAAATAGCATAAGTGGATTAATTTATCCCCTCTTAGTATTATTAACTTATGACTTTGAGGTGTAAAGTCTCACAAGGGTTCAGGAGCCAAATCATGTTCACATTACCGCAGCAGCTTACAGTGCAGCCTCCTTGTCACAGGTAGAAATTAGAGATATCATCCCAGTCCATTAAAAGTGAGAGCAGTAAGTCAGCTGAGCTTAGAAATCTGAGACATCTCCACTGTGAGTTCTCCACAACCAACTTAGTGGAATTTTACCTCTGAAAGGCGGAAGAAAATTTTGGTTTCCTATCTTTAAAATCTAGGATCACTGAGTTGTCCCAGTAAATTCAGAAGAGTCAATAACCATGGAATTGAAAAGATACGGTGAGTGACTGCTGATTCCAGATTGACTTTCATTATAGCTTGTAAGGCCCAGAGCCCCACCTAAGAAAACATTGCATTCATAATTAGGTCAGCTTTTGTTTTCATTTGGGGATACCTGACCTATATTATTAGACAGGTTTTTTTTTAATTATTTGTATCAGGCAGATATTTAGTTGGAATGGGACAATTTGATGAGAAGGTTAAAAAAGTGGATTCATGGGTGCTCACGAGTTTCTAAACACAGATACCTAAGTACCTATCTGGGGCGTAAGCCTTGTAGTTGTCAAATATATGAGTTAGTGCAATTTCCAGCAAAGCAATATTCCTACTTTTTTCTCCCACAAGTAATGTATAGGAATTACCATTTCAAAATAAAGAAGTTATTTTTTGTCCTCCTTGACATAATTCGGTGCTTTCAGACATGTAAAGTGAAAACAGTGCTATTTTATTATAATTTCAGTTTGTATTTCTCCACTTACTACTGACATGGAGTATGACATGCCTGTCCCTGTCATTTGCTCTTAGTGTCTTGAGGGATATATATGTACATATAGATTATAAACTCTACAGTAGATGACACATTTCCTTTATAATTTGTTGAATTTTTTAAATTTCTTTTAACTGTTTAATATTTTCTATGCTTTGTGAATGATGGAAAATTTATGTAATTTCAACATTTTGTGCATTTTGATATGTTGATTAGATGATGGTACTTTTAAATATGCTACCTCCATGCTAAATGCTTCATCTGTGTCAACTATCAATTATTGAAGGCATTATACTGGAAGAATCCATTATTATGATAAAGTTTCATATTCTTATTCTAATACTATCACTTTTATTTCTTTAAGTTTTGAAATTATATTGTAGGCATATATGTCAGGTCATCTTGGTGAATAAATTATTAAAAATAGTGTTACTACTATTCCTTGAACATTACTTCTTCTTTTTAAAACAGGTTTCATGGATGTTAACAATTTATCTACAACATATACTCCCAGCCCTCTAAAGATGCTGTCCTACATTCTTTAGTTTTTCATTTTTGTGGTTGAGTTTTGTGCAAAAATGTGATTCTTTTGAAGGTAATAATTTTATTTTTAGCCCTGAATGATTCCATAGGATTTTATGGTTTATTATGATGCAGCCAGGTAGGGATCCCGATTCATTCTTCTTAGCACTCACTGGGCTTCAGGACTCGGGGATTTGATGTGTTTGAGTTAAACTCTCAGACATGATCTCTTCGGACACTTCCTTTCTCTCCTTCTAGAACAATGATCGGATACATATTCTTGATTATGCAAATATTTGATGTTTGATTAGGTTGAGTCTGTCATAACTTCTATGACCTCATTTCCTGTGTCTCTTTAGGCAGATTCTTCAGATAAATCTTCCAGTTCAGTAATTCTCTCCTCCATAGCTTCCTAAGTAATATGTGAGACAGTCATTAATTTTGACATTTCCATTATTATATTTGTCATTTATGGAAATTTTAATTCATTTTTTATCTGTTTGGTCATATTTAGTCATTTACTTCAAATTAATATTTTTCTTGATTCAAAAATATACTAAATATCTTAGTTACAGCTTGAATAATTTCACTAATTGAAATTGTTGCAGGTTTAATTTTATTAAGGTTCTACCTTTGTATTCCCACTTATTCTGACTTATTCTTTTGTGTATTGAAATTATTTGGTATGTTTGTGGTTTTCCTGAACCCACTGCAAAGGGTTTTTGACATCTTCTTTGAGACAGTCTTCTTCATGAGAAAGTTTATATTTGTTTCTGACAGGTGTCACAGAGCACTGGAGGTTTGGTTCATTTTCAATCATTTTTAAACGATTTATTTATTTTATCTGAGAGGAAGAGCAACAGAGAGAGACAGAGAAAGAGAGATCTTCCACTTGCTGGTTTACTCCCCACGTTGTGGCAATGGCCAGGGCTGAAGCAGGCTGAAACCAGAGCCAGGAGCCAGGAGCTTCTTTGGGTCTCCCATGTGAGTGCCGGAACCCAACTCATTGAGCTATCTTCCTCTGCTTTCCTAGGCACATTAGCAGGGAGCGGTGGGAATCGAAACGGAGCCCGTATGGGATGCTGGTGGTACAGTTGACAGTTTAACCCACTACCCCAGAGTGCCAACTCCTCAATTATAGTTCTTTTCAGTATTAAAGCTAATGGCAACAAATTGTATTTTCAGTTTGCAGCCCCATTTGCGGGCCAGCCACTGGTCGTGCTGTTGACAGTGCATTTCCTTTGTTTCTCCACAGGCAAGATGCATTGCTTTGTTGACTCTCTCACATGTTGTTTTCCCCTAGGTTACTCTTTTCAATGAGGATGACATCTAGCTGAGAGTCCTTCCTATATAGGATCTACCATTCAGTAAGTTCATGGTGTTGTCCACAGCCACACTTTGCCACCACTGTACTGGTACCCTGTATGTCCTCATTGTAATACATTTCTTTATTGCTTTTCTCCTTGGTCTGTGGTCCTTTCTCACTTCTGCTTTTTTTTTTTCTCAATTTCTATCAAGTACATATAATTACTTACGCTATTTTATTAAATATTTCACAGTAATTTAGAGAAGGGGAGTTTGGTATCAATATCTTTTCCTATCCTAGCATGTTCTGCAAATGAAAGTCTAATTTTAGTTCTCCTCAAGGTAATGGGAGAAGCACCAAACATGGATGCTTCTCATTTTTTTTCCTTTTTTTCTTTCAGCATGAAAAGTTTTTAAGAATTTTAGATCAGAAGAAGGACTTAAATTATAAGAATTAGACAAAGAATGTAGTTTCTCAAGTCAACTGGAAAGTTTTAAATTCTGATCACAGTAATCAAAAGAAGGAATTACCAACATTTCATGTGTAAGCTTAGATTAGGGTTTGTTGTGTATTGGTAAGGGAAGATTTACTTGCCAAGATAAAAGAAAAAAGAACTGGGGACTGGTATGGTGGTACAGTGGTAAAGCTGCCACTTGGAATGCCCACAGCTCATATTGGGGTGCTTGGATCCAAGTTTACTTCCTCTTCCAATCCAATTTTCTGCTAATAGGTGGCAGCAGGTGATGGCTCAAGTACTTGGATCACTGCCACCCATGTAGGATTTCTAGATTGAAGTCCAAGCTCTTGGCTTTGGCCTAGCCCAGCCCCAGCTGTTGCATATATTTGAGGAGTGATGGACATGAACTTTTTACCCTAGTAAGGATACTGTAGTAAGCACTAATGATTAGTGTCCTGGTCTGTGTCAGATACCTTACTTGCAACTTTGAATAGATGTTTTCGTTTAAGGTTTATAACAAACACATTTTCATCTCCATTTTACTGATGTAGATTTTGACCTTAGAGAGGTTAAATGATTTGACTAAGTGCATGCAAGTGTTCAGTAGTGCATCATTCATATCCAACTCCGAGTTATACAAAATGCATTCTTTGCCTCTCTGCCATGTTTCGCACTCTCTCCATTATAAATGCAACCTCTGCCACCATTTTCATTTTTTAAAAACAGTCAGGTTTTCAGATTTTTTTTTTGGATGACAGAATTACAGAATGACAGAGAGAAAGCGAGAAAAAGAGAGAGAGAGAGAGAAAGATTATCCATTCCTCTAATAGTAAAGGCACTCACAGCAGATATTTTAAAATAAAGGTGGAATTTATGCAACGTCTGCTGGTTCACTCTCCAAATGGCCACAACAGCCAGAGCTGAGCAGATCTGAAGTCAGGAGCCAGGAGCTTCTTCCAGGTCTCCCACATGGGTGCAGGGGCACAAGGACTTGGGCCATCTTCTACTGCTTTCCCAGGCCATAGCAGAGAGCTGGATTTGAAGAGGAGCAGCTGGGACTAGAACTGATGTCCATATGGGATGCCAGTGCCACAGGTGGAGGATTAACCTACTGCACCACAGCGCCAGCTCCCCCTCTCTGCATTTTTAAATTGTGTTTATTGACTTTTTATTTTGGGGTTCTGAGTTTTGTTTTACACGTTCAGTATAATAAACCATTATCATATATATGTTTGCAAATATTTTCTCTCATGTCGATTACTGTTTCACATTCTTGTTATTGCATCTTGACATGCACAAACTTTTAATGTATTGAAGTATGGCTTATATTTTATCCTTTGGTTGCTTGTGCATCTGAAGTCATAACAGTAAGCATTGCAGGGGCTGGCACTGTGGCACAGTGGGTTAAAGCCCCAGCCTGGGGCGCCAGCATCCCATATGGAAGCTGGTTCAAGTCCTGGCTGCTCCACTTCTGATCCAACTCCCTGCTATGACCTGGGAAACCAGTAGAAGATGGCCCAATTCCTTGGGTCCATGCACCCACATGGGATACCCAGAAGAAGCTCCTGGCCCTGACTTCGGATCGGCTCAGTTCTGGCCATTGTGGCCATCTGGGGAGTGAACCAGAAGATGGAAGACCTCTCTCTCTCTCTCTCTGTAATTCTGTAATTCATATAAGAAATAAAAATAAAATATTTTTAAAAAGTAAGCCTTGTCTACTCCAAAGTTTGAAGGATTTACCCTTGTTTTCTTCTAAGAGTTTTATCACATTGGCTCTTGATTTGGCCCATTTTGAGTTAACGTTGTATATGATGTTAGGTAAGAGACTAATCTGATTCTTATCCATGTGAATATCAAATTTCTTATGCACCATGTGTTGAAAAGTTCATTCTTTTCCAATTGAGTGGATTTGACATCCTTGTTAAAAATAATTGACCAAAGATGTTTGTTTACTTCTGACAGTTCTATTCCACTAATTAATTTGTCTGCTCTGTACCAACAACATACTATTTTGGTTATTGTGGCTTTGTAGTAATTTTTGAAATGGGAAAAGGTGAGTCCTCCAATTGTGAAATAATTTCAAGATTGTTTTTGCTATTTTAGAGAAAGTTCATATAAAATTCAGAAATAGCTTGTGAATTTCTGAAAAAATTGCAGTTAAATTTTGGCAGCAATTTCATTGCTGTTAGACCACTTCAGGGAAAATTGCAATCTTAATAATATTATGTCTCCCAGTTCATGACCCTAGAATATAATTCTTTTTGTTAAAGCCTTCTTTAATTCTCTAAGCATTTTGTGATTTGCAGTATAGAAGTTATAGAAGTCCTTCACACTCTTGGTATTTATTTATTTCTAGGTATTTTGTTCTCTTAGATGATTTTATACATTGTATTAGTCTCTTAAATTTCATTTCAGGTTATTCATTGTTGATAAAAAGAAACAATTGAACCAATGGAAGGAAGACCTTTCTCTCTGTCTCTCTCTCTCACTGTCTCTAACTCTACCTGTCAAATAAATAAATAAATAAATAAATAATTGATTTGTGTGTGCTGATACTGAAACTTCTCTAGTTCTGATAACTTTCTTGTTTATTCTTTGGGATTTTCCATATATATATATATATATATATATCATATACAAATAAAAGTCACTTTACTTCCTATAAATGTAAATGTTTTATTTGTTTTTTCTCATTTAATTTCAAGCTACAACTTCCAGTGCAATGTTGAATGGAAATGGCAAAAGTAGACATTCTTGTCTTGCCCCTAATTTCAAGTGGATATGCTTCATTCTTTCAGAATTAATTATGATATTAGATGTCAGCTTTTCGTAGGTGTCCTTTATCAGTTTGATGAAATTCCCTCTTATTTTTAATTTTTAAAATATTTTTATCCTGGAAGAGTGTTTCAAATGATTTTTCTTCATAAATTGAAATGATCATGTGGTCATGTGGTTTATTTCCTTCACTCTATTAATGTGGTATATTACATTGATTTTTTTGCATTTCAAGCCATTATTGTATTCTTGGGATAAGTCATACTTGGTCATGGTGTAGATTAATTTTAACACACTGTCAGATTCATTTTGTGATGTTCCTGCAGAATTTTTGTTTCTGTATTCTTAAGGAATATGGGCATGCAACTCCTTTATTTGTGCTAATTTTTTTCAAGAGATTAATTTTATTTATCTGAAAGGCTGAGTTACAGAGAGAGAGGGTTGCGGGAGAGAGCGAGAGAAATGCAGAGAGAAAGAGAGAGAGACAGCGACAGAGACATTCTATCTGCTGGTTCATTTAGCGAGGCCCAAGCCAGGAGCCAGGAATATCATGCAGGTCTCCCACATGGGTAGCAGGGCTCAAGTATCTGGGCTATCTTCTGCTGCCTTCATTGGTACATTAGCAGGGAGCTGGATCTGATCAGAGTAGCTGAGACTTGAACCTGTGCTCTGATCTGGAATGCCAGTATTGCAGGTGGAAGTTTAACCCAGGGCCCAGCAATACCGGCCCCTTTATGTGTTTTTATCAGAGTAACACTGCTGGTGTAGAATAATTTATAGTGTATTCTTTCCTCTTCTATTTTTTGAAAGAGTTTATGAGCAAACATGAAACAGGGCTTGACAAAAACCAATCTTCCTGACAGAAAATGGCATCTTAAGGGTGTGTTCATACTAAGAAGTACTCCGTTGTTACAATTTCTGTCTTCAACTTGAAAAGGGAACATCTGGGGCTGGCACTGTGGCACAGCGGGTTAATGCCCTGGCCTAAAGCACCAGCATCCCACATGAGCGCCGGTTCTAGTCCCGGCTGCTCCTCTTCTGATCCAGCTCTCTGCTATGGCCTGGGAAAGCCATAGAGGATGGTCCAAATCATTGGGCCCCTGCACCTGCCTGGGAGACGTGGAAGACACTCCTGGCTCCTGGCTTCAGATCTGTGCAGCTCCAGTCATTGCGGCCAATTGGGCAGTAAACCATTGGATGGAAGATCTCTCTCTCTCTCTCTGCCTCTCCTGCTCTCTTTGTGTAAGTCTGACTTTCAAATAAATAAATAAATCTTTAAAAAAAGGGACCATCAAATATATAACTTTTATTTAGCAATCAGGTACATTATATATATACATATATATATACATATCTTTTAGTTTAAAAATTGATTATATGCTAGCCATACTTTATTTGAATGATTTATCTCTTTAGGTGAGTGCACTTAATTTTCTAAGCAAATAACAAATGACAATATTTTCCAGTAATTACTTTCCTATAATCAATCATTGATTTCCTACAATCAATCATCAAATGAATGGTAAGTATAGAAAAAACCTCCAAATTTTTATGTTCCTGGCTTTTATTTTTCTTTAGATTAAATTTAAATGGTAAATTATTCATTGAAAATGGATATTTGGGGATCTAAGTGCCAATTAGGAGATTTTCTTCTAGATTGTACCTCAATTAGTTGATTAGCATTAATATAAGTAGGTGAGGATGATGTACATTTAATGACTTAATTTCACTATTGTGTTTGAAATAATACATATAACGAGTCAAATAACAAAATAAAATTTTTCTCTACAGTGGACATTATATCATTGCACACACACACACACACACACACACGTTTACTAATTAATTTTGACCAAAATCTCAGAAATATGAGTAAAAATGGATCTAGTCTAACGTGAAATGAGAAATGATCACCATTTTGATCTGGATGTTTTAATTGATACGGTTTCAGTATGTTGGCCAGATTCCCTGATTTTAATTGTTTGCTTGGACAGATGCCTAAAATCTGAAACATAGTGCTCAAGGATGACCTACACTTAAAGGAAACAGTTAAAAAGCCAGAAAAATGGTGTAACACGTGGAGAAAGCCACAAGACTCTGTGATTAGAAGGTTGGCGTGCACTCACCATGTGCTATTTCAGATCATTTCCCAGCTATGCCCCGTGAGAAACACCAGGAGACTGAGACAAACATTCTGTGACCAGAGCACCAATTTCTGTGAAACATGCTTATTGATCATTTTTAGGCTTCAGGATGCTTGGTGAGAAACTGCCAAGTTTCCCAGTTTCAACTGGTAGGAGTCTTCAGAGCAGCAAAGGCAAGGGTGCAGAACCAAAAGTCAGCAGCGAAGTCAGATCTTGGGGGTCTTTCACCTTGGATAGTGATTACAGGGTCTGCTTGATCAAGGCAGATTCAGAATTGCTAAAAGTTTCCCAAATGATGCGGATACATGGTTGGGTATATTTGTGGAGGAGGAACATATGTCTGATGAATGGGTGTGTATTTGTGTTATCCTAACCCCAATCCCAATTTCCGAGACACTCCTATGAACAATGCTTCTAGAATAAAGTAGAAGAAGCTAGCATAGTGATTGAACCCTATAATAACATCAAAGTTGATACTGATACAGTGATACTTTCTCCAAGTCTATTTAACAGGATATTATGCAATTAACCACTGACAAAATAGGAATCCCACATATTTTATGGGTTAGTGGGTATTAACTCAATGTTCCTTTTTGTCTCCCAAACCTAGAATACCACTGTGCTTTATCAGGTAAAGTGATGACTTGCAAGTGTTAATAAACATTTGGCTTAATTGACTTCAAAGTCATTCTGTTTCCCTTTTCTAATTATATAGTATATATCTTAAAATTAAAGATTCTGTATTTGTAATGCGTTCTTGCCCATATGAACTTGCACACAGGTATTGTAGATACTGGCAAAATTCACTCTTGTTTTTGTGACTCATAAAGTAAAGGTTATTATGGTATCATTATGTCCCCTGGAACTTCTTGTACTTAATGAAATAATAAATTAAAAACAATATCTTATACTTAGGGGAAATCTTTTCCTCCAGAGAGAGATTAGTACTACTTTCAAAGACATGAGAAAAGCAGGAGTGGTGATTCCTAATATAACTCCATTTATCTCCCCAGTTGCAGAAGTGCAGAAAATGCAGTACATTGCAGAATGAGACTGAATTATCTTTAAAAAGAAATAGATTTGACTCCAACTGTAACTGCAGTTCCAGATGTGGTTTCTCTGCTGGAGAAATCAGCCAGCTCACTGGCACCTGGATTGCATCTGTCGGCTTGGAGATGCTTTTCTAATCTCTCCCAATAAATACAACAACCATCAGAAGTTTGCCTGAACTAAGAGGGAAGCAGTGTACCTTCTCCGTCTTGCCTCATCATTTCAACAGGATCCAAATTAGTTTCTAAAGTCCCTGGCTGTCTCATAATTCCAAATGGCATTTTGTTATTCTGCTATGTGTAGATTATCATACTGATAGCACCTGGAGAGAAAGAATTAACAGGCATCTTAAATGCCTTAGCAGGACACACACAGGCTATAGTTTTGAAAATAAATCCCATAAAAATACAAAGACTATCATGTCAGTGAATTTACTAGTGATTCACCAATTTGGAACATTTTAAGATATTCCTTGATTGATGCTTGATGAAAATTTTGTCTTCTAGCACCAAAGTGAAAGATTCTTGATAGGGATTTTTCACATTTTAGAGGCAAAAAATGTAGCATAATTGAGTATTCTACTCTTTCTAAATTACTTGAGTTTCCAAATATGAATACAGCCTAAATCAAATAAAACTTTCCTGGTGGTCTGTACTTCGGAACAAGTAGCCAAGGCCCTTGGCCTTTACAATCCAACAGGCCCAATTGGGTTTGACATATTTGTAGTCACTGAGGACTGGATTTAGTTTTTGGAGCAAAGTCATATTCTTTTTCTTTAAGGAAATTTTTTTTTTATTTTTTTTAAGATTTATTTTATTTATTTGAAAGACAGAGTTACAGAGAGAGGGGGAGAGAGAGAGAGAGAGAGAGAGGTCTTCCGTCCACTGGTTCACTCCCCAGATGGCCGCAACGGTTGGAGCTGCGCCAATCCAAAGCCAGGAACCAGGAGCTTCTTCCTGGTCTCCCACATTGGTGCAGGGGCCCAAGGACCTGGGCCATCTTCTACGGCTTTCCCAGGCCATAGCAGAGAGCTGGATCGGAAGAGGAGCAGCCGGGACTAGAACCGGCGCCCATTTGGGATGCTTGTGCTTCAGGCCAGGGCTTTAATCCACTGTGCCACAGTGCTGACCCCTTAAGGAAAATTTAAATGAAGCTTTAATTTCACTTAATAGAATTTAGACATGTTGAATAAGAGGTAGAACATTTCCAAACTCTGCAATAGAACTGTGAAACAGTCCTCTATCCTTATCTTCTTTTTAAAAAATAATTAATTTATTTTTAAGGAATACAAATTTAATATGTACAACTTAGGAATACAGTTATTCTTCCCACCGCACCCACCCTCCCACCGTACTACCACCCTTTCCTCCTCCTCCCTCTCTCCTTCCCAGTCCCATTGTCCATTAAGATTCATTTTCAATTAGCTTTGCACACAGAAGACCAATTTATACTAAGTAAAGATTTCAACAATATGAACACACATACACACACATAGAAACTGTTTGAAAACAAGTATCGCGTTTAACTCTCATAATACAACTCATTGAGGACAGAGATCCTGCATGGGGTGTTAGTACACAATGACTCCTGTTGTTAATTTAACAATTAACACTGCAAAGCCAGGTTCTTTAAACCAGTAGACATACTACTAAGAAATAGTTCTTCCTTTTTAAAAATGGATTTATAATTTTTATTTATCTGAAAGGCAGTGAGAGAGAGCGAATCTTCCATCTGCTGGTTCACTCCCCAAAATGTCTTGGCACTATTGTTCATGACAGAATGAGCTCACCTGAAGAGATGACTTAAACTCTGGATGCAACGTGAATACAAATCATGGGCAACGACTGTTCGTTTGTCTATGTGGTCAGAGGATTGAAGGCAGAAATGTGGAAGATTACTCGCAAGGGTGCTTGGGGAAGAGGCATAGGAAAATCAATGTAGAGGCTGGAGTTGGGGTACAGTGGGTTAAGCTACCACCTGCAATGCTGGCATTCCATATGAGTGCTGGTTTGAGTCCCACCTACTTCACATCACATACAGCTCCCTGATAGTACACCTGGGAAAGCAGCAGAGATGGCCCAAGTGCTTGGGCCCCTGACACCCATGTGGGAGACCCAGATAAAGTACCTGGCTTCTGGCTTCAGCCTGACCCAGCTCTGCCTTTTGCAGTTATCTAAGGAGTGAACATGAGGATGGAAGGTCTCTCTCTCTCTCTGTATCCATTTCAAATAAATGGATCTTTTAAAAAATCAGTGTGGTGTTATTTTGGAATGCTTTCTGAAGATCACACATAAGCAAAGGAGGCTCTTAACAATCAATGATGATTTTCTGGAAGCATCCTCCCGTTTTAAGTGGTCATGAAATAAAATTAGATGATCAAGATGGACCTAAAAACATGGACTTCCAATTCACTAAAACTATTCAACATTTATTCAACATATTGACACTAATGGATGTTCAATTTGCCAGCCAGTGAATGATATTAAAATCCATACATGTTACCAGGTGGTGTCTGGCCAGGAGAACTTTGAAACTCTTACAAGGCACAGGTTGCAACACTTTCTACACTGGAATAGATACTTATTATAGATTTGGATTTGTTGTCCATTAGAGGATTTACTTCTTGCTCTAAAATCATAATAGTACTACTAATGCAACCAGTTAGGTAGAAAAATGGACGGGCAAATGAATGTATTTTGACTCATTAACTTCAACATATTTACATGATGCATGAATGTCTACCATTACAGAGCCCTGGAAATGGTCATTGAAGTCTGTTTTAGTGATTGTTTGGAATTGTCATACCTTGTTCCCATAAGTGGGATCTGTTAGTTAGTCTATAAGGAAGAAAGTTTCCACCAGGACACAGAACAATTTTTCCATTGAATTGGAAGCTAATATCACCACCTGGCCATTTTTAGCTGCTTATGACTCTAGGAGAAAAGGAAATGATAGGGATTTGAGTTCTGCCTGGCTTGATACCATGAAAGGGAAATAGCATTATTAGTTTACAATGAAGCAGGGGGATTATGAATGTGATTCACAGACTACCCATGTAGTCTCTCAGGGCACCTTCCTATTCTGCCATTTATAGAAACAAAAGTTGATAAAAGAAAGTAAAGCATGAATTACAAAGCTGCCAAAGGCTTAGACAACAACTAGGTTAAAGAGCATCACTTACCTGGCCAGCTAGGGTGATGGTGAAGGCAGAGTGCAGAACGGACAATGAACGAAGTAAGTCCTCAATATCAGCTATACTTTCACACAAAGCAAAAGGGTACACAAGAGGTAATGACATCTACATTTTCCTTTTTTGCTATTTGATGAATTCATTTAAATACAGATTTTTTTCAACTTCCTTTCCTAGTCCTGAAGCACTGCATTTGGGATGAGCTACATAACATGTGTTCAGGAAGCCAGAATTTTATCAAGGGATGGTGGGCATCTAGAAGGAATGAACATCATCCAAGTAGTCTGAACTCTGAGCTAGGTGAAATCACTGCTATGACTTTTATGACTTTTGAGAAGAGAATGAATGCACGTTTATTGTTGGATGGCTGTGTGATATCCTGGGTACCCATTTATCATTTTTTTCTTTGTGGAAGTGCAACTGCAGGAAGAGGTATCTACATAGATGACAGACATTGGTGGCTACTATTGATTCCTGGACCAATCAGCATCAGCATCAGTGTGACCTTTGCCCCTGGGGCAGGTTCACCTTTGTGTCAGTTTCGCCGGGAGAGGGCCCACGTCAGACACAGAAAGGACTGTGTCCTCACTGGAAAGAGGTGCTGGAAAGACTGGTGCAATGACATAGGGGAACTTGAGAAACACTTAACTTAGTTTGAGAAGTGAGGAGACCAGGGTGGAGGGGTGGGGTGGGGTGGGGCTGCTGGTCCGAAAGCTGAGCGTTCAGAGCTGGTAGGGAGCCAGGAGCCAGAGGAGTTTCCTGTGCTGAGTCCCTCTCCATGTTTCCTACACAATAGTGGCCTCACCCTGTGCCTGATCAACACTGCAGTCAGGTGAAGCAGATACAAAATATTTTGCTAACACTTATGTGGTACACTAAGGCACTGCACATTAACTTTAAATCTTCTCAAGTCTTTTATGAGTTAGGTAAAGTAAGCACACATATTCATACCACTCGCATGAAACACACACATTCTCTCTTTCACTTATAATATTTGATATATACGTATATATGTTATATGAATGTATATATATACACAGAAAGAGAAGTACATATAATTCAAGTTATTGCTAAGTCATCACAGTATTTTTTCATTTTTCTTTCCACTCTCTAACTTGACTCCTATCCAATGCTAATGTTCATGAAAAGGTAATAGCAAGATCGTATTTCCTGTAGTAGTATTCCTCCCATGAATGAGAAGGCACTGTTTATTTAACTTAAACCAGTATAAAATTCACTTTAATTTTATTTTTCACAAATAGATTCCTGATATCTTCTGCGCAGGATGCTGTGTTAAGTGTGATGCAGATGAGATAAACACAGGAACCATCTCCCTGGGGCGGTTTGCAGGCCAGCAGAACCCGTATGATGATAAATAAACATGAACACTCCTAGGCTAGAACAGACATGGGTGAAATTAATATTTTTATCTATTTATTTGATACAGAGTACAATGGTTTGATGTCAGAAGGAAGATTTGGTAGAGAAATAATATTTTTATATGAGAAAGAAACATTGAAATTTGAGAGCTTTTTTACAATAGTCAGTATAATTATTCAACATGATGGTAAACTTCACAGATTCAAAATGAGCTCTTCCTCTATTCATTAAGATAGCATCAAGGATGTTTGGCATAGACAGCATATATCTGTACAGCGCGATGTGCTGTGTCTGACTGCTAATAAGTCCCTCGTGAAGTTAAGTCTTCTGTCTTTGTGACATTGGAGCTCCTGGCATACTAATTTTATCTGACACAATATAGTCTGATCCTCCGGATGTGTCTTCATATTGATCAGTTTCATATAAATAGTTGGTCTTTGTTCCTTTTAAGACAGAATCACAGTATTAGCTGTTGGCCAAGTAATGACAAAAAAATTATGTTCATTTTCACATTATTTAACAGAAACAATTTGGATTCTCAATAACTAAATAATGTTTGATCTTAGAAAATGTCCAGCAATTGGATGCACTGTGCAGCAATTAAGACTTCAGAGGAAGTTGAAATGTTATCATAAGGCTTTGTGTAAAATTTGACAGGACTTAAAAAATAATTAACATTTTCCTTCTCCAATCTCAATTAGACAATCACCCAATCTTTAAAGAAACCTAGAATAAATATACCAAGCTGTGCTCATTGCCTGCTGTCCTCTTCCTGGACAGTCATTGCTTCAAGAATAACTGAGGCCTTCCGCAAACCTGAGGAGAAGGCACTGACTGGTCTGTTGGTTGTCCATGATAGTGACTACTCCTCTTGCGGAAAAGGTGGAAAGAACAGTAAGATATTTGGGGTAGGATAAGGAAAAGTGAGGGGGAGAATATTCACAAAGCTTTTATTCTAGTATATTATAATTACTCTATTTTTAATTATTATTACTCATCTTATGTTGTTCCTAACTTATCATTTAAATTAAATATTGTGATTGATAGGTGTGTATGGGATAAAGCATTTATGGTTCCAGACATCTACTGCGGGTCTAGGAAGAGCAAGCTTTGGATAAGGAAGGATGACTGGAATCATGAAGACAACAGAAACTGTTCCAAGA
Organism: Oryctolagus cuniculus; assembly: GCF_964237555.1. Classification (NCBI taxonomy): domain Eukaryota; kingdom Metazoa; phylum Chordata; class Mammalia; order Lagomorpha; family Leporidae; genus Oryctolagus; species Oryctolagus cuniculus. The sequence goes on from NC_091443.1 coordinate 6,929,244, forward strand.
TTGGCCAAATGGGAAGGAAAAGCACCCTCGTGTGTGGGTAACATCACTAAACCAGTCAAGCATCCCTAGAACTCCCTTTTAAAAACTTTGGACTCTTGTGTGGCATGAGAAAGTCCTTTTTGTGTAAATCATTTTTTGTTAGATACTCTATACTTGGAGCCAAAACATCCTAACTGGGGCCAGCGCCATGGCTCACTTAGTTAATCCTCCTCTTGTGGCACCAGCATCCCATATGGGTGCCGGATTCTAGTCCCGGTTGCTCCTCTTCTAGTCCAGCTCTCTGCTGTGGCCCAGGAGGGCAGTGGAGGATGGCATGAGTGCTTGGGCCCTGCATCCGCGTGGGAGACCAGGAAGACGCACCTGGCTCCTGGCTTCGGATCGGTGCAGCGCTGGCTGTAGCGACCATCTGGGGAGTGAACCAACAGAAGGAAGACCTTTCTCTCTGTCTCTCTCTCACTATCTGTAACTCTACCTGTCAAATTAAAAAAAAAAAGAATAATGAAAAAAATCCTAACTAGTTTAATAAATGACTTCATTACAAAAATAAAGTCTAAGTTGGTGTTAGGCATCTGTCAGAGGGTCAGTGTTCTAGGAATAGCATTGATAAGATTGGCAGGAGAACAGACCAAGAACCTCTGGAAGGTAAATGCTAGGTACTGGCATGTTGTAATATTGCTGAGAGCCAGTGCAAGCCCTGGAGTGGGGGAAGAGGACTCTGCATTGTGCTCTAGTCTTTGAAAGACTAACATAGCTTGCATATTGTCATCATCATTATCATCATTGGTGTCAGTTCCACACTAAATACGTACACTAGCTGGATCTTAGTTTTCTTATGACCAAGGTGAACTCATTATAAAGTTTGGTTTCTTAAAATTCCTTCCAGCTCTAAATTTCTGGCTGGGTTTGCTTATTTTAAAAGCAAATATGTTTCTTGCAATAAGTAATGTGTAAAAGCCTAGAAGCATGGGATGGCTTTCTTCTATTTTTAAGGGGTATCCTTTTGTCTGTAAAAGGCGAAAGTGCATGTACTTTGACCAAAGCAGTGCAGCAAGCACTTGGAGCAAAACCCTAGACAGCACAGCTGTGTTCAGTGTCAGAGAATCACTAAGAAATGGTTACAGACTGGAGAGCAAGGGCAGGCAAGGTGATCTAGAGGGTCTGAGGATATATCCCTAAGGAAATGAATTTGAAGCTAGGGCTTTAGGGACTTGTGGGACTTACCTATTGAGGGTATTGGAGGCTTAGTGAAGCACATTGTGGATGATTTCATAGTGCAGAGTGAAAGTTGAATGTATTTGAAAAAAAGAAAATAATTCAATGAAATTGAGGTGATGGGGAAAACGGATAGATGAAGCTGAAGTGGGGCAGACATTTGGTGTAGCTTGCAATCCCAGCATCCCATGTGAGAGTTATAGCTTGGGTTCTGGCTACTCAGCTTCTGATCCAGCTTCCCACCTTAGCACCTGGACAGGCAGCAGCAGATAACTCAAGTACTTGGAACCCTGCCACCCACATCAGAGACCCAGACGGAATTTTTGGTTCTAGGCTTCACCCTGGCCCAGACCTGGCTATTGTACCCATTTGTGGAGTGAAGCAACAGATGATCTCTCTCTCTCTCCCTCTCCCTCTCCCTCTTCTTTTTCACTCTCCTATTCCCTCCCCCTCGCCCCCTCCTCTCTCTCTCTTAAATAAATAAATAAATTTTAAATGATAACTCTTAGCAGAAAGAAAGGGAATGGTCCCAGGGCACTGTGAATGTTGCATAGTTTGACATAAGGACAATGCTCACTGCATTTTGGTTTGTAACAACGATGGAGAGATTCAAACTTCTGTCTTTCTAGCAACAACTGCTCTTGTCTCTTCACCTAAAGAACGTTCATTCTTTCTCTGAGCACAGCCTGTCTGTCTTTGTGAAAGCTTCATTGTCAAGACCTTCACTTCTGGTGCTAGGTGACCTTACACATGAGGTTCACCAGTTCGGTAGAATGAATCAAAGTGGATGAGTAGGAATAGTTCAGCAATGGTCTACTGACTAGATAAATATTTTCTAGGCAATTGAGTGCCCATCAGCTGTTCTTCATGTGCTGGTGCCTATACCAAATGGAACAAGAAAAACTGATGCTAGGAAGAAGCAATCCATTGAAGTATGAGCTTTTCAAAACTCCAGAATAACAGTAATGGTTATGAATAGATACTCATACACATACTAGAAAAGTATTACCTGGTCTAGGAGTTTGAAGAAGTGTAACTAATAAGGAAATGTGATTTTTTATACTAAGCTTCATGACTTATTTTATTCCAGATAATCACTTCCTGAATTTACAAATAATTCCTATATATTGAAAACACTGTGTTGACTAATAAATGGCTTAAATATAGTTTTTCACAGTTTATTACATCCAGATAGCAAGCCTTAATAGTATTCCACATTTTTTTCTTCTTAGAGACATTTTCTTGAAATTTTATATATATATATATATATATTTGCAATTTAAAAAGTTACTCCTTTGAGATTTTCCTGGATACTGGTCATTGAGATAGTTCTTCTGGCTTTTTTTCTTCAGTTTGAGTCAATTTTTGATAATTGCCTTCATCTTGTGGCTTTTGCTGTCTGGTAAATTAGTTCCACCTAAATGAAGGTAGAACAAGATGACATATCATTTTTAATATGAAGTGCATGTGCCTTAAGCCATGCAATTCACTTGTTCTCATTAGACCAGTGAATTATTGAATTCAACATCTCTAAGGTGTGTGTTTTGATAAATATTGGTTCCATGGCATGTACTATCATTTCTATGTATTTTACAGCAGGGATTTATCTCTTTTGAAAGAAAAATATGAGAACAACAATTTGTCAAGTTGTAAGATCTGACTGAAGTAATATCCACTATATTCTTAAAAACAATGGACAATTTTTACTCCACTACTTGGATCCAATTTAGAAATCAGCAGTGTGTTATTTAATCTATAATTACCAGGTGTTTTAGAAGGTAAGGCTAAATGATTATAAAGCAACAGAATAAAAACAGACAACAGAAACAGACCCTTAGGGGATGAAGACAATGACATTATTAGAGTTTAAAATAAATGTAATTAACATATTAAAAAGCAAACATGCAAAAGTGGATTTCACCAAGCAATCTGGAATGAAAAAACAAATTAAATGAAAATTTGAAAAGTCTGACACTGAAAACTAAGTTTAAGGATTGAGTAAATAGGTTTCATAACTGATTAAACACAGAAAAACATAAGGTTGATTAATTGAAGATTCACTAGAAGAAATTTATTCCAAAGCACATGGACCAAAATTGGAAAATACAGGTGAGAGGAGCATCTTTGTAATATAATGAAAATTAAAAGATCAGAGTTGGCGAACTCAAAAGGCTTCCATAGCCTTGGCAATTCATGACTAGAGCCTAGGGAGATTACTGACACCATAAACAAGAGTGCCAATTGTTAAGTCAACAACAGGAGTCACTGTGCACTTACTCCCCATGTAGGATCTCTGTCCTTAATGTGTTGTACAATGTGAATTTATGCTATAACTAGTACTCAAATAGTACTTTTCACTTTGTGTTTCTGTGGAGGTGCAAACTGTTGAAATCTTTACTTAATATATGCTAAATTGTTCTGTATATAAAGATAATTGAAAATGAATCTTCATGTGAATGGAATGGGAGAGGGAGCAGGAGATGGGAGGGTTGTGGGTGGGAGGGAAGTTATGGGGGGGAAAAGCCACTGTAATCCAAAAGCTGTACCTTGGAAATTTATATTTATTAAATAAAAGTTAAAAAAATATGCTGGAAAGTTGAAACTATCTTAAAGAAAGGACAAAGAATGGTATGAAGTCTATATAAGAAAATATTGGTTAAGAAATTTTTTAAGGGGGTGGCATTGTGATGTAGCAAGTAAAATTGCCTCCTGCCATGCTGTATATGTGCATGGATTCAAATCTTGGCTGCTCCACTTCTGATGCAGCTAACTGCTAATACCCCTGGGAAAACAAATAAAGATGGCCCAAGTCCTTGGGCCCCTGTACCCACATAGGAGACCTAGAAGAAGCTCCAGGCTCCTGGCTTCAAACTAGCCCAGCCCTGGCCATTGCAGCCATTTGAAGATGAAAGATCTCTCTCTGTCTCTCTTTCTCTCTCTCTGTAACTCTGCCTTTCAAATAAATAAATAACTCTTTTAAAAAAAGAATTAAAAAATGTAAAAAGCAAGAAGCCATTTACATATATCAAGATAAATACAAAGAAAACCACATGTAAACACATCAGAGGTAAAATATTTGAAACCAAAACTATAGAAAAAAAATCCTAAAAGCAAGTAAAACAATGGCACACTATTTCAAAATTTCAACAGTAAAGTTGACAGTTGACTTTATACTGGAAATGTTGGAAAAAATAATTGAATGACACTTTTGAATTGCTTAAAATTAACTACTAATTCCAAATTCATTAGCAACTACAGACAGTTTTTAAAAGTTAAGGTTATAAACATTTTGGCATCTGAGAGAATTTGTGTCTAGCAGAGCAAACTAAAAGAACCATTGAAGATAGCCTTTTGAGGGAGAAAAACATTTTTTAGATTATGACAAGGAAATAGAGGAGATTATAAACAGCAACAAAATCATACAAGTGATAAAAATACACACTTGTATATATTTTCAATATGTAAAATGATAATCATGCCTTTCTTGGTGTATGTAAAGATCTTAAATTCTCTGAAAAATGAGAAGCATTAGTATATATCAATCCTAAAATTAAAGATGAATGTGATTATTGCTGTGGTAAAATAATGAAAAGGGGGAAGAGTTTGTAACTAGCAGGATAGCAGAGGACAGGGATGAAATGATAACACACGCTTCATCTAAGTGAAAGCAGGAGAAGGAAGAACAAGTTGAATGTTAGGTAACATAGTAAGATGGGAAACTCGAGTCCAAATATGTAATTAGTAACATTAAATCACAGTAATCAGAAATGCAATGGTTGCTGAAATTAAAATATTGGATAAATCTTTGAAGATCAGATAAATTTCTAACAAGGATTATCAAATTGCATAAAAGAATTATATGTTTTCATTTATGTGAATATATATACAAACAGGAAAATATAGAGACTGCATATGACTTTATGCATGGAGGATATAAGTGTATGCACACACACCCACACACACACAGAAGGATTAGGAAATCAGAAGAGGAGAATTTATGCCTTGCAATGACTGAGCAAATGGAATCTAAACAGCTCTTTAAATAGATGATGGGGACTTACATGCAGAAATACTTCATAAGCAGAAAAAAATGCAATCTACCAGGATGCTATAAAGGCACAAAATATAGATTTGGGTATACAAAAATTAACTAAACCTGTATCTGCAAAATGAGGAAATTGATAGTATTAAATGGAGAAATATATACTTTACAAGCAGCAAATTATTTTCCCACATTGTTCAGCAATGGGTAGAAGAAACACAAAAACTACTGAGAGTATAGATTATGTGAATCATGTGATTACTGAACCTGAACTTATTTCCTGAAATCTGCAGTGCACAATTGAAGGGCACACACTTACATAGTGTGGGGTTAGTTTTATGAGTAGAAAATTAACAAAAAATGATCTCTGAAAAAATAAGAATTGGAAAAGAAAAGGGAGGAGGAAGAAAGACAGGAATATGGGTGGGAGAGAGAGGGGAGGGAAATAATCCCCACGTTCCCAAATTTGTATATATTAAATGCATAAGTTGTATTCCTTAAACAAAAATTTTTTAAAGATTTATTTTATTTATTTGAAAGACAGAGTAACAGACAGAGGTAGAGACAGAGAGAGGTCGTCCATCTGCTGGTTCACTCCCCAGATGGCTGCAATGGCCAGAGCTGTACTTATCCAAAGCAGGAAACAGGAGCTTCTTCCGGGTCTCCCACATGGGTGTAGGGGCTCAAGGACTTGGGCCATCTTCTACTGCTTTCCCAGGCCATAGCAGGGAGCTGGATCAGAAGTGGAGCAGCCAAGACTAGAATCGGCACCCATATAGGATGCTGGCTCTTCAGGCCAGGGCTTTAACCCACTGCACCACAGCTCCAGCCCCCTTAAACAAAATTTTTAAAAATATTTAAAATGCACATGTAACATGTACCAAAATGAAATGAGCTATAAAGTCTCATCAAATTTCTATTCATTTAAATCACAGAGTATATTTTCTAAGAATACTGAAATTATACTAAAATCAATAGAAAAAAAGTGGAAGAAAAGCTCTAATATTTGAAAATTTATCAGTACATTTGTAAAGAATAAATAGGCCTGCAGAGCCAGCATCTCATATGGATGCAGGTTCAAGTCCCAGTTGCTCCACTTCCTATCCAGCTCCCTGCTAATGTGCCTGGACATGCAGTGGATGATGGCTGAGGTGCCTGGGTTCCCGTACCCACATGGGGGACTCGGAGGAGCCTCTGGACTCCTGGCTTCAGCCTGGCTCAGTCTCGACTGTTGCAGACATTTGGGAATCTAGCCAGAAAGCCAGAAGATGGAAGATCTCACTCTCTGTTTCTCCTTCAATCTCTCTCTCTCTCTCTCTCTCTCTCTCTCTCTGTAAGTCCGCTTTTCAAATAAATAAATAGATCTTTTTAAAAAATGAAAAAAAAATAAATGGAATCATTCTCAATGTACCATTTTGTAGAGCCACAGCACCTACCCCATTTCCATTTTTATAAAGTTTAAAAATACGCAGCCTGCATCTTCAGCATTAGTCATTATGATATTGGCTACTTTGGGCTAGGAAGGTGGTTTAGTGACTGCACAGGGACATGAGAGGTGCTCTGTATAATATCAGACGTCAGCATTTGTTCTGGGTGGGTGTTACACGCATGTGCTGTCTTTGTGAAAAATCTATCTGCACCTTTAAGATTGGTGCTGTTTTCTAACGACAGGTTTGCTTAAAAGTTTACATACAGCACAAATTAAAAATTTGAAAGTTACATTCTCCAGCTCTCTGAAGGGGAGAACCTGCAGTCAACTATGTTAGAGGGGTGCTCCTCAAGCAGTCACTCATGCTCTGCCGAAATTCAGATCCATCAGCAATCCCAGTAAGAACAAACTCCCTTCTGGTTAGGCTTTATTCTTCAGGATATTTTGCTTATTTCTTACCTACTGGGAGCTGTGCCTTGAGTAATGTTTGCAAATAAGCATTTATGACTAGAATTTCCCTAAAAATCTGTGCTTTAAAACCTCTATGGGAATATTTAATTTTTTGTATTAAACTGTCATGTGAGGTACACTCATTTTCTAAGTTACATGCCAGTTTTAATCATATCTATATTGTATGTCTTGCTGGTCTTTAGTTTCTTCATGCCATTTCTTTGCACTGAGTACCCTGTCTTGACATTTTCTGTCTGGACATTTTCTTGGTGGGGTTGAGAGAGATACTCAGAGGTGAGACTTGAATTCAAGTATCTGGCAGAACATTTAATGGCAGTAGATAAAGGTACATTTGAATCTGAGTTTAGCCAAACATGTGAGCTCAGCATTCTGGTATTTTGCATCAACAAAGATTCCTATTCCAAAAAGAGGCTTTATGACTTGGGAGAATATTTCTACTGCAGACCAAGTGTCAGTATGCCAAAGGCACCTTATCATCAGTGCAGAAAATCTCACCCTGGGCTTTGGCTGGAAGAACTGGATATTCATTAACAATTCTGTTACTCCCATCAGTAACAGTAATAAAACATGTGGTTTAATTTCTTATTTACCATAGATAGAAAATATTCAAATTCCATAAGGTTGCTCTATGACATCCTGTTACCTGCCTATCCCAGACAGATGTCATCATCCTGTCAAACTTTCTAATTATAAATATGTCCACTCATGCACATACACACACACACGCAAATGGCATTAGCTGTATCAAACTGATGTTGAAAATAGATGTTTCAGCTAAAAATGTCCATTTTTATAAAATAATTCACAGCACTTTTATTTAAATAGTTTTCCTATACCTCTGAAAGAGAACTTTATTAACAAAATTTAACATGTGAAATCAGTATTTATTGAATGCTCTAATTCAAAAAATAAAAATGTCACCACAAGATGAGAGCAGTTACACAAATTATTTCAGAAACTGTTTTCTTTTAAATGTTGAAAACCATAAAAGTAGCATATTTTATATTTCAGATATTATTCTGACACACCAGGTGTGATGGAGTATGTGTAAACTTCTTCCCCACATGAGCTAGACCACTAAGTTTGGATCTGCTCCTCAAAGTGTAGAATGGGAGCCTGCAACGCGACACAACGTCTGTGTTTTATTGACAGACAACCTCAGAAGTCAACTTTTAAAAGACAGCTTGGTGCCCCTGGGCTGCGGTAGAGGCGTCACAGGTGCCGCGGGTGGCTCTCAGGACAGCGACTCCACCTGCGGAGGCCTCCGCTTTCTTTTCAAGGCACCAAGATCAAGATCGTTTTGCTTGAGGAACCCAGGGTACCCCAGACCCTCTCTTCGTGACCGCTGACCGGTGAGGCTGTGTACCCCAGACCCTCTCTTCGTGCCCGCTGACCGGTGAGGCTGTGTCTGTGGAAGTCTTTGACTTTCAGCCGTTCTCTCCTGAACAAAACCGAGCAAGGCTTAACTAGCGAGTTCCTGAGAAGGCTACAGCTACTGGAGACTGTGCGTGCCAAACCCGGAACGCAGAGGCCTTGGAGAGGGGCCACCCCACCCCCCATCGCCCCTGGTGTCCGGGATGATGGAGGAGCAGCCGCGCGCAGGCAAAGGAGAGGCAGCCGGGTGCGCGGCTGCAGGGGCTGAGGGCTGAAGGTGCCGCCATCTGTCTGGCGATGATGGCGCGTGCGTCCCCACGCTGTCCCCTTCCTGGCTTCTTTTATGGGAGTTGAGCTCTGGTGCTCAAAATCTTCATTTAGAGTTTTTTAATTGAAGGGGGGGAAAAAACCTAAATCAATAATGTGCCCATCTTCGAGTTTTTACCTATTTAATAATTTGCTGCGGGGTGAGTGTGTGGTTCCGATTCCTCATGCAAATGGTTTTCTTTTCCAGGCATCAGCTCTGAAAACTTTCGCTTCCACCAAACCCCAATGCGCTCTCCACCGCCCCAGGAGGATGGAATGTCCCCATTTTACCAGCGAGTCAGGAGCTGAGGGGACAGGCCCGAGGTCACGGGAACAGACCCCACCCTCCACACACACGCCGGGCGGAGGACGCCAGCTGTGCCCTCTGCAGCTCAGGTGCCAGCTGCCGGTCGCGCTGCAACTTAGGGGCCGCGAGGGCGGATGGCCCCCATCCTGCCTCACAGCCAGGAGGCCCCAACACCAACGTCACAGGCAGCAGGCAGCTGCCGCCTTTCGCCCAGCTGGCAGCTGGGTTTGGAGATGACTCTGGCGCGCAGAGGCGGCTGCACTGCCCCCGCTTTGCAGGGCACGGCTTGCGCTTTGGGATCGTCCATCCGGTGCTGGCAGTGGTGGTCGTGATAACACCAGCAACAATGATAAAACGTGTGTGTGTGTGTGTGTGTGTGTGTGTGTGTGTGTGTGTGTCTGTTTCAGGGAAGACGGTCTGAAAGGGTTAAAGATCCGAGGGAGGCGAGGGCACGGTCGTACTGCAAATCCACAGGACGGCGTGGAGGGTTAGGAGAAGCTGGGGAACTGGCTAGGGAATAATAAAATAAGAGGAAAGTAAGCCAGTGACCCTTGTCGGCAGTGAAAAGCGGGAGATTAGAAAATGTTTCATGCTAATTTCCATGGAGATTTCTTTAATTTAGCGAAGATTGCCTGCCCGGCCCGCGCGCCCCGCGCGCCCGCGTCCTCGGTGGTCCGCGCTGCCCGCCGCGGTCACTCGCGCGGCTCCGACGTCTCTATCAGCCCCGCCGCCCTGCTTTGCTTTCCGCAGGCGCCTCGGGATCCCTGTCACATGATGGCTTCATCGGGGCCCTCTCCTCCTGATCCCTTCAAGCTCCTTCTCCCGCCTGGCTTATCAAAGGAGATTTGTGGGTCACGGAGCCGGGACGCGGCGCACAAAGCCGCCAGCCTGCCCGCCACCACCTCCGTCGTTTGCCGCATTGTTCTTGCGAGAGGCCGGGGAGGGCTGGGCGTCTTTAATAACGAGATCAGTCGTTAAGCGAAAAATGCTGAGTTTTAGAGAAATAAAATACGTAAGAATGGAGACAACGCGATAGCTTTTTCGCTTGCCATAACTCTCAATTGAGATAAAGGAACGCATTTAGGACCACAGTGTTTGAATGCATCTTTGATAGTTATCATAGCTCTTCTACCAGAATTTAATTAACAATTTAAATATTAAGCCCTGTGCTAATTCAGCCAGGAAATTGCAAGCCACACTTTTTTGGTATGCATATGTGTGCACAGCCTTTTAAAGAATAAATAACTGTTGTAGGTTAACTAATGCAGATTCACCAAAATAGGGACATGCATTTTAAATGGAAGTGTTCCACTCACGAATGTGTGGTTCCATAAGTAGAGACAGAAGAACAGAATCTTCAAAACCAGAGATAGGCTCAGCGTTTCAGAAGTTTGCCTGAAAAGAGTAAGTTTATTTGCAGGATTATGTAGGACAGCTTCTTGATGCATTTCTGCTCAGCTTCCTGCTGCTTTGCCTCTGTCTCCCAAGTCAGGCAATGGGCACAGCCCCCATCAAAGCAACGACTAAACCCTGAGGTGCTGTCTTCAATGAAAATTCTACTGGAGAAAAACTGCCACCACGTCGTCTTGCTCAAAGGCACTGCCGCAGTTTTAGGTGCTCATGCACTCTGCATCCCCTCTTCTGTTTTAGACTTCTCAGGCTGTGTTTGCTGCCATGTTGCTTTACTGCTCCACAGGCAAGATTTTTTTATTAATATGCTTCAGTTGGTCCTTTGGCATGAATTGGCTATTGCAAAATTCTACCTACCTAACACTGAGTGTCCCCTTAAAATCTGGCTTTGTGATAGGACATACACTCCCAACTGGTGTGCTGTGTTTGGGGAAGTACAATGAATTATCTGCTGAAAAATTGAAAATGATTTTTTTTGTATTCCTTACAATTCATGTGACCACATAAACATAAAAAAACCAAGTAAAGTGGCAAATCTTACACAAGATCAAAAAATACAACATGCTCTATGTCCATGCATGGATAAATTGTCATGTTACCACTTTAGTCACTAGGACTTATTCACAGCTGAGATGACAACTATGAGATGTTCATGGTACCATTTCTACTTTCACACCCATAGAAGTCATTGACAAGGAGTTCTCCCTGTGAGTGACATGTAACCCCAGCTATTTCTCCAATCCACCCATTCTGAGCCACAGCCAGTCTGCTGGATGGATTCTGTTGACAACCACTGATCCAGGATAACAAGCACATTTTTTGGTACTAAAATCACCCACTACTAACAGTTCTTGATTATTTTGGACTGTACAGTTTTTTTTTTTTTTTTGAAGATTTATTTATTTGAAAGGTGGAGTTACAGAGAGACAGAGAGAAGGAAAAACACAGAGAAAGATCTTCCATCTACTGGTTTACCCAACAAATGGCCACAATGACCATGGCTGTGCCAAGAGAAGCAGGAAGCCAGGAGCATCTTCTGAGTTTCTCAAATGGTTCAGAAGCCCAGGGACTTGGCCCATCTTCTCTGCTGCTTCCCCACGCACATTAGCAGGGAGGGAGCTGGAGAGGAAGTGGAACAGCCAGGACTTGAACTTGGATCTAAATGGGATGCTGGGACTACAGACCACGGCTTAACTCCCTGCACCACAGCACTTGCCCCGACTGTACAGTTCTCATCCACTGGCTCCTGTGGCATGAAAGCTCTTTTGTGTGTTTTCCAACTGTGAGTGATTTTTGACAGAGGTCTAGCTCACAATTTAAGAATATTCTGGGCTTCCTTCAAAGAACATATACAGCCCTTGGACCACTCCCTGAAGGAAGGAGCATTGACCTAACAACTGAGGTTGGAGTTTTACACGCAATGTATCCAGAAGGCTGTCAGAGTCCCTTGCTGGCTACAATAGTTGATGATACTGTTACAAATATGCAGTGAAGAATTGTGACCTGTGATCAGTTATAATATTTTTAGTAATAATACAAAAGTAGTTCAAAAAATAATATTGAGAGATAAGTTTACACCTTTTCTATGAACATTCCATGACTTCTGAGAGTATATATAGATTTTCATATTTTTGCATCAAAATAAACTTATCTTTTAATTCCATTTTCTATGAACTTTTTGAAGTGCTCTCATGTATTAAATTTCTTCGTTCTTGTTAAGAAAAGAAGTATAAATCATTAAGAAATTTTCCTTTCTTACCTATTTCTAATATGCTTACATTTTGAATGTCAGATATGTACAACAGGGAATGAAGGCCATGGCTCTATTAGTCTGTCGATAGAGTACACAGTTGGAGTGACAGAATTTGGAAAATGGTAACCAACACCTTGGTCATTTAAGTGAGTGTGAGTAACTTCTATAAAAGTGAAACATAAACTGGCTTATTGGGGAAAATATCTGGTTCATTTTCATCTTTTGTTTTATTTTGTTTTCATTAAATTCTAGTATTTAATATATAGTTTGATCTTTCATATTCACTTTTCTTGGTCAGCTCCTCAGAACTCGAGATCACTCTTACATTTAATCTCGTGATTAATGATTGTACATTCCCACAAGATCAAATACCATCATCTACATTTAAGAGGGATAGTAAGTGTTATATCATTAATTTCATAAATATGCAATAGCAAAATTAGGTATTTTATAGTATTTCAGCATTCAGCAAATTCCTTCGTGTATGCTGGAATACATTAACTGACCCTGAGCCTGGGATATTAGATATTCACTTTGTAAGAAGATTTTCCAGAAGTGATTTCTCCCCTTTGTTTAAGGGTTGTATGGATTGTCAAGATAGGGAATGAAAAGGCGGCGTTTGTATCACATCTTAGTGCTCACGCCAGACCAGGCACTGCTTTTCACTGTCAGTGTTTGCCAAGAAATGTTCTTAGTAGACTCAGAATCCTATGACACACATTATTTTAATACTGATGAGAGCCAAGTTAAAATCCAGGACCTATTAGTGCGTTAATGCAAATAATATAACCAAAATAATTTCAATATTTGAATAAAATGTTGGGATCTTTATCTCAAGTTGTTTTATTTTGGATAATTCTATTTTTGTCTATATGGATAATCTGCAATTTCCACTGACCAGTTTTTTTGGTGGTATCTCCGGGCTCTTGCTTTTTATTTCTTGCTTTTTGCTTGTTTTTGCTTTTTGTTTGTTTTTCCTTAGAAAGAAAATATTAAAAGCAACAGCTTGGCCCCAGAAATAGGAGGCACTAGGAACAGATACTGATGGAAAGCAGATGAGGGTCAGATGAGGGTCCACTGTTACAAAGGGCTTTCAAAATCTCAATGATCTCACAACTCATCTGTGTCATCTCTTCCTTTCATCAGACTCCCGCCTTGCTCTACTACCTCATACACTGAATACATACATACATACATACATACATAATTGAGTGAGAATGAGAGCCCAGTATCCACAAATGGCACAGGGAACTCACCATTCAGCTTCTTTCAGAACACAAGAGAAATAGCCCTGATTGAAGCCCTGCTCCTAGGCCAGGATTTCTCAGCCGTAGCACTACTGACTGACATTTAAGCTGGGTGATTCTTTGTAGTGGGGCTTGCCCGTGGATTGCAGGATACTTAGCAACATTTTAGGCTTTTGATTCATCCCAATCACCCATATTGAAACAACAAAAATTGTAGCCAGGAATGCCAAAAGGTCTTGAGGGTGGTAGCAAAATTGTTCTCTCTGCCTTGAGGACCAATGCCCCTAGCTACATCATTTCATTCTGTGGGGCCTTTTCCCATCTCTTCTCTGCTCCATTCATCCTCCTCTAATGCCTTTTTTTTTTTTTTTTTGACAGGCAGAGTAGACAGTGAGAGAGAGAGAGAGAGACAGAGAGAAAGGACTTCCTTTACCATTGGTTCACCCTCCAATGGCCGCCGAGTGGGACTAGAACCCAGTGTGCCGGCGCTGCAGGCAGAGGATTAGCCTATTGAGCCGCAGTGCCGGCCCTCTAATGCCCTTTCTAGCCTCCTCCTTCTCATCCTTTTTCTCTTGGCTGGGAAGGTAGCTCATATGGGAAGTTTTTGTCAACTTGGAAAGGTCTTTCTGTTTTTCCCTCTTCTCCCATACCCTTCCTGTATCAGTCATTCTGATCATCTAGCCCAGCACCTCAAGAGTGGGCGTCCCTTTAAGAACTGGTGCTGAGTCTGGCTACTAGGGATCTTCAGCACCTCACACTGTGCCCGTCCCTGAGAAGTCTGGTCCCAAGAGGTGGATGCTGACCAAGAAAAACAGAAAACAGAATGAGGGTGAGCTCTACATAGGCTACACCCTTTTACAACTGGGGTAAATGTCGACACAATCTTCCCTTTCATAGTAAGTTCAGAGCCTCTATGCGGTCACATTCTGGAACCTACCTACAGCAGCATAATGAAGCATCAGCTTTGAAAGTGACTTCCTGCTTCATTCAGTTATCATCATCCCAAAGAACTCATTTAGGAATCTCAGTTGAAAATTGCAGCTTTTCTCAGTGCTTTTCTTTAAAAAAAAAAAAAAGAGATTTATTTTATTTATTTGAAAGACAGAGTTATAGAGAGAGGTAGAGACACAGAGAGAGGTCTTCCACCTGCTGGTTCACTCCCCAGATGGCCGCAACAGCTGGAGCTGTGCTGATCCGAAGCCAGGAGCCAGGAGATTCTTCCGAATCTCTCACATGGGTGCAGCGGCCCAAGGACTTGTGCGATATTGTACTGCTTTCCCAGGCCACATAGAGACTGGATTGGAAGAGGAGCAGCTGGGATTAGAACTGGCGCCCATATGGGATGCCGGTGCTTCAGGCCAGGGCTTTAATCCACTGCGCCACAGTGCTGGCCCCTCTAGTGCTTTTCAATATTGTATATTTCCCTGGTTTCCCAGTGTTGGGGCAAATGCTTGCCTTGAGAGCAGGAGGAAGTTAAGGCAGTGATTCCTGCATGTTCTCTGGTCCTAATGCTGCGGAGAAAGCAGACTTGGCAACTGCGAAGCCTCTTCCTGAGCTTGTGCAGCGGATGCCCAACCACAACAGCAAGCTCTCACCTTGGGTCTGGCCCCTCTGCAGCTTCACTAAGACGTTTCCAATCTGCTCTCTTGCCCACTCTTTTTGATAAGCAGGCCCTTTTAAAAGAAGTGATATATTGGCCAGTGCCGCGTCTCACTAGGTTAATCCTCCGCCTGTGGCTCTGGCATGCTGGATTCTAGTCCCAGTTGGGGCACCAGTTCTGTCCCGGTTGCTCCTCTTGCAGTCCAGCTCTCTGCTGTGGCCTGGGGAAGGCAGTGGAGGATGGCCCAAGTGCTTGGGCCCTGCACTCCATGGGAGACCAGGAGGAGGCACCTGGCTCCTGGCTTCTGCACGGGCTGTGGTGGCCATTTGGAGGGTAAACCAACGGAAGGAAGACCTTTCTCTCTGTCCCTTTCTCTCACTGTCTAACTCTGCCTGTAAGTGAGATATCCTATTTTGTGCTTTTATAAAGTGCAAAGGTAAAATTTGGATATCTTTGGATGGGTAGATTTATCACATCACCAGTGTTGCCCCTCAGGCACTGATGTCTGAGCATGCTGCCCCTCCCTGGAAGCCCAGGTGCCTCTCACGGTCATTGACACTGCCAATATCTCATTAGCTTTTAAAAAATGGCTCATGAGAACACAGAAATCTGGGAAAAATTGGACATAGATGTGGTAAAAAAGATTTTTCCTCTTGTGCATGTGTCTTTTCCAGACTTGCCTGCTTATCTAAAAGCAGTCACATAATGATCTTCAGGAGCAAGTGGAAGAATAGGAAGCGAAAGAGAGGGTTTTCAGCACCATCTTGAGTCCAGTCTTCCTGTGCCTCTATATCCCTCCTTCACCAAAAGAAAGTTAAGGTCATAAGTGATTTCTAAAGTACAGGTAGTCCAGGATGCTCACTCACTCAGCTGTTTGCATTAGAAATGCAACTGAGTAACAAATACCACATTTGCTCAAGATACAGCATGCATCTGTGAATTAGTTTGTTTCTCTTAATTATATGTCAGATAAGTCACTGAACTAAGGACATTGTAAGCAGCATCTCATGTAATCACCAAAATCATCAAAGATAATCTTTAATCCAGAGTTAAGATAACAAAGAGAAATAGAGTGGCAAATTACAAGAAACTGGCAAATGGAGTTCTGCTTAGTTCTTTTATTAAAGTTTTTATTTTGAGATAATGATTATTTCACACATAGTTATGTTAAATAAAACTTGATACTATAGTCCCTTTGCCTGGTTTCTTCCAGTGGTAACATCTTGGAAAATTGAGTGCACTGTCTTATCCAGGAAATTGTACTGATACAATCTATCACTCTTATTTAGATTTTTTCCAGTTCACATCAACTCATTTCTGTGTTCTCTGTATTGTGTGTGTGTGTTTGTGTATTTCATTTTGGCAACATTATCACATATGCATGTTCCATATTCAACATCAGAGTCAAGAATGGAAATTTCCATCAGGGCCAGGATCCCTTGTGTTACTCTTTCATCTATACCCACTTCCTTCTGCTCCCATCTTCTCCTTATCTCCTTGAACTACTCATCTATTCACCATCTCTTTAATTTTGTCTTTTCAAGGATGATATATAAAAGGGATATTACACTATGAAATTTTTTATATTGGCTATAATTCAGCATACTTTTCTTGAGTTCATTCAGCTGAAGCATGCATCTATAGTTCGTTCTTTTCATTGATGTGCATTCCCTGGTATAGGTGTACTGCTGCGTGTTGAACCACTCATTCATTGAAGGAAACTTCACTTGTTTCCAGTTTTATACCAATCTGAATGAAGTCGCTATGACCAATTGTGCATATATTTTTGTACACATATGCTTTCTTTGCTCTGGAATAAATGTCTAGGATTATAATCATTAAGCCATGTTAAAATTCCATGTGTATTTGTATAAGGAAAATTCTCTGTTTTCCAGAGTGGCTGTATCATTTTACTTTTTCTACCAGCACTGTGTGAGTGAAATAATTCCTTTACATCTTCACCAATACTTAGGGTTGTCACTATTTTTAGTTTTAACACCTCTGAGTCCATTTTCAAAACTGTGGCACATAAATGGTCCTAGGGATATTATTGAGATCTTGTAAGGATTCTAAACAGTTTTTGACACTGATAATCCCCCCACTGCAACAATATTTCCATTTCTTCTTCTTTCTTCCTGCTTTATTTATTGTAAGAGCCAGTGGTTACAGTATCAGCAGCACATGGTTGGTATAATCTAACCTTTGCCAGACTCGCCTGGGCACTAGACTTATCAACTAGATAAGTCTCCTGCTATCATAACACATAGGTTACCCTTATTTCCTGAGTATTTTGGTCTTACTGCACCAAATAAGAGCACAGAAAACCATAATTTTGCAAGTTTTACCATGTATTGCAACCTTTCTTATGCTTTCTGTAAATGAATTAATGAGTAAGTGAGCAAATGAATGAATGGGTTAAAATTTAAACTTGATTATTCCTACTTCAATATCCCAAGTGGCAAAAAAACTCTTTTGTTTGCTATGTAGTCCAGTGTAATTTTGTGTTTTTTTTAATGTTTATTTTCATGTACTTAAAAAGGTTTGTGTGTGTGTGTGTGTGTGTGTGTGAGAGAGAGAGAGAGAGAGAGAGAGAGAGAGAGAGAATATGTTTGGCATCACATTTCCTCCAAGTCCCCTGTTATCCTAAATAAACAACGCCCCCACCCACCCCACACATGGCTCTTCTTATGCTCTTGAACCAATTTTCTTTTGTTTAAATTCCACTATAACTGGTGTTCCTATTAAAGCACACTGCTTGGAACTCATCACTGGTGAACGTTTCATAACCTGTTTGTTCCTGGAGACTTGTTCTGTTTAGTGTACATTAATATGACATTCTGGTTCTAGTCCCAGCTGCTCCTCTTCCAATCCAACTCTCTGCTGTGGCCTGGGAAAGCAATAGAAGATGGTCCAAGTTCTTGGGCCCCTGCACCACATGGGAGACCCAGAAGAAGCACCTGACTTCTGGCTTTGGATTGGCACAGCTCTGGCCATTGTGGCCATTCAGGGAGTAAACCAATGGAAGGAAGACCTTTCTCTCTGTTTCTCCTTCTCATTGTCTGTAACTCTACCTCTCAAATAAATAGATAAAACCTTTAAAAAAAATGAAATCTCTGGCCATGTAATAGGACATTTTTAGAAAGTACAATGTATGTATTGGTAATTTTTTTCAGCGCTGACTAGATATGTTTTTTACATTAGTGACTATAGTTAACAGTAATTTATTGTGTATTTCAAACTATGATGAAGAGAGAATTTTTAATGTTCTCGCCTCAAAGAAAATATACATAAATAGGTGATAGATACAATTATCTTGATTTGATTGTTGTATATACATATTGAAATGTCAAGTTTTATCATAAAATATGTACAATTATTGTATCAATTAGAAGTTAAATATACATAAAGGAAAAATCATGCACAATTTCCAAAAGCATCATTTTGCTTCAAGTAAAATAGAAGTGAATGCTCTCAGATGAAGAAAAGTCACCAAACACAGAAAAACACACTCTTTTTTTCTATTCCTACAAAATAAGATACAAATATGACTAGCACCAGTGCTGTGGCATAGTGGGTAAAGCCACCGCCTGCAGGCCAGCATCCCATCTAGGCACTGATTCGAGTCCCGGTCTCTCTACTTCCGATCCAGCTCTCTGCTGTGGCCTGGGAAAGCGATGGAAGATGACCCAAGTGCTTGGGCCCCTGCAACCATGTGGGAGGCCTGGAAGAATCTCCCGGCTCCTGGTTTTGAATCAGCTCAGCTCCAGCAGTTTCGGCCATTGGAGAAGTGAACCAACAGATGGAAGATTTTTCTCTCTCCCTCTCACGTTTTCTCTCTCTGTCTCTGCCTCTCTGTAACTCTGCCTTTCAAATAAATAAATAAATAAATCTTTAAAAAACATATGGGTTATCTCTATCTTCTCCATATTTTTCATATTTTCTTTAATGCTATATTGCTGTTACAATGAACAAGACTTATGGGGCTCAATAAATACAGAGTAGTGGACTATGTTTGCGTCTGTGTGCCAGGCACAACCATCCTTCCGTCCAATCTGTAAGGATGAGCACTCCCTGTGAGAGTGGCCCACGACTGAAAGCATTTTTTTGACAGGCTTCTGGAAACTTTTCCACACCTGACAACATGAATGTAAAATAGGATTTGAAATGCAATGGAAAATTGAGGTGGTGTCTGCTAACCATCCAGAATGAACAGAGGAGAGAGAGAATGATTTTGTTGTTCCCAGGTTAAGTGACACCGTCCCTTCCATTGTAGGATCACTCTCTGGAAGTTTATTCAGCCAGTTATCCTTGATATAGGGAATGAGGAACAACAATTTCCTTTCGTTTTCTTCACTTGCGTTTCACAGCTTAGCTGAGAATTGCACAGAAAACAGGAGGTTCCCAACTTCCAAGCCTGATAGACTGCAGGAAGAAGGGAAGAAGTGCAGAGAGTCTTGGAGGAAGGTCCTTTCTCTTTGCATTTGCTGAAAACCTCAGAAGGCTCAAGGGCTGCTTTGTGTTCAGATAGATGTCTGATCATTGGGATCTTTGTCTGCACTTGTAGCAGTCTAAGCCCTTCACATCACTCATCCCTGCAAAGGGGTCATAGCCTTCACTGCATTCTGTTCAACCATTGGGCTGCTTTTTGATATTTTGAAGTTTCACAGCTACAGCAAATTTCATTTCTTATTTTGCTTGAATGTAGCAAAAATTAATATTGAATTTTTCTTTTTTTGGCTTTTATCTTCCTGATGCAACTATTAATAATGTTTCCTGTACATTGAGATTTCTGTGTTAATGCACACTCTCAGACATATTAAATGAGAAGAAAGAGAAAGTCAGTGAAGCTTAGGGTGTTTTTATGGCATCATTGAGTAGGTGCAGCCCTCCTTTTGGTTCCAAGGAATCAATACTCATGTGTCTCTTGAATAGGGGGTGATTTTCTTCAGGATTCAAGTAAACCATTTTCTTTAAAGACTTTAGAGTATTTGAATGTAGAGCACTGGCTCCTTGCCTGGTTCCAGTTATTTGTCTCGTGTGATATTGTAAAGCACATAATGATAATCTGTATGGATAAAGACAGGATATGGTTTGTCCATACTTTTAGCAAGTGGCACTTAGAGTTTTGTAGATGGAACTGGAGCCAGGGTGTCTAGTACACCATGATTTCTGGCAGTCTAGATTTTAAGTGCAGCAATTGGCTTTTCATAGCTGGCGGCCCTGGGGACATGAGCACTAACAGTGTTGTCTGATGTTGGTGCTGTATGTTAGGAATGTCACAGGAAATCTAAATTAAACGGCAAGTGCCCTGCTTTCAGGTGTCTGCACTGAGATGGGCTCTCCACAGAGGAGGAGGAAATACTCCTAGGTGTAGCCAGAAGTCAATGAAGTACATAATCTGAACACAATTGATTGTATATATAGGAAAGCATTGGCTACATATGGTATCAATTAAGCATTATTAACAGGTATAGTTTGGAAGCTTAGAGTGACATTAATGTTAATGAAGAATTTATCAATCAAAAATTAAGTCATGCCCATTTACTACTGTTTCCAAGATAGACACCTTTGTTGAGTTACAGCAGCAAACTGGCTGTTGTGTTGGTACCTAAAAAGAAAATTAATATGTTTTTTGAGTAAAACTATGTTTTGTTTTTGTAATTTTATAGCTAGGTAACTTTTTGCTTTTAAATTAAAGGGAATGATGGACCCCACTGGAAGTAATTTGAAATAATCACACCCCTGGGCTGATGTCACATTATGCCACAAATAAATGGCATAAACATACTTACCATACTAAGTGATGTATTCCCTACATACTTATGGAGAAATAAATCATTTCTCACCGAAAAGTAAAAGAGAAGTTATTTCATATGCAAAGAAATCCCATGAGGAATCTCTGTGTAAAGTGAAGCAATTGCTTGTCAGGTACCTTACAAACAGCAGACTGGAAATGAGATTCTGTGTCTAAGGATTTCTGCTAAAGAGGGGGCAGAGCAATGCCCGAATGCCTTTGCATCCAAGGGTGTGTGGTGCTGGATTTGTGTCCTGAAGGTGAAATATTGTCCAGAAGACTCTCCAGGATGGCACAACTTCTAAGAAACACTCCATATACTGTCCTATCACTTTCTATATTAGCCTATACATTCCCCCTTTCTTTGTAAGTAAATTCAACTGGAGCAGAGGATCTTGAAGTCAGGAACTCATTTTTGCTCATGCTTATGGTTTCTTTGCCTGGGACAGTATACATATACTGTACATGTTTTTAATGAAGTAATGAATGTTTTGCTGAGATAAAAGAGGTATATGCAGCATTCCAATATCAAACTGAAGTTTGTGATATTAAGGTACATCTACAAACCAAGAGTCTTTATGAGCTGGAAGACTCTGCATATAGACGTCTCAGATGGTGATAGACAATTGAAAAGAGAAACAAGGACTCGCTCTGAAGCTCTGTACATTCTCTTTGTGCTTTACTTTCTTCATCTGTTAGAATGAATTTTATTAATGGGAAAGATGCTAGGGGTTTTGTTATGAAAGCATGAACCAATATATGCTCACCATGGTGCTTTGGCATAGAGTACTAATGCCACAAATGTTAACTATTAGTACTATTGCTGAAAACGGACCCAAGATGACTGAATAGGGTATAGCCACAATAACTTCAGCTGCACTGGGATGCAAAAAGAACAAAAGGAGGACCACGTTTCCAGGGACCCGAATGATGGAAATTTTCAACAAAGGACTGAAAAACAGTTTGGACTCTGTGGGACAAGAGGAGAGAGGACAGGGCTGCCACTGCAGGTAGCTGCATGGCACAGCCAGCTGCCAGCTGTGAGCTGCCATCATACCATGACAAGGTAGGAAGAAATCACCATGTGCCCTGTTGCTTGCAGTTTTGGCTGAGAAGGAATTCCAGTCACCCATTTTACTTCGGCCTGGGGAGCTGATTGAGATCTGAGTACTGCCAGACTTGGAGCAGAAAAGCTGACCTGCTTCTCACCCTCCACCCCATTCCTGCAGAGCACCACACTGGGCAGCAAAAAGTCAGGCAGGACTCCTCTGTTCCACTCCTACCAGTAACAGAATCAGCATCAGGAGGAGATGCTATCTTTGTAAAGAGAAATGAGAGGAGACTGTAGCATCCAGGGTCACTGGTGACATTGCCTGAGGGAGAACCTGTGGACCGCATGGACTTTCAGCCTGGCATGGTATTGGGTGGCAGGGCACCCACCTAAACCCATGAAGTGAGAGCACACTGCTTGCTCCCCATCCTCCCCACAAGGGCTCCCAACAAACAGTAAGGGAGTAGTACCATCTTCAAAAGCTGGGTCTCCGGGCAGTCTCTGTGTCTGACTTCAGAGATTCAGAATTCCCTGAATACCTGGGGTGGTCATTGCAGAGGGTTCCATGCTCACATAGGACCGCACAGATCCTTTGTGTGTTTCTTGCAAATGTGTGGGTGGGGTGTTTAGCCACTGTGGGTTCACCCTGGGCATGGATCACCTTGGCAGACAGAAGGTGAGGCAGTGATCGCACGAGCAAATGTGATCGTATGCTTCCCCCTCCAGACAACAGAGGAGATCCGTCATGATCAATGTGTCAGCCTGGACTCCTGTACCATACCCAAACACTGATTCGCCGGTCCCACTTAGCACATGCCTCTGAATATTGACTGAAGGAGCAGACACTCCACTGAGTCACAAAGGCATCTTTCAAAGATAAAACTCATCAGAGGAGAAAACCAACAAGTAGTTCCACAAATGTCTAAAAATAAACATAAATATGAGAAACATCAACCAGGAAAACAATACGACTATGCAAAATTGACTTTAACA
The DNA here is from genome assembly GCF_964237555.1 of Oryctolagus cuniculus. Taxonomy (NCBI): domain Eukaryota; kingdom Metazoa; phylum Chordata; class Mammalia; order Lagomorpha; family Leporidae; genus Oryctolagus; species Oryctolagus cuniculus. Next base: position 6,952,233 of record NC_091443.1, read on the forward strand.
GAAATATTATTAAAAGAGACAAAGAGGGGCATTATGCAATGATTAAGAGTATCAATTCAGTGGGAAGATGGGAATATAGCACGTATATAGCACCCAATACCACAGTGTGTGGCTATTTAAAAGCAATGTTAATGGATCTAAAGGGAGACATAGACTTCAAGGGAGACGTAGACTCCATACATCAATAACAGGGGACTTAAACACTCCATTTTTTTTTTTTTTTGGACAGGCAGAGTGGACAGTGAGAGAGAGAGACAGAGAGAAAGATCTTCCTTTTTTCCGTTGGTTCACCCCTCAATGGCCGCCATGGCCGGCACACCACACTGATCTGAAGCCAGGAGCCAGGTGCTTCTCCTCGTCTCCCATGTGGATGCAGGGCCCAAGGACCTGGGCCACCCTCCACTGCACTCCTCTGCCACAGCAGAGAGCCGGACTGGAAGAAGAGCAACCGGGACAGAATCTGGCGCCCCGACTGGGACCAGAACCCGGTGTGCCCAACAATGGGCAGATCAACTAGACAAAAAATTCAACAAAGAAATAGCAGATCTAATCTACATTATGAGTCAAATGAACCTAACAAATATATACAAAATTCCATCCCACAACTGTAAAATACACATTCTTTTTGTCAGTGCATGAAACTTTCTCTGGGATAGACCATATACTAGGCCATAGAACAAGTCTCAACAAATTAAAAAAAAAATTGAAACCATACCATGTATCCTTTCTGACTGCAATTGAATGAACCTGGAAATCAACAATTTAAGAAACTTCAGAAAATATGCACACACATGCAGACTAAACAGTATGCTCCTGAATGAATAGTGGGTCATAGAAGAAATCAAAATGAAAAATATTCCTGGAAATGAATGGAGATGAAAATGCAACATATCAAAACCTATGGGATATAGCAAAAGCAATGTAAGAGGTATGTTTAAAGCAATCAGTGCATACATCAAGACACTGGAAAGGCATCCAATAAATAATCCAACAATGCATCTCAAGGACCTAGAAGAACTAGAAAAAAAAATTACTAGGAGGAAAGAAATAATTAAAATTAGAGAAGAAGTAAACAAAATTGAGACTGAAAAAATGGTACAGAAGATCAGTGATGTGAAGAGCTGATATTTTGAAAAAATAAGCAAAATTGATACACCTATGGTCCAACTAATCAAAAAAGGAAGAAGATCCAAATTAATAAAATCAGAGATTAAAGAAGATGTTATAAAAGATATCAGACATAAAATGAATCACTAGGAATTACTACAAACAATTGTATGCCAAAAAATTGGAAAATCTAGATCAAATGAGTTAGACAGTGAGCGAGAAAGAGACAGAGAGAAAGGTCTTCCTTTTTCCATTGGTTAACGCCTCAAATGGCTGCCATGGCTGGCACTGCACCGATCCGAAGCCAGGAGCCAGGTGCTTCCTCCTGGTCTCCCATGCGGGTTCAGGGCCCAAACACTTGGGCCATCCTCCACTGCACTCCCGGGCCACAGCAGAGAGCTGGACTGGAAGAGGAGCAGCCAGGATAGAATCCAGCACCCCAACCGGGACTAGAACCCCGGGGTACCAGCGCCGCAGGTGGAGGATTAGCCTAGTGAGCTGCGGCGCCGGCCTGGATAGATTTCTTGACAACTGAGCTGAGAAAGAAGTTGTAATATCAATCCCACTCACAATAGCTACAAAAAATGAATACCTTGGAAAAAATTTGACCAAGAATGTGAAAGATCTCTATAATGAAAATTACAAAACATTAAAGAAATAAAAGAAGATACACAAAAAAGGAAGAACCCTCTATGTTCATAGATTCCAAGGATTAATACCATCAAAATGTACATATTACCAAAAGTGATTGACAGATTCAATGCAATGCCAATCAAAATACCAATAACATTCTTCTCAGATCTCGAAGAAATAATGGTAAAATTCATATAGAAACACAAGAGACCCCAAATATCTAAAGCAACCTTGAACAACAAAATAAGCTGCAGGCACCACAATACCAGATTTCAAGACATACTACACTTTCCTGACATTTCCTTTGCAGTACAGAAACTTCCCAATTTGATGTAATCCCAATTGTTAATTTTGGCTTTGACTGCCTGTACCTCTGGGGTCTTTTCCAAGAAGTCTTTGCCTGTGGCTATATCTTCTAGGGTTTCTCCGATGTTCTCTAATAATTTGATGGTGTTGGGTCATAGATTTAGACCTTTAATCCATGTTGAGTGGATTTTTATATGAGGTGTAAGGTAGGGGTTTTGCTTCATGCTTCTGCATGTGGAAATCCAGTTTTCCCAGCACCATTTGTTGAATAGACTGTCCTTGCTCCAGGAATTGGTTTTAGATCCTTGATCAAATATAAGTTGGCTGTAGATGTTTGGGTTGATTTCTGGTGTTTCTATTCTGTTCCATTGGTCTATCCATCTGTTTCTGTACCAGTACCATGCTGCTTTGATTATAACTGCCCTGTAGTATGCCCTGAAGTCTGATATTGTGATGCCTCCGGCTTTGTTTTTGTTGTACAAGATTGCTTTAGCTATTCGAGGTCTCCTGTGCCTCCATATGAATTTTACTATTTATTGAATTATTTACTTAGTGAAATGTTAAGTTTATGAGTATAAAATAATCTGAAAGTAAGTCATTGTAAAAGTTAAAGGAAAAAATAAGAAAAGAAGGAGGTGGGAGGGTGGAAATGTGGGTTGGAGGGAGGCCAGGATGGGAAGTATCACTATACTTCTAAATTTGTATATATAAAATACATTAAATTTGTTCATTTTATATAAATAAGGAACTTTTTTAAAAGAAGAAAAGTATAAGAGGTGGGAGATGGTGATAGTTACATATTGTGAATGTGCCAATGTCACTGAACTGTACAGTTATAAATGACAAATTGTATGTGTGTTTTACCAAAATAAAAATAAAAATAGAAAAAATACTATCGCTATTGTTTTATTTTGCTGTTGACATTTTAGGCTACTTTACTCACAGTACTTCCACACTAAACATTCAAATCATGGCAATTACCAAAGTAAAAATAGAGTTAATTTATTCTTGCTTTTGCCCATGAGCTATTCACTGACCATGAGTGCAGATTCTGCCTTCTATATACATGGCCACACACATTTCATTTGCCAAATAGATGCTTATGTACATAAGCTCTCCCTTTCAAAGTACTTCCCAGTCCATGGGCCATGCTCCTGATTAACCAACTCTCTCTTCAAAGACTTGAAGTCAGGAGGTTTATTTTTTGTGATATTCTCTGGAAGATAGAAACAAGGATTACCAATGGTTTTCCAGCAGGCGTTCATTTCTCTTTCATCATGCACACTTGCAGATGTTATTTACATGAAAGACGTGTTTTTAGAAAGAAGGTAATATTGACTGATATTATCTGCTGTAAGTGAAAATTCTGTAAAGTCAATTCTATGGTTTTACCATAATTTTCCACAACTTTTAAGGCCTTAGTCATGAGTATTAAAGTTTAAATTTTGGTAAGTTTTGTTATCTTAAACTTTTCTTTTTGAGGCTCAATGCACAAAAACACCCAGGAAATCAATGAACTTATAAATTGCATTATTTTTAGGTACTTAGATCCTTTCCAAATATTCTAATTATACCTGAATAAAACCCGAATTTCAGGGCTGACATTGTCAAACCAACAGTTAAGCCACCACTTATGATACTGGCATTCCAAATCGAAGTACAAGTTCAAGTGCCACCTACTCCACTTCTGATCCAGCTTCTTGCTAATGCACCTGGGAAAGCAGTAGAAGATGGACCAAGTGCTTGTACCCCTGCCTCTCACTTGGGATACCAGGATGGAGTTCTTGACTCCTGGTTTCAGCTTAACCATTCCTGGCTATTGCAGACATTTGGAGAGTGACCAAGCAAATGAAAGATTTCTCTCTGTACACACTTACTGTGGCGTTCATTCCTTGCCGTGCTCTCTTCTTGCTTTCCCTGTATTGCCCTGCTGACCCTCTCTGACACAGATGCTTTGCTGTCTTAGAGATCTTCATCCAGCATTTGCTTCTCTGCCACTGAACCCCAGGTGTGCACATGGCTGCTTCCATTATCACTCATGTCTTGGCTCAAATATCAACTCTTTGGACTTTCCCTGGGTTATTAGATAAAATATCTGCCAAAAACATCACCTCCTAACAGATCTCCAATCATTTCATCATTGCTGGTAGAATTATTTAAAATTATAATATTTGTATATGTATACATATACGGATGACTCCTGGCTTACTATGGTTAAACTCATGAATTTTAAGCTTGACAATGGTGAAAGCGATATGCACTTGTTAAAAGTCATACATGGAAGTTTGAATCTTGATCTTTCCTGAGCTAATGCTATGTCGTGTGAGCCTCCCTTGCAATGCTGGGCCATGGCTGTGAGCTTAGCTCCAAGTCCACCCTGAGCTCACAGGGGGACAACTAGCTCTCTAAGTGTGAGGTGTTGCTTAGCTTATATGTTCTGAAAGATTAGGTGTATTTCAACTTAATGATATTTTCCACTAGGATGAGTTTCTTGGGATGTAACACATCAGAAGTCAAAGTGCATCATCGGTATATGTAATTATGTTCCTATGATCTTACCTATTTTTGAAATACTTTGTCTCCTTGACCAAAATTTGATAGTCACAAGACTGGAGTCCTTCTTTACCTTTTTTTCCTGACACATCATTTCTGCTTAGATCCACATGTTTTGGCCTAAAGAATTATTATGCTGGTGCCAGGTATGATGCAGAAACCTTGTGTCTAAAAGAGGGTTTAGCAATGGAGCAGGAGAAGGTAATTGAACAAGCCAGTGTAATTAAGGATGAAAGCAATAAATACAGAGCAGTCCAAATACAGAGAAATGACTTCATAATACTCAAGAGTAGGTTGATAGTAGAGAAGGGTTTTAAGCGGGGCCATGAAAGATGAGTAGAGTTTAAAAAGGGAGCAAATTCAGCTCTTCGTCACACCATATCCAGGCATATAAGTCATTTCACTCTAAATGCAAGGTAGATATATTCTATAAAGCCCAGGTGAATCAAAGGAAGAGAATGCATGTTGTTTTTACATTTTTTTGCTATCATCACTAATTTTACTTGAATTTGAAGGTCCTCCAGGTGGAGTGCTGCCAACCTTACAGCTCTATCATGTGTTACTCACCTCTTGCCCTACATAGTCCAGATGGACTCTTCTCCACTGATCCTTAAATTTCCTAGAAGGTGCCTGGCTCACCCCTTCTTCTGGAGCCTCACCCAGGCCTGAATTCACCACAGGGGCTGTGCCACGTCACCCACTGAGGTCTTCTCACCTGTTCCATTGTAATTTAGAAAGATGTATCCCAGAAGTACCCTCAGTTTCCCTCTACGCTAGTGTGAATCTCCTTCTCTCTTTCATGTTGCTCTCCACAGTTCCTCAACATTATTTGTGGAGTGACTGTGGTTCCCCTGGACTGTAGACTTCCTGAGGATGGATATTTTGTGTGTAGTGTCAATGCATCCCATAACCAGTACTTTGTCTAGCACATCAGAGGAGCTGAGAAGCTGTTTCACCAATGCGTGAATGAATGTCAACCAATGGCAGAAAAAAGTCTTCCATAATTTGGATACTGAAAGGGTCAGCTTACCATTTTTTTTTTTTTGACAGGCAGAGTGGACAGTGAGAGAGAGAGACAGAGAGAAAGGTCTTCCTTTGCCATTGGGTCACCCTCCAGTGGCTGCCGCGGCTGGCACGCTGCGGCCGGTGCACCGCGCTGATCCAATGGCAGGAGCCAGGTGCTTCTCCTGGTCTCCCATGGGGTGCAGGGCCCAAGCACTTGGGCCATCCTCCACTGCACTCCCTGTCCACAGCAGAGAGCTGGCCTGGAAAAGGGGCAACTGGGACAGAATCCGGCGCCCCAACTGGGACTAGAACCCGGTGTGCTGGCTCTGCAAGGCAGAGGATTGGCCTACTGAGCCGCAGCGCCAGCCCCGTGGAACCATTTTAACAACCCCAGATTCTTACTTTTGAAACCAACATGAAAATGCCCACACAACCCAATTTACAAAGTGTTTTGTTCACCAGAACTGTTAAAGGACCCTGTGGTAGGAAAGGTGTGTACCATTGTAAGTATTATGCCACAAACCACTCATGTCTGGCTGCCAGACCAAAGAACAGGCCTAGGATTCTGGAGCCCTTCACCCAACAGCATTATTGAACAAATCTGCAAGAGTTAATAAGTGGATAGAAGCTCATTAAAACCAACTCTAAATGTTTTATTTTGACCACAGATGCATAACATGGACCTTCTTCGGGAGCACAGAGTCTGAAGTGCATGTTTCAGGCTGTGATGATGGTTTGCAAGGAGGATGGGCATGGCAGGTATCACTTAACAGTGATAATAGCTCTTGTTGATTGAGGTTCCTCCCACATGAGAGGCACGAATCTGGCTGTTATTCACGTCACTGCTGATCTCACCAGAAAATCCTCACAGTTTAAGCATTATCATCCCCATTGATAACTACAGAAATTGGGGCTCTGAAAGACGTTGTGACCATAGGGAACACACAATTAAAGACTGCTTGCTCCTGTTAAAAATGACAATTGGTATAACCCCCAAATGGCTCTCATGGTATTCCTTAGGAGAACATATTGTTGACTGACAGGACAAACTCACCTCATTCCTTGAAGGTAAGACATGATTCACTGTTGAGTGTATCAGAGATTGATTAATAGTTAGGAAGCAAAAATAAAACATGACATCAAATGCACATTTTGTTAAATAAACTGACCACAGCATCTGGTTATGGCCTATTGTTTTCTTAGATGCATATTTGGTTCTGTCATCTTCGTGTTCAAAATTTAACCTTCTGGGAGGCCATAAAGTGAGCTGGTTGGAAACGCAGCTAAACTGTCAGTGACAGATCTCAGCCCTTGAACTCATGACCTGTTTGTCTACTTGCAAATTTCCTGGTTTTCCTGTAAGAAAAGTGATAGGAACCTGACCCATATCATGAGCCTGAGATAGGCATTAGAAGACCTGACATGTGCTGCACCTGACTTGTAACTGGCTCTTCATGAGTATGGCAGATACTAGCTATTTCCCTCAAGCATTTCAGGTGAGTGGCAGTTGCCCCATTCATTCCTCATTTGCTCCACACCCATTACTGAGAACCGTCCATACCCAGCGGTATTAGGCAGTGATGACAGATCTTTCAAGAACCTCTGGCAACCAGCTGCAGTGCAAAACTATGCTCATGACCTTAATTGTTTTTACCAAAGTCTTTAAGATGGACTGGATAATATTTGCACATATTGAAAAACTTGAATTTTATCCAAATAGCATGTTTTTTAAGTAATAATTTCTATTTTCTCCTTTAATCCATGTCTTTGGAAGTTTCTTGGTTTTCTTTTAAGGTTAGTTGGGTTCTTCTAAAAGAAATAATTCTTCAGGGAATACCACTCTGTCTCAAGTTGACAAATGTTACTAGTTACTAATGCATTATCTTAGTTATGACAGGCAGTTTTCTTAGACAAATTACTTTTTTCCTTCAATATTGCATCTGAGCATAATATCTTTGAAGATACATGAAACCTCTACCAGGTATTCCTATTTTAATTAAAAATTGATTCACCAAGTTGTTACTGATCTGAATACAGTGGGGTTTAAAGGATCTGCCTCCTGCCAGGATGGAGGAGGGAGAAGGAGGTAGGATCTGGCCCAGGCTCCTGCTGTCCTGTCAAGGAATTCAGGGGGCTGTTCCCCAGCAGAGACAGGCTTAAGCAAATGATAGTGATGTGCCTTTTCAGAACATACAGGGATGTCAGCCTCTCTGGCAATAGGTATGTTTCAGTCCAGATGTGTTAGAATAAAGGAAGTGGCTGCCTAATAAGCAAAACTCAACTTCTGCTTCCTCCTCCTGGCAAGGGGACAGTGTTCCCCTGACCTGTCATTCCATCCTATGGGTTCTGTAGCCACCAAGACCAGGGCACCTTTTCCTTCAAGGAAAAGACAACAGAGGAGACAAGCTTGTGTAGTTGGTGGGTAGCCAAGACCCATGAGTCTGGGAGTGAAGTCATCACTGTGAGATTGTGAAGGTCAAGGCCTGGAAAGAAAGGATGCTGCAGTGGGACAGGGCTCTGCCTACAGGGAGGTGAGGCTGGGATACGTGGGTTTGGCTGTGTTGGGCAGTGCAGGTGACTTGGAAGAGCTACACTGGGAAGAAGGCAACTGCAGTACACTGAGCATTTCCCTTGGACTCTGTGTGCTTTTGTTGTTTGAACCCAGATGCATTGCAGCATTTAATGTCATTAAGTCTCCACACAACACTAGGTACTAGAGGTTCTCCTTGAAGAACAGGAAGACCTAGCAACACAGCCTCAAGTGGCATTGGCATCCCATTCCCAGACAATGTGTCCATAAGAGGCTTGTGGGGAGTGAAGGGGACTTGAAGAGAGAGGACCATAATAAAAATGACATGCTATTATAATTAAGAAGTCATTCTCAAGATCTTGTCTACAAAACCAGTGCAGAAAACTAATCACTAACTCATTTTCTTTTGTCTACATGTTTTCATTTCAGAAGAAGCTAAACATAATTAATGTAAGGTTTGATATATTTATTAAATGAATCCCCAACAAAATCTTCAGTTAATGAGTTGCAAGTATCCATGGGGACGTAAGAAAGTCAAGGACATGATTTGGTCAGACGGGACTAGATTTTTTTTTATGTCATACACTCTCCGTATCAGTTTGTTACTGTTATGCTAGGTTTTTGAGTGACACCAGTTAATGAAATCAACCCCTTCTCTCTGCGCCTTCACTGAAGTATCAAGGTGAAGTCAAAGAGTTAGGGAGAGTACTCGGGTCATTCAGAAGACTGAGGGTCTTCTGTGCGTCGCTTTATGTTTTCATCACAACGTTGTTTTTTATCGCCCAGAGTTGGATTTGGTGTGCTGGTCGTCATATGTGGCCTGCTGCCCAAGCCAATGAAGGAACTGACTCTACAGCAAAGGCAAACAGTCCCGCTGTTGCAGAACAAGGTGAGGGAAGAAATAATAGGTTTTATTTTTTCTGAGCTATTTAATTGCTGCCTTGTTCAGGAACTCCCAATGATGACCAGGGGTTTTATAAAACATCATAGCCTCATTCAACAACAGACTACTAATTAGTTCATTTACTTGAGCACTAAACTCATCTAAGAAGAGGAACAGAGCCTAATTAGAGAATTCTCACAGGATATGAAACCCCAATCCTTTAAAGTCAAAGTAGTTTTTATAAATACAAATCTACAGATTCATATACCCTTGCACACATGTGCTTTAAGCGCATCTATGCAAACACCAAGAACACACGTGAAGAACAGACACAAATATTTGGTGAAATTTATCTATGATAAATAACTTCAGTCCTTATTTCTTGTCTTGGTATAAAGGGAGGCAAAAACCAACATTAAAAATGATCACAATGAATGTAACCAAGAATTTAACTTGCCCTTCATCTTAAATGTCTCTCAATCTTGGAAATTAGATTAAAAATTAGATTAAATTTTTTGGTGTGATTTTCCTCTTCCATTACATTTTTTTATTTCACTTGATGGATTTTTTATGGATCTCTGATCTTATTGAGGCTGACGCTTTGTTCAAGAAGATCCCCTTTCTACTTCTTGGGTAGTCCCTTGGTATCCTCTCAATGACCATTGCACTAGGCCCTTGGAAAGGGACACAGAATCAGACCAATCAGACCATAATCCAACCAACCCAGCTCACTCAACAAATGGATCCTGACTATTGAGGAACACGAACATTAAAAAAAAGGTTCAGTTCATTCTAGAAGGGGTGACAGAAACAAAAAGCTGAGAAAATGACATAGAGTGAAATCAATACTATTATGGTAAATTTGACTGTCATAAGGAAATGTTTAAAAGGCAGCTGTAATCATTTGCCTGGAATGGGACTTGCTGTGAAGACTCTTAGTGAAGGTATCAGAAAGGAGAGAGGAGAGAACCTGGAGGAATTTGCAAGTCTTCCCTGAGAGGGTGGCTCCTAGGCAGGATCTTGATGGATAAGTGAGAAAACATCAGGCAAAGAGGAGTGATACCCACTTAATGTAGATTGGGATAGGAGGAAAAATGATCCATTTTAATGGGAGTTTAAAAAATGGCTTGCTGTGGCTGACTAGGATGTGTAGGGCAGGGAGTGGGAACTTAATAGTAGCGGATGGGACACACTCATGAAAATCCTGGCTTTCTATACATCAGGATTTGAAGAATCCCAGGAGGAAAGTGGGCAATAGTAATAATAATTCTTAATGTTTATTTAGAATGAGACATGTTGAAGCATTCTTTTGAAAGATGTTGTGTGTACAGCAAGTCCCTGTTTCTCCCTCAGCCAGGCTTACAGTTCAAGGTATGAAAGATGGGAACATTCTAGAGATCTGCTCTACAACCTTATGCTTACAGTAAACAGTGGTGCACTGTCACCATTAAGAGAGGAGCTCTCATGGTGTGTATGTCTTACCACAATTTATTTTTTTAAAGATTTATTTATTTATTTGAAAGTCAGAGTTGCACAGAGAGGAGAGGCTGAGAGAGAAAGGTCTTCCATCCGATGGTTCACTCCCCAGTTGGCTGCAACGGCAGGAGCTGTGCCAATCTAAAGCCAGGAGCCAGGGCTTCTTCCAGGTCTCCCATGTGGATGCAGGGGCCCAAGGACTTGGGTCATCATCCACTGATTTCCCAGGCCATAGCAGAGAGATGAATTGGAAGTAGAGAAGCTGGCTCTCAAACCAGCACCCATATGGGATGCCGGCGCTTCAGGTCAGTGTTAATCCACTGCGCCACAGCACCGGCCCCACCACAATTTAAAAAAATAGACAGTGTGCTATCTTGCTTGGCCAAGGCACTGCTTCTGAATGTTAGGATATATTATTACCCCGATTTTGTGTTGGAGTAGGCAATGAAAGCAACAGGCCACAATGAATGAAGACTTTAATCTCATTCTGTGACGATGGAAGCATGAGACTGGGACCAAAGAAAGTGCCGATCCCTGGAACCATCTCCCTGCCATGAAATGGCATGCTGGGCAGATAGATTAGCAAAGATTGCTCTTGATCCCTGAACAATAGGCTCCAATAGTTTTGTAGATCTTAAGGTGGTTGTGGTAGGGGAAAGGATGAGGTGAGAAAGATGAGGAATGAAAAAACGCCAGATGCTGAGTTGGCATGAGGGAAAGTGTCTTTAAGGTATCTCCCTTTCTCCCCCTGGAAGGAGCATAACACCTGAGGTGCCTGAAGACCTTGGTCCAAGGCCTCAGACATAGTGACCTAGAAATGCAGGTGTAGGGGCCAGGAATTCAAATATGTGCAGAGCATGACTGGCCAAAGGGTCCTGGGAGACTACCAAGTGCACAAGGTCACTAGTGGTGATGGCAGTGTCTCCCTGAGGCATGCTAGGCAAAGCCTTTGTACCTGCCTATGGTCAGGCATGATAATTCACAGACAGGATTTGAACCAGGGGGCTCCTCCAACTTCACTGCAGGAGAGCCAGCACTCAAATCCAGGCAGGCTGCATCCACACCCCACATGTCTGTGAAACCCTCTTCTGCCCCTTCAGGCTCAGGGAGCTGCTCAGAGCTTTCATTTACCTGGATCAGCATGGGTGGCTTTGCCTTTGAGCAGGAATTCTCAGCTGAAAGATCAGATATATAAAAATACATCAACAAAGTAGGTAGGAATTTCTGTAGTGTTGGTGAGGTTATAGTGGGAGTTCAAAAAAAGAAGTAGCATTCAATTCTATGAGTATCCGGTAGGGATCCTTGAAGGAGCTGGTGTTTGGGAAGAGTTTTAATAGTTAAGGCAATCCTGCTGTGAGAGAGGGAGGGGCATCTAGGCAGCAGGAGGAGCTAAGCATGCAGCAACACGGAGCACATTATGTGTGAGGAGAGAGTGCTTGGCTGTATTTGCTGGTGACAGAACCCATGATGGGGGTTGGGATGAAGATCCAACAAGATGCTGGGGAAGCTCCTATGGGCACCCTGGTTTCACTCCTGGCCAATGTGCACAGCTAGGTTAGAGTGTTGGCTGTCTCCAAATGGAAATACTCAGAAAGTCAACATGACAGATTTAAAGGAGAGACCAGAGGTCAGAGGTTGCTTCAGTGAAGTTCTGACTGCCCTGTGACACTCCTCTACTGTTCCTGTCTCCTTGTGCATGAAAAACATAAATGAAGAAAAGCAAGTGCTTTTGATGTAGAAGTGGCCTGCAGTAAAGCTATGGAGTGATAATCACAGGAATGTGCATGCACAAGCCTGGACAGTTCCACTGAACATGGTAGGTAGGCATTCTAAACACTTGTAGGTGAGTGTGAGAAAAGGAGCTGGATTTGGCCCTACCAAGCATTGCACAATCTACTTAGACATTTAAGGCTACAAATTTTGACTCCCAGATCTCATATCTGAACCCCTGGTTTGAATACTGGCTACCCCACTTCTGATTCTTGTTAATGTGTACCCTGGGACACAGCATACGATGACTTGGGTTCCTACCATCCATGTAGGAGATCTGGATTGGGTTCCAGTCTCCTTGCTTCAGTTTGGCCAAGCTCCACCTATTGTGAGCATTTGGGGAGTAAACTAACTGATGCAAGATCTCTCTCTCTCTCTCTCTCTCTGTCTCTCTCTCTCTCTCTTTCTCTCTCTTTCTGACTTCAAGTAAAATAAAAATAACTAAATAAGTAACTAAAGCTATGCATTCCTATGAACTACTATTGTGTATTGTACTATTGTGCATCTCCCACTCTCTTAAGAAAAGTTATGCTGAAATCCATATCCTGGTACCTCATAATGTGATATTTAGAAATAGGGTCATTGGCAATCTAATTAGTAAAGATGACATCCTGTTCCAAAAGGAAGGGCCCCTAATATAGGAGGATGGTGTCCATCTAAAAAGATAACCAGGAAAGGATACGGTTACAGAGAGCAAGCAACCTGTGAAGATGGAGGTGGAGACTGTGCTGATGCATCTATAACTCAAGGAATGACGTGGATTGTTTCTCTCAGCACAAGCTAGCAGGAAGGAACAGAACTGATTCTTCCTCAGCACTCTCTGAAGGATCAACCCACCTTGATTTCAACTTTGCCAAAACTGCAAGAAAGTAGATTTCTTTTGATTAACATCTGGTTTGTGGCCATTTGTTCTGGCAGCACTAGGAAACTAATGAAGCCACAGTTTATATTTTAATCATGCCTTCTTCATTGCATACATTATAACGTTATAGAAACACTTATTTGTGTATTTGGGAGGGGGGCATTTGAGCACTGTCATCTGTTTTTTCACTTGACAAATTCCCACAGCAGTTAGTGCTAGACCATGCTGGAGCCAGTAACAGGGACTGATCTAGGCCTCCCACGTAAATGGCAGGGACCCAAGTACCTGAGTGACCACCTGCTGCCTCCCAGGGTGCTCACTGCAGGAGGTTAGGATGGGAGACAGGGCTAAACTTCCAGCACTCTGATACAGGGTGAGCTGTCCCTACTGACATCTCAACTGCTCGGTTACACATCCACCCCTCAATATAACTTTCATTGTGGGTTTTTACATATGAATTCAGTGTAGACTATGTGGTAAGTAAGGGCCACTGAGCCATGTTTTGCAAGTTAATATTATTATGCTAAATTTGACTATCTTAAAGAAATGTTTAAAAGATAGCTGTGACTGTGTGTGTGAAGTGGCACAATTTAAATTAGTTAGCTATTCTCAATGTTAATCAAAGGAGGGGTCAGGGTTCATAGCCATCAGCTACAGGAAAGATCCATTTGGTCTTCCCACATCCCGAGAACGGACTTCCTGGCCTACAGCCAAGGCCAATATTGAGATGTGAGTAGTATATTTTTGCTAGAGTGAAAAGGATAATTTCTAATTATAAAAGTAATGCCTGCACTTTGCAAGGAATTCAGAAATAAAAAATGTCTCTTTTTTAAACTTTTATTTAATAAATATAAATTTCGAATGTACAACTTTTGGATTATAGCGGCTTTTTCCCCCATAACCTCCCTCCCTCCAACAACCATCCCATCTCCCACTCCCTCTCCCATCCCATTCTTCATCAAGAAGATATAAAGTATGTGTATCAAAAAAATAAAAATACTCCGTAATACCACAGTCATATGAACCAAAATCCAATAAATGCACACACATCCACACACTAGGTATGGGCAAGAAGATTATTCCACATGTATAATGTTTTTCACTTTCTGTATATTACATATATTTCTGCTAATAGAGTAGTTCTAGCTATATCATTTTAATATCTGCCTGATACAATAGTTGATTGGTATAACATAATTGAGTTGAAGATTTTCCTGTTGATGGAAATTTAAGTTACTTTAGTAGTTTTTACTACTAACTTTATGCACGTGAATTCATAAATCTAATTACATTTTTCAAATCTAATTTTACAGTGAGCTAGAAAAATTTTAGGTCTCTATTAATACGGCTATGCCACACAAAAGGTGAAATTTTAATTCTGGAAGTTGAGGGCTGTCTTTCATCTGAACGGTTTTGTGATATCTGTCTTCCCTCCACATGACCTCATTGATGGGAACAAAGCTCTTCAGAGGCATATAATACCTCTGCCAGTAAAGAAACTTACAGCTCTACTAAAACATGTGCAAAGAGTGAGCAATTTTACAAACTGACTTTTAACCACATAGACATAAAGAGGGGTGTGTGTGTGTGTGTGTGTGCAGTGTTAGAAGGTCCAGCTCACCAGTGAGTAAATGCAACAAGGTCAGGGAATGGGTTTAAAGGTGAACATGTTGGGAAGGAGGTGAAAGACCTCATACACATGATGTGTATCTGCACAGGGACTAAGGGCTGGAAGTGAGAGAGAGCAATCATGGGAAAGGGAATAGAGTGGTTTGGGTGTGTACGTGGTGCTACCCCCATGTGTTGTCTTCAAAGAAGCCAATTCTCATTCTTCGGAGCAAGTAGATAGCTCTATGTGAGCTTCAGAATATATCTGGCTGCCTAGATTTACCTGTATCTCTGGGACTTAGCACAGCACCTTTGCCTAGTAGCATATTTTTAACGTGTGAATAAATAAGAAGGCTCTTCAGAAAGTTAATGGAAAATGTGGATTGTCTTTTAATTCCACTTTTACTGAACTTTCAAAAGTACCCTTGTACTTGAATAGATTATGGCTGGTATTGAAAACTGAAACTGGTACAGGACAGTTTAGCTGAAAGACTTAAAGGAGAGACAGGAGTGAAAAGGAACCTTTAGAACCTGGCATAGATACTTTATGGACAAGTGCACAGCAATGAGGCACTTTGAAGTTCATGTGTATTCTACCTGAGCTAGAAGGGTGGGGCACTGCCTCTCCTGCATTTTCCATACATGAAGGGCTTCTTGGTATCTCATCAGGATTAAATCGACCCTTAGCTGTCAGAGCAATTCTGCTGTCATGAGAAACTCAAGAAGCCTCTGTTCATGTTTCCAGCATCCTGATTCCAGCAGCAAAGTCGTAGCCTGCCCTCTCCTTAGTCTCCGATCCAGTAACTTGGATGTACTCATTTTCTCCCAGGCCTGCTTTATATCACGGCACATTCATTTTCCTTCTCCAGGATGTTGTATCAGTGAAATTATATAGCATACACCATTTTAGGAGCCAGGCTTCTTTCTTTTTTTATTTTTGACAGACAGAGTGGACAGTGAGAGAGAGAGAGAGAGAGAGAGAGAGAGAGAAAGGTCTTCCTTTTGCCGTTGGTTCACCCTGCAATGGCCGCCACGGCCGGCACACTGTGGCCAGCACATCGCGCTGATCCGATGGCAGGAGCCAGGTGCTTCTCCTGGTCTCCCATGGGGTGCAGGGCCCAAGCACTTGGGCCATCCTCCTCTGTACTCCCGGGCCACAGCAGAGGACTGGCCTGGAAGAGGGGCAACCGGGACAGAATCCGGCGCCCCGACCGGGACTAGAACCTGGTGTACCGGCGCCGCAAGGCAGAGGATTAGCCTATTGAGCTGCGGCGCCGGCCCAGGCTTCTTTCATTCCATGTCATTATTTTGAGATTCATCCCTGTAGTAGTATGTGGCAACAATTCACTTCTTTTGCAACTAAGTAGAATTTCATTACACTGTGCTCCAAATCATATAGTGCTGAACACTTGGAATATTTCTAATTTTTGCTTATTATAAAAGATCTGCTATTTACATACATGAACAAGTCTTTTTTTTAAATTGTATTAATATAATATATTTCATAGGTATAGTTCTAAGATAACCATACTTCCCTCTATTCCCCCCTTATCCTCCCTCAATTCCTCTCCTTCATTCCTTTCTCTTTTTTTGTTCAAATTTTGCAAAGACGTAATTTCAATTCATTCTATAATCACAGGCTCAAGTCTTTGTATGAACATATGTTTTTGTTTCTCTTAGTAAAATATCTAGAAATAGAATGGCAGGATCAAATGGCAGGTGTATATTTAATTTTTTGTGAAACTGCCAAATTGTCTTCCACAGGGATTTTACCAATTTATTTTGCTGCTAGCAATATATTAGAGTTCCAGTTTCTTCTAATCTTCATTAAACAATAGTAAGTGAATTTTTTTATCAATTTTAGCCATTCTGAAAGATATCTAATTCTTTCTCATAATTTCAGTTTGCATAACTCTAGTGACTGATAATATTGAATATTTTTATGTTCTATGAAGCATCCATGTATCTCTTTGATGAAGTGTCTAAATAATTTGCCCATATAATGTTGGGTTCCTTATGTCCTTTTTGTTGAATTGTCAAAGGTCTTTATATTTTGTAGATAGAAGTCCTTTATTAGAAATGTGAGTTGCAAATATTACTTCCTACCTATGGTTTTTCTTTTCATTCTCTGTACTGTGTCTTATAGACCTGAAGATTTTACTCTTGATGAAGTTCAACTTACCATTCTTTTTTCCTGTAATGAATGGGGCTTCAGGTGTTACCTTTAAAGTAATTTTATCTTATCCCACATTACAAATTATTTTCTTTTCTTTCTTATACCAATTTTATAATTTTTGACATTATAAATTTATAAATTTTGACATAATTATGCTGCATTTTGCATGATGATAAGTGTGAGCTGTAGATTTTTTTTATGTGCGTTTCACTTTCTCTTGCACATAGAACCATTTGTTAAACAAATGAACTGTTCATCAGTGAATTCCTTAGTCAAAAATTAGTGTATGTTCCTTATATATGTGAGATTATTTCTGGACTCTGTGCTTTTCTTTGATTTATTTTTCTGTCTTGAAGCCAATCCTAACTTCTCTTCATAATTATGTCATTATAAGTCTTGAAATCAAGTAGTAATTAGTCAAGTAGTGTTAGTCTTCTAAATTTACCCTTCTTCAAAGTTTTTATGCTTTTTTGCTATTTTAGGTAATTTTAGTGCCATATCAATTTTAGAATCAGGGTATCAATTTCTATGAAAAGTTTCATGGGCTTTTTGATATATACTTCATTGAATCCAAGACCAATTAAGAGAGATAAAGTATGTCATATGTATACAAAGATATCTGATATAATTTGGTGTGTCTGCAGGAGCTGATCACACATTTTAATTCACTGTTTTTTTAATGTTTAGTTACTTTTCCCTCTTGCAGCAGCAGTTTCCATGCAGACTCTAAATGCAACTTAAAGGTGCAGAGTTCTTTGTCAAGAATGAAAACAATGAGACTTCAACACCAGCAATTCCAGATTTTTGAACTTAACAGTTCATCTTTAAACATGGTATTCCAGTGATGAGCTTTCTTCAGTTCTTTATTTGTACTTGTTTCATTATCAATGATGACAGTGTCTACTCCCACTCCGACTATGCTCAAAATTTCTTGGCAATATCCAGGAGATGTACAACACCCATCAACCCTGTTTAACCCTGCAGCATCTTCTGTTAAGGGAAGATGCTTCCCAGGATAAAGGGAGTTTAGGTTGTGATGACAGCAACAATCTTAGAAAAATATCTAATAGCAAATCTAAGATGGTAAGGCAGAGACAAAGGAAGAGAAAAGAAGAATAAAAGGGAAAGGGGATGATAATGTCGCAACAAATGTGAATTTATTATTGTGTGCCTTCATAGCTTTCTTCTTAATTGCTTGGTTGACCTCAGGGAGAGAAAGAGAAGTCTAAGTTAAATGCACAACATCTCTTCTGACAGTACTGATCTCCTGTGCCCAGATTTCTTTCGGCTGAGTACCCATGTGGTTTCTGCTCTTCTGAGTAGCAAGAGACAGAGTCGCTTTAATAGCCCTTCAGAAAGTGCTTCAGGAGGTATTTGCAGAGAGCGGGGTGCCAGGCCACAGCCTTGTCTCCTCGACATGCCCCAGATATTGAACCTTCCAGTAACTACAATTACAACCAAAACCACAAAATGTAGATTTACAGATTGTTTTCAGCAACACCCATTCAAATTTACTTATATTTACACTAGAAAAATTAGGATAAGTGCTATTGTGACCAGAGACACAGACCAGGATCAATAACCAACCAATTCTTGGCTAATAAAGCACTTCTCTAAGGCCTATGGTTGCTCTGTTCTGACTTTGAGGTTGGCCTCTAATGTCTTATCCATTGACTTTTCCCGTAAATATGTCTAATCGAGGCCATGGAGCATTTTAAAGAGAAATGATACACTGGGTTTGGTAAGAATTGCTAATTAACTGAGTATGTAAAACCTGTAGCTGCTGCAGCTCACATATTTCCTCTTGTGAAATTTATACATGATGAGGAACTAAAAGTAAAATGCTAGCTTTCATTTTAGGTATAAGGTTGTATTTTCTTTTTAAATCCCCTTTCTTCTAAACCCTAATAGTTCCAGAATTACCATAGAGAAATGAAAAAAAAAATTAATGTCTGTAGCAGTGTTTCCTGAAGTTGTAAAAACTCTACCCAGAAAAATAATGGGTTGGGTGTTTTCATACTGCACAGGGATTCTTTAGTCATGCTGACCTCAGTTTGTACAAAGTTTTGTTTTTTACAGCCACAAAAGGTTACACTTCATGTTAGAAAGGTAAAGAGAGATTAATTTAGTTCCTTGTGCACTTGAATCATTAATTTTGTTCTGGTACAAGAGCAAGGTATTTAATCAAATCTAAGGGAAAATATACTGAATGGAAAGAAGAGAAGGAAAGATCTTGGAAGGGTTTCTGAACACTCACTTGGGATTAGGAGTGCAGTGCCACCAAGCCCATTTATGCCAAGACGCCTGAAAAGGCCGTCTGCCCGCAGAACGCACTTGTCATTCAGGTGGCCCTCTCCTGGTTGTCTTGTTCCCTGTGCCACAAGCAACAATTTTCACCACTCAGCTGATTACAATCTGGTGCAAGGAGGTGAAGGTTGTGATTTCAAATACTGCAGAGGCCAGTTACTGGGGCTTTGCTCTAAGCTCAGCGACCTGTGCTCACCCAACAGGCTCCTACTTGAGGAACGACACTGCAGCATGGGCCTCGGATCACAAGAAGGAATACGACTTGCTCAGGGTAGAGTCAGCACCAGTAGGAGAGAGAATGCAGTGCAGACAGACACCCCAGCTTTCTCCAGCACTCTGGGCCTGTCTTTTCAGATTTCTTGCTTTACTACAGTTTTCATGGAAGAAGGGTCTGCGCTAGCTACGTTCCACGAGGAAACAAAATACATAGGCAGAAAATTAATGTAGGCTGTTCAGAGAGTGGGTGAAGGAAATCTCTCAGCTGGTTTGAATCAATGCAGAGTGGCCAAAGTACAGAATCCATCACCTCTCTGCATCTGTGTCCTGGTTAGACCCATTTGGAGTTCTATGTTATAAATACAATATAACATTTTAATGCAATGAATGAACAAGATATGTGCACAGTCTGTTACTCGCTTAATCTTTAGGGCAAAGTTATGAAAAGAGAATTGTTTTTTTCTTTTCCTATTCTGCAGATGAGGAAATTCTCAACTTCGCAAGGCATTCACAGTAGAATGGAGGGAAAATTGAGTAAAACAAGTTTTTTTAAAATATTTATTCATTTATTTGAAAGTCAGAATTACAGAGAAGAGACAGACCATGATCTTCCATCTGCTGGTTCACTTCCCAGATGGCTGAGATGGCCAGTCTAAGCCAGGACAGAGCCAGGAACCAGGAGCTCCAATCTGTGTCTTCCACATGGGTGGCATGTGCCCAAATAGTTGGGCCATCTTCTGCTGCTTTCCTCAGGTCGTTAGCAGGGAGCTGGATTGGAAATGTAGAAACTGGGAAAAAACCAGTTCCCATATGGGTTGCTGCATTGGAGGCAGTGGCTTTATCCATTATGTCACACCTCTCAAATGAATTTACACCCAAGACAGCCAACAAGTATTTAGACAGGTCCTAAGGGAAGACTTCCAGCACCAGATTCAAGATGGAGTGGAAATCATTTAGAGAAATTGGGAGTCCTTTATTATGTGATATCATTGATGGGTTCCTAGAAATTTGATTTTGAAAATTGAGAACTTCTCTTTATTTAAAGCATGATAAAAAAAAATTAGAGATATGCCAGAAACCAGAAAACATTATTTTCTACCCAAACAACAAAGATCAGAATTTAGAATACATAAGGGAATTCCAAAAACTTCATGGAAAGGGGCTAGTGTTGTGGTATAGTGGGAAAAGCCTTGAAGCCAGCATGCTATATGGGCTCTGGTTCAAGTCCCAGCTGCTCCACTTCTGACCCAGCTCCCTGCTGATGGCCTAGGGAAAGCAGCGGAAAATGACCCACATGTTTTTGCCCCTGCTACACACATGGGAGATCTAGATGAAGCTCCTGGCTCTGGCCATTGTGGTCATATGGGGAGTGACTCAGCAAATGGAAAATCTCTCTCTCTCTACCTCTGTTTCTCTGTAACTATCACTTTTGAATAAATAATTCTTTTAAAATCTTCATGGAAAATGTACATTATGAGAAAAATATGCCTCTATTTCAAAAATTTTTTACACCAAAGTAAATCCATTCCAGAGACTTTTTGAAATGTCTTCATTAAACAAAACAAAAACAAACTAAAAAAAAAAAAACTCCGAAAAATAGGTTAAGCTTCTCTGCAGGGCCGACATCCTATGTAAGTGCCAGTTTGTGTCCCAGCTGCTTTTTTTTTTTTTTTTTTTTTACAGGAAAAGTGGACAGTGAG
The DNA here is from genome assembly GCF_964237555.1 of Oryctolagus cuniculus. Taxonomy (NCBI): domain Eukaryota; kingdom Metazoa; phylum Chordata; class Mammalia; order Lagomorpha; family Leporidae; genus Oryctolagus; species Oryctolagus cuniculus. The sequence goes on from NC_091443.1 coordinate 6,973,365, forward strand.
AGAGACAGAGAGAAAGGTCTTCCTTTGCCGTTGGTTCACCCTCCAATGGCCGCCGCGGCTGGCGTGCTGAGGCCGGCGCACCACGCTGATCCGATGGCAGGAGCCAGGTACTTATCCTGGTCTCCCATGGGGTGCAGGGCCCAAGCACTTGGGCCATCCTCCACTGCACTCCCTGGCCACAGCAGAGAGCTGGCCTGGAAGAGGGGCAACTGGGACAGAATCCGGTGCCCCGACCGGGACTAGAACCTGGTGTGTTGGCGCTGCAAGGCAGAGGATTAGCCTAGTGAGCCACGGCGCCGGCCATAAATCTTTTTTAAAAAAATAAATTTGAGGGGCCAGTGCTGTGGTGTAGCAGGTAAAGTCGCCGCCTGCATTGCCTGCATCCCATATGGGCACCTGTTCAAGTCCCAGCTGCTCCACTTCTGATCCAGCTCTCTGCTATGGCCTGGGAAAGTAGTGGAAGATGGCTCAAGTGTTTGGGTCCCTACACCTGTGTGGGAGACCTGGAGGAAGCCCTGGCTCCTGGATTCATATCACCCAGCTCTAGCTGTTGCAGCCAATTGGGGATTGAACAAGCACATGGAAGACCTTTTTCTCTCTGCCTCTCCCTCTCTGTGTAACTCTGACTTTCAAATAAATAAATAAATCTTTTTTAAAAAGAAATTTGATTTAAAAAATAAAAAATATATATACCTAATTAATAAACAAAGGCATAACCAGGAAGCCTAGGGTGCAGGAAATACACATTACTATTAAATGTGTGAAACGTTCATGTCAGCTTGGTTAGTAATCACATAAATGTCAATGAAGAGCACAAGGATACTTTGTACCACTACATTGGCAAAAGTTAAGAAATCTAACTGAAACACTTGTATTTTGCTGGTGGAACTATTCATTAGTATAGCTACTTTTTGTAAACAATGTATAATCATGTGGTAAATTTAAACATTCAAGAATTTTAAGCACTTATGTCCCTGAGATAACCTCACTGTTCATAATAGCAAAATACTGAAAACAATCAACAAGAAAATGAGTAAATAAATTGTGATAAAGTAAACACTAGAGTGTCTTCAATAGTAATACTGAATAAACTATAGCTACAATCAGCAAAAGTTTGGAAACATAATTCCAGAAATATAATATTGAACCCAAAAAAGCCATAGAAAGACTACATATAATATTATACAATTATTGTTAATAATAAAAACTATTGCAATTAACCAATATATTTTTCAAGCATTAGACATACATAATAAGCATATCTTAAGCAAAGCAAGGAAAAATCAAACACAAGACTGAGGATAATAAACTTCAGGAATGACACTGGATAATGGGATAGGGAAGGGAACATTTTGCAAGTCGTTGGCAATCACAGTTGATTGACAACACTTTGGAGTCTCATTGATTGTCTGGGAAGTTAGACTGAATGGCCTTTAAATTGTTTGTCAAAATGAACCAAAATTGTACTAGCAAAAAATAGTGAGGTTTTACTTAACTGGTGATGGTGTCGTTTATTTTGTTAATATTGAGCTTCAACAATGATCAGATCTGGTTCTACTCTAATGACAGCAGCTTAATAAACAAACAAACATGATCAAAGCAATGATTCTTAGACTAGAATAAAAGCTCTTCTTTCTGATGTTTATAGTTGACATGTTAAAGAAAATGTGATATAAATATTAAAATCAGGGAAACCCATCAATATAAACATGATCATAATAGTACTTATAAATATATGTATTAGTATTAAAATATGTAATGAATAACAAGTTCCTAACAATGATGAAAAGTCATGCAGCAAATAATGAATATGAAGAACAAGGCTTATGTAAATGCTCAGAAAAAACAAACAGTATAGTAAATAACAACAAATGGAAATACTTATCTTTGTTGATATTAATTCTTCGCAATGACAGTACCTGTGCAGCCAGTGCTATTGTTACCAAAACACTGAGGATGCATGACATCCATTTGACACAGCTAGGAAGTAACTCCTGTGGATTTTCATCCCAAGCCATTATGCTCTAGGGTCTGTGGTTTTTAATATACACTGCCCCCAAAGTCAGTTTTTAAAATATATATCTCTTTTTTAAAAACAGAATCTTGTGATCATTTTTTAAATATTTATTTATTTACTTATTTTAAAGGCAGAGTTACAGAGAGGCAGAGGCAAAGAGAGAGAGAGGCCTTCTTCCATCCACTGATCCACTCCCCAGATAGTCATAATGGCAGGGGCTGTGCTGATACAAAACCAGGAGCCAGGAGCCTCCTCCAGGTCTCCAATGAGGGAGGATGCAGGGTCCCAAGGACTCAGGCCATCTTCCTCTGCTTTCCTAGACCATAGCAGAGAGCTGGATCAGAAATGGAGCAGCCAAGACTCAAACAAGCACCCATATCGGATGCAGGTACTGCAGGTGGTGTCTCTACCTGATACACCACAGTGCTGGCCCCTAAAATATATCTCTTTATTTATTTTACATGGTAATGCATCTTTTTTTCACTTAGAAGTTCATTGTTTATTTTTGAAATAATTGTTTTCCAGAGAAACCTTTGATTTAAGGAATACAAACTTCATGCATATCTAAGTACAACTTGAGGAATACAGTGATTCTTCCCACCATGCCCCCTATGCCACCCACATTCTCACTCCTCTTCTCCCCCCTTCTCCCATTCCTAGTCTTTTTTAATACTAAGATCTATTTTCAATTAACTTTATACACAGAAGCTTAAGCCTATAGTAAGTAAAGAGTTCATCAATTTGTCTGAAAAATCATAAAAAAAAAAAAAAGAAAAAAACTCTTTTTCAACAGTTGAGACAAGGGCCATTCAAAGTCACTGCATCTTGAAGTTAATTTCATTTCCATTTTTTTTGAGAAACTTAATTAACTTTAAAGAAGTTCCCAAGAATGATGCATCTTTTCCAAGCACTTAGACATAACTGTAGCTCATGAGACATAAGAATATCCTCCAATTAATACATTAAAAGAAAGTAATATATCTCAAAATGTGTATGTCCAATTTGTCGCATTACAGAAAAATTGAAATATTATAAATATTTTCTTTTTAAACATCTTAGGATTATTTTTTAAATGTTCATATCTTGGTTTCTGGCTGCTCAAATTGCAACTTCTCAGGCCAGTAGCCTGGGCTGGTGCTGAGACAATAATGTGTGGGCAGCATCTTCAACCTGAATCCGGATCCACTCAGAGCCTGTATCTTCAGTGCATCCCCAGAGTATTTCTATACATTCTAAAGTTTTAGAAGCATTGGACAAAATTTCAAAACTTCTGCAAACCAGGCAATCACAAATCAAGAACACTGGGAAATAATATATAAGAACTCACTTAAAAATTAAACAAAATTCTTTGAAAAACTGCTCAAGGAATACAAGAATGAACTCTTAATACTAGATTTTTTCATGGGCCAATGACATGCGAGCGTTATACTGTCAACTACATCAAATGTGATAGACAGTGTTAAATGGTAAATTTATAACCAAGGATGCTGAAAGGATATAAATTGAATTATTCTTTAATTCCAATGATTATTAAAATACACAGACCCTAAGAATATGAGACAGAACATAATAAATATTAAAGCAGAAAGCAATGAATTAAAATAGGAAGAGATAGGGTATAAGGAGTTCAAAAGCTAACACTTTGAGAAAACAAATAGATGAATTTCTGGGAAATTCAACTAAAAAGATTTAAAACAAACAAACAAAACACCCAGGCAATTAGAAAGCGAAAAGATCAGAAAGAGAGCTGAAACGCCATGAGCGGGAGTGAGAGGTGACCTATCTCTGTTGCTTTGGGACTCCGCTGCCTTCCCGCTCTGTTCTCTTGCTTCTTGATAAATGGTTAGGACCTGGAGGAGCCTTTCTGGTCCTTGTTTTCATCTCTGTATTGATCAGATTACACAATAACGGAGCTGAGGGCACCTTGTTCTTTGGATACTCATTGGAATGCTGGGAGGTGTTTATGAATTTTTAAAGACAGAATTCTCAATCAATTCCCTGTTGCGGACAAGCCCCTTTGTGCAGAGGGCAGGGCCAGGAAACACGCAGCAGCCGGGAAAGGAGGAAGGACAGGGCTCCCACCCTCAAGGAGCCGAGTAGCCCAGGACTCTGCAGGGAAACGGCATTACCTGCCTAACCTTGCCTGTGGCAGATTGATTTCATCTGTAGAAGAACCAGGCAAGGCCAAGATAGGTTTCTGATGGCAAATGACCCTGCCCAGCAAGGGACTTCCTAGAGAGACAGAGCCCCTCCTTCCCCACTTTCAAACCAGAGTGCCAGTTATGCTCATCGTCATAAGAGGCTTTCAACCATCAGAGGACTACCTGATGATAAAGATGCTTTCAAAGACTCAAAGGTACATAAAACAACACAGGGAGTCATGATGAAGACATGTATATAGATCAGTAAAGGTTACTGAAGAAATCACAGTCGTTTTCTCTGGGGCCCTCTATTTTCTTCTCCTCTATATTTTCCTAGTATTCCATAAAATAAATTTAAAAGTTTACATCTGGAAAATCTGTCTTCACACTATGGAATATTCTCAAGTTTCATTTACACACAATGGTTCTCTTCAGGCTCACCTTCTCAGAGCATCCTTCTCTTGTTTGTAGTGGATATGCATGACCCAAACCCTCTAATCTCTGCCCCTCGATAAACGAGAGAGAGAGGATTTGGGCTCATCTGGAAGTGGAAAAAAGGAAGATGGGTGAGGGGGAACTATACCTCTTGAGCTGTGCTCATCCAAGTAAAGTGATAGTGGGAAAATTTCCCAGTGACTCCTACAGCTGTGATCTTGTGATCTGCAGAGTCACCAACTTCACAACGGAAGTTTTTTCTTGCTTCTGGCTCCTCAAAGCAGCGACTAGCAAATGTGCCTCCTCATTGGAATCACCTGGGGAGTTTGCACACCTGCTGTTTAGGCTGTCCCATGTCAACTACATCTGAATCTCTCAGGAGGGGAAACTGGGCTTCTGGAGCCTTGTAAGCTCCTCAGGTGATCCTCAGTGGGATGCCAGTTTGAGAACCAGCAAGGTGGCAAGGTTTCCTTGCATGCCATCTCTAGATAAACCAGAGTCCCCCTCGACATGCATTGTGTGACTTCGTGGACAATTCCAGCAATAGTGATTAGAATAAAGTCACACATTACAGCCATTTGACCTCTTTCTGTGCCTACAGAATTGGACTATTTCATGCTGTTACTTGTACTGGGCAGGTACTGTATCTGACTGTTTGCAGACTGTGTAATATGTTGAAAGTGTATAGTCTCTAGAGGCAAACAGACCTGGGCCCCCATCAACTACACAGATCAGATCCTATTACGCCCACCTCTTACTCCAGCCTCCCAGGCAGCCTGCAGAAGCTACAGCCCAGAGTGCCTGATCCACTGCTTGTTGGTCTCTACAGTCGTCCAGGAAACAACCTGACCACTGGGGCACAGAGGCTCTGGAGAAACGACTTCCTCTTCTTCCCAGGCTGTTGCTTTAACACCTTCCTTGAAGTTCCTCAAAAGGTCCTGTAAGCCCTCTCCACAGGGCAGCTCACTTGTGTTGGCTCTTCCTCTTTCTGTTTCACACCTGACCTTGGACAGCTGTCCTTAAGATTACATCACCCAACTATCTGTGCATATGACTTCACTCACTTCAGGTTCAGAGGAACCCAAATTTGCACACTGGTTCTGTCCTATACAGAACTATATTTTTCCTGAGTTCACCATTTAGAGCATACATATAGTAATATCCTTTACATAATTGATAAGAATTAAATGAAAAACTAGAAGTGACAGATGACAAAGAATCAAGAGCTGCTTGTGGTAGCCACAGCTGTAGGTTCATTAAAGATATCTGGCCACGTACTCCTCACTTCACTTCTGTAAAGTGTATTTTTTTTTACCGGTTGTGAATACAGAAACTAAAGCATAGAGAATTTCACTAATTTTTCCTAGGATTAAAATCTACTTGGAGGCAGAACTGGGGTTTAGGCCCAGTTCTATGTAATTCAACAAATTAGGTGTACATGTTCACAGAATGTCTCCTTTCCTTCGTCACCCACTCAACCACCTCTTGAACAAAAGCAAAGCAAACAACAGTGTTGATTCTCCTCTAAGGTACAGAGTGTCCCAACTGGCTAGTTTAAGTTAAAAACTTCCTGTGTGGTCCTCATGTGTCCTTATTTCCCCTGTCCATTTCTCTGTACTCAGACAAGATACAGACACCACTGCCCACACTCACTTTGCAAGGGACCCAAGAACACCTGGAGTCAGCTCTCAGGACACCTGGTACTTCTGCTCCATGGAGGACTATCATAGCACAGAGTAGCCAGGCTCACACACACTGCCTGTAGTTGAAGATAATGCATATTAAAAAAAAATCAGAAAGGAGTTGTAGTTACTTCCATCTCTTGTAAAAAAACTACATTTTTTTAAATGTAGTATGTTTTGCCATTGATCTCATGCATTAATACCTTTTGTCCAGTAAAGGAAAATGAGAGACAGCTGTGTTATCCCAAGAAGTGGCAGAGCCCATGTGTTTTTCCACATAACAAATGTATTTCCATGAGCAACATCCTTTTTTCCTTAAGGGAAATGGGTCTACTGATACTGATTTAAAATAGGAGGTTATGATGTGATAAAGGCAAGACAAAAGCAGCTGTGGTGGTCGAAATACAGCACAATAAGTAGCATAGCACATGGTTTGAAGGGCAAAGAAATCCTGACGTCTACACAGAAGTGAAAACAGATTTTCACCACCTTGATGGGTGAAATTCTGGGAAGAGAACAAGACGAAAACTGTTCATTTCATTTGTCAGGGATATCTGGATTATCTAGCTCAGAACCATTTTTTGCCTGTTGTCACAGTATTCAATTGGTTTATCGTGTGGTCCTGATCTACTTCTTTCCTTCCTTTCTTTCCCTCCTTTCCTTCTCTTCCTCCTTCTCTCCTCTCCCTCCATCCTTCTCTCATCTGCACTTTTCCAGAGCAGTTTCAAGTTCACAGCAAAAGTGAGAGAAAGGTACACATTTCCCATATGACTGCCTGCCATCACACATGCCCAGTCTCTCCCACGATCAATATCCCTCATCAGAGAGGTACCTGTGTTACAATGGATGTCCCTACATTGACACATCACAATCACCCAATGTCCATGGTTAACATTAAGGTTCTCTTGGTGTGATACTTTCCATGTGTTCAGAAAAATGTACAATGGTATACAACCCCCTCCCCTGCCTTATTAATCTTCTGTTCATCCTCTCTTCCACCTCCAACACAGGTAACCCCTAATCTTGCTACTGTCTCATAGTTTTACCTTTTCCAAAATGCCACATAGTTGGACTCACACAGCATGTAGCCTTTTCAGAATAGCTGTTCACTTGACAGCATGCATTGACAGCTTCTACATGTCTTTTTTGACTTGACAACTTATTTATTTTTAGCATTTAATGATACTCCATTGTCTGGAGGTACACAATTTATTCATCAACTCACGTGCTGAAGGACATACTGGTTCCTTCCTAGATACTGGCAATCATTAATAGAGCAGCTATGTGATGTTATGAGCTGCAGTTCACATTTTGTAGACTAGATTTCTAGACCTGGTCATCTTACGTATCTACTGCTTTGTACCTTGTGGCCTGTATCTCCACATTTCATCTCTACCTTTCAAATTCTGCCATGGTATCCAGTTTTATTCTCTATGTATGCATATGTGACTTTTTAAATTTTAATCTACATTGTTGAATGGGTAGATTTTTAACTGCTTTTCACAGAGACATACACATGTGGGTAATTGTGTGCCATGATGGCTATGTTAATTTGCTTCCCCATAGTCACCATTTTAGCATCCATGTGTATACCATAACATCATGTTGTATACCTTAAATATACATGATGAAATTTGATTTAATAAAGCTGCTGTAAATAACTGTGAACAGGTGTTTTGTGTTCTCAACTCTTCTGAGTAAACACTAAAGAGCACAATTGCTGGATCGTGTGTTAAGAATATACTTAGGTTTTTTTTTTAATTTTTTTCTTCTGATTTAAGAATATGCTTAGTTTTATAAGCAACTTCTAAGCTGCCTGCCAAAGTGGCTGTACTATTTTGTGCTTATATAGCCATGAATGACAGTTTTTGTTGTTCCACATGCTTGTCAGCAATTAGGATTGTCCATGTTCCTTAGCTGGGCCATTCAAATAAGTGTGTAATGGTATCTTGTTTTAATTTGCATTTATGTGATAAGATATGATGTGGTTCTTTTAATACCCTTCATGTCATCTGTTTATTTTTGGTAAGGTGTCTGTTAAATTTTAATTTTAAGCCTATTTTTGAAATGGGCTGTATGTTTTTTTCTTTTTTTTTTTTAAGATGATTTTATTTATTTGAAAGGCAGAGTTAGAGAGAGAAAGAGAGAAAGAAAAACAGAAAGGTCTTCCATCCGCTGGTTCACCCCCCAAATGCCCGTAACAGGTGGAGCTGGGCTGATCTGAAGGCAGGAGCCAGGAGTTTCCTCTGTGTCTCTCATGCGGGTACAAGGGCCCAAGCACTTGGGCCATCTTCTACTGCTTTCCCAGGCCATAGTAGAGAGCTGGATCAGAAGAGGAGTAGCCAGGACTAGAACCAGAACCCACATGGGATGCTGGTGCCACAGACAGAGGCTTAGCCCACTACACCACAGTGCTGGCACCCTGTATGTTTTCTTATTGTTAATTTTTGAGACTTTCTGTAAATTTTGAAAACCAGTTCTTAATCAAATGTATCCTTTGCAAATATTTCCTTCCAGTCTGTCAATTATCTTATTGTCATGAAATTGACTTTTGTAGAGGAGAAGTTTTAACCTTTGATTACTTCCAGTTTGTTAATTATTTCTTTCATGGATTATGACTTTAGCATTATATTTAAAAAGTTACCAGCAAAGTCATCTATATGTTCCCCTATGTTGCCTTTCAGTTATAGTTTTCTGTTTTACACTTAGGTCTTGGTCCATGCTCAATTTTTATTGTTTGTTTTTTTGCATGTGGATATTTGGCTGTTTCAGACCCATTTTTTGAAAACATTGTCTTTACTTCATTGTTTGCCTTTGTTTCTTTGCCAAATAGGAGTTGACTAGTCATTTGGATCTTTTTCTGCCTCTCTATTCTGTTCCCTTGACCTACTGATCTACACTTTTGTCAATACCACATTGTCTTGATTGCTGTAGATTTCTAGTAGATCTTGAAGTGTGGTAGTTTCAGTTCCCCAACTAGTTTTTAATTCTTCAATATTGTGGTGGCTATTCTGTGCATTTTACCTCTTAGTATAAGCTTTGAAACAGTTTGTAAAAATCCATAAAATAACTCGCTATGATTTTGATTGATATTGCATTGAAACTGTTGGTCATATTGACTAGTTCTGAAACCTGGATAATATTGAATCTTTTATCCATGAATGTGGATGGACTATCTCCCTGTTTATGTAATGCTTTGATTTCTTTCAGTAGAGTTTTGTAGTCTCTTCACACAGATTCTCTGTTTATTTTGTGAGATTTATACTTAATTTTATTTTAGGGGATCCTAACTAAATGATATCGTGGGGTTTTTTTTAGTTTTTAAATTTTTTTTAGTTTTTCAGTTTTTAATAATCAATATAGTTTATAGATACAATTCTAAGAACGTAATTATTTTCCTTTCCTCCCACCCTCCCTCCTCCTTCCTTCCTCTTGCTCCCTTTCTCTCTCTTTCTCTCTCTTTCTTTCTTTCATTTCTTAACTTTTTTGTTTTTTGTTTTTGAGATAAAATTTTAATTTTAATTTTTAATTTACATTATATTTTTAATTTGTATTTTATGCAAGAGTTTAATTCTTCACAAAATAAAGAGCTCAACAGCTAAGAAGCAAACAGATAATAGCGTAGCAGGATTACAGGCAAGAACTCTAACCAATAGTCAAATGGAAAAATGATCATTTCACCAATAAACAGTAAGTTTAAAGTAATCATAGATCTGGGGCTGGCTCTGTGGCGCAGGGGGGCGGTTAAAGCCCTGGCCAGAAGTGCCAGCATCCCATATGGGTGTAGGTTCTAGTCCTGTCTGCTCCTCTTCCAATCTAGCTCTCTGCTATGGACTGGGAAAGCAGTAAAAGATGACCCAAGTCCTTGGGCACCCTCACCCATGTGGGAGACCTGAGAGAAGCTCCTGGCTTCAGATTTGCTCAGCTGCAGCTGTTGCGGCCATCTGGGATGTGAACCAGGGGTTAGGAAACCTCTCTCTCTCTCTCAACCTCTCTTTGTAACTCTGTCTTTCAAATAAATAAAAAGAAAAAGAAAAAAAAAAGTAATCATAGATCACAAAAACTATAGTGGTATAACATTCCACACCATTGGTTTAACAAAGTATAAGACAAAGCTTGACAGAACTGTATTTTAGCAATACTGATACATGTATTTGCTCATTGCTGGTGTATACAAAGGCACTGATTTTTGTATTTGAATCTTGTAATCTTGTATCTTTTGATCTTACTATAATCATTTTAATAAATGAGTCTAAGAGCTATCCTGTCAATTCCCTCAGTCTTTACATAGATTGCCATGTCATCTGAGAAGCAATAGTGAGACAGACCATCCTTGCCTTGTTCTTAATCACAGTGAGAAAGTATCTAGTTCTTCACTATTAAGTATGGTATTAGCTGTAGGATATCCATAGACATCCTTCATGAAGTTGAGGAAGTTCACCTCTATTCCGAGTGTATTGGATTTCATTAAATTTTGTTTTTCTTTATTTTTTTTTAAACTTTTATTTAATGAATATAAATATAATGTGATTTTTCTAGTTTAGCCTCACGATGGAAGGGATAGCAGCACTGAGTGATTTTTAATTGTTGAACTACCATTGTATACCTGGTATAAATCTCATTTAGTTGTAAAATAAAATTATTGTTATACATTGCTGTATTCTATTTGATAAATTGTGATAGAAGATTTTTGTGCCTAGTTTATATTAGATATCATTTATTATAACATCTTTGGTATTGGAGTAATATTGGTCTCATAGACTGTGTTAGCAAATGTTATTTCTGCTTTAATATGCTGATGGAGATGTGTAGACTTGATACAAAGTCTTCCTTAAATAGTTGATAGAATGCACCAACAAACTCATTTGGGCTCATGGCTTTATGTTTTGAAATGTTGCTAATTAGGAAGTCAAGTTCTTAAATAGATATAGGCCTTTTCAGAATTTCTCTTTCTTAGAAATGTGCCAGGGATTCCAATTCAATCCCATCAAAGTGGCATGTACCAATGCCATCTCACTAGCCAAAGTGATCAGTTTCAGTACATAATAGATGATAATGATAGGATTAAGTGTCAAAGGTATCACATAAACAAGACTAGTGTCTGCTAATAATAACTGATATAATTAAAAAGGAGAGAATGATCCAACAGGGGAAGCGGGATTCACAGCAGACTCATAGAACGGCAGATGTCCTAAATAGCACTCTGGCCTCAGAATCAGCCCTTAAGGCATTCGGATCTGCCTAAAAAGCCCATGAGAGTTTCACAGGTATGGAAAGCCAAGACACTGTGGCAAAAAAAAAAAAAAAAAAACAAAAAACAAAAAAAAAAAAACTAAATGAAACATCTCTGTGAGTGAGATCCCTGCAGAAAAAATGGGCCATCAAAGAAGGAGGTACCTTTCACTGATGGGAGGAGAGAACTTCCACTTTAACAATGGCCTTGTCTAAATAAATCAGAGTTGCTGAACTCAGGAGGCTTCCATAGCCTTAGCAGCTCATGAAAAAAGCCTAGTTGATTACTGAAGTCGTAAATAAGAGTGTCAATTGTGGGCCGGCGCCGTGGCTCACTAGGCTAATCCTCCGCCTTGCGGTGCTGGCACACCGGGTTCTAGTCCCGGTCGGGGCGCCGGCTTCTGTCCCGGTTGCCCCTCTTCCAGGCCAGCTCTCTGCTGTGGCCAGGGAGTGCAGTGGAGGATGGCCCGAATACTTGGGCCCTGAACCCCATGGGAGACCAGGATAAGTACCTGGCTCCTGCCATCGGATCAGCGCGGTGTGCCGGCCGCAGAGTGCCAGCCGCGGCGGCCATTGGAGGGTGAACCAATGGCAAAAGGAAGACCTTTCTCTCTGTCTCTCTCTCTCACTGTCCACTCTGCCTGTCAAAAAAAAAAAAAGATACTAAAAGGGATAAAGTATTAAATTGTACATCAACAGTCAGGACAAGGGCTGAACAAGTCACTGTTTCTCATAGTGTCCATTTTACTTCAACAGGTTTCCTTTTTTGTGGTTGGTTAGTTGTCACCGATCAGGGTATTTGACCCTTTGGGACAGGCTTAATTCACTCAGCATGTTTTCCAGATTCCTCCATTTTGTTGCAAATGACCGGATTTCATTGTTTTGTTTTTTTTTTATTGCTGTATAGTATTCTATAGAGTACATGTCCCATAATTTCTTTATTCAGTCTACTGTTGATGGGCATTTGGGTTGATTCCAGGTCTTAGCTATTGTGAATTGAGCTGCAATAAACATTAATGTACAGACAGCTTTTTTTGTTTGCCAATTTCATTTCCTTTGGGTAAATTCTAAGGAGTGGGATGGCTGGGTTGTATGGTAGGGTTATATTCAGGTTACTGAGGAATCTCCAGACTGACTTACATAGTGGCTTAACCAGTTTGCATTCCCACCAGCAGTGGGTTACTGTCCCTTTTTCCCCACATCCTCTCCAGCATCTATTGTTGGTAGATTTCTGTATGTGAGCCATTCTAACTGGGGTGAGGTGAAACCTCATTGTGGTTTTGATTTGCATTTCCCTGATTGCTGGTAATCTTGAACATTTTTTCATGTGCCTGTTGGCCATTTGGATTTCCTCTTTTGAAAAATGTCTATTGAGGTCCTTGGCCCATCTCGCAAGTAGGTTGCTTTTTTGTTGTTGTGGAATTTCTTGATCTCATTGTAGATTCTAGTTATTAATCCTTTATCTGTAGCATAATTTGCACATATTTTTCCCATTCTGTCAGTTGCCTCTTCACTTTCTTGACTGTTTCTTTCGCAGTACAGAAACTTCTCAATTTGATGCAATCCCAATAGTTGATTTTGGCTTTGACTGCCTGTGCCTCCGTGGTTTTTTCCAAGAAGTCTTTACCAGTGCTGATATCTTCTAGGGTTTCTCCAATGCTCTCTAATAATTTGATGGTGTCGGTTCATAGATTTAGGTCTTTAATCCATGTAGAGTGGATTTTTGTATGAGGTGTAAGGTAGGGGTCTTGCTTCATATTTCTGCACATGGAAATCCAGTTTTCCCAGCACCATTTATTGAATACACTGTCCTTGCTCCAGGAATTGGTTTTAGATCCTTGATCAAATATAAGTTGCCTGTAGATGTTTTGGTTGATTTCTGGTGTTTCTATTCTGTTCCATTGGTCTATCCATCTGTTTCTGTACCAGTACCATGCCGTTTGGATTACAACTGCCCTGTAGTATGTCCTGAAGTCTGATATTGTGATCCTCCAGCTTTGTTTTTGTTGTATAAGATTGCTTTAGCTATTCAAGGTCTCTTGCATCTCCATATGAATTTCAGCATCATTTTTTCTAGATCTGTGAAGAATATCTTTGTTATCTTGATTGGTATAACATTGAATTTATAAATTGCTTTTGGGAGAATGGACATTTTGATGATGCTGATTCTTCTAATCCATGAGCATGGAAGATTTTTTCCATTTTTTGGTATCCTCTTCTATTTCTTTCTTTAAATTTAATTCTGTTATGGTCTGAAAAAACACTGCATTAATTCTATTCTTTTAAATTAATTAAGATGACCCAAATGTGGTCTGTCTTGATAAATATCTCATGTAAACATGAGAAGAATGTATACTGTGCTATTATTGAACAAGCAGTACATAAAACTAAATTGCATATGGTTGATTGACAGTGTTGGTGAGTTCCATTAAGCCCTTACTGATTTTCTGCCTGCTGGATTTGTTCATTTCTGAAAGAGGGATGTTCAAGTTTGCAACTATGGAATTGCATTTCTCTATTGCTCCTTGTAGTGTTGTTAATATTTGCTTCACAGTTTGATATTGTGTTTAATTGATAGGTGCACATATCTTAAGGACTGTCATGTCCCCTTAGAGAATTTTAACCCCTTTACTATTTTGTTAGGCCCTGAGTTATCATGGATTACTTACCTTGGTTTCAAGTCTGCTCTGTTTGAAATTATTATACTTACTATTTTCTTCTGATTAATATTAGCATGAAACATTTTTCTTCTTGCTTATTTGACAAGAGGAGAGACAGGGAAAGAGACGGAAAAAGAGAGAGAGCAATCACTCCCTTCTGGTGGTTGACTGCTGCAATGCCTACAACAACAGAGCTGGGTCAGGCTGAAGAACTCGGGAGACAGGAACCCAGTCCAGTGCTCTCATGTTGGTGGCAATGACCCACCATACTTGGGTTGTTACTTACTGCCTCACAGAATGCGTGATAGTAGGAAGCTGTAATCAAAAGCAGAACCAGGACTCAAATCCAGGCACTAGAATATAGAATGCAGGTGTCCCAACCAGCACTCTAACTGCGAGCTCAAATGTCTACTCCATTTATTTATATTTAATTTCCACATTTCTTTATATTTAAATTGATTCTTTTAGACAACATATAGTTTGGTCTTGTCTGGTTTTGATTCACTATGACAATTTTTTTCTCTTAATTTCTGCATTCCATCCATTGACTTTCAAAGTAAGCATAGGTATATTTGGATAAACACCTGATCTATATGTCACTGTTTTCTATTTGTTCTCTTTGCTCTTTGTTCCTATTTTTGTCTTCCACTCTTTTCCCTACTTTTATTAGTTTTAGTGGAGCATTTTCTATGGTCTTCCCTTTTCTTTTAGATTATTGCAGTGATTGCCATCAAGTTTTCAATATGAGTTTTCAATGACTTCAAGTCCCTTCCAAATAACCACAGTCCCAGCTTGAGTAGTATGAGTACAAAATAATAACAAAATATTCTAATCCCGGCCTCTGGTCCCTTTTTTTCATTGCTGTCCTTAATTTTATTTATATAAGCGTGTAACTATATATATGTACATATGTATGACATCATATATTATACATAACTGTATATAATCAAATACATTATTGCTATTATTATGTTGGAATGGCTGTTAGCTGTTACATCAATGAAGATAAGAAATGTAAAGGATTCTCTTGTTTTCACCATTCATTCTTAAAAGTTCTTTCTTCCTTTATGTAGATCTGAGTTTATGACAATATTGTGTTTCTTCTGTGTATAGACCTTCCTTTAACAAGGTCTATACAAGGGAAACCTATTCACAAAAAAATCACTTAATTTTTGTTTGATAAATTCTTTATATTCATTCATTTAAAAAATTATTTATTTACTTGAGAGGCAGAGTTACAGATAGAAAAAGGGAGAGACAGAGAGAGAGATCTTCCATCTACTGGCTCCCTCCGCAAATGGCCACCATGGCCAGAGGTGTGCCAATCTGAAGCGAGGAGTCAGGATCTTGTTCTGGGTCTCTCAGGTGCATGCAGGGGCCCAAGCACTTGGGCCATATTCTGCTGCTTTCCCAGCCATCAGTAGAGAGCTAGATTGGAAGAGGAACAGCCAGGACTTGAACCAGCGCCCATATGGGATGCTGGCACCACAAGCAGAGGCTTAATCTACTACATCAGAACTCTGGACCCTCTCAGACACTTTTGAAGCATAAGTGTGTAAGTTACAGAATTCTAGATTGGTGGGTTTTTATTTTCTCTCCCAACACTAAATATTTCATTCCATTCTCTTTTTGCTTGCATGATTTCTGAAGACCAGTTGAGTGTAATTCCTATCTTTATTCCTCTAAAGCAAAGATAATTTTACTCTCTGGGCTTCTTCAGGATTTATTTGCTATGTTTTTAAAATTCTTCGAAAATATCATGCTTAAGTGTATGAAATTTTACATTTGTCCTGCTTGGTATTCTCAGAAGTTCTGAGATATTTGGCTTGGTTTCTGAAATTAGTTTAACTGAGCGTAATTCTCAATTCTTATTGTTATAAATATTTCTTCTGTTCCTTTTTCTCTTTCATCTCCTTCTGGGATTCCAATAAGGTTTGTTTTACACCTTTTTTGTTTGTGCCATAGACCTTGAATATTTGTTCATTTTTGCAGTTATCTTTGCTTGGAAATTTCTGTGTATATATCTTTGTGCTGTGTTCAATTTGTTAATGAGCCCATCAGAGACATTTTTCATTTTGCCAAAGTGCTTTTCATTGTCAGCAACTTTTTGGTTCTTTGTTAGGATTTCCATTTTTCTGGTTACATTGTCTGTCTGTTCCTGCACGTACTCTTTACCCATTGAAATCCTTTGCATGTTAACTACAGTTGTTTTAAGTTTCCAGTCAAATCTCCAACACCCTTGCCATATGTAGTTCTGACACTCACTCTCTCTTTTCAAATTGTGTTCTCTGTCTTTTGATATGCCTTGTAATTTTTTCTTTATAACCAAATGTGATCAGTGGGATAAATGAGGTGCTGGAAGTAGACCATTTCTGATGCGGAGGGAGGGGAAACATTCCACAATCCTCCATATTTAGTCTCAGTCTCCAAATAGTGAACTTCAAGTATTTATCAACTTTTTTTCTCCCACCTTGGGGGGGACAAAATAACCAGAGTAGGCTGTAGTTGAAAGAGGTAAGGAAATACTCTTTCAGCAGGTTATGATAATATCCTGGCAGTGTAGAGGCTTGTTAATGTGTTTCTGCTGAAAGCAGACCTTGTGAAGAACAGACTTCTCTGGTGTACTTCAGAACAGTTCCCTGTTCCTTCTCTTCCAGGAAACAGCAGAGGATTTTACTCCAAAACTTACTAGGGGCACCTGGTTGGGCTCCTAGAGGCAAACCTCACAGAAGTATCTGGATGTGTGTTCACTTTTCTACCTGTGAAGATGGACTAGTGGCTTCTAATCTCCTTATGTGTAGAACCAGAAACTGAAAGTCTCTGACCTGATCTTCCCTTCTGTTTCTGCTATTATTGGTTGTGGCTACAAAAGAAGTAAGATGGGTTGGTAAGGTAATAAATGGAGTTCTTGCTGTAACAGTTGAGAGAGAGTGAGGTGGCAGGGGGTGGGGGTGGAGGTAAACAGAGAGAGAGAGGAATTGTCCATCCACTGGTTCACTCCCCAAATGGCCACAAGAGCTAGGTCAGCCAGACTGAAGCCATCAGCCAGGAGCTTTATCCAGGTCTCCCATGTGCGTGCGGGCATCCAAGCACTTGGGTCATCCTCCACCACTTTCCCAGGAGCATTAGAAGGGAGCTTGATCAGAAGCGGAGCAGCCTGGAATTGAACTGGTGTCCATATGGGATGCCAGCATTGCAGGCAATGGCTTTACCTGTCTCTCCACAATGCCTGCCCCAGGATAACTCTTTTGACACAGAATAACTAGCATGTCTATTTCATGGTCAGAAAACTCCCTGATAAAGGTAAGAAAAAGGAACAAGGGCGTCTGAGTCAGCTAACACCTTACAATTTCAGGTTTTGGTGGGAGAAGCATCTGACACCACTGGTGATTGTTGATGTGTGAAGTCTCAAGAATTCCTCCTTGATGGACTCCATAAGAAATTTGTGTTGTTATAGCTTAGTTACTTGTAAACTGTACGTCAGAAAAATAGGTTAAGAAATCCTGTAGGAAACTGTAAAGATAGAATAGTTTGAATACTCTTGCAATTGTGGTTTCATCACTTAGTACATGATATACATTTGCAATCACCCATTGGTGTATTATTTATATTGCCTTTTTGAGGGTTCAATAAACACTTTTACCACCAATGACATAAAAATAGAAATAACATATTGAATTTAAAAATCAGAGTAAAGATCTGAATTTCTTTCGGAAGCCTGATGATGAATTGAAGTGTGCCTCATTTGACAAAAACACCAGCATTTGTCATTCTTCATGGGAATTGTGAAAATTCTACTAGCCACAGAAAAGCCAGAGTGCCAAATCTGCTGCTGCAACATCAACATGTGACTTCAACAATTTGTAGTTATGTTAAGAAGATTGTGCCTAAAGGTGACAATTTGATATTTGCAGTTACAAAAGGTAGTTTTATTGTATATATTCTGTAGCTCATGCCTTTCATCTAAATACAATAATTACTCTTAATTGAATTTAATCCTTTGCAGTACAAGTTATAATACCAAGATTCTTGTGTACATACAAAAACTGAAGAAATTACAGCTAATATTAACTCTATTTGCAAAACAAAGATATTGGAAATAATGAAAATATCATTTTCTATCAGTGTCATCAGATGCTCTAAGTATAGAATCATTTAATTCCAGTTCTGCTGTAATTATTCATCCATTCGGTAGAGCCCCTTAAGTATATTCTTTCAGAGATGATACATCACGAAGGATACGTTAGTTAATTCAATCAAAGTGTCAATGGAGATGAATCTTGTTTGTTTTGAGATGAAGCAAAATAACATAGTAGGTAGTGGATAACAGTGTTGTGGCCAAAACAGTGTTTTACTAATTTAGTAAATTTATGGTGTAGAAATTTACTCAGCAAATTGTAATGTATACATAGGACAGAGGTCATTCAGATACACCAGTATAAGATACAAAAAATAGAAGCTATTGTTAGAATTGATGAAATTTGTATATACACACAAGACAAATTAACTATGATTTTTGTGTGTGTAATCAAAGTTAATGTTGAAGCGAAAAACAAACAACTTTATTGTGGCTGTTTGTGCTTTGTCTCTTTGCTGTCTTCATCACTTGAATTTTAAATGTATGAGATTTAGACTATTTATTTATCAAAAAATAAGGGACTGGCAAGTATAGTAATCTATCTGGGAAATCTTTTCTTCTGTTTTGTTTAATATCAACTGAAATTTGTTACACAAAATATTCAATAAATAGAGCATAAAACATTTGACCAGTAACAAAGCTATTAAACAGTAAAATAGTGACTGTTTATTTCAGTATTATTATTCAGTTTGATTAAGGGTGCTAAGTTTCAGCTAGATAGGAGTAGAAAATTTAGGGGTTCTATGGTAAAGTAGATGACTATAAATAATGCATTATACAATTCTCTATTTTTGAGGAAGCTGGAAAAATAGTATTTGCAATGTTTTCACCATAAATGAATGCTAACTATCTGAGGAGATAGATATATTCACCCTAACTGAACATTACACAATGTATGCACATATCAAAACATCACATGCTATTCCATACATGTGTACAGTTTTTGTGTGTCTGATAATGCTTTTGTTTTTTTTTTACTATATTTTATTTAAGGAATACAAGTTTCATATATTTCCTTTACACCATTTTAGCAATGTAGTGGCGCTTCCCCCATACCCTCCCTCCCATCCTTCCTCCCCTTCCTTCTCAGATTTCCTTGCTTAATTTTTTACAATGATCTATTTTCAGCATACTTAATGATCATATATTAACCCTACATTAAATAAAAGAGGAAACAAAACAAAATGAAACAAAACACTATTCTTCAACAAAAGAGACCAGGACTATAAACAATCATTGATTCTCGGGGCCGGCGCTGTGGCACAGTGGGTTAACGCACTGGCCTGAAGGGCCAGCATCCCATATGGTTGCCAGTTTGAGACCCGGCTGCTCCACTTCCAATCTATCTCTCTGCTGTGGCATGGGAAGGCAGTGGAAGATGGCTCAAGTCCTTGGGCCCCTGCACCTGTGTGGGAGAGCTGGAAGAAGCTCCTGGCTCCTGGCTTCTGATCAGCACACCTACGGCCATTGCAGCCAATTAGGGAGTGAACCAGCGGATGGAAGACCTCTCTCTCTCTCTCTCTCTCTCTCTCTCTCTCTCTGCATCTCCTCTCTGTGTGACTTTTTTTTTTTTTTTGGACAGGCAGTTAGACAGTGAGAGAGACAGAGAGAGAGAAAGGTGTTCCTTTCATTGGTTAACCAACCCTACCCCCCCAAATGGCCTATCTGAAGCCAGGAGCCAGGTGCTTCCTCCTGGTCTCCCATACGGGTGCAGGGCCCAAGCACTTGGGCCATCCTCCACTGCACTCCTGGGCCACAGCAGAGAGCTGGACTGGAAGAGGAGTGACCAGGACAGAATCTGGTGCCCCGACCAGGACTAGAACCTGGGGTGCTGGCACCGCAGGCGGAGGATTAGCCTAGTGAGCTGCAGCGCCGGCCTCTGTGTAACTTTGACTTTCAAATAAATAGCAAAACAATCATTGATTCTCAAAATGTCTGTTTCACACCAATCTATTATATTTCAGGCACTCTATTAGTCACGTTGGATCAGGGAAACCATATATTTCTCTTTTTGAGACTGGCTTATTTCAATAAGTATAATGGTTTCCAATTGCATCCATTTTGCTGGGAAAGACAAGATTTCAATTTTTTCTTAAATCACTGAGTAGTACTCTGTACCATATATATACCATGGTTTCTTTATCCATTCATCAGTTGATGGAAATATGGGTTGATTTTGTGAATTGTGTGGCAATGAACATGGGGGTACAGATAACTCTTTCATATAATGATTTCTTCAGGTTTGAATAAATTCCTGGGAGTGGAATGGCTGGATCATATAGTAGGTATATATTTAGATATCTGAGGTACTTCATACTGTCTTCCATAGTGGTTGCACCAGTTTACATTCCCACCAACAGTGTACCAGGGTACCTTTTTCTCAACATCCCCACTAACATTTGTCATTTGTTGATTTTTGTATGTGGGCCATTCTAACTGGAGTAAGGTGAAACCTCGTTGTGGTTTTGATTTGCCTTTCCCTGATGGCTAGGGATCCTTAGCATTTTCTCAAGCATTTGTTAGCCATTGGAATTTCCTCTCTTGAAAAATGTCTTTTCAAGTCATTTTTCCATTTCTTAACTGGATTGTTTGTTTTGTTGTTATTGAATTTCTTGAGCTCTTTATATATTCTGGATGTCAACCCCCTTATCACTTGCATAGTTTGCAAATATTTTCTCCCATTCTGCTGGTTGTATCTTCACTTTGCTGAGTGTTTCTTTTGCAGTGCAACAGCTTCTCAGCTTGATATAATCCCATTTGTCAATTTGGGCTTTGATTGCCTGTGCTCCTGGGATCTTTTCCACAACATCTTTGCCTGTGCCAGTGTCTTGCAGAACTTCCCCATGCTGTCTAATGATTTGATAGTGTTGGATCATAGATTTAGGTCTTCAATCCATTTTGAGTTAATCTTTGTGTGAGGTGTAAGGTAGGGGTCTACTTTCATACTTATGCATGTAGAGATCCAGTTTTACCAGCAAAATTTGTTTAAGAGACCGTCTGCTCCAAGAATTGATTTTAGCTCCTTTCTCAAATATAAGTTGGTGGTGGATGCATGGATTGATTTCTGGAGTTTCTATTATGTACCATTGGTCTACAGTCTGTTTTTGTGCCAGTACCAGGCTGTTTTGATTATAATTGCCCTGTAGTATGCCTTGCAATTGGGTATTGTGATACCTCTAGCTTTGTGTTCATTGTATAATATTGCTTTAGCAATTCAGGGTCTTCTGTGTTTCCATATGAATTCTAGCATCATTTTTCTATATCTGCACAGAATATCATTGATATTTTGATTGAGATCGCAGTGAATCTATCAATTGCTTTTAGTAGTATGTACATTTTGATTATGTTGATTCTTCTAATCCATAAACATATAATATTTTTACATTTTTAAATGTCTTCTTCTGTTTCTTTAGTGTTTTGTAATTTTCATCATAGAGATCTTTGACATCCTTGGTTAAATTTATTCGGAAATATTTGGGTTTTTTTGGAGCTATTGCTAATGGGACCGATCTTAAAAGTTCTTTCTCAGCCATGACCTTATCTGTGTATGCAAAGACTATTTTTTTAAAGATCTATTTCATTTATTTGAAAGATGGAGTTACAGAGAGAAGTAGAGACAGAGAGAGGTCTTCCAACTGTTGGTTCACTCCCCAGATGGCCACAACAGCCGGAGCTGGGTTGATCCAAAGCCAGGAGCCAGGAGCTTCTTATGGGTCTCGCATGTGGGCTCAGGGGCCCAAGGACTTGGGTCATCCTCCACTGCCCTCCCAGGCCATAGCAGAGAGCTGGATTGGAAACAGAGCAGCCGGGTCTCCAACCAGCGACCATATGGGATGCCAGCACCGAAGGCAGTGGCTTTACCCACTACGCCACAGCGCCGGCCCCCCAATAGTCTCTTAGTAGAGTTTTTGGATCCCCTGAATAAAGGATCATGTCATTTGCAAATAGGGATTGTTTGATTTCCTCTTTTCAAATTTACATCCTTTTGATTTCTTTTTCTTGCCTAATGGCTCTAACTAAAATCTCCAGGACTATATTAAATAGCAATGGTGAGAGTGTGCATTCTTGTCTGGTTCCAGATTGTAGGGGAGATGCTTCCAGCTTTTCCCTTTTCAATAGGATGCTGGCCATGAGTTTTTCATAGATTGTCTAGATTGTGTTGAGGAACATCATATTTATACCCAATATGCTTAAGATTTTCATAATGCAAGCATGTTGTATATTATCAAATGCTTTCTATCTACTGAGAGAATCATATGATTTTTGTTCTTCAGTTTGTTAATGTGATGTATCAGATTTATTAATTAGTAATTGTTGAACCATCCTCCATGCCAAGGATAAATCCCACTTGGTCCAGGTGAATGTTTCTGATGTGTTGTTGGATTTGATTGACTAATATATTGTTGAGCATTTTACATTTGTGTTCATCAAGAATATCAGTCTATAGTTCTCTTTCTCTGTCGTATCTTTTTCTGGGTTAAGAAGTAAGGTGATGCAGGCTTTACAGAAGGAGTTTGGGAGGTTTCCCTCCTGTTCAATTATTTTGAATAGCTTGATAAGAATTGGACTTTGTTCTTTAAATGTCTGGTAGAACTGAGCAGTAGAATCTATGTCTCCCTTTAGATCCATTAACATTTTTTTTAAATAGCCAGGCATCTTGTAATATATTCCTGTTGAATTGATCCCTTAATCATTATAGTGCCCTTCTTCATCTCTTTTAACAGTTTTTATGTTAAAGCCTACTTTGTCTAATATTAGCATGGAAATACCAGATCTTTTTTGGTTTCTGCCAACATGGAATACCTTTTTCCATCCTTTTATGTTCAATCTGTATCTATCTTTGTTGGTAAGATGTGTTTCTTGGCCGGCGCCACAGCTCAATAGGCTAATCCTCCGCCTTGCGGCACCGGCACACCGGGTTCTAGTCCTGGTTGGGGTGCCAGATTCTTTCCCGGTTGCCCCTCTTCCAGCTAGCTCTTTGCTTTGGCCTGGGAAGGCGGTGGAGGATGAACCAAGTGCTAGGGCCCTGCACCCCATGGGAGACCAGGAGAAGCACCTGGCTCTTGCTGCGGCCATTTTAGGGTGAACCAATGGCAAAAGGAAGACCTTTCTCTCTATCTCTCTCTCTCACTATCCACTCTGCCTGTCAAAAGAAAAAAAAAAAAAAACTTGTAGCAATAAATAGATGGGTCTTGTTTTCAATCCATTCAGTCTATCCGTACCTTCTAATTGGAGAGTTGAGGCCAATTACATTCAAGATGACAATTGGTAAGTAATGACTTGGCCTTGCCATTTTCCATAAGTTTCCTTATTATTTACTTTGGATTTATTTTGCACTTCCCCTAGCTGATTTTCTGCCTTCTCATTCTTTCTAATGATGGCTATCTTTCTGTGTTTCTTTGTATACCACATCCTTAATCATCTTCTGTAAGGCTGGAAGAATGCTGACAAATTCTTTCAATTTCTGTTTGTTGTTGAAGGTCTTTATTTCACCTTTGCACATAATTGAGAGCTTTGCAGGGTACAGTATTTGGATTTGATTTTTTTTCTCTTTTTTTAAGACTTGGACAATATATCTCCATTCCCTTCTAGCCTCTAGGGTTTCTGATGAGAAGTCAGCTGTGAGTCTAATTGGAAATCCTCTGAAAGTAATCTGGCATTTGTCTCATGCACATTTTAGAATATTTTCTTTATGTTTTACTGTGGAGAGTTTGACTGCAGTGTGTCATGGTGAAGATCTTTTCTGGTCATGTCTGTTAGGAGTTCTATGTACTACCTCTACTTGGATATCTCTTTCTTTCTCCAAATTGTGGAAATTTTCTGTAATTATTTCACTAAACAGACCTTCTAGTCAATTCTCTCTTTCCACGCCCTCAGGAATTCCTAAGAGTGTTATGTTGGGTCATTTGATAGTATTCCATGAATCTCTAACACTGATTTTAAGCTTTCTGTTGTTGTTGTTGTTGTTGTTGTTGTTGTTGTTGTTTGACTGTAGGGTTTCCAAAGATTTATCTTAGAGTTTAGATAATCTTTCTTCTGCCTTGCCAAGTCTGCTGTTTTCCACTGCATTTTTTATGTGTTCGATTGAATTCTTCACCTCTAATATTTCATTTTTATTTTTCTTTAAAATCTAAATTTCATGGGAAAAACTTTCATTCATATCATGCATGGTTTTCTTTAGTTCATGGGTTTGCTTCTGATTGCTTTTGAGCAATCCTATAATTAACTTTGTGAATTTTGTTTCTGGCATTCATCAGTCTCTCATCTTCATATTCTAATATTGAAATACTGTTGTGTTCCTTTGGGGGACACATGGTGTCTTCCTTATTCTTGATTCTTGAATTTCTGCATTTATTTTTAGGCATTTGTGGAGTTAATTGTTTTTTTTCCCTATGATGGCTTTACCTTTGAGCTGTGTCTCTGTAGCTTAGTGGAATGTCTGTGCTTTCAGTGAATATCCAGAGGTACATGGTGGATGTGTTCAGGGAGCTCTGGTCAGTGCTCCAGGACGGAGCAAGTATCTAGGGTACCATCCAAGTTAGGGGTGATAGCTCTCCTCTTATTAACAGAAGTGGGGGGGATATGGTCCCATCTTTAGTGTGATCACTCCCTCACCTCCTCTCCTTCAAGCTGAGCAATGCCCAGAGGTTAGTCCTGAGTGTATTCAACACTCATCCACACAAATGATCCGTGCAGTCCTCATTGTGAGCATGGTTTCAGCTGAAATGCGCTGCCCTGGCAACTGAGAATTTCCAAGAGTATGGCTCTGCACCCAGAGCTTGCCCAGAACCCCAGCTACACCCTGCACCATCTCACACAGTGACAGTGTTTTCACAGTCTCAGCACCTAAATCTGCAACAGATAAAGAATTAAAGAGAGTCTACTCCTTCCCACTT
Source organism: Oryctolagus cuniculus (assembly GCF_964237555.1). NCBI lineage: Eukaryota > Metazoa > Chordata > Mammalia > Lagomorpha > Leporidae > Oryctolagus > Oryctolagus cuniculus. The sequence goes on from NC_091443.1 coordinate 6,998,566, forward strand.
GCCTGTCTTATCCACAGAGAGATTAAGATATTCCCAGAGCTACTGCCTGTGTGTGTTTTGCCCAGATAGATCAAATCTGATCCCTCCAGCCAGACTTAAAGTCAGTGGGGAATGCAGATTTTTCCCTCTGGCAAAATCCTTGCATCTCAAGCATACATAATACCTAAAGGCTGCAGCCCTACTACTTTCACAATTGTGCTGGGCTGGAAGAAGAGTCCCCACAGGGTGAATTTCCCTTCAGTGAGGATGGCTCCCCCTCCCTGCCTGTTGCCTTGAGGGCAAAGTGGGGCTGGTATTGTTGCCCTGATGACAAAGTCCAGACAGCCCCCACCAATAACCTCAAACTGCTATGGTTGCCCCTGCTGACAGTCCCCTCTAGCTGCTGTGTGTGCACAGAAGAGCTGGAGCAGCTGTATGTCCAAATTGGGGCCAGCCTTCTCACAGCTAGGCACAGGGTGCTGGTACGGAGGGGAAGAAAGGGTGGGAGAGACACGCCACTTTCTTTTCTTTCCCCTCTCTGGGTGAGCAGTCACCCAGCTCCCCTGAGTGTTGGGTTGGAACCAAACACGGTGCAGTCTACAAGGCTCTCCCTCCAGCTGTATCAACAGTGGTGTGGGCCAGTGCAGTCTGACCTCACCTTGAGCGCCTGAACAGGCTATTGGGTCCTTTGTTGTGTTCCTGCTCCACGCTCTGTGCGCGTCTGTGCCTTCCACTCAGGTGTAGGTCAGCTCCACTGTCGCTCCCCGTCTTCGTGGAGGAACGACACAGGACCCTGCACTGTTCTTTTGTCTGCTTGGCCCTCCCCGGGTTTGCTGCTGGTTCTTCCCGGGTTGGCTACCGACCCTTCCACCTCCGTGGAAGGGCGGTTCCCCCTGCCACATTCCCCACTTCCGCGGGGGAACGGCACACCGCCGGCCGGCTCTCTCGGGGGCTGCACAGGTGTTCCTTCAGATAGATGTTCCCGGTGCATGTTGTCTCTCTCCTCCTTTATAGTCTTCTTCCACTAATCCCAACTCTGCTACCCACATGCCGAGTACGCTGCTCTCCTCCAATCAGGAGCAGCTCCTGCAGCTTGTCAAGTTGGTGAGAGGCAGCTGGGTAGAAGCTGTTTTCTCCTCTCCCAGTGCCATATTGTGGGAGAGCAGATGCATAGAATAAGTCTTAATTCCAGTAACTTAGTCTAGTCTGAGTTGCTCCCAGTTGCTCCCCACACTCCACTGCTTCCGCAGGACCTCCCACTGCAGCTTTCCCCTGAGACTGCACCTTCCCCACTTTGTTTTCTGCTAACTTAGCGAAGCCTAGAACAGACCTCTCTGTCACTATGCCACCATCTTGTTGCTCTACTGAATTTTTTAATGCTTCCAAAAATGAGGGATGAAAATCTTGGGAAATAAAAAAATGGAAAAGTGGAAATAAGTTAATATGTCAGAAAATAAAATTATTCAAAGAAAGCTCAATTTTTTTGGTGCTGGGGACAGTTTTGTGAAAAAATAAAAATAGTAGGATCATCTCAGAACACATACAAACCTCAAAACACAAGTTGGAGAACAAATTACAGTATCAGAATATATGTCAAATGTAATCTTCTACTTGCTATATTTAATGCTTTAGCAACATATATTATTTCCACTTTTCTGAGAGAATTTTATTGCTTAGTTTAGTTTTCAAATAAAACTGTTTATAGATCCTCCAGAATAGTAAAGTCAATATGTGCTAAAAATAAATATTAAAAGGTATGCTTTTAGTTATTTTTGGTTTTCCATTTTCAGTTCAAAGCTGTCCTTAAAGGACATTAAATAAATTATCTGGTCACACTATGAAAAATTCACTGAATTTCCTGTCCAGAGAACATGGGAGTCTGGCTCAAGAGTGTTGATCAGGAATGTGGAAGCAGTAGAAATAACCACGTGAGACAACAATGGGATAAGTGAAGAAAAGACTAAAGAATTCGTTATAAAGTGATGACTCTGAGACGCTCCCTTGAGTGTGGCCAAGGGAGTGAGTGTGGCCAAGGGAGTGAGTGTGGCCAAGGGAGTGAGTGGGGTTTAGAAAGACCCAGGAGAAGCTCACTGGTAATGATGTGGAAATGGCAGAAGTCAGGACTGGAATGTCAGTACAGAGTGAAGGCCTTTTCTAATACTTTCTGAAAGAAAACTCATGCAGGTTGTTAATTTCTTTTGCAGGTAAGATTTTTTTTAATGCAGTTTTTTGTGTTTTTTTTTGTTTTTGTTTTTGTTTTTTTTTTTTTTTTTTGTCAGTAAGAAAGGATCCACTGATAGCTTTACAGCAAGGTAAACTTATGGATTTAAGGAATCACAAACAATATTCTAGCTTAATTTCCACATCTATGACTAAGAAGCTGCCAATTTTTCCCAACAAAAAGAAACTGCTTCCCACTATTATAACATTTTAGATGAACAGTAAGGAGTTCAAGAGGGATTAAGAAGTAAGAAAAACCTTCCCATTTTTCCTCTGCAATGGACTCACTGATAAGCCACCACAAACAACTGCATGTCTGCTAGTTTCCCACATGGTTTTGAAAGGCATCCTAGGGCCGGCGCCGCGGCTCACTAGGCTAATCCTCCACCTTGCGGCGCCGGCACACTGGGTTCTAGTCCCGGTCGAGGCGCCAGATTCTGTCCTGGTTGCCCCTCTTCCAGGCCAGCTCTCTGCTGTGGCCAGGGAGTGCAGTGGAGGATGGCCCAAGTGCTTGGGCCCTGCACCTGCATGAAAGACCAGGAGAAGCACCTGGCTCCTGCCATCGGATCAGCGCGGTGCGCCAGCCGCAGTGCGCCGGCCGCGGCGGCCATTGGAGGGTGAACCAACGGCAAAGGAAGTCCTTTCTCTCTCTCTCTCTCTCTCTCTCTCTCTCTCTCTGTCCACTCTGCCTGTCAAAAAAAAATTTAAAAAAAGAAAGGCATCCTGATTTACCGAGGCACAGATATGTTATTCTGTACAGTACCAGTGTTATGCATAAGCTGACTTTTTAAAAAGATTATAGTGTTTTCTTTATATTTACATGAGTGTTTGTTCCTCTGTTTTGCTATATTCTACGTAGGGAGATTGTATGAATCAGTGGAAAGAACCAGGAACTCAGACACATTTTTAACCTCTAACAAAATTTCAATTTTTTCATCCATAAAATTAGAATTAATTAAACACACTCTTGCAGACAGTGGTCTTTTGCTATTACACACTACACAGTGAAAGTATCAGGGTTCAAAAATAAGGGAGACAGTCAGATGGGGCACATAGACCATTGCTGTTATGACAGAACTACAGAACTACAGGAGTTGAGAAAAACTTTATCCAAATAAAGACACCATCAGAATGACTCTAAAAACTTTAATTGGATTTTGTCAAAAAAAAAAAAAAAAAAAAAGAAGAAGAAGAAGAGGAAGGAGGAGGAGGAGGAAGAAGAGGACCAGGAAGTGGGACGTGCTTCCAGGAAGACGGGAAAGCATAGACAAAGCATGGACATGCAGACTGTGTACTCGGGTGCTCTAAAGTCATATAGGAAAGTTAGGTTCTTCATTATCTCAGTCAATTAAACAGAAGAGTGCTGTAATTGACAACAGTCACCTATTTTTAGAGTACTGGAAGGTAGGAATTCAGTTCCCGCCAGTACAATATTATGGCAAAGACTTGCTTACGTCATTTTCAGTGGAAAATCACTTATGTCATCTTCAGTGGAAAGTTAGGACCACCATTGAAGAATGGGTCTGAGCTAAACATGTGCTGAATTCCTTACCTGCGCAGGTGCTGTATTGAATGCAAATTATCATCTTGCAAGGTCAACAGCATCTCCACCACTGGCCACAGAATCACTCAGAAATATAATGAATGTCTACCCGTCAGGAACTGCTCAGTCTTCTTTGGAGTGGAGAATAGAAGAGGTGGTCTTCTGAGATTATTACCGATTGGCCCAAAACTAAAGGGTAAAATGGAAATTTATGAAGATTTCCAGAAAGCTCCTGCTCTTCATATCCTTTATAACACAGCCATCACTAATTTTGCTTCTGTCCTTGTTCATGTACCCCTACTTCCACCTCCACATTTGGAAGGGGGCTTCACTTACTGTCAGGAGGAGTCTCTCCCACTCTTGTCACAAAGACTTCATTACAATCAAACGAATTCAACATTTACCTCCCCCTTCATTGCTCTGCCTTTATACCCCTCTCCCCAGCCCAAATGGGTTTTCCATTCTTTTGCTTCTTAAGTCTCTTTAAGACCCTGCTGAAGTCCCACATGTATTACCTGAGCTGAACAAATAATAATAATCTCAGTCACTGCTAGTAACTCTTTTGCACCATGTCCAGTAAAATAGTTTTTTCCTGTACAACCAGTTCTTCCTAGAATATATATGACTACAAATAGGTGTGTTTTCAATTGTAATTGATTTGTTTTTGCTCAGCTATGGGATATAACTAAGACAAGATAATTCACTGCTTAGGGAGTGTGGCAACATTTTGAATTTTTAGCATGTGTTTGTTCATTTAGTACTTTTAAATCTTGAATTATTTACATTCCAAGGGAATTATCCTGCATAAATATTACATACAACATTGACAATAGGGCCTGAGCGTTCCTCATATAATCATTCCTTTTGGCAGGAGGTGGACATAAAGCTTAGACCTTAAGGAACCACTGTGGTTTTTAAAAGGTCATATTTGGCCAGCCATCATTTATTCTGTGTGTCTTTCAGAAACAGACAGGAGTGATTCAGTTGACAGAACTCGATTATTTTTTCCCATAAAAGATTTCACAGATCTTCATAAGAAGCTGTAATTTCCAAACTGCACAGGCCTGAAAGAAGAGAAAAATCAATATGATGGATTGGAAAACAAAAAGTAACAAATTTGAGATGCTAAACCAGCTCAGAGGATAGTAACCAAACGGAAGTAAATATATGCCTCATTCTCACATGAAATGCCGTAAGGGTTTGAAAAATGTTTGATTTCTCCCCCTTCCTTCATATTTTTGAACTAATAACTTCAAGAAGTAGAATTACAATTAATAAGGCATTTAGGGATACAGAGGAATTGGAAAGGTTTAATTGCTGTATATTTGATCTAACCCAATTATTTAAGATGGACATTAAATACACTTGGGTGAGGAAAACAGCTTCTTCTTTTGTTGAAAATAGCCAAGAATAGCAATTAACATTTTCATTGCAACATGGAAATAGGTTGGCAATGTTTTCTCTGGTAATATTCTCCTTACCCTCTTCTGCCTCTCACTTCTTTTAATTTATCATATTTGGCTTCTCCAAGACGTCATCTAGAACCTCTAAGGCACATCAAGAAAGATTTTTGATTTGTTAAAAATACTCAAACTTTTCTAAATCTCTTCTTAGATATTGGGAAAAATCCTTGTTTTGAGCATTTTCTTGCTTTGAAAGAGTGGGAATTTTTATGCTTGACATTGAGTGAAGGTTGAGGACTATGCATATAACTTCAAAAAATCAGAGTACTATTTCATTAATATTTTCAAATAACTCAGATTACCTTCTAAAAATGGGAGTAAATACAAATATAGGAAATCTCATATTCTAATTTTACACGAATGGCCTAATGTTCACAAACTGGATTTATCTTAACAACTGTCATCCAACTAAGGAACTCTTGCAGTGATAGAAGGGCAACATAATAAATGCCATCACATCACTGCATCCGAATGTCAGGGTGCTAAAGCCTGGGGTGACTGGGTGCTCCACAGGAGAGGATCAGGAGAGGGACCACACATCTGCGGACTCTGATGAGCTAGTGCTCATTTATTCAAGGGTTCAGAGTTACACTTTTCCTTAGATATCATATTTTAAATTAAAATGCCTGGTTTTTTTGTGAATTATTGTTAAAGACAATTGTGGACTTGTTCTGAACAGTGTCTCCAAATAATAAAACCCACTGCTTCTAATTGATAGCAGAGTTACACTTGTCTCTCATTTTTTAAATATTTTATTTAAGGAACACAAACTTCATGGTTTCATATATACAAATTGAGGAACATAGAGGAACATAGTGGTTCTTCTCACCCACACTTTCACGCTTCTTCTTCCTCCATCTCCTATTCCCATTCTTATTTGTATAAATTTTTTTTTGACAGGCATAGTGGACAGTGAGAGAAAGAGAGACAGAGAGAAAAAGGTCTTCCTTTTGCCGTTGGTTCACCCTCCAGTGGCCGCCACGGCAGGCGTGCTGCGGCCCGCACACTGCGCTGATCCGATGGCAGGAGCCAGGTGCTTCTCCTGGTCTCCCGTGGGGTGCAGGGCCCAAGCACTTGGGCCATCCTCCACTGCACTCCCGGGCCATAGCAGAGCTGGCCTGGAAGGGGGGCAACCGGGACAGAATCCGGCGCCCTGACCGGCACTAGAACCCGGTGTGACAGTGCCGCTAGGTGGAGGATTAGCCTACTGAGCCACGGCGCCGGCCCATTCTTATTTTTTACAAAGATCTATGTTCAGTTAACTTATTTATGTTTAGAAATCCTAAAGAACTTAACAGTATCAGGTTTTGCTGACAGAAACCAGAACAGCTTCTCAATACCAAGTGCTGTTTCAGCTGCAAGCCCTGGCCGCTGCAAGCCTCAGATTGAACAGGTCCTTAACTTCCTCCAGCTAGCTTCAGATCTCTCCGGATTCCTGCCATTCTGTTCCAGGTAACTTAATTTCCACCCAATCTGTAAGACAAAGGTAGTTTCTTCCAGGCTGTCCTCTCCACTATCTCCTTTCACTCCCTCTCCTAGAATCCATGCCTCCCAGGTGTCAGCGCAGGAACACTCACTTCAGGAAGGAGCCAAACTCCTGCCAGGGTTAACTTCTGGCTTGACCTTTTGGGGAGTGTGCAGACTCTCTCTCTCTCTCTCTCTCTTTCTCTCTCTCTCGCTATCTCAGTCTTGCTTTCACTCTCTCATATTGGGTAAAAAAATGTTTCTTCACTCCTGCTTTTACAATTGTTTTCAAACTGACAGTCAATGTGTAGGTGTGATTATGTGATGATGATAGTGGTGATGATATCATTCTAAGACCCAAACTTTCTGAATCTATGCTTTAGCCAATAAGAAAAATGAAGAGACAGAATCTTATAGTTTTGCAAGGCAGGATGAGGATTAAGCCCTCATTTCTCCAGCAAACCTGTCTCCTCTCTGAAGCAAATACCAAGCATATGTTTTATGTCTTTTAGAAATAACTTCATTGTTTTAGCAAAACAATGATACTCATTGTAAAAATGTGAACAATACGGAAAGTAAGCGGCATTAACACCTTGGTGAACATACTTCAAACCTTTCCCTAAACATATGTATACATACTGAAGCCATAGTTGGCATGTTCTGTAGTTTGCTTTTTTTGTAACACTTAATGAACTGTTTTCCATGTCAACAAATGTAGTTACACACCTTTGTGTGTAGGCATCATTTTGACTAAACCCTACGGAAGCGCATTATTTTGCTCTTAGTAATAATGCTGTAATGGACACTTTATGGAGTAATTTTTCCTGCTTGTATGGCTATCTCTTGTTTGAAATCTTCTTGTTAGTTTAGCTGGATTATGGTCAAAGTATAAATGCCCATGATATGGTACATTATATGGACACATGGTCGACACCCTCTAGAAATATTGTCCCATTTCTATAATAGATACCCCAAGGGAAAGGGAAATTCTGTGACTTATGTATCCATATTTTGTGGTATTTTGTTTGTTTGTTTGTTTTAGTGTTTGTTGTTGTTTTGTGGACTTGGGAGCCGTTTGATTCATTTTACTGCAGAGTTTTGTCTTGTTTGTTTTAATTTTAATGTAGCCACGATGTACCAGCTGTTTCCTCCTGTGCTTTCCCATCTTTACAACACTGTTACAAAGGGCTTTGTCACCTACATCAGTCCAATTGCATCTTGTTTTTGGTGCTCATCAAATACAGCCCTAAACTATTTATTTCTCTTTCTACTTATTTTATTCATATCTACAAGTAGGTCATTGATCAGTAGTAGATACTGTGTTGTTGTTTCCTAGGGTAAATCACTGCATCCTAGCTTAGCACCTTGGATACTGGAGGAATTCAATATTTATGGCCGATCGACCACTCATGTCCACAGCTTGTTCAGAACCAGTACTCACTGTTGAGAGTGTGACAAAATGAGTACTTGATCTTCTTTTGACTGAGATTTACCTTCTTTTATTCTTTTAAAACTGCTATTAATAATAAATACGAAGCGTCTTTCAGATGTTATTGTACTTTTCTGAATTAATCCTATGTGTAAAATCAAAGACACAAAGCAAAATGAATATATCTGGATTTTCCTGCCAAAATCAAGAAATATCTTACAGGAAATAAAATAGGATGTTTCATAATGTGTGACATGTGTATAAATTATAATTCTCTGAAATAATCAAATCAATATGTTAGAAAAATATGATTATTTGAAAGTTCTCAGGATATAATGTTTTTATCAAAAAACAATAGCAACAGCAACAACAAAAACAAGCAATTACTCCACATCACCTACAGGGGAAAAGTTCAGATGGCATTGAAGGACATGTTTTCTTCCCAATCCACTCACCACAAATAATTATGAAAAGATTTTGTAGGGGCTGGTGTTGTGGCAAAGGGTGTTAAGCCATTGCCTGGGATGCCAGCATCCTGTATGGGTGCCTGTTCATTTGTTCATGTCCTGGGGCTACTCAACTCCAGATCCCGCTCTCTGATAACAGACCAGTAGAGCAGTGGAAGATGGCCCAAGTGCTTGAGCCTCTGCCACACTTGTGGAAGACCTGGAAGAAGCTCCTGGAATCTGGTTCCTGGCTTTGGTATGGCCCAGCCCTGACTCCTGTAGCCATTTGGGGAATGAACTGCAGATAGAATCTCTCTCTCTCTCTCTCTCTCTCTCTCTCTCTCTCCTTCTCCCTCTTTTTGTAATTCTGCCTTTAAAAAAATAAATAAATCTTTATTAAAAATAGAGTATATAGCATTGTTGGTGAAAGTCTCTACTTTTGAATAATATAGGTATACAACTTTGCATCTTGATTTGTTATGAAACCTTGCTTCTTCTCTGTCTCTCTTAATTTTTGGAGGAGAGAAATATAAGAATGTGTCTAGAAGTGTGCCTTTCTAATTTTATTTCATGTGACTCTCCTTGGCACTGAAATCAATGTGACACATTTGAATCCAAAAACTATGTTATATCTTCAGATACAAAACATCCCTGAACTAAGCTGCCCTATCGTCTCTTCACTGCTCAGCTGTTGGTTCTGGAACTCCTGCTACATAGTGATGGAAATGGGTAGGGAGAGCCTTTTTTCCTTTCATTTCACTCCTGGAATAGAAAGTGTATTTATTTGCTGTCTGCTAGATTTCTAAATCAGTCTTTGTTTAAGTCGATATTTTTTTACAATTCAGTGATTTTGAACAGAAAAAAAAACTTTATTTTTCCAGTATTTCTTGTTATTCTTTGACTTCAGCCACATCTTTTGTCCTACTGATGCAGGGCCTCTGAGAAGTGGTCTCAGGGGTAGAGAGAGTGAAATGAAGTATCTCAGGGAGGGTCAACAGGATCCTGTGAAATCTTGGGTGTAGGAAAAATGAAGGCTTTCGAGTTCCTCCTTTACTGTAAGAAGAGCTCTGTCTTTTCAAATGCAGAGAGGGCTAGGGAGTCACTGACTTTGGACTCCACAGCGTGTGACTCAGTAAAGGCAACATTCGCAATCCCTTCAGGAGAGTGTAAGACAGCAGGTGCATGGTGGGTCATGGGTGGGCGAGACTTACCTCATGGGAGTGGCGGCATTTTTAACTTGGTGCATATCTTTCCGAGATAATGAAATGCCATTTTAGGTTGACGGAGCCAACACATGGAAATAGAAGAACTAGACAGATATTTAGGAACAATGATGGTGGTGGTGCTGCTGATGATGTTGATGATGATGATGGAAACTATTCTTATTTACAAAACATCTGTCATCTGCCTCAGCATTGGGGACCAAAGATGTGCCGTAGGCCCAGATACTGGTGATAATTAGAAAGCTATAGCTGACCCTCACCTCATACTACCTCTGGCAGTTGTTATTTTTTTCACATAATCTATCAAAATAATAGAACCAAGGATTGTAAAGCAAATATAGCAGTATATAAGAGAGCTGGGATTCCACTCCAGAGCTTCCCAGTGCCGCATCTCTTGTTCTTCAAAGTTATTCATGTTTTCTCCAGTCATTGTTCTTAGGTAGAAGGAGCACAGGGCACCAGGAAAAGGATCTCTGGGAGTCCCAGTTGAGGGAGGAATCGTAAGGAGATTTGTTCACCAGGCTCAGCAGTGGAAATTTTATTTGGCAGGCAGCTGGCAATCACTGAAAGTTCCAGGCATGGAAGTGTTCTGCATGAGGAGTCTCTTTCTATGATCTGATTATGGATTGGCTTTGGTGTAACGGGAAACTAGCAGGCCGCATAGGGTTCACTGCAGAGTGGCTGGAGTCCCGGAGAGGCTAGGCTTGGCAACGATCACAGCAATGGAGAAAAAGGATCAAGTGCAAGAGTCAGTGGCAAAAGCAGGAGACCTGACTGTGTGAGGTTTCACAGTACAGTGCAAGTGGCCTAGAGACAGGAGAAATGCATGAAGATTCTGGGAAAAGTCAATTGCCAAACAGAGTTGTGCAGAAGGGTCCCTGGTCTATGGGTTATTGTGTTGACTGTGAACAGACTCTGACGGGTCCACCTGTACGGAACACTCACATGTAAGGTTTCTTTAGGAAGTGATGCAAATTTATTTTTCGGTTAGGTGTTACTTATTTAGTTTCATTTATTAGAAGGAAGGGAATAATAGAGAGAGAGAGAGGGAGGGAGAGAGAGATTCCTTCTGCTGGTTCACTCTCCGAGTGCCCACAATAGTCAAAGCTTGGCCAGGTCAAAGTCAGAAATTCTGTTTGGGTCTTCTGCATGAATAACAGAGACCCAGGTACTTGAGCCATTGTCTGCTGCTATCCATGGTGCACATTAGTACAAAGCTGGATCGGAAGCAGAGGAGTAAGGACTTGAAGCAGGCACTCCAATTTGGGATGTGGGTATTCTAAGCCACAGCCTAGATGCTATAATACCAAAACACCTCCCCCAAAAGCAAATCCAAAAAATCAAAAATATCAAATCAGGATTTTGTGGCCTTCTGCTCTGTATTGCAACTTAATGATTTCTTCCTCCCCTAATGGGTACTTTTTCTCTAACTGGGCAACCTGCATGCTGCTGCCTTGCTATAGGCGGCCAGCGCTCGCAGGTCAGCTAGGTTCAGTCCAGGGCGGCAGCAGGTGAACTGAACATGTGTATTCTGTTTACTTCTCCATGAGGGTCACTCAAAGACACTGATGTGGATTTAAAAAAAAAAAAAAGATTTATTTATTTGAAAGGCAGTGTCACAGAGAGGCAGAGGCAGAAAGAGAAAGAGGTCTTCCATCTGCTGGTTCAATACCCGAATGGATGCAATGGCTGAAGCTAGCCCCATCCAAAACCAGAGCCCAGGAGTTTGTTCCATGTCTCCCACATGGGGGCAGAGACCCAAGGACTGGGGCCATCTTCCACTGCTTTAGCAGAGAGATGGATCGGAATTGGAGTAGACAGGACTCCAATCATGCCCGTATGAGATGCAACACTGTAGCAAGTGGCTTTACCCACTACACCACAGTGTAGGCCCCTGATACAGATTTTTAATCACATTTGACACAATTAAGTGCCATCAAGCTCAACAATACCCACTGCATTCTAGGAAGACCTCTGACCAGCTGAAGACCAGCCCAGGGCACTGCCCTTTCTTTGGTCTCTGTTCTAGCTTCCTCCTTTAGAGCCAGCAAGCTGTTATGTGGGCAGGGAGGATGGATATGGATGTGGACAGATACTTACAGCTTGTCAGAGAGGTCAGTAATGGAAAACAGGCCCAGGTGTGCCATCAAACAGAGGTAGAAGTACAGATTGGAGGCTGTTTGCTCTGGACCACAGTGCACACGTGGGCAAGAGGAAGAACTGAAGCACCTGACGCTGACTATGTTTACACTAGCAGGGCTAGCATCTTTGATTTCCTCTGCTCTACTGTTCTGAGGGTCAGACTTTCAGCCGCTTGTAGTTGTGAAACTTTGCCAAGGAGATCCTCACAGGCACATTAGGTGCACACTGGTACATTTGGTCATCAGATGGGTTTTTCCATCTGTGGAATAAGATATATTTCACAATCTAGCTTTGGTTGGCATTTTCACCAGTTTTTCCCTTACTTTTCTGAATGGAAGTTGTGAATTCGAGGTGATATGAACAAAACATTTCAGGTGAAATGAACAAATAGTCTTCCAAAGATTCCATACAAGTGACCCATTGCAGCAGCGGGACATTTTCTGGGGTATGGAAGGCTTTGAAACGGATTTTGCTCCTGGAAAATTGGTAATGTGTGCCACAATTCAGAGGTATCTGCTATAATAAACAAAGCAATTAATGTGTCTTTAATTTGAACCTAACCAAACAGGAAGGGTGCGTTTATTCCATGTGACATGTAGACAAATTTTTCTTTAAAAACAAAGTTTCATGCTGTGACTACAATTAGTGTAATTGTCAGCTCCTCTCTAAAAAACAAATATGTATTAAGAGAAACGCCAGCATTGTGCCCTCCTCTGGTGTGAAAATGAGACAATCAAAATCTATTGTAATTACCTCCGTGATATTATAATTAGCAACGATTAAGTTATTCCATGCTGCTTTTTTCCTCTTGGCTACAATTAAAAAAGTATATATCTTTCTGCTGCACATTATGGCTGATCATTTTACCTCAATACATGTCTGGTAAGTGGATAAATTAGAAGTAATTTTAAAGCACAACTCCGTTAAAACATATATCTTTCTATTTAACTGCCTTAACCCTCTAGATTCGTCTGTGTTCCTTGCTGTTGGTGAGAAAACACTTTCCTCCTGGTTTCTTGGTCAGAAATCAAAGCTATTTTAAATAGACAGTTCTAGGTAATGGATTTTTTGTTTGTTCTTTAAATGAATGATATGATTAATCATTCAGTTCTTGCCAGACATGCCCACATAGCTCCAAATCCCTGCACTGAGCAGTAACTAGCCTTTAAAGTAAATGCTGGAAACCAGCTGCAACATCACAGCAAGAAAAGTCCTGGGTGGGTGCATCCTTCCTCACGGGGTTAGGAGAAAAATCTGAATTCAGCCATAATTATAACCGAGTCCTTTACAGATTGCATGTCTTCTTTTTTTTCATAAATAACTTTCTTGTCATTTCTCCCCACTTACTGTTGATGGAGAAATTAAAGTAACAGAAAGTGATGATTTGTTCACAAGTTACAGCTTAACTCAGTTCGTGAAACAAAAAGTAGTTGTTAAATGTGACTCTATAAACCTCAAATAGTTCAAGTCAAACAATCTCATTTGCTTTTATATCTTATTAGTAAGGTTTCTGGATTCCCCTGTTTTTGTTTTTTTTTTTTTTTGTTTGTTTGTTTTGTTTAAGAGAAGCAAATCTCAGACCTTGCTCCAGACAGGACAAGCTCCTCATTTACAGTGAAATGGCAACAACCAATGCCTACCCCACTCCTGCCACATTTCATCTGACTACTTGTGATCAGCTCGTCCTGTTCAGTTTTGTTCATTTTTGTCAAGTTACACATGTGTGATTTTTATAGTAGCAACAGCATTGGTGTCTACAGGGAGTCATTCGGACTTCCAGGGAATGGTCCCTGGATGTGGAAAGGATTGGTTTATGAAATTCTGCCAGGCAGCAGACCATCTCCAGAGCACAGAGCATACACAGGAATTCTTGCCATGGTTTGAGGATTTTGCTAATCATTTGCTGTTTCCTAAGAACGAGGGCAGTACAAAAAGCAGGAAGAGGATCCATTCTCTCTATCTCTCCTGGAGGATGCGTGTAGCAGTAAAACGCATTAATCAAGAATGGAAACACGCAGACCTTTCTCAAATAGTGCACTGTCAGATGACAAGGACACTGCAGGAGGACTGGAAACAGGGGGACAGGAGTAGGCGATGGTGGAGGTCGACTCACAACACTTCCGGGGGACTGTGGCCTCAAGCATAATCATTGCAGCTACTTTTGATTTAAGCAGACTCAGTTTGCAAAGGGAGGCTATTAGTCAAGAATCCAGATCTCTGTGGGAATGTAAAATAACATATGCAAGTGCTCTAAGTCAAGCAAAATAGTGAAAATACACATGGCTGTTCTGCAGGTATGCCAGTCCTGAGTCCTTCCTGTAGCTTATGCACAGTGCACAGAGGGACACTGTGGTTCTTTGATGTTGGGCAGTAGCCACTTGAACAAGGGACTGCATTTTCCCTTTGCCCCGGGTCCTGAAAATAATGAAACCCATCATGCCTTCCTTTTCTCCTGGCCCTCCTGTGACAGAAAAAAGTTCAGTAGTCACGCTAAACACTGCCTTTCTCTGGAGTGGCTTGAGAGATGTTGTCAGAACCAGGGTGAAATGACTGACTCCAGAGGACAAGCACTTTCTGTTCCATACTGCAGATATTGTGAAAAAATTGATGTACTTGTTCCAAACTCTGTTTCTCACTACTTTGCCAGAAAACGTTTGCTTGGTTTACTTCAGCAGAGCACAATCTGATGTAAACAACAAAATCAACGTCCCGTGGACACACACACACACACTGACTATAAATGGAGGGATGTTCAGGGCCCAGACACTACGACTCTCTCCACAATGCTAAGGATGGCTTGGGTTAACTCTGATAGCAGTATCCAGCACCGTTCTCACTGATATCTCTTCTTGCACATCAAGGATGACATGATAAGTGAAGGCCCTGGTGCCCGGGAATGCCCACGAGAGCCTCTGGTTATGAAGTGGTTCCCCAGGAGTGAGCTACTGGAATGCTTGTGTGGTTCTGAAAACCGTGCTGCCCCTGAGCACCTCCATTAGTGTGAGTTTTGTTTAAAGTCTCTTATTTATTAGCAACCTGACAGCTATTCTAGTTATGTGGCTGTTACCTTGCTGGAAGAAATGAGACAGGGGTGTGGGAAAAAAGACAAATCCACCTTTTGTGTTGTTGAGGACAGGCATCCGATGCAGGAATGCAAGCCACACAATGCAAGTTCACCTGGTGGGAGTGAACATGCTTACTTGGTTTGTGGAGTGAGAGGAAGAGGCCTTCTTTCTTGCAGAACAGGATTCCTTTAAGAGGTTGCCCATTTTCACGTCCGATTTCTCAGTGAGTGCCTGCACTCTTTTCACTCCTCAATCCTCAAAGAGCAGGAGATCTGCCTCCTCCTCCCTCTGCTTAGTCTTGAGTTCAGATCACTGTGATCCTGTCACTGCTAGATTGATGGCACTCTCTCATCAGGGGTCCCAGACTGCAGAAAACAGTGGTTATTTTGCTACTCTATAATAAGTACTGCATGCCTATGCTCCTCCACTCCCCACCCACACTCTGTTTGTTCTCAGGTCTATGTACCTGTTCTAATCAAGGCTGGCTGGCTCTTTCTCTGCACACAAGTGGGGATGTTTGAATTCAAATATCTTTTTTTTTTTTCAGCTTGAGTTTCAAATTAAGAAAAAAATTCCCTCTCAATGTTTCTTCTTGTTCTTTGTAGATTTCTTATGTTTATTTGAAAGAGTTACAGAGAGAGGTAGAGAGGTAGGGAGAGAGAGAGAGAGAGAGAGAGAGAGAGAGAGAGAGAGAAACAGAGACAGAACAGAGACAGAGAAAGTGTTCCACTCACTGTTTCACTCCCCAAATGGCTGCAACAGCCAGAACTGGCTGGGTCAATCCAAATCCGAGAGCAGGGAGCTTCTTCTGGGTGTCCTGCACGGGCTCAGGGGCCCAGGGAGTCCAGCTATCCTCCACTGCTTTCCCAGGCACATTATCAGGGAGCTGTATGGGAAATGGAGCATCCGTGACTAGAACTGGTGCCCATATGGGATGCTGGTGCTGCAGGCTGAGGCCTCAACTCGCTGCACCACAGTGCTGGCCCCTCTCAATGCCTTTTGAAATTAGGCATATCTATTAAATTAAAGAATGAACACATAACCTAGAAGATGTTGGATTAATGATAAGGAGAACAGGACTGGGACCAGTGCTGTGGCATAGTGGGTAAAGCTGTCGCCTTCAGTGCCGGCATTCCTTATGGGCGCTGGTTCTAGTCCTGGCTGCTCCACTTCCCATCCAGCTCTCTGCTATGGCCTGGGAAAGCAGTAGAAGATGGCCCAAGTTCTTGGGCCCCTGCACCCACATGGGAAGACCCTGAGGAAGCTCCTGGCTCCTGGCTTCGGATTGGCGCAGCTCTGCCCCTTGTGGCCAATTGGAGAATGAACCAGTGGATGGAATACCTTTCTCTCGCTCTCTTTTTTCTCTCTCTGTGTAACTCTGACTTTCAAATAAATAAATAAATCTTAAAAAAAAAAAACAGGACTATAAAATTTTGTTTTTGATTTTGCAGTTTAGTAGTTTTATTTATTTATTTTATTTATATTATTTTATTTTATTTACAGGCAGAGTTGGACAGTGAGAAAGAGAGAGACACAGAGAAAGGTCTTCCTTTTCCGTTGGTTCACCCCCTAAATAGCTGCTATGGCCAGCACACTGCACCGATCCAAAGCCAGGAGCCAGGTGCTTCTCCTGGTCTCCCATGCGGGTGCAGGGCCCAAGGACCTGGGCCATCCTCCACTGCACTCCAGGGCCACAGCAGAGAGCTGGACTGGAAGAGGAGTGACCAGGCCAGAATCTGGCACCCGGCCCAGGACTAGAACCTGGGGTGCCAGTGCCGCAGGCAGAGGATTAACTTAGTGAGCCGCGGTGCCAGCCAGTTTAGTAGTTTTAAATACGGTAATATTAGCTCCCTGTGGTTTCAAACACATTTAAACATTCAAGCTGTAAGACCTGAGTTGCAGTCTTTTGTTTTAATGTTTACTGTCGCACATGGCCTGCCTTTCCTCAGGGATTGAAATAAAGATGAAAACAATACTCATTTAATTGGGATGAAATTAGTTAGTAGATATAAAAGCTTTTTGTTAAAGATTTTATTTATTTACTTGAGAGGTAGAGTTTCAGATAGAAAGTGGAAGTGACAGAGAGAAAGGTCTTCCATCCACTGGTTCACTCCCCAAATGACTGCAATGTGATGAGCTGGGCCGATCCAAAGTCAGGAGCCAGTAGCTTCTTCTGGATCTCCCATGCAGATGCAGGGGCCCAAGGACTTGGGCCATTCTCCACTGCTTTCTCAGGACATTAGCAGAGAGCCGGATGGGAGGGAAGAGGAGCAGCTGGGACAGGACCAGTGCCCATATGGGATGCCGGCACTGCAGGTAGAGGCTTAGTTTACTAAGCTTATAGTGCCAGCCCTTCAATATTAGCTTTTAATATTGTTCCATGTTGATTTCTACTAGTTTGGTTTTGTTTTCCAGACATCATAATTTATCTTGACAAATTCACCAGATGATTTTACTTCCTTTCTATCTTTTGGTAAATTGATTGTCATCCAATCCATTCACCATTTGCCCTTAGCTTTTGAGACTCCTAAATTTAATCAGCATGAGATAATTTTTTTTCTTTTCTTTAAATTCTTATCATGTTTTTGCATGTAATCACCTTTTACCACTCATTAGATATTGTTTTATGCTGTTGTCATTGTTCTTTGATTTATCTATATGTTTTCTACATACATCAGACTGCAGACAGGTTAGGAAATTCTTGGTACTGCTTTTCCTACTGAAATCATCTTGGTCAGGGATGTGTGTGTGTTCCTCAATTTTGGAAGGACTATTAAGTGCAATTTCACTTTTATTTTGTCCAAGTAATTCATTCCTACTTGAATTTATTTATTATAAGATATTTCTACTCAGAACCCTTTGTTTTGTACCCAGTTACCTATTTGCTTACTTCAAGCCAGAATAGAGACCCAAACAGGACAAGGAGTGTGGTCGGTATGCTCACCAGCCAAGATTTCCTTCAACAGAGAACACAGCAGTAACTCCACTATGCTGGTTCAATCATAGCATGCATTCAGGAAATATCTGCTATGTACCACATAAACACCAATTAGTGTTAGTGTTTGTTTCACGAAAATATGATGTATAATGAATACATATTTACCTGAACTTGTAAATATATAAACACTCATGGTCTGTGCATGCAACACCAGCTTTATATATAAAAGAGAAGAACATTTCTTGTTATATGTGATCATAAAGAATTTTTCCTATGTTGTATTCAGTCTTATCTATCTTATCTTTCTTATGTTGTATTCAGTCTTATCTAGTCTGGTTCGCCTCACAATCCCATCAAAATTACTCTTTCCAAACTTTTTGTCTTAGCCCATTCAGGATGCCAAGGAAACATATGGTAGACTGAACCGCTTACAGAGCACAAACTTCTATTTCTTGCAGTTCTGTAATCTGGGAAGTTCAGGAATGAAGATGGGCAGATTCAGTGTCTGGAGAGGTCTTGCTTCGTGGTGCACAGACATCCGTCTTCTTGTGTCCTCACGTGACGCAAGGGTAAAAGGCCCATGGCAGCTCATTTGCCCATTTTCCCCAGACAGGTCATCATACCTTCCTTTGAAATGCTTCCAAGGCCTGTAATATCTTTTTTGTGATTCTCATTATGCTACATGATGATTACTTCTTTCTTCATCTTAGCCTATATGAAAGTGCTTGTAAAAGGTGTGGTGTGAACTATGTCTTATTTGTTTCTATAGGCAATGATACACACTTTATATCTTCCACAGAGAAAGAGTTTAATCATTCTTTTTCCTACTCTACCTGGTATGGTGCACATACATTCTTTGTGGTCATGGCATTGAATGAAGTGTATATTTGCAAGGAAAATCATTATCATTTTACTTTGTAGCAGTAAGAGTAACTATCTGGATTATTAACAAGTTCCATAATCGCTAAAGCTTGTATGTCAGAACTTTTAAGAATTAAATATGATTTTAATGTTCACGTAAACTGACAATTCTCCCAGGCGACTTTTAGATAATGTTTGACTATTTTCTAAAACTATCTTAGTTACAGTCTTCCCACGCTGACGCTCAGTTCCTTGCACTTTGGTCATCCTGAATGACTCACTTTCCCTTTTGTAATGTCTGTGTCTTTGTTCAGGCTATTCCTCTTCCTGAAGTGTCCTCTCCCACTCCTCTGCCTGCTTAGGTTTTCCTCTTTATTCACAGTCCATTAAATACACAGTTTCCTCCAGGGAGCTTTCCCAGTTGTCACTGGACAGACCTAACTCACTCCCCCTCCTTACCCACTGCCACTCTCTGTCTTTTCCCTGCTAAACCTGGACCTGTTTGATGCAGCAAGGCTTGTCTGCCCAATGACTGGCTCCCAAGGGCAGGACTGTGTCCTACTCAGCTCTGCAGTCCCTGTGGTGTAATCCACGCCTGGACAGATAGTTGGGGCCACTTAGCTTTACTGAAATTGATGGGAGACCACGAATGTGGCTCTGTTTTCCAGTGGATCTAACTTTCACCCTAAAGATTTTTTTTTCATGGGTTATTCTTCAGTGTACTTCCAATCATCTTACTCTTGGAAACCTTTTACCTGGGATATGGATAGGCACACTGGAGAGGCTCTGGATAACTCATCATCATATATTTTTTAAAATGAGCCAATTACATCACCCTTAAATCTTTACATGTTCCAAAACAGTACATTTTACCTTCATGCTGTTCTATAGTGTAGTATTTGAAATGTTTCTGCCTGGTGACTTTGAGTAAAATTTAAAACAGTTTCCCATATGGAACCAAATTTAGGGTTTTACCAGTAACTTGTTTGTGCAAAGCATTTGATTGGGGTTCTTGGGGGCTAGGCGCCAGTATTCTTATCATTATTTAAATTGAATTCTGGAATCTAAGTGAACATATTTTTTCCCTACAACTGACATAAATTTGTAAGATTGATCTCAGTTCAGCTGTTACTCATTTCATTCGAAGGAATAAGCAAGAACAAAGAGAAATACAGATAAAAGTGAAAAATTATTCCAACAATGCATAATGATGTCATTGTTACCTATATTTCAGACAAATTGTTCCAGTGCCTGTGAGAACAAGAAGTACAATGGAAAAGGACATGCACTCAGAATATTCCCTCGGTGATTAAGAAAACTGTAACAAAGAGCAAAGAAATGCATGGAAAAGCATGGATGGGACTGGGTGTCCATGGCTCACTCCAGGGTCTACTGATATAATTAATTATGTTTGCTGTGAGTATACTGAGTCTTCTGCTGTCTCTGCCACCTTATGAAATGATGGCATGGCTTGAGGAGAGACTCTTATGGATATAATCCTGTCCAAAAGTTAACACAAAACAAACTCACCCTTAAGTATCTCCAAGTAAGGGACATATGTCCCAAAACACAGATGGAGGTCTTATACATTCAGAAACTAATGCCATTTAATTTCCAACAGTGCTGGCTTTTGTGTACATTATTTCCTTCAGCTTTCTCCGTGGGATAAATTTAATGATTCCATGAATTAGGAGAGTCAGCTTCATCTCTTTGCCTAAGGTCATACCAATAGGCATTTGCCTAAATAATGATCATGACCCACCTTGTGTGGGTCCCAGAGCCCATGCTGGTTTAGTGTTGGAATCAGAGAGAAGTTATTGATAATGAAGGTGGGAGAGAGGGAAGGGGATCACACCAACTGTGTTATGGGCTAAACTGTGTCATTCCCCCATTCCCCCAGTTCACATGTTGAAATCCTTACCCCAACACCTATGAATGCAACCTCTTTGGAAGTAGGTGAAGTGCTAAGATGAAGTGATAATGGAGAAGAGTGGGCCCCTAATCTGATACAACTGGCATCTTATGAGAGAGGAAATTTGTACACCAGCACACAGGCCGAAAGCCCTGCAATGAGGATGAGGGTTGAGTGATGCATCTACAAGCACAAGAAGGCCAGCAACATGAACAAACCCCCACCTTGATCTCAGACTCCAACCTGCAGAACTGTGAGACATGAAACGTCTGTGTTTGTGTTACTTTGTAAGAGAGACTTTGTAAACTAACACACCCATCAATTGTACCTGGAATGAAAAACTGGAAATAAACCAAGCTGATAGGTAAGTGCATCTCATAAACTCTCCAAACAAATTTTGGGAATTACATATGCATACCTTTCATAAATACAGATATTGATATAGCCTTTTATGAGTGGAGGACAAGAGGATGATGCCTCTTACAAAAACCTTTCCTGTGAAAATTTCCCTTTGTGATTCCATTCTGATGCAGTGAATGTAGTTCTGTGTGTCCTGAACAAACTCTGAATGGAAAGCACAGCTCCCAACTAGAAATCCTCCATTTAATTACACAGTGGAGGGTTTTCATGTACTGACACCAATGTCTTCTCAAAACAGCTTAGTCTATGAGTAGGAGACTGGGGAATAATTGAAGCTTCCTTTCTGTTAATAAGGCTTATGAGTCATCATCATGGCTCTTGATTCACAAGTCATTAGCCAAACCTACCTACAGCAGAAATCAACGGGAAGAACGGAGAGGGAAATGCACAAAAGGGAGCAGAATGTAAGGTTTCTGTGTTCTGATTCTCATAGTTGGCAACACACATTTTCTTTTGCTTTTAACCTAGGACCATAACACATTTCTTCTAATCAAGTGTAATGTTGCAAATTGTTTTTAGAACCTTAGAGACAACTGAGGGAGCACATTCTCTATTTTCAGCCATTGAAGCATTCACGCACCTTCACTGTTAGAAAACATCTGTAAGGGACCGGCATTGTGGCACATAGGGTTAGGTTTCCACCTGTGATGCTGGCATCCCATATGAGCACAGTTCGTGTCCTGGTTACTCCACTTCAAATTGAGGTCGGCTAATGCATCTGGGAAAGGAGATGTCAATGCCCAAAGTGCTTGGACCCCCACCTCCCATGTGGGAAACACAGATGGAGTTCTGGCTTTGACTTGGCCTAGCACCAGATGATCTGTACCTGTGTGTGTGTGTGTGTGTCTTCTTTCAAGGAAGTAAATAAATAAATCTTTCAAAAATGCATGCTGCTCTAACAGTCTTTGCTAATGCCAATAAACAGCACTTATAACTATCTTTGCTGTGGCTGCTACAGATGCTACTACATTTCAACTACCAGTGAGAAAAACCCAAGCCTAAGCTCGGAATGGTGGCAATTGTATCATTCTGATGTCTGTTTCTTTGCATCTACCCTACAGTGTAGGCAAGGACATTATCTTGGCTCCTTTGGATTGCTGTAACAAAGCACTGTGAGTGAGTGGTTTGTAAACAACAAAGATCTGTTTCTCACAGTTCTGGAAGTTGGTACCTCCAAGATCAAGTCGCTAACAGGTTTGATGTCTGCTGAGGGCTTTCTGGTTCATACATGGTGCCTTCTCTGTGTGTCCTTATGTGGTAGAAGGGGCAAAGCAGGTCTCTGGGGCCCTCATATAAGGACACTAATCCCAACCATGAAGCCTCCTCCCGCATTGCCTAATCACCTGTTAAAGGACAATAGGACATTCCATGGGAGTAGGATTCAACATAGGGATACAAGAGGGACACAAACAGTCGGGCTATAGCAGAAGTGCTCAAAAAAATGTTCCTTAAATGAAGGGGTAATGTTTCACATGCTGAATCAACACAATAATTCA
Organism: Oryctolagus cuniculus; assembly: GCF_964237555.1. NCBI lineage: Eukaryota > Metazoa > Chordata > Mammalia > Lagomorpha > Leporidae > Oryctolagus > Oryctolagus cuniculus. The sequence continues at coordinate 7,021,167 of NC_091443.1, forward strand.
AAGAAACAAATGTAATTATTGTCATACCTTTTTAGAGATTAACTTTACAAAAGGGTAGGGTAAATGTAGCATAGTGTTCTTGACTCCAGTACCCACTCTCTATGCAATTGACTACTGCACACATGCTACTTATCACCAATCACTCTAAATGCAAACACAGGCACACACAGTGTCTACTTCACAGGGCATGCTGCTGGCGTGTGTCCTATATTAAATAGAGCTTTGCTGACCTGGACTTCATTCAATAGCATCAACCTGTGAAAAGACACAAAATGGACTTAGACAAAAGCTTCTGAAATTGGTCCATTCATTAATGGAGGCAAAGATGTAATATTAGTTTTCAAGTGTATATTTGTATTAAATATTACTTTAAGAAAGTGAAGAAAATATAGCTATGAAGGGAAAGCCCACTATTTTCAGGCCCATAAAAGATAGCTTGCCAATAGTGGTGGTGTTGGGTTGTTATGCCTTAATTTGGAAAGAAATATGAAGCAGTCAAATGTAATTTCTTTCCCATACCAATTAGAAAAAAATTAACCTTATGTTGATAGAGAACAGATTTCCTCTGTTTCACTTTAGTTACACATGCTGGGAACTCCAATGGAGATGAAATTGCATTGCCTTGATATTTTATCACAGGAAGAATTTACCCTGTGCTCATGTTTTGACTTGAAAATAAATTTTTGGTTAACATATGTCCATATATATGATCTTTTCTAATATGATAATTTGGGGTCAACTGGCATATTTATGGTGGAGGATTACAACCTCTTATTTCTGATACTTGGGAGAAACTATACTGAAATGGAGGAAAGATGGTTAAATTGTTCATATTGCCATACAGTTTCTTTATTTATTTTTAAAAAAGATTTATTTACTTATTTAAAAGACAAATTACTGAAAGCAAGGGAGGGAGAGAAAGAGAGAGGGAGGAAGAGAGAGAGAGATTGTTCATCTACTAGTTCATTCCCTAAGCCTGCAATGGCCTGTGTAAGGCTAAAGTCAGGATCCTGGAATTCCATCCAGGTCTCCCACATGTGGGGCAGGGACCCAAGTACTTGGGCCATCTTCTGCTGCTTTCCAGGTGCATCTGAGAGAACTAGACAGGAAGTGGAGCATCCAGGGCTCAAACTGGCCCTCATATGGGATGCTGGCATTGTAGGTGGCAGCTTAACCCACTGTGCCACAATGGTGGCCCTTAAAGACTGAGAAACCTGGTGGCATATAATTGCCCAGTTACAACTGTTTGAGAATCTACTTTATTTAATTCAGTATTTAAAATATACTTGTGCCAAGAGAAGGCATAGATTTTGTACAAATTCTTGATTCCATTTGGACGTTCTGAACACTTGAAGCTCTTATCACTAAGGTGAAAGATCAGTGGTTCAGAAGAAAGCATGGTATTCATTCTCCATGAAGCCGTTTTCCACTAGCTTTTGGAGACCAACAGAAAGGGTATACATATTTCAAAGAAAATTGAAAAACTGCATTAGTGATCTTTTCTGTGTTCTGGCTCTTTCACTGACCAAGCATTTGTACAGGACAGATGTCTCCTCCATAGTAATTGATGCTGTGGTGTTAAAGTTTCAAATCCCCTAATTATGTGTGAGTGTGTATGTGTGCACACACATGTGTGTGTATACAGTGTTGGTTAAAAACCAGAGAAAAATCAGAAATAAATATATACTATGAGATATAAGGAAATCATATTTTGACAAAATAGTCATACATTATTTTGTTCACATTTGTACACAGGGAAACCTATTTACTTACCTACACTGAAGTATTGTTCATAAGGAATTAGGACAGAAACAAACGGTGTCTTCTATATGAGCTGACAGTGATGTTGGCAGGTAAATAGCGTTAGCAAGAGGAGCTGAGGTTTTGACCAAAATGCCCTGCTGCCCTGCCCAGCCTGCCGCAGCCTTCACATGGCCAGTAGGGAATGCAGGAGTCCTGCTGACACAAGTGACAACTCTGGCCCACTCTTATTGACAGCACCAGCGGGACCATGGAGAGGTCGTATCCAAACCCTCTTTCTGAGCCCTGTCCAAACCTCTATACCCTCACTGCAGGTAGCAGAAACCACATGTTCTGCAAGTTTGCAACTTAGAACCAGTGGTAACTGAAAATATCCAATATGGCTGTAGACTTTCTCCCTGCAATGACCTTTAGGTCATTATAATGTCACCATGAACACATCAGAGATTTCCAAAGAGGGGAGGGAAATGGCAACATTCAAGCCCTGCCCCCAATTCTACCCTCTTGGAACATTCAACCAAGCCTCACCCCAGACCGTACCCCTTATGCCTCCTGATTATACAAAAGGATGGCCCTGGACCTTGTCAATGCCAGCTCATTGTCTCTCAAGACTATTCACACTGATTCCGTAAGTGTGCACTTTTCCTTTCAATAAACTTTGCTTTCCTGCTTACCTTTATCTGTGTCTCATCCTTGAATTCTTCCTTGCATGGAGACAAGAACCTGGATCAAGCCTTGCCACAAGCCACTCCATGACAGTAGAAAAGATTTATTTAATCAGTGTTCTTAAAGAGGGGTGCCAGTACCTCAGAGTTGCCAGGAAGTCCCGTGGAGTATGGGAAAATGTATTCAGATGTGAGATTAATTTTCACTTAATAAGATAAGAAATTATGTATTAATATTTAACAAGTGGAATAGAATGAGGGTTCTCACCATGAACCAGGACATCAGACTTTCACTCAGCGGGGAAGGTGAGGTTTACACAGAAATTCTGACGGTTCCCTTTCAGCGAATTGTGTGATATTGCAACTCACGTGTTCCTGAGCAGGTATGTGTTGTGCAGTACACACAAAATAGTGTGCTTTTTTAAAAAATGATTGATTTATTTATTTTAATGACGGAGTTACACAGAGAGAAGGAGAGGCAGAGAGCGGGGGGGGGGGGGAATATTCTATCTGCTGGTTAACTCTCCAAATGTCCACAAAAGCTGGGGATGTGCCAAGCTGAAGCCAGGAGCTGCTACTGGGCTTCCCACCTGGGTGTCAGAGACCCACCTCTTGGGCCATCTTCTGCCACCTTCCCAGACCCATTAGCAAGGAGCTGGTTTGGAAGTGGAGCAGTCAGGACTCAAACTTGATCCCATATGGGATGTCAGCATTCCAGACAGCAGTTTAAATCACTGCTCCACAACACTGGCCCCCAGAAAGCTGATTTTAATTTACTACTTTTTTAAATCAAGTAAAGAAGAGCTATAAAAACACAACATTGAGTTTTTAAAAATAATGTAAGGGTGGCCGGCGCCGTGGCTCAATAGGCTAATCCTCCACCTTGCGGCGCCGGCACATTGGGTTCTAGTCACGGTCCGGGCGCTGGATTCTATCCCGGTTGCCCCTCTTCCAGGCCAGTTCTCTGCTTTGGCCAGGGAGTGCAGTGGAGGATGACCCAAGTGCTTGGGCCCTGCACCTGCATGAAAGACCAGGAGAAGCACCTGGCTCCTGGCTTCGGATCAGCATGATGTGCCGGCTGCGGCGGCCATTGGAGGGTGAACCAATGGCAAAAGGAAGACCTTTCTCTCTGTCTCTCTCTCTCTCACTGTCCATTCTGCCTGTCAAAAATTAAAAAAAAATAATGTAAGGGTATGTCAACAGAAATAGAAAGAAAGAATACCTCAACAAGTACAGATTGACAACAGGAGGAGTTAGCATTTTTCAAAAGAACAATTGGGAATGTTTTCATTGTTAGATGATATCATTTATCAAGATATGTACCCACTTATTATATGTGCATATAAGTCCCCCTGTATCAACACGAATAGACATACACAGCATGCATACATACACTTGCACACACAGACACAAAACATGAATTTTCTAACTTCTTTTTTAATTTAATTTTAAGTCGGAGTTACAGAGAGAGGTGGGAAGAGACAGAAGCAGAGGGATCTTCCATCTGCTGGTTTACTGCCCATATGGCTACACTAGTTAGTGTAAGGCCAGGCTGAAGCCAGGAGCCAGGAACTTCATCCAGGTCTCCCATGTGGGTAGCATTGGGACTAAATACTTGAACCATCTTCAGCTGCTTTTCCCAGGCCATTAATAGGTAGCTGGATTGGAAGTGGAGCAGCTGGGACATGAACTGGCACCCATGTGGGATGCTGGCATTGCAGGCTCTGGCCTTATCTGAGACGCCATAATGCTACCCCCTATCTTCTTTAAGATATTATTCAAAATACAATGTGAGTGGGTTTTGAGTCCCGATATTAAGCATATAAAAACGTAACACCATTTGACCCATTTGCACAACAAACTGATTGATAAAAATGGTATAAGAACTTGTTAAATTTCAACAAACTTTGGATAAGTTGGTGGGTGATATTGTCAAAATGTGCCACATTTTTGTGACAGTTTTGCAACATCAAAAATCATTATAATCAATTAACTGGGGGAAAAAAACTTCTCAAACAGAACCAGACCCTCAAATTTCTATAAACTTTTAAAGAATATTATTTCTACAGAAAGATGTTCTTTTTTAAATTTGTATTGATTTGAGAGGCAGAATTACAGTGAGAATGGGAGAGAGACAAAGAGAGACAGAGAGAGATCTTCCTCTGCTAGTTCATTCCTCAAATGGCCACAATAGCCATGGCTAGGCCAATCCAAAGCCAGGAGCCAGGAGTTTCTTCCAGTTCTTTCATGTGGGTGGCAGAGGTCCATGGACTTAGGACCATTTTCTATTGCTTTCCCAGGCACATTAACAGGGAGCTGGATCAGAAGTGGAGCAGCCAAGAGTCAAGCTGGCACCTAAATGAGATGTCCATGCTGCCGTCAATGGTTTAATCTGTTATGCCACATTGTCAGCCTGAGAGATGATTTCCTAATAATAATTTTATTGAATGTAAAATTGATTGGCCTTTCAATAAACAAAATAACCCCTATATCTCATAATATGTTATTTCCTAACCTTTTTGTTCTATTGTATATACAGCATGAGTACAACGCTTCAATTATAGAATTATAAAAACACTCAAACACATATGCTGAAGGCGAATGACTTTGTAGGCCACTGACAAGTATCAAGGACATCATTGTTTGATCCTATGTTGGTCTTATCTCTTCTTCTTTGTTTAAATGTGGCATAGTACTGTAAAAGATGATTTTACTAAAGACCTTTACAAAAAAAAAAAATCTTACTGGAGAAACATTTGGTCCTGAAAGAGTGGTATGTTTTTTGTCTTACATGGGGATCTACACTACTAATTTGCTTTGAGAAAGTTACATAATTAAGGTAAAACATTGCGAATCTGAACCAATTCAGAATAATTAAGAGGAAGCCTATCTGCTTTAATAACTACACACGGAAAAGTTTTCTTTTGCATTCAAGGCAGTGTCTACTGTTTTCAGTTACACATCGGGACTTACGGTAAAGAGGCTTTGAAGAGAGGGACAACCTTTATGACTTTTAGTTTGCATATACAAATAATTCCATCATTATATGCAAACATATGCCTTTCCACTGTTTGTACTTTTTTGTCTTAAATAAATATTCTTGACTAGGATTTTGTGTACATTGATAATTTGCCTAACAAATTATTCCATGGACAGATCTGTTTCAGCCCAGCCTCACTAGTGTTTATTATAAATTCTAGATTAAAAGATACAAGCTACTTAGATTTTGTTGGTGCTCTCATTGGCCCAGTAAGTGGAATCTTTAAAGTCTGAATTTCTGTTTCAAAGTGTCCCATTATCCTTGATAAATATGCTCCTCCCTTTCATACTTATTACCTCTATCATTACAAAAGTGGGAGCCCTCCCTCTGTTTTTCTGCAAAGCTATCTATTTTCTTCACTTTCAGATTAGTAGCCATGAAGGCAGGAAGTGTGGGTTTTAAAAGGTCTCAGAAGGCAATAGGTGTTGAATAGGCTGTTAAACAAGAGAATTGGGAGTTCTTTGTCATCCTTCTGAGAGCAACATTGAGTGATGTGAACAGGACTTGGTATTGGTTTTAGAAAAACAAGACAAAGGCAGAGATTGAGAGTAACTATTGAGGCTAAGGTTTAGAAAAGGTGGATTTCAGGAAAAAAAAGTCAACAAAATAACAAGGAACTTTGTTATTTTTCTATTGCCTTTCCTTGTAGTCTAGTTCATATCAAACAACTTATACAATGAACTACCTCCCTCTCAGGGAAGGTCACACACTGCATGTGCATGGTATTCATTCACCTTCTGCTTGCTATGGAAGGAAATAAACATAACCCCATTTCCTACAGGTAATTAAGTAATAAGATGTAGAGAAAAACAAGCGAGCTATACCCACTATGGCATAGTGGGTAAAGCCACTAACTACAGTGTCAGCATCCCATATGGGCGCCCCTTCAAGTCCCAGATGCTCCAATTCCAATCCAGCTCCCTGCTAATGCGCCCAGGAAAGCAGCAGAAGATGGCCCAAATATTTGAATGTTTGCACCCTCATATGAATTATCAGTATTATAGAAATTTTATTTTCCTTTATCATAATTTGACTTGTTGTAGTAAAATTTGCAATGCTCAGAGATAAGCAGAAGTGGAAACACCCAATGATATCCACAAGGCACTCCATCAATGCATACAACTTTTATGGATCAAGCAAAATGTTTAATTTAAAATAATTTTAAACATAAATTTACGATCAAGGATTTTTAAATTTGCAGCAATTCCTGGACCAGAGAAGTCATTATTCACATTTGGATGCCTTTCTCACTTTTCCCTTTGTGTTTTGAACAATTAGTGACTATTCTTCACCTGGAAAACCCTGCTGGGTGATGATTGACAAACTGTCATAGGTCCAGAATCCCATTCCTTCTATTACAAAGCATTCCTTCTAGAGCACTGTTTGGGACTAACTTCACACCTTTCTTCCCTGGGAATCTTCTTCCCCCAGACACCATGCTTATCCCATGAGTGTGTAAGTCCCCATCAGTCCATCACTTTCCCCGTTAAGACTTGAGTGTCATCCGCCCGACTTCTTCCAGCTTCTTTAATAAATTTTTAGTTAGAAAATTCAGCCTGCAAGACAAGAAGTAAACATAATTCATTTTCATCATTGTATAGTAGCCACTAAAATGGCATTACTTGGTGCTGGCACTGTGCCGTAGTGGGTAAAGCTACCGGCTACAGTGCCAGCATCCCATATGGGTCCTGGCTTCTCCACTTCTAATCCAGCTCTCTGCTATGGCCTGGGAAAGCAGTGGAGAATAGCTCAAGTCCATGGGCCCCTGCACCCATGTGGGAGTCCCAGAAGAAGCTTCTGGCTCCTGGCTTTGGATTGGCACAGCTCCGCCATTGTGGCCAATTGGAGAGTGAACCAGCGGGTGGAGGATCTCTTTTTCTCTCTGCTTCTCCTTTTCTCTCTGTGTAATTCTCACTTTCAAGTAAATAAATAAATAAATAATTCTTTAAAAAATGGCATTACTGGTTGGACTGAACATGGTTAAATCCCAGATCATCACTGTTTACAATACATTTTTCTAACACCCTTATATAGAATAAAGATGATCAGCAAGAAGTGTTACCACTTGGAGACTGGGGAATTGTGTAGAAAGTCCAAGTCAGTGCTACTGCTTCCACCCCTGACTGCTTTTTAAGAATTCTGAAGAGAAGCAGTCGATATCCCGCCCTATTTCCCTGGACATATCCCCAGGGCGTTCACCTCCTGGCCAGAATTTCTGCCTTTCTTCCTTCATGCTCCCGGTATCCCGCTGAGGTTTCTTCACCAAACAAGCATTTCAAGCACTGGGGCTGAAAATGCAGGCTCTGGGATTCACTGGAGCGCCTCAGTCAAACGTCTTTGGAATGACTGAACTCTGCCTAGACTTATGCAAAAAGAATCAAGTTGAGAGTACTTGATACAGGTACCTTTATCTTATATTCTTGATTTAATTCATATGTGACTGTACTTCTCATATGATTTGATGTATGTGACCACATACAGTAACAGGTATGTGGGCTGTGGACTCAGTCAAATTTGTATTTAAATAATTGCATTCTCCACTTGATAGCTTTGTGATTTTGAACAAGTTATATAACCTGTTTTATCCTTAGTTTGCCGACCTATAAAATGAGGGCAACAGAGATCTTCCTGGTAGAGTTGGTATGAGGATTAATTAGGATACTAAATGCAAAACAATTAGCATGGTTGCTGATACAGGGTTTTATCCTTTTGAGACCAGGTGCAGAGTATGACTTTTATGTGGTATTTAGGGAAGATGTCTAGGAGAAGGCTAGAAATACCTCTTCTAGCCATTGATACATTAATGATTGCATCATTCCATTCTTTTGTACATCCATCCATTGGGGCACACATTAACCATGGAGACCCATTGCGTTTTGAATATTGTGGATGAGGTCCTAGGTAGTGCTGGGAACAAATGTGAATAAAAAGTGCTATGGAAGAGTTGTATCCTCCCCAAATTCATATGTTGAAGACCTAACTCCCAATGAGATTATTTGAAAATAGCATTTTTAGAGGGTAATTAAAATTATGGGCCTGCACTGTGGTGCAGCAGGTTAAAGCCCTGGCCTGCAATGCCGGCATCCCATATGGGCTTCAGTTCTAGTACCGGTTGCTCCTCTTCCCATCCAGCTCTCTGCTATGGCCTGGGAAAGCAGTAGAAGATGGCCCAAGTCCTTGGGCCCCTGCACCCGTGTGGGAAACCCAGAACAAGCTCCTGGCTCCTGCGCCTTCATCGCAGTTCCGGATGTTGCAGCCATCTGGGGAGTGAACCAGTGGACAGAAGACCTATCTCTGGCCGGCGCCACGGCTCACTACGCTAATCCTCTGCCTTGCGGCACCGGCACCCCGGGTTCTAGTCCCGGTCAGGGCACCAGAATCTGTCCTGGTTGCCCCTCTTCCAGGCCAGCTCTCTGCTGTGGCCAGGGAGTGCAGTGGAGGATGGCCCAAGTGCTTGGGCCCTGCACCCCATGGAAGACCAGGAGAAGCACCTGGCTCCTGCCATCAGATCAGCGCAGTGCACCAGCCGCAGCGGCCATTGGAGAGTGAACCAACGGCAAAGGAAGACCTTTCTCTCTGTCTCTCTCTCACTGTCCATTCTGCCTGTCAAAAAAAAAAAAAAAAAAAAAAAAAAAAAAAAAACCTCTCTCTCTCTCTGCTTCTCTGTATGACTGTCTTTCAAATAAATACAATAAATCTTTTAAAGAAAGAAGGTAATTAAAATTAAACGAAATCATGAAGGTGAGGTCCTAACCTAATAGGGTGGATGGTCTTTTTTTTATTTAGTAAATATAAATTTCCAAAGTACAGTTTATGGATTACAATGGCTTCCCCCCACCCCATAATTTCCCTCCCACTCACACCCCTCCCATCTCCTGCTCCCTCTCCCATTCTATTCACATCAAGACTCATTTTCAATTATCTTTATATACAGAAGATAGATTTAGCATATATTAAGTAAAGATTTCATCAGTTTGCACCCACACAGAAACACAAAGTGTAAAATACTGTTTGAGTACTATTTATAGCATTAATTCACATTGGACAACACATTAAGGACAGAGATCCCACATGAGAAATAAGTACACAGTGACTCCTGTTGTTGACTTAACAATTTTACACTCTTGTTTATGGCATCAGTAATCTCCCTAGGCTCTAGTCATGAGTTGCCAAGGCTATGGAAGCCTTTTGAGTTCTCCAACTTTGATCTTATTCCGACAGGGTCATAGTCAAAGTGGAAGTTCTCTCCTCCCTTCAGAGAAAGGTACCTCCTTCTTTGATGGCCCCATTCTTTCCACTGGGATCACACTCGCAGAGATCTTTCATTTAGGTTTTTGTTGTTGTTGTTGTTGTTTGTTTTGTTTTGTTTTTGTTTTTGTTTTTTTGCCAGAGTGTTTTGGCTTTCCATGCCTGAAATACTTTCATGGGCTCTTCAGCCAGATCCGAATGCCTTAAGGGCTGATTCTGAGGCCAGAGTGCTATTTAGGACATCTGCCATTCTGTGAGTCTGCTGTGTATCCCGCTTCCCATGATGGATCGTTCTCTCCCTTTTTGGTTCTATCAGTTAGTAGGGTGGATGGTCTTAAAAGATAGAGAGTTGTTTCTCTCACCAGCCCCTCTCTCCAAAGCATGCACTATGACAAGGCCATGTGAGGAATCTTCAAAAAGGTGTGCGTGGGCAATCCAGGTAGAGAGCCCTCAGCAAAACCCAAACCAGCCAGTGCCTAGGTCTCAGTGTTCCTAGGCTCCAGACCCATGGGAAAATAAATTTCTGTATTTTGTTATAGCAGTCCAAGCAGACGAATTCAACCACTAGCTCTCTACAAACTTAAAGACAACAAAACCATTTTTACCTTATTCTTGTTTAGGATACTTGAGAAAGTTTAGTGATTCAGGTTTTGACTTAATGTATTGAAGTTATCAATATGAATAGGAACTACAAAGATCTAGAGAAAAAGGAAAGTCTTACCTGCTTCTCAAATGATTCATATAAACTTAAATCCATTACTGAATTATCAGTAAACACTATGTATCCAAAACAAATTTTCAAAGTGAATAGCACTATGATGTCCACTTCTGGGAAGATAGAGTATACCTCCTTAGTTAAAAAAAGATCTCTGCACATTAGCCATGAAACAAACATAAGAAAACTCTGAAAGTCAGAGAGAGAAGGCAGAATAATTATAATTCTTTGAACTCAGAGAATAACTTGATAATGATTTAACTGTTTTTTTTGTTTGTTTGGTTGTTTTTTTTTTTTCTCAATATGTGCAACCCAGGGTGCTGGAGATGCAAACAGTCTGGTTCAGAAAAGACACTAAACCAATGGAAACAAAGGAACATAAACAATGATCAAAAGCAACAACCAACTATGGACATGAGGATCTTATTTATATAGTATTATATTAAATTATTTAAAATGTTCAGGTTTTTTTTTAAATAATAATGCACCATACTAAAATTAAATCAGGATGGGTCAGACTTTATTGTGCGATGGGTTAAGCTGTAGCTTGATAGGCCTGCACTCAATACTGGTTTAAGTCCTGTTAAGGCACCTTGGCAGCAGGAGATCATGGCTCAAATACCTGGGTCTGACACCCACATGGGAGACCTGGATCTAGAATCTGGCTCCCGACTTCAGTGTAACAAAGCCGTGGCTATTGCAGGTATTTGGAAAATACAGCAGCTGATGAAAAATTTCTCCCTTCCTCTGTTGCTCTCCCTCTTTCTATGTCACTCTGCTTTTCAAATAAATAAATAAATCTTTAAAAATCGAGAAACTATGGCCTATTAAAGAAAAAAAAAAGTCATGGGATGCTCAGATGAAGTTTTGGGCTCCTTGCTTCATCTTGGACCAGCCTCCATTATTGTGGCCATTTGGAGAATGAACCAGTGGATGGGAGATCTCCCCACTTCCCTGTCACCTCATCACTCTTCCTTTAAAACAAATAAACATATCTTTAAAAATTGCATATTGGGGCTGGTGCTGTGGCATAGCAGGTAAAGCTGCCACCTGCAGTGTCGGCATCCCATATGGGTGTTGGTTCTAGTCCTGGCTGCTCCACTTCTGATCCAGGTCTCTGCTATGGCCTGGGGAAGCAATGGAAGATGGCCCAAGTCCTTGTGCCCCTGCACCCGTGTGGGAGACATGAAGAAAGCTCCTGGTTCCTGGCTTCAGATCGGCACAGCTCTGGCCATTGCAGCCAGTTGGGGAGTGAACCAGTGGATGGAAGACCTCTTTCTCTCTCTGCCTCTCCTTTTCTCTGTGTAACTCTGACTTTCAAATAAATAAATAAATCTTCAAAAAATTGCATATCTGGATAATTTTAACAATGTAAACATGAAATTGTGGTACAATTCAATTTATGTTAGTATCAGAATGAATACAATAATAAATAAATTTAAGAGAAAAAGTTCAACATATTACTAATAGCAGCCTTATTGCAAAAAAATTCACAAACTATAACATTTAACCTTTTAAAAGAAGTTTCTCTTTTGGTTCATTCATTTTGTTGTTCAAACATCACCACTACCAAATTTCAGGATATTTTTAACCACCACAAACAGAAGTTCCATGCTTATTCATAAACTCCTTATTCCATCACATCATTCCCTGAAGACAGCTTCTAATATATACTTGATTTTATGGATTTGCCAATTCTGGCCATTTCGTGCAATGTATGACCTTTTTCATGGCTGGGCTTTTACTTAGTATAAAATTTCTAAGATTCATCCATGTCGTGATTGAATCAATATAGACAGTTACCAACTCACAGTGGCTCAACCTATAGTAGTTTAGCTTTGATATGGTGTGAAAGAGATATACATTGAGTGGAAACTACTTTTTTATTATTTTTTTTATTTATTTGGCAGGTAGAGTTATAGATAGTGAGAGAGAGACAAAAAGAAAAGTCTTCCCTCCGTTGGTTCACTTCCAAATGGCAGATACAGCCGGTGCTGTGCCGATCCAAAGCCAGGAGCCAGGTGCTTCTTCCTGGTCTCCCATGCCGGTACAGGGGCCCAAGCACTTGGGCCATCCTACACTGCCCTCCCAGGCCACAGCAGAGAGCTGGACTGGAAGAGGACCAACCTGGACTAGAACCCAGCGCCCATATGGGATGCTGGCACATTAACCAAGTGAGCCACGACGCTGGTCCCAAAACTGTACTTCTTTCTTTCCTTTTTCATTAGGAAAATGGAGACTAAAATCACAAGGAGATACCTCTACAAGTTTAGCATGGTTAAAATTAAAAATAACGAATGGGCGTTTGAGTTTGTGGTTTGGTTACCACTTGGGATATCTGGATCCCATATCAGAATGCCTGGTTTGAATCACAGCACTTATGCCTCCAATCCAGCTTCCTTCTAATGCATACCTTGGGAAACAGCAAATGATGGCTCAAGTACTTGGTTCCCTGCAACCCACATGGGAGACCTGCCCTGGCTATTGCAGTCACTTGAGGGGGGGATGGAAGATCTCTCTCTCTCTCCCCCTCCCTCCCTCCCTCTCCCCCTGAAATGAAAATAAAGACATAAATAAATAAAAAGGAAATTTTTTTTTTTTTTTGACAGGCAGAGTGGACAGTGAGAGAGAGAGACAGAGAGAAAGGTCTTCCTTTGCCGTTGGTTCACCCTCCAATGGCCGCCGCGGCCGGCGCACCGCGCTGATCCGATGGCAGGAGCCAGGAGCCAGGTGCTTTTCCTGGTCTCCCATGGGGTGCAGGGCCCAAGCACCTGGGCCATCCTCCACTGCACTCCCTGGCCACAGCAGAGGGCTGGCCTGGAAGAGGGGCAGCCGGGACAGAATCCGGCGCCCCGACCGGGACTAGAACCCGGTGTGCCGGCGCCGCAAGGCGGAGGATTAGCCTAGTGAGCCGCGGTGCCGGCCATAAAAAGGAAATTTTAAATGCTGACAAGCATGCAAAAAATTTGGATTATTCATGCATTGTGGCAGAGAGGCAAAATTGTAGAACCACTCTTCAAAATTGTTTGGCAATTTCTTAACAAACTAAAGATGCAACTATCATGTAATTCAGAAATTTTACTCGTGGGCATGTATACCATAATAATAATAATAATAATAATAAACTTTATTCTACATAAACGTGTATGTGTGTGTATAGAATCTTTATTCAGTGTAGCCCCAAACTAGAAACAACCTAAATTTATTCATTGGGTGAATGATAAAAAAAGTGTGGCAGTTTCGTACCAGGGAATATCAGTCAGAAATACGTAAGTATAAAGTATTGATAATTTAGTAATCAAGTTGAATATCCAGTGTTATGCTAAGCGAGAAGAGTCACTCCTCAAAAGTTACACACAGTATGATTTCGCTTATCATGCAATGATGAAACTATACAAAAAGGGAAGATATCCATGTTTATCATAGTTTAGGGAGAGGGTGAGAGTAGAAGGGAAGTGGGTGTGGCTATAAAAGAGAACTTAGGGATCCTTGTGGCAACATAGCCTTCTGTATCTTCTTTGTCTTGACATCATCATCCTGGTTGTGATCATTGAATAGGCTTTTGAAAAATGTTATCATCGGGGGAAACTGACTGAAGGGGATACGAGATATGTTTTATTTGTTATAACTACACATGAGTCTGTAACTATCTCAAAACAAATGTTTAATTAAATGTGTGGACGACATTAAAATCTCATTTTGTACTTCAAGGAGGTGCAATCCATTGTGGAATGCATGCCAGTAATCACTAGGTGTGCCTTTTACTACTGACTCCGTGTTTTAAGCAGCACATTACTGCAAAGGCATTAGACACAGATAATTAATGGAATCAATCATAATTAATTCCTCCAGTGTTCACACACTCATAGTATATATTTCCTGAGGAATTCCAGCCTAATTTGACATTAATGGAAGTGGAAAATACTGAAATGATTTCGAATTTATAGAATAATATACACCAGTCCTATGTAATAAGTGATGTTGGTCCTGGAGAGGTCCTTGTGGCTTCATAAAGCAAGACTTGGAAGCTCTTCTGGTTCATCAAGATCAGTCCATCATCATGATGAATTTTGCTTGAATTGCATAAGCATATAAAATAATTATGTTCTACTATCATGGCTTTCCTAAGTCTAGGCTGTGGCTACATTATATTTCATGGGATTTTATGGGGGATAATAATGGAGCTACTGTACTTATTTTTTTAAATTGAGGGATAAATCATATACAACTGAATGAATAGACTTGGAGTGTTTGGTTGATTACTTGAGACAAATGCATCCTCCACTCAGCCCACAGCCCTGTCACCCACACATCTTCTGAATGCTTCCAAATGCCTTCTTTCTCAAAATCAACCACTTGCCTCTTCATTCTGTCACCATGTCACCACTGCTTCTTTTGCAGAGTGCTGTTCAAGTTTCTGAAACATAATTTTTAGGTAAGATTTTTTTTTGAGAAGTATATAAAATATTTACTCGTTGGGTAAAAGTATATATATCCTTAAAAAGTTGACTAATCGTTCTTCAAGGCGCTTGTATCATTTTGCATGTTCAGCAACCATGAGAACTCGTTACTCACTTCTTCACAAGTATTTGGCTCTTCTGTGGGAAATGTAGTCTTGTTTATTTATTGTCTTCATTCATAACTTTTAACAACTAATTACATTAAATCCTTTCTCATGGACTTACTTAGCCTTCATCTCTTTTCCTGGTTGTGGTGTCTGTTGAAGTCTCTGAAGTGTGCTTTTCTTTTATTTCAGTTGATTGTGTCTCAATTATTTATTTTTTGATTTCTACATACATTTTGGGTCCAAGTACTTTGTGAGATACAAAGTGCAATTTCATGAAGAAATCTTAAACTTTGGTGAACTTGAATTGACTTTTTTGTTAAGGATTTTCAAGTCCTTGCCGGGAAATATTTGCCCATCAGTCTGTGGACATGTTTATTGGAATGTAACCAGGATAGAGTTCCTGGTTCCTGGCAGATGATAGAAATCCATGTCTGACAGCCATCACACGCTGCTTCCAAGGGTGAACAGCAGCAGCAGGCTAGATCATAAGCAGAGGTGGGGGTCCATCCCAGGGTCCTATATGGGATTTGGCATCCAGAGAAGGAGTTAGATCTGCAATGTCACAATGTCTGTCCTCCTGTTCAGTCCTAATGTCTGCATGTCTTTACACCAAAATCACACTATCATCAGTGCTGTTACTATATAGTGAATTTTTAAATCAGAAAACTTTTTCAAGACTGTTTTGGCTATGCTAATCACTTTATATCCCTTATACAACATAGAACAATAGGAAATATTTTCCACTTCCTTTTATTTATATAAAAGAAACAAATTTCATGTATTTCATAATACAGCTTTAAGAGCAAATGATACTTTCCACCCTACCCTCCCTCCCTGCCTCACTCCCATCTTCTCTCCTCTTTCCTCTCACTTTTATTTTAATTTTTACAATAATGTGCTTTCAATTTACTTTCTAATCACAAGCTTAACCCTCCATTAAATAAAGATTTTAACAAATAGTAAGTAGAAAAACCACTGTACCTCAAGAATATAGACAAGGGCTGTAAATGATAATTAAATCTCAAAATGTCCTGTCTTTCACAACAAAATGGATACAATTGGAGACCATTATGCTTAGTGAAACAAGCCAGTCTCAAAAAGACAAATATCATGGTTTCCCTGATTTATGGTAACTACTATAAAAGAGTACAAAAAAAGTAATGTATACAAGAAAAATATTTTTCTCATATTTTTACTGAGGTTGCATTTTAATTAGATAGCAATTGATATCTTAATTGTATTGAATCTTCCAATACAAAATATGCTCATGTCACCATTTAATTATGCCAACATTAATTTCTATCACCAAGGTTTGTATTTCTAATGTAGAAATTCTGCATGTCTTCTTATTAAAATTATTTCCAAGTATTTTATGTGTTCTGATCAGACTGGAAATGATACTGCTTTTCTTAATTTTTAGTTGATGCTTTCTAGCATATAAAGATAATTAAATATGAAGATATATAATTATACTTTGTAACTCTGCTGAAGTCATTTTCTGGTTTCAGTTGCTTTTTTTTTCCTTTCGTGGTTATTTTGCACTTTTCTTTGGCACTAAATTGACACATACCAATAAAGACAATTACAGTGGCAAAATCCTACAGCAAAATGAGAGGGAAAAAAGAGGATAAAAGCACTCAAATGGGATTGAAACAAAACTTACCACTTGCATAGATGATAGATGGTAACATTCTCTGTGTTAAAAATCCTAAGGAATCTACACATTATTATTAGAACTAGTCAATGAATTTATTACAGAATCAGGAAATACAGTTCATAGACTGAAAGACTGCATATGTCAATGGAAATGGCTTGATCATGTTGAACAATTGGAATCTGACAACCTCAGCAGTAATCAGTCCAGAAGAGCCAAGATTGTTCAGTGATTACCAGCACTTCCAAGTTTTGCACCCACTTCTGTCTCAGGACCAATCAGAGAAAGCCAAATCGCAGATACCACCAATGAGCAAATCTGAAGCCTGCTGTTGTTTCTTTCTAAAACCTTCCCACATCCCTGTCATCCTCTGAGTTTCTGTAAAACCCATGTGATGGTGACTAATTCCCTTCCTATGGCAAACTCTGAATAAGTGGCTTTGTTCTCTCTTGATAGACTCAATTTATTTCCATAATAAAAATTGTATTCTTACATATCTTCAGTAAGATTAACATGAAATTAATAAGATGATTATATTCATTTGCAACAATTCCAAAAGCACAGAGGAGAAACAGAAAAATAAAATTGGGTTGCATTAGCTTTCTTCATCATTTTGATTGAAAATTCAACTAAACATTCAAGTCCATCACTCACAAGTTCTAATTTCCCTATCTTAGAACAGATTTCCATCATGCTTTCTACCATCACATGGCAAGAAGCCCTTTCCTCCACATCAGATGGCAGCTTCTTTGTTTCCTTCTCACCCTCAATAGCCTGCCCACGACAATTCAAGCATTCACAATGTGGTGTAAGTTTTCTCTATCATGTTCTCACTTCCTTGAAGCCCTCACTAGCAGTCATTAATAGTCATATTTCTACTGAAGGTCTGCAAGGCAAGGTATCATGCTTTTAACAATTCCTCCAATTCCCAAGCAACTGTCTTTATTGTTAGGTATTTGCTACAACAGCACTCCCATTTCTGGAACCAGAGTCACTATCAGCTTGCTGTTGCTTCAGAAACAAATCACCACAAACTTAGTGGCATAAAATCACACAACTGTATTCTTTTACCTTGCTGTAGGTCAGAAATCTCACTGATTTGAAATCAAGTGACTGCAGGTCTGCATTTCTCTTGTGCTTTCTGGAGGAAAACTTTCTTTCCCTTCCAGCTTCTCAGGGCTTTCTATTCCCTGACTTTTGAGCCCTTCCTCCAACTTCACACCAGGCACATAGCATGATCTCTCCTTTCATACGTCTGCTGTCATCACATCTTTCCTTAATCTTACACCACTGTCATCCTCTCATAAGGAGCGCGTGATTACACTGGAGTCCTGATACTAAGCTAGAAACATCTCCATCTCGAGCTTGTTAGGTTATCCACAGCTACAAAGTTCTTATTGTCTTGTAAGTTAACACATTCATAGACTTCATTGACAACCACTTGGACATATTTGGGAGGCCATTATTCAATCTATCATTGGAGATGATCCCAATTAACAACCTTCCTGCTTCAACCAACTCCATCAAAGAAGTAAAAAATACAACTCACAAAGTAGAGAAAATATTTTCAACCATGTATCTTATATGAAAATTGTTTCTAGAATACATAATCATAATTTTGCAACTAAATGATAAAAAGGTGAACAACAAAATTTAAAATGGTCAAAGGATATGAATACATATTTCTACAGAAATATATACAAAAAGCTAATAAGTACATGAAAAAAAGCTCAATTCATTAATCATTTGGGAAATGCATATCAAAATAAAAATGTGGTTTTATTTCATATATGACACATGGCTATCAACAAAGAGGTAATAAAAAGTGTTAGCAAAGTTCCAGAGACATTGAACATGTAATAAACAATGTTGGTGGGAATATGAAATGATACATTTCCCCTGAAAATAGTTTAGTAGCATCTCAAAACATTAAACATAGTGTCACCAAGTCTAGTACCTGCTAACGCTAACTGATGGAGTAAATAAAGGGGAGAGTGATCCAACATGGGAAGTGAGACACTCAGCAGACTCATAGAATGGCAGATGTCCTAAATAGCACTCTGGCCTCAGAATCAGCCCTAAAGGCATTCGGAGCTGGCTGAAAAGCTCATGAGAGTATTTCAGGCATGGAAAGCCAAGACACTCTGGCAAAAGATCTCTGCGAGTGAGATCCCAGTGGAAAGAACAGGTCATCAAAGAAGGAGGTACCTTTCTCTGAAGGGAGGAGAGAACCTCCACTTTGACTATGACCTTGTCTAAACAAGATAAGAGTCGGAGAACTCAGAGGGCTTCCATAGCCTTGGAAACTCATGACTGGAGCATAGGGAGATTACTGATGCCATAGACAGGAGTGTCAATTGGTAAAGTCAACAACAGGAGTCACTGTGCACTTACTCCTCATGTAGGATCTCTATCCTTAATGTGCTGTACATTGAGATTTAATGCTATAACGAGTACTCAAACAATATATTTCACTTTGTGTTTCTATGGGGGTGCAAACTGTTGAAATCCTTACTTAATGCATACTAAACTGATCCTCTGTAAAAAAAAAAAAAAAAAAAAAAAAAAAAAAAAAAGGAAATTATCAATTCCCAACTTGACTCTCACTGGGATTAAACATGACAATAGGTCTGCTCTGATTTCATCATCATTTAAAAAAATCATCTATTATTTTTCACTTTATGTTTCTGTGTGGGAGCAAACTGTTGAAATCCATACTTAATGTATACTAAGCTGATCTTCTGTATATTAAGATAATCGAAAATGAATCTTGATGTGATTGGAAGGGGAGAGGGAGTGGGAAAGGGGAGGGTTGTGGGTGGGAGGGACGGTATGGGGGGGAAGCCATTGTAATCCATAAGTCGTACTTTGGAAATTTATATGCATTAAATAAAAGTTTAAAAAAAAAAACAAAAAAACAAACAAACAAAAAAAACATAGTGTCACCTTCTGACTCAACAATTCCACTTTTAGCTACATACCCATGAAAAATAAATAATATTACCATAAACATCCATGTCCAGCTTTTCCATAGACATATGCTTTCATTTCTCAGGGGCAAAAAGTTGAACATGGTTGTTTACAGTAGTATTGTTCAGAATAGGGCAAAATTTGAAAGAGCTCAAATGTCCATTGAATGGTAAATAAATGAATAAAATATGTTGGTTTATACAATAAAATGTTTTTCAGCATTGAAAATTGAGGCATTGATTTGTTTTATAATATGGAAGATCCTTGAATTTGTTCTTCTAAGTGCAATATCATATTTTGTGTTCTTATGTATGTGGAATGGCCTAAATTAGCAACTCCATGGAGACAGGAAGTTTGTTGGTGGTTACCTAGAACTGGCTTTTAAGAGCCAGAGGAAACAAGGATGGACTGCTATTGGTCAATGGGTTTCCTCCTGGGTGATAAAACTTCTAAAACTAGGTTGTGGTAATGGTTGCACAGTCCTGTGGTTATATTTAAATGAATTTAATTTTATATAATATATATGTGAATTGTATCTTAATAAAACTTATTTGAAAATATTTTAATGTAGTGATTCTTCCCCAAATATTCTATAAATACAATGCAATCCCCCAACATCCAACAGGCTTTGTGATGGAAACTTAGATGTTGAATCTAAAATTTATGGAAGTTCAAAGAACTAAGACATATGAGGTGATTTTTCTCAAGAATCTTAAAGCTGGAGATTTTCCCAAAAGATTAAAATTGGAGGTCTTAACACTAACTGATTTCAAACAGACCATCACAGTCGAGATGGTGGGATGCTGATGAAAAGTATGAATGTATATGAATGAAAGAGTTGAAATTTACAGACATAAATCCTGTAATATTCAATTGATTTTGACACCATTAGTAAGGCTATTTTTTGAGTAAATGGATGGTCTTTTCAATGAATGGTTTTGGAATAATCATATATGCCAAAAATTTGAAAAGCTTTCATTGTAATTCATTTTTAGATAACATACAAAATTAGCTCAAAATGAATTATAGACTCAACTGTAAAACCTCAAATTACAATACTTTCAAAACAAAGGTGAATAGTGCTTTGAACTTATATTGGACAGATCTCTTAGATATGAATGGCAAAGGGACAATCTGTAAAATTAAAAAATTATAAATTCTGTATCAGTGAATAAAAAGCTTTTGTTCTTCAAAAAATCTTTAAGGAGATAAAAACTATTCAAACATTAAAAAACCACAAAGAAAGATAAAGCATTTGCAAATTATGGACTGATAAGAAACTGTTGTTGATAATATATAAAATATTTTACAACTCAATAATGAAATAAAAACATGGTATAATTAAGCAAAGTATTTGAATAGGCATTTTACCAAAGAAGACATACAAATGACCAATACTTGAAAATATAATCAATGTAATAAGTCTTCTGGAAATGAAAAATCACAACTGTTATATGTGAGTACTAGACTTTCCTCTAAAATGGTTATAATCAAACAAACTGATAACAACAAGTGTTGATGAAGATATGGAGAAACCGGGACCCTCACACATTTCTGCTGGGATTGGAAAATGCTGCTGACAGATTAGATTGAAAGTTGTTTGAATTCTTACTAACTTAATTAAATATAGACAACTTATCAGCAATTCTACACAAAGATTTTTTTTCTCAAAGAAAATTTAAAAAATAGATCCATCCAACCATTTGTACATTAATGTCCACAGCAGCATTATTTATAATAGCTTCTATCTTGAAATAACCAAAATGCTTATTACTTTGGGAGTAGGTAAACAAAGTATGATGCAATTTGATACAACAACAAGAAAAAAAGAGAGTAAGTACTAACACATGTCACAGCATCTTGGATATCTGAAACATTATACTAAGCATATGAAACCAGACACCAAAAACAGTTGTACAATCCCAGGTAAGTGAAATTTCCTAGAGAATGCAAATCCATAGACAAAGAGCAGATCAATGGTCACTTGGGGCTGGAGTGGAGGAGAATCTAACTGCCAACGGGACCCATGGATATTTGTGCACTGCTAGGAATGTTCCGAAACTACTTTGTGCTAGTGCTTGTTGAACAATCTAAGTGCTAAAGTTCATTGAGTTTTATCTCAAAATTAATGAACTCTATAGTATGTAAATCATGTAACAATTTAAATAACTTCATCATATGAAAAAATGGAATACAACACTCAATTTAGAGGGAACTATTACATTTCCTCAGGAAACTTTATTCTCCAAAGCTCTTGACAGTACTTGAGTCAGAGAATAAATAGTAAAACTCTTGGGTATCTATAGAATTATGGCTCTATATTACAAATAGATATGCAAAGAAAGTGGAATCTTATTGGAGATCCCAATGTGGATGTTTTTACTTAGAAAGAATGTAGGTATCTAAGGGGTGGAGTCATTAGCTACTTTCTAAGAAGTATAACCATTCAATATTATCAGCCAAATATTTCTAAATAACATGACTATTTCATCTAATTGAGAAATTATTCTTTTGCTTTGCCAGTCCTCAAATTCTGTGAGTTACTATATAGAAGTTCCATTCTCATAAATTATTAAAACTGTTAGACTTTGTCCAAATATAAAGAAGGCATGTCCAGGGAAACATAATTAACATAGCATTTTAAATTGAAATAAAGTCACACATATCATATTTTATTAATTCTAAGAAGCATTTATTATAAAGTCATTGTTATTTTATATACAACTAAGAAAGAAAATTGCTCCCAACTGAGCTACGGCACATACTCAATTGTAGGATGTATTACAATGTAAAAAATTTCAAGTGCTCACTTGCAGAATTTCCATTTATTTTCTTTACATCTCTACCAACCAAATGCATATTGTTGCCAACTTTCCAAATGAAAATAATTTTGAAGTTGGGAGTGATGATTACTATTTCTTCACATGAGTCAAACTGACAGCAGTTGTCCATGTGAAAAACAAAGTTATATTGCAAAATATTTACAACAGGAAGAACCATTTCTATCTATAGTTTCTTTGAAAGAAAATTGTCAGTCTGTCCTGCCCATCAATCAATGTAATACTGTAAGAATAGGATTTTTAATATTTCATAAGTGATCCACTTGGTTGGATATATTCAATTGCTATTGGTGACAAAATTATTATTTAATTACTGTCAACTTTGCTTCAAACATTACTAGCAGGGAATTCTAGAATACTGACAGCTGATGGTAATTTATTAATCAATTCCATGGTGTTGCTCATCTAAGCACAATTTTCCTAATTAGAATAAATTAGATAACCAAACCAGGAAGGGTGTATGAGTGCTTAGAGCATTATGGATTTTGACTGTCTACTTTATACTTTGTGTGTCTATGTGGGTACAAATTGTTGAAATCTTTACGAAGTATAAAGTTGGTCTCCTGTATTTAAAGATAATTAAAAATGAATCTTAATGAATAATGAGATGGAAGAGGGAGTAGGAGGTGGGTCGGGAAAGGGGGTGGAAGGGCGGGTATGGGGGAAAGAACTGCTATATTCCTAAAGCTGTACCTATGAAATTTATATTAAATAAAAGCTTTCATTAAAAAAAGGGAAGAATTTTGACTGTCTATAGAAAATATTGACCACAATACTCAGGGCCAGATTACAAAGTGTTTCTGGAAGCACAATGTTTGTTTAGTGCAGAATAATGGTCTGTTATTTATTTATTTTGGACAGGCAGAGTGGACAGTGAGAGAGAGAGACAGACAGAGAGAAAGGTCTTCCTTTGCCGTTGGTTCACCCTCCAATGGCCGCCGCGGCTGGCGCACTGCGGCTGGCGCACCGCGCTGATCCGATGGCAGGAGCCAGGTGCTTCTTCTGGTCTCCCATGGGGTGCAGGGCCCAAGCACTTGGGCCATCCTCCACTGCACTCCCTGGCCACAGCAGAGAGCTGGCCTGGAAGAGGGGCAACTGGGACAGAATCCGGCGCCCCGACCAGGACTAGAACCCAGTGTGCTGGCGCCGCAAGGTGGAGGATTAGCCTAGTGAGCCGTGGCACCAGCCAATGGTCTGTTATTGCTAGTAACTATATGTGGTTATATGTGCTCCTTCTCTACTCCCTCTTGTTCTTCCTTCATATCTTCATTCTTTTTTCGTTTCTTCTACTCCTTCCTACTCTTCCTGTTTCTTGGTCCCTACCTCCCTCTGTCATTCCTTCCCTCTCATTTTTGTGAAGTTTAGCAAGTTATTTTGAATTCTCCCTTGATGTTGCTTTTGTTGGTGTTCCTCAAAATAATTATAACCAAAAAGCTTTACCATTTCCTCAAAATTCAAAGGGAGATAAGTCAATTCAACTGAAAAATAAAAATCATTGATTAATCTTTCATTTTGTATTCAAAATAGATTTTCTTGTTGTTATTGTAACTATTGTTGATAAGGGAGAGAGAAAAATCCATCTTTGCTTTTTGGAGAAGTCGTTACATGGATAGTGACTTTGTGAGATTTGCAAATGGGACATAAGCCAACAAAATTTTTCCACATAGATTTCTTGAGGGACTTAATATTTTCTTTCTTTAGTTTTAAATTTTATTATCCCTTTATTTGAGAAAGAGACAGAGAGAGAGAGATGGATCTTTTTTTTTTTTTTTTCTGCTGGTTCACTCTCCAAAGGACTGCAACAAATGGGATTGAGCCTATCCAAAGCCAGTGCCAGGGAATTGGTCTATATCCCCCCATAGGTGGCAGGGATCCAAGCACTTGAGCTATCACCTGCTGTCACCCAGAGTGTACAATAACAGGAAGCTGGATCTGAAGTGAAGGAACTGGGCTTGAACAAAGCACTTCAATATGTGTTGTAGGAGTCCAAGTGGTACCTGAACCACTACACCAGACATCCACCTCAGGATTCATAACTAGACTTAGGCTCTTCGCTGTAGATTTAAAATATTTTTCTATGTAATTAGGTGCAAAGCATATGCCAATGAGCTCAAAGCAAACATTTTAAATAAACAAAAATAAAGTTATATATCCCATGTTTGCCCCTCTTTATCTCAGAATCTATCTTTCAATCAACCATGATATTCCCACTGGAAAACTACCCAGACTCCCAGATCAACTTCATTTATGGAGTGGCAGGCCATTGTCAGAAGTTGGGACCATCTCCTCGAGTGAATGTGCTAATGTGTAATTTATTTCCTGGTAAAGGTTAAATGTTTCTCTGCCCTTGGTGAATTTGCATATTGTCATGCCACCTCTGGTTTTCCTCTTCCTAGAAGAAGAGAAAATGGCAAAATCTTTCTTTTCCGTTGAGTCAGTTCAAGATCCAGACATCATAGACAGCTATGGAAACTTGATGCAAAAAAATGTTCAAAATATGTAATTATAACAAAAAGTGTGAAGTGTTGGATCCTAGGCTTATTGCTATTGATGCTTTAGAGATACGGGCAATGCTAACATACAGTTATGCTGGTACTTTGTGTGTCTATGTGTCTATATATACATACGCTGAAGGTGTGCATGCTTCTGTGTTCATACAGTAGATAGGCTGAAGGTGTGGGTTCTCAGCTAAGAATCTAGGGGAGTTTGTAACCAAGGATTGGTAGAACTAGCAGTCATGTGCGCAGTGCCAAAGTTGCAGCATGATTACTGACTCATCAGAGAAGCCAGTGCAACATAACACTTCAATCGAAGGCAAAATTTCTAACTGTATCTTTTATCATCAAAATAAGTTGGTATTTTATTGATCAATAGCTGAGGTTGCCATGAATGTGAGAGTTCCCATGATTCACATCTTCACTGATTACATATACTGCTTTGGGACTCTGTTGACCAGGTGGAATAGGGCAAATAACTTACCTGTCAATGACTCAGTAAATGCAATGTGAGAAATAATAGGACTACTGAATTACAAGTTATAATATTGTCAAAAATATTAAAAATACTACTATGAATACTCATTTATAAGGACTGTGTACTCATATTTTATAAAAATTGACAAAATTTGGTAGAGTTGGTAAAAAAAAAAATGAATGTCCAGAGTGGAAGGATGCCATGAGTTTGTAACAGCGCCAAGATCTTGCTTTTGCTCTGTGAGGAGGCTTATTAGGGCAGAACAGGCAAATGTGGAGGGAGGGTTGGGCGTTGGTTCAGTAGATATTCCCCCCACCAGGACATAAAACAGCTTCCAAACCAGTGGATTAAGTGCACCAGTTGGGATAAGATATATCTTCATACTCCATCCTAGATGTTCTACCTTTCCTCCATTAAATGTCTGAAATGATCAGATCACAGGCAAAGACATCGTTAGAAATTCAGTTTAAACCTTCTTAACTGGTTAAGATCATTTTCCAACTATCATGTGGTTTTCTGATGCCCATTCGGCACCATGACAGTAACAAATGGAAGAGGGCAATGTCCCCTGAGCTCATACCATCACCTTAAGTGGAATGTACACATATCATTTGGAGCCACTGCTCTCCCTATTTGCTGATTATTTTCTCCAGTGATGTGAGGAAGAGAATTACAAGGAAACTGAGCAAGATCACAGGAAGGTAACAGATGGTTATGACTATGAGAGTGAAATGCCACTCTAGATAGAATAGCAATGTGCAGCTGGAGTGCAAAGGACTTGAACCACGTGACTTCTTTCTCCACCTCAGATTTCAGAATGAATAGGTGCTCAGGGTGCAGCATATATTATTATGGGCTGCAGTTGTGAGTTTAGCCAGATAATTTGCTCTCTCACATTTTTATAACCTGGAATGTCTCCCTCTCAGTGCAAACCACTTCTTTTGGCCTTGCTAGCATCTTGCCCAAAACAGACACGGAAAAAACAACAGGAAGAGCCATGCTAGCAGAGCAAAGGGAGAAGCAAAAGGAATCAAGAATGATTTTTTCTTTTGTGGAAGTGTTGGTTTTCTTGACACAAAGGAGAGTGCTTTGTCATTGTTTTCTTTATAACATTGATGGATTTCTTGTTGAGTGGGTATTGCGCTTTAGTTAAACATGACAGAAGGGGAGATTTATAGACAGTCTCCTCCTCGGCTGTTGGAAAGGCCCCATCATGATTCAGGGCACAGATGTGTTTTCAATGTGCACTTCTGTAAATAACCAACCATTTCATACACTCCACCCCTGTGCCCTGAGTGGAGAGCTCGCCTTGACAAATGAAGGATCCTCTTGATGAAATTCAAAGTAAGGGCAAGGGAGAGGGTAGGAGGTGGATTTGGTTTTTGTTTGTTTGTTTGTTTTCCTTTTGTTTTGTGACTTCAACATGAGTGTTCTCAGAAAGGACTGTGGTAGGCATCCTGTCCTTGTGTTCCGCATTCTCTAGAGAAGTCAGTATTCCGAAGGATGAATTGAATGCTCAGTACATCTACACCCTACTCACACTCTGACAGTTCTGGAAAATTTTGCCTGTGCATATGTGTGTGTGTATGTGTGTGGGGGATATAATGTGTATGCCCAGTAAATGAATGTTTCTTCGTGAGGGGATGAAGTGAAGATAAGGACCAGACACCATCAACTGTGATGACCATGAACATGTCACTGTGGATTCCCTGTCCCATCCCTCCTCCAGACTTTTTTTCCTGCATTTAGAGCTATTCCCTTAATAAAGACTCTAGCAAGTGAACTAACTTGCTATCAGTGTTTTAAAGGTGTTTGCTGTGTGATCGTTGCTGTTCCTACCACAGTCTCTTTGCCATACTCTTGCTAGCAGAAAGTATTTTGAAATTTTAGAAGTTTGATGGTATTTATTATTTAAGGTTTAGAATTTTTCATTAAGGCAGAATAGTTACATTTTTACTACCTATTTACAAAAATAACACCTGAAAAATAACTACCGTTGGGGGAAAATGTGGAGAAATTATAATATTGTTGCATGGCTGATGAGAAAGGTAGAATGTTGCAGCTGCTGTGAAAATCAGTTTGATGATATCTCAGAAAGCTAAACATAAGGATATTTCATGGAAATGGAGCTAAGTTTATTTTGCTGTATTTTTTTAAATTCCTTGCTTTTTAAATAATATATATTTTTCATGAACTTGTTGAAGAGCCTTCATATGCATAGATTTGAATTTTTTTATTTTTTAAAAGTTATTTATTTATTTATTTATTTGAGAGGCAGAGTTACAGACAGTGTGAGAGAGAGACAGAGAGAGGTCTTCCATCGTTGGTTCACTCCCCAAATGGCTGCAACGGCCGGAGCTGCACCGATCCTAAGGTGCTTCTTCCTTGTCTCCCATGTGGATGCAGGGGCCCAAGCACTTGTGCCATCTTCTACTGCTTCCCCAGGCCATAGCAGAGAGCTGCATTGGAAGAGGAAAAGTCGGGACTAGAACTGGAACCCATGTGGTATGCTGGCACCGCAGGAGGAGGAGGATTAACCTACTGCACCATGGCGCTGGCCCCTCAAATTTTTTTGAATAAAGTAAATAGAACTTTTAATTCTGTTTTATATGTACTTTTTGGAGTTCATGACTGGAGCTGGGCCAAGCAGAAGTCAGAATCCAGGAGACCAAGTCCAAGTCTCTCACATCACATAGGTGGCAGAGACTTAGTACTTGAGCCATTGCCTACTGCTTCCCAGGATACAAGCTAGAATCAAGAATAGAACTGGCCAGCGCCACAGCGCGCTTGGCTAATCCTACGCCTCCGGTGCCAGGACCCCAGGTTCTAGTCCCGGTCAGGGCGCTGGATTCTATCCCGGTTGCTCGTCTTCCAGTCCAGCTCTCTGCTGTGGCCCAGGAAGGCAGTGGAGGATGGCCCAGGTGCTTGGGCCCTGCATCCGCATGGCAGACCAGGAGGAAGCACTTGGATCCTGGCTTCCGATCAGCGCACCGTGCCGGCCGTAGTGGCCATTTGGGGGGTGAACCAACGGAAGGAAGACCTTTCTCTCTCTCTCTCTCTCTCTCTCTCTCTAACTCTGCCTGTCAAAAAAAAAAAAAAAAGAATAGAAAGAATAGAACTGAGACTTGAACCCAGACACTCTGAGATGTGGACATAATGAGCAGCCTCTTAGCCACTAAGCCAAACATCCACCCCAGTGTTTCTTAATTATAAATTTTACATATTAGAGATATTGTCACAGTATATTCAAATATGTATTTTCCATATTGTCTTTATCTGTAAGCTTTGAAGTTTTAAAATTTAGTTTTTTTTTTTTTTTCCTTATTTGAGAGGCAAAGAGATGAGCGATAGAGAGATAGAGGGGGAGAGAGAGGAAGAGAGAGTGACCTTACATCTGTTAGCTCTCTCCCCCAAAGTCTGCAATGTCTGGGACTGGGGCTGAAGTAGGACTGAAGCCGGGAATCAGGAACTCAATCCATGTCTCCCACATGGGTGGCAGATCCAACTACTTGAGCCATTACCCCACTACCTCCTAGGTTTTTCATTAGTGGGAAATTGGAGTCAAGAGCCAGGTGGGGGACTAGAACCCAGAGACTCTGATGCAGGGCAAAGAACTCTCCCAGTTTTTAAAGGTTTTATTTATGTATATTTCCATTAAGACAGAATAAGGCTTGGGGCCAGTGCCGTGGCTTAGTAGTATATTTTTAAAATCTCATTGAGTCCTTAGCTTCAGCAAAGTTAACAGCAGCTGACTAAATGGTCAATGCAGACAAATGGACATCCTCTGGGTTCAGATAAAGGGAAAATCAGCAAATCAACATCATCAGACCCAAGCTATGAGTTTCTAATCCTGTAATGTGACTTCGGACTGCACAGTTACCTTGACCAACATCTGGGGAACAAATTGAGTGAAATTCCTATGCTGTTGTGCATCACACGCTCGCCCATTGGTCTCCTTAGCTGGGAAAGGAAGCCGTGGTTTTGCTTTGCTGGTGTGGCAGTGATTAGGAATGAAGGCAAAGCAGGAGCAAGAGAGAGTCTGCAGAGCGGAAGAACCACCATGCTGCTCCCTAAGCGTGTTTCCTCCCTGTGCCTGAGCTTGTCACGAGCCATCTTGTCACGAGCTCAGCTGGCAGGGAAAGGCAGGCATGAGGTGAACCATGCGAAGAGGGAGCACTTTCCACACCGTGACCATTCAGATTCCAGCACATTTACCTTGTACGGGAACCTGACTACAGCAATACCTCGTGCTCAAAGAACAGTCTCATAAGAGCATCCAGGCTGCATCAGAATTTTTCACTTTCTACCCCGTTTCTGTGAAATATATACCTGTTTCATTTAGATAGTAAAAAGGGAAGTGGTTAAATAGTTGATTGAGTGGGTGACTTTCATAAATGTGTCCAGAACTGACGGAAAGAGCTCTAACAACCTTGGCCTCACAGCATCCTTGGCTCATTTAGCACATTTCTGTCACAGGTGCGCCCTGCACGGTGCTAGGCTCTAAGAATGTAAGGATGGACAAAGCTGTGGTCTTAATTTCTCTTGGTTCTTTTGTGGTCCTGACAGATATGAGGATGATCAATGCATTTCTCAAAACTAATCTACCTTGATATTTGCAGTATTCTCCTTTTTCATAACAGATTTTATTACTTAGTAGAAAAATAATCTGGTCAGCGCCTTGGCTCAGTAGGTTATTCCTCCACCTTGCGGCGTCGGCACACCGGGTTCTAGTCCCAGTTGGGGCGCCGGATTCTGTTCCGGTTGCCCCTCTTCCAGGCCAGCTTTCTGCTGTGGCCCAGGAGTGCAGTGGAGAATGGCCCAAGTCCTTGGGCCCTGCACCCCATGGGAGACCAGGAGAAGCACCTGGCTCCCGGCTTTAGATCAGCGCAGTGCGCAGGCCGCAGCGCGCCAACCGCGGCAGCCTTTGGAGGGTGAACCAACGGCAAAAAGGAAGACCTTTCTCTCTCTCTCTCTCTATCTCTCTCTCTCATTGTCCACTCTGCCTGTAAAAAAAAAAAAAAAAAAAAAAAAAGAAAGAAAGAAAGAAAGAAAGAAAATTAAAAAAAAATCTGAAATTCATTAAAAACTTTTGAGAATATTATTTGATTTTGAATTTTTAGAAATGTTTTATATATACCAAATTTGCATTAATGCACTCAAAACACACAAAAAAAATTACATCTTCTCAGTAGTTCACCTTCTACCCAGTCTGCATATTTCCAGATCCAAATCCCTGAATGCAGTTGTGACAAAGATGCAGTGAGTTAGCCTGAGCATTAGGACACTGTACGCAGGTAAAACATATGCAGTGCATTCTGGACTTTCATCCCAAGTGACATCTGGCTTTCTGTGCACTTCCTCATAGCAGAATGCTGCTGGTAGGAGTTCCAACAGACCCTACTTATTTTGTGTTTCATAAGAAAATAAATATACTGAACTCCTGATTGAAAAAGAAAAGGCAATGCCAGGTTAGTCATAAGAAAAAGGCAGGCTTTAAGTGTTGATTATTTGAATATCTGGTTTAACACAGTGCTGATTTTATTACAAATATATTAATTCTAAACACTGATAGAGCTTATTTCAGTAGTCAAAAGCGAGGGCTTTGGAATTTAGCAGGTATTGCTTCACATTTTGGCATCCACTGGAGACTACTTTGGTAACCCTCCATAAGCTGCTTGGCATCTCCGGTCTTAATTTCCTCCATGTAAAATAGGAATAATAATGCCTACTTCAGAGGGTTGCACTGAGGATTAAGCAAGATATTGCTTTTTAAATACTTAATGAAAATGCCTGACTCAAAAATCTCTTGCCTGTTTTCTGCACTTATTTTAAATATGTTAAGTAGTGGCTGACCTTCGTTTTAAGCAGGATTGGAGTATTTGTGGATTTCTGATTGTCCCACAGCCTATAACATACTCTGGCTGCTTTTGAAGATCCAGGATCTTCTCCAGCCAAGAGAAAGTGTTTTAAAAAAAAGCCAGAAAGTACATGTAAATGTTCAAGCCCTAGGAAAAGGTGGAGGATGTGTATTTTCTCATTTCTTGGCCTCAAATTCTGTAACTTGAACTGGTTTCTCCTTTCTAACAGTAGTCTCCTGAGACCTCTTTCTACCCTCTCGTCTTGCTCACCTCCCAGATCCAAACCTCTGGTTTACTCCTGACTCAAGTACCCTGGAACTCTAATTCTAACAAATTTTCCATAGTCTTGGATATGTTCTGGTTAACTTTGCTCCTTTTCTGCTTGGACATAACCAAAATTCTGAGCATAAATCAATGGACATTATCTCAGGGCTTTTTTTTTAAGATTTATTTATTTATTTGAAAGGCAGAGTCACAGAAAGGCAGAGAGAGAGACAGAGAGACAGAGAGAGAGAGAGACAGAGGTCTTCTACCCACTAGGTCACACAGAGTCTGCACCAATCCAAAGGCAGGATCCTGGAGCTTTTTCCAGTCACCAGGTGGGTGCAGGGGCCCAAGGACTTGAGCCATCTTCCACTGCTTTCCCAGGCCATAGCAATGAGCTGGATCGGAAGTGCAGCAGCTGGAGCTCAAACCGTTGCCAATATGGGATGCTTGCACTGCAGGTGGTGGCTTTACCCACCGTGCCACAGTGCCGGCCCCATTGTCTCAGATTAACTTTCCTCAGGCAAGAGTCTACTTCCTGAGCCTGGTGTTCCATGAGAAAGTAACCAGGCAAATGCAGCACTTGGTTTGTTTTGAGATTTAAGAAATGGTATATTTGTATAGCATTTGCTCAACGGATAAATTGTATGAGAACCATCGGCTTTTGCAGAAGGGGGTTTTGAAATGAAGGCAACACCTTGAGGTCTAAAGGACATTGAACAATGAAACAAAACTAACAAAAATATCTACCTGGGTGTCAACAGTGATTTTAGGAGTGAAAGTTACTAAGCTCCAATTCTTGAAGCTATGTTCAATAAGCCAAACAGAAACCATCCTGAGTCAGTTGCCTGGCACAGAGCAAGTATGAACTAAATAGTCATTGGACGAGTGAGTAAAAGGCAGAGCAGGAAGAGAAGATGGTAAGAATCAATATTATCAATTGCTCAAGCCCTTCTCTCGGTCATCTTGGTTTTTCCCTTAGTGAGTGGTTATATGGTTTCTCCTGTTAAACGTCCACATCACTTTTCCCACATGCCAATGGAGAATCTCTTTAGATGAAATATAAAATTCTCAAAAAAGGCATGCTAATTAATTTTGTGTCCTTCCTCTCCTTGTTATTATCTTTTCTATCAGGATGACAAATGTAAAAGTTTTCTGACATTTATAGAATTTTTAAGTAAATAGAATCTTTTCCCTTTGTCTTCCTTTTGTGTGTTGGCTCAGAGGATCACTCTGTACATTTCTACTCAAAGTCCCCCCGAGGGAAACAAAGAGGGCATAATCTAGTAACTCCAGGTTCTGATTGCTTGACAGTGAGTGTTAAATGTTCTCTCTGTTGATACTAGGGATCCTATTGTAAGTTCATACACTGTGCAGTGGTGAGGAACCTTTTTCTGCCAACGGTCATTTGGCAGCCTACAGAGCACCATTTGCAGGCTATTGAAAATTATCAACTTAAAAATTAGCCTGCTATAGATTTATTACATTTCAAGTCCCACCTGCAGTTTCCTAGGCAGGGCCAGGCAAAATGATTTCACAGGTCTTACATGGCCCATGGGTTGGACGTTCATCTCCCCTGCAAGGGTCAGATGAATTGAAATGCGTGCGTGAGCGACTTAATGAATGGCCAGGCTGAGAACTGAGACGAGCTGGGTCTTTGCAGGCAATCTCAGAGTCTGGGGAGTTTTCCAGAGCTTTGCTTTCAGTCCCAGAGCTCTTCACTGAGCTGACAGGTCAGTTCTCACAAACTGGAGTTGCCTTTCAGCACCAAGAACTGTGTCCTGTTAGTTGAAGACAAAATACTATGACTCTTCTAGCACCAAAGTGCAATGGTAGGAGAAAACACAGTCCTTTTCCTTGTTGACTTGTACCATAAAGTTAATCTATTTATCATTGCATCATTTATCATCTGTTGCAAAACCACTTTTCCCCCAAATTTAGCAGCTTAAAAAGCATTTTTTCTTACAAAAGTCCATGTGAGAAAGACCTGGAATAACGGAGGCATCTTATTTCTGCTGCTTCTATCATCAGCAGAGTTGGCGCATGAAGGCACGGAGTATATACTTGCAGAATGTCTCAATCACATCACTGGCAAGAAGATGACGAACATCAGATGGGGTTCTTCTCTCTGTGGGTCTCGGCACTCATGGCTAAGGATTACACACAGGATATCAGCTCCTGAGTTCCAAGAGCAAGTGTCACTAAAGAGCAAGGCAGCATGAAAGGCATTGATGACCCAGCCTGAGAAGTCACATACTGCCATTCATCTGGTCAAAGCAGAAGCAGGTGAAAAATGTAATACAGCTCCCCTTCTCAGTGTGTGACAAGCTTCTAGAAGTAGTTATGACATACGAAATATTGCTATATTCATTTTTAGGAAGTTCTATGGATCACAAAATTTTGATTGAAGTTTAGAAGAACTTAAGACAAAGCATTCCTGGCATTTTTATCATTGGAATCAGAACCTGGAGCTGGAATTCTCCTACTACTAAGATATAGAGAAGTTGATTCAAATGTTCAAAACCATTTCTTGGCTGGCGCCGCGGCTCACTAGGCTAATCCTCCACCTTGCGGCGCTGGCACACCAGGTTCTAGTCCCGGT
The DNA here is from genome assembly GCF_964237555.1 of Oryctolagus cuniculus. Classification (NCBI taxonomy): domain Eukaryota; kingdom Metazoa; phylum Chordata; class Mammalia; order Lagomorpha; family Leporidae; genus Oryctolagus; species Oryctolagus cuniculus. The sequence continues at coordinate 7,055,324 of NC_091443.1, forward strand.
TGGGGCGCCGGATTCTGTCCCGGTTGCCCCTCTTCCAGGCCAGCTCTCTGCTGTGGCCAGGGAGTGCAGTGGAGGATGGCCCAAGTGCTTGGGCCCTGCACCCCATGGGAGACCAGGAAAAGCACCTGGCTCCTGGCTCCTGCCATCGGATCAGCGCGGTGTGCCGGCCGCGGCGGCCATTGGAGGGTGAACCAATGGCAAAGGAAGACCTTTCTCTCTGTCTCTCTCTCTCACTGTCCACTCTGCCTGTCAAAAAAAAAAAAAAAAACAAAAAAAAACAAAAAAAAACATTTCTTTTTGGGAATTCTTGGTGTCAGAGAAAACACTGGGAAGAATGTTCTCTCCCAATGCTTAATGGTGGTGGCATTGGAATTACAGGTACTATCTTTCAGCTTGCCCTTAAAGTATGTTTCCAACACTAGCCAAGTCTACGTAAGGCCACACAAAAAGTTATTCCTAAGCAATTTATCTGCTTTAGAAGAAAGAATAATCTTGAACATTTGCAGAGATTTAGTGTTCTTTTGGAATGATTTTTAATTTTTTTGTCAAAAATTACATTTGAGAAGTTTGGTTTGGAGTGGAATATGCAGAATTTAGAGAGGCTTTGCATCATTTTTATTGTCCCAGTGGTTTTAATTTCAGGAAATGAGGCTTGCATTAGGCTGTATCAGTCAGAACTCTTGTGTGCAGTGATAGATACCAACATAGGCTGTTTAAAATGTGGGAGTGGTTCTTTTAAAGAACATTAGATAATTGACTAAATTTTTAAGAAGGCACTAAGTATCAAACTTAGGGAACTTTCAAGAAAACAGAGACAATGTAACAGCAATTGGTACAGATTATATCACACCATAAAACCAGGGCAGAAGACCACCAACACCCTCTCTGCTTATTGGTGGATGTCATTGCCACTAGGCACCGGACTTTGTTGCTAACCTCATTGTTGGACATGGGAAGATGGCTGTGCTGCCATCGTAAACGTCACCACCACAGTAGATTCTCCACAGTTATTAACTCTGGCTCCAGAACATTGTGTACACCCCCTTCTTGTATCCAGTCTAGGCTCTAAGAGAGTTTGGTAAACATCCCGCCCTTTTATATTATTTTACAGACAGGTGTACTTTGTCCTTTATCTAGATCTTACAAAGAGGAATTTCCTAACTAGTGAGAGGATATTCATGTTCTGACAGAAAAAAATAAAACATGGCTATCCATGACAGCATTTTTGTTTTGAGTTACTATGTGTGACCCGAGAAAGCTGCATCAGTCAGGATGGACTAGTTAATACCATAGTAAAAAACACTCCCTAATTGTATTGTCTTGCATGATAAACATTTACTCATCACTCATCATTCAAACATCCATTCAAGGTTGGCAGTATATATGTGCCATATTCTTCTTACTCTTGAATAAATGCTGGCATGCTCTATCATATTGGGACATGAAGAGCTAGAATGACATATAAGAATAAATAATTCATATGGTGGGTTGGTCACTGGCTCTCTAAGGATTCCACACATGACACTTTTGTTCAAAATTCCTTAGCTAAAATGGGTCAAATGGCTATGCCTAATTTCCCAAAGCAGACAAATGCAATCCTGCCATTGGCTTGAAGGGATGAGAATTGGAATAATGGAAGATAGCCTTGATGGCTACCTACCATCCTTTTAATTGTTAAAATTCAGCTAAATATCCCTCCAGCAGGCAAACTACTCCCTTATCCTCATGAGAAGAAGCTAATGGTCCTTCTGCAGGAATCCAGGATCTCTTGTTGCTTGAAATGGTCTTCTCATGGGTCTGGCATTGTGACTCAGCAGGTTAAGCAGCTGCGTCTTTCATATTGGAGTGCTGGTTCAGATCCTGGCCATCTGCTGGAAACCAACTTTCTGCTGATGTGTGTGGGAAGGCAATGGATGATGTCCCTAGTAGTTGGGCCCCTGCCACTCATGAGGGAGATGAGAGTAGAGTTCCTGGCTCCTGCCTTCAGCCTTGCCCTTCCTTGCTATTGTAGTCATTTGGGGAGTGAACCAGTGGATAGGGATTCTGTCCCCGACCCCATCTTTCTCTTTCTTTGCTCTCTGTCACTCTGCCTTCCAAATAAATAAATATATTTTTTAAAGTCCCTTCATGGTGAAGGATGATAGCATGGTAGACCAAGACATTCATGGTACTGGCAATGATATTAATTAAGAATGTGACTCCTCTTGATCCAGACATGAAATGAATAGACCACATGCCTTTCTTTAAACGCTAATATCCAATGACATCAAAAGACAGTACAACCAGCATAAATCTCCTACTTGGGAGGGTAAAAGGATGGAGACACAGCGAACATCAGGAATCTGCCGGGCAGACATCTTTGAGAGCATTGTTGAGCATAACAGCACTCCTCCAGGCCACTTTCTTCTTTCCATCTTCTGTGTAGCTTAGTTCTATCCTCTGGGATTTCTTTCCTTTTTCTTGGTTCTTTTTGGTCACACTGAAAGAGAAGCTAGGGTGCATGCTGTCCTCAGAGGTTAGGCAAACTTCTTAGTTCACATCACATTCAAGAATGATTGAAGTTCAAGCTTCTTTTAAGGTTTCAACTGTTTACAGTCACCTATCTTTTTATTAAACATTTTATTTTGAAATAACAGTAGATTCACATATAATTATAAGAAACATATAGAAAGATCTCATGTATTCTTCACCTAGTTTCCCCCAAGGGTGACATGCTGCAACCATAACACATCACAAGGTAGTATCCAGGTATTTCATATTGATATCCCCACTGATCTTACTAAGAACAGCAGTTTTAATGAATGTGTATGTGTGTGTACGTATCTAGTTATGTGTGATTTTTTCATTGAATATCTTTGTGTAATCCAGCCTTATTTACTACAGCTTCCATCATTACCAGGACCCCTTTTGCTGCCCTTTTGCAACTATATTCTTGGTCCCTAACCCCTGAGAACATTAATTATTCTCCATTATAATTTTATCACTTTGAGAATATTATATGCACTAAATTATATGGCATGCAATATTTTGGGATTTTTTTTTCACTCCTCATAACTCACTTGGGTATTCATCCAAGTTGCCACATAAAACAATCATTTGTTATTTTTTTTTATTGCTAAGTTATATGCCATGGTGTGAATGAACCACAGTATTTTAACCAGTGGCTGGTTGAACAATATTTAGTTTGTGAATAACCCTGTCCCACTTTATTTGGTATGAACGAACTTGCATATTCACTTCTCTAGCAGAAAAGCCCAAGAGTTTAATTAAATACAGTTATAGATTAAACTGCCATCCTCTGTTTATGGCCTTTTTTATTACTGTATAAGTTTCTTCAGGATAAACATGTAACAATTTGTATAATTTTCCCATATTCACTTTACATGTAGATATTCTATACATCCATAAATGCAAATATATAATATTATTTTTTCTTGAAAACATAGATGTTAATATCACAAAATGAGGGATTCATGATGATTATCATAATGTGGGGAAGGAAGGGGTGTATTGTCAGGTACGTGGTGTACTTCAGTGAAGCAATATTTATAACTATACACTAAATGATATAGCGTCCACTCAATTTTTATATTATATAGACAATAACTTCCACACATAGGAAAAAAAAACATGATATTTGTCTTTCTGGGCCTAATTTACTTCATTTAGCATAATGATTTCCAGTTTCATCCACTTTGTTGCAAATGTCAGGATTTCATTCCTTTAGATGGCTGAGTAATATTTCACCATGTATATATATCACATTTTCCTTACCCAGTCATCAGCTGATGGGTACCTAGAGTGATTCCATGTCTTTACCATTATTAATTGAGCTAAAATAGACACGGGAGTACGTATGCTGATTTCACTCAGCATATAGCATTTTACATTCAGGGCTGACAATGTGTGGATGGTCCCATGTCTGCAGCCTTGCTAGCATTTGGCATTTCATTTTATTTTAATTTTAGCTACTCTATAAGGTGCATGGTGTTATCTCACTGTGGTTTTAACTTACATTTCCCACACTGACACTTACATTCAATGTCTTTTCATGTGGTTCTTTGCCATCTGCATGTCCTCATAAGTGAAATGTCTGTCTTTTGCCCTTTTGAAAATTTGATTAAGTTTCCATTGTTCATATCTAAGGTTTCTTTAAATATTTTAAATATTAATATTGTGTTAGTATGTGGCTTGGAAATATTTTCTGTCTGCCCGTAGCTTGTCTTTTTATTCTTTTATCAGAGTCTTTCATAAAATAAGACAAAATTTATAAAATTTTGCTGCTGTGGTACATACTTTTGCTATTAAATATAAGAAGTAACCATAAAATTTTCCTTTTTACCCAGAGTGGTAGATTACTAATGTGTTTTTTTAGAATAACTCACCCAAAACTTCAGTATTTTTCTTATGTATTTGACTCCATGTAACCGATGACCAGCAGCCCTGTTGATAATGTGTTGAGCCATAACTATCATTTTTGCAGATTTCTTTTTGAGTCTCACTTTCTCCCTCTCCTACGCCCTCTCCCTTTCCTGCTCACTCTTTTCCTCTTTCTGTCCTTTGTTTAATAAATTCTCTGTTGGTCCTTGTATGAATGCATATGTAGTTGAGCCATTGGCACATCTAGACTTCCTGTGGAAAAGGAGCGATTTTAATTCTTTGTAATTAATTTTTATTTATATAAGGTGAAAATGTCATACACTTCCTATGTACAGAGCATAGTGACACTTCCCACCGTGACCTCCCTCCTGTCCATGCCCCCATCCTCCATCCTCCTCCCTTTCTTCTCTTTTAATTTTTAAAATGACATACCGTCAGTTTATTTTATAATCACAAGCTAAAGCATCCACCAAATAAATAAATCAACTCTTTATTTTAAGAAATATAAACTTAAAGACATAAAAGAACTTGCTCTGAACACAAAACTAGCAAGTGTAATGGCAGGATACAAATTCACACAGTCTGACTTCAGAGTCCCACCCTGTATTGAATTGGGATGTATATCTCACCATGTGTAATAAGATAAATTATATGCATCAATGACAATATATAGGAAACATCATTAAGCCAAATGTGAACAGACAAAGCTAATTATAACCTATTTCCTCCTCTCCCCCAACGATTTTTCAGATCACTTTTTCTTCCTGTTTACTAAGGTTCATTACAGCCCTTCCCTGTGAAGCACCCCTAGGAGAATTTCTAAGGCAAGTGTGTCTGCAATTCTCCTACTTTCCTGGGTGAACACAGTGTCCATACAATACATCCTCAGAGTCCTGCTATAAGACTCAGAACAGAAGTGCCAGGAATCACGAAGAATCACGGAGGGAAACAACACGCTGTGTCGGGGCTTGCACTTGGAGGCTTTCACGATAAGGATCATTGAACTACCATGGATGAAGAAGTGGGCCTGAGCACAGCACAGCTCTGTGGACTGGAGGCCTTCCTGCTGCACAGAATTCAAGGCCAGGACACTGACTGGAGCAGTCACAGGGAGATAACACATGGGCCATTGGAGCCCCCTAGGTAATAGTTCAGTTTCACCTTTCTTATTTTAAAATCAACCTTACAACTACAATTTTTCTGCAAATTTAGAATAGGGTAAGTTATTCAGTATAGATCCTCCTAGTCAATGGGGAAAAAAAGAGCTATAAATACTGAACAAATTTTAAAGAAAAGCAGTGATCCAAGTGATCTAACTTCAGATTAAACTAACCCCAAATTAAAACAAATACATAGGACTGGCTCTGCAAACTGGAGTTAATGTAGGTATTCTCCATGTTTCATGAGTACAATAGAGAATTTAAAATATATTCTATTTCAGCTTCCTACCAGATTTGAATTCTGTTGTGGTGTGGTCTCCTTTTTTTGTCCCATTCTGAATATTCCTTAGCACTGGACCACTTAGCATATCACCATTGAAGGAATATTGCATCTTTCAGATAACTCAAGACAAGAAGACATAACTGAAAGTTAATAACCATCAAATGTGCCTATTTCCTTTTCCTATAAATTAGACCTTGCTTTCCTATTGAATTTTGCAAGAAGGAAAACAGACTCCCTCCTGCTGATGTGAGGAAGCAGTGCTAAATCTCCCTCAAGATTCACTTTGGCTTCTTACAGCTGTATGTTAGTACCTTTTTATATGCAATTTTACTTCATTTAGTCTTTAAGGTTGTGCCTGAGGTTAGTTTAAAAGGTTAGTTAAATGTTAATGGATGTTAATGCTGCAATTAAATTGTTAAATCAATTGAAAACTGTGGCTCCGTCTCTATCTGCGTTAGTGCCGGCCTGAGCTGCATTGGCGTATAAATTAAAAGCTGTAAATCTAGTGAAGTCTAATTAGAGACCAAATTTCTCATTTATCTTATTTTCACAGGACTGTAAGCACTGATAGATAATCAACGAAGGGCTAAAACTTTTTAACATTAAAAAACTATTTTATCTATTTCAGGATTCAGGTGACTGATTATAATTCAGATCCAATTACTGTAAAAGGTCATATGTGAAATGAAGTTCTTTCAGACACTCTAAGTTTTATTTTATAAGTTTGCATACAACCCGCTACCATCCCCATCCCCAACAGCAAACATAAATACATTATTCAAGACCAACTTTAATGGCATCTTGGAGTAACCTTGGCACTAAACAGTGTGTGTTTAATAGACAACTGCATCAACCAAAGAGAGTAAAGGCAGATCTGGATGCTTTGAGAGATTCTACCAAGAACAAAATTAAGCCTCCAAGCATATCTCAGGTGAAAACTGCACATCCTTGTTTCAAATTGGCTATTGCTGTCCTGCTCTACCCTGCCTGAGAACACAGGAAAATGAAGACTTCAAAGGAGAGGATTTGTGGAGCTTAATCCTGTTCAGTTTACAGTTGTAGACTTCCCACTCTCTAGAAACTGCCCTGGGTGACTCACTTCTGGTTCCACTCGATTTAATTGTACTACTTTAACATTTCTTCTCTGTCCAATTGTCCAATTCATGGCACATAACAGTGTGAACTAACCATAATTTGATGTACAAATGCTGAGATGAAAATATGCTAATTTGCACCTACCCAGCAAAATCAAGACGTAACTTTCTGAAAAGCAGGAGTATTCATGGGTTTTTGTTGGCAAAGCCTTTCCTTTGCTGTAATCACTATTTTGAAGATCTTATGAATAGTGATGTTTTCCTTGACTGTTCATTTCTTCAGTAAAATCTGCCCAGAAAAACTTTGCCAGAGGAGAATGAGTTATAAGTGGGTGTTCAATAAGAAGTTCTCATTTCTCTAATGAAGATAACCCTTGCCCTTCCTGCTATTCTGAATCAAATTCCAGCATTGATCAAACCACAGAAGAACATCAAGAATGAGTAGCTGAGCAGGCTGGACGTTCTGAACTTTTTGCTTTCTTAATTTAGTCATGAATTCAGATCTCCTAAAACTCCTGAAAAATGCCACATTAGGTTACTTGTCCCCTGGAGCAAATGAAAAAGCTGTTTTATTTTTTTTCACCCTTAAAGAAGCACTGAGTTTCTGACAGCTTGCTTGTTTCTTACAAGCATTCCCAGCTCAAGAACTAACTCATCGTAGCCAGCTGAACAAAAATCAGTTAGTACTAATGAATTACAGTGACCTTCAGGAAGACTGGATAGCAAGATCTTAACCAAAGACTCTATTTACCTTGAAATAATAGCGAAAGTTTTCGACTTAAGTATCCCCTCTCTCTCTCTCTCTCTCTCTCTCTCTCTCTCTCTAGCTAGGTTGCAAAAGCAATTTCCATTTTGGCTTAATTTGGACTATCACTGTTGGTAGAAAGAGCCTGGATGATGCTTGGAGCAGCAAAAAGAAACACTAGAATGGAGTGAAAGGCTTCCTTGGTCACCACTCCTCTAGGGATAGGACTTTCTGTGTTCAGTTGTGGAGAAGGTGCATTCTGTAAAAAGACAGACAACTAAGGCTTTCTGCTTAATGATCATCAAGAGTGATATCAGGCTAAAGCCTGAAACTTTGCTGTCCAGACTATTTTGAATTATAGTCACCTTTTTCCCAAACATCTTTCAAAGTCAGCAAGTCACCATCGGTGACTACTGTCTCAGTATAAAACTTCCTCTGGTTTTGTCAATGGCTGGTGGAAGGCTTAGGTGAGGGTGAATTTATTGGAGACTGGAGGAGTGGATCCTGAGCAAGGATCACTCTCCCAAGGGAGGGAGGCAGAAGGTGTCTCAGAGCCTCAACTCTGGAGAAAACAAGTAAGTATACTCAATCCTGGATTTCCCACATGAGTTGGTGTCTGGTGAATATCTTAACCTTCCTTAGTTGGCATTTCCTCAGCTTTCTCTTGGCTCTTATAAATTCACATTCCCATGGCTTTAAATCCTACTTGATTAGATCAGTGAATGTTCCTTTTCTGTAGCTTTGATGTGACTCTTGATCTCCAAACTCCAACACTGAAAAGGCTTACCCTCATCTCTACTTATTCTCATTTATTCATTTTTGAGTGTCAGTGATGTGCCAGCCACTGCATCAGATGTTAAAGACTGCACAGTGAACAACACAAAACATTTGTCTTTTTAGCAGTTATATTTTGAGGAGAATAAAAACAAGAAGCAAACAAATAGGAATTTAATACAGCTTCAGAAGTGATTCTACAGTAAAAATTCAAGGAAGACTAGAAATAGAAAAAGATAGAGTGAGCTATTTGAGGAGAATGGGTCAGGGACATGGGTCTGTGAAACAAGTCATTCTCTAACAGGTGCAACAGGTAGAAAATGTTGACAACAGTATTTCTGAGTCCCCGGATCCCTCTCTAATTTTTCCCCTGTTCAAACATTCTTATCTCTGTTTTCCCATCTCAGTTAAAATCACACAGACACAGACACACACACACACACACACACGCACACCCATGCTCACACTAATGCATGTGTTTAGGCCTAGGAACCTAAGAATTTGTTCTGGTCCTGTTTTTCGCTCCTCCAGTTCCCTTCCTGTTACTATCCATTGTCATCCATGCTGTATTATGATCCCTGAGAAGTAGGCCTGTGGTAAGACCCTCCTGGAGAAGAGCAACTGATGCTCTATGGTGTTAAGTGAGTTGCCCAGCCATGTACCCGGTCAGTAGCGGAGCTGATACTCACTTGATGTCAAAGCTTCTCACTCCCATCTTTGCTTCCATCCTCCCCTCCCATCCCCCACTCTGAAGGGGCCCTGCAAATGGGACAGGAAGAACAGTGAGTTCCCTTTAATTGTTCCACCATCAAAATTTCCAAGTTTAACATACTCTCCTCTAGTTGGGTTGTATTTGTTTTCTGCAATTTTTGAGTCTATCTGAATGCTACCAAATGCTTTCTTCTGTGACCCTCCTTATCATTGCATATTTTTTCTTATCCATGTAGCTACAAAATAAGTCTCTAAATAAGAGGGGCAAATTTTCACTTTCCATGTATACTGATGTTGTTCAATAAATACTTGTTCAACATAGATTTAATCATCTACCAATGCATCAACAAGAACTCAGTTAAAAGATGACAAATCAAGGGAACAACAGAATGGTGTAACTAACATTAAGTATTTTATAAATTGGGAAACTAAAGAGTCACTGGAAAGCTGAAGAATGGGTAGATTGGAACTGATGAGGAAAAGAGAAGCAGAGAATGGAATAAATGGAATCAATCTCAAAGATGACCACAAATATAACACCTGTGGGTGGGGCTGATGTGATGAGAGCTAAGGTTACGAATGTGTGCACGCACCAAATACTTATCAAGTGACTTACCAGGTGTCACATACTCTACTGACACATGCAATGGAGTAAATGTGGTTCTCTTCCTGTGTAGCTGGCAAGTTAACAAGGAAGGAGGACAGAAGTTAGTAAGAAGCACTGATACAGCAGGAAGTACAACATGATGGGAATTCACATTAGGATCACCTAGTACTCCTGGGAAGGTAGAATCAGGAGCTTATTTCTGAAGGGAATGTTGTTTGACACTTGAAAAACTATTCATGAAAAATCAAAGCTGGAAAACATAAGTTAGACCAGATTGGGTTGTGTTAATAAAACCTGATAGCTACAAGAAGCAGAAGTGGAAGGAGAAAAGGCACAGGAGAAGGAGGAGGGAGGGAATGGAAGGGGGCAGGGTTAATTAGGGATGAAATGAGGACTTTTGTTGAGAAACCACCACAGGAACTCCAAAATGCATTAACTATGGATGATATTAACAAGGGAATGTTTTTAGGGAAGGAGTCCATATCTGCTCTGTAAATGTGAGTATTGCTTCCTTTTAGCACTGGAATAATCTGAGCAAAAATTTAAAAATGTAGTATTGAGCTACAATTTGAAATATAAAATATATACCCATGAGTCAAAATTAATATAAATTAGTGAATAAATAATTGCAGAAAACAGAAAGATGCTCTGTGCAGAAGACTTCCAAACAATGTATGTAGATTCTTCCCCTTCTTGCCCAATAAGGGAAACACAGCATCTTACTCCCCAGGTGTGGGCTTAGTGACTTTGTCCTACAAGTACAGAATGTAAGGAGGTTGGGGAGAGTACCTTCTCAGTGGAGAAACCTGGCAAACCCAATCTCAGCCAGGGCATCCAAGTTAACATCAAAAGTGCTAAGTCATACTGACAGTGTATATCCTTGATACTGTGTGATGAGAATGAAACTTTATCTCTGAGATCTTCCTTCCAAAGATACATAGCCCCAATATATTCATGAGGAAAAAACAGGCAAATCTGGACAGAGTGGTATTCTACAAAATACCCTAGCAGTTCTCAAAATCATCAAGGTTGTTAAAATCAAGGAATATATAACAGTCAATACAACCCAAAGGAGATAAGACAACTAAAGATAATGCAGTATGCTACAACTGACCTCAAAACTGAAAAAAGCATATTAAAAAAGACTAAAAAAAAAAACCTAATAAACTATGGGCTTTGTATAACAGTTGCACAAATATTGGTTCTTTAATTTTAACAAATGTATCCTATTTATGCAAAATATTAATGACAGGAGAAACTGGGTGTGGGTTATAGAGAAATATTTCATAGAATCTTCACAATTTTCAATTCGACCTCCTTCTCGGAGCAAAGACATACATTTATTTCTAAGTGCTTGCTGCATGCTGGACAAGATACCCTATGGGTGCCTCAAATCAAGTTGTTCAAATTCAAACTCATCCTCTTGAATATGACATCAAATTTCTTTATCTCTGTTGTAGATACTACATCATTATTGTACAAGTCACTTAGCCTGGAAAAAGTCAACATTTATTCCTCCCTGTCTCCAACCCCATCAATATCAGGTGTTACATGTGTGTTCTTTCTCTGTGGTTTGTTTTGGATTTATTTTCCCTTTTTGACTGTCACTGTTTACATTGTTGTTCAAGCACTAACAGATTTTTTGAGTTATTTTCAAGGACTCCCTAAATGATCTTTCTGATACTTCTTTTGATACATCTCATCTAACATTATTATTGCATTTTTTTACCATGTATTCTTTTTTTTAAAGATTTATTTATTTATTTGAAAGTCAGAGTTACAAAGAGAGAGAAGAGGAGTCAGATGGAGAGAGAGTCTTCCATCTGCTGGTTCACTCCCCAGATGGCTGCAACGGCTGGAGCTGCGCCTGTCTGAAGCCAGGAGCTAGGAGCTTCCTCTGGGTCTCCCACATGGGTGCAGTGGCCCAAGGACTGGGCCGTCTTCCACTGCTTTCCCAGGCTATAGCAGAGAGCTGGATCAGAAATGGAGCAGCTGGGACTCGAACCAGCGCCCATATGGGACGTGGGCACTGCAGGCAGTGGTTTTACCCACTACACCACAGCACCAACCCCAACCAGGTATTCTAAAAAACCATAGTGGTGTTACCACTGACTTAAACCCCAGGAACTTGTCCTTTGTAGGATGAAGATTGTAGCTGATGAATGAGCAGAGGAGGCTATTTTAATGTAATTTATGGGAAAAAGTGGAGACAGAAATTCCTAAAGCTTGATGGACCAGGCAGGAGTCTCAGTAATGGGCTGAGAGCCCAGCCTGCATTCAGACTGGGTTTTTTATGGACATGATGTGGATCCCAAGTTTCTTCTCCCCTCCTCCCTCTTCTGGGAAAGTCTAGCTGAGGGATTTTTGGATGTGGAAATCCCCTAAACAAACCACTCCAGACAATATTGGCCATCAGGTTTCTTATGCAGTGGAGAAGCAAATGACTCCTTCAGTTCAGTAGGGCCAGCTGAATCACTACCTCAATCCAGTGAATTTCTTTTAAAAAAAAATTATTTCCCCCCAAATAAACCTTTTATTTAAGGAATATAGACTTCATGCATTTTATTAGTACAACATTAGGAATATAGTGATTCTTCCTACCATACCCTCCCTCCCATCCACTCTCCCACCCCTCCTTCTCTTCCCTCTCCCATTCCCATTCTCCACTAAGACTAAGATTAATTTCCAATTAATTTTATACACAGAAGATTAACTCTATACTAAGAGTTCAATAATTTGCACAGAAAACAAAAAAAATCAACAAAAAAAAACCCAACAAACAAAACAAAACAAAAATCTGTTCCTCAACAGTCAAGACAAGGGCTCTTCAAAGTCATTGCTCTTTGAAGTTAGTTTCACTTCTTTTTTATTTTTTTATTAAGAGACTTAATTAAATTTAAAGAGGCACGCAAGAATGATATATCTTTTTGGAGCACTTAGACAGAATTATAATACAACTCTTTGAGGACAGAGGTCCTGTATGGGAAGTTAGTGCACAGTGACTCTTGTTAATTTAACAATTAATACTCATATGTATGACGTCAGTGATCACCCGAGACTCTTGACATGAGCAGCCTAGGCTATGGAAGACTTTGTATCCATAAACTCTGTCAGTATTTAGATAAGGCCATAAGCAAAATTCCTTTTGATAAAGGACAGGCAAGGCACCTTGGGCTAGGGGAGACAAACAAGAGACTGGGTTCTGCTTTCAGGACTTGCTTCCTCATCCCATTGCACATAAATTTATTTTCTTTAAAACTTCTCATTTTCTTTGGCCCCTTTACACACATAGGCTAATATCTATCTAGCTGCCTTAACAGTGGTGTATCCTCAGGGGTTCTTTCTAATCCCCTGTTTCTCAATGCAGAGCATAGCCCCTTTCTTGCCACTTCACCTAAAGCAACCCTGTCTTCTGAGCCACCTTGCTTCCCCATAGTTTGTAGGAGTCCAGGGTGGGCTGGCTCTGTGGCATGCATGAGTTGTGCATTCTCACCACAGAGAGAAAGAAAAGGAAAACAGCTCTTCTTCTGTTCCTGGAAAGCTTCCTTGCTGATTTCATACCCATCCTTCTTCTCTGAAACTGCCCCCTCTTCCTGCCTGTGCTCTCAGACTCCTACCCCTCTCTGTCTACCTCAAGCACCACTGGGAGTTTAGCAGAGTGAACTCAACATGGGTGTTGAGCAATGGCTCTGCATTTTAATAGTATGAAAGCAGACAACTTTTTCCTCTCTGATTGCTCATCTGTGAAATGGAGATTTAGTGTGAATTATATAAAACAAAGTATTTAATACAAATTTCTGGGACAGCAAATCTTTAAAAATTACCTTAAATTTCTTTCAAAGATCAGCTTCATAGAAAATCTGTTCTGTGTTTCCTTCTTCGCAGTCTGATTGGTTGAGACTCTTCAGTGTTCTGTTTGCATCCTTTGCAGTCTTCAAACTCTTTTGACCCATGGTTATTTACATTATTGTATGACATTGGGTGATATGATAGCCCGACCTCTCTGTGTCTTCATTTCCTTCTCTGTACAAGGAGAATAACAGCACCTCTCTCAAGGGATTCTTTAAAGAATAAATGAATTTATGCATATAGAACACTAAGAATAGTGTCTGGCGTGTAGTTAAGTGCTGGATAAGGCATTCAAACTATTGAGCTATTAATACTATCTCAACTTTAAGATAGTGAGCATTTAGGGTTTGTTGTTTCTTTTTTTCTTCAGTGATGAGACACAAATGCCATTAAAATAGTTGGTGTTCAATGAAGCCAAATTGAAGCAGAATCTGAAGTAGCTTTGCAAATAGACACAGTCTTCCTTTTTGTCTGAAGAGGAAAGTATAGATTAGTAGAACCAATGACCAAGGTTGTGGATAATCAAAATACAGGTATGTCGTAAAGAAGACGCACTGGAAATGGACTTGCACAGAAAGAAGAAAATTATAAGGATGAAGTCATCAGAAACAAAAGTGCTCAGAAGGAGTTCTATTAAATAATGCAGTCATTGTTAGTGCCTGATGAATAAATGAACAACACTAATGCAACTGTATGGATGCACAGATATGTATTCACCTATAGGATGAAGTGCTAGGTAATTTCATGTAATATTCTGATGTCCAACATTGGACATTAGACACAATCCCTCAACTTGTAAACCTAAAAAACTTCATGAGGTGTGTCTTGATTGTGTTTAATAATATGATTGGTCCATTTAACTTGGGTATATAAATAACCTATTGGTGTAGGAGATGCTTGTGTATCATAGAAATGTTGCATACTAACTACATTCATCCTATAGTAAATATAAAATAAAATAACTGGAATGACCATTTTTCTATTGTGTAATACAAGTTGTAATGGACAATCCAGAAATGTATGTCCTCCTACTTATTCTTTATTATCTTCTATCAGTGATGCTTGACAAAAATGTACACTATAATTGCAATAGACTTTGTTAACTAGAAATGCTACACACATATTTTGTTCTCTCTTTGGAAAGAAAATAAAAGTGTGTTGAGTGGTTTTCTGTTGATTTTTTTTTGTTGTTGTTTATCAAACTGGAATCTGGAATTTAGCATATCCTCTTGTGTGAGTCACCTCTTGTCAGATATCAGCATGTTCCAAATTGAGAGGAAGAACCTAAATTTCCTTAGACCATTTAGAAGAAGCAAGGGCATTATTTGAAACATCTGAGCCAGATTTGGAGCCACCTTTAGGCTGCCTTGAAAATGGTGACTGATGTGAGGCACCCCATTACTTTTATGGGTTTGACCTGATCTCTCATAAAACTTTCCTCTGTGATTTCTCAGTACAATATGAATCCTGGAGACACCCGGAATGGAAAATGAAACCTTTCCAGCTTGTATTTAAAATTGACCCCAAAGCATATATGTTTATTGGCCCCATAAACCCAGTCCAACTACAGCATTTGTGAGTCATGGTCAGGGCTGTGACAAAGGGTGATTTGTCACTAGTGATGACATCACTGTTACACCTCCATCATTGCAGAATCTGTCTGGACGTCTCCTTTGTGCACAACAGCACCTGGTCAGCCACTCCAGGCAACAGACAGACACATGGTCCCTGTTAGCAGTTTACCAAGGTCCTATCAGAGGCAAAAGCTAAAATGGTTCAGCCATCTAGAGCTCCTAGGTGAGTAGCAGGCCAATTAGAAGTCCGGTTATACAAGTGAAAATCACATCTTCCCTTCAGCAGTTCTACCCTAGCAATTGAGAGAAGTCTCTGAGTTTGCTTTAGGAATTTGAATTTAACTGTGATTCTCAAGTTCACCCTTTCCTCCCTGGTTCTGTGAAGAGTAAGTACCGATGGAAGACAGGTCAGCAGGTCTTGGAGAACGCAGCAGGCCAAGGTTGGCTCACTGCATCTCAAGCATCATCCTTAACACCCACCCCCATCCCATCACCAGAATATGGGGAGCACAGTGGGCATCAGCCAGGACATGAGAGCCACCATCCCCAACCATCAGGCACCACTTGGCTTTGAAAGGCAGAAGGCGCACCTTCCCAGCGAGGGTGCGCACCCCACAGCCTTCCTCAGAGAGGATTCTGAAGAGAGGCTGTTAGCAATTTTGCTTCCTTCCTTGTTCCTGAAGCATACCTGCCCCACCCCCATTCCCACTCCATCTCCTCGTGGCAGCCTGGGCCAAGTTTGTTGCTCACAGCAGAAAGACTCAAACGTTTCGTGATCCGACTGTTTTCAAACAGGCTCAGCTCCTGTGAGCCTTACCAGCTGTGACTAATAGCAAAAAGAAGGGAGGACGAAGCTTCTCGGGCCTGCAGGCTTCAGACAGGCAGGCTCTGGGGGAAACAAGAGAAAGCCATTAACTAACCACAGTGTTATCTTGATTCTCTGGGAGAAGCGAGCTGGGGACGCCTAATGAACTAGCCTTAACGTTTCAAACTGAATGTGCCTCTGGGACCTCTAGTAGAACAAACAGTGTGACAGATCAATGCATGGTTCCTCTATCAAGAGAAAAGGTTATTCGCTCCTCTAAGGAATTAGAGGATTAGTATATCTCTATGATACACTTTCTCTCCTTTGAAAATTTAACTTTTCTTAGGATGTGAATGTGTAAGCAGAGGAAAGTGGACGGGAAGGTGTGTCTGTTGAGGGGAGCATTATTTAAGCACACTGGTTTCCAAGTTCATTAATGTATGTGGTACTCTTGTATAGTCCAATCACACTTTTTTTTTTTATACTTGCTAGATCAGAGCTTGATTTTTCTGTTGTCATTGCTCCGTGTAAGGTGGAATTTCAAATAAAATCTTGCAGCCTTCAATTCCTGAGCCTCAGACTGAGATACGGGTCAAGGCACGGCCCTGCCGAGCTCACCTTTTCAGTTCAAAAATCCTTGCGTGGCCACTGGCCAGAGATTTTCAAAAGGTGACCTAGGGTCTTCGCCAAATCCTCCAAACTGTTCATTTTCTGAGAGGCTTAGCTGCATCAGTTATCATTTTGAAGAATTTCTTGATATGAAGTGATGTAAAATATAAAATCCTCATCTTGTCAGTGGATAATGGAAGAGATTGGAGCGTACTGCACAAGTGTCACCTGGCAGGTGACTGAGAAGAATGTCGATTGCACCCTTGCAGAAAATTGTCCTTGGATTCTAAATACCAGAGAGAGAGAGAGAGAGAGAGAGTGAGGAAACATGGTGGAAGCAATGGCCCAGCCCAGCAAACCCTTATTCAGATCAGATTTATACAGGAATCCTGGTCATCTATCTTAACAGGACATTTATTTGAATTAGAATAGAGATTTATGGGAGGTGCTAATTTTCAGGTGCTAATTTTTCAAGCTGTGTAGTTTGGTAATTTGGCTTTAATAAGCAAAAAAAGTATAAGGAAGCTATATCTCCAGCAAGCACCCAGTTTTTTGGATTCTCAAGTGTTCTTTTGGAACCAAAGTCTAAGCACAGTTCTTTAAATGTCTATCTACAAGATAGATTTACAGTAACTCTTTACTTTCTGTTATCCACCGGCATGCCTACCTATTTGCAAAGCTAAATATTAGAGAGTAATGTAAAATGCTGTCATATTTCTGTGAAAATTCACTACTTCAAGGCTTTAAAAAATGTCAACTTGGAACCATTTCAATAATCTTTCTGTGAAAGTAATCAAGGATGCATGTAGAACCTTACCTGTTGTATCAATTATTACAACAATCTTTTTTTTTTTTTTTTTTTTGACAGGCAGAGTGGACAGTGAGAGAGAGAGACAGAGAGAAAGGTCTTCCTTTGCCGTTGGTTCACCCTCCAATGGCCGCCGCGGCCGGCGTGCTGCGGCCGGCGCACCGCGCTGATCCGATGGCAGGAGCCAGGAGCCAGGTGCTTTTCCTGGTCTCCCATGGGGTGCAGGGCCCAAGCACCTGGGCCATCCTCCACTGCACTCCCTGGCCACAGCAGAGGGCTGGCCTGGAAGAGGGGCAACCTGGACAGAATCCGGCGCCCCGACCGGGACTAGAACCCGGTGTGCCGGCGCCGCTAGGCGGAGGATTAGCCTAGTGAGCCGCAGCGCCGGCCCAATTATTACAACAATCTTATGGTAGAATACGGTTTTTTGGCCCTATGCATCTCAGAAAATCATTGTCTTGCAAATTTTCTTTTGCCTTTTATTTAATGTTATGTTCTTGATAAACAAATTAGTTTTTCATAGAAGATAAAAACTGTCATATTTAGGTAAATCTAATATGCATTACTATAGCGTATTAGTCAGTGTGTGATGCTGTAACCAATACTGCCGACTAGTTGGCTTAATAACAGAAATCTCTTTCTCACTTTCTAGAGGATGGGCAGTGAAAAATCAAGGCGCCAGAAAGATGGGTGCCATCCTGAACACATTATCTAGCACCTTGCTGGGTGCTCTCATGGCCTCTTTGTACAGGCATGGCCAGGAGAGATGGAGCAGGATGATAGCACCCTCTCTGGAATATTTTATAAGAACACTAATCCTGTTGGACCTGGGCTCCGTTCATTTAGCCTTAATTACCTTCTTAGAAGCCCCATCTGCAGCGGCAGGTTTTGTGCCAGAGCAGGTTAAGCCTCTGCTTGGGGTGTCTGCATCCCACATGAGAGATCCTGGGATTGTGTCGCAGCTCTGCTTCCAATCCAGCTTCCTGCTTATACATCTTGGAGACAGTAGATGATGACCCAACTACTTGGGGATTCAGACTGAGTTCCCAGCTCCTGGCTTCAGCCTGGCCCAGCCCTGGCTGTTTCAGGCATTTGGGTAGTGAACCAGAAGAGACGAAAGAGATTCTCTCTCTCTCTCTCTCTGTCTCTGTCTCTGTCTCTAAGTCTCTATCTGTGTGTGTCACTAGTGCCTTTCAAATACATAAATAAAACTTAAAAAGAAAGACCTATCTTCAAATAAAGCCACACTGGGCATTAGGGCCTCAACATATAAATTTTGTATGACAAAACCTTTCAGTTCATAACTTAGAGTTTCCCAAGTTTTTATTAATGTGATACTACTTAGATAAATATTTTTGAAGACATGTTACTGGGTCTCAAATAAGATCCTGTAATTAGACCAAAGGAACCTCACAGCATCATCCTGAAGAGCATTCTCCTGGCTGGCGTTCACACCCACACAGTCGGGGGCCTGGCTCTACCCATAACTAACAGTGTGTCCATAAATTAGGCACATCACCTTCTTATATCTTCATTAAACCATGTGTCTTTTAAAATCTTTTTAGCTCAGAGTTTCACGATTCCAAGGCTATTTCTTGTAGCTCAATGTTTTCACACCTGTGACACAACTGTCAGAAATTATAATGCAGTAAATAACGTATTTTATAAAATTCAGAGTTACATAAACTGCAGGCACAAATAAAATTTATGCATGTGTACACATTTTCTCACCAAGTTCTTTTACACAAATCATTATGGATTATTGTTATAATCAAAGTATGTAGAGTTTTCTTTAATTCAACGCTGAGTTTAGAAGCCAGTGAAATGAAATATAACTTGAAATTAAAGGAGAAATTGGATCCATATTTGGAATTTCAGCAGAAACAAGAACAAGGAGGGACATTCCAGGAATATAATGTAATTCATTTTTATGGGTGGAATATTAGAAAACGTATTTCAAAATCGGAGTCTTATTAATCCTCTTCACATTAATATTTATTGCATGGCAATTTCCTCCATATCCACCCTAAAACAGTAACAGTTTTGTCTGATGAGTCCCAAGTACCAATTATATAAACAAGTTGATAAGAACATAAAAGGGAAAAAAGGGAAAACACATAAATATTAGATGGTACTTTGACAGGTCTTTTAAAATCTCAAAAGATAGAGGCTATCAACCCAAGAGCGTGGCTCTTGGATCATCCTTCAGTCAGCTGGATTCACAGAAGTAGAAACCACATTATGGGCACCTTGGAGCCTGACAAGACTCGCCTTAGAGGGGCTGCAATGCAGCAGTAGGGAGAACCCTCTGAGTCAAGACCTTAGAAAATGTCCCCAGATTCTTAGAGATCAGCATTTCCATGCAAGTGTTCAGTGCTCATTAAACTATTGTCACTAATATACCCCACTGGGAAGGGTGGGCTCAGCTCTACAAGGCTTTCTGGGTATGTCTTTTCATGTACTATTTAAAAATGTATAATAAATCATTTTTTACATCCTGTTTCTCACTATATCCCGTCATTGGCTAAAACAAAAGCCTAATCCTAACACTCCATGTGAGAGCTCATGGAATTTTAAGCAACACCAAACTAAATGATATTTATCAGAATACGAATCAGAATCAATGAGGACAGAAAAACAGCACTTTTATAGTGGGAAAATATCTTATGCTTAAGGGCGAGAAAACATTTATAAGCAATGCTCACAAAATAAAGCTATGTCCAAAAGAAATTTGGTCTGCACAATTATCCAGAGAAATGAAGTTGGGGTATATAACCAATCTGGACAGGCCCAAGTAGAAACACAGAATTTGTTACTGAATTTTCCATTTACTCTGTCTACACAACTTTGATTTTACACAAAATTGCCAACTATCCTCTTGATTTTATAGTTTACAAAGCTGACCCTGTAAAGGGGCAGTTTGGAAAAAGATGGAGGTTGTGCAGTCTTACAAGCGTGAGCTCCAATCCCCCTGTTCTTACAGCAGTCGGGTAATGTTGGCAAGGTCACTTCTGCCAGCGCTTCCAGCTTTGGCTCTCCTTTTTTTACAGTCTTCTCAGCTAAATGGTC
Source organism: Oryctolagus cuniculus (assembly GCF_964237555.1). Classification (NCBI taxonomy): domain Eukaryota; kingdom Metazoa; phylum Chordata; class Mammalia; order Lagomorpha; family Leporidae; genus Oryctolagus; species Oryctolagus cuniculus. Next base: position 7,075,792 of record NC_091443.1, read on the forward strand.
CTCCTTAGTGAGAACGCCAATACCAACCAGCCTTAAACAACGTACAATCCCTCTTCATGATAGAAGTCTTTTGAAATTTTTGTCATTGATTGTTGTTATTTGTTGATGTTTTTTGTTTACTTGCTCATTTTCTAACTTTTCCCACTAGAATGCATACTTGATGGAAGCCAGGCTCCTTTCTGCTGTGTTTACTTCTTCTGCTGCCTAGAACAGTCCCTGGTATACAATAAGTTATCAGTACATATTTATTACAGGTATATTGCATATGTGAATGAATGAATAACTAAATAACCTGTTGTCGCCTCATCTCTCCTTTGGAGAGGTGTCTCCTCAAAGCTTTCCAAGAACATAGTAGGGAAGTCTGGTTTGGATGATTTGTCTAAGAGGTGCCCAGCAAATGCGTTCATTCTTTCCCCTTCCCACTTTCCTGTGTCTATTTCCTGACTGCAATTAATGAGAAAAATGAAAGTTTTCGTGCATTGAACTTTTGACATCTCCTTCACTTCTCCTTAATGTGAAAAGGCTAAAATACATCTCCAGGAAATAGTTATGTCTGGTACTTCTTGATTCCCAACAACCAACACTCTTCCCCACGAAGCAATTGTTTGGATACTGCAATTCTTATTTTCTCCAGTGTGTGTGTCTATTTCTCTTGGTAGTTCATGTTTATATGTGTTGTTTTTCTTTTTCTTTCCTTTTTATTTTTTTCCCCTAAGAGAAGATAATCAGGTTCTCATGTTACTACTAAGTGTTCTGGTGGATGGAAAAGGGTTGACACATGAGGTCATTGCTGTGTGGATGAACTTGTAGACACTGACATATCTGAGAGCATCTAAGGGAAATATTATAGGGGCCATCAAGGCTGTTTCAAATTTCCTGATTGTATATATTAAAACAGGATAAGCTCCAATTACTGGAGTGCTTGCTTCAGTATAATGGAGAATTGGAGCTGTGTGTGGATTCTGATCCCCTCAACCAGCCAAGTGTATCTGAAAATATGAAAATAAAGTTAACCATCTATAGTAGAGAGATCAGGGGAGCTACAGAGGCAGGCCAAATCATTTGGGGCCAGAAAAAAAGGGTTACGAGAGTTCAGAAAAGGTTTGTGGCTTTTCATCAAATGCAGTGTGGACTTGAAATGCATAGCTTCGTATTTCTTTTTTCCTGGTGATAAGTCAGATAAGACATGGTAACTTAGCCTTAATGGTTTTAAACCTTCCTCTCTGCAGCCATAAAGTGACCATTTACAAATTGGAATGTGTTACTGACCTCAGATCCAGTTGCTTCTGGACCTATCAATACAAGTAGGACTTCCAGCTAAAACAACAGCCAACTCATGCAAAAAGTTTCCCACTGTCTGTAGGAGAGGAGTTGTACTCAAAGACAGCTGCTTGCAACAGCTGTCTACTTACACAGCCATCTTAGGAGAGGATGATTAATGAACTCACTTGGGCAGCGAGGAGCCCAGTTCACTGATCCATAGTTGCTGCACAGGTATTGATGTGAAACTAATGAGAAATTTGATGCTCAAATTTGAATGTTTATTCCAATTACCAACCAACAGATCCAAATTTTTTTAAGGCTTAAAGCATTAACCTTTTGCTAGGAATGGGCAATAGTGAATTGTGATTTTCTGCTCTGTGCTAGGACTTTTAGGGTGAAGTGATTGGCATCTACTTTGACAAATGATACTCTTCCTGGGCATAAAGCTTTCTTTAAATTTCACATTACGTTTTTAGCCAAGGAAGGAAAGAAAGAAGGAAGTGCTTGTCATGAGCCTGTCACACTGGCAGTCATTTAGCATGAACATACGGAAACCAAATTAACAACAGCCTAGACTAAACATATCTTTGTGTGGACTCCAGAACAAGTGTACAGAGATTGTTGGTTTTCTCTATGCTCCCAATATTACCCCGAAATGATTAAGCACAGCCCTAACTTTCACCATGAGACAGATATAAACCAAATACACTTGAGCACTGAGAAAGGACAAATGTGGCAAACTCTGAAAAAAAAAAAGCTATAAAATGAGAGATATACTTGAATAAAGATCTACAAGATAGAGAAAACTGAATGAATTGCAGCATATATTTTGCAGATCTATAATACGCATGTGGTGAATATCTGTTCCCAGTCCCTGTCTGACATTCTTGTCAAATATTGTTAATCAAATAAAGCTCCTTTGACACTAGTAGGGACAAGACTGGCACTCCAGCCTTCAATGTAGAGATCCAGACAGTACCATCAACCAAACAATATCAACAGGAGATGAGAAATCCAAAATGTACATACTAGTCCGCAGTGGCGGGATCAAAAGTTACAGTCCTACCTCTGTCTCCTCCTAGCTTAGTCCTTCAAATCTCAGCTCCCCAGGACCTCAAAGATGAGACCTATCCTGACTGCCCCAGAACACACTCACAGTTCCCCTCCTCACCCTGCAGATGATAACATTCCTCTCTGCCTAGCTATTCTACCTGACATCTCACATTTTCACTTGTTTGCTCATTTTCTCCCTCAGCACCAACCTAGAGGGTAAGTTCTATGAGGAGACTGACTTTGCTCTCTTTACTGCTATAATCCCAGGAACTGCTTCAGGTGCCTATCCTTAGTATATGCCCAGTGAATTGTTGTACAAATGAAGAAATGATCTAACTATAATAGTTATAGGGATTTTGCCTGCAAAAATAAGTAGATCAATTCTAATGCAGCCCCCTAGGACAGAAAAAGCTCATGTGATTAAATTTTTCAAGAGTTTACAACAGCGAAGTTCAAGAAACAATTTTTTTATTAGGGATGGTTACTGTGTTACAGTGGTTAAACCGCTACTTTGCATGTCTGCATCCCACATCAGAGTGCTTGATTCATGTCCCAGATCCTCTGCTTCTGATCCAGTTCCTGATGATGTGTACCCTGGAAGGCAGCAGGTAATGACTCTATTATTTTGGTACCTGCCACCTATGCGGGAGACCTAGGTGGAGTTTCAGATCCTGGCTTCAGTCAGTCTTAGCCACTGACTGTCGCTAGCATTTGAAGACTGAATTAGCAGATGGAAAATCAGTCTCTTTCTTTCTCTTCCTCTCTTGCTCTGTGTTTCCAATAAAGAAGTTCATGTTAGATCCTTCAAATAAATAATGGATTCCTGAGGAAGGGAGCTATTTGATGGCAGATCTCAGAGTGGCTGTATCTTTCTATCAGGATTACAGTAAAGGGAATTTATGAATCCTACCAGAAGGTGGATTTGACCACCTCTGATCTCCCCCAAATTTTGTAAAATGCATCTACTTTTGTTGAGTTAGTGTGTCATGGTTAAAAACTTAGGCTGTTTTATTTCATACTGTTTGTGGAACTCTTTATTTAACATAGAGTTAAACATAATGTATATAAAGTCAATTGAAAATAGATCTCAGTAAAAAACAAGAGTGGGACTTAGAGAGGGAGGAGGAAGAGTGTGGGAGTATGGGTGGGAGAGCGGGCATGGTAGGAAGAATCACCATGTTCCGTAAATTGGAATTATGAAGTGTATGAAGTTTGTTACTGTAAAGCTGTATAATTCTGCATACATGCCTACAGACTTACTTCTAAGGGTACAGTTTAAAAACTTGTCATGGAACCCCAAATAACTTAAGCTGATGGTAAAAATACCATCTTAAGTGTTAAATTGTGATCATATGGATAGGATTAAGTATCTGGCAATAATAATATATAGAATTAAAAAGGAGTGAAGGCTCCAACATGGGAAGCAGTCCACAAAGTAGACTCATAGAATGACAATCGCTTTAAGTAGCACTCTGACCTCAGAATTACCCTTAAGGCATTCTGGTCTGGCTGAAAAGCCACAGAAGCATTTCAGGCATGGAAAGCAAAGACATGGTGGCAAAAATTGTCCTACATGAAGGACTTTGGTGGGTGAAACCCTAGTGGAAAAAAGTGGTCATCAAAGAAGGATGTACTTTTCTCAGAAGGGAGGAGAGAACTTCCACTCTGCTTATGGCCTTGTCTAAATACTGACAGAATTTGTGGATTCAAAAGGCTTCCATGGCCTAAGCAGCTCATGTCAACAGCCTTGGGTAATCACTGACATCACACATAAGAGTATTCATTCTTAAATTAATATCAGAAGTCACTGTACACTAACTTCTCATGCAAGACCTCTGTCCTCAAAGAGTTGTTCTATAATTACGTCTAAGTGCTTGCAAAATATATCATTCTTGGGTGCTTCTTTAAAGTTAATTAAGTTTCTAAAAAACAAAACAAAACAAAAAATAGAAATGAAATTAACTTCAAGATGCAATGACTTTGAACAGTCCTTGTCTCAGCTGTTGAGGAACAGTTTTCTTTTTTTTTTTTTTATGCAAATTGTTGAACTCTTTACTTAGTATAGGGTTGGTTTTCTGTGTCTAAAGTTAACCAAAAATGGATCTTAGGGGAGAATGGGACTGAGGTTGAGATAGGGAGGAGGAAGAGAGGTGGGAGTGTGGGTGGGAGAGTGAGTATAGTTGGAAGAATCACTATATTCCTAAAATTGTATTTATTCCTTAAATAAAAAGTTTGGGAAAAAATACAAAACCTTAGGCTGTTTTATTAAGGCCATTGAGTACTGCCCCTGGGATTAAAGAAGGTTGTCAGAAGATTCAAGTTACTGTCTTTTCAAGAGATAATGCTAAGAATAGTCCATTACCATTTGTATTAGGCCTTACTAATGGAAATTTGAGTGTGATTTCGTCATATCCTATCCTAGGTAGGATTGAGGTGATCACAATATGTATGCTGTGTCTCTAAAGCAAGGATCCTTTAGAAGCTCAGGGAAATATTTCTGTCTATAAGAATGTGATTTAGAAAGTGGCAGCTATGATGTGCAGAAAGAGTTAAATATTTTCTAGGGGAGTCAGACTCTAAGCCAGGATGTGGCATTAAGCACAGAGAAAATTGGGTTGAATAATCCCTTTAGACTCCTTAAGGTGCTGAGCTGACATTTTGATATGCTGCAAGTTGGCAAGTCAACGATTCATAGTTTATCTTCAAATTCCACATTTTAAAAGTCTTATTTACCTTTTCCAAAAAGACTATACCTGCAACCACCTTAAGCCATATCCACAAAAAATGGATATCTTTTTTGTTAGTTTAATAAAGGGATAATTCAATATCCCCAATTCTGTGGAAAAAGGAACCCCATTTCTGCTTAAAACACATCCCTTAAATTTCATAATAGTCACAGATTTCTGTAAGGGCAGTAAATTAGGAAATAATATCAAGATGTATAGTGTTACAGAGTTAGTGCTATTGAAAATAAATTTAATATTTGGTTGAAGTATGAGTTTTAAAATCAGTTGGGGCTATTTTATGAGGCTTGATTATAGATGTCAAAATATAATTCTTTTTCTATTCTTAATCAGACAGGCTACCGAGAATGTTTCCCTGCTGGGAGTTCTAAATTTAATTGAAAGGGAGTTTTCAAATCTAACTAGTATATTGTGATAGCTAAAGGAAGAAAAGTCAGTTGTAGGGTTAGAAATGAGAGAATGAGTATGAAAATTATTATACATGTGATATTCACAATAGTGAATCAGTAAAATCAGGTTTATAAGTGCATTAATTATTGCCCTTCTCATGTAAAGGCTCCACGCTCCAGAAAGCCTTACTCAGTAATCAGCTAACATGTGTTTCTCCTGTGCATGCCATCATTATCCATCGTCTTTGCTTCCTGTGGCTCGACCTTGGTAGAAGTGCCTACCACAAGTCGCCATCCTTCCTGGGATGGGAGCTCTGTCCGTGCTGGGATGATGCCTGTCTTATTTCAAGGCATCTGGGACCTGAAATAAGCTGAATGGAGACATGAGACGTGAGCCTTCTGTACCCTGCCACTGTGGTTCTGCTGCCTGTGCCTCCTCACCTCAACTCTTGGAACTCATGTTGTAGCCCAGGACTTGTTGGGACACAGCAAGACTCTCAAGTGCCCCAACCGCAGATGCCACCATGGCATGAAACAAAAGTGTTCAGGGCTGTACTTAGCAACTGAGATCTTTTCAGAGAAGTTCCAAGAACTGCTGGATAGCACCCTGCTGCACATCAGACACTGGCTTATGAATAAGATCATTTGTGAGGGAACATATTTGCACAAGCAGGAAATGTTTAGGGTTCTTGAGGGGCTCCAGCTTCCTCAAGAACTTGCTAGCAACACCAACATTTTCTGGTGGTTCTGCCAGCTCTGTTGAACCAGTGATCTGTAGGCAGCCTAGGATGCAAAATGCAGCCCTGGGTTCCTATAGCAAAGAGATGCTCATTTGCACAATGGCATTTGCTAAATATTTTTATGTTCCGCTTTCTGTGTATCGACTCATGACAGAAAGGCACCTGACTGGAGAATTATCTATTGTGTACAAAAATATAAATATCATTATATTCACTCTGCTCCTTCAAAATAATGGGGCCACAATTAGAAGAGAAAACTCTACTGTTATAGTAACCAGAATCTCTGTGTCTTTTCCACTATTTACTAATAAAAAGATGATTTCTCTTGTTTCTGTATCCTGTATATTGTTCTTACCCAATATGTGTTTGTGTGCAGTGTTTCTAGATCTGAAAGCATTCCTTTGCCTTTGTAGCCTATACCTGCACACATACTCACACACACACATGCACACACACACCCTTAAAATAAAGTGCCTGGTCCTGCTTTGGTTTTCGCCCCTCTGGTGGGTCAGGGGTCCCTCTCTGAGGAGTTTTCCTGTGCACCAGCAGTCATGCGGAACCTGTTTGCTGGCGTTCAGCCCTCACACTTGAAAGAGAGCACCATAGAGATGGGCTGACCTTAATGGCCTTGCAACCAAAAGGGAGCCCTGTGGGGAGTACCTGGAGGGGGTGTTTCCCTGTTGGTCACATCAAGGTTGTTCACTTCAGTGGCTCTGCTTTAGCTGTGCCCTTGTATTCTTTACTGACCATTGGAAACGGCGATTGTTTAGTTACCCCAGCTTCAGAAGCATTAAACCCTTCACCTTGACTTCTCTCACAACAGCAGAACTAGGGAAGGAAGAAAAGCAGAGGCCTGAAGGATGTAACAAAGGATGCTCTTATCACATGAGTAATTATGTGCTCACACACATGGGATGTTGGCATGGTAGTGGACTTGCCGCACAAGGGGCTTTCTGTGTATGATGCACTTGGGGCTCTTTTGATGTGTAGAGGATTTTTAACTTGCTGTACATTTATGCCTTTGTAGGCTAGGAATATTGATCAAAAAAACAGGTTATTTTTGAAAGTCATGTCCTCCTGAAAGGAAGACAACTAAAATGACTTTGAAATGATGGACATGTTTCAGAAAATCAGTGCTCTTAAAGCCCTATGCATGGCAGTTAAGACTGACTCGTGATATGCTTACAAAAGAAATAAAAACCAATGTTTTTAACAAACTTCCTATATATAAATAAGCTTTCTAAATAAATATTTAATATTGTTTCTATTTGGCTTTGCCAATACTAGCATAGCTTCAAAGGTACTTCCTAGTAGTACTAAAAGATTAGATATTAACCTTGGGCGAAGGAGCCGGTAGCATGCATTTTGTGTTTGAATAATTACAGGCCACATTTTCTTGAAAGGTTTCAGAGGAGTTAAATTTTGAAAGAGATGCTGATTTGAGCTGTGTGAACAAAGGCAAGTTTGTATACTGCAGAGCAGACCCAGGGGGTTTCTGTTAAGAGAGATGAAATGATTGTGGTGAAATCAAACTACCTCCACAGCCCTTTGTCCACTTCCTACATCCTCCTGGGGGTTCTCCTTTTGCCTGGGAAAAAGTCCAGCAATGGTCAAGTAGAGGTGGATCAAATGAAGCTGGAATGACTGTGCATGCCCACTGCCAGGGGCCCTGAGTGCAATAAACAAAGTCAGGGCAGGAGAAACACTTTGAAAATTCCAAGGCATTATTGTTGCAATTACCATCTTTAAGTGCCCCAGACAGCTCACAGTGAGTTGGCTCTAGTTCCGTTCATTGGTAGAGAAAGTGATCTCTCCCAGGTGGCAGCAACTTCTCCTCTACCTGTACCTTTTGAACTGACGCAAGTGTGACAACAATACAAAATCCATTTTTTGTTTACTCTAAGGCAAGTTGTTTATATGACAGAAATTGATGAAACTATTACATTGCAGTTAGGATGAACTGAGAACTGAGTCAGAAAGATGAAACACACATAGGACACCAAAAGTCTTTTTTATATGTGACCCATAATTCATAGGAACCATGATGTGGGGACATTCTGTATGTTATACAAAATGCAAGTCAGGAAATAACGTGTCCCCCATCTACTAGGCTAAGGATATGATCCAAAATTTATAGTCCTGGGGAAAAATTACCCAGCTATGTTCTTTAAAGAATGACAAACTTGGTGCTGTCACCTTTAGCAGATGGAACATCCTTCCATGGTAAAAGTAAAATCATCTTACACCAACATCACAGTGCAAATGGGCTTGTATTCAGACTTGGTTGTACCCCAGGGTAAATCTGTGGCTCACAGGAACATCTGGTTCATCTTAACTTGTGGCTGGAGGTAGAAACTGTGCAAAGTCCTGTGGTTACCATCATTTCCACCAGGAAACTATGGGAAACTGAGTGGCAAGTAAATGAAGCATTTCCTGAGGGTTTATATTTGTTTCCAAGTTTTGAACTTCAGATTTGTTAAAATACATGGACGAAAGGGACAAAGAAGTTCTCTGTGGCGCTAACAGAGGAAATGCTGAAGGTCTCTCTTTCTCTGAGAAATGTTCCTTTTGATGCATGGGATTTTAGTGGCTGGGAGAGGGGCTTTCTGAGAGGAAGTAGATAACATTCCTTGCAAGCGTCACCTTGACTTCTGGAGGGACAACCTCTGAGTGAGGTTAGCAATCACATGGAATCTAAGCCACAGTCGGTGAGGCTGGCATGATTACTCCCATTTAAAGACGAGGTGAGTGAGGCTGTGGGTGGTTTATAACTAACTGACTAACTAACCAACTAACTAAAGAGACATCTTTTTCCTAAACAAAGCACAGCCTCACAAACAGGATTTAGATGTGCCTTGTTCTCTCCTCCCGCAATACCACCTATTTCAGAGTACGGAAGGCACCTGTGATTTCAGTATGACAAATGTCCATGGTCAGTCGACTCCCCCTGGGCCCAGACGTCCACATACTGTAATCACACCCCACAGCATTAGCTCTGATGTTGGCAAACCGGAGCTTCTTTGCAACAGTTAGTTCTCAAGGTTGGTGGCCTCCAGTCAGAGCTTATCTGTAAGTTACTTCTCAGGAACAGGGCCAGATCAATACTGTATTCTCTCAGACCTCTCTAAACCCAGCGGGGAAGGCAATCACTGCAGTGCGGCTCCCTGCACCTTCTGGAGCAGATCAATACTCCGACAGTGCAGAGCTTTGTTCCTTCCCCAGCTCTCAGATGTTCTGCATGCTCTACATGATGGCTTAAAGGCTCCTGCTCCCTCCCCCGTCCCACAATGCTGCTCCGCCCTGATCTTCCTAATAGCATCACTGTAATTGCCTTGACATGAAATAGCAGCACAAACTCAGCACCCAGGCTTGGAGCCGGTTTCTCGTTGCTGAACATCTCTATTAGTGAAAGGGCGTTGATTTGGCTGGAATATGGAGCCAGGGCTTTTATGCAAACCTGCCCTTATTTACACTGGTTCGTGAAACCCGCTGAGATGATGTTACCTGTGGGAATCATAAGAGGGGACTCTCAGGGGTGGGGGAGATCTAAACTCCTACACCAGCGAATATTAGCTCAAACTTTATACAGCTTGAAGCCCATCATAGCCAGACCATGCACAGTAACAGGCTTGGAAGGGCTCAGTGCCTTGTTTACCTTGTAAGCGATGCTAGCTAAAATGACGTATTTATTTTCCTGTTTCCAGCCAACATTCCATTATATAGTAGATATCACAAAGGCTCAGTAAATCCCATTTTCCTGGTTCTTATTTTGCTGTTGTTGCTGTTGCAGAGAAAGTTATTGATATAGGCTGAATCTTTACCACACACGGCTCTCGTTTCTCCTCACACTTCTTATCCCATCCTCCACAAATCATTGATGTGTGTTTTAAAATACAGATGTCCTTTAATAATCCATGGGGGGGGTGATTTCATGAAATTCTACCCCTACAGTTATCAAATTCCACAGATATTCAAGTTTCTGATACAAAGTGAAATATATGGCAGGTGTTTGGCACAGTAGCTTAAGTTACTGCTTCGGACATTCACATCCCATATCTGAGCACCTGCTTTGAGTCCTGGCCCCCCTGTTTCCATTTCAGCTTTCTGCTAATGCACACCATGGGAGACAGTAGATGACAGAACAAGTAATTGAGTCACTGCCACCCATAAAAGGAGACCTGGAAGGAGTTTCAGACTCCTGGCTTCAGTCTAGTCCAGCCTTGACTACGTAAGGCATTTTGGGAGGGAACTAGCAAATGGAAGACCTTTCTCTGTCTTGCTGCCTTTAAATACAATGAAAATATATAAGTAAAAATTAAAGAAAACAAAACAGGTATGGTATTTGCACATACAGCATGAACATCTTCCCAAAGACTTTAAGTCATCTCTCAATTACTTGCCATACCTAATACAACGTAAGAGTCATGTAAATAGTTGTTATACTGTATTGTTTAGGGAATAATGAGAAGATCAAAAAGTTCCTACAAGTCCTGTTCAGATGCAGTTCTTTTTTCAATAAATATTTTTGATCTATAGAATCTGTAGAAATGGAGGACTGACTGTGTATAAGACAGCCTTAGTAGTAGAAGTATTTGATGAAAACTCATGACTGGCTTAAAGAATAGACGTAAAGGACTTTGATCTGTGTTCAATTTGTTTAGAAACATATCTTTGGCCCCTTATCTCTGTCTTTACATGGTCAACTCCAAGCTGTGTGCTGGTGCTTGACTTCCACTGTGCTCTTTTTCCTTCTGAGCCTTCCCCAGTCAATTCCATTCACCTGCCCCTCAGACACATGGAATTCTCTTCCAACCTTTTCTCTCAACCCTACCCACCCTTTCTCTCTGCTGTCAACCTCAATCCCTTTGGGAACCTTTGCAAACAGGTAAAACTCAGCAGGTTACAATGGAACAATGTAACTTACCTGGTTATGAGTCTGATTACAGGACAGTTACTGACCAAGATGATTAAGCTTCCCAAATTTTCAATGATTTGAATCATTGAGGTGAATTCAAGGTTGTCCCTACTAATCTTATTCTTTCCATTAGCACACTGATATATTTTTAAGAGTGATAGGACAGGGCAGGGCTCCATCACCTTAATTGCACCTTTCTTGAAGCCAGTCTTATGGGAAGCAGGGGTAACTTGTGACTAACTGCTCTTGGTGTTAAGTATCGAAAAATGTCATAATAGTATCAAATAGGTAATTTTGATTTGTTGGGTCATCCATGAAGTCTGTACAAAAACCTTGTGCATATCATTAGACAATGAAAAAATACTTTTCCATTTGTTTGCTGGTAGAAGTCATTCTTTAACAGAAGCCATATGTAACCATGGATTCTACAGGCACTGTAACTATGAGAAAACTCACACCAGTGAGAAATAATTCAGAACGTCTCAGAGGGTACAGTATCTAACAAACTAATTAGAGCTACTGGATTCCTTATGGCAGGTAGAACAGGCAACACTACTTTAGCTAGTAGTTTAATTTAATACGCAGTCCATTTCAGGTTGAATATCTAAGCACAGCTCCTGAATAAGTTGCCATGCTAAGATATTTAATTTAAAAGTCCAGCTGAAATATTCTGATGTTTAAGCTGTTATATATAGGTAAGGAAAGAAACCAGCATGTCAGAAACTTGCCGGTCAGTCAGGCGAAATAATTGATTTTAATCTCTGTATCAACTCAGATAGACATCTACATAACCATGCGATGCTGTGAGAAGCAACATATAGCTTGTGAGTGCACAGATGAGCGAGGGAGAGCCAGAGTGAATGATGTCTACTACAGTCATGGAAGTTGATTGCCAGTAAATTAATATGGATTTTCAAGCACATTGTATTACTACTATAGAAGTTTCTAGCAACATGGACAAGATTTTATGACATTTTTTTAGAAACCGTTTGTTTAACACAAACATAGACAATGGAAGCATAAGGGAGACAAAGCTCTTTATACAGGAGGGAATGTGTCATGATGCATTGTAGAAAGGCAGCATCAAAAATAGAAAGAAAAAAATTGAATTTCCATTTTAATTGTTAGTGTAATAATGTTGCTTACATTTTGAATTAGCAAACAGGCTTCCTTTGATCCTCTCTCTCTCTCTCTCTCTCTCTCTCTCTCATTCTAGAAGACTTGAAGGATCCTCTGACTATGCAGTTGCTCACCTATATGACATGGTGGGAAAAGGGACTGAACTTGCTAGTACTTTACAATGTATGACCTTAAGAATCCATTTCAAAAAATAGATCTTTATTTTTATTGGGACAGTAGAGATACTGGGAGAGGGAAAGAGACAGAGATCTTCCATCCCCTGGTTTGCTGCCCAACTACCAGCAACAGCTGGTGTAGGACCTAATTAGGAGCCTAGAACTCAATCCAAAGCTCCCACGTGGGTGGCAGGGACCCAGGTAGTTGACCTGTCACCTGCTACCTCCCTGTGTGTTAGTAGGAAGCTGGAGCACAAGTGTCCTGGGGACTGAAACTGGCACTTTGATATGGGATGACAACGTCCCAAATGGCAACTTAGCTGCTGTATCGAGTGTCTGCCCTAAGGAATAAATCTACTTTAATATTTCCCCCCTTGTTTCATGACCACAACTGCAACTGTTGTTTTAAGAGTGAAAAATACTTTACCCAAAGAAGGAATCATGAGTACCAACCTTCCCTCATATCCCCTGTGCTTCTCACCTGCTGTTGACTAGTGCTACTACCTGTTGAGCATCCACTTTGTGCCGGGCTCAGATTGTAAAAATGTCCAGTTCTCACTCTTGATTGACTGTACTTCACTGTTTACAAGAATGTTGTTTTCAGTGTGATTCTAAACTTCTCATTTTTTTTCCAAGTCTACCAGGTAATTATTTTCCATTTCAATGCTCATTAATGTCACATTAGCACTTACTATGTTTTTGGTAACAGTTTAATCCTGTAAAATCAAGCTTGCTTAAGACAACCTTGTCCAGTGCAAACTATCATCTGGAGAAAAATGAAAATGAATCTAATTGTTGAGGTAGATTCTTTCTGAGAGGAGAAGCTCAGTGGAGGCAAGAGGCATGGAGTCATGACACAGACACCAGGAGTCAGGTGAAAGCAGGCTAGAGGCGAGCAGCTCACACACTCATTTATTTCAGTTGGTACAGCAGCTTATATAGCTGAGGCAGCCAATCCAGCCAAGGGGCAGTTTATGCCATAACCAATCACTGCATGTTGCCAGGCAGGCTCCTTTGCCAGGTGGGTTCCGAAGCCATTCCTGAGTAATTGAGATTGCTTGCCAGTGGCCATCTTGGCATGGCCTTTTCATTCCACCACATCTAATTGCCCAGTTGTTTACCACATCAGACAGGTCTCTGGGTAGGCTGTGATACGCCTGTAGAGACAGACACATCAGCAGTCCACCTAGTATTGTCTTCAGATCATTTTTTTCCCACTTCTAATAGATGCACAATAGCAAGACACCATTTTTACCAAATTTGTTTTGAAAAAAAAAAAAAATTTAAACTGACAGAAATTTGTAAGAAATAGTGCAAAGAGCTTAGAATGTCTTCTGAAACCAAGTACATGGAGTTATGATGAACTTCATAGGCTAAGGGAACACACAGACTTTCAAAAAGCTACCCTCACTTCTAGTAACTGTCCAATGTTGAGGGGTCCACACTTAGGGTAGCCTCACTCTTGACCAGTTGGCTTCAGATTTGTGGATTTACCCTAGCTACTCAGAATCAGTAATTGGCTAGACCAACCCACAAAACTCCAGAGAGCTCTATGATTATTAACAGTATTTTATTTTAAAAAAGGATACAAATCAGAACCAGCCCAAGGGAGACATGAAAGGAGAAATGAAAACCTGCCATTGTTCCTTGGGCATGTGACCTACTTGGCACATCAATGTGCAACAATACACAAAGTATTGTTGCTCAGGGAAGCTTACTCATGCATTGGTGTCCATGGCTTTCATTAGAACCTCATTAAGAAGATACAAATGACTATTGACCATATAACAAAATCTCTAGCCATGTCCTCTATACAGAGTTTGGGCAGATGTCAAGTGCCCCAACTCTCTTAACTACATAACTTTATTTGTTGGCATGAACATTCCCCATCTTAAATAATTTCTTCAGCATAAAGTATCAGATGAGGTCCAAGGGGCCCATAATGACAAAGACAGACAGTCCTTCTACCTTAAAAATCCCAAGGGCTTGAAATCTGTCCTCTAAGAACCATGGACAAAGTCCAGACAAATTCTTTATTATGAAGAATCTGTTATTATTTTGTGGAAACATAAGCTGCATATTCTTATTTCTATAAGTACCTTTAAAAGAATCAGAACATTCTCATAGACAGCACGTACAACACAATTATCAAGCTGAGGAAATGCAGCACACATGTAATAGTCATTGCTCAAATATAGATCACATTCAGTTTTTTCTAGATGTTTCAATTTTTTTCCAATCAACTCAGGCTAGAATCACACATTTCATTTAGTTGTTAATGTCTCGTTATATTTTTTAAAACAGGTATCATTTCTTAGTTTTATTTTTTCTCTCATGATATTTGTCAAGAGCATAATCAAGATGTTATATAAAAATGTACCCAAGTTTGAGGTTGTCTGACTAGTTCTTAGTGATTTCATTCAGGTTATAGATTCCTGGCAGTACTACTAGGTAAGTTTTATTGTGTCACTCTCATACTCTGCTTCATTTTTCATTTTCTCTGTATTATTCCACACCCTGTTAAATACCTTGTGATTTACCTCCTAGTAACACTCATTTTCCTCTCTCTATCCTCCAAGATAATTGTTCCCACCAGGACAACGTAATTCCCAAGAAAAAGGTCTTTCTGTATATTTCATCCTTTGATAAACACTCAGTACCTAGGAGGATCTCAACATTATATGGGGAATGGGTGACTATCTACATATCAGTTTATAAAGGATCATTACCAAATCCCCGTAAATGTGTAACTTGTGGGGAGCAACTCAGACTAGACTGTTACTCCAATTAAGACTTATTCTATGCATCTGCTCTCCCACAATATGGCGCTGGGAGAGGAGGAAACAGCTTCTACACAGCTGCCTCCAGTTCAACCAATAAACTGTAGGACCTGCTCCTGATTGGAGGAGAGCAGCATACTTGGCATGTGGGTAGCAGAGTTGGGATTGGTGGAAGAGGACTATAAAGGAGGAGAGAGACAACATGCACCAGGAACACCTGGAGGAACACCTGTGCAGCCCCCGAGAGAGCCGGCCGGCGGTGTGCCGCTCCCCCGCGGAAGTGGGGAAAGTGGCAGGGGGAACCGCCCTTCCACGGAGGTGGAAGGGACGGTAGCCCACCCGGGAAGAACCAGCAGCAAACCCGGGGAGGGCCGAGCAGACAAAAGGACAGTGCAGGGTCCTGTGTCGTTCCTCCGCGAAAGGGGGAGTGACAGTAACTGAAGATGGAAATTAACAAGTTATACACAATGAGTTTTTTTCCGGTGAAGGGTTCTGTTACTTAAAAAAAGGACAACTGGACACATCCCAAGTGTGTTAATTAACATCAGTATAATTTTCTACCAAGACATTTCCTATTGTTTTTATTTTTTCAAAAGCAACATTTGCATCTTAATTTTTAATACTAAGTTCGTCTATAAACCTCTGAGTTGGATTCTTTCCAGTTCAGCTCCTGTCGGCAGATGAGTCCAGATTTCAGGGCAATATTTTTAGAACTGAAACAAGACAATGCTACTTCTTTAGAAGACAAATTTACTCATAGGAGATGCAGCCTTTGGGGACCTCACTTATGCAGAGTGCATGATGCAGTGGCAGAGAGTTCCCAGGATGAGCAGGAGCTAGGGAACTGCCTTTCAAAATCACAGTAATCTGCTTATGCCTCAGAGCCCATGAACATGCCTTGCTCTTGGAGAGAAGTTCTGCCCAAACCTGTTGACAAGACAGTAACATGTGCCTCACAGGCAGGTGCACATTTCCAGCCTACAGATTTTTGAGGGAGCAGGCATCTTTGCTTTGGTCTACTTGAAAGGTATTTGCAAAATGGAGCAGACGGTTCTTAAGAGCATCTCAAAGAGCAAACCATTGTTCTTAGTCTTTTTGTCAAATGGCTTGAAACTATCAATGAAGAAAGAAATTCTGTGCAATTGGAGAAGACAGAAATGACTTGGTTTGAGGACTTCTCTGATACAGTTTATTAAATTTTTTGAAGTCCAAACTTTGCTAGTAACACATAAAAACTTAGATAGGCCCTGTATATATAATGAATAATTTGAGAATGGTGGAATAGGAAGGGAGCACACTGATATTCCGGAAAGAGACAGTTTAATGAAAGTGGAGATACTGCAGGTTCAAGGAAGAGTTGGGGAAGAAACAGCAGAGGAAACTCTTCCGGAACCAGTGATTAATGGTGGACCTGCGAGGAGGGAGTGGGAGCCCACGGCTCAGGACAACAGCGGCGGAATCTATGCACCAGCGCTGGAACACGAGGTGAGCCGAACCTCAAGAGCCTGAACACTGGCAGGAAAGAAGAAGGAGGAGCCTAGAGGGAACGAGGCTTGAAGCCCCGTGGGGGCAAGTTCACCAGGCTAACTAGAGGAGAGAGGAAATAAAAAAAAGGGACCAGTACGAACACGAATTTCTCTCTCTCCGCTCACCTCTCTCACCTCTCAAAGGCGATCAAGACAAAGGGCAGGCACCATTTTGATCATACGTAAAAGCTGCATGACCTCAGGGCTGCGCCCGCCCACAGCCAAACAGAAAAACCTGACTCTGGGGGTGGGGGTGAAATAACAGGAGATTAGGACCTAGTGAATGTGTGGAGCTAATGAACTGAGACTGATAAAAGAGATGGTGGGTGAGAGAACTCATGGAGCTCACGTGAGTATTCTCCAGAGACACTACAATTCGGTAACCTTGCAACCCAGTGAGAGAATGCAGGAGAATTTGAGCCCACACTGAGGGCAGAACAGATTCCCTGTGTGGACCTTGGAAAAGAGCGGGGGAATGTTATACCCACAGGAGCCAGAAATTGGAAGCTGACTACCTTCAATTCTGCTCAGCTGTGTGGAATTACGTCCCTTCTAAAAAAAAAAAGAAAAGAAAAAGAAAGAAAGAGAGATTTACCGCACCTAACCTGGGAATGTAACCTTTGGCATACCCTTAACCCTGAGGAACCAAACAGAGCTCTCTGGCTACACCCATCTCAAGCCTCTAAGGCTCCATCAAAAGCAGACAGTCCACTTAATACAATCATAGTATAAAGAGAAAGAAAAAAAAAACCACCACAGTGAGGGAAGAAGAATCCAAAGAATATCTCCACAATGCCAAGCAACAAATGCAGAAACCGAGGAAACAAGAACAAGGAAGACATTATGACGCCCCCGAATGAACAAGACAGCCAAGCCAAGATTATGAAGATGATGAGAAGGAAGAAATGCAAGATACAGATTTCAAAAAATTTATAAGAACATTTAGAAGTTTTCAAAAACAAATGCTTGAGCTACATAAATCCTTATTGGACAGGATAGAAAATCTCTCTCGTGAAAATGAAATCTTAAGGAGGAATCAAAATGAAATATAGAAACTAGAACAGGAAAGTGTGATAGTGAAGAGAAATGAAAAGGAAATGAAGAACTCAGTAGATCAAATGAAAAACACATTAGAGAGCCTTAAAAACAGGGTCAGTGACGCAGAAGAGAAAATATCTGACTTTGGAAGACAGAGCACAGGAAAGTATACAGTCAAACCAAAGAAAAGAAGAGGAAATTAGAAATCTAAAAAAATATTGTTGGGAATCTACAGGATACTATTAAAAAACCCAACATTTGGGTTCTAGGAGTTCCTGAAGGCATGGAGAGAGAGAAAGGATTATAAGGCCTTTTTAGTGAGATACTAGCAGAGAACTTCCTGGGTTTGGAGAAGGACAGAGACATCCTAGCACAGGAAGCTCATAGAACCCCTAATAAACATGACCAATAGAGATCCTCACCACGACATGTTGTAATCAAACTCACCACAGTGAAACACAAAGAAAAGATTCTAAAATGTGCAAGAGAGAAATGTCAGATTACTCTCAGAGGATCTCCAATTAGACTCACAGCTGACTTCTCATCAGAAACCCTACGAGCTAGGAGGGAATGGCAAGATATAGCCCAGGTACTAAGAGAGAAAAACTGCCATCCAAGAATACTATATCCTGCCAAGCTCAGAATCAGCCCTTAAGGCATTCTAATCTGGCTGAAGAGCCCATGAGAGTATTTTAGGCATGAAAAGCCAAGAAACTCTGGCAAGGAAAAAAAAATGAAATGAAAGATCTCTGCGAGTGATATCCCAGTGGAAAGAACGGGGCTATTAAAGAAGGAGGTACCTTTCTCTGAAGGGAGGAGAGAACTTCCACTTTCACTATGTCCTTGTCTAAATAAGATCGAAGTCAGCGAACTCAAGAGGCTTCCATAGCCTTGGCAACTCATAACTAGAGCCTAGGGAGATTACTGACACCATAAACAAGAGTGTCAAATTGTTAAGTCAACAACAGGAGTCACTGTGTACTTACTCCTCATGTAGGATCTCTGTTCTTAATGTGTTGTCCAATGTGAATTAATACTATAACTAGGACTAGAACCCGGTGTGCCGGCATTGCTAGGTGGAGGATTAGCCTAGTGAGCCGCGGCGCCGGCCTCAACTTTCTCCTTTCTTATGTGATGCTCTAACTGAGCTGCTACCTGTGGCAACACTTGGGCAGTGAATTCTGTTCTGTCTCACCAATCAAGAATGTCTCAGATTTCTCCTCTTTTCCTTACATCCCCAATTTGTTTCCCCTCTGCTGGTTCATCCCCATGAATAATGAATGTGTTGCTACATCAGTGATTTCTGAAAGTAAGAATAATAATCATTATAATTACTACAAAGTCTAATAAATTTTTTTTTCTGGAATTGGCTTTCCCTCCACTGTTCTGCTCTCTTTTATAGCAGGATACCTTGAAAGATTTGTCTGTACAGCCTGCGCTGTGGCTCACTTGGCTAATCCTCCGCCTTGTGGCGCCGGCACACTGGGTTCTAGCCCCGGTTGGGGCGCCGGATTCTGTCCCGGTTGCCCCTCTTCCAGGCCAGCTCTCTGCTGTGGCCCGGGAGTGCAGAGGAGGATGGCCCAAGTGCTTGGGCCCTGCACCCCATGGGAGACCAGAGAAGCACCTGGCTCCTGCCATCGGATCAGCGTGGTGCGCCGGCCATGACGGCCATTGTGGGGTGAACCAACGGCAAAAGGAAGACCTTTCTCTCTGTCTCTCTCTCTCTCACTGTCCACTCTGCCTGTAAAAAAAAAAAAAAAAAAAAAAAAAATATTTGTAGATTTGTCTGTAGTCATTGTCATTGTTTCCAATCCCCTTCACTCCATGCTCTCCTAAATTTCATTTCAGTAGCTTAGTCCTCCCTTTAGTTCACACTCATCACATTGCTCTCTTTGAGTTCTCCAAAGACTTCTATGTTGCAAAATTCAATATGATTCTCAAATCTTATTTTACTTGACTTATGAGGAACATCAGACACGCTGTTCATTTCTTTTCCTTAAAACAGTTGCTTCCCTTGGCCTCCAAACCCCTGCACGCTACTGTTTGTGTTACCCTCACCAGGCAGTTCTTAGTCTTCTTTGCGGATTCTCTTTCTTCTGGTTGACTTCCTGAGACTGAGGTTCTTTTCATGTTAACTGCTTGAACTTCCATTTTTTTTTATAAGTGTATCTCTGTACTTATTCCCTGTATAGACAGACACTCTACACAGAACTTATACTATATATTCTGTCCTTTTAAATCAAAATTTTAATTATGCAGTTAAGATGTACTGTATAAGCTGATTTTTTTTTTTTTTTGACAGGCAGAGTTAGACAGTGAGAGAGAGAGACAGAGAGAAAGGTCTTCCTCTTCTGTTGGTTCACCCCCCAAATGGCCGCTATGGCCGGTGCACTGCACCAATCCGAAGCCAGGAGCCAGGTGCCTCCCCCTGGTCTCCCATGCAGGTGCAGGGCCCAAGCACTTGGGCCATCCTCCACTGCCTTCCTGGGCCACAGCAGAGAGCCGGACTGGAAGAGGAGCAACTGGGACAGAATCCGGCGCCCCAACTGGGACTAGAACCTGGGGTACCACGGCTGCAGGCAGAGGAGTAGCCTAGTGAGCCACGACGCCAAAACTGATAATTTTGACAGTGAAAGTGGTCCCAAAGGTAATTAAGTAATTTTTTAAATATTTATTTATTGATACACATGAGTTGATTATATTATACACATGGACTTATAAAAGAGTTCTATTCAGGTGCAGGCATTGTGGCACAATTGGTCAAACCACTGCTTGGAACTTCTGCACTCCATATCTGAGTACTTGTTCAAGTCCAAGCTACTCCACTTTCAGTGCAACTCCTTGCTAATGTGTCAGAAAGAGCAGGTGATGACTGAAGCATTTGGATTCCTGATGCTCACACTGGGAGACCAAGGTGAAGCTCCTGGTCTCGGCTTCAGCCTGGCTCAGACCTGGATGTTGCAGCCATTTGGGAGCTGAATCAGTGGATGGAAGCTTTCTCTCTCTCTTAATCCTTCACTCTGCCTTTCAAATAAGTAAACAAATCTCTTTTTTAGAAAAAAAGTTCTATTCAAAACCCACTTCCAAAAATAAAATTATTTCTTGAATAGTGAAAGAAATAAATTCTTAGGTATTTAATGACCGAATAAAAAAACATTAAAGTAGAATCTCCGTCTTTAATGTGTTTTACCATGAAACTTAAAAACAACACTCCTAGTCGAACAACACCCTATACCTTGTGCGGTTGTGTGAGGGCAGCCTGTTGAAATCCTTGCTTAGTGTAGACTAAGTTGATCTTCTGTATATGAAGGTGATTGAAAATGAAGCTCGATGAAGGGCGGGATGGGAGAGGGAGTGGGAGAGGGGAGGGCCGCGGGAGAGAGGGAGGTGGGGGGGGAAGCCACAACAATACAAAAGTTGCACTTTGTAAATTCACATTTATTAAATAAAAAAGAATATTAAATACAATAAGTTTTCAAAAAGTTCATATAAAAATCATAAAGATATGCATGAATTTCAAAAATATTTACTGACAATTTTTAATGTCAATTTGATAGCTGAACACAGGCTCAAGTTACTATTATCATTTCAGAAGACTCATTCTTGTATCACTGTTTAATGGTGCTAGGTATATATTTGCACATTGGTTTCAATTTAATGTTGATATATTAGCTTTATTTTGTTAGCAAATTGCTTCAGCTATGCTCATAAAGCTAGCCTACAGTCATATTTTTAATAAAACTAAAGGAAAACTTATATGCAATCTGAGAATTTGGCAGTCTAGTGAGTAATCACCCCAAAATCTTTTTAGGGTGGGGTATTTGATCAACCTAGCTGTTCAGTTAAGATACCTGGATCCCATATCAAAGGGCCTACATTCTCTACCCTGACCTGGTTTGTAATTCTAGTTTTCCACCAATGCAAACCTTGGAAGGCAACACATAAGGGCTCAAGTAGTTGGGTCCCTAGCACTCATGTGGGCAACCTGGATTGAGTTCCCAGATTCAACCCGGTTGAGCTGAATAAAAATGAATCAACAATTTAATTAACTTACATATTATTCTCTATTTTAAATAATTAATAATCTTTATAAATAGTTCTTTCATCAAACTGCTGCGAATTCCCTAATATGTCTCATATATTACCTCTGGAAACCTGATCTATCCAGGTACCAACACCGGTGTCAGTTCACCTGGTGTGATG
This sequence comes from Oryctolagus cuniculus, assembly GCF_964237555.1. Classification (NCBI taxonomy): domain Eukaryota; kingdom Metazoa; phylum Chordata; class Mammalia; order Lagomorpha; family Leporidae; genus Oryctolagus; species Oryctolagus cuniculus. Next base: position 7,097,738 of record NC_091443.1, read on the forward strand.
ACATAGTGCCACATAGCATTTACACAGCCAGGCAGGATTAAAGCAGATGAGACTGTAATTGCAAAGACCTGTGATCCTTTAAATATTTTATACTGCTTCAAAATGCACTACAAATAAAAATATTTAATGTAAGTAGTCAGGAAACATAAATGTGAGGCCCTGGAGAGACCCAAATAATTTAATAAGTTTACCACTCAGAATTTTCCTAGGCCCAGATGATGACTTTTGAGTGATTTGTTGGATCGTCTTCATAACAAGTTTTGAAGCATACAGTACTCTTGACATTCATAGCTGGACAACCAGGTGGCTTTCTCCACTGACCAGTAATCATATCAATATGACCAGCATAAATATCTACCAAACAACAATTCATGGGCAAGAGGACGTGCACATTAGACAAATTGAAACTTATGAACAAAGCAAGAATCCAAAAGGACTTGTGAGGTCAGTGAGGGCAGAGAAGGCAATGCCGTCATAGGCCCACTCTATGAGTGAGTGCTCATCTGGTACTCACATAGTGAAGAATGTTTGTCCTTGTGGGGAATTTCCTTAAAAAGTAGTTAGAAAATTTTGAGACAGAAGGAGTTAGGGGAGACAGAACTCCCTCCACACTACTACTATCTGTAGATAGTAGGGCACAGAGTCAATTACCCCAGACTTAGCAGGGGGTCCACAGTTAGTGTCAAATGTGATGTTCTTGTGCTCCCTGAATGACATGGCATCTAAGCTGACACTTAATGAGTTATGACACAGGAATGATTGGTACCAGCTGCTGTGAAGAACTGGGGTATACAGAACTCATGGTGCAGTGCTCCCTGCACACATGTGGAGACATGTCACGCAGAATACACCAAACAGCCTGGAAATACAGAGCAGATGCATACTACAAAGTAACAAAGACATCAGACACTGTTCAGCTGTCAACTGTGCTCTGCCATGAAGGAAACGACTGTGTTGAGAAAGACTCTTGCCCTCCCAACACGCCACTGACTGAGCGTTCCCTTTAAGTCAAGCAATGACAATGTTAACAGATGACTTTCAAAACCTTATTATCTATTTATATTTGCTCTATGAATTTATGGCCCCTGATGATGTCTGAGAGGCTGTGTGTCTTAGTGTACCTGAGAGTCAGTAATTGACAAAGAACAGAAAGCGTATTTGGCTTACCATTCTAGAGCTTGGGAAGTCCAGGAGCATAGTTCCAGCATCAGCCTGGCACTGGTGATGGCCTTGTGCTGCATGATAACATGGCCAAGGGCTTCCCAAGGTGAGTATCTCAGGTCTTGCTTCCTCTTGCAACAGAGCCACTGGTGCCACGTAGAGCCTTATTCCCATGACCCCATCTAATCCTAACTACTTCCCCAAAGTCCCATATCCAGGTACCATTAACACATGGATGTGGGTATTAACTTTCCAACATATGGGTTATGTAGGACACATTCAAACTCTATACCCAGGACTTCTGCCGAGCATGACTTCACAGTGCTTTTTTCATAAACCTTCCCCCAACCAGGCTACCCCAAGGACTTCTGGAGGAATTGTCAACACATGGCTAAACTGCTAAATTGCTGCAAGGAAGCAGCTCTTTGCTAACACCACACCAGGGTAAATCCCCTTTGGACTGAATGAGTCATTTTAGGTGGAATCTTTGCAAATCAGCTTTTTTTTTTTCCCATTGGAAGCCTATACTGTCAAACTCCACAATGGTGTCACATAAGGTGAACAATCTCATAACCTGTTAATTCGCTTGAAATAATGACAGCAGTATGTGATCACATTTGCCAGACTGTCTCCCTTTGAAGTGGACAGTGGTTTTTCCTGTTAAGACTGTGACACATGATGACAAGTGTGTTATTATTATATCCAGTTATGGCACTTGGGTAACTTGAAACATCTCACAGTTGTGTGGATAACCCACATTCACCACCTTTTGTATTCATTTGCTGTGACTGGCATATTGGTATGCCTGAATCTGCCACCAGGTCTCTTATTTCCTTCAGGAAGTACATCAATCAAATTCCCTCAATGGCACTTGAGACTATTTATCAATATGTTAACCTCCCTTGAAGATATCCCAAAAGGAGTTATGACTAGGCTATTCTGAGAAAGCTACTTGACCTAATTAAGGTGAACAAAAACAAACATATCAGTGTTGGAGAAGGACTCACTTTAGCTTTTTGCGATAGAGCAAAAATTGGATCTTCGATTCCTTTGAACAGACATGTCAGCTTCCACCTAAATTTTTGAGACTTGCCATCCACTCTCCTTGATACTACAAGCTGAGTAAATAGGATAATCTGAGACTATTCAGACATTAAAATCATTTCAATTTAGATGAATATATTTTGAAAAATTGTTCATATGCAAACGTGTTCAAGAAACTACTGTCTAGTAGATGACACTCATGGAAACGCTATTTGATTTTTCCATGAAAGAACAAATAGATCAATAATAGCAAAGGAGAGACCATGAGATTTATTTTCTCCCTCAAAATTTATCTTTTTCTGAAATAATCTTTAAAATTATTCAGCTTTAATTAGCACTAAAGTTGGATTGCTTCAGCTTTTCTTGAATTAAATCTACTTTCATATGCCATTTACTGTCTTTGGTTTTTTGTTTGTTTGTATTTGAAGAGAGAGGCGAGAAAGGCAGGAAGTTTGACTGTAACAGGTAGGAAAAATTTTAGTAAAAGAAAACAAAGTCTCACTACTGGGTGGTAATTTCCTGAAACTTCTCATTAGAAAAATTCAAACATAACAGACTTTCCAAAATTTATATTTCAGATTTATGATTCAGATAAATAACAAAAGGGCCACTAAGAGAATTTCTGTTAACAAAAATGGAAAAAGTGAAATGACACTGGGCTTTCTTTATGAGGAGCAAGCTGAAAACTTAGATGTGAACAAACATCCCAGTATACAAGAATTAAATGATGAAGAGAAAGCATTGTAAATTCCGGAGTTACTATGGAAAATGCTGCAAACAATGAGTGAAAGTGAAGCAAAGGTGGGCGGAACCACTATAATGAGTTCTAAAGAAGGAATCAATCTAGGCAAATTTCATTAACTTCATAGGATATCCTTCAGCACCCTTTCATTGAGTTCTCCTGCATTTTTCTCCATTCTGTCTCTCATTCACCTTCACTTTCCCCACAGGATTTGCCCCCAGCCCCTCTTCCAGACATGATCACATGCCTCAAGATCTTGTTTTGGCTCTGATACATTTTTATGAACAAATGTGCAATCTCCTTCGCACCACATACAGATCTCTCAGTGCTTTGGATCTCACCATAGCTTTATGCCACGTTCAACTGCACCAACTCTGTAATACATAATGTATTGTTAACTTCCCCTGATTCTTCAATTTCTGCCTTGCAAATTTCCTCTGTTTTCACTCCATTTTCCACTATAAGGTAGAGTAGGTCTTCCCATACCATATGCATGAAGTTGCTTCTTTAATTTATAAAGGGATGGTAACTCCCATTAAATGGCATAATAGCACTTTCTAGTTTTTGTTCTCTCAGAATCATCAATTTGAACAAGCATTCGCATATTAAAATCTTTCTACAAGAGCTAAAGAGTCCAGGTGAGAGATTATTGCACCTGGGTATAGTACAGCAAATAAGAAAAGAACAATTGAAGTGGGTAGGAAACATAGTTTCCAATTGCTTGTGGGCTACCTCTCCCAGCCTTGGACAGCAAAGTATGAAAAGAGACACACTCTGTGTGGCAGAAGTAGAATAACTGAGCAGCTGCTTTTGTCTTGGACCATAGAATAAGGCCAGCCACTGTGAAACCTGGTGCCAGAGCAGCTCCTACAGCCCCAAGATGCAGGTCTACCTCCATGACTCCACACATCAACTAGTCTGCAGTCCTGGTCCACTACAGAAAACCTAAAGTCCAAGCTCATTCCAGTACCAGAACAGGCCAAGAAGATTCAGACTCTAAGATGATACCCACAGGGACTGGCACTGTAGTGTAGTGAGTAAAGCCACCACCTGCAGTGCTGGCAGCCCATTTGGGCACCAGTTCGAGTCCAGCTGCCCCACTTCTGATTCAGCTCTCTGCTATGGCTTGGGAAAGCAGTAGAAGGTGGCCCAAGTCTTTGGGCCTTTGCACTCTTGTGGGAGACCCTGTAGAAGCTCCTGATTCCTGGCTTAGGATTGGCTCAGCTCCAGCCATTGTGGCCAATTGGGGAGTTTACCAGTGGATGGAAGACCTCTCTCTCTCTCTCTCTCTCTCTCTCTCTCTCTTTCTCTCTCTGCCTCTCCTTCTCTCTGTGTGTATCTCTTTCAAAGAAACAAATAAATACATATTAAAAAAAAGATGATACCCACACTTCCAGGATCCAAGCCTGCACTCCCTGGGTTACCTACAGCACAGGCAGAAGGAGAGCCCCCTTGAGGGCTCCAGCAGCAAGACTTCCTGCCTAAAATCTTTCCCAACAACCAAATGCTGTGGGAGTTTAATTACCACCTTATTTGCCTTATAAGAAGTGCTGGCCGGCGCCATGGCTCAATAGACTAATCCTCCACCTGTGGCACCGGCACACGGGGTTCTAGTCCCGGTCAGGGCGCCGGATTCTGTCCCGGTTGCCCCTCTTCCAGGCCAGCTCTCTGCTGTGGCCCAGGGGTGCAGTGGAGGATGGCCCAGGTGCTTGGGCCCTGCACCCCATGGGAGACCAGGAGAAGCACCTGGCTCCTGACTTCGGATCAGCATGATGCGCCGGCCGCAGCGGCCATTGGAGGGTGAACCAACGGCAAAGGAAGACCTTTCTCTCTGTCTCTCTCTCTCACTGTCCACTCTGCCTGTCAAAAAATAAATAAATAAATAAATAAAATAAAATAAAAAGTGCTAAAAGGAACTATGAGAGTTGAAACAAAAGGCCACTAACTATAAACATGGAAACTTCAAGAAGTATACATGTTGTAAAAGCAGAAATATTGTCAGGTTCAGAATAATCTAATATATAGAGATGGTGCATAAATCACTTTAAATTCTACTATAAAAGTTAAACGAAAAAGAATTAAATAAGCACAGCTACAATAATTTGTTAACAGACACTATATTAAAGATTTAATTTATGCCACCAGTAACATAAAATGACAAAGGAATAGAAATAAAGTATATAGTTTTTGTGTGAAATTGGTGGTAAGTTGTTGTTAGTTTAAAATAGACTTATGACTATAAGCTGTCGTATGCAAGTCTATTGGTAAACCACAAAGAAAAAGAGAAAAATAATCAAAATATGCCACTATAAAAATCAATTCACAAAGAGAATGAGTTAAATGAATATACAGTGAGATAATAAACTACCAAAATGGTAACAGTAGATATTTACCTATCAGTAATCGTTCAAATGTAAATTGATTAAATTATCTGATAAAGGGTGTAGCATGATAAAAGAGGATAAATAGCAAGATCAAACTGTAAGCTTCCTACAATGGAGTCACTACCTTTAAGGGCATATACAGGCTAAAAATGAGGAAATGATAAAAGTTATTCCATGCAAATAGTGACCAAAACGAGAGCATAAATGTCTGTGCTTAAATCAGACTAAATGGAATTTAAGCCAAAATTATCAAAAGAAATAGAGTAGCTCATTATGTAATGATGAAGGGGATCACTAAATTAAGAAGATATAACATTTGTGACTATAAAAACACTCAGTATCAATAACAGCTAAATGAATAAAGCAAATATTAATGGGACTGAATGGAAATCTACACAGCCATACAATGGGTATTAGGGAATCACAATACCCCACTTTCAACAATGGAAATATTAGGCAGACAGAAAGTCAATAAGGGAACCACATACTGGAGCAACATTATGACCAGGTAGACCTAGTAGACATGTATAAGACAGTTTCTCCTACAACAACAGAATACATATTCTTTGTAAGCACAGATGGACAATTCTACAGAATGAAACTTATGTTAAGACATAAAAACTGTGCTTACGAAATTTGAGAATATTGAAAACATATTAAGCATCGTTTCCAATCACAATGGCTTGAAAGTAGAAATAAAAGAAATTCAAAAATACATGACAATTAGGCCAGCGTCACTGCTCAATAGGCTAGTCCTCCGCCTGCGGCACCAGCACATCGGGTTCTAGCCCGGTCGGGGTGCCAGATTCTGTCCCGGTTGCCCCTCTTCCAGGCCAGCTCTCTGCTGTGGCCCAGGAGTGCAGTGGAGGATGGCCCAGGTGCTTGGGCACTGCACCCCATGGGAGACCAGGGGAAGCACCTGGCTCCTGCCTTCAGATCAGCGTGCCGGCCACTGCGGCCATTGGAGGGTGAACCAATGGCAAAGGAAGACCTTTCTCTCTGTCTCTCTCTCTCACTGTTCACTCTGCCTGTCAAAAAAAAAAAAAAAAAAAAACATGACAATTAAAAAACAAGAAAGGTCAGACAATAGACATCTGAAACAGAGAACAAGCCATTGCTGGGGATGCCTGCATTCTATGGAGTGCCTGGGTTTGGACTCCAGCTCCACTCTCCATGCTAGCTGCCTACCAATGTGTACTCTGGGGGCAGCAGGTGATGGCTCCAATGGTTGATTTTCTACCGCTCACAAAGTAAATCTAGTTGGAGTTCCCTGTTCCCACCCTTAGCTTGAAGTTATTTGGGGTATAAGCCAGTGGACAGGAGATTTCTCTCTGTCACTCTGTCGCTCTCTGCCTCTCAAATGAGAAGACTTATTTCTTTCAATGAAATAGAGACTAGAAAAGCAATAGAGTAGCAAATGAAGCTTGGAATTGTTTTTCATAAAGAAACAATGTTGAAAAACTATAGGTCCACTAAACAAGGAATAATAAAATCAGATATGAAAGAAGAGACATAATTGATACCAGAGAGATAGGGTGGATATTAATAGACTCCTACAAACAACAGCAAGCAAATAAAAAGTTTACTCTAGAAGAAGTAAATTCCAAGAAATGTTTATCTCACTGAGACAATTTTAAGAAAGAAAGCATCAGAAACCAATAATGAGTAAGATCAATGAATCGGTAATTACAAATTTTCCACAGAACAGAAGTCCAGGACATGATGTCTCCCCTGGTGAATCCTATCAAATATTTAATGAAAAATTAATGCCAATCCCTCCCAAATGCTTCCAAAATTTTAAGAGGAAAGACCTTTTCAAATTCATGTTACAAGAACAGTACTACCTTGAAAACATAGCCAGAGAAGGGAACTATCAAGGCTGCTATCTCTGATAAACTGTGGAGGCAGCGAAAGAGTGGATTTCAGGGATTTAAACGATGAGTAGATGGATTACAGAGGACTTTGAGAGCAGTGGAACCGTTCTGTATGATGCAATCATGATGGAAACCAAGTCCATATCAGCAGAATAAACAACAGAAAAGAAACTTCATGTGAGAACTCTGGGAGATAATAATGTGTCCAAAATAGCCAGGATGGCCATATTAGGTGAGATAAAAATAGGCATTCATGTGCCAAGTCTAAGAAAAAGGGGCACAGAACAGGGAGGAGACAGGGTATAAACTTACAGCCAGGTCAAATTGATTCAAAGAAAATAAATCTACAGAGGTGGCAAAAAATTACCAACATGCACACAGACAAGACTTGTGGCAGAAGGCCCAGACCCCTGTAGGTTGGGCCTTTTTATATCTTAGATGGGCTAGGGGTAGGAGTAGGGGGCAATAGGAGGAATTGAGCTTCCCCATACAGGTTCTTCAAGTTTGGCCTGCCAGCTTCCAAACCTAGGGAAGAATGCAAGGCCTGGGGTGGAGAATAGATTGTGAGACTGAACTGACCTCTTGAAAGAAGGCAGGGGTAACAAGAACCTAAAATGGCTGAGGCTTACGTCCTTGTTCCATCACAAAGCCATTAAGATTTTCGAATTGTACACTGTATATATCTACCTCTATCTATCTATCTATCTATCTATCTATCTATCTATCTATCTATCTATCTACTATCTATTATTATCTATCTGATTATGTACCTGTTTGATTTTATCTAATTGAAGGAATTTTTAACCAAACATTGAAATGCTAAAGAGAAGACCATTTCAGAGTTTTTTGTTACTTCATATGATGTAGCCTTTGCAGAATAGATTATTGTGGAAACTGGTACCTAAAAGAACGAAATAGTAAAATAAGTATTAGTGTGTGTATGTAATGATACATTTAAGAGGCTGTTCTGAAAATATGAAAACAAATCAATCCACATAAATAGTGGCAAAACATTTGTAAAAATGTTATGTGGGATAATTTTGAAAGTAGCTAATGTGCTACTTATGTATATAGGGAGTCAGGTTGGGAATTAAGTTTAATAAACCATATATTGGTGACCACTGGCTGCTCGTGACAACAGGTTAAGGAAGAAGTGAACTCACTAAATAGCTCATACCCTGAAACGAAAGGAAATTGGGAGTCTGGAAATTTGAAGACTTTCATGATTGAGAAAAGAGAAAGTCTTCTTCACAATTACTTGCAAGGATTTTGAAGAAAAAAGCTGAATTATTTCAGTGCTCCAACAAGGAACAAGATCACTAGGATGACCATTATAGTCATTGTTAAAAATGTAAATCAAAGCAAATATCAAAATAAGATTATGTTGGGGCCGGCACTGTTGCATAGTGGGTAAAGCAGCTGCCTGCAGTGCCCACATCCCATATGGGCACCGATTCTAGTCCTGGTTGCTTCACTTCTGATCTGGCTCTCTGCTATGGTCTGGGAAGGCGGTAGATGATGGCCCCAGTCCTTGGTCCCTGCACCTGTGTGGGAGACCCAGAAGAAGCTCCTGGCTCCTGGCTTTGAATAGGTCCAGCTCTGACTATTGTGGCCATCTGGGGAGTGAATCAGCAGATGCAAGATCTCCCTCTCTCTCTCTCTCTCTCTCTCTCTCTGCCTCTGCCTCTCTGCAACTCTTTCAAATAAATAAATGAATAAATTTTTTAAAAAAATAAAATTTTGGAGATCTGTAAATCCTTTCTTTTTTTTTTTTAAAGATTTATTTATTTTATTTGAGAGGCAAAGTTACAGAGAGGCAGAGACAGAGAAAAAGAGAGAGAGAGAGAGAGAGAGAGCGAGAGAGAAAGAGAGCGCGCCTTCATCCACCGATTCACTCCCCAGATGGCCACAACAGCCAGAACTGGGCCAATTCGAAGCCAGGAGCCAGGAGCTTCTTCTGGGTCTACCACTCAGGTACAGGGGCCCAAGGACTTGGGCCATCATTTGCTGCCTTCCCAGGCTGTAACGAAGAGTTGGGTCAGAAGTGGAGCACCTGGGACACGAACTGGTGCTCATATGGGATGCTGGCACTGCAGGTGCCCGCTATGCCACAGTGCCAGCCCTAGTAAATCCTTTTAATTAGACAAAATGATCAAGGAAATTAATATGGCTCTCCCATTAGAATCTGATGAGCTCAAATAACCCAAAGTTCAAGAGAGGGATAGGTGGGGGAGGGGGGAGGCACAGATGCCTGGAGTGTATCTGTAAATGAGTTGAGCAGGGCCTAAGGGTACTCCACAATGTTTGTGGAAAATGGGTATGATGGAAAAGCTTTGTGTGGTTTTCATAAATGTTGTTTGCATCAAAATAATGTTGTCTTCTAATCCCACTATTCCCTGAACATTCTGATGATTAAATCATCAGAAACAGATAAAATTTTAAGAGCCCATCACTGTTCATGTGCCAGACCCAGTACCCAGTAGGTAGAGTGAAAATATTTTCATGTCATTCACAGAGGCCAATATTCATTTTAAATTATCTATATTTTCTTCAGTACTTGTGTGGTATTTATTTATTTGCTTTTTATATTTTTAAATAATTTATGAATACATTAGATTCTTAGGATCACAACCAATGCATGGTGATCACTGCAGCACGATTCTCACCAATTTCCATGTTATTGTGATGGGGACACAAAGAGAACAGACTTAATGTTGTTCATAGATACAACTCTGAGAATATGATATTTCCCTTCCTCTCACCCTCCCCTGCCCTTTCTTAATTTCTTTCGCACTTTTTTGTCTTTCCCTTTCTTCTTTCTTTTCCTTCTTTCTCTCTTTCTTTCTTTCTTTCTTTCTTTCTTTCTTTCTTTCTTTCTTTCTTTCTTTCTTTCTTTCTTTCTTTCTTTCTTTCTTTCTTCCTCGGTTTTTCAGATAATATATTTTTAATTTACATTACAATAAATGTTTAATGTAAACAAGCTATTGATAAAACGGGGCATATATCTGTGTGTGTATGTGTGTTTGAGTTCTATTTATATTAATATTTGAAATCTACAAGCATGGTATCCAGAGCCTCAAATCTGCAAATGGAATGTCTTAAGATAGGGACATGGAAGTCTAAGTGTTTCTCTTCTTCTCCTTCCTATTTGCATGTAATACATAAAAATAGATTTCCTTCTGCACTACCATAGAATGTTTACATGTATGTCAGTCTTACTTGTGAAAGGCCTAAGTAGAAAGAAAATTAATTTTCAGTAAAATTAAAAAGAAGTATAAAAAGAAGTATTTTGCATTTAAAATAATTATATATATATATATAATTATATATATGAATATATATTTAGTATAGATGAGAGTACTTCAACAATTTCATAGGAAAAATGAGTTACAGCATAAGTTTATTTTGGCAGAAAAAGTTTTTGAAACTCATGTAGTTTTTTTCATAATATACATTTTCCGGGAAAATTTTAAAGTATTTTTAATGGTCAGCATTTGAAAACTGATTAATAGAATCCAAACAGAACAAAAAAAAGGTAATTCTGTTACTATTATAGAAAAATCATTTGACAATATTTGAAATCCATTTACAAGAATTCTTAACAAACCAGAAAAATAAAAGAAATGGCTTAGAGTTGAAATGTTATCTACAAAAAAATCCTTCAGCTAACATACTTAATAGTGGAAGGCTGACTTTTTTCTCTGTAGGATATGGAAGAAAGCAATGTTGTAGATAAACACTTTGGATCAATCTAGTAATGCTGATTTTAGCTACTAAAATGTCAAGAAAATAAAATACAAATATATAGTGTGAAAGAATTTAAAATCATTCCTGTTTGCAAATGACATTATTGTCTTCATAGAAAATCTCTAGGAATATACATATGTTCTAGAAGCAGTGAATTTAGTGAGCTGATAGGATACAAGGTAAAATATATGATATTGGTGAAGAGACAGACAAATAGATCAATGGAGCAGAAAAGAATTTCCAAAAATAGATTGCACAAGTATCACTATTTGATTTTGACAAAAGTGCAAAAAGAGCTCAATGGAACAGAATGCCTTTCAACAAATCATGTTGGATCATAGATAAAAATTTGAAAAAAAATTTAAAGAAAGTGTCTGAGAATAAAAACTTCATGACCTGAGGTTAAGCAAAGTTCTTCAATGTTTTACTGAACAGGATCTATGAAGGAGAAAAATGATAAATTCTACTTCCACAGAATTAAAAATGCTCTTGAAAAGACACTGTTGAGATTATTAAAGACAAGTTACAAGCTGGGAGAAAATATTTGCAAATCATATACCCAACATAAAACTTGCATTTAGAATATGTAAATAACTCCTAAAGTCAACAGTAGGAAATCCAACAGCCCAATTAACAATTTAGCAATAGAATTGAACAGACACTTTACCAAAAAGATGTGTCTGTGGCAAATAAGCATATGAAAAGATATTCAGCATTATCATCTTAGAGGGAAATGCAAATTAAAGCAATGATGAAATGGCACTACACACATATTGGAATGGATAAATACTGAAAATATCCAATGCTGTCAAGGACTGTGGACCAACTGCCACTTTCATATATTGGCTGATGAAAATGCAAAATAGCAGCTAGTCTGGGACACTTTCACAGCTTCTTTGGTAGAGTTAAGTGTATATCTACCATGTGACTTAGCAATCCTGCTCTTGAGTAATTATCTACAAGTGTCCTTCAAGTGGTGAAAGGTTCATTTTTATACAACATGTATTATAGCCACATGTAATATAATACTATAAGGCAATTAAAAGGAATGATCTACTGATACAAAAAAAAAACAAACTTGGAAGAATCTCAAAGGCATTATGCTGATAGAAAAAAAACAAGCTAGTTAAAGATTACACACAAGATTAATTTATTATACTGCCAAAATATAATTTACAGTGATGGATGATATATTGGTGCTTGCCAGGAATTAGAAATGTGGCTTTAAATGGAAAACTCAATGGAGCTTTTTGGAATGAGAGGAAAGTTTGATGTCTTCATTGTAGTAGTGGTTCCACAATTCAAAATGAGTTAAAATTCATAAAATTGTACAATAAGAAAAGTCAAATTTACAGTATAATAATTAAAAATAATGCTGCTAGGGCCACAATTAAATTTTAGTGTAGGACAAAAGGAAATATATCCTAACATTGAGATTTTAATGAGTAGGAGAAGACATGAGCTTATGGCTGACTGCATATCAGAAACAACACAGGCCTGACAACCTCACAGTGCTGAAAAGATAAAACCCATCCATTAAGAATTTTGTATACAGGAAAATTATCCTAAAAACTTAAGGTTAAATATAAACATTCCCAGGCAAACAAAGATTGAAGGAAGTTTTCATTAACAAATCAGCCTTACCGGAGAATTCTGCAGAATTGTTAAGGCTGCAGTGAAATGGCACTAGATAGCAAACTGACACCACTGTACATGGAATTCAGTATTACATACATTTTCAGTTTCTACTAGAGGTCCTAGAATAAATTCCCCACAGACAATAGTAGAACTACTGTATCTGAATATCAACCAATGTAATAGAATTGAGAGTCAAGACATTCACCCTCAAATATATTGTCAAACAATTTTTGACAAAAATGTTAAGGACTTCAATAGGGAGCATACGATTTTCAACAAATATTGTTTGCACAACTGGGTATCCCTATATAACTGAGTGAATTACAGCATATGTGAAATTAAATATAAATGAAACAGAGACCTAAATGAAAGCACTAAAATGAGAAAATATCCAAAAGTAAACATAGGAGAATAACCTGGATTTGGTGATGAGTTTTCAGATAAAACATTAGAAGAAGAATACTTGAATATCAGAACTTGGATCTTATAGTTTACAAAAATGTAAAAACTTCTGTTTTGTTAATTTTTGTTAATTACTTTTCTATCTATTCTAGGACTGAATAATTTATGTTGACTTGTCTTCAATTAACATACTTTCTTCTGCCAGTTCATGTCAGCTATTAATCTCCTTTACTGGATTTTTCTTTTTAGTTATTGTACTTTTCAGCTTCAAGATTCCTATTATTTTAAAGATATAGCTTCTATCTCTTTATTGATATTCCTTAACCATTACAAAATTGTCATCAGAACATGTTCTTTTACTTTGATCATGATTTGTACATATTTATGGTGACTACTCTAAAGTTTGTGTTTTACAAATCAGACATCTGCTCCCTTGCAGAGGCATCTTCTGCTGGCTAACTCTTTTCATGTGCATGCAAAGGATCATCTGTTTCTAACCATCATATTTATTATAATGCATGTTTGAAAATGGGGCATTTAAAGCAATTTATTGTAGCACCTTGGGGTATTGTCCTCATGCCCCCAGGACTCCCTACTGCTATTTATTCAGTGAGCACCTGGATTATTTTAGTGAAGTTTGACTCATCCTCCTATCTTGGAGCCTCTGATGCTAACCTTTGGAGGTGAAACCCTGGGAAAGTTCATTACCATCTGGTCATGATGAGGTTTTGATTGCCTTTCTTTTCCTGAGCATAGCTAGGTGTTAAACTCCACTAATTTCTGTCTGAGTACTCTACTGTTTTAAAAATTATCATAAGGCATAAACTGTTCTAGAGATTGATCCAGTTAAATTCAAGATCCTTTACAGGGATAGTTTTTGAGGTCTGTTTTTGAAATTCTTTAGATGATGGTAGAGGTTTTTTTTTTTTTTTTTTTTTTTTTCTTTAAGCTGTTTCTTGATTCCCTTTAGTAAATTATCCAGAAAAAGGTTTAGCTTATATTTCAGAGATCTATCAGTTTTCTTTTTACTACTTTTTGCCATGTGTTCATTGATTTGAGATCTCTCTTAGGCTTACCTTCCCCACATTCTGTTGTCAGTTATTAAATCAGTTACTTTGGGAAAACCTCTGTTTGGAAAACCTCTGAGTGAAAGCTCTGGAACTTTGGCCCAGGAGATTAGCACATTTTTCTGTGATTAGCATTCATTGAGTCAACTGAGTGTGAGGGCAGTTCTGTGGTAGCTGTAGCCCCTGGTGGAATTAGCTTGTGACCTCCAGAATGGGGCAAAATGAAGTCTGTCTGGACCCACGATTCTCAATGCATTACATCACATCCAAAATAGAGCTCATGACCTACAAATGCTGGAAAGGCAAAATAAAGGCGCTCCTTGGTCTCCTGGCTCAGCTTTCTTGGATTTTTTCATCAGCAACAGGTAGCTGGAGCATGGATGGAAACGTTGACATACTTCCTTTCTTGGGAACATACCACAGTCTTTCACCTGGGAGCTGTGTGGGGAGGATCCACATGTTCTTTGGCATACACATCAGGAGTGGGATTTCCATCATAATGAATACATATGGGGAAAGGAAGAATTCTAAGATGGTTCAAACACACCACAGAGACTCTCTCAAGTAAATGTTATTTCTAATTGCTCTATGTCCCTAGGTACATTTCCAGGCACTGTAAATTGTCATTTTTCTCATTTTTTTGCCAGTTGCATTGGGGAGCAGTTCCCTGCTGCTCTACATGCTGGCATGACAGAAGTCCATGTGCCAAGGTTTTTTCACACTGCTCCCCCAGGCTATCTAGGAGACCTTGTTGGGGAGAGGGAGCTCCCTTACAGCTTTCCTCAGAAGATCTGTTTTTCAGAAGTTCTGTATAGCCCTGTTTTATATGGGCCTTAGCAATCATTATGTTTATGGAACTTGGCGATGAAAGAAGACGTGTTCATTACACCTTGTTTTGAGCATTCTCTCTTTTTTTCTTTGACATAGTTCCACTGTGCAGAGAAACAAAACACTTATCAATTTATTAATGTGAGGAAACTTTTCCAAAAATATTTAGTTTGCTATATTAAAATTGGCACCGTGATAAGGAATAAAATCCAACTCATTATTTCCAGACCCTATGTCTAATTCTATGAAAATCCTCTGTGGTACGCATACTCTGCATGAATAATCTCATGGTTTTTTCCCTATGACCTTTGACAATATTAAACAAAGCAATCATCAGATTTACAAATGAGAAATAAGAAATATATAATGATTAAATTTCAATATACATACCATAACCTTTATTAATAAAAATAAAATATTTTACTAATTTGATCTCAAAAGTGTATTGATTAAATGCATTTTATAACTAGGAAATACAAGAAAATCTAATTAATATGTACATGAACTAAAGATATTCATAGCGATGAACTCCAGATCATACATGTTAATACATCTTAGAGGATTCTATAATATATTTAGTAATTGAGTCTCATTGTTAGCAAACATTTTAGATGATATTTTCCATAATTATTTGCAAAAACATTTATATTTGCCATTTGAAGTATTATTCATTATATTCCTTTATGTAGAAAAAATTTAAATAATTCTTTCTCATTCCAATTTTTCACAGACAGTGTTTTCTCTTTTTGTTATAGGTATGGATTTTGTTAACACCTATTATGAATCCTGGCATTAAACAGATGTGCATATGTAAACATAGGTAACAAAAGGAATAAAAAATTTTATATAAAATCCATCACTTTCTGGGCTCTTTAAGGATATGTAGAATCCCCTGTATGTTTTGATGTTCTCACTGGATCACAGTAGACTCTGAATAAATGTTGAAACTTGCTGTAATGGAACACTTCAAAGTTTAATATATGGAACTCAAATTTTTGCCTGTTTTAAATAATTTTATCACTTATAAAAGAAATACAATATTCATGAAAGAACCTTTGGAAATACTACATACACACACGTACATATAGATAATATATAAATAAATATATATACACACATACGTAGCATATAACAAAACAGAAATCACTCAAGTATATACAATCCAAAAATGATCAGTGATTTTTAAAATATGCATATTGATTTTCATATCATTTTATTTCTAACAATTTTAAAATTAATTTATATTTTATCTTATGATTATATCAAAATAAATTTAACCATTACTAAATTGTGAGCCACTTAGAGTGTTTTCAGTTTTTTTTATTGTAGAAAGTGCTGAAGTAGAGGATTTTACAGATATTTTTGTCCATACCCTAATTATTTCTTGATAAAAGAATCATATAAGTAGGATAATTATATCATAGTGTCATGCATCTTTAGAGCTCTTCAGTGATGTTGCCAAATTTTTATGGTTCTTGGGTGAATTTAGGATGCTGTTATTTATCCTTGGTTGTTTCAGAGTGAAGCGCTTGCTTTTTTTTAAAAAAAATGTACATAAAGGGAAAAATTCCGTATATTTTATATATACAGTTTTAAGAGCATAATGATACTTCCCACCCTAATCTCCTTTCCTGTCTCACTCTCCTCCTTCCTCTTTTCTTATTTTTCTTTGAATTTTTAAAATGACTTATTTTCAATTTACTTTATGATTATAAGCTTAAGCCTCCACTAAATAACGAAGTTTGAATTTTAGTAATGTCAAACTTGACTACCTTGAAACAATAAGGACTACTTCAAAAAGTCTTAATCTCATTATTCTCCCAATTGTATGTTCTACAGCAACCCCAGCAAGTCTACACCCCCCTGTCCCTTCACAAGCAACACTTGGAGGACCCAGCCTGCTGTGTGATAACAGAGTCAGAGAGGCAGAATCCCACCATCCGACCACCTTGTGCCTTCCACAGGAGTGCTTAGAACGAGTGTCTCCATCAAACAATTGTGATCATCACCGTCTTCCAGTCTCCACTGCTGAGTGATCAACCCCTGCTTCACTGCTTGTCACATCAGTGGCACCTGATAACACAAGCTAAATGGTTCTAATCCATATTCTCCTATGTATCTTCTGCAGTCAGAAAAGTCTCAAGACATTATTTCTCTTGTATGGATGTGGTGGCGTACCTCATGGTCATTCTGAACCTTAATCATTATATTCATTTTATTTTATTACTTTATTTTATTTCGGAAAAGGTATGTTTTTAAGACTATACCTATTGAAACCTATTTCCTTCTTGTAAAAGACCAAGTCAATTTGATGGAACCTTTGAAGGATGTGGATGTTAGCAGATACTACAAAACTCCTAGTACTTCTGACAAGATTTGTAAACAAAAATATTAGGAAGGAAAGAATTTCAGTTTAGGAATAATTCATGTCTGAAGATTTTATTGTGAATTTTTTTTGAGTGAGAGCAATAAGTGTGTGTGTGTGTGTGTGTATGTGTGTGTGACAGAGAGAGATAAATCTGAAAAGGTCACAGGAACGGCAGAAGTGTCTGAGTTAAGATGGCTTGAGTTTCAATGCTATTTTTAACAGCAATAAAGAATATTTTCAGCTGCCCAAATTAATTCTTGCAGGCACAACTAACAGAATTATCCAATTTCTGCCAGGAGGAGATGGGGAAATTCATTGTGAGTGTCTATAACAGCTAGAAACAAGACAAGAATCGTGTTCCTCTGAGATTCATATGGGAAGCAGAACCAAATTGGGATATTACTTAGACCTCATGGTCAAGGATGAGATAATTCAATGGATTTTACTTCCTCGGAAGGGCAGGGTTCCAAACACAGCTCAGTGTTGGCCAACGATGGAGAAGTGAACATGATAGTAGTGATGGAGCCATGATACTGTGGTGCTGATACAAAAAGCTTTCTTACATAGAAAAAAATTAAAGCAATAGGCATAAACACTTGTAAAAACATTTAGGTAGAATCACAGATTGGTAGATTTGGGGAAAATCTAGAGTTAGGGTTGAGGTTTCAAAGTGAGGTAAGTATGTAACGAGGGTCCCAAGCAACAGAGCAAGTTTGCTTACAAACAAAGCAAAGGGAAATCTTGGGCTTCATGATGCACACCCTAAGATGTTTATCTTGAATTCCCATTGCCTCCTGTTCATAGTTTGCTGTTGACAGGTGATTTTGGATTCATTCTGTTAGAATTTAGATATTTACTACATATACCAATTTCATATGACTTTGTAGTTGTTTATAGATTGTATTATTGAATTTATGGGGTGTTGGTGCATTTAGTTTATATACTCTGAAATAACCGGGCTGCTTGGTAAAGCTACTAGAATCCTATATGCCAACTAGCACTGAGAGACAGCAAACCTAAAGTGTATGATATTGATCTCACATAAGTACATAAAAGCAACACTGAGAATTACTATATTGCTGTGGTAAAATAGGAGGTGACATTAACTTTGTCATATGTGTGTAATCACATGTATTGATTTTGTCTTCAGGCAGAGGATGTGCTATTATTGAACAATATATATCTAGAAATTTATCATGGCCCCCAGTGAAATTAGTATTAACCTACAGACTAAAAGTTCCTCACTCTGGTAGTCTGGTGCCATCTCCAGTCTTTAATAGAATGCTCATTGTCAATCAGGGAATGACAGCTCTTAGTCTACCAGGTCATCCACACTGTGCCCCATGACACTCCTGTGCCAACATGGGTGCAGGATAAGTTGGTTTAGTTACCTGTGATTGCTGAAACAAATTACCACAAACTGAGAGGAGGAAAACAACCAGAATGTATCCTCTCGTTTTGGAGTCCAGAGTCTGGAAATAGCATCACTGGGATGACATCACGGTATCTGAAGGGCTGCACTCCACAAAGAGGTTCCTGGGGCGAATCCTTTCCTTGAAGCTACCAGCTTCTGGTGCCTGTTGGCATTCTTTGGCCTATGGCCCCACCACTCCAATCGCTGCTCTGCCTTCACCTCAATGTATCCTCTGTGTGTTCCAATATCCTTCTGCCTTTCTCTTACATGGATACTTATGACTGCATTTGGCACCCACCAGATAATCCAGGATGAGCCATTCATGCCAAGATCTTAATTTAATCATACAGAGTCTTTGCAATACAAAACAGTTATAGGGATAAGGACTTGCCATCTTTAGGGACTATTACACAGCCTGCTCTGTAAGTCTTCATTGGCTTCTGGACCTAGGCAACACCTGGACATTCCAAGCTCTTCTTGAAAGGTTTAACAGCTTTCACTGACTGCAATATACATGAATAGTGAGGAGCTTTGGAAATCATTTTTATATATGGTATTAAAATACACAAGAGACCACTCTCGGGGAATGAATCCAGAAAAAAACGAAAGAATGACAAAGCTGAACCCAGGAGCTCTGTAACCCCAGAAGTCAAAGAAAGAAGAATTTTTAAAGGTTTATTTATTTATTTGAAGGCAGAGTTAGAGAGAGAGAGAGAGAGAGAGAGAGAGAGAGAGAGATTGAGAGAGGTCTTCCATCCACTGTTTCACTCCCCAAATGGCTGTGATGGTCAGAGCTTGGCTGGTCCAAAGCCGGGAGCCAAGAGCTTTTCCTAGATTTCCCATGTGGGTGCAAGGACCCAAGTACTTGGGCCATCTTTCACTGCTTTCCCAGATGCATAATTAGTGAGCTGGGTTGCAAATGGAGCAGCCAGGACTCTTACTGGCACCCAAATGTGATGTTGGCTTTACCAACTGCACCACAACCCTGGCCCTATGAAGGAGGAAAATTTTTTTAATTAATTAATTTATTTGAAAGTCAGAGTTACACAGAGAGAGAAGGAGAGGCAGAGGCAGAGATAGAGAGAGAGAGAGAGAGGTCTTCCATCTGCTGGTTCACTCCCCAGTTTGCTGCAATGGCCAGAGCTGAGCTGATCTGAAGCCAGGAGACAGGAGCTTCTTCAGGGTCTCCCATGTGGGTGCAGAGGCCCAAGGACTTGGGCCATCTTCTACTGCTTTCCCAGATGAAATCAGAGAGCTAGATTGGAAGTGGAGCAGCCATGACTCGAACCAGCGCCCAAATGGGATGCCGGCACTGCAGGCGGCAGCTTAATCAGCTATGCCACAGCGCTGGCCCTGAGGAGGAGGATTTTGAGAAGGTGATGCCAGTGAACTATGAAGCCATAGAAAAACAGAGTTCAACCATGCAACACACGCTGGTGCACGCTGTTAGAAGAGGGCTGAGAAAATTGACATATAGGACCTCTCTGTGAGATATCTTGAGGGCAGGGGGTCAAAGCTTGATAAGAGTCTGAGCAAGAGAACACTGGCAGAGCAAATGTGGAGGGGGGGCTTCATGACAGGAGATCAAAGAGGAAGTACAGGAACAGGAAGTGCAGTGTTAAAGGGGAACTCTCCTAGGAGTCAGAGAATGAGAGAACCAGATACACATACTGGAATTTCTAGGCGTCCACTGATGGAATAAACATGTATAGGAAAAGAAACTTGTTATTAGCAAATGATCTGGCAGTCTCAATACTGAATGTAGGAGTCATCAAATAATTCATGCAAAAGGTGTATTATCAAAAAAACTATGAATGTATTTCACTTTTCTACACAAAAATAAACTCATAATAACTTTGCATGACATGTATGAACAAGATCTAGTTTTATGCACTAAGAAGACATCAGTTTGAAAAGATCTGCTATCAGATCAACACAGACTCTGCTAAAATTGAAGCAAGAGAAAACAAGAAATTTATTGTGAAGCTTGGGTATAAGAATGATGATATCATGATATATTATGAAACATTTATGGGGACAATGTTCCAAAGAAATCAGCTCTTTAAAAATGTATAACTCCTTTTAAGAAAGGGTGAGATAATGTTGAAGTTGAAATCCATAGCTGCAGACAGTTCTCAGCAATTTGGAGAAAATAATTAATATTGTTAATTCCTTAATTGAATAGATAATTAACAGGAGAAACAATGACCTGTACCATAGACATCCCAACTAGTTCAGCTTACAAAACTTTGCCAGAAAAAAAGTAGAACAAATGTATTGCTTTATAGGTTATAAAACAATTATTTCCAGATCAACTGTAGACCAGAACAGAACTTTCAATGAACATTTGCAGCAAATGGCATCAAGATACTGAGATATTTATTTTAAAATTTGTAACAGGAAACAAAACTTGCTGTATCAAGTGCAAGCCTAAAGACAAAGCTCAATCTAAGCAATGACTACCAAGAGGTGGAAGTGATTCTCCCAACAGAAAGCAGACCAGTCAAGAATAAATGTGATTTCAACAGTTTTGGGGAGTGGCAGGCATTTTTTGGTTGATTTTCTGAGAATGAAGAATGATGTCGACTGCTTATTACAAAAATGTTTAGAGAGAATTAGGAGATGCTTTAGCTGAGAAACTTCTGGAAACTACCATAGAGACATACCTCCACCACAGTAATTTTCTTGCTCATTCCACCCATCAACAAAGAGAGATTTTATTTGTTTTTTTTTTAAGGCCTTATTTATTTATTTGAAAGGCAGAGTTACAGATAGAGAGAGGGAGAGACAGAGGGAAAGGTCTTCCATCCTCTGGTTCACTTTTCAAACGACAGTCAGGGCTCAAATCAGCACTCACGTGAAATGCTGGCATTGTAGATACTGGCTTAACTCCTTGTGCCACAATGCTGAACCTAATTTATTTATTGAACATTCAACTTAGTTTATCTTATCTTGGACATTACAAGACATTACTCTCTCTTTGTTTTTTTTTTTAATATTTTATTTATTTATTTGAGAGAGAGAGTTACAGATAGAGAGAGGGAAATACAGAGAGAAAAGTCCTCTGTCTGCTGATACACTTCCCAGATGGCTGCAATGGCTAAGGCTGAGCCTGGCCAAAGCCAGGAGCCAGGAGCTTCTTTCAGGTCTTTCACACTGGTATGGAGCCGAAGCACTTGGATCATCTTCTACTGCTTTCCCAGAACATGGCAGAGAGCTGGATGGGAAGAGGAGCAACCAGGACACAGACCAGCACTCATATGGGAGACTGGCACCACAAACAGAGGCTTAGCCCACTAAGCCACAGATCGGGCCCCGATTTTACGGGTTTTAATGGGAAAATTTAGGCACACATTTATAGTACTTAATTGGTTAAAGAAAGAAGGAAAGAAGAAGACTGAAGGAAGGAAAAAAAGAGGAAAGGGAATTATGGTTATCTCATTAGAATTTTACCTATGAAATCTCTTCTCTTTATAAGAATAAAAATTAAAAAATAAACAAAACATATTTGAAGGATACCCATTTTTCTTTAGTTAAAAAGTTTCTGACAAGGTTAAATCCTCAGGGCCCTGAGTTCTTTAGGAATGGACAATGGACTGTACTAACTGCTAATCAAAGTGCTTTGCACTTGATTGCACTTAAGTTGAGAACATTTCCATTTTTTGATTTTCATCATTCATCTCATTTTCCACAAGCTTTTTGAAATCCCTTTGTTTATCCCGAGGAAATGAAATCAGGATGTCAAGGCAATACCTCTACTCTAATGTTCACTAGAGCATGACTCATGATAACCAGGGTGTGGGATCAGCCTAGGTGTCCATCAGTGAATGAATACATAAACAATATGTGATATGGATACACAATGAAATACTATTGGCCTTAAAAATGGATGAAATCCTATTATTTGGATCAATAAGGATGAAGTCTTTTCTCCATAAGTGGACAGCTCTTTGAAAGCAGAGCTGGAGGAGCACAGATAGCTACCGTGAAGACTGGGGTTCCGTTAGGGTAAATGCAGCTGCGAGGTAAGGGAGATGCAAGACTGTACGAGATACCTGGATGAATGACCATATAATTTTAGTGGTAAACAATACCAGCTTCCTGGGCTCACACAGGCCTTATATTCAGAAGGGCTTCTGTCGCTCCCCGTCTTCGTGGAGGAACGACACAGGACCCTGTGCTGTTCTTTTGTCTGCTCGGCCCTCCCCGGGTTTGCTGCTGGTTCTTCCCGGGTGGGCTACCGTCCCTTCCACCTCCGTGGAAGGGCGGTTCCCCCTAGCCACTTTCCCCAGGTGTTCCTTCAGATAGATGTTCCCCTTAGATGTTCCTGGTGCATGTTGTCTCTCTCCTCCTTTATAGTCCTCTTCCACCAATCCCAACTCTGCTACCCACACGCCGAGTACGCTGCTCTCCTCCAATCAGGAGTAGGTCCTACAGTTTATTGGTTGAACTGGAGGCAGCTGTGTAGAAGCTGTTTCTCCCTTCTCAGCGCCATATTGTGGGAGAGCAGATGCATAGAATAAGTCTTAATTCCAGTAACTTAGTCTAGTCCGGGTTGCTCCCAGTTGCTCCCCACAGGCTTCACATGAGACGCTGAAGTCACCATGTTAAAATCTTCATAATTTCATCTATGAACCTGTAGTCTTCAGGGCATTCAGGTGAGACAATGAAACAGGTAGTGGGAACTCGGAGGCCTAGTCCCTTAGCTCTATGCTGTTCTGACTCCTGCCGCTTCCCACCTTTTACAGAATGGATTCTCGACTGCCCACTGCCCTGCCTGATGGCCTCCTAAACCCTACCCAGACTCCTTCTCTTCCTCTTGGCTTGCCACAACTGCTGCCCAGCCCTTTTGCCTCTGAGGTACCTTGCAGTCAACCTCTCCACAACTCCGTCACCAGTGACCACTGTCTTCCATCCCTGTCAGGGGCCTGGGCACAAGCTTGGGGGAATTCAACGGTTAATGTGCAATGACATGAATGGGGGATGGGCATTTTTGCCCTGTGCTGACAGTGCCACAGTGTGTTAGGCAAGCAACTTACTTCTTGCCTGATCCCAACCCATGTACGGAGTGCATCCTGACACAGAGTTTGCCGTCTCTTATGGGTCATTCAGCTAGCGTGGCTTGGTGTGGTAGTTCTGTGGTAAAAGAGCATGATTGATATGCCCCTGCCTGGAGCATGGCATGCAGTTTGGTTGTGCAGCTGATAGGCCTTTTGTACAAAGAATAACAGAGCATGAACTCTAAGCACCCACGAGTGCCTACATTCATCCACATCTGATGGAGTGTCACATTAAATAAAAATTAAATAACCTAACCATACTCAGTTGTGGAAAAAAAACAGAACAAAGGAAAATACTCAATGCTTTATTCTGTAACTCCATGCTTCCCCAGGCATTTTGCACTCGGGACCTAACATATTCGCATGGCTCCAGAACTGATGGCAGTGGCCCTGGTGGTAAGGTACGTGTGCGGATGGCCCTCGTGGGGTTGAGTACAGCTGGAGGGAGTGTGATGAATAAATGAGGGGGAGGATGCGAGATGGTGGTCTGAGAAAAACATGAATGAAACTGAGGGCTGGAAGAGGTTATGTGGATATCATAGCTGACTATTGCCAGAGAGAAGAGGACCTTTATCAAGAAGGCAAGAAATCAAGGGACTATTATAAAAATCAGTTATATATGTATTAGATCACCAAGAAATAAGATGTGAATACCATGACTGGAGCAGTGTGGGGAGGTTTGGGAATTCTAAATCTTCAAGTAATGTAGGGAGTCCTAGGAGTCAGTGTAAGCTGACACAAGAAGAATTCCCATTATTCCATTACATTTTCATTCAATGCTGGAATTAATAAAGTTTTTCTGAAACTATTCATGGAGACTTCAAGATCTCCTAGTGGTTTTGTAATAAGAGCTAAATATTAAAATAGAAACTTGTTCTATTCTTTAGATGACATTATTAAGAAAAAAAGAGACAAATCACAGACTTTGGAGAAGTATTTGCAAAATGTTTTTCTACAAAAGTTTTGCATTCAAACTTTACAAAGAACCCTTTCTACTCAATAAAGGGACTAATAATACAACAAATACAACAAAAATACAACAAAATAATAAACATGTCAATGATTCTATGAAAACTGAGATCACAAAGAGGTCTATACCACAATATACACACTAAAATGGTAAAAGTAAAGACACTGACAATACAGAGCGCTAATGAAGATGTGGAATTGATAGAAGACCCTTTCATTACCAATGTGAAAATAACACAGATGTTTTGGAAACAGCTTGGCAGTTTCTTATAAAATTAACCACTTGCTTATATGATCCACACAAATCCCACTCTTAGATTAACTAGTGAAGAGATTTGTACATATGAATATCGGTATGCAAAATGTTTTCTTGTAGCTTAATTAATAATAACTCAAATACAGATAAGAGAGCCATACTTCATTCATGAAGGAGTGGTATATCCATAAAATAGAATATTATTTAACAATGAAAATGCATCAGAGCAGATAATTTTTCACAAGTGAAATGTAACGTGAGAGTAGCAAAGGCAAGACTAAGTATAGTACTGTTTCTTCATTTGTAAGACACACTGAGTTGAATTGTGCCCTTCAAATTCATATGTAGAAATCTTCACCTTATTGCCTTCAGAACATGAAGTTCTTTGTAGACAAAGTCTTTTTACAGAGGGCATGAAGTTAAAATGAGATCTTTAAAGCTGTTCCTTATCGAATACCATTGTTTTATAAAAGTGTGAATTTGTGAAAAGTTGGACACAACAAGACAACATGAAGACAGGAGAAGACATCCACCTACAAGCCAAGGAGGGGGCCTAGAACATGTCCCTTCCCAGAGGAACCAATCCTGTTACCCCATGACCTCAGACTTCCGTTCCCAAACCATGAGACAACACATTTCTGTTGTTTGAGTCATGTAACTTATGCTGTTTGGTTATGGCAAAAGTAGGAAAGTGATACAGAAGATTTCTGGAAAGGTAATACGAAACAGAAAATGAAATTGCACAAGTAGTTGCTGGAGAGGATGGGGAGGAGGGGATTTACTGCCTGAGGCATGAGGACCTTCTTGGGGTAATGGAAAGGGATTAAAAAAAGCGGTAGGTGTTACGTGACTACATACATCAAGATTCACCAAGCTGTACATCTCAGAAGAATGAATTTTACTGCGTGTAAATGGCACAGACTGACTTTAGTTGAGTTTGACTTCTTGGTTGCTGTACTGTTGTGGGTCATTGGATTCATCATTGTATACTAGGGGTGGATGATTGAAGGAGAGATCAGAAAAATTGCTCCACACAGAGAATGGAAGTCACACTGTGAAGAGAGAAGAGGGCAGAATGGAATGAAGAGGCAGGGAGAAGATTCAATGAAGTTTGAGTGCTGGAGAAGGGTGGGGTTTCTGAAGGCACGGGGAGACTTCAGCATGGCCACCTGGTGTGTATCTTTTTGGAGAGAGACAGATAAACATAATATTTAGGGAATATTATTGTGTGCAGTAGAGTGAGTCCTCTTTTTCCCACTCAGTGAAACCTTTAGTAAAAGTCTACAGTACCGAAGTTTTCGGGATCAGACATAATGTTCCCTTTACACATATTACTCTAAGCTGAAATGAACTCTCAAAGTAGGAGTCCCTGTTTTGCTCAGGTTTCATATTTATTTATTTATTTGCTCACCAACTTCCCCTGGAGAGTAAAGATCAGGGCTGGTGAATTTTAATAACACTTGCCCTAGCTGCCCCTGCTCTGGGCATTGAGCCCAATTTCACCTGTAACTTGATGACTGACCACTGAATTTAAACTGAAGCGCACCTGTGTTTCCATTTTGTATAGAAATGGCCCAGGCTGAAAGAAATAGCTCAGGGAGTATAGCAATCTCAATAAAATAATTGTCATTCTATTGAAATAAATTCTGTGTACTTGCATATAACCTTGTGTGCAAATGGATCAAATTTTCTACAAGCATACGTTTTATGAGAAAATACCTAGACATATCCTTTCCTTTGAAACACAGTAAAATTGTATTCTGACTTTTCCTGCACATCAGAGTTAGGAGGAATTAGGTCTATGATTCTGTACAATAGTTAAGGCAATTTCCCTAGTGTCCAAAAGTGAGTTGGGCATTACAGCCAATATTTTGGAGTCTGGATGTTCAATGGTATTACAAACCATTTTATTTTCTATTTATGCCTATAATCAGAGTCCAGGGACATTACTATCTGCTTAAATACCACTTAGTGGAAAGAAATAAGCATTTCACATTTTATAAAAAAAGGTCCATGGGAGAATTAAGAGTCCTATGATCAAAGGAATAATGGCTCATCCTAGAGAATATAATGCTAAAATGTTTTAACCCATAAACATTTGGACCTTTTTTATAATATGCAAGAACATTACACCATGTAAAAAAGAGTCTTACAAATGACTGCTTCTTTAGGAGCTGCATCGGAGTGGAGACAAGCACAGATGTCTTTATTAGGCTCTAGTCTAAGTAGCTTCCCTGGAGGGGACCCTGGCGGGTAGGCATTAGCAGGCTGATGCCTAATCTGCGAGAATCTCGGTGCTCATTACGGTGCTCATTAGCGGTGGGTGACCTCACAAGGAGACACACGGTATTGCGATTTCTCTGATTCTTAGGCCCTGTGTTTACTCTAGGGGTAAGCATGGGGGATTCCAAATCATATTCTCAAAATAAGCCATTGTTCATACAAGATCATAGGCATGTTTTTCTTTGCATCTCTCTTCAGTTCCATATCTTACAAATAATTAAAAGATGATTACACTTCTAACATTTGAATTTGTAGTCCAGAGAATCAGTTTATGTTGCCTTTCAGGTAACCATTTCTCTGGGTAAAGCCACATAAAATTTTTAAAGTTGTAACTTCCCTTCATCTGCATGTTTTAAAAAAAAGAATGTTTGTGAATTTGCTTTTTATTGCAATCTTTTTGGGATAAATGCTTATCTGCTTTTATCTTAGACCATGGCACACATAAATTCTATAATGTAGGTCCTATTATAAGAAACCCAGCAGTGTTGTACTGCAAAGTAATGAAAACGTCCTATATATACATAGGGAGTAATGGAAATGCTTTCTTTTAACATAAGAAGCTTGACTTCTGTGAGTATAATCACAATTGTAGAAATTCTCTTTGTGAGAATTAAAATTCATATGTATATATATATATATATTTGTATGTACATTTGCAATGTAGATGAATGTTTCCTTAAATGTCATCATATCAATTTCCTATCCCAAAGCAAATACTTTACAATTAAACGTTCACTGTTTTTGTGAAATTTTATCCTGAATGAAATAATGATAACGCTTTCTACTGAGTATGCCCTTCATGCAAGCACTTAAAGCTAGATTAGAATCATAGAGCTTGTGTAGTCTCTGTTGGGTTGGTAACAAGCACAGGCAAAGGAAAGAGGTGCAAGAAAATGTTGGACTTTTTTCCAGTCTATGATGGTCATCATTTCCCCTATATTCATTTGGGAAATTAAACAGAGAAAACTCATTTTAAAACCTTTCTTTTTAAAAGAGAATTCATTACAAACTCAGTGACTTTGCATATTTTCACTGATTTTATGTCCACCTACACTGGGAAGTACTTTTGTGACTCACTTGAGGGCAAAAATAGCCTTGACCCTCGCTTTGAGTCACTTGTTTAATAGAAATGGGCTCACGAACACTGTAAATGTGGTTAAGCCACAAGTTAATTAAGTTTGACACTGTTGCTGGGAGTTGGTGAGGGTGAAAAGAGAATTATAAAGTTAGTACTTTGACACCAGGGAGATTTCTTTCTGTTAAAAAAAAACATAAAAGTTATAACCTAACATTAGGGAATTAATTTACATAGAACCAAGAGAAGTTTATTTAAAATCTTAATAGTGCTTCACACCTCTCTGATCTTTCGCACACAATCACTTTTTTAAAAAAATTTCTTTGGTACAATTTAATATCATTCCCTTCCTTGACTTTTTACATTAAAGCAAATATTTTTAACAATGTTTGTGCACACACAGGGCACTATACTTAAAGAAGAGGGCCTAAAACTCACCTACCATATCCTGCAAAATGTCCACAGAATTGAAAACAGAGTATATAACGAAGAAAATCAAATGAGAGTATGTTATTTTAAAGTAATAAATGTAAGAAAACTATAAAATGAATCAAAATAATTTTTGGAATTTATAGATGGGGTTCATGAATCCCATTTAAGTATGAGATTGAGATGGTGTGTCTAAAATGTGAATTTGTTGTAGTGAAGATAACTGATCTTTTAAAATCTCCTCATTATAGTAGATGTATAATATACCTCAATAAACTTATATGCATATATAAAATTAAAATCCCTTCTTCCTCTCTGCCTTGCCCTGTTGATAGATTAGGAAGCACATCCTCTGTGGCAGAGGAGAAAAGGGCCTTGGCATTTGCATGGCCCTCTCCCACACACAGGGCACGGGAGAGTTTACAGAGGGAATGCGATGCTCTCTGATGTTTGGTAGGGATTCCTTAGGAGCCATTGCCATCACTTGCATGATTCTCTCATTGTGGGAATCCCTTAATCACCGTGTGGCATCTCTCCATTATGTCTCAGAAAGAGGTAGACATTTTTGGAATCAAGACTTAAACATTAATAATATGCAGAAACTTGGCAAATAATGAGGCATCTCTTCTATGGAATGTACTATGAGGCTACTAAAACATTAACATATTCAGATGGATGGGTAGTAGAAAAAGGTAGGAATGATGAGTAACAAACAGACCTTATGATAGTTTGGGTCTGGTAATCAGTTTCAGTGCCACGTCAATTAGTGAAGATCTACAATTCCCCACTGGCAACTCCCAAATCCAGAATGTTCCAAATCCAAAAATGTTATTTCTCCATAATTTATTTGACAACAAATCTTGACCTGCACTGCTAGAAGAATGCTTACGGTCTAACTAACATAGTTGGTGGGAACATCTATATGTTTATACAAAAAATATTGTGGTAGATGATGTTGGGGAAGTAGAGACTGCACTAGACCCGGTGAAGTTAACAAGTGCTGCTCTTTGCTAAAATCTGAAGACTGCTAAAACTTTGTGAGAATCTGAACATAAATGGCTTCAGGCAGAGGATCACTGATGTGCATGTCAGTAATCCCTTTATTCGTTAATTTGAGCTGTGGCTGTCTTGGTCTGCTTTTCCGTCCCAAATCATCTCTTCTTTCCCGAGATGCACGCTAAGGAGAACCACTTGCTTGACTCAATGTTGATGCTTAAAAACAGGATTCCCAATCTCTTAGTCATTGTCTTGAGTTCAGTTTTGGCAATGTGCTAGCTGCTCATTTTTACTTCTTCCCCCTTCAAACCTCCTCCGCCCACGTGAGGGGAGTCTTCCTCTCCATTTCACAGCCATGAGCAGTGTAGACCATGACAGTTTCCTTTCTTGCAAAGGGCAGGATTTTATGGAGGAACCCATAACCTCGCCAGTCCAAGAGAACCTGGCAACGTCCTTGGCCGAACCTCAGTTTGGCCTGGGTTCTCTCTGCTTCCTCCCGCACCATGTGAATTTGTTTCCACCCCTGCCATGAGGAACCTCCATCAGATGCCAGACTCTGAGGCTGCCAAGTTCTGTACCCTCCAACTAAAAGCTGAAGTAAGCCATCCCTTATCCAAAGATGCTTCTCTGGCACATTTGAGTGAAAGACTAATACAGACAGCAAAGACAGGCCTGAATGTTCAACATGAGTCAATCAAGTTCTGGGAATAAAAAACAAAAACAAAAACAAGGGATGTTGGCTTGAGGCAAAGTCCAGTTCTCAAGCCTTCACTTGGGCTGCTGTAGAGATAACAGCATTAATTTCCTTAGAATGACTTGATCTCTCTGTGTTACATTAGGAAAAGGGTTAAAGCAAGTGGGGACAGCTCTGTCTTTTGGTGGCTAATTGATGCTCCCCCAAAGACTCTTCTAATGCTTACTTTTTTTGCAGTTATTTCCTAGGTCATCATAACAAATTGCTCTTCCGACCAATAATCTTTAGTTTCGTGTTTGATAACCGTAATAGCTGTTTATAAGTTTTTTATTTTGTACAGGTTTTTCCCCAAAACTTGCAAGGTGAGTGTCATTAAGCTCATTCACAGAATCAATCAATAAAGCTCATGAGTGTTAAAAAATGTGTCTAAGCCTTTGCTACTCAAAGTGTGCTCTAGGGAACACTGACATCATTATCACCAGGCACTGGTTAGAAATGCAGGATTTCAGCTGTGACTTCAGAACTACTGAGCCAGAATCTGCATTTTGATGATATCCGTGGGTAATATGCATACACATATTAAAATTTTAGAAACTGGTGCAACACTCAATGATCTATTCACTACCATAGATGATAATTAAAAATCAGCAGTTTAGGAGACTTTGTGTCTATGCATTGAGACTAAAGAATCCAGTACTCAAATTAGGAAACCACTGGTTACACTGAAATTACAAAAAATAAATTACTTATAAATATGTTTGAAGAGTTATTCTAATAGCATGATTTGATTCCAGTACTCCCAAATGTTTCAGTGAACACTTTTGTAGCCTAAAATGACAACTAATGCCGCAACCTTGATAAACAATTGGAGAAGAGTAGAGTGGTTTATAATAGGAGGCACCATATGTTGTGAGCCCAGATGGACTCTTGGAGCTGATGGCTCATTGGGTTGGTTCTTGACTGGTAAGGCCAAAGGTCAGCTTCCTTTCGGCTGCTATGTGCATGATGAAAGTGCAGAAAACGGGCTTGATCCTTGAAAATTCTTTTTCTCCAGATAATGTAAGGTGGTGAACTGAGTCACAAACCTATTGTGATCTGAAAGACTTGAATTTCAGCCAGGGAATATAGTTTTCCAGCCTGCAAAAGACCTATGGGCATTCAAAATGAGCAAGTATGGCTTTAAACTTCTTACCTCCAGAAAGAACTGGCCATTCTTGATCATTGCTGAAGCTACCTCTGCCCTTTGAGTTTCTATTTTGCTTGCATTTGTGTTCATCTCTGACTTTCAACTCCCAACCAGACAACCTGTTGGCCATGGACCCAGGAACTCCAGTCTAGTGGTTGAACCACTGGGCTCTCATTCTATTTATATCCACTTGCCAACCGTGTGAGTGCTATTACTCTCCTGGGTCTTGGTGCCCTCCTCCTGGCCCCCACAGCTTCCCATCACTACACAGGAGAAAAAATATGGATCAGAGAAGTTCAGGAATGAGCCTAAAGCCACAGCAACAGTAAGTGGCAGAGTTTGAATCTAAGCCATGTACATTGGATGCCAGTTTTTTTGAAACTATCATTTATGTCACAGTCAACTGCCAGGATCAATCTCCAATCATGAAAATCTTTGCACTATAAACTAACTTTATAATTTTATATAGCAAAAAATTTTAATGAAATATAGTCTATGATTTATATTTGTTGTATATTGAAAATACTTTGTGCTCAAAAACATCGTGTCCTACATGAAGAAAAGGGGCATCAGAAAGTCTGAATTTAAAATATAGATGTGATTTGTCTACTGTTGAATTCAGTTATTGCTATTTTTGTTAAAAATGACAGAACTTTTCAGCTGCCACAGGTCTTACCTCTCTTTATTGCTTCATACTTCCTGATTCATAATTCATAAATATGTTATCTGATAGCTCCCACTCAGTGTTTCAATTTTGAGCAGCTGAATTTTATTTTACTAACCAAAAGATTATATTGTTTATAAGATATGTTCATTCTTAGAACCTCACATGCAATATTTCCTCAAAGCACAATAAAAAAAGGCCAAAATGATTCCTTGAAAAAAGAATCATGGGTACTTCTTTCTTCATTTACTGTTCTTCAACTGGTTTTCATACTGTAATGCAATCATGTAGCCTATGTTTGGCTCAAAGGAGCTTGATTAGTTGACATCTTATGGCCTTCATGCAGTCTTAAATAGCTTTTAATGGTTATACTAATGTCAAGCTGCAAGAAAAACTAAGCTGTATCAGTCATCACATCTTCTTATTAGCCTCAGCCAGGACAGACAGGCTATGCCTCCAAACCAGCAGCTGTAACAATCCAATGGATCGAAACAGCTAAGGTCCCTTCCTAGGTCTAGCTCCCTGCCGTGTGTCACCGATGCTCTGCAGAGACCAGGTGTTTGGGGCATCACCACCTGGAAGATGGCTACAGCAGAGGAAATAGAGCCCCTAGGGTCTTGTCCTGGCAGTGATGTGTGTGATCCTTCAGGGACACATGTCACTCTGCTCAGTACCATTGGCCAGAACTTCTCACATGACTCTGCTTCCTCACTGAGGGGGACAGAGCTTTCATTCCTACCTCCTGCCTGGGATTCAGGAGCCACTGACGCTTTTCTACCTCTCTGTTTACCATTTCATATTTCTTTATCTCAAAGGCCTATTCCTTAAGTTCACTGACATTTCTTTTTGTTTGAACCTCAAAAACATTTCTTAGACCATTGTGGCACCATGGAACAGAATTCTGCAATGAAAGCAATTTAACCAGAGTAGACTGATAGCCTGCACTTCCTATTAGATAAGGCTATTAAGGATCAGCCATGACATAATAAAATCTACTCTTATAATACATATTCTTTACTTCATTATTCAGAGACAGTGGTCTTATTTAATTACCTGTATTTGTATAAAATCCATGAGTAGTGATTCATCTGGGATGATGATTATTCAGCTGATATTTGATACTATCCTTTATGAGCAGAAATTAAAGTGATCTACCCATGTAATGAAACAGAATAGTATAATTTTAAAATGAAAATGCCCCATTTCATTTCATTATATATGACGGCATCTTTAACACTAATTTTGCAACATTTTTTTGTTGTTGAAGTCAGTACTGCATTTGGAACTTGACTGGAGATTTTCCATTAGACTCTCTTAATGTAGGTTTCTCTTTTCTATTTATCGTCTTTTTTTTCTGAATAGGAAACCATCCTAAAATTGATGGAAATGTGTCAGATGCAATAAGAAGTCATATTGAAAAGGAGAAAGAGGCTTGTCTTAATATGTCCTCCTAAAACTCCCAATTTACTGAATTTCTTTTCCTCAAATCATATCGTTTTATTTGTGGCGGAAAAAAAGGTTATGAGCCAAAACGACAGAACTCATACAGGTCGTCTACCCTATTAGCAACTCTGGGACAAAGCACTCATGTAATTTACTA
Source organism: Oryctolagus cuniculus (assembly GCF_964237555.1). Taxonomy (NCBI): domain Eukaryota; kingdom Metazoa; phylum Chordata; class Mammalia; order Lagomorpha; family Leporidae; genus Oryctolagus; species Oryctolagus cuniculus. The sequence goes on from NC_091443.1 coordinate 7,131,619, forward strand.
AGGTCACTCAGTTATTTTAAAAGCCTCTTAGACGTTTCTGCAAGAAGCTGTATTCTCTTCCTGAGCCATTCAAAGCCAGCCTGCTTTTAGCCAGATTTAGGACAGATAACGCGCACATAGGACCAGGTTGAAACGCTTGATATCAACAAGATAAGTCCTGTGAAATTATATGGATACAAATAATGCCATTGTATTCTAGCGACTGGCAGACGCTGGAGGTACAGAGATTCAGAAAGCTCCTCCGGTGATGCCCACGGGGCTGGAGCAGGGAGGGACGCTGGTCACCGGCTCCCCTGCAGCTCCTGTCTGAGCTGAGCTTGACGCACACAGGCAGCGGGCGCTGGGGGCTGCGCACTCTCCCAGCTCCTCACGGGAGCCAGGGCAGACTCCTTGCAGGAGGACCATCCACAGCTCTGATGTCACAAGGACAATAATAAAAATGTGGCTGGTGTGATGTCAGCTACACCTTGGGTCTTTTGTCTCCTTTCCCTCCTCGTATAATTTTGTATCCTTGTGCGAATCGCCTCATTAGGGAAAGAGACTGAAAATTGGGGTCAGGGTATTTAAACCTGACCTGTGCAGAGGCCAGACAAGGCCCGGGCCCACCGAGGTTTCACTTCAGAGCCCCGGACCACCCCTGAGGTGACACCAATTCAAGCCTCATTTTATAAAGGCCTTATTAATTATTGTCCTTATAAGAAGGAGAAGAAGCCTTATAAAGAAATGTGTCATTCTTAGACTAGGAGTGGGCAGACAAAAAAAGGAAGGGAGAGGGAGAGGGAGAGGGGGAGAGGAAGAAACACAAGATCAAAAGGGAGCTCTTTTTTCCCTTTTGCTTTTCATGCCTCCAAACCTCAAAGGGGGTCGAGGAACAATCAGGCTCAGGGGTCTCCTGTGCTTTCTGGCAATTAGACTCAGCTGATGGGCTGAAAAGGCCTGAATGGCAGGGTTCAAGGCCCTTCTCCCGAGTGCAGACAACAAGCCCTCCAAAGCAGCCGAGCTGCAGACACCATCAAAATCATTTCAAATGGAGACTTGCAGCGAGGATTCATTAATTCACTGGCCTAAACAATTACGGGAACATATAATGTCTCTATAAACACTTTGATAAAGACTGTCATCTTAGACCTTCATTTCCCCTATTTTATTAGAGATTTTTAATGCCAGGGTAGAAGAGCATCTTTTATTTCTCCAATTACTAGATTATAAACGCCTTTTTTCTGAAAACCATTCACAAACCCCCCTCTTAAATAACTGAATGTTTGGTTTTTAACATCAGGTTGCAAAATCTGAAAGAAAAAAAAAAAACACAAATGTGGATATACCCTGCCCCCTTCCTGCTCCCTCAAATCCATAAAGCTCAAGAATCTTCTGGCTTGAGCATGGCGAATTTATTTTCTGGTTTGTTCATTTTCTTTGGCAGTCCTTTCATAGTTTCGAGTTTCTCTATATTAATTTAATTTGTAATGGATAACTTGAGAAAATTAAATTTATTAAAAAGTTAGTGATTGCTGGTTAATCAGGAGAGGCAAATGTGCCAATCTAGTGTGGGTGAGTTGCTAGGGACAGCTACTGACAGTTGCATTTGGACATCACCTACATTAAACAACAGTAACTAAAAAGATGAGCCTATTTGCTGTCTGGCCTTAGGGAAGGCTGGGCATTCAGAAATCGAAAGAAAATCAAAATTCAAGGGCTCCAGACCATCCATCACCGATGAACGATGCTGAATTTCAAGTGTCCACTTCCTGAGTGCAACAGGATCAAAATGACCGTGATCGGTTTGGCCACTACCCAAATGAGTGGTAATTTGCAAAAGAGCACCATTAACCAACCTTTCAAAAGATGGGGCCTGTTTTTAAAACCATGCAGAGTGGTTCTGGGGATGAGATCAGCTCTGTAGCTCTGGTTTTATTTTCTCCAAGGGGATTTTCACCTGTAATACCTGTGAGCCTTTGATTTTTAGGTGGAGCCAACCTGGCACCTAGCACCCGCAAGCAAAAATAGCAGCTCCTCTTTGCTGGTTGGCACAGAGAGAGTGTTTATGTGTGTGTGATCACATTGGGCTTCGCAGCAGGGCAAGGATTAACTACTTACACACTGTAGACCCCTTTCAAGCAGGGGCTGAGAGGGCTGCTTTCAGGCAACCACATCAAACACTGGAGGGCTTTGCTGAGCACTGATGACAAAGTCATAATAAAAAGAGACATGGCCACTCTCAGGATATCTTTCTTTTGCTTACTGTGGAGCACTTGTTGCAAAAAAGGCCCGTCCTTTGTTTGACAGTTTTGGAAACTGAGGTAGCTGGCCCTTGTGCTTTTCCCAGAGGTATTCACGCTGCCTGGAAATCAAAACCCAAAGCACTTGCCTTGTCCACCCCACTTGGAAGAGTGTGGCCATCTTGAGTCAGAGGAGAAATGCAGGTGCACCCTAGCTACCTTCTCAATTAATGAGGCGCTCTTAGGGACCAAAAGGAAAAGATAATCAGCTGCGGTTATACAAATAGACACAGTCAGGCTTCAAAGAGAACATCTTCTTGGGCACACAATTCCCTGCAAATCCAGACAAATGCTCCTGTCAAGTACACAGGGGGGTACTCAGAGACTCCCTGGGTACCACAGAGTACCACAGGGCTTTCACTAGTCTCCTTGACTTTTCTGGAGTAATACAGGAGTTTGTACTGTTGCAAGGCTCGCCATGGAAACACAAGCTCAGAGCTTCAGGTACATTCACTGGCGTTCATCCCTCTGTCAACACAACACAGTCAAATAGCAAATCAGTATTGGTATGCATGATTTTGATGAGTGGAACTTCATTTTTTATGCAAATTGCATACAGCTTGCTTCTTTTCTCTGGGTTTGTAATAGGCGTTAGAGTCGTGGAATGTACTCTGGTGATCGCAGGAGCTTCATTGTCTGTGTTCTCCTCAAGGCAAGTGGCCAAGGTGGGATTGTCCAACCCTGCCCACCCTGGTTCCTGGCAGAGGGAGAGTGACTATGTGCTGCTTAACTTTCTAATTTTATCCCCTCCTTTTCTTGCAGACAAGGAAATAAGACAACCCAAAAGACGTGGTCCTTTAGTTCATTTTGTGGAACGGATAATGCCAGACTAGGCCTTGATTCAGGTTCTTTTTCCCTCCTTCCTTTCCACTTCACTCATTCGCTTGTCTATGCATTTCTTCACTTATTCATCCACCCACTCATTCAAAATTGTGTTTGACGGTGCAAATGTACGTCAAGGAGGGACCCAACAGCTGTGTCTGGGATACACATACAATGCGACACTGTTCAGCCTGAAAAAGGAAGGAAAGCATGAGATATTTCTCCAACATGGATGTAGCTTGAAGACATGATGCTAAGTGAAATAACTTGGCCACTGAAGGACACATATTCTATGATTCTGTTTGCATATGGTACCAGAGGAGTTAAATGCAAAACACAGAAAGGAGAACTGAAGTCACCAGGGCCTATTGGGAGGTGGAGCAAAGACATTTTATGGGCACAAAGTTTCAGTTTGGAAGATGAAAAAGTCCTGGAGAAGGACAGTGATGGCTACACAACACCGGTGAGTGTGCTGAAGAGTGCTGAACTGGACACTTACACATGGTCAATTTTATTTTATGTAGTGTGTACTTACCACAAGAAAAATGTATTTAAAAACACTGTTCTGGAGATCACGGGGCTGAATTCTAAGTCTGCTTTTATAATTAAGTAAAATTAAAGAAAACAAAAACTTAAATGAAATGAAAGGTGGTTTTTCTCCACAGCCTAGATTCAGCCAAGACTTGTCCTAAGAATGCATGTGGCACTCTGTGTCTGCCGCCTGCAAATAAGCACAGGCACTTTCTGCTTATCTATGCAAGGTGGGCATCTCAGTCTTAATCATGGCTGCACACAGGGGTGGGACTTGCAGAGACGGAAGCACTGAATAGAGAGCTTTCAGTATTTCTACTTTAATCCTTCCTCCTGATATTTGCTGTTCCTGTGTTTTTATGGTTGCTTCTCTTTATTAGAAGTGGAGAACATATTTTCATGTGCATTCTAAAGGAAGAAAGTCCAAACATTATTGTGCAGTTACTGAATCCCTCCCCAAGCAGGCTGGTTGTGGGATATATCTAAAAACAATACTCTAATTTCCTTTACATTTATTTCCATTAATTTCTTCTGAGGTCTGATTTGACCTACATATGATTTTTCTTTTCGTTTAGTGCCAATTAAATTTTGCACTTGCCTTAGGGTCGACTTTTCCCGTCTCCTTTCCTTTATTCTCTTTCTCCAACCACACAGCTTGTGGGTGCCTGGCTGCCATCTCTCTATGGGACACCTAAGTTCCTCCCTTGAATCTGAAATATTAATGCCCAGTGCCAGGTAGCACATTATCAAAAGGTGGTGCTGGCCCTGTGATTTGAATTGGCCTTTTCACTCCTAAATTGTTTCATGGTTGTTGATGTTTTGTTCAAATGTACATATTTTGAAATCTTCTGGGTAGATTCAAGAGTTTAGGTCTTAAAAATGTTAAGCTGACAATTCAAACCTTATCATCTTTGAACAGAGGTTTAAATTCTTTATCCACTTCTAGACATTTTGACTATCTGGCTTTTTAAAAATAAATTATTTGTGTTCTGTAATGAAATGATGTAAATGCCAATTTTGGAGGGGACAGAATTAGAAATATGTATATCTGATTGAGAGACAATGAGTAGGGAGTGGTGAGGATTCTAGAATCTTCTTCAATCTTAAAGACCTTCCCCCTTGGCAATCTGAGTTATTATATAGGAGCACCATGATGGGACCCGGTTTGAAGTGTGGATGGATTGAATTTGTTGCCATTGTTCCATTCTTCTATGGGTGCTTTGAGGCCAGTTTCCCTTCGAGATGCAGATCATGACATGACACGTTTGCACTGTAACCAAACATTTCCCTCCAGGGCCCAAGTGAGCATCATTTTCTGTTGCAATGGTCTCCCAAATCACTTCTCCCACCACAATTTTCCCTACATTTCTCCTCCAGAAAAAGAAGATCAGCTCATCTGTGTTGTCCCAACATGAATCCTAGGATTCCCTGTCATTCTGAGACCATCCCCTATCCCAATCATGGCAAACAGCCATCATTGCCTTCCAAGCTGGTCACGTAACACTAAGTTCTGAAGCAGAGTCATTTCAGCCTCTTTTCATAACAAATGACCTCTGTGCTTTGGCTTGTCTTGTTATTCAAAGTGTAAGACATGTTCTGGCCATTTCTTGTTCCCATTGAAACACCAAGTGGACACCATTCAGAATGCTAACATGAATTCAATAAATATTCATTGACCTTCTCCCTGGAACCATCAGTGTCGAATTTATCACACTCCTGCCTTCAAGATGCTTGTGACCGGATAAGGAGTAACATGTGGACTTTCACACATGGAAAACAGGACTATGAGAAATTAACTACATCAATAAAGGGCCTACTGAGTGCCAGGCCTTTTCTATTTTTTTTAAATTTAAGTCATCATTGCAAGCTTCCAACATGCATATTTTACCTTTATTGTATAATAAGGTGGAAACTGAGTCTCAGAGAGTTTAATCGAATAAGATTTGATTTCTAATACTTCTTCCCACTCTAGCACATCACCAAGAACCACTCAGCTAAAGAGCGTTGAGGTTCATAATGTATCAGGAGACACCCGAGATTACTGCAAGGGTAGATTTTTCTAACCATGGTACTGATCTTATTTCATTCTGCATTTCTTTGTTCTTAGGACCAAAGTAAACAGCATCCATCAGTGACAAAAGATACCTACCTGGAAAATACCAAAGGCCCAGATAGTGTAATATTATCTGAAACCCATGACAATGATTTTCTGTTTATCCAGAATAATTGCTTAGAGGTCACTTGGCACTGAGATTATATTCTTGTAGCCCACATTTTGGGGGAAGAACCTACCCTTTGCTTTCCAATTAACTGACCTCTGTAATTGCACTAGCCATTTTGGAATCTCTAGGCCTCAGGATCAGAGAGTGTGAAATGCATGTGAAAAATACTGAATGTATCCTTAGATTCTAGCTTTTGATTTATGACCCCAAACTATAAAATTAATTCATGAAAACTGAGAAAATAGTCTCCTGCAGACGCTGCAAGCTCTTCAGAAAAATTTGAGAGAATTCCTGCTGCACGAGAAGCATGCTAGACCTTTTGTGAGAAGAAACTTTTCTATGGCTGCTATCCAGCAATTCTAGAGAATGGCACTCAGTGTTGGTAGGGAGGGAGTTAAACAGATGCTCCCCAGAGCCGTCCAGAATTTTCAGCTGAGAGGGTGTTCAGTGTGCTGTGAACCCCAATTAAAAATAAAACCTCTAGCTGGGCAAGCCCACCCCACCCTTCGAATGAACAAGATGTGATTCAGTGCAATCACACTGTAGTGACTGGGTCGTGGAGTAATACAGTACATGTGCCTCCTCTGGGGAGACACAAAAGAGGCGGCTTAATTATCATGGAGCCAGAAGGATGGGGTATAGTTAACACCTTTCTGGGTGGGCTGAAATTAATGACCCTTTTCCCCCCACTGTTGCCTACCTCCAAGCCCCTTTATAAATGACCATACAACACAGTAGTTGGTATTCAGATCACAAGAGAGGGCATTTAGCCAAAGCATTTGTCTACAGGGTTTGATCTCTTTTTAATTTTATTCAGATTTACAACTGTGTTATTAAGTGAGATAACTGAATCCTGTCTGAAGTAGACCAGAGCCTTCCTTCCCCACTCAAATCTGAACATCTGAAGTTAACATTAATTTTCAAGATTGGACTTAATGCTTTGTCCCTAAGTGTTTTTGCAGGCTGCTTTCCCATATTCACATCGAGTCCTCAGTTCTTCAGAGCTGTGCATGCAGCCTGCTTGCCCACTTCAGGCAGAGAGAGTGGGCTTTGGGGACAAAAAAGACCAGACTTGTGAAGTGTGCTGCAGAAGGTTTAAAATTCACAGATGGTCAAATGCCTGGGGAATTTAGCTCTCTCTTTGGGCAGGAAGAGAAGCATACTACATCTAATAATGATGTTTGAAATTAAAGTTGAGTTTTTCTCACTCAAATATACATGCATGAAAAGTATGAGTATTGCATAAACATGTATATATGTATGCACATATATGCACACCTATATAATATTTAGTAACACTTTCTTTTTAAATCATTCTTTGCCATTGTCATATAATGAGTGAGAATTTGGTGATGTCACAGGTGTTATGTTATGTAATTAGGCCACGTGGTATCCACATACAAGCTTGAAATATGTGTACTCTTAATCTCATGTTATATTTGAGATGAGTGAACTCCCAAGTCCAAGTGATTAATTCAAAGCTAATAAATATTAGAGTGAGGACTCCTATTCATTTTTAATTGTCGTAAATTCATAGCACACAATTACATTGTTATACTTTTCCTAGAGAGAAGTCATGGTTACAAGGAGCCTGCCTGCTCATTCTTTCTGTTTTCTGTTTTTTTTTTTTTTTTCCCTCCCAATGGCATTTCAGTTTACTAACTAGGAGCACTGGGCACTGTTTCCACTTTTTAATGCTGTATACTAGTTATGTGTGGTCTAAAACTCTTTAATTCTCAATTTCCACCTGTAAAAATGGGAATAAGAGTCCTATTTAGTGGGAAATTTCTGAGTAAAAAAGAATCCAGGAAAAGCAAGGAGAATACAGTAGGTTCTCTATAAATAGCATATTTGATTCCTTTGGAGATTTGCATGGATTCTTCATTTGATAAAATGTTTTATTCTTTGTGTGTCTATATGGCATACCCTATGATTCATTAGCTTATTATTCAAGAGATTGCACTGAGAACCTCCCAAGAGTCAAAACATACAGTAGAAGATTTTATAATTGGTATTCAAATATGCTCCATTGCATCTGTTCATGTAGCTCTACAGGAGAAGCCCTATGCAGTAAATCCCCTTTAAGAACTATGAAATACCAGAATTTTTTTTCTGTCTTCCCTCTCTGGAAACCCACATAGGCCATCTGGCTGATACACTGAGGCCAAAGATATATCCCCTAAGACCTAAAAGGTGATGGATAAAGTATCCTGGACAATTCTGACATCCAGGATTGGAAGGAGTATGCCAGATAGTTGTGGCCCAGTGGTCAGAAAAGAGGTCATTTGTGTCAGGTTTCAAGTGTGTTGTCTCCCCAGTCTTGAACAAATCACCCTGATCCTGTACCCGTTCTTACAGGAAGGAAGGTTGAAACTACCACCTGAATTTATGAGTCAACATTAATATGTCATTCTCAAAAATTAATTCCCTCTCCTAACAACAAGTTATGGAATACTCCAGAAATTCATAAAACATTTAGCTATTCATGCTGAAAAATACTACCCAACCCCCTTTTAAAGATTCCTTTGTTTGTTTAACAGATGTTTAATGAGTACATACTAGGAACCAAGCTTGAGATAGGTGCTTTGGGTTCAGTTGTAAGCAAGAAAAGACAAGTTTTCTATTCACAGGGAAGCAAGCAGACTACCTCCAAATAAGTGCTCAGTGCGGTGCTGAGCGTTGAAAGACATCTAGGGCTGGCTCAGTGGCATAGTGGACTAGGCCCCTGCCTGCAGCGCCAGCATCCTGTGTGGTGGTGGGTTTGTGTCCTGGTTGCTCCTCTTCTGATCCAGCTCTCTACTATGGACTGGGAGAGCAGTGAAAGATGACCCAAATCCTTGGGCTCCTGCACCCACATGGGAGGCCTAGAAGAAGCTCCTGGCTCCTAATTTCAGAGTGGGCCAGCTCTGGTGTTGCAGCCATCTGGGGAGTGAACCAGTGGATAAAAGAACTTTCTCTCTGTCTCTCCCTCTCTCTGTAACTCTACCTCTCAAATAAAGAAATAAAAATCTAAAAACAAAACATTTAGAGTCTAGAGACAAGATGAAATGAACACCAAAAGCAGATAGGAAAATTTTCCAGTGGGAAGAGTGAAAAAAATAATGATCACAATGGGGTAAGGGATTCTAAGGAGGCGTTTCTGAAGTATGTGTGACTGCAGCTTCCTGATAGCTAAAGGATGGAGAACCTTGGTGGGACTAGAGGAGGTGGTGGAGGTCCACAGACCAATGTATATGAAGATCCAGTAGTGGCAAGAAGATTTTCTTCTTAGGATGAGAGAGAGAGAGAGAGAGAGAAAGCTGGCAGAGCTAGAACAGAGAGAGTGAGAGGGAAGCACAGGAGATAGTTGGATGGACAGTGTCCAGATGTTGAAGTGCTGCCTTGGAGACACTGGTTTCTCCTATGAATGGTGGGAAACTCCAGTAGTCTTAAGCACAGACATAACATAATCAAGTTTCTCCTTCAGAAAGATTACTTTGGCTTCTATGGGAATAATGGGCTGCAAGATATAAGTACGGTGAGCAAGAAAAGATGACAGCTTGGAGATGATAGTGTAGATACAGAAACATAAATTGGCTCAGGATATATTTTGCAGATAAAATGGAAAGGATTGAGTTGTGGATTGGATGGTTCTGGAGGTTAAGGCTGGGGAATTAGAGAGAAATTACAGACCTGCATAATCAGATGGATGCTAATGTCATTCACTGCACATCCAGCCAACATGGAGAAAAGATTGAATTTTTATGTCAAGTTTGAATGACATCAGGACATTTAAATGCACATGAAGAGAAAAAAGTTGTGTATTTAGATTTAAAGACAACTAGGAGAGTTTCGGATACATTCATAAAACTATGAGTCATTGGCATTTAAAGGCTCAATCATTGAGGCCCCGTACTTAGGGACACAGACGGAGTCGATGAGAAGCAGCACGATATGAGACTCCAAATGTTAAAGACTAGGTAGAGGTGAATGAACCTTGAAAAGAAGGCTTCAAAAGAGACCAAGAAGGTAAGGAAGAGAAGTAGGAGAAGTGAAAAGCTGTTGTGTCCCAGAAACCAAATGAAGTGGAACGTGACTGAGATAGTAAAATGATCCAACATTCAACATGAGGACTAAAAAAATCATCCACTGTGATGAGCAACGTTGTCACTATCATGATATAGAACTGTTGTGCCAAGTGAAGGGACATTGCTCACCTTCCCATTTACGTGGTGGGCTGAGGAAGAAGTGGACATGGGGGTACACAAAACTTTAGGGAATAGAGCTTTCAGGGAACAGGGGATCTGAGAACGTGAATGGAGGCTTTCAACCACTCTCAAGACTGCAACTGCCATCTGATGTGACTCAAGTCTCTTCTTTCCAGCCTCGCCTCTCTCCGGGGCTTCAGAGCCACATCTTCTTGACCATCGATTTCCTCTGAGAATCATAGGTAGCCCAACCCCATCATATGAAAAATGGAGCTTTAATCCCTGGGCCAAGCCTCCATGTTCCAAGTTCGATCCTTCATCCACTGAACGGCTGTAAGCTGAATGCTGTTTTCATATCCTGCTCACTGTCAGTTCTTCCATTTAAGTGACCACACTGGCACATCTCTCAGTTCTTGCACTTCACCGAGTGGCATCTCAAACTTTGCATGTCTGAAGAGACACTCTATATACACCCCAAATCTCCCAATTTTCTCCTCTTACAATCTTGCTACCCTGTTCTACTATAGTTGTTCTGTCAAACAGACAGGCAAAACTTTGGCATTTTATTTGACTTCTCTTTATCTCAAATCCAACCCATCTGCAAATACTGTTGGCTCTCCCTAGATAACACTGAAGAGAATGACTACTAGATATAGACCACTTCCTGTTGTCAACACTATTGTTGGGGCCATGCCACCAAGATTTCTTGCTTGGGAATTGCAAGAGTCTTGTTAGTTCTCCTGGCCATTCTTATTGACAATGTCATGTCAATTTACTGATCCATACCCCCCATTCTCCTTGCCACTGTCTCTCACAAATGTGGTTGAACTTCTTTCACAGCTCATGGACTGATCACTTCTTGAATTTCTTACATAAATATTTTATGTATGCAAATATTTTGTTCTGTCCTTGCTTTATATCTTTTCCTAGGAGAATGAAAACTCCAGGAGAGACAAATGTGTGCACTGCTGTGTCTTCGGTACTTTATGCAATCTGGCTCACTAAATAGGTTGTAAATAAAATAAATTTTAGGATTAAAATTGGCTCAAGAAATATGCTTGGAGAAAGCCTGTTGATAGACCCTCTTAATGGGCCTATATGTAGAAAAAAGTCATACATTTTTTGGTAGCAGACATGATATGACATACAGAGAGTGTTATAGGTGAAAAACACGTGTTCATTTAGGCTAGTTGAAAACAATCAACTTTGGGTCCTTTATGAAGTGAATTCTAATTTTCATTTTTCTTATAGAAAGGATGAGTGTATCATGTCAAATAAATATGAACAGACTTGATTCTCTACTGCTATATGAAGGCTGTTGAAGTTTCAATTATTTTGGAGGTAGTCTTTGCTTGTTAATGCGTTCAATTTCTCTCCACCCATTCTCTTAACAAAACATTATTGTCTGACCTGACAAAGAAAATCCATCCTTTTCAAAACCATAAACATTATTATTTAATAGATTCAGATAGAAACAAAATCATTAGATGCTCTGCAGAAAGAAAATTGGTCATGTCAGGAAAATTTCCATCCAAAAAGGACAAAATTGTTGATTATAAGGCAGTCACAAAGGGGCAGATAGTCCTTTGAGTTGGCACATGGTAAAAAGACAAATTAGCTAAATTAAAATAAAATTTTAAAAATTGTGTTTATATTTCATTGTCAGAAGCTCAGTGGGAGTTAAGGATAGGAGTGAATAAGAAGTGAAGTGAGAATAATAAATGGGTCAAGAGATTGTTCTATATGTAAAGAAAAGCCTGAGCAACTCTGAGATCAGAGTCAGCAAAAGGACCCAAGGGGCTCAAGAAAGTCCATCTGAAGCAGTGAGTTGGCGAGTGAAACAGGTGCATTTTTATCCAATTCCACCAAGCCCATAACATCCTTCTGAGCAATACATGTGTGGTACATTACCCTCGTGCCATTGCCATAAATAATTCATTCACAGTTCTGCATGGGTAGAAAAGAAATGGCACCATTTGGAGTTCCTCCTGGTCCTCCTGCTCTGCTTCAAGAGAAATGCGTGCTTCCCACTTCTGCAAAGATCTTCCAGTGCAAGGAAGGCAGAAGTCTATACCTGGCTGGTGAACAGCATGTGTGCCTTGATTTGACTTCAGAAACTGCCACTTCTGTTTTTCCTTTGTCAGAAACAGTTCCCATAATATGAGAAGCCAGACCTCTGAGGGACCTCCTGCAGAGCTCTGGAATCCTCTCTGCTGAGAGGTGGGGAGAGTGCCAGCACTCCCACTCAGTCTCCCTTGCTGATGCACACTTCTATCTGGAAGTGGGCCAATGCCTGAAACCTGCAGATTTTTTTCTCCCAGGCTGCTGCAAACTATGCAGCATCCCAAATACCAAAGCAGTAGTTTTACATTTATCAACTAATGACAAAAAGAGGGAAATATTGTAAAATATTCTGATAGTATTGAAAAGACATGTGTCTCAGAGCATTTTAAACACAGATAATTATAAATACTCTGGTCATCTCAAATGTATTGTGTAAATATTTGCACATGAAATCATTTTCTTGCATACTTAGGTTTATGTGATATAAATATTTCCACAAAGATCTATAGGCACATATATAATTACTGTTAGATTATCATGTACAGCCCTCCCTTTCCTAGTTTCCTACTAGATTACAGTCCTTGTACTTTTAATTTGTGAAACTATTTAATGAGCACAGCCATTCACTATAATGTAAATAAAATATGATATTTAAAAATAGTAAATGAAAAGTTAATGAAATATGCTATATTAATAAAAATTTAAAAATAAATTATTATAAATAATAAATAAAATGATAAAAAGATTATCCATGTAAAATTTCAAGGTGTATTATAGGTTTCTTCTGATATTTGAGAGCTAATATGTAGAGTACCAATAAAGCTTAATGCATATGAATGAAATTGACATCTGGCATTTGATTATTGCTTATAGCTGCATTCTTGTAGAACATTGGTCTTTCTAATTTTTACTTACTGAACACTTTAGTGGAGCATTAAGGCTGTGATTATAAATTAAAAGTGTTGTCACAAAAATTTAAAAAAAAGGAAGGTGGAGGGGTAGAAGGAGAGGGAAGTGTCATAATATTTTGAGAACTGTATCCATGAATGACACGAAATCTGTTATCTTTACATTAATAAAAATTTTAAAGGAGATTATTTTACGAAAAAACTAATAATAATAGAATTTAGAGTAAGTGGCTTCTTTGTAACTGCACCTTACATCCTATCATGGATCCTAAAGCAAATATGTTTTGAATAAAGTTAGAAATTCCAGTGGCAAAGCCTGAATTACAGTGATACATGAAATAATCTTACTTTAATAAATCTAATTTGTAGTTGCTGTTTAGTTTAAAATAATTTTATGATTATTTATCAGTTGTGATGAACAAAGATATTATTTCTAATTCATTACTAAAATTTGGCTGTACCAAAAATGATTGGATAGTTCAAAGTACTATTTCTGTAAAGTTGCAACAGTAGGTCACTTTATCTTCACGTTATTTTATATTTCTGGACCTGCTGTAATAGCCCAAATGATTCCATTATACAGGTATTTTTCATAATAATATTAAATTACCTTTACCTCTTCCATAAATTGTACATAGTGATTTGTACCATATCCATCTTCTTTTCTCTCGCTAGTTGAAATGAGAATTGGCCATAGGATTTTTAACCCCAGCTCCTCCAACTGTGCCCACCTTATATTTGAAAAAATAAACAAGATAATGAGGGAAAATGCTATGGTTGACTGACCAACACACAATACAACTAAGAGGATTTTGCTGAATAATGAGGTTTTCATTTAATTTTTTACCTTTAATATATATTCTGGTTTGATTTGTTACATTACATAACATTTTTGATACAAGAAGACTTTATATCTGAGTCCCTATCAATATAAATCTCTCCTAATTAAAATTTAACATCAATAGTAAAACTTAGCATTAGTCTAGTATGATAGAGGGCAAAGTACATATTCAATAAAATTATTAAATTATTTATATTTTAATTCTAATTTGTATTCTAACATTAATGACATAGGTGTTTGGAGAATATAGTACTTAACATTTGGGACTGGCATATTTGGATTATGCATTTCAGTTAGGCTAATCCTCTGCCTGTGGCGCCAGCACCCCGGGTTCTAGTCCAGGTCGGGGCACTGGATTCTGTCCCAGTTGCTCCTCTTCCAGTCCAGCTCTCTGCTGTGGCCCAGGAGTGCGGTGGAGGATGGCCCAAGTCCTTGGGCCCTGCACCCGCATGGGAGACCAGGAGAAGCACCTGGCTCCTGGCTTCGGATCAGCGCGATGCGCAGGCCGCAGTGGCCATTGGGGGGTGAACCAATGGAAAAGGAAGACCTTTCTCTCAGTCTCTCTCTCTCACTGTCCACTCTGCCTGTCAAAAAAAAAAAAAATTTACATAAGAAATGCTCTTTTCTTAGTGCGTCACAGGTGGGTGCAGGTGACACCAGCATTCATCACTCAGGCAAGGTGATGAGTGGTGCACTGTAGAGTCAAGATTCTCCTCTTTGCTATAAAGTAATTAGTGGGTGATTTTTCTCCAGTGCTCAATAATCCCTCTCTTCATCAAATTCCTCGTTAGGTTTTTTCAGTCCTTTTTCTCTCCTCCTGATTTTAAAGGGTTGTTGTTGTTCTACCTCATGCCCGTGTCTTTCTGCAGGTGTCTTTCTGTTACCAAATTTTGGATGGTCGTTAGTCCTGTGACCTCAGTTCTCATCTGGGTTCTTGAAATGCTCATTGAGATGAGAACGTCCATGCTCTCTGCTTAGCTGAAATTAGAAGTATCCACTCGGAAATGTAAACGCTTAATCCACTAGTGCTGATTCCTCTATATGTAACTGTTTTTGGTCTCATTGTCTTTATTTACACTTCTGCCTTTCATATTTATTCTTATATACATCATGAGGAAAAAGCAAAAAAAAATTAATTGCCCTTTTCCCTGGCATTTGATTAATTTCACTTTTAGTGTGGTGCATAAAGGAGGTATTAGGAATTCCAAAAACAAAGGATGAATAGAAACTGCTCATTACAGTTTGGAGCAGTCTAGAAATAGACCTGCTAAAGTTGCATAAGAAAACCCTATGATCTTTCCCATGAACTGTCCTTATATTTCTGTCCTCATCCACTAAGGAACTCATTAAAGTCTCACTGCCGAGCCATCTGAATAAAGATTTTGGGTTGTTTCTACTCTTGTCTTGCTTTCATGTTCTTCTCTCATTTGTTTGCAACCAGGTCTTCTGTAGCCTTGTGGCTTTCTTGTGTCTCCAATAAAGCTTCAGCCAGTCCATTGCCTAGAGTGAGAGGTTCAGATTTGAAGTCAGAAAGTTCTGAGTTTGAGGCTTGACTGCAAGATTTTGGTTAAGTTACTTAATCTCTCAGACACACAGCTTCCTCATCGGTGTCACACACTATCAACACACACACTGCCTATTTTAATTGATAATGGGATTATCTTTCAGTCTTTTCAAAAAGTCTCAAATTTTATTTTTTATGAGGTTACCTGTACCCTAGTATGGGGCTATAAGTCCTAGTCCCTCACATGGCTGCAGAGCCTCACAGACCACAAATTCTCCTCTCTGCTAGGTGAAATCATTGCTTTCCACATCTTTAAATGCTACAGATAAACTGATGATATCCAAATTATTTCTCCAACTCTGAACTTCCGTTGTGAATCTAGTCTAATTCTAAATGCCGATGCAGCATTTTCAACTGTCCAACAGGTGCTGCCAGCTTCCAGATCCAAAGGTGAGCTTGTGTTTTCCTTCAGTAACGAGTTTCACTCTCAGTTGATGTCTTCCTCAATAAATGGCATCACCATTATCAAGTGGCTTTGGACAAAATAATCTGGAGTCATTCTAGACTCTTCTCTTCCATTATAGTCCTTATTCAGACCATCAGCAAATAAGCCTCCCAAGTCCTTTGGAACATATCTACTCCTGCAGCCTAGTCCACACCACCACATTCTCTCCTGGTGAGCTGAAATTACTGCTTACTGGTATCCACTGGAGCCAGGACCTGCATGGTCTAGATCTTGTTACAGGCACTTCTAGTATAACTGCGGATGCTTTTGTTACTTGTAACCCTTCTCGTCTCAGTGCTCGGCTCCTTCTTGTCTCAAGAACCTTGTACATCACAATGTTCCACCTTCTGAAGAATCTGTTACCTACTTGACTGTATAATTCTACCCATTCTGCAAAATACAAACCAAGAGTTCTCTATTAAATAAAAGTGCTGCTGAGGCCGGCGCCGCGGCTCAATAGGCTAATCCTCCACCTAGCGGCGCTGGCACACCGGGTTCTAGTCCCCATCGGGGCGCCGGATTCTGTCCTGATTGCCCCTCTTCCAGGCCAGCTCTCTGCTGTGGCCCGGGAAGGCAGTGGGAGGATGGCCCAAGTGCTTGGGCCCTGCACCCCATGGGAGACCAGGAGAAGCACCTGGCTCCTGGCTTCGGATCAGCGCGGTGCACCGGCCGCAGCGTGCCAGCGTGGCGGCCATTGGAGGGTGAACCAACGGCAAAAGGAAGACCTTTCTCTCTGTCTCTCTCTCTCATTATCCACTCTGCCTGCCAAAAAAATAAAAAAATAAAAATAAAAAAAAAAATAAAAGTGCTGCTGCTTCTCAAAACCAAAAGTCATCTGTATTTTTACATATCCTCTGACATGTTTTTGTTACATAACTTTCCTTCAAGTTATCTATTAATATTTTTAAATTGAAAGAGTGAGAAAGGCTTATATTGAAAATTGGAATAATACAGGGGATATATTTTAAAACAGACACCTCCTTCCCTTCCTTCATCCAGCTCCAAGTTTCCAAGAAGTAAACACTGTTAGTAATTTCTCGTATTGAAAATATTTCTCTAGTCTTGTTATATGCCCTTTAATTTTACTATTTATAAAAGTTTACTAAATGCTTTATATATATCAACTTGGCCAATTGTTTCCTTCAATCACCATTAAACTGTGATTATAAAATAAGTCAATTGAAGGCATTGAAGGTATACAGCTACTTCTTAAAATTAGAAAGAAAATCAGTGATAGAAGCTTTAAAGTGTTTTTACTGAGCAGCACTTTAATTGCAATAGTCATACACTAAAGGATACAGCCAGAATTTAAGCATGGATTTCAGTAAATTTATTTATATGCCCTCAACAACACCCCCACATCATGCCAATATGCTATTCAGCTGATTTATAGCAACCATACCCATCTGCCTTTTTAAGAAACCATTTAATTTTAAAAATTACACGTATAGAGTTTTTGTCCTTGACCTTCCTACTGATATTACTGAAAAATCAAGCTAAAAACTCTCCCAAATCCCATAAATTACCTCACTCCTACAGCTTACATCACCCTGCCTCTTCCTTGACAGATGAATTAATTTTAAGAAGTCCCATGGAGTCATCCTCAGCCATTCATTATCTCAGGAGTGTAGCAGAGCCCTGTGTAGGCATTTGCCAACTTGTCCTTTTAATCGTCTCCTAGTGATGAATTGGCCTTGAGTGAGTCTGTGTTCTATCCCTGTCCCTGCACTGACTCCCTTTTCCCTCGTTGGCCATTGTTTCCTCCTCCAGGGACCTTACTGGAAGCCACAGCACCAGAAAAGAAACAAAGACATGCTTAATGATCACCTCCACCACCTAAAGCCAGACACCCCTTCTGCACAAAATTCCAACTTTATCAAGTTAGGCAACACTTCCCTTTGCTTCTTTCCTTCATTTTCTGAGTGTTCTGTTGTTCTTCTGAAACGACTCAGTTTATCTTGCTCCCAAGTCATAAGCCCAAACCCCTTCCATTCCTACCCCAACATTTCTTTTCCCCACCCTATACCTCTCTGTGATGACTTACTGACACTTCAGACATTTCTTGGGGCCCATGTGGCTATCACTCATGTTCCAGTCAGGAAAACAAAGACAGAATCTTATATTGGTTATACAGGTGTTAGGGGATTGAACAAGTATGGAAAGGAAGTATGAAATACCACGGAAATCCTAATGGCAGTAAGAGCTACTACTCTTAGGCCTGGGGAAGAATGGAAAGAGGAAAGGTTTGTCATATCTGGTAATAAAGTATGCTTTCAGAACTAGAATTTCTTCTTCCGAGAAGAGGGGGCTCCTCATTTGGTGTTAGTTCCCCTACATATGGCTGGCTCTGAGGTGCAGGAAGTGGGTGGAGCTTGAATTACACAGTGTTGACATGGTACAAGGTTCTTGCTGGTGTAGCACTAATGTGAACCAGAAGAGATTCTCTCCTTGCTCCTCCTACATTCAAGTCCCCCCCACACCGCCCCCGCCACACCTTGCCCCATTCTCAAAACCTAACAGGAAGTCTCCTGACACAGAAGAAATAAACCTCCTCTCTGCTATCACAGACAATATAGGAAGGAGAATTTGAAACTAGGAGACAATAGCTTTAATAATTAGCACACACCAAACTCGCTCAGTTTGGTTCATTTCAAGCTGCATGATTTACTTACATTCTTGTCACATCCACTTCTCCGCCTGCAATTTTCTTCCTCTCCATGCACACCTGGTGAACGATTTCTTAAATATCTGTCTCACTGTCAGTTTTCTTCACCTCTCTAATTCTTGGATGACACAGGAAAAGAAATCATCTCAATTTCAAGGTCCTACAACTCTTCACACTCATGGTGACTATGGCCCTGTGCAAGGTACTCTTTCTACAGTTACGAAGTGTGTGTCTGCCTTGTGAAACTTGAAGCTCCTCAAGGATGCACACTGGTAGATACAATAGTTATTCACAGAATCTAGCTTGAAGTGAATGGTGCAATCTACATTATAATGATAACCTGATTGATACTAAACAAGCAGTGCTGACACATTTTTCCAGTTCTACTGGGCAAAACCAAGTCATGTTTCACAATTCGACGTCAAAGGTATCTGGAAAATGCCATCTTCCTATGTCTTCTGGGAGGGTCAAGAATATTCAGCAAAGCCTCTGCAACTCTCCATCTGCATGTATTTGCTACCCTGCAAAGAAAGTCATGTAGAGTACTAACACAGAAAACATGCATATGCACACTGCATGGCAACACATCATTATTCATTCAATCCCAGTTACAGAAAAAGCTAAGAGGCTATAGCCTCAGAACAACATTAGTTTCATATCATCTTGAACAATTTTCATAGAAAATTTTGAATTAGAAGATAGAACAGAAACAAAACTCTACATCCTCAGAAGGAAACGTAGATCTTTAATTCTGAGTCATAATATTTTTAAATGAAGTGACTATCTCGACATTTGAATTTCCATCTATGGTTTAGTTTACTTGAGCCGGATGCTATATAAAATGCTGTGAATTTTCTCATGCAATTCATACAACAGTCCAATAAGATAACTGCTATTATTATTTCACTTTTACAAGTGAGAAAGTTGAAGCTTACTGAGTGCCAGATATGTCTGCAATCTAAGATATCTGTATGTAGTTTGGAGTGAATCTAGTTCAGGATTAGAGATAAGACTGACTTTCTCACTTCTGTCTTCTAAAAATCTGCTAATACCGTTGCAGAATGAGTAAAGTAGATACATGTAACTTGCAGAAAGCCTATGAAATCTCATGTTTGCCTAATAAAATTGGTTTATGGTAGAGTCAAAACCAAAACTTGGACAGAATCCACAAAAATGTTTACCTTGTATATTACTGAAAGAAATTTTATTTAGAAATACAATCTTTTGGAATATACAACATTTTTAAACAGAACTCAAAGTGGAATCTTAAAAGAAAAACTTCATAAATAAATTATATTAAGAACAAAAACACCAATTTATCAAACGCCACCATTAAGCCAATAAAATGATGCCCAAACAGAGAAAGAGTATAGTTGCAGTATATAAACTGACAAGAACTAATAAGTAGATTATGTTCATAACTCTACAAGTCAATAGGTGAAACAACCCAATATTAACAAAGGGCAAATTAGTTGAATGTGTATTTAAGAAAAGAGAGAACCGAATGACTGATAAACATGTTAAAAACTCACTCAACATTTTGGTTCTCAGAGGAAAGGAAAGGAAATCGAAGCCACATAAGAAACTCTATACACTCAATATAAAAATAAGATCCATGAAGAAAGGAAATCCTGATTGCCAATGATAACAGGAAGCAAACTAGACCACCCATTGCATAAAGATACCTCAAAAAGTTCATGGAAAATGTTAATTATGAAAAAATTTACACCAATTTCAAAATTTTTACACCAAAACAGACTTTTCATTCCATTTCCTGTGGACTTTTTGAAATACCCTCATATACTACTGGCAGCAGTGAAACCCAAGACAACTACTTCAGATGGCTGTTTCACACTAGCTGCTCAAGCTGAGTATGTGCCTACACTGTGGCAGGGAAATTATATTTTTCAGAATAAACCAAACAGAAATGCTTATACATGTTTAGTCAAAGACAGCGCTATTTATAGCAGCCCAAAATTGGATTCTACCTCAAGGCCTGAAACATTTAAAATGGATGAATAAATTATGGCATATTCACACCAGGGATCCTATAAGAATGAGAGTGAGCAGTCCACAGTTGTATCTAACTGTATGCATCTCATCCACACGGTGCTGGGTGTAGTAATTCAGACACAAACAGGCACACATCATTTGATTCCACGGATGTCCTAAGGCAGACTTAACTCACCTGTGCTGTGTAATGTCAAGACAGAGACTGGCTTTGGTGATGGAGACAGGGAGCAAGAAGGTAGCATCTGGAGTGCTGGTGCAGCTCTCTCTCAAAACTCAGGGATGTTGAGTTCATGGGTGTATCACTCATGCTCTTCTGTATGTCCATCACATCTCAATTAAGCTAGACAAAAGCAAAGTAAAACAAAAACTCTACCCTACCCATTCTATCATCTTTTGCAATGACATTTTTCATGAAAATATTTTACATAACTGCAAAGAAAATGAAAATCTAGTCTCAAATGTATAATACATCTTATTAAGGCAGCACATTCAGAAAGCAGCCATACAAAGTGTGCGCTTTTAGAAAGTGAAAGTTCTAGTCAAAGACAATATAGTTGACAGTGTTCATCTTTGTAATAATAGTGAAATATCATTGTAATACATGGGATAACTAAGCATAGATATCATCATAATAAGGATAGATCACACTGTGATATTTACTTACTTTTGATAAATTCAGATTTTGGACAGTCCAATGCTGATCTTACATCCTGTTAGGAGTATGCTCTCTGCTGAGTGTTGATTTTCTAACCCAAGGATCCTTACTTCCAGTCTGGACACATGGTTTGGGACCCCTCGAGGTAGAGATCTCACAGGTACCCTCTGCAGATACAGTCTGATATCCTATTAGGAGTGATTGGGAGGGTATTTTTTTAAGAGTTTTATTTCTTTTTTGCAAATAATCATAAAGTATTTCATTTAAAATAAGCCCAGATTTTCTTGTGGCTTATGTGAGTTGGTTAAAGTTGGCATCTTCTGATCTAAGAAAAGAACCTGTAGGTGGCCAGTGCTTGTGGGCCTAAAAGCCCTGGTTGACAGACAGGCAGAATGGCCTGAGCAGAGCTGTGGAGTAAGAGGCAACAGAATTATGGATGCACAATAGGTTGGTAAAGCTAAAATGAGTAGTGACAGTACCCTCTGTCCCTTAGCCAGCACCAAGAAGGGAAGCGATCCTGACCCCTCGCAAAACACACAGTAACTCTGGTAGATGCTTAAACTGCTCGTTGCATTGGCCTGTGCTGCAGATTTCAATCTGCCCTAAACTTTTTATCTATCCCTCTCTCCCCGTGCCAGTTTTCCCAATGTTTCTCGACATCACATTAACTCCCCTCCCAGTACAATAATCGACTCCAATCTGCTATTATCACGGAAATAGAAGAGGTAAAGTGCCTGTAATAGGATCCAAATCAAATCACTTTCACTTCAGCCAGCTTTTGCTGTGAAGCCAAGGATTCCCCAGGGAGATTCAATACAGAGAAACACCTGCAGACACAGGCTGAGGCCTGGAGAGTAGATGGAACATGACGGGCCCTGCTTGCCTGTAGCATCTCCTTAGCTACAAGACGAGCACCTCAGGAGTAACGACCTCAGGCAGGCTCTGATAAACTTGTGACTCAGAGGCAGTGCCAGGAGCAGATTCTCTGTTCTACTCATCCTGGAGCAACATGTTGGTTTGCCGTTCACGGCACTATGTCTCTAGTTAAATATGCCTCTCAGTGTTTGTTTTCCTTGGGACTGCTTTTGCATGAATTGCTGTTCATCCTTGGAGCAGCCAACCCTCAAGGAAAATATTATATGCATGTATTCCTCACCCTTAAGGATAAGAAAGTGCAAAGCAAATTGAATTGCACATTATTCAGGCCTAGCAGGGGGTGAAGCAGGAGAAGTCCAGCAGATTTTTCCTTGGGTCATTTCAAAGACTGCACACTTGGGGGTCTCCCACTAAATATCCCAGATGGTTGTAAGTTAAAGTTCTTGAGAGTATAGCCTTTCTATATGTAAGCCCACCAGCTCACATCTATTTTTTGAGCTCCCACTTGCATGACTAGATAAATCCGCAATGCACTATCCATTTGTGATTGCTCCATAAGTCCTTATTCAGGCTCAGAATCTGACATGGACTTGGCAGGAAGATCTTACGGTTGATGCACATTTTTCTGCCAGAGACAGAATTTCAGGTGCCCAGACTCATTGATAGTTTCAGTAAGCAAGTTATCAGATAAGCAAAAAAGGCAATAATAATCTTTATTTCACAGACCTATTAAAACATCATGGCAGACATTTCAAAAACACATGATTCACCAGAGAAGTCCTCCCTTGGGAGTATTCTTCAGCTTCTTCTGATGGGTTCAATAATAAGAAAGCCAAAACTGGAGTTCAAGATGCTGAGTTTGCAATAAACTTTCACCATTCGTGGAACTTGGGCAAATCTCTTAATCTCTCTACACCCAGAGCAGGGAATGTCCAGCAACTCGGCCACATAAACCCTTTAAAATCATTTCGTCTGGCCCTGTCAAGGCAAAACTTCAGGTGGGATTCAAAACTGAAAAATATACAGCAGGCTAACTTTTAGTTCGTGATTATGTATGGCTTGAGAATGATGTTTTAATTATCCAAATGGCCCCTGGGAGAAAAAAGTTTCCCCACTTCTGTCTATACCTTCATTTCTTTTCTGATACGCAGTCATGAGTGTTATGCAAGATGTGGTGTTTAAAAGCAATTTGTTATTTCTAAATCACTGTGTTGATACAAGAAATTGTAAATTTCCCTAAAATATTCTGAGATAAAAATTACAAAGTAATAATGGTTATCCAAGATGGAAGAGTGAAGGAAGAGGTTTGCCAATGGGCCCAAGGTTACAGTTGGACAGGAACAAGCTGTTCTATTGTACAGTAGACTGACTGTAGTCAATAATGATGTAGTGTATGTTGAACCATTGCTAGAAGAGAGAATAGTGAATGCTTTGCCACAAGAATGGACATAAACATGAGGTCATGGACATGCTAATTGTGCTGATTTGACCATCATTTGGGGTACACATGTATCAAAACAACATTGTACCCCATAAATTTATACAATTATCAAGTCCTCTAAAAATAAAATAAAACTAATACATTAAATTTGAAAGGACAAAATAATAAATACATCTGACAAAAATGAATCTGAAAAGATCAAGAGAGAGCTGTGATGATCTGAGCTATGGAATACTTCTCAGTTGGGTTCTAGTCAAGTCGACTAGATGACAACAAGCAAGGCACCCCACAGTGCCAGGTACAGGGCAATATGCACATGGGATTAATGGTTGTGGGCACCGGAGACACTCTATGTGATGACTAGGGCAACTTTCTTCCCCCAGGGCTACCATGGCTGTAGGGACTGCAGGAGGTAGTTCACAGGGTACTGCAGGGGCCAGGTGAGCCTGAAAGCTATGGCTCCAGAAAGTGATCATTCTCAGAGCTTCTTGTGGATGGCAAGAAAAGCAAAGCATTTCCAGGGATTCTCTAGGGGATGAAGCCATTAGTAGGATTTATGCTGAGACTTCTGCATGATCTCAAGCCCCTTAAATTACAAGATGTATCTAAGGGGAAAGGGTTTCACGGTAAACCTTTTATCAGTGAAACAGTTGACTGCTGTGAATGCTCACAAGCCTGTATCCTTTAGAGAGTGGGTATTTTTATTTCAGGCAGGCTCTGAACCTGCCTTTTCAGATAATAGGAAAATGTGGTATGAACATGGCACAGTCAGAATTGGTTGCGTTTCAAGCAACAGGGTGACATAGGTGCATGTTGTAAAATGGCCATCTGATGCCAAGAGAGGTCTGATTTTGTGCAGATGTTTTTTCTTTTTTAAAAAAAAATTATTTGAAAGAGTTACACAAAGAGAGAAGGAGAGAGAGAGAGAGAGAGAGAGAGAGAGAGAATCTTCCATCCGCTGGTTCACTCTCCATTTGGCCACAACAGTCGGAGCTGTGCCAATCTGAAGCCAGGAGCCTGGAGCCTCTTCTGGGTCTCCCACTCATGTGCAGGTGCCCAAGGACCTGGGACATCTTCTCCGGATTTCCCAGGCCATAACAGAGAGCTGGATTGGAAGTGGAGCAGCCAGGACTCAAACTGGCACCTATATTGGATGCCGGCACTGCAGGTGGCAGTTTTACCTGCTACTGCAGTGTGCTGGCCCCACAGCTTAGTTTTTTCAATGAAAGACTTCCATTACACATATAATTGGTTCAAGTATCCTATGAGTAGCTTTGGAAGAAATTTTAAGGATACATGAACATATCAAAAAAAAAAAAAAAACTCATGTGTCAGATTTGAAAACCATGACCATGTTATTTTGTCCTTCAACAAATGCCTGTTGATAGCTTTGATATAGAAATGACCTACATGGATTAAATATTCTTAATACTAAATCAAAAAGTGGGACACGAATTTCTGAAAACTAAAACCAAGCAAACCTAATGGAAGACTGAATGCCCAGAAACCTTACCAGAATCCCAGGGATGCAGAGCACAGGACACACCCTTCTGGTTTCCACACGTTTGTCCCAGCTTGGGGAGGCAAGGGGGCAGTGGATGATGTGAGACAATTGCATTCATGAGGCTCACCTGGAGACAAAGAGAACGGGAGAACGGGCACCTGACCTTACGTGGAATAGCTGAGGAATGCCCCAGAGCTGATATGCGGGCAGAGGAGAAAGTGATCCAACAGCACTGCATGTAATGAGGTCAATTTCTGGCAGAAGAACATCAGGCAGAAGGTTGTTGTGGAAGCACAGAAAGTATATGACAAACAATGTGTGTGCCCACTGCTCAGCCCACCAAAAGAGCCTCCTCCAACAGGACCGTGCATGTGCTTTTACAAGAACTGACGTAAATGCCCAGTTTAAAAAATGCATAAGTTCCAGTGGACTCTGGTTTATAAAGAGCTAAGGTGTGTGCAGAGTATAATCACCAGGAACAGGTGGCCCGCTGGACCTCTCCATGCTGCCTGTTACATACAACTATTCTTCTAAGCCACAAAAAACAATGAAATCCTATTTTTCACAACAAAATGGATGCAACTGGACACCACTGTGCTTAGTGAAATAAGCCAGTCCCCAGAAGACAAATATCCTATGTTTTCTCTGGTAGTAACTAATATAAAGAGTATAAAAATGTAATGTATATGAGTGAAATTGAAATAGTGAGATTTGATTATTGTTCATAACCCTTGTCTATGCCCCCTAGGAATGGTCGTCTTTTTACTTAACTACTTGTAGATTTTTTTATTTAGTGGAGGATTAAGCTTATGATTATAAAGTAAATTAGAAGTATGTCATTGCAATGACAAGAAAGGAAAGAGGAGGTGTCGCTCCCCGTCTTCGTGGAGGAACGACACAGGACCCTGCATTGTTCTTTTATCTGCTCGGCCCTCCCCGGGTTTGCTGCTGGTTCTTCCTGGGTTGGCTACCGTCCCTTCCACCTCCGTGGAAGGGCGGTTCCCCCTGCCACTTTCCCCACTTCCGCGGGGGAGTGGCACACCGCCGGCCGGCTCTCTCGGGGGCTGCACAGGTGTTCCTTCAGATAGATGTTCCTGGTGCATGTTATCTCTCTCCTCCTTTATAGTCCTCTTCCACCAATCCCAACTATGCTACCCACATGCCGAGTACGCTGCTCTCCTCCACTCAGGAGCAGGTCCTTCTGTTTATTGGTTGAACTGGAGGCAGCTGTGTAGAAGCTGTTTCCTCCCTTCTCAGCGCCATATTGTGGGAGAGCAGATGCATAGAATAAGTCTTAATTCCAGTAACTTAGTCTAGTCCAAGTTTCTCCCAGTTGCTCCCCACAAGGAGGGAACATGGGAAGTACCATTATGATCTTAAGAATGTATATATTGGGGTTGGTGCTGTGGTCCAGTGGGTTAAGCCATGGTCTGCAATGCCAGCATCACATATAGCCACCAGTTTGTGTTCCAGGTGCTCTACTTCTGATCCAGCTCTCTACCAATGCACTGGGGAAAGCAGCAGAGGAGGGAAGACCTCTCTCTGTTCTCTCTCTCTCTCTCTTTCTAGGTAAATCTGACTTAAAACAAATCTTTAAAAAAACCTGTACATATGAAATCGGTTCCCTTTACATAAATAATTTAAAAAATAAAAAAGAACAATGTTGGAATTGGAACTTTTGCACCAAAAATAAATGTAGCTTTTAATCCCATTTCACTCATTTTGTAGTATCCACAAATCCCCATTTTCCCTACATGTCCACTCCCTACTGCTCAAAGGCTCTCCCATTTGTTGAGCCTTTAATATAATCAGATTCTTAGTATTGTCTCCATTTGATAGATAAGAAGCCAAAGCTCAATTACATGCTCCGTTGTCCAGATATGAGGAATTACACAGAGGAAAGTGGCGCACTCAGTCAAGCCCATGGCCATCAGAGTCCACAGTCACGTGCCAAGGCCCTTCCTTCAGCTCTGTCCTTGCATAGTGCCTAGGAGTTTGTCCCTTTGACTTCCCTCGTCTCATTTTCCTTCTTCCCTCACTTTCCCATATCACGTTTCCATTGCTGTTATTGGACCTTTCCCGCTCACCAGCACATCAAGGGTGCCAGATTGCACTACAAGGAAAGTAGGTGCCCAAAGATGGTCTCCCAAACTCGCTTACAATTTGGGAAATCTTCCGTCCATGATGTTCCTGCACTGGAGACTCCAATGCATAATTTGAACTCTGAAAAGAAAGGACACAGAGAAACCAAGTTATGCGCAGCTCAATTTTTCTACATACTTGATGAGGAAAAGGAGTTCAAGGAACTCACTTTATTTTCTCAGAGTTCTGGAGGCTGATGTCCAAGATCCAGGAGCTAGCAGGATTGGCTCTTCCTGAAGCCATTCCCCTTGGCTTGCAGATGGCTGCCTTTTACCCTCACATGGTTGTTCCTCTGGGTGTTTGCTTTCTTGGGATCTTTATCTCATAAGGACAGCAGCCTTATTGGATTATAGTCTACCCTTGCTGAACGCGTTGAATCTTTATTACAAATTTAAAGGCTCAAATAGCATCACTTGTGTTTTAAGGCTTTAACAAATGCATTTTGGGGGACATAGTCCAGTCCCTACTGGTTCTAATCCCCACTTGATTCCCATGGCACAATGTCCAGTTAGTGTGGGCAGTTTGTTTTAGGAAACATATATGTTTACTCTAGTAACAGTGCTGCTTAAGCTCCTTGAAGACCCATCTCCAAAATTATCTAAACAAAAAGAGGGAAGAAAGGAAGAAGAGACATAAACCACACTTTCTCTGTTATGTTTACTATTATTTCCAAGTGACAGAGCATTTGAGAATGCACCAAAGGGTTGCCTGCATCTCAAGGGACAGAACAGAAGAGCCACTCTGTGATTCTACTTCCCAGCAGCGGCACATGGAAGTCTGACTGTATTGGTTTCGTGTTTGCTCTCATCCCTTGGAAGCTCAATAGAGCATCTTCAATTTCTGCAGCATTCCTTAGTTAAGACTAACTGATATTATTATTTTCTTCCCTTCCATTTTGTTATATGGTATTCAGGTTTATACAATTCTCTGTCTCAGTATATGTGCTTTAACAATTATTGTTTGCTAGGCTTGCTTTAAGTATTGGTGACATTTACTGGGAAAACAACAAGCCAGTGCTGAGAATTGAGTTCAGGTGCACTTTTCTTGAGATTGCTTGAGGTACAAAGCTCCAGAATCCCGTACTTACAAGGAAGCATATGAATGTTCACCTAAACACTCCTTGCAGCACTTGATCAGGACCATTCACAGCGTCTGGGAATATCCGTAGGGTTTGTCTGAAGTCTCACAGTTGCATTTGAATTTGATTCCTAACGTTGCCTTACCTTGAACTTGATGGAATTAAGGTAAAATTACTATTTTAAAAATGTATCTCTAATGCAATAAAATGGGGTTATGATTATGCAATGGCATGGTTATAAGGACCAAACAGGATATTGCAGACACAGACACCACCACAAAGTCGGCTGGTTAACCAATTTTCTTCCTCTTCCTTTCTCTCGCCTTCCTTCCTTTCTATTCCCTCTCTCTGATTCTCTACCTTTATTCTCTACTCACCTTCCTCAGTCATTCTGCTGTTTCTTTCAATGGTTCCAGCTATTCATTACAAAATTAAATATATATATATATTATACATACCATATGGAATTGAATGTATATAATTTTAAAATACTTGCACAATGTTTTGTAAGCTCTAGATAAGCAAGATGCACAGGGGTACCCTATAAGATAATAAAGAAATTGCTAAGGCAAGCGCTACTATATATGAGACTTCCTCTTACATTCCTGTCCTTGTAGTGCCAAGCAGAGAGCTGGATGTGAGGCAGTTGCTAAGTGAATAGGCAATTGAAGCTGAAGGAGGAAGTAAAGACAGCACTAAGAATTCTGCAAACTGACAGTTAACATTCAGTTGCAGAATTTGAGTCCAGAAAGAAGTCCACCGCTTTGTGTCCTTTCTACTGTGACAGTAGTTATGCAGTTGAGTCCATTCATTTCTGCTACACATCTCTATATGTTCAGATGTATTCCAATGGCTGTTACTGAGTAATCAGAGGTATGGATGATTCTAAAATAGATAACATTTATTGGACACTTACAGATGTCAAGAATTCTAAATGCTTGACACAGATCATTTTTAAAAAGTATTAGATATGCTAGTGCATGGTGCAATATACCCTTATGGATCTACATTTGCCTCTATTCCCCTCTTTCTAAGTTTACTTTTTTTTTTTTTATTTGACAGGTAGAGTTATAGACTGTGAGAGAGAGAGGTCTTCCTTCCATTGGTTCACTCTCTAAATGGCCTCTACAGCCAGCGCTGCGCCAATCCAAAGCCAGGAACCAGGTGCTTCTTCCTGGTCTCCCATGCGGGTGCAGGAGCCCAAGCACTTGGGCCATCCTCCACTGCCCTCCCGGGGCACAGCAGAGAGCTGGACTGGAAGAGGAGCAACTGGGACTAGAACCTGGCGCCCATGTGGGATGCCGGAGCCACAGGCGGAGGATTAACCAAGTGAGCCACGGCACAGGCCCCCTCTAAGTTGACTTTCAAAAAGAAATTTTGTAGCTGTGTTCATGTGGTGAATTGTCCTGACTAGCAAAGCCTACCTCCTTATAACAAACATGTGAATAACAACCAGACACAGTACTTGCATTCATACTCCTACTACAGAGATGTTAATATTAATAGTATTTCCATACCTCTATGGGAGCATAAGGCTACTGGATTTAAACTTGTTCCTTCTCAGAAATGTAGACGATCCTCCTTCCAAGTGTCTCAGTGAACTAGATCTCTCAGGTCAGTCCAGTTATTTCATTCTGGAAGAAGCATAAAGATTGAGCATGATGAGAGAAGAAAACATCCCCAATGCAGTAGAAAATTACAATTGTTATTTTCTTGGACTTTGCTCGTCTTTTGGTGGAAAGCTGAATGATTGGCTTACAAACCATGTTAGCTAGGGAGAGATTCTGTATTTTGTTCAGTAACAGGTGTATCATTTAAAAGACAGCGTCATTATATCTGAAAACAATGAGTTACATCTCTTCTCTAAGATATTCCTGGGGAAGCAGTTACATCTTATGGATCTTTTGTGTGGATAAACAGAGACATCCCCCACACAGCAATACCCTCTGCAGCATTTATATCATTAGAAAATTATAGTGGTGACTGAGAATTTTTGACTAATTAGGTTTCTTAGATAATAAGAGCTTTTTAATAAGGTACATATCATTTACAATATTGCTAATGAAATGTGAAAGCGATTCAGTAGCCGGTAAGATAATGGCTAACTTGTTTTAATTGTTAACATTTTTTCTTGCCTACAATGACACAGTCATTATTTCACAGTCACCACTTATCATGAAATCCAAGAGGATTAATGGTTTCACTTATACTGGCGAAAATGTTTAAGCTGTCCCGATTATCAGTGCAGTTGGAAAGAATAATGGTTATTTGTCACTGCGTTTAGCAGCTGAATGAATTGTCCCCTGGATAGTGGTGCTGTTAACCCTTTGAAGAGGTGGTAGCAGAGTTCTATGGCACTGCCAGGATTTAGGATTGGGTATTTATTTCTATATGGTTTATTCTCACCCACGATCACCTAAAAAAATTCTCTGCTGGCAAAACTGAACAAACAGCTCTGCTTGTCAAGCAATTTCAGGTGTCTGAAATTAAAACTAGGTAACTCCTACTGTATTCTTGTGGTGACTGAGCAAACTGCTACATTAAAAATAACCAAAAATATGAATTACAGAAAGAAAAAAGATTTTCTTTGCTCCCTGCCTCTTTTTTAAAAATGGAAAAAAGGTGCATTGCTGAAAACAGTCCCTGTTGGATTCTCACTCCAACTCTGACTATTTAATTCACACCCTACATTTACATGGATCCTATGTCTAGTTAAAAAAAAAAAAGCTCACCATATCTTTGTGGCTTAATGGATACTTTCTCAATTTTTAAAAGATATAAGTTTGGCTAATTTAGCATAAAAACTGGTAAACAGTCATAAAGTCCCTAAAAATAAGCCTTTGATTTAGAAAAAGAAAAATGAAAAAAATGAATTAGTATAGACATATGCATGGCTGATTTCTGCTTAATATTCTGGCGTAGGTGACTAATTTCAGTTATGTGTTGCAATAGTGAATCAAAATTATTATATCAAAAAGAATGTGGGATCACGGTAGGAAAATCAACATTTGCCTCCAGTAAAATGAACAGAACGCTTCTCCGTCTGGGCGATGGCTTGGGTTGTAATAAACCCCCTCTCCCATTGGTCACCTCTCCGTGTAGCCAGCTCAGGAAATGCCTGCATCCCCTGTCTCCTCCCCAAGGCTGAGACTTCAGGCTGCTCTATCCACAGAGAGGTGCTGGCAGCCTCCACGCTCCCTTCTCTGGAGAGCACTGAGGGTAGGTCTGGGAGACGGCGTGCGAGGGGAGAGGGCAGCAGCAACAGAAATCAAGCGTGTTCTAGGAGATAGGCTGCATTATCTCGTTACAGATGAAACCGGGCCAGGCTCCTCCGGAGAGGCAGCCAAGCTCAACCCTCCGGGCTTGAGGGCAGCTCGGCTCAGCACCTGGACAGAGAAAAGCCTGCTGCCTCCAGACACAGGGCTCTCAGATCTACAATGACAGAAGGGGGCTGCAAGGGCAAGATCATCATGCTTTCTGTAGGGTCCACGAGCACAGTCTCCCTGACAGAGCTGTCTCCGTCCCCAACATGTTAGCGAACCCAGTTGCAAAACGGAGCAGGATGCTTCTGGAAGCAAAGCCCAGGTAGTTTTGCTGTGAATAGAAATTACACGATTCAACGGGATGGGGGCAAATCTGCCTGCTCAGGCGCCTTCCACGCCTGGCATCAAGACAGCCAGTCTGGGGAAGCTTCTCCTCTCCTCACTGTCATTATGGGAGATATAACGACAAACTGGTGTTTCTTTGAGATGGCAAACATGACAATTTCTACTGCAACAGGCGGGTTACGCCAGAAATACACATTTTTCCTGTGTAAAGGGTCAGGAGAAACAGCAGTCAGTAGATGAAAAGACGGAGGGAAGAAAAGAAAAATAAGTGCACCGGGCAGTAAAGAAAGGAAGGAAGAAGGAGACAACCTGAAAGCGTGGGGCTACAGACCACGGAGCTGCAGAGGTGGCTGACAGAATAGCAGGGGAATGTCGGCGACTGATCCAATTCAGAGTTTCTGTCTGACAGCGTGCGCTTCTGGCGGTTCCCCCAGATGGGGGGCTGTGGTCCCCTAACACTGTTTTTTGAGTTTTGCCTGCCTTCACCTGGCAACGAGCGATTCTGGTGCAAAATGAGGCAGAGTGCTAAGAATGATGATTCCTGAGAAAACCAGCACCAGCAAAATACCCTATGAGAATTTAATTCCTTCATAATGGAGTTCAGCACCTTCTAGGCTATAAAACAAAATGGTACCATAGCCTTTTCCAGCCAGCCAGATGCTGGATTTCAAAACAGCGCAGGCTAAGATAAAAATTTAACTTTTATTCTTGACTCTAAAATAAATGTAAATGCATTAAGCGAGTAAGCAGAAAAATAAAGATCCCAAACAGACTGCACCTTCAAACCCTGCTGGCAGATGGTGAGGTTAAAGACGGAAGTCCTCAGACAGGACCTTCTCCGCCACGAAGGGAAGCAGTGGACTTAGAACTCAGCGTGCGTGTTTGGAAGGATTTTCTTTATAATCCTTCATTCAAATTCTGTCTTCCTAGTTCAGATGGTTGTGAAACTGAGGAGTGCAAGTACAGATGCAAACCAGCCATTTTTCCACTCTTAACTCTTGCATCTTGTGGTCCTGATAAGCTTGCACATTCAGTTGAGAGGCAGATATATTAGTCTTGCAAATCCTGAACTAGCAGAGAGAGAGAGAGAGAGAGAGAGAGAGAGGAGATATCTATATGTATTTAGAAAGGCAGCTGGAATCCTTGGAGCAAACACCCAGATGGCATGGGAGTTCTTTAATAGCAAGGTGTGGAAATTGTTACAAATTGATGTGGGGGAATCTTGGCACATCCTGGTCTAGCTGTGGCTGGGCAGCTGCTTCACCACACTGAGTGGCCACCTAATCCCAGTTCTTATTTTTCTTGATAACAACTCATTCATTTTGCCTGCTGGAAGCCAATATTGCGGTTCCCCCAGACCCCACCCAGTATCTATCATCCTGGAGGCTGTAGTACCTCATTTACCTCCAAAGGGAAAATTTTTAATGGACATATTCCTGGAACTATATTAGGTCAATTTAGCTGAGAAGGAGTCCACTGAATGTGAAATACTAGTTCTTACAAAAAAAAAAAAAAGATTTCTTTAAATTATCCTATGTTTCAATTTTCATCATCTCTTATACTTAAATCATGAGGCTTTGATACAAAAAATTTTATTATCTTAGTAATTTAATTTCACAAGTTCTTACTGTGTTTCGCTCCTTTAACTACTAACCAAGACCATCATCCATAATTAGGTGTTCTCAATGCAACAGCCTTCTAAGTAGGGTCATCATTTCACTAAGAATAATGTATGCTCTGGTTTGTGAAGAAGCACTAATGGAAGGTGAGTGAAATTCCCTCAAATAATTGGTTCACCTCATGATAGAAGTGATTATACTGGGACAGTAGGGGACCACCAAGTGTCCTGGTGAAGATCTCATGTCAGACAATACTTTGGTGCCTCCTAAGGGCAATTGACACTCTCTGTTTCACATAGCCAGCTGATAACAGACAAAATTATTCCAAAAATAGTTTCTGCTGCTTTTGGGAAAAAAAATACCATAACGATGTATCCAAAAATGAAAACACCTACATGAGCTATGTTCCTAAAAGAAAAAGCAGGAGTGTATGGTAGAGTGTGAGATGAAAACACTGCGATGGGAATATTCCTTGCTGATGCTTCTACTCCTGGTCGTTCAACTGGTGATATCCATGAACATTTTAATTGGCATTTATTGAGTACTTAGCGTGTGTGTGTGTGTGTGTGTATGTTCAACTGATCCAATCCATATAATAACTCCACAGAGCAAGAATGATTCTGACCTCTGTTTTATAGATATGCTATTCCAAGCACAGAGAGGTTAGCAACATTGTCAAACACCATACAGCTTGTAAGTGCTGGAACCTACTCTGAATAAAGCAATCTGAATCCAGTACCTTCATGTGCTGCCTCCTTGGTTTATTGGACAGAGCAATCATCCACCATGACTTAACTCTCAGCAACTGGAGAGATATCAATATGCTAATGATGTCCAGTGCCTGAATTGTACACCTTATTTATTTGCTTTTCAAAAGGAATAAAGTAGTTGGCATGTTTTCAGGTATAGAGGATACATTTTGTTCAAAGATAGCATGAATAAAAAGATAACAGAGGCTTTGGCATGAAAAAGACAAATTCTTGAGTCTCCTAATCAATGTTGGAGAAGGTATCTGGGCTTCCCTAAACGTAGTTTCTTCTTTTGTGAAACACACACAAAATGTTCAATTCTCAGATTTCTGATGTCAGGATACTCACCACCCAGCAAGTGCTCAGTGCATGTATGATGATTATTATGCCATTAATGTTGCAATTACTAATCCATATTGGCTTCTGTGAACATTGGACGATTTTGTTAGTTTTATTCAGAACTCCAGTCATTAGTATGAATTCTAAGTTAACCATTGAAACTTAGATCTCAAAAGGGATCTTTACTACTGAATCAAGCTTATCTAATCATTTCTAAGTTGTGTGAAAAGGTAAAACATTAGCCTTCTGTTCCTTTTTTGTTTGACACTCTGTTTTAGGATATTGGTGCCATAATCTTTATAACCTTAACATTATGATTGTATCAAATATTTCTATAAAAACAGTGGTGAAAATTTTCAATGGACTCTGGGCCTAAATACTGAATTTTAAAGTTATATGCTCCTTGGAAGAGCTCTGAGAAATAAAAGTAAAAATATACGATTTGATTTCAACAGACCTGGATTCAAATAAAAATCCAAGTAATTATGCCTGATAGTGGCTGTTATTACTTCCTTAGGACTGGCAGTTGGAATTAGATGAGATTATTTACACACAATGTCTGGTTCATTTTTTAGGAACACAATATCACAGTTTATGTTATGAGGAAAATAAGTGAGCAACCCACAGGCAGTCTCTGAGGGAACCTCTCCCTGCCTTGTGCATCTTCCTACAATGTGGCGTACACTGGAACCATCAAGATCTCTGCACACTAGGCGGCTCATTACCAGAATTGCATGTTTAGTTGTGGGTCAGCAGAGAAGCACTCTGGCATTTGGGGGTGGGGGGAGCCTGCTCAGCATCTGCCTTCATGTTACCGAGTCCAGATGGTCCTGTGTTACCATTGCTGACATGAGCACTCAAGGTCACGAATTTCCCCCTTTGCTCTGTTCATTGACCTCACTTTCTCCCCTATAAAGCTGAAATCCAAACCAAAAATGGATTCAATCAGAGCGTATACTCAGATACAAAAGTCTGATTAGACTCTTCCCATGGAATATTGCCATAGTCAAAGCATCCGATAGAACAACTGGAGCTGTTGGCTGACTGTTGTTCACTGGGTAGCTACGGCCACATGTGCTTGTGCACGGTCACCACCCTGCATCAAGCGTATTATCAAGCATTGTATTGTTCTATAAAGTGCACAGAGATGCAGAGAACGGATAGCACTAAGGCACTCCGGTGCAATTCAATTGAGTCGACTATCAGACATCCACACGGTATAAATGGAACATGAGTAAAGAATCTGATCCAACTGCCTACTGGTGTAATTGACTCAACAGAGCCAGCCTGTGCCATTAGTCCTATAAACAGTTGCATTTACAACAATAAAACTGAAAAGCATGGAAATTAAAAGCTGTTAGGATTTTCTCTGGTGTGCATTTATCTTTGAAGAAGTGTGTACACTCTCTAAACAAATTTTTAAAATCTCTTTGGTAAACTGGCATCATAGCAACCTGTGTCAGCTATGCCTTATGTATCAAATGGTGATCAAATTTGAGATAGGTAAAATGAGAG
This sequence comes from Oryctolagus cuniculus, assembly GCF_964237555.1. Classification (NCBI taxonomy): domain Eukaryota; kingdom Metazoa; phylum Chordata; class Mammalia; order Lagomorpha; family Leporidae; genus Oryctolagus; species Oryctolagus cuniculus. The sequence continues at coordinate 7,167,686 of NC_091443.1, forward strand.
TAGGATACCATGGGGTTATATACTAATTTAATTGTCCAGGACATGAAATCAGTGCTAATTGGAATGGCATGGCATTCTATTTCTGAACAGTAATCTAGGGTTATATCTGGCAAATGAAAGTTATTTGGGGGAATACTGTAAATATCATGTTTATTGTCATACAGAATTATGCAGCTTAAATAAATATTAGTCTGAAAGTTTGATTTGTGGTTTCTTAATAGTTTTTTTCCACAGAGGCTCTGCTGTTGAATGGGCAAATCCTCTTACCCCAACAATTTTCTGTTGATTAGCAGCACTCTGTCAAACAAGCAGAGAGCACCCTGCAAACCTGGTCTTTATACTCAAAACTCCCACCTCTATTCCCATTAAAATGAATCCTGAGCATTAACATGCCAATAGTGGAAGCTAGGATGTCCTGATCTCCCTGGTGATGTGTCAGTGGGCCACTTGACCAGAACATGGGAGCATACCACAAACTCAGAAAGCAGAGTTCATAGGTTTCTTACGATACTCATTAAGGGATGCTTCTATCCACCAGTTTGAGGCAACCTAGTTGACATTTCTATTTGGAAATGACCAGGTTTGGTAAAGATCACTTTGATTTGGAAGGTAACATTCAGGGAGAAGGAACACATATGGGTTTTCTTTCCTTTTTTAAAAGATATTTTATTATTTATTTATTTGAAAGGCAGAGTTACAGACAGACAGAGGCGGAGAGAGAAAGGCCGTCCATCTGCTGGCTCACTCCCCAAATGGCTGCAATGGCCAGAGCTGAGCCGATCTAAAGCCAGGAGGCAGGAACTCCTTCCAGGTCTCCCACACTGGTGCAGGGGCCCAAGGACTTGGACCATATTCCACTGTTTTCCTAGGCTCATTAGCAGGGAGCTGGATCAGAAAAAGAGCAGCCGGGACTCAAACCAGTGGCCATATGGAATGACAGCACTGCAGGCAGTGGCTTTATCCACTATGGCACAGGGCCAGCCCCAGACATATGGATTTTCATGGCAGTACCCTTCTTAGGTTATGTGGTTTGCAGAAAGATGTGAGTTGACAATTCAGGGAACATTAGATTTTGATATTTCAGGTCTCTCTGGAATAGGAACTTGGAGACCCTTATGAATTGTCCCTAACTCCTCAAATCTCCACCTGGGATTGTGGTTTGATACACACACTGATAGAGAGAAGGAAGAACAGTTCATGTAAATATTGCTTTTGTTCCCTAGTTCCATGTTGGGTTTTAAATCTGTCAAGGGTTCTCCAGCCTTGAACATGGAGAACTGTTTCCGCAAACACATATTCAACCACTAAGTAGAAAAGAAAACAAAAGAAACAAAGATATAAATACATGCATATCTTATTATATTACTATTCATTTTTTGAGGCTTCATAGATACTGGGCTATTTACAAATTGAAATTTTGGGCAACTGTGTGCGGAGCAAGTCTTTCAGAGTCATTTTTTTCAATAGCTCATATGATTGTTAGCATTTTAGCAATAAAAATATTTTTAAATTAATGAGTGCACCTTTTTGTTACAATGTAATTGCTCACTCAGTAAACTATAATAAAGTGTAAACCTAACTTTTAGATGCACTAGGAAACAAAAAAATTCATGTGACTCAGTTTGTTGCAATATTCACATTTTATAAGTGATCTGGAACTGAACCAACAATATTTTTTAAGATTTATTTATTTATTTGAAAGAATTATGGTAAGAGAGAGAGAGAGAGAGATCTTCCACCCATTGGTTCATTCCCCAAATGGCCACAATGGCCAGGACTGGGTCAAGCCAAAGACAAGAGCCAGGGGCTTTGTACCTCCCAAGTATCCCACTTGAGTGCTGAGTTCCAAGGACTTGAGCCACCCCCCACTGCTTTTTAGGCATATTAGCAGAGAGCTGGAGAGCTGGATCAAAATAGAGCAGCCAGGAGCCGAACCAGCACCCATATGGGATGCAGGTGTTATGGGCAGTGGCTATGCCACTGTGCCAGACCCAGGAATCCACAATATTTTCCAGGTATTCCTGTAATAGCACACTCTATTGCTATTCCAAGAGGAATATTGAAGTTTCCAGCTTGCTTGTTTTTTTTCCTGAAGCTTTTACTATCAAACACCTTAAATGAAATCTTGATAAGTAGAAATTTACATTTCTATTTAGTGAGGCAATATGACATAATTCTTCACTCTTAATTGCATAAATTTATATTGACTAAAACTCAAAATAATTAGAAAATAATCATAAAGAGCTACACTTGAGAACTTATATTACGTATGTGATCCAGGCGTTATATTCATGTTAGTTTTCAAATCCTCACATAGTCAACATAGCAGAAGTTGTGATATTTTGAACTTACCCAAACTTTCAATAATCAACACACATATGCAAGTCACTGAAGGAGTCACCAACTTCAGTTGTATTTTAAAGGTTTAAAATCATAAACAATGAATGATAAACAGTAGTGTTGCTTATAGAAAACTTGACTCATTTTCTCAGTTAAGTTTCCAAAAGGCTGAACAAATCTGTCTTCACATGACATTCCACAGGGAAGTGATAGTAAGAAAGTAATTCCATTGTGGCTTGCTGTCTATGAAGTTTTTTCCACACATATTTCAGGGAGTTGAAAACTCATATCTAAATGTACCTCTAAAATTTCCTTTCAGCAGTTTTCTACTACTCTAAAGCAAGAAGTTTAAATATCCAGGGACAGAGGAGGAGATCAGGATACTCGGTGCTTACAGCTGCCAACTTCTTGTCACCGTATTCACTAAAGGAGTTACAATGATGACAGTGGAAAATCTATGATTGCTACAAGTCAGAAGAGATAGAGTACAAAGTTATTTACAGCAGAAATGTGTTAAGTGAGAAAAAGATGGGACTGGTGCATAGATAAAGTGATTTGGGGAAAATGGCTATATGAGAATTGATAGATTGTAGAATTAAAATCATCCCCCTTTCTTGGGAGCACAAACCCAAGTGAACCAAAGCAAGAAGTGCAATTTGAACATGAAAGTGTGAGCTACCCATCTTTTCCTCGCTTCATGTGCCCCCTCGGAAGGTGATGTAATAAATAAAAACAGTACTTGCAAGGAACAGGATAGTCATTTGAACAGTACAACACAAATTCCAGCTACCCAAAAGTCAGAGGAATATGAGGAGAACTATGGCAGGTGGTTGGAAAGCTGACCAAAGGCAAGGTTATATGGGGAACATTTGAGTTTTGTGTAAATTGTTAACTAGGCGTCTGAGTAGACTACACATCTTCTTTTCCTTCTGTTTGGTGGAATCAGTGACGATTAAGTAGCTAACTTCAAATTCATATTGTCTCACTTATTCTGTCCACTGGATTGAAGGTCTAGGATTGCCTTGAGTCTGGAAGAGGTCAGAATCTACCCTCATTAGGTTGGCAAATTGTAACAACTTGAATAACAATCAGAAATGATATATAAGGGATGTTAGGCTCCAACAAGGAGTTAACAATGGTCTTCTGGAGAAAAGCAAAGCAGACAGGCAAGAGGCACTTTGCACCATGCTTGCACATCAGCACAGACTCTGTTCTGCTTCTCTAAACTTCATATGCTGATGGCCTAACCCCCAATGCAGCTATATTTGAAGACAGATTCTTCAGAGAGGAAATTAAAATTAATTTGAATCAGGACAATAGGATGCAATATGTCTCATGTGCTTTTTTTTTTTTTTTTGAAGATTTGTTTCTTTATTTGAAGGCAGAGTTACAGAGAGGCAGAGAGAGAGAGAGAGAAAGAGAGAGAGAGAGAGAGAGAGAGAGGTCTTCCATTCACTGGTTCACTCTCCAACTGGCTGCAACAGCCAGAGCTGTGCTGATCTGAAGCCAGGAGCCAGGAATTTCATCCAGGTCTCCCACGCGGGTGAGGGGCTCAAGGACCTGAGCCATCTTCTACTGCTTTCCCAGGCCAGAACAGAGAGCTGGATCAGAAGCAGAGCAGCTGGGACTCAAACCAGTGTCCATATGGCATGCGAGCACAGCAGAAGGTGGCTTAATCGGATACACCACAGCGCCGACCCCTGGTGTGCTTTTAGAAAGAGGAGGAAACACCATGGGCAGCCATATTCACAGAGAAAAAGCCATGGGAGGGCACAGCAAGAAGACTTTCGGCAAGCAATGGCACCCAGAAGAAGCTAAGCCAAGACTGTGAACTTCCACTTTAGCTTTCCTAATTGTACAAAAAAAAATCAGTTGTTGAAACCATTCAGTCTGTGGGGTTTTGTTATGGCAGCCCTGACAGGCTAAGGCATGCATATTATTGCACTTTTGCCTATTTTTTTAGACTTACTTATATAATTTTCAGATAAACTGCATGAGATATAGTCTATGATTTTCATTTTTAGGTGAGAAAAGAAAACTCAGATTCCAAGTAATTTATCAAGTTTGCAAAGCACGCAAATAAAGAACTCAGATTTGTATCGATGTCTGTGTCTCTGATTACTATAAAATTCCTTTTGAAAAACTTTTTATATATTTTATTTATTTAAATGGCAGAGAGATGAAGAAAAACAGAGATTTTACATTTGCTTCTTTACTGCACCAATGCCTAAAACACCTGGGGCTGGGCCAGACCAAAGCCAGGAGATTAAAACTCAATCTAGGACTCCCTCATGGTTGGCAGGGAACCAACTCACTTCAGCCACCTTGTGCTTCCTCCCAGGGCAACATCAGCAGGAAGCTGGGACTGGGAGCAGAGCCAGGGCTGACCCAGGTACTCCTCTGGAGTTGTGGGCAACCCAAGTGGCATCCTAAACCCTGCACCAAACCCCTGCTTCAGGAATGTTCTTTTATCCTAGCTTATAGTGCTGAGGGATGCATCAAGGAGCTGTGGATTTTAATCCTGAGTGGTTCATAATTGGATGAGTCTGAGAAATATATTCTATCTCTTGAAAGCTCCCTCTACTCGTGCATGAGAAAATGGTAATCACCAGCCTCACACAAGAGTTGTGGGGGTGAGAAAGAGCTGAATCTATTGAGGGCATCCTACAGGGGCTTAATAATTGTTAGTTTCTTTCTGTGACTTCTTCCACATTAGGTCAGAGACAAAACACGTTTTCACAGCTCTATTGAGGTGTAATTGGCATACAACCAACTGTCCATAATTAAATGTTGCAATTTGTTATTTTGACACACACACACATGAAGCCATCACAACAGTGAAGATACTGAACACCCCCATCCCCATCACTTCATATGTCTTTATGCTGCTCTGTAGCTGTAAGCTCCCAACCCTTCTCAGTACATCACCTATCCTATGGTTTTACCCACATGTATTGTAGTTTTAAATTTCGCATTTGGATCTATGATCAACAGAGTCAATTTTTACATGATATAAGGAATATATGAAAGTTATTATTTTATGCATATGGATAGGTAGTTATTGCAGAATTAAGTGTTGAAAAGGCTGTGTTTTCCTCTGAATTTTCTATATATTTGTAAAAATCAACTGTCTCTCTCTATATATATATACATATATGTATATATCTATATACACACACATTTATATAGAGAGAGAAAGAGAGAGAGAGGAGAGAGAGAGAGAGTTTCTGGGTTCTACGAGGGAGTCTAAAATGTTCATGGAAATGTGTATTAAGAGAAAAAAAAAGTGCACCAAAAGAGTTTTATTTTAACTCATTTTCCTACAAATCCTTTGAAGTACCCTTGTGTTCTGTTTTCTTGGTGCATTTGTTTAGCTTAACACCACTACCGCAACGTCACAATCACTGATGTACTATAATGAGTCTCAAAACTAGGTAATGTTAATCGCCAACTTTGTTTTCTTTTTCTCAAATTTATTTTGATTATACAAGACCTTTACTCTTCCATATAAATATTAGAATCCATTTGCTAATTCCTACAACAAAATGCTGCTAGAATTTTAGGTCAGTTTTTATTTGACACATAATAATTATACATTATGGGGGTAGTATAATGTTTTGATCCATGTATACAGTGTGTAATAGTCAAATCAGGGAAATTAGCTTATCAGTCCCTCATACGTTTATCCTTTCTTTGTGATGAGGATATTCAAAATCCTCTCTTATGGCCATTTTGAAATAATCAATAAAATATTATTAACCATAATGCCTACTGTGCAATAGATAAATGGGACTTATTCCCCCTAACTACAACTTTGTACTGTTGAACAGTTTCTTCCTATTCTCTCTCATCCTTTCTCTCCCCTCTAGCTGCTTCTAACTCTGCTTGCTCTCTGTTTTTACGAGGTCAAATCTTTAGATTGCCCATGTGGGTGAGATTATATAGTATCTGTCTTTATAAATCTGCCTCATTTCATTTAGCTTACTATCTTCCAGCGTCATCTATGTTGCCATAAATGGCAGAATTCCTTCTTTTTTGGGGGTTAATAGTGTTGCATTCCGTATCTGTACATGACATCTTAATCCATTCGTTAACTGATGGATACTCAGGTATTGTCAATATTGCTGCAATGAACATGGAAATTCAGATATCACTTGATAAGCTTATTTCATTTTCATTATATATATATACACCCAGTTGTAGTATTGCTGTATCATATTATCCACATTATTATATAGATACGTATTATATTATTATTTTATCATATTATTACTATTTTGAAGAACCTCTATTTATTTTTCCATAAAGGCTGAACTAATTTACAGTCATGTCATCACTTTATGGATACTTTTTTCTCCATACACACACCAGTGTGTGTTACTATTATTATTACTTTTGCTAATAATATTCTAGTTGGGATAAGATTGTATCTCATTATGGTTTTGATTTGAATTTCCCTAATGATTACTGATTCGAACTTTCTTTCAGATACTCGTTAGTCCTTTGTGTATATATTTTTTGAGAAACAATTGTATTCTCATGGCCAGCACTGTGGCATAGCAGGCAAAGCCACAGCCTGCAGTGCCGGCATCCATTGTGGGTGCCAGTTTGAGTCCTGGCTGCTCCAGTTCCGATCCAGCTCTCTACTGTGGCCTGGGAAAGCAGTGGAAGATGGTCCGAGTCCTTGGGCCCCTGTACCCGTGTAGGAAACCTGGAGGAAGCTCCTGGCTCCTGGCTTCAGATCAGTGGCCAACTGGGGAATGAACCAGCAGATGGAAAAACTCTTTTTCTCTCTCTGCCTCGGCCTCACTGTAATTCCACATTTCAAATAAATAAATAAATCTTTTTTTAAAAAAAGAAACAATTGTATTCTCATAATGAGATGAACACTTTTTTTTTTTTTTTTTTTTGACAGGCAGAGTGGACAGTGAGAGAGAGAGACAGAGAGAAAGGTCTTCCTTTGCCGTTGGTTCACCCTCCAATGGCCGCCGCAGCCGGCGCACTGCGGCCGGCGCACCGCGCTGATCCGATGGCAGGAGCCAGGAGCCAGGTGCTTTTCCTGGTCTCCCATGGGGTGCAGGGCCCAAGCACCTGGGCCATCCTCCACTGCACTCTCTGGCCACAGCAGAGAGCTGTCCTGGAAGAGGGGCAACCGGGACAGAATGCGGCGCCCTGACCGGGACTAGAACCCGGTGTGCCGGCTCTGCAAGGCGGAGGATTAGCCTAGTGAGCCGCGGCGCCAGCCAAGATGAACTCTTTATAACTATGGAATGATTTTCCTTTCTCCTAGTAATATCTATTGATCTGAAATCTAATTTGCTGATGTTAATAGAGTCAATCTAGGTTTCTTTCAATCAATTTTACCATAGTATGTATTTTTCCCCTTTTTTATATTAAGTTATTTATGTCTTTTTTTTTTAACTTTTATTTAATGAATATAAATTTCCAAAGTACAGCTTATGGATTACAATGGCTTCCCCCTCATAACTTCCCTCCCACCTGCAACCCTCCCCTTTCCCTCTCCCTCCCCCCTTCCATTCACCTCAAGATTCATTTTCAATTCTCTTTATATACAGAAGATCAGTTTAGCATATATTAAGTAAAGAGTTCAACAGTTTGCACCCACAGAGAAACACAAAGTGAAAAATACTGTTTGAGTACTAGTTATAGCATTAAATCACAATGTACAGCACATTAAGGACAGAGATCCTACATGAGGAGTAAGTGCACAGTGACTCCTGTTGTTGACTTAACAAATTGACACTCTTGTTTATGGCATCAGTAATTTACGTCTTTATATTAAGTGTGTTTCTTTATATTAATGGCATTTGTTTGTTTGTTTGTTTTTTTGGTCTATTCTCTCTCTCTCTCTCTCTCACTGTTATTTACTTCATATTTCATTTTTTTTGGGGGGGGGGGAGGAAGAGAGTGTGAGTGAGGGAAAGAAAACTCCCATCTGCTTGTTCTCTGCCCTAAAGCCCTGTGATGGCCCAGGTTTGACCAGGATGAATCTGGGAGACAGGACCTCAATCCAGATCACCCATGTGGGTGACAGGGACGTAACTGCTTGAACTATCACTGCTGCCGCCCTCAGTGAACAATTGTAGGAAGTGGGAATGTTCAGCAGAGCCAGGACTGAAGCCCAGACACTCTAATACAGATGTGGACATCTGAGTAAGCATCCTAACTGGTAGGACAAATGCCTGCCCCACCATTCATTTTAACAGAGGTGTTTAGACCATTCATACTTAATATATCTATTGACATGTTTAGATTGAACTTATTGTCTCTTACTCTTTCTTTTCTGTTTATAACACCTGTTTCTTCTCCACTCTTATTTATGTTCTTTGCTTACTTCCATTTGCATTACTTTTGTATTCTTGTTGATCCCACTGTTATCTCATATTTATTACTCTGAATGCTGGAAATATCTGTAATGATTTAAGTATGTTTTTATTTTATCTTTTAGAAGTCTGTTTCTCTACCATATAATTGCTTGCATTCATTCCAGAGTAAATCTACTATAATTCTTATCAATACTCCTATGAAGTAAAATTTCTGTCTGGATGTTTTTAAGATTTTTCTTTTTATTCATTTTTAGCAAATTAAATATCATATGACTTGATGGAATTTTCTTCTGTGCATAACTAACGTTCATTGAGTTTTTGGATCTATGGATTTAGAATTTCTACTGCATTTAGAAACTGTTAGGTCATGGTTGCTTTTGATATCTCTCTGGCTTTTTTCCTCTTCTCTCCTTTATGAGTTTCTTATCAAAGCTGATGTTCTTCTTTAAGTTTCTTTTAAGTTTTCTTTTTGGATTATTTCTATGTCTTTAAGCTCATTAGCCTTTTCTTCTGCATTGTTGAATCTATTGTTATTATCAACCAGTATAATTTTAATCAGAATCATTGTACTTTTTACCTCTAGATGTTGGGTTTGAGTCTTTTTTTCTGCTTGTATATAACCTTCTGAGGATATGGAATAGAACTATAGCAGTGGTTTTTGATTATTGCAGGCAAATTCAAATGTCTTTATCAGTTCTTTCTATTAAGATTTTTAAATTTATTTGAAAGGCACAGTTTCACAAAGAGAGGGAACGATGAGAGAGAGAGAGAGAGAGAGAGAGAGAGAGAGAGAATCATCTGTCTGCTGGTCAAGTACCCAAATGGCCAAAATGGAAAGGGCTGGGCCAGGATGACAGCAGGAACCAGGAGCTTCTTCTGGGTCTCCCACATAAATGCAGGGGCTCAAGCACGTGGGCCGTCTTCTGCTGCTTTCCCAGGGACATTAGCAGAGAGCTGCATTGGATTGGAAGTGGAGTAGCCAGGACTCTAACCAGTGCCCATATGGGATACGGGTGCTACAGGCAGTGGTTTTTATCTGCTACACCACAACACCAGCTCCTGTATCAGTTCTGATGTGGCTTGTTGGTCGATTTTTCTCATAATGGTCATATTTTCCTGCTTTTTTTTTGACAGGTAGAGTTATAGACAGTGAGAGAGAGACAGAGACAGAGAGAAAGGTCTTCCTTCCATTGGTTCACCCCCCAAATGGCCGCTACAGCCAGCGCTGAGCCAATCTGAAGCCAGGAGCCAGGCACTTCTTCCTGGTCTCCCATGCCGGTGCAGGGCTCAAGCACTTGGGCCCTCCTCCACTGCCCTCCTGAGCCACAGCAGAGAGCTGGACTGGAAGAGGAGCAGCTGGGACTAGAACCCGGCACCCATATGGGATGCCAACACCGCAGGCAGAGGATTAACCAAGTGAGGCATGGCGCCGGCCCCTCCTGCTTCTTTATATGACTGATAAACCCTGTTCAGAAGTCAGTATTATGAAATTTACATTAACTGTTGCTAGATTTTATTTTTTTGTATTTTTTTAGAAAAATTCTTGAGCTTTGTGCCTGGATACAGTTATTTGGAACTAATTTGATACTTTAAGTTCTTTAAGATTTGTTGAAGGGGATCAGTTTTGTCAGTCTATGGCTAATTATTTCCCATCACTGAGTAAAGATTGTCTTAATACTCTACCTACTACCCACTCTGGCTAAAGAAAACAGAAATGTCCCAGCCCTGAGTACTCCACACTGTTCTCCCAAATCTCTTTGAACGCTTCTTTGCTAATTCTCTATGCAGATCAGAGCTCTGTTGAATGCTCAAGGATACTTCTGCCTAGGAATTTCTTCTTAAAATTCTAACCACATTTGTCTTTAATGTTTTCTTAACCCTGGCAGCCAAGTTCCTGTATCATGGCCTGGAAATCTCTTAAAGCCAGCAGTCTTGGCCAATCATTAGAATCATCTCTTTATTTTGCATTTCTCAGTGAGGACAGATCTACTTTTACCTGCTGCCTAGTGTCTTGGAAAACTGTTGATTCAAGGAATTTCTTTTAAACTTATTTAGTTGTGGCTGTTCATGGTAAGATCAGTTTTGTCCCAAGTACTCCTTGACTGGACACACAAGCTGAAACATTTCTGACTAAATAATTACAATAGGAAAACATGTAAATAGAAAAGATCTTTTCAATTTCTTCAACTGGTATGAAATAATTAATAACAAGGATTATGCTAGTGATTATATTTGGAAATCTCTTAATTTTCTATGATCATTTTACATTTTCACAAAGTAGATGGACTTCTTAAATAATGCAATGACTGAATAGCATGGCATACAAACCACATGTATTTTAAGTGTTTATTATTTGCTGAGATAGGAAAACAGAACAATGCTTTTAAAATATATATGAAGGTAGTTATAATGTAAAGACAACTGACAAACTGCAAAATAAAAATTGTCCTTAAGCAGTCCTTTGTTTGCTTCCAGATTCTGAATATTGCTGGTACAATAATCTCTGAATGGCGCTGTCTCCCATTGATGCGTTTCCTCATCTTACCTATGTGAGTCTCCACTGGGCCACTACAGTGCTGACTTTTTTCTTCTACTGCTAACACGAATGTTCACATAGAAAATAAGTTCTTGGAATTTGCTCTAAGTGAAGAAATATTGGCAATATTGTTTTTATTGTGATGAAAAGATTTAATATTTCTACTCTCAAGATACTTATTATCAGGAAGGGGGAAATGGTATATATGTGTCTGAGATTTCAAACAGCAGTAAAAATTCTGAAACATGCATGCTTTTGCATAAGATGCGTGTTGTCTGTTATGATATCCAGAAAAGCACCAAGATACTGGTAGAAGGGGGGATTCTTCATAGTTAGCATTTAGCAAATAGTTTGGCTTCTAATGGTTATATTTCTCACTCTGTGTGTGGGCGGGGGAGAGGACTGTGGCTGTTATTGTTATCTTAACTTTAGGGCCTACTTGAGACAAATTTTAGGGCAATCTTTACTACAAAAAATACTTGCAAGATCATAGAGAGCAGAAGAGCTTCTATCATGAGAACTGGTGATTCCTGCAGTCATATTAGGCTGAAATTTTTAGGCTTAATAACGTGTATAAAGAAGTTATGCGTAATTCCATTGTTAGTTTAATGAAGGCTTACTTGATTGATAGAGTTGCTAATAATAGCTAAATATGAATTCTGGTATATCCAATAGAATCAGAGAAAAATGGGGAAAGGAGATTCCTAAGTACAGGAAAGCATAAACCAGCCAGCATTTTTAGGAAATAGCAAGATTAGAAGAACAAAAGCATCACAGACACACGTAGGTAAATGCACATGGCATGGATCTTTAGAGCTGTTCTCATGCCTCCAGCATGAGGAGGAAGGGTATGCTTTGAATGCCACTGCTTCCTCCTCAGGCTGCTGGATATAGTCATGATCTTAAGGAAAGTTTTTAGGATTAAAAAAAAAATTGATTAGTTCCAGGCATAGATCAACTACAGGGAAATCGTTAACCACAATTCTTGGCGGAGATTAAAATGCAATCTATCATAATGGAAATAAAAGTAAGAAAGAAACACTGCATATAATAGACCATATGGGAAATGAATTCATTTGTTTAAGCAACCCAGTGATGGTTTTCTCGGAATACAAACAAAAATGAATCAGAGACTGGCTCTCTGCTTCAGGAGCCCTAGTTTACATGAAGGCGTGCTTTTCACACCTCTATAAATACTGCTAATAGCAGGGAAAAAGAATGATTGGGTTAGAGGTAAGTGCCATGGAGATGCAACCCGAGGTGATCTTCTATACAGTCAATCTCCAGGAAAAGCATTCCGAGTGCACCTCCCACTCCGGCGGCCCAGTCCCTGATCACTCCTATGCATGCTGTTGAAATACTGAAACACTGCAGCTGCTAGACTTAATTCTCAGGAGAAATTGTATTCAGAAAAAAAAATGAATGAATGACTAAATAAATGAATGAGTGAATAAAAGAAGGGAAGCCAAAACACATTCCCAGGCTGCTCTATGTGATGCAAATTGTATGCTTGGCCTTGCTCACATGCATCCCTAACTCACTTCTCTTCAAAACATCAAGAGAGTTAACACAGGAGAATGGAGAGTCACCCCATGCACTCTGTGTTACCTTCTGCATAGTGTCGCTTGTGCAGCCACTGAATGCTTGCTGTGGGGCTGTCACAAGGGTTGGAACCAAGGAGCTGGGGCCCAGGACATGAGGGTTCTCAATCTCATGTCCCTTGGTTAGCAGCTCTCCAGTGTGTGGGGTGTCTCAGGAATCAAACCCACTCCCAGGTGCTGATGTCCCCTCTGTTGAAGTGTATTTGCTCTGTCACATGCACTGAGTACCTCTTCATGTGTCAGGGGCACCTCATAACCTTTGTGCTAATTCCCATGACATCCTCTGTGTCTCACTGTAGGAAGCTGTGAGCAGGTCTTTCGAGGAGCAGGGAGAACAAAAGATTCTTCGGCACATCTGAAGAGGGCTGGTTGAGTGTGCCTGAATGTAGGGTCATGGTTTGAAAAAGGCTGAGAACCCCCTACCTTGCACTAAAAGGTTTTCAACACACTCAGACACATTTTTGTAAAATGTGCTCCGATAAGCCAAGTTAGACTCAGTTCATTTGTGTATTCAATTCAATTGCATTTGAATCAATTGGTTCCCAATTGAGTGAAGGGAAAAAAATTCTAAGATGTAATTTTCACATACTGATTTTCTTCCCTTTTAAAAGCTGTAAGCAGCCACTTCGGAGCAAAACTTTGTTGCATATCAGAGCATCTCAGATGGGAAAAGAGTACTATGATAAATTAACGACAGCTCTAGTTCCATCCACGTGTAAAACCCCTTGAATGTTGAAAATTTCCTGCAGAAAATTTCTTTAGCTATTTCTCAAGAATAAAGATGACGATAATGTTAGAGTCACAGGAGTGTGGGTTGAAAGAATAAGCATTTCCTCACCTCCGTGTATATTGTAAATCATTGTAACAACTGTTTCAGTGGTGTATCAATGAAAACTAAGCAGAAGGAAATGAAATTGTGCTTCTGTGTGTATGTGCTTTGCCAATATTGCACTACCGAAACCAAAGACTTATTTGAATTGATGATTGCTTGACAAGTGTAGATATATAACATATAAACTTATCTAAGTATAAAAGCAATGTGACAGAATCAAAGAGAATCTATAATGACATCAATACTAGTATTTGCAGGTATTGTACACTTGTCTCCTCCTTTCACCCCACTGGTAAATATCTAATGTGAAGTATTTACCAATTTTCATTGAAGTGGCTAAAGAATAGAACTCTATTAAAATGACAATCTCAAAACAATTCTTACTAAGGGAATATTGCAATAATTGTTATGCAATTTTCATAACTTAAGCCATATAAATAACTTTGCTTTTTAATAATCCACACAATATAAGTAATATTATTATTTGATTGGTAATCATTATTAAATTAATGGTTATTAATGATAATTTGAATGATTTCTTCAATTTAGATAATTCACTTTTATTTTCAATGTATTATTTATTTTATATGTTTGAAAGGCAGAGAGAGAGAGCTAGAGGCAGAAAGAGGGAGAGATAACATCCTCTGTTCATCCACTCCCCAAATTTGGACCAGACCAAAGCCAAGAGTCTGACACTCACTCTGGGTCTCTCACACGGGTGGCAAAGACCAAGTCCTTCAGCCATCATCTGCTGCCTCTCAGGATGTGCATCAGCAAGAAACTGGATTGGAAATGAAGCTGGGACTTGAACCCAGGCATTCTGACATGGGATGCAGGAAAACAAAGTAATGTCTTAGCCACTTCTCCAAACGCCTACCCCAGTGTATTACTTTAAACACACAAGGATTTAATTCATCTAATGACACAAATAGCAATTGACAGAGTACTCTATGTGGCACTGTGCTAGGCACAGTGCAAATGCCAACACTAAACTTTGCTAAGCCATATTCTGTATTGATTATTAAACTTGTTTTGTACATTGCACAAAGAAGGGTACAAAATTAGAAAGCAGAGGACTTAGTACTTGTCCTTGTTCCAGTATCACATAATAAGCTTGGTTCTAAGTATTTCACAGTGACAGTAATAATTTCTAGATCAACATTTTAATAAAACTTAATCCTATATACTATTAAATGTAATGCCCTCTATAAAAGCTCTTCTTGTTCATCTTCATGTGTGGTAACTCCATCAGAAAGTAGTCAATGTAGCTGCACACTTCTTCTAGCCTCTTTTATCATTCCATTTATTAGAATTGCTATTATAATTGGTGATGTATATGTTGTAAAACTTTTTATGTAAGAATAGCTTTAAACTTACCAAACAAATACTTGTATATATGTGATATACAAGTTCTATATATATATATATATATATAGAGAGAGAGAGAGAGAGAGAGAGAGAAAGTATGTAATTTTAAAGCATATTAAAATTTCTGGTGTAACTTTTAAAATAAGCTACTAGTAGAACACAAAACAAATTGTAACTATTTTACAGTCAATAAAACTTTAGACCTTCAAATGAATTCATTCTGCACAAAACTAAATGTAGCTTACAAAAAAAGGGGAGGAGGTGGTGTTCAGGTAGAGACCTTTGTCTGCTCCAGTGCCACTGCCACATTTGTGCCTGGCTCCTTTGTAAGACAGAGGGATTCACACAGAAGGTCATAGTTAACTATTTATTTTCCAGGAAATGCCTCAATCTGATGACAATTTTAAAAATGCAGATGCTTAGAAAACTATAGCACTTTTCAAACCACAAGAAAACAATTAATTCTGGCCTCATCAGCTCTAGGACCAACATAATGTCTTCCCCAGGAGAGAAGAGAATTTTAGAGAACGTATGATATATTAGAGAGTGAATGATTATTCACAGCCATGAGGCCAGCCCATGTTTCAATAAGACAAATTGCCCCAGAGTGTTCCAGTGGCAACCAATGATAACTCATGATCCTGAGACAGAGTGGGTGAAAATTACAGAGAATTGATGAAAATCAGGAGCAAGAGGACAAATGGCTCTAAAGAGAAGAATCTGTGATTATTATTTCCTAAGCCTTCAGTCTGATAGAGCGTGAATCTATTTCCTTTGAAAAATCTATAAAGCAGTAGACACTATATGTCAGTGTGAAAATGGCTGCATTTGTTTCTTGCCGATGGCAAATGATTAACTCCTCAGTATGGATGTAGGAATCAGTCCGCGAGGGAAGACACATTTCCAGGGAGATGGCTCATCTGGTTTGCAGTCTTCCTATCGGTCAAGTGCATACTTAGATTTCTAGGGGCTATGGCCACTTCAGTTCCTTACATACTATTATTGAAATAGCAGATGAGTTCTGTTTTTTAAAGAAATATATGCATTTGTTTCAGAGCTGAGAGCGATTTACTAAATCATGAAAGGTAATTGTCATTCTGTTTGTTTTCATTTACCATTGCAATGAATTTATTTGAAATTAAAAGGGACATGGAAAACTCTTGTAGGTTTCTCAGTAATATGGCTAATATAATATGCATATCAGTGAGTCTTCAAAATATTGCATATGGTGCTGAAAGCTTGGCATCATAAATCAGTTTGTTTCCTTTTGTAATTTGAGTATGTCTTCTGGAATTGTGTGGGAACAGTATAATATGGGAAGGCAAGGTGCTTCCTGGGGTATTTTCCTGAGTCACTTCCTCTTGTTACTTGGAAATTAATCCTGAGTATCACTGTCACATTATGTATATCTCTATGCATCTGTTAATCTCCCTTAAGAGGTAGTCATGCCAAACACCAGTTTCTCTAAGTTTTACTTAACTTTTAAAAAAATTGAAAGAAGAATCTCATCTATCTCTAACTTACATTTGGGTGTTTATACATCATTAGCATCTGTGTAACTCAGATTCAGCTAGGGCCATCTGATAGCCCACACTGTCATTCTTAAATTTATTTGTATATATTATACTTTATGCAATATGGTAAACACATGTTTTCTTTCTAACTCGGCTTACTTAGTTTAAGGGCACATCATCAGTGATATGTGTTCCTAGTTACCATTAAAACTCTATCCACTGCCCTCTTCCTCATGCAAGGTGCACATCCAGCTCACAGTCCAGCTGAGAGCCAACAGCTCATCTTTGCTCTGCTGGCAAAGCGCCTGTTAGGGGGAGCATGGACTACTGAGTGCTGAGGGTAGTGGAGGTTCTACCCAGAAGCCATAATAAATAAAGACAAATCCAGTGAGTAGCGAGCATATAGATGGCTGCAGAGTGATGCTGCTGTCATGGGCACACCTGGTCCAGGTGGGAGAGAGAATGACTGGAATGCATTGATGCTATACTCTGTCTCTGCTTCACGAAGGGAAAGAGTCCAAACGCATTAGCCTAGTTCTCACAAAACCATGTAGTAACTTTCTCTTCCATACTGCCTCTGTGTCACGAGCACATTTCTATCTCTGCATCATCTATTTCTTTTTTTATTTTTTTTATTTTTTATTTTTTGACAGAGTTAGACAGTGAGAGAGAGAGAGACAGAGAAAGGTCTTCCTTTTTCCGTTGGTTCACCACCCCCCAAGTGGCCACTACGGCCGGCGCGTTGCGCTGATCTGAAGCCAGGAGCCAGGTGCTTCCTCCTGGTCTCCCATGCGGGTACAGGACCCAAGGACCCAGGCCATCTTCCACTGCACTCCTGGGCCACAGCAGAGAGCTGGACTGGAAGAGGAGCAACCGGGACAGAATCTGGTCTCCCACAGGGACTAGAACCTGGGCTGCCAGCGCCCTAGGTGGAGGATTAGCCTATTGGGCAGCGGCACCGGCTGCATCACAGTCACTTGCTTGGAAGTCTATCCTTCCAGACTGTGACCCGTTGAACTGGTCCATATTTCTTGTATGGCCCCCAAAATATTATTATGAAAAAATTGGAGCATACAGAAAAGTTGAAAGAATTTGATAATGAATGTCCTTATACTGGCATGTGATTCTATACTTGTCATTTTAGTGTAATGGCTTTGTCATGTATCTATGCATCTATCTTCACATTCTTCAGTCTATCAAACATTTGTTTCCCTATGCTTTTAAGGTAAGTTTCAGATCAGTAAACATCATCCCATACATAAAAATAACTAGAATATTTTGTAAGATTCTTTTTCTTGGAAGTAGAAATAACATTTTTAACAATCACAGATCTTTAGTATGTTCTTTGATGAGCTGCAACACATTCACTTATGCAAAGCAAACACCTATCGTAAAGTATAATCGCACCAGAGTAATCTCCCTTATACTGCTTCTCATCATCTTCAGAGGAAACCATTGGTCTGCTTTTCTATTTTCTTTTCTTTTTTTTTTTTTTGACAAAAAGTAAATTTTTTTTCAATTCCGGAAGTCCTTATATCTCTTTTTTTCATTTTCTGTTTTTGAGTTTTATCCATGTTGTTTCATGTTTCACATATCAGTTCAATTAAACTAAAAAAAAATAGTTTTACACTAAAACATCAACTTTTAATGTTGGATAGAGCAGCCAAGCAACTTATGAACCACAAACCAGAAAACATGAACAAGTGTAGAAATCAACCAGATCTAGTAGATATCGTTAGTACATTCCACATATCAACAACAAATTATCCCAAGGTATGTATGGGATATTCTTCAGTCAAGACCACACAAAACAAGTCTCAATCAATTTAAAAGGAAAGAAGTCATTGATCTCTGATTACGATGGAGTAAAATTCAAATTCAATAATAGAAAGGATTTTGGAAAATCCAGAAGTACATAAAAATTAAACAACATGAACTTCAATAATATATAACAAAAAAGAAATCACAATGAAAGCTAGAAAACATTTTCATATGAATGAAAAAAGTACAATATATTGATACTATGAGATGTAGCTAACATAGTGCTTAGAGGTGTAGTCATACTTCCAAATGCTTTTGTTGAAGAAGAAACATCTCAAATTATTAACTAAAATTTCTACCTTAGGATGTTAGAAAAGAGAACAAAATAATTGTAAAGCAATTAGAATAAAGGAGATAATTTAAATTTCTTTCTTTATTTAAGTATGAGGGGAGAGAGAAAGAGAGAAAAGAACAATCTCATTAAAAAAAAAAACAAATGCATGATCACTTCACTAGACATTGAAAAACAATTTCACAAAATGCAACACCTTTTCATTGCAAAACATTCTAATAAACTAGGAAAACAAGGAACAATACATAATCCTGATCAAAGCCTTCTACAAAAAATCTTAGCCAAAATATTTTTGATTTTTAAAAATGGAATGATTTTCCTCTAAGAAATGAGACAAGCAGATTTCATTTCCTTTAATCAACACTGTTCTGGTGGTTCTAGTCAGAGAAACTATGTAACATGAAGAGATTAAAAATTATCTAACATGGAAAGGAAGCAATAAACTGATGTTGATCTTCCATATCCACAGATTGGCAAAGTTTTGTCATTAGTCCGTAGAGCATAACAACTATTTACATAGCCTTCATATTACGTTAAGCATGACAAGCATAGTAGAGATGACTTAAAGTACACAGGAGGATAGGTGTAGGCTATGTGCAAATACTAAGCTGTTTTATTTATGGGACTTGGGCATGTGTGTATTTTCTCTGTTGGGAGAGAGTCCTGGAAACAATTCCCAGTGCATATTCAGGGACTAATGTATTTCTATTAACAAATGACAATGTATTTTACATAGGAAATTATAAAAAAAATCCACAAAATATTAGAACAAATAAACAAGTTATGCAAGGTCACTGAGAAGGTGTCTATGTAGCAGATCAAGAATGTTTCAATGTCCTCAAGATGTTGGAATAGTGACAAGATGGTCCAACTCATGTGAGGTAAAATTAATATTTAAAAATGTGAGAAAGTACACTCATAGTACAAAGCTATGGGAGAACCCCAGCAGGAAACCCAGCAAAAGCAATAAAGAATGAAATAGAAGAAGACACAAAAAAATGAAAAAAAAAAATCTTCCATGTTCATGGATCGGAAGAATTAATATCAGCAAAATGTCCGTACTACTGAAAGCAATTTACAGATTCAATGTGATACCAATCAAAATGCCAAAGACATTCTTCTGGGATATAGAAAAAATGATGCTGAAATTCATATGGAGACACAGGAGACCCCAAATAACTAAAGCAATCTTATACAACAAAAGCAAAGCCAGAGGCATCACAATATCAGATTTCCAGACATACTACAGGGCAGTTATAATCAAAGCAGCCTGGTACTGGTACAAAAACAGATGGATAGACCAATGGAACAGAATAGAAATGCCAGAAATCAATCCAAACAGCTACAACCAACTTATCTTTGACAAAGGAGCTAAAACCAATGCCAGGAGCGCAGACATTCTCTTCAACAAATGGTGCTGGGAAAACTGGATCACCACATGCAGCAGCATGAAGCAAGATCCATACCTTATACCTTTCACTAAGATCCACTCAAAATGGACCTGAATCTAAGACCTGATATCATCAAATTATTAGAGAACATTGGGGAAACTATATAAGACATCAGTATAGAAAAAGAGTTCTTGGAATAGAACCAGAGGCACAGGCAATGCCAAAAAAAAAATCGACAATTTAGATTATTTCACATTTAGAAGTTTCTGCACTGAGAAAGAAACAATTAGCAAAGTGAAGAGGCAACCAAGGAATGAAAGAAATTATTTGCAAACTATACAACTGATAAAGGATTAATAACCAGATATATAAAGAGATCAATAAATTCAACAACAAAATAAACAGCCCACTTAAGAAATGGGCAAAGTACATAAACAGATTATTTTTAAAAAGGAAATCAATTGACCAACAGACACATAAAAAAATGCTAAAGATCCCTAGCTGTTAGGGAAATGCAAATCAAAACCACAATGAGGTTTCACCTCACCCCCGTTAGAATGACCTTCATACAGAAATCAACAAACAACAAATGCCAGTGAGGATGTGGGGAAAAAGGTACCCTAATCCATTGTTGGTGGGAATGAAAGCTGGTAAAGCCACTATGGAAGACAGTATGATGATACCTCAAAAATCTAAATATAGACTTAACATATGACCCAGTGGTCCCATTACAGGGAATTTACCAAAGGGAAATTAAATCAGTATATGAAAGAGCTATCTATACCTACATGTATATTGCAGCTCAATTACAAAAGCAAAGACATGGAGTCAACCCAAATGCCTATCAAAAGAAGAATGGATAAAGAAATTATAGGTATGTATACAGTGGAATACTACACCACATTAAAAAAAAAATCTGCTCATTTGCAACAAAATGGATGAAACCGGAAAACATCATACGTAGTGAAATTAGCCAGTGCCTAAGAAACTAATACTATACTTTCTCCCTGACCTGTGATAACTAATAGAGCACCTAAAAGGCAACCTGTAGAAGTGAAATTGACACTTTGAGAAACAATGACTTTGAACAGACCTTGTCTTGACCGTTAAGGAACAGTTCTTTTTTTTTTAACTTTTGGTTTCTATTGTCTTCTTTTATCTTACTTTACTTATTTTTTTAATACTAATCATTTAACTCTTTACTTAACATAGAGCTAATCATATATGTATAAAGTTAATTGAAAATAGATCTTAGTGAAAAATGAGAGTGAGAATAAGAGAGGGAATTGGAAGGGGGGTGGGAGTGTGGGTGGAAAGGCAGGCAGGTGGGAAGAATCACCATGATCTTACAGTTGTATTTGTGAAATGTATGAAGTTTGTAACTGTAAAGCAATATAGTTCTGCATACATTCCTCTAGACATACTTCTAAGGGTAAAGTTTAAAAACTTGCCATGGGACCCCAAATTCCCTTAAGCTGGGTGGTAAAAATAGTATATTATATGGAAAGAATTAAGTGTTAGAGTGATCATATAGATAGGATCAAGTGTTAAAGTGATCATATAAGTAGGAATAAATGCTTGGTAATAATAATAGATAGAATTTAAAAGGAGTGAGTGATCCATCATGGGAAACAGTCCATATAGCAGACTTATTGATTGACAATTGCCTTAAGTAGCACTCTGGCCTCAGAATCACCCTTAAGGAATTCTAGTTTGGCTAAAAAGCCCAGGGGAGAATTTCAGGCATGGAAAGCCAAGACACTGTGACAAAAAATGTTCTACATGAAGGACCTCTGTGGGTGAGACCCCAGTGGAAAGAAGCAGCCAGCAAAGAAGGATATAATTTTCTCTGAAGGGAGGAGACAACTTCCACTTTGCTTATGGCTTTGTAGAGTTTGTGGATCCAAAAGGGGGAAGGGTGGGAGAATTGGTGGGAAGAATTGCTATGTTCCTAAAGTGTGTCTTTATGAAATTTGTGCAAATAAATCAGAATGTTTTCATATTTTAGTAATAGGCAATCCAAAAATATTGAAATAATAAAATTACATCAAAAGAATGACACTTTCACATGAATTTAACAAAAGGAGTGCACATTTTGGACAATGAAATTTTATAAATTTCATTGAAAGAAGTTAAACACTCAAATAAGTGAAGACATTTTATGCTCATGAATTGCAAGACTTAAACTAAGTATTAAGGTGCTAATACTTCACAATCATGTACAATTCAATGCAATTCTCGCTAAAATCCTTATTCTACTTGTTTTGCATAAATTGACAGGATGTTTCTAAAATTCATATGTGCATGGAAATCATCAAGAAAAGATCAAATAGTTTTCTGAAAGAACAAAGTTATAGGATTCAAGCTCTCTGTTTTCAAAACTTACCAAAAAGTGGCAGTAGTCAATACAGTGTAGCAATCTTCAGAGGCTTAAGGGTAGATGTAGAAATCAATGAAAAATAATTGACACTCATAAATAAACCTATAAATTGATTTTTAAATGGATGTTAAGACAATTGAGTGGAGAAGTAATAGTTTTATCAACAAATGGAGCTAGGGCAGCTGAATATTTATAGGTAAAAGAATGAATTTGGACACCTACTTTCTTTATATCCAATAATTAACTCAAAATAAGTCATGTACATCAAAGAAAAAGAGATATACAAAACTCAAAGAAAATAAAGTAAATCAGTATAAATTTGAGTTGACACTGATTTCTAAAATATCAAACAAAAAGTACAAATGATAAAAGAAAAACTAGAGAGATACGTTGGACTTCATTGAAATTAAAAACATTCCTGTTTTAAAGGACACTGTGAAGAAATTGAATGATAACCCACTGCATGGGAGAAAATATTCAGAAAATCCTGCATCTCAGAGGAACTTTGATCTAGACTATAGGGAGTCTACAGGTCAGAAGTAAAAAGATAAAAACTCAATCTAAAAATAGTCAAATTGGGGCCGGCGCCGTGGTGCACTAGGTTAATCCTCCGCCTGCGGCCCCAGCATCCAATATGGGCAGCAGGTTCTATCCCAGTTGCTCTTCTTCCTGTCCAGCTCTCTGCTTGGCCTGGGAAAGCAGTGAAGGATGGCCCAAGTGCTTGGGCCCCTGTTCCCACATGGGAGACCAGGAAGAGGCACCTGGCTCCTGGCTTCGGATCGGCATAGCTCCAGCTGTAGCGGCCATTTGGGGGTGGTGAACCATCAGATGGAAAACCTTTCTCTCTGTTTCTCTCTCTCTCACTGTCTGTAACTCTACTTGTCAAATAAAAAAAATTAAAAAATTTTAAAAATAAATAAATAAATAGTCAAATTAGCTAAATAGATAGTTCTCTGAAGAAGATAAATAAATGGCCCATGACTCAAGAAAAGAGTGCAGTATCACTAGTAATTTGGAAAGTGCAAATCAAAACCACAATTAGAAAACTGTTCTCTCCCAGAAGAATGGCAAATAGTCATAAACACAGATAGGAGGCATTGGTGAAGAAGTAGGATAACAGGAACCTTCATGCATTGCTGATGGGAGTGCTTATGATTATATTTGGCACTGGTATAGAGGTAACATACTACTTAGTAATCACACTCCTAGGAACTAGTGACGGATGAAAAGAATCATAAACACGCACCCACATAAAGCATGAATCTTCACAGAAGCATTATACATAAAAATCAAAAAGTATTATAAGCTCAAATATTTATCAACTAATGAATGGATAAAAAAGGAGAGTATGCCTATACAATGGATTATTCATCTGGAAAGGAAAAAAAAATACTGACATATATACAACGTGAATGACTCTTGAGAACTTTAGGCTGAGCAATAGACATCGCAGGATTCAGGCTCATATTCCAGATCTTGTCTACAAAATATACTCATATTGGCAAATCTATAGAGAAAACATAAATTTGTGATATACAGGGGCTGAGGAAAGGGGAAAATTGGGACTGGCTATTAACAGGAATGTTGTTTGTTAGGAGGTGAATTCTATCTTCTTAAAAATCCTATGTGTTCTAAACCCCCAGTACCTCAGAAAAAGACTACATTTGGAAATCAGGCCTTTAAATGGGTTCTGGGGTGGTCCCTAATCCAATCTGACTGTTACCTTTGTATAAAGAAGAGATCTGAGCACACAAATACCAACGACATGCAATGAGGGAAAACATCATGTGAGGGCACAATGACTGGGTAGACATGTGCAAGCCAAAAGAATGCCTCAGAGAGTCAACCCTGTGGGCATCTTGATCTTGAGTTTCTAGCTTCTAGAACCATGAGAAAACAAGTTGCTATTGTTTAACTCACCTAATCTGTGGCATTTTGCTACAGAAGCCCTAGCAATTAATTCAGGATTTCTTTTTAGAGTGATGAATTCCAAATTGCCATAGAAAAAATGGTTGTACAACTATGAATATACTAGAATCCATGGACACACATACTCTGAAATGGCAAATTTTAGGATATGTAAACGTTATCTCCATGAAGTTGTTATGAAAAAGGAGCTAGAAAGAAATGCTATAAGTGGGCATTCTTGCTTTTGTTCAAAATTTGTATTGGAGGCATCTAATATTTCACCATCATGTATGAGGCTAACTGTTAGGCTTTTGATAGACTGAGTCCATGGAGAAATTTAGAATTTTTTATCACTAATTCAATGATTATTTTTTAAAGCTTTATTTATTTATTTATTTGAAAGTCAGAATCACAGAGAAGGAAAGGCAGAGGCAGAGAGAGAGAGAGAGAGAGAGAGAGCAAAAGAGAAACAGAAAGAGAGAAACAGAAAGAGAGAGACAGAAAGGGAAAAACTTGTATCCACTGGTTCACTCAACAAATGTCCACAACAGCCAGGGCTGGGCCAGGCCGAATCCAGGATCAGGAGATTCATCCGGGAATCCCACGTGCATACAGGAGCACAAGGACTTGGACCATCTTCTGCTGATTTCCCAAGCGTGTTAACAGGGAGCTGGGTTGGAACTGGAGCAGCTAAGCTTTGAACCAGCACCCATATGGGATGCTGGCACTGTAAGCGGTGGCTTAACCTGCTATAGCACTGATCAGGGGATCAGGTGATGACAACTTTTAACTTGAATGGGTATCACATTTTATCAATGTATTTCTTTGCATAGAGATAATTATGATTTGTCATTTTATGTTTATTATATTATTATACTAAAATGTTGATTGATTGCTGAGTGTTCAACCAAACTTATATTTCTAGTATCACTCTATTCAGCCATGTGGTCATGATATATTATCTTTCAATAATATTGGATTTGACTTGCCAGTATGAATCTGCAATGTCATGTCTAACCAAAATTTGAAATTTCTTGGTAAAAAGTTTTTAATTCTTTTGGAAGCCCCATTCTCTCTCTTTTTGTGTGGCTACTTCAATGTATTAGGCTTTAATGTTTCCAATAATTCACTGAATTTTTTCCACCATTTTTCCTTAATCTTCTTTAATTTCAATAATTTATAACATTTAAAATATGGCAAGTTCATGATTCTTTTTGTTTTGTCTTGTTGTTTCCATTTTCTTGTTTATCCCATTAGATAGATAGATAAGATAGATAAACAAGTAGATAGATGATAGACATTAATTTTGTTTACAGTTCAAAAATTCCAATTTGTTCTCTTTCACAGATTGTATTTGTCAAAATATCATAGGGGCTAGTGCTGTGGCACAACGAGTTAACACCCTGGCCAGAAGCGCCAGCATCCCAAATGGGTGCCAGTTCTAGTCCCAGCTGCTCCACTTCCGATCCAGCTCTCTGCTATGGCCTGGGAAAGCAGTACAAGATGGCCCAAGTCCTTGAACCTCTGCACCCACTTGAGAGACCTGGAAGAAGCTCCTGGCTCCTGGCTTCAGATTGGCGCAGCTCTGGCCATTGCGGCCAATTGGGGAGTGAACCAGCAGATGGAAGACCTCTCTCCCTCTCTCTGCCTGTCCTCTCTCTGTGTAACTCTGACTTTCAAATAAATAAATCTTTAAAAAAGTCATATCTTTTTATCATGAGGATATTTTGTTTTGTCCCACTGAGTATCATTATATATGCTATAAAATCCTTTATGGTATCAGCTCTTGTCCTGACAGTTGATGTACAATGTAATACTTTATCCATTGTAGTATTTTTTTTTTGTTCTAGTACCATTGGTTGAACTCTGTAATAAACACACAATTATTCTTAGGTGTTTAAATTTTAACTGAAAAGTGATCCCTGTTAGGAATTTGGAAAACATTATGTTGAGTGAAATAAGCCAATCCCAAAGGGACAAATACCACTTGTTCTCCTTGATAGGTGACAACTAACTGAGCACCAAAAAGGAAACCTGTTAAAGTGAAATGAACACTATGAGAAATGGTGACTTGATCAGCCCTCACCCTGACTGTTGATGAGCAACTTAATATGTTATCCCTCTTAGTATTTTTGTTTGTTTGTTCTACTTAGTACTTTTGGTTGAATACTGTAATCAATACACAATTCTTCTTAAGTGCCGAAACTTAACTGAAAAGTGATCACTGTTAAATATAAGAGTGGGAATAAGAGAGGGAAGAGATGTGCAATTCAGGACATGCTCAAGCTGACTTACCTCAAACGGTAGAGTTAGAAACATACCAGGGGATTCAAATTCAATCCCATCGAGGTGGCATGTACCAATGCCATCTCACTAGTCCCAGTGATCAATTTCTGTTCACAATTGATCATAATGATAGGAATAAGAACCAAAGGGATCACAGAAACAAGAATAGTGTCTGCAAATACTAGCTGATAGAATAAAAAAGGGAGAGAATGATCCAACATGGGAAGTGAGATACACAGCAGACCCATAGAATGGCAGATGTCCTAAACAGCACTCTGGCCTCAGAATCAGCCCTTAAGGCATGCGGATCTGGCTGAAAAGCCCATGAGACTATTTCAGGCGTGGAAAGCCAAGACACTCTGGGGGAAAAAAAAAAAAAAAAACCTAAATGAAAGATCTCCATGAGTGAGATCCCAGTAGAAAGAATGGGTCATCAAAGAAGGAGGTACCTTTCTCTGAAGGGAGGAGAGAACTTCCACTTTGACCATGGCCTTGTCTAAATATGACCAGAGTCGGTGAACTCAGGGGGCTTCCATAGCCTTGGCAGCTCTTGACAAGAGCCTAGGGTGATTACTGATGCCATAAACAAGAGTGTCAATTTGTTAAGTCAACAACAGGCGTCACTGTGCACTTACTCCTCATGTAGGATCTTTGTCCTTAGTGTGCTGTACATTGAGATTTAATGCTATAACTAGTACTCAAACAGTATTTTTCACTTTATGTTTCTGTGTGGGAGCAAACTGTTGAAATCTTTACTTAATGTATGCTAAACTGATCTTCTGTATATAAAGAGAAACGAAAATGAATCTTGATGTGAATGGAAGGGGAGAGGGAGTGGGAAAGGGGAGGGTTGCGGGTGGGAGGGATGTTATGGGGGGGAAGCCATTGTAATCCATATTCTGTACTTTGGAAATTTATATTCATTAAATAAAAGTTTTTTTAAAAAAGTGGATGGTAAATAATCATAACAAAATATCTACAATCTAAAGAAATAACTTTGGTTCTAGAGTTTCATACTAAAATATTATAAAAAATAAAATCATTATGTTATTCAGGAACTTCTTTGAAAAAATACTCAAAATAATGATCCACTGAAACAAGAATTAAAAAATGAATCCCAAGAGAAGATTTGGATACAATAAGCAATGGCATGAGAAGTAGCCAGCCTTAATTTCTAATTAAATTTTGAGTTGCTCATAATTTGAGTATAAAATGTAGAACTATCAATAAGAAGGAATTACTAAAATATGTGATATAAATAATAAAATTAATAAAAATATGAAAAAATATCTGGGTCATCTCAGCAGTTGTTTCTATCAATTATCTTTTCTACTAAAAATAAATCATAAATTAGTTTTCCTGGTTTTGGATATCCAGTAATTTTCAATTACATACTCAACATTGTGGAGAATATTTGCAGAAACTTTAATGTTCCTTTGAAGAAAACCTTATTTTTAATTGACTTAAGTAATCAGTTAATTTGGCTGAGCTAAAAACCTGCAATCTCTGTTTCTCTGAGGAAACTGGCAGGTGAAAGCTTGGTTTCATTATCATAGACTCGGTTGGCCTGGTTGGGTTCTGACTTTATGTGTGTGATTCAGATGTCAGCCAAGGGACTGGGTAGTTAGACAGACACTGGTGATCATCCTCTATGGCCTTCTTCTCCAGGACTCTCCCCAAGCTCCTATCACCTAGTGTTTCTTGCAATTTGTCATTGTCTCAGTGTCCGTCTTATGGTTGGTTTTTCACTGTATTTTAACCAACTCATGAGTCTTCCCTTGGGTGAAAATTCATAAAAATAAGAAAAGCATCAACATTTGCGCTTTTTCTCCTAGTGTCAATTTTCCTCAAGCATCCATCATCTTTTGTTCACTCTTTAGCATTTCCATTTAGTGATTTTTTGTCAAGAACTTATTGTTATCTGTCCTATTAAATAATATTGGCAACAACAATTTCTGTGTGTTTAAAGTTTAATTCTTGGGGCTGAACACAGTACAAATGCAACCATAGATATTTGATTAAATGATGGATAAACTAATAGATAACTGAATAAATAAATTAGTTGAGAAATTAATGAACTAAGGAATTTAATCTATGCCCATTGGTACTCAAAATCATCCTGTGATCACAGATCTCCTTATATTTACATTGACTATACTTTGTTTGTCTCAACTTGAACTGCATACTTCTGTTCATCCAGCTTACAGAGAAGAAAAAGTTATTCATCAGATGGAATATTTGGAGGGAAAAAAATGTTAATTTAAATGGAGAATAGGACAAGTTTTCTGATGCCCATGCAATATCCTACAGTAATCAAAATTTCTTCATATTAGTAATTTTCACAAATCTTGAAAGAATCTGAGATCAGTTATGCATCACAAAGCTAGCCACACTGCCTTTTAAAAGTTAGTAGAAAAACTGCATATCTTTCTAATTTGGGAAAAATACTAAAAATATTTTGAAGGCTGTGGAGCCTCCTACAAAGCATTAGCATCCTAGCTCTTCATGTATCAAGATGCACAAGACTTTGTTGTAAACAAGTCTTTCCTGATTTTGCAGGTTCAGTCATGGTCTCTGTGAGCCATTGATTCGGAATGGTCTCTTGACTTTTTAGGACACATTTTCACTACCTTTTCCAGTTTAGCCTTCCCTATAGTCACCAAAGTTGTTGTTTCAAGCACAGACTATAATAATTTGCCTCTTCCTAAGTACCTGTGATGTTTTTCTGCTGATTAGAGAATAAAATCATAATAAAGAATTTCATATGCAAGATTTTTCTGAGTTACCTAAATATACTTTGCAGGATGACCTTGCCACATCATCGATCGCAAATCTCTCAGTTTTCTGCATGCACCTGCTCTGGACCATGAAAGCACTTTGTGTGTGGCATCAAGCATTTTGCTACACTTTTTTCCTGTGCCACTAGGGAATGTAGCTTCTTTGTTATTTGCATATTTGTTTGTTTCAGTTGCCCAGGTCCAATACAGGACCTAGTGTTGGGATTTCTAAATATATATATATATATATATATATATATATATATATATATATATAATATATATATTATATGTATATTTCAACATATTATAATTTGTAAAACAAGATGATCATCAAGTAATTAATTTTGTTTTGGTCAAAAATGTATATAATTTGGAGCAGGCATTTGGCACACGACAGTTCAGATTCTGCTTTGGACACCTCGATCCCATACTAGAGTGTTCACATTCAAGTCCTAGCTCTACTTCCTATTCCAGCTTCCTGTTAATGTGTACCTTGGGAGGCAGCAGGTGATGGCTCAAGTATGTGGGTCCCTGCCAACCATGTGGGAGTCCCAGACTGATTTCTGGCCTAGTGGCTTCAGCCTTGCCCAGCCTTATCTGGGCATTTGGGGAGTCACTCCATTCTTGTCTGAATTTTCTTCAATGGTCTCTTCATATGGGAAACATCCTGTAATTTTATTTTATGCAAAGTAAATGCAAAAATTATTTATACTTTATTTTAGCATGTTTGGCAAATAATAGGTTTTCATTGTTTAGATAATTCCTTTTAGATTTACAGATTGTTCTTAGTCATACATAATTTTTAGGAATGTGGTCAAAATAGGAAAAATTCTACCGATATCATATTTGTGTTGTTAATGATTGCCCCATGGTTGTGTAAGTTTGTGTCCTGCAAAACCTGCATTCTGGTACACATCACTGTGTGGAAGTTTCCTTCAAAAACATGAAAATCTCCGCTGTGTTTAGAAACATATATGCTGTGTTATAGATTGTGTAACTAACAGGAGAGAAATTTTGTTCTGTGTATGATAAGAAAAACATCTTCTATTAGCAGTTTTATGTGTTTACCAATTGGAATTTTTTACCAAAGACTAATTTCTGTCATTGTGTGCTCAAAACCAGTGCCCTTGTTCCAGCCTCGTATTTTATGTACCATCAAGCATGCTTGTATAAGATTTGGCTTATGCATGGACCATTGTGTCACAGAGGGAGTGAGCAGACAGTGAATTGCAGTATAAATATATTTTGTGGGGTTTTACAAAGCAAATGACCACACAAACACGTTGCTTAGTTAGTTCTTTCCAGGAGTTCAGAGGTGTCATGTACCAAGGGGAACCCGGAAACTTCTTCACTTCGATGGTAAATTATCCTTTGTTTATTATATGCCTTTTTACGTCTGAGTTTGCAGTCTCATTAGGGAAACCAGCGCAGCACCAGGTATATGCTCATTAAACTTGGCCTAATACACACGTTAATTAATCAATTAATGAAAAATGGGTATGCTTTGGAGGATTCATGAAACTGACTCCATTTATCGTGACGTATTCAGTAAGGCTTCTATTTGTCCTTTATGTGTTCTTAAAGATAGCTTAAAGTGTTTTCTCCATTTGTCCTCCACAATAATTTTTAAAAAATTATAAGAATCTCAAATGAAAGCATGACCGTCCTACCACTCAGCTCTGGAAGTCAACATGTTTCTGCTTTTTGACTAAGAGCAATGAGAAAAGGCATGAAAGAGAGCTTAGATTCATTTTCTCCATCTTTGTTTATCACTTGTCTCACTCATCATTCTGCATTCATGTCTGTTTATAAGCTCTTCCCCAAATAGGAAAGCAACAAAGAGAAAGAATACTGATGGCGGCAGCAGATGTGATTTAATCTAAGCCCTCGCCACAATTCTGTTTCGATGTACACCCACATCACATCTTGTGCGCAGTGTTGCCTGTTAGGTTGGAATCAGCTCTGTGTGTTTTACCCATTTCTTCAACTTAACTCCATGTTGAGCACATGAGCCTCCCTACTCAGATGTTTGATCAAAGCTCTTACTTTCGAGGGAACAGAATGACTCCCACTGGGGTAGAGATACCACAAAAATTGCTGTTAAATTACCACCATTTTCCCCAAATCACCTTCTAGATGCCATCCCTCCAGTGGGCCATCTAGAGAAGATATTAAGCAAGGAAGCAAAATGAGGCAACGTTTCTCACTGGAGGCCAGGTCTCCAAGCCTGAGGGGTGAACTAAATTGGAGACCTTCTGGAAGGCATTGCTTTGAAGGGAGCTGATATCATAAGTCCAAGTTTGCTGAGTGCAACAATGTTTTTCCCTACAGGGTATGTGAGTGATTCTGTCAAATGTGACAACTTCTATGAAGTGTCACAATTTGTACATCTATCTATCTATCTATCCTTTCTAACAGCATAATTATCATTTTAAAGATTTTAAAATGCATAGTATTTGAGGGTGAAAGCTTATGTTTTAGTCTTTAATCAGTCAACTTCATGTTCAAGTCAATTCACAGATTCATGTTTTTGAAAACTCTTAATGTTTAAATTTTATATGCCATATTACAAAATATTAGATCTTGAAATAAAAGTGTTATTATTGTAAAATTACAGTGAATTAGACCAGTTTTGAACCATTTTCTTAGCTTAGATAGGAAAGTTCAGTTTTAGCAATCAGAGTGTCCAAATATTACTAGAATACATGCGTTGTTAGATCAGTAACTATTCTTTTTCAGAGCACAGTTGTTTTATGTGTAATGGATGCCTATTTGCATATGTGATTCAATATAAATATGTCACATTTAGGACATAAAGGACAGCCAAAAACAGAAATGTGATTCATTATGACAATTTTAATGTTTAAATTTCTTTGAAGGTATATAATTCTCAAGAGGCAGTGAGAAAACATAGATTTTGGTGTTAGACAAAGTCTTCTAGTAAGGACATGCAACTCTTTCAATAGTTTATATATTAATTTCTCTGAGTCACAGATCTCTCAGCTTTAAAATGTTACAATGCTTCCTTTATTACTCATCAGGAAACTTAGAAGAAAATGAATGCAATGTGTCAGGTACAATATATGTTAATAAGAAGTACTCAAGAATTTTATCTTATTTTTCCATAGGCATGTAAAATTAGCTCCTTAAGAATGGTTCCTTTAATGTATTTTGTCAATCACTATAAAAATTGTATGTGTATTTGTTATTTTCCAAGCTTAAAGGAACACTTGCCATTTTTCTTCTCAAGCACAGAAATTATGCACATACATATCCAGATATTAGAATTCATCTCCACTTTCACTGATTCACGTTCTTACTTTAAGATATTCTCTTTTTATATATCTGCCTCAATCATAAAACAAATTTGCTTTTGCCTCCTAATTTTATTGGAAAGGAAAGAAAAACACAACTCTGATGAGCTTATAGTGTAATATAAATAGAATTGAAGAATTATATGTAGTTGAACAAATATAAAATCTCCCTCTCACTTGTCTTAATTAGAAACATTTATTTTAACAAGAAATAACTCATAGCTTTCCCATGAGGATAATATTGTATGGCAGTGATAAATAACTTATTAGTTACCTTTGCGTTTCTCAGACTTGAAGCTCTTCCAACGTGAAGACAACGACAAGAGATAACAAGAAGAGAGTGTTTTAGACCAGGTGCCTAGTTCTCCTACATATTACCTATCTGACCTTGAGAAAGTTCAGTTAATTTTTCCATGTTGTGTCTCAATTAACTATACTTTTAAACAGAATAGTAATATCACCTACACTTCAGGCTAGTTTGAAGACTAAATGAAATGTAAATGTAAGGAACCTAGGTAGAACTTGGCTAAATGAAAGTTACCTGTTCTTCACACCATGTTAATCCTCTCTCCAACTCCAGTTTTCAAACAAACCAACAAACTTATTAGGCTTTATCCTTGAAGTCTAAAATCTGATTGTTGTGGGGCCGATGCCATGGCTCACTTGGTTAATTCTCTGCCTGCAGCGCCAGCATCCCATATGGGCGCCAGTT
Organism: Oryctolagus cuniculus; assembly: GCF_964237555.1. Taxonomy (NCBI): domain Eukaryota; kingdom Metazoa; phylum Chordata; class Mammalia; order Lagomorpha; family Leporidae; genus Oryctolagus; species Oryctolagus cuniculus. Next base: position 7,201,108 of record NC_091443.1, read on the forward strand.
CTAGTTCCGGCTGCTCCTCTTCCAGTCCAGCTCTCTGCCATGACTCGGGAGGGCAGTGGAGGATGGCCCAAGTGCTTGGGCCCTGCACCCGCATGGGAGACCAGGAAGAAGCACTTGACTCCTGACTTCAGATCGGCGCATTTCTGGCCGCAGCGGCCATTTGGGGGGGGTGAACCAACGGAAGGAAGACCTTTCTCTCTGTCTCTCTCTCTCACTATCTATAACTCTACCTGACAAATAAATAAAATAAAATAAAAAAGAAAGAAAAATAAATAAAATTTGATTGTTATGATTTGATTTGGTAGCTAGACTAAGTCAGGATGGTTCATACTGAATTCAAGACAAGGAGGCAGAAAGGAGAACAAGAGATAATTTAAAGCTCAAACTTTTAGATGAGTAAATGTAGCTCTAATTTACTGAAAGCGATTAAAGGGCAATACTAACTAAGATTATTCAATAAATGTTTAACTGTGATTTAGATTTAATAAAACAATTATGGACATTAACTTATAATTGATCATTATTAAGTATATAATTAGTGAGATCGAATAACGAAGGAAAAGATAAAAGCCTTTAATCTATTGTTCATTCTCAATATGTAAGATCCTAGGAATCATTGGTGTATAATATATTATGAAGTTATAATTATAAATTAGATTACTCTGAAAGATGGATTTAAAATCCTTATGCATCTTATCTAATTACTATACATTTGATTATGGATAAATAGCTAAACTGTAATATGACATTTGAGAGTTAACCTTTTCCAACTAAAACCATGAATGCTAATCTCAAGCTGTTCAATTTTTTAATGCTTGAGCAGCTGATCACAAAAATTAAAGAATAAGGCAAATACATAAATAATAGACAATGGCTAAAATTAAGTTTGCATACATAAAGACAAAAATCAGAGTAAAATATTCTTATGAAGTTAAACTATTCATTTTTTGTGAAAGCTCCTGATAGATTGTTCTCATTCATAAAAACATCATACTTATTATAAATTAAACTGATAATATCTCTCCTTGTCACACGTGTGAACAAAACAGCATGACCCATGATGCAACCCACATCATAGCAAATGAATAGATAATTTTAATATTTCTTTATCATCAAAAGACTCCAAAAGACATTCTGCGTCGGTACTGAAACCCGCATTTCTAATGCTCCAAGAGAACATTTTAAAATTTTATTTAAGATACACAAATTTCATGTATATATACAGATTTAGGAGCATACTGATATTCCCACCTTAACAACCAATACTCCAACCCCTTTGCTTCCTCCCTCTCCTATCCCCACTCTTAATTTTAACATAGATCTGTGTTCAGAATACTTTGTACTCGAAGAGATCTTTTAATAAACTATAATTAAATAGAACATTTTCATATTGATGTATTTTTATTTCAGATATTGGATCTTGTTAGACTTGGAAAGTAATTGAAAGTTTATTTTGGACAAGTAATCTCCCAACTGAAACCAATGATCAAAATTATAAGACTACAATAATGGGGAATTTCCCTCTCCACACATAGTAAATCCAGCAGTTTCTCAAATGGAAGAAGAGGGATCAGTTTCAGCTAGACAAGGTTGCATCATCAATGCAATAGTCTTCAGCTCCTGGCTGACTCCTCTGTTGCGAAAAACTAGAACGGTACCAGCTTTTTCCATAAGAGGGGATAAAATAGTGGCTGTCCCACTTGTTGATGTGAGCCACAAGTCACCCTTGGATTCGAAGCTCCCAGCATGGCCACTGGCATGAATAATTATTCATTTGAAAACGTTATTGCTATGCTAGCATCATTTCCCAACAACTTCAGAAGATGTTTAGTGAGAGAAACGATATGGGGGAAAAGAGACATCTACTTTTACTACTCCAGATCCTTCAGGTTTAATGAATTCTGTTGTCACCTTTATCTCTAAAAGCATCTTCCTGTACAACAGAAACTGGGTATGTCAGAGGCACCTGCCGTATCTAGCATTATATGGGGGTTGCAGAATTTCTACTGTTGCCCCAAGCCTATCTTTGGCAGGAGGGGTGACCATGCCACCTATTATGATAAAAAAAAAAAAAACATTTAGGAAATGTATGAGGGAATGAGACATTGTCTTCTGGACTTATATTTGTGAAAAAATTGCTTTAATACAAAGTAGAGGTTTCTTCACATAAACCAACTATTGTTGAGTTTTCAAAAATTTATAGAGAATCATATGGTAAGTATGGGGATGCTTCAAAAAGCTTGTGGAAGAAAATGTAAAAGATAGGTTTAGTGTGGTGTAAAATTTTGAAATTCATGTATAGATTTTTATAATATCTGCTTTCCATCTTCTCTATGAAGATTCATAACACAATGGATTCATTGTTTGCAACAAAATAAAATAACCTTTAAATTAATTTTCCATGAAAATTTTGAGGCATTCTTTTTCCCTTTTTTTCTAATATATTTCCCTCAAAATACATGAAACAAGTTGTGACAAAAATCAAATTTTTTAAATTCCAATACATAAGTATCTCCTTCAAAGTAATTAATGAAGGGTGGGAGTTGTAACCCACCAGGTTAAGCTGTAACTTGGGATGACCTCATTCTATATCCAAGTGTTTGGGACTGAATCCCAACTTTGCTTCCAATCCAGCTTCCTGGCGATGCATTTGGGAGAAGTAAACAGTTGCCCAAGTACTTGGGTTGTGAATGGAGTTCCTCACTGCTCAATTTGGTCAATAAAGAATTGATTTTTTGTTAAAGGGTGAAATTTCCAGGATAAAAATAAGCAAAATTATAGAAGACTTGATCAACAGTTTTAACCAATCTGACCTAACCAGCATATGTAGAACTCGCTAAAGAAGAACCACATGATAAAATATACATTTTTTCACAAATACATGGAATATTTTTCAGAATACTGAATCACAGATCAAGTCTTTATATATCTTAAAAGATGAAAGTCTCAGAAATTTTGATATATGATTATAATGGAATTAATTTAGAAATTAAAAAAGAACAAACTAGTGTATCCAAATATTTGTATATTTAAATAGCACATTTCTAAATAAATCATGCGTCAAAGATGAAAACTCATAGAAAAGTTAAAAATAATTTCAGCTGAATAAAAGTATGACAGGTCATATGATACAGCTAATGTAGCAATCAAATGGAACTTTCTAGCAAACAGAAGAGAGCGAGAGAGAATCTTCCATCTGCTGGTTTATTTCCCAAATGCCCTCAATGACCAGTGCTGGGCTGAAGTCAAAGATAGTATCCAGGATTGCAATCCAGGCCTCGCACATGGGTGGCAGGAGTCAGGTACTGGAGCTAATACCTGCTGCCTCGCAAGGTCTGCGTTAGCAGGAAGCTGGAGTTTGGAGCCAGAACTGGAAACTGAAAAACATGTACACCAATGTTGGATACTGGCTTGTTAACTGCCCACTCCCGGAAACTTTTTATAGTTTTAAATGCTTAGATTAGAGCAGATGAAAAATCTAAAGTTCATGGTCTAAACTTCCTCCTTTAACAGTAAGAAAGAGAATAGCAAGCAAAGTCCAAAGCAAGCAAAATGAAAAGAATAGTAAAGATGACAACAGAGTTCAGTGCTTATAAAGGAGGAAAAAACTGAAGAAAAACAATGAACTCAGAAGCTGACTTCAACATTCAAGAAAATGCATAACCTTTTAGCAAACTTGATGAAAAAAAGAGATGATGTAACTTGTCAAAACTAAGAGCAAAAGAATAGACACCAACACTAACTCTAAAAAATGAGCATAATTATTAAGAAATATCATGAACAAATTTATTTTTATTTTATAGTTTTGTATGTTAAAGTTACAAAACTGAAACTAAATGAAATATTCCTGAAAATACACATATTAACCAAAATCAATTTATGAGGAAATAGATAATTGAATAAATTGATAATAGGTAAAGGAATTAAACCTTTAATTAAAAACACTTCCAAAAAGAAAAAGTCAAGACAGAGAGTTTCTTTGGCTTCCACAGGGAAAAACTCAAAACTAGTCGTTTATCTAGCCCCAACTGTTGGAGGCATTTGGACAGTGAACGAAATGATGGAAGACTCTTTTTTCTCTCTCTCTTTCACCAGCTCTTTCAGATGACAGAGGTAGAGGGAGCATGTCTCATTCGCAGCAGGAGGTTACTATTACTCTGAAATGGAGGCCTGACAAAGATACCACCAGGAAAAGAAAGCTGTAGACCAGTGTCTGTCAGGAACAGAGACACAGGTGTCTTTAACAAAATGTGAACTGAAGCCAGCTATATATAATGCATCATGACAAATGAGATTTATTCTAGAAATGCACACTTAGTTCAGCATGCACGAAAAACCCTCAATTAATATAATGTATCACATTGATAGATTAAAGAACAAAAACTGGAGATATCATTGTAGCGCATCTGGCTCACCTGCTTAGGATGCGGTATCCCCTACGGAGTGCAGGTTCCAGTCCCAGCTGCTCAGCTTCTGATCCAGTTTCCTGCTAATGCACCTGGGAGGCAGTAGATAATGTTCTGAGTACTTGGGCCAGCCATCCACATGTCAGACCACATGTCAGAGTCTCTGGCTCCTGACTTCAGCCTCATCTAGCCCCAACTATTGGAGGCATTTGGACAGTGAACCAAATGATGGAAGATTCTCTCTCTCGCTTTTTCTCTCTCCCCCTCCCCCTTCCCTGTTTTCCCCCCTCTTTCTCTCTCTCTTTCTCCCTCTCTCTCCTCTCTCCAGCCCTCTCTGCCACTCCACCTTTCAAGTAAATAAATAAATCTTAAAATTAAAAAAAAAAAAAAATGAGGCTGGTGCCACGGCTCAATAGGCTAATCTTCCACCTGCGACGCCAGCACACCGGGTTCTAGTCCCGGTCGGGGCGCCAGATTCTGTCCCTGTTGCCCCTCTTCCAGGCCATCTCTCTGCTGTGGCCTGGGAGTGCAGTGGAGGATGGCCCAAGTCCTTGGGCCTGTACCCGCGTGGGAGACCAGGAGAAGCACTCGGCTTCTGGCTTCGGATCAGCGCGGTGCGCCATCTGCAGTGCGCCGGCCGCAGAAGCCATTGGAGGGTGAACCAACGGCAAAGGAAGACCTTTCTCTCTGTCTCTCTCTCTCACTGTCCACTCTGCCTGTCAAAAAAAAAAAAAAAATGAGAACTACAAAATCACATCCATAGATAAAGAAAAGGCACTTTTATATTTGTGATTAAGCCACTCACCTGGTTGAGACTGAAAAGAAAAATCTATAGTTAGCATCAAGCTTGATGGTTGAAAACTGAAGTTTTTTTCCTAAGACTGGGAAAACTGTAAGGGTGTTCACTCTCATCACTTCTATTCAACAGTTTCCTAGAGATTCAAGCTAGAGCAGTAATACAAAAAATTAATATTATTTATTTATTTGAAAAAGTGACAGGAAGATAGAGAAGACAGCAGAAAGATACAGAGAAAGAAGATATTCCATCTCTTAGTCCTCCCTCCATCCTCCTCTCTCCTCCCCTAAAAGACCAAAACAGCCAGGGCTGACTCAAGCAGAAGCAAAGATCCAAGAATTCTACCCTGGCCTGGTGCCATGTGGGTGGCAGGGGCTCAAGTACTTAAATCATCATAGCCTGACTTCCCAGGCACCTTAGCAGAATATGGATTGAAAGCAGGTCAGCTGGAGCTCAAACCAGCATTAGATATGGGATGCGGGTATAGCAGGCAGTCGCTTAACCCACCATGCCACAATGCAAGCCCTGAAAAGCCATTTAAAAATAGAAGTGTAATTATATAGTGTTTGGAAATGAAAAGTACAATTCCAAGTCATTTTTTTGCACTTGACTTGATTCTGCTTGCAAAAATTCTGAGATAACCCATTCAAAGAATGCTAGAACTAAAAATCTGTTTACAAAAGCAGAGGTTATAAATCAACAATCCAGGCCGGCGCCGCGGCTCACTAGGCTAATCCTCCACCTTGCGGCGCCAGCACACTGGGTTTTAGTCCCGGTTGGGGCGCCGGATTCTGTCCCGGTTGCCCCTTTTCCAGGCCAGCTCTCTGCTGTGGCCAGGGAGTGCAGTGGAGGATGGCCCAAGCACTTGGGCCCTGCACCCCATGGGAGATGAGGATAAGTACCTGGCTCCTGCCATTGGATCAGCGCGGTGCGCCGGCCGCAGCACACCTGCTGCGGTGGCCATTGGAGGGTGAACCAACGGCAAAGGAAGACCTTTCTCTCTGTCTCTCTCTCTCTCACTGTCCACTCTGCCTGTCAAAAAAATAAAAAAATAAAAATAAAAAAAATCAACAATCCAGAAACCAATGAAAATTACAGTACACTAGCAATGAAAAAGTCAAAGAAGTAAAATACTTGGGGATACATTTAATACAAATTTCACATGAATATTATATGGATAAAGCCAAAACATTGCAGGAAAAATTAGAAAATATTTAAATAAATGGAAATTCATTCAGTCTGGTAGATGAAAAGATCTACCCAAAATGACCTACAAGTTCAACTAAATCATGCAGGTCTCTTTGTAGTGTTTGATAAGTCAATTCCTTAAATTGGTATGGGAATGAAAACCACTTAAACATCCAAATCAATTTTGAAAAAAGAGGAATGAAGTTGGAGGAGTTACACTGCCTTTATCAAGTTACTTTTGCCATATAGCATATTGCTACAGACTTAGTAGCTTGAATTTAGTAGCTTCAATTTCTGTTTAGTGTCTCGCAGTTCTGTCCATAAGAAATCCAGCATAGCGGGGCTGGGATCTGTGCTCAGTCTCTCACAAGGAGGAAATGGAATTATCAGCCAACTTTGTTCCCAACAGATCTTCAGATCTTCTTCAAAGGTTCTTTCTGTCTTGAAAACAAGTCTCCTCTTTCTACTGTAGAACTGAAGCACCTGTCACTACATCAGCTGTCAGTTGGGGGTGTCTTTCCTAGAGCCCATCTGCCTTTCTTTGCATTGAGCCACTTCCAGCTTCAAGAAAGCAACAGTTTGCCACCTCTACCTGATAGGGGCATGTCTTCTGCTGTCTGTGAGAGAAACTCTGCTCTTAAATCACTTATGGGAATGGTTTAAGCTCATGACAAGACCCTCCCTTACTATCAGTTTACTTCTAAAAGTTTTGAGATTGACCCACAATAAATGTGCATGTTTATGGAGTATGTACAGTGTGATGTTTATATATATATATGATATATAACTCTATATATTATATATATAATGTATGCTATATACAGATTGTATAATATTATATCAGAATGAGCGTATTTGTCTCCTCACATAGTTATTTCTTTGTGGTGAGAGCATTCAAGACCCTTTCTTCTAATTGTTCATGAAATACACAAACCATTATTGTAGTCACTCCACAGTACAATAGGCCACCAGAAGTTTTTCCCCTAACTAACTGCAATGCAATACTTATTTTTCTGTTAAAGATTTATTTATTTGTTCGAAAGGCAGAGTTACAGAGAGGCAGAGGCAGAGAGACAGAGGTCTTCCATCCATTGGTTCACTCCTCAAAGGGGCCGATCCAAAGCCAGGAGCTAAAGCTTCTTCTGGGCCTCCCCGGTGGTTGAAGGGGTCCAAACACTTGGGCCATCTTTCACTGCTTTCCCAGGCCATCAGCAGGAAGCTGTATCAGAAGTGGAGCCGCTGGGACTTATGCTGGCACATATGGAATGCCAGCACTGTAGGCAGCGGCTTCATCCGCTACGCCATAGGACCAGCCCTACTCAGCACTTATTGACCAATTTCTTCATCCTTCAACACTCTGCTAGCTCCAGCTTCCGGTGAGGGGGAGGGCGGTCACTGTCCTATATTTGTCCAGTTGATTAAAACAAAGCAAAAATGCTTTGCAACCTTAATTACATATGTAAAATCACAGTGCTAGGTGATACAACAAGATCGAGGGATGGTATTGCATCTTATTCATACTTTCAAGGATTGGAGTGGAAAATCTAAGAGGACATTTTAGCAATTGGACTACTGTTATTATTATATAAATATATTACTGAAAGCCAGATTAGTCGGCAGTCATCTTGGAAACACAAACCTTTAGATTAATGTAATGGATTTGAACCTTCTTAAATAAACCTTTATATTTATGATCTCTTTTTTTTTCAATAAAGATGCCAAAGTTTGTCAATGGGCAAAAGTGTTGTTTTTTTTCAACCTGTGGTGCTAAGATAAACAGATACTATATATAAAAAATGAACTTGGCTTATATGTGCATTACACACAAAACTAAATCAAAATGGATCCTATGCCTAAAGGTAAAGGCTAACTAATGAAAGTTCTAGTTAAAATTTTTTAAAAAATACTATCAGTTTCCAGAGTTTCCAGATATGGCATTAAGATCTCTCTGTACATAAAAGAATAATTTGATAAGCTGGACTTCATCAAAACTCAAAAGGTCTGCTTCAAAAAATGTAATAAAAAGAATGAAAAGAAAAAAAACACAGCCCAGAATAATTACTTTCAAATTAAAATTAAAAATGTTAAACTAAAATGTAGAACAATCTCTTACAACTCAAAAAAACAAGATAGAATCTAATTTTAAAATTTGGAAGATTTCAATAAGAATTTCAGCAAAGGCCTAATGAAATGATACTCAACATCATTAATCTTCAGAGAAGTATAAATGTAAACCACAATGTGATGCCACCACTTACCTTCCAGGACGGTTAAAACAAAAAAGTCAAACAATAACAAAGTTGGTGAGAACGTGCAGAAACCAGAATATTTAGGCATTGAGCATGGGAGTGGCACAGACACTTCTGAAAACCCTTTGACATTTCTTAAAATATTAAAATCTAACCACATAAATAAATAATTCAATTCCTAAATGTCTACCCAAAAGAAATTTTAAAAATCCATTTTAATGGCATGCCTAAAGATATTGATATCAGTACTATTGATGATGTCTAAAATCATGAAACAATTTAGAAGAAAGACATTCTAAAGAGGTTTTTTTAAAATAATTATTTTATTTATTTGAAAGACAGAGTTAGAGAGAGGTAGAGACAAAGAGAGAGAGGTCTTCCACCTGTTGGTTCACTCCCTAGACGATCTGAAGCCAGGAACCTGAGTTACTTCTGGGTCTCCCACATGGGCACAGGGACCCAAGGACTTGGGCCATCTTCTACTGCTATCCCAGGCCATAGCAGAGAGCTGGATTGGAAAAGGAGCAGCAGGGACTAGAACTGGCGCCATATGGGATGCTGGTGCTTCAGGCCAGGGCTTTAACTCACTGTACCACAGCGCCCAGCCCCTCTACATGATTTTTTTTAAAAATGAAAAGACACAAATGGACGAGCATAGCTTGCTCTGGGGAATTCACACTGATTGCAGTCCCGAGCCTAGACAGTAGAATTAGTATCTCAAAACAGGATTAAGTGAAATACTGAATTAATTGATAACATTTGTTAAGTACTTTTTAGTTGCCAAGCTCTGCAGTTGGTACTTGGGGCTAGTTCATTAGGTGTAAACTAATAAACTATCTGGCCTGCATACCCTTTGCAGTTGAAATGTTGCATCTGTTTATTCATAATTCTAATAATCAACTTTTATTTGATTGTGAACTCTTTGCTATGTTACAAAATAAACATACAAAAACTGTAGTCTTTTTGTATGCTAATGATGAACTAACAGAAAGAGAAATGAAGAATGAAATCCCATTCACAATAGCCACAAAAAATCAAATATCAAATGTCTAGGAATAAATTTAACCAAAGAAGTGGAAGATCCCTACAATAAAAATCTCAAACATTGATGAAAGAAATTATCAAGGACACAAAAAATGAAAAGATATTCCTTGCTCATGGATTGGAATAACCAAAATCATTAAAATGTCTATACTATCTGAAATAATCTACAGATTCAATGCAACCCTTATTAAAATGCAAATGACATTCTTTACAGAGTTAGAAAAGCAACCCTAAAATTCATATGGAATCACAAAAGATCCAGATTTGCTAAAATGATTCAGAACAAGATGCTTCAGGCATCACATTATCTGACTTCAAAGCATATTACAAAACTATAGCAATTAAAACAGCATAATATTTGCATGAAATCTGACACATAGGTTACTGGAACAGAATTCAGAACCCAGAAATTTATTCACATACATGCAGACAACTGATTTTTGACAAAAGAGCTCAGATAATAAGATGGAATAGGATAATCTCTCTCTCTCCATTTTTTTTTTTTTTAAGATTTATTTATTCCTTTGAAAGTAGAGTTACACAGAGAGAGGACAAGCAGAGACAGAGAGACAGAGAGGTCTTCCATTCACTCCTGAATTGGCTGCAGCAGCCGGAGCTGCGCCCATCTGAAGCCAGGAGCCAGGAGCTTCTTCCAGTCTCCCACGTGGGCACAGGAGTCCAAGGACTTGGGCCATCTTCCACTGCTTTCCCAGGCCATAGCAGAGAGCTGGATTGGAAGTGGAGCAGCCGAGTCTCCAACCTGCACCCATATGGGATTCTGGCACTGCAGGCCAGGGCGTTAACCCTCTGCACCACTGAGCCAGCCCCAGGATAATCTCTTTAACAAATGGTGCTGGCCAAACTGGATGTACATATGTAGATGAATGAAATTACATCTATATCTTTCACCATATGCAAAAGTCAGCTCAAGATGGATCAAAGGCCTAAATGTAAGGCCTGAGAGTATGAAGTTTCTGGAAGAAAATGTATGGTAAAAACTCCAAGACATTCATGTAGGGGGTTGATTACTTTTTGGACAAGACCCAAAACACAGACAATAACAAAACTAAAAAAAGGGGATTATATCAAATTAAGAATCTTTTGCCAGCAAAGGAAATGATAAACAAAGTGAAAAAAAAAATCCAATCTAGAGGGAAAAATATTTACAAACCACTTATCTGAAAAAGGATTAATATCCCAAATATATTAGCAACTTAAAAAACAACAACAACAAGAAAGAACAACTAATCCAGTTAAGAATTGGGCAAAGGATCTCAATAGACAGTTCTCCAAAGAAGAAATACAAATGTTCGTCAAGCCTACAGCTTGATTTTCAGATATCTGAATAAATGCTCAGCATCATTTTTGATCAGGGAAATGCAAATTAAAATCTCTGTGAGATATCACCTCACCCCTATTAGAATGGCTGAAATCCAAAGCACAGAGAGTAACAAATTCTGGTGAGGACATCCAGAAAGGGGAACATTTATACACTGTTGATAGGAATGTAGATTAGTGTAGCCACTGCGGAAAACAGTGTGGAGATTACTTTAAAAAAAAACTAGAAATAGACTTGCCGTATGATCCAGCAATCTCACTGCCAGCTATATACTCAAAATACTTGAACATAATGTGTTAAAGAGATACCTGCACCACCAGCACAGGTCACAATAGCCAAAATTTGGAATCAACCAAAGTGTTCACCATCAGATGAATGGATGAAGGAAATGGGGTATATATACATAATGGAATATTATTCAGCTATAAAAATGAATGACATTCTCTTATTTGCAGCAAAATGGACACAACTGGAGGACATCATGGTGAATGAAATAACCTGGACTCAAAAAGACAAATACTACATGTTCACCCTTATATGCAGGAGCTAGAACTTGAAAATAATAAAGAGAGAAAAAATAAAGAAAAAATAAAAGAAATGTCTGTATCAGTATTGCTATAAATATAGTTTTGTAAAACTTTATTTTATACCTTTGCTGAATCAATGGTTAACAGTTATACTACTATAGTTTTAATGATCTGTGATTGATTTAAAATTTCTATGTATGGGTGAAATTGTCACTTTTCCATTCAATTATTGATTATAGTTTTTGTCTATATTTCCACTAAACTAAGGTCTTCTTGCTTTTTAGTTGTTAAACGTCTTATTTGGTGAATTATTAAGTCTTTTTACTGTAATATAAATTTAAAACATGTTATCTCAAAAACTAAAAAGGGAAAAGGAAGGAGAGAGGGAGAGAGAAAGGGAGAGGGAAGAAGAGGATATCATTATGTTCTTATAATTGTACCTACAAACCATGTTAAATCTTCTAAAACCTAACACTAATTAAAATTAAAATAAATCTAAAAAAGACAACTAAATAATATCCAAAAACAATTTATGAGCCTATCATCTCATGAGGGAAGAAAGGAGGAAAAAAGCAGGAAAGAGGTTAGGGAGGGAGGGAGAGAGGGGAGAAGTGTGGGGCAATTTTAGTAACTATATTCTGATTTTCTGATTATAATTTTAACAAGGGTAAGGAAAAGCAATATCAAAACCTGAAACTGAAAGAACCAGATTAAGCCTCTTCCTAATTTTAATCATAAGGGTCTTCAAAAAGTTTATGGAAGGGCCACCTCTGTGGCATGGCTAGTAAAGCTACTGCCCGCAGTGCCAGCATCCCATGTGGCTGCGATTTGAGTTCCAGTTGCTGCACTTCTGATCCTGCTCCCTGCTAATGCACCTGGGAAAGCAAAAGTGCTTGGGCCCCTGCATCCACGTGGGAGGCCTGGAAGAAGCTCCTGACTCCTGGCTTCCGTCTGGCCCAGTTACAGCCGTTGCTGCCATTTGGGGAGGAGACCAGTGGATGGAAGATCTTGCTCTTTCTGTCTCTCCCTGAAACTCTGTCTTTTGAAAAAGTAAATAAATCTTTTTTTTTTTTAATTTATGGAAAAAGCATACCATGAAAAACCCATTTTTGCACCAAAATGAATTGGTCATTAATTCCATCCTTCTATGAAAATTTTGAAGTTCTAGATCCTGTCAGTCAGTTTAAACCTGGGAACCGTTTCCAAGGTTCCTTTTTGGTGGTCAGTAGGTAGAGCACTTGCCCAGGGCAGTTCTGTGCCCTGTGTGATCCCGTCAGACATCTGAGTTGGGGGACCATTGGCTAAGTTCTTTTAACTTAATCATTAACCGTCTCTTCAAGCTCTTTCCTCCCAGCAACCTTGTCTCAGGTGCTTGTGTGAAAAGGTGTGCCTGGGCCACACTCCTCCCAGGTTCTGCCTGCTCAGAATCAAATGCTGTACAGCCTGCACACTGACAAAAGCTTCCTCCCTGCGATCCTAGAGTGAAAAATTACTCCAGGATGTGCTCCAGAAGAGGCTCACAAGCTGTCTTGTTTCAGTACAGATATTTTCCTAATCTGGAGACATCCAAAACAGATTCTTAAAATGTATGCTGAAGTATCGTTTTGAAATAAAATGCATATCTATATGAGCATATGCCTAGTTTCAGAAACTACTAATGAGTCGGAATCAAGTCTGCTTAACTGGCTTTTACAGGCACATTATACATTTTGGGGTAGGTTTTGGTGAAAACTTCATTTTTATGACTTACCTTGGCATAGAAATATCAGTCAAGTTGCTTAGCAACTCATTTATCTTTTCTTTCACATTGATAACTGATAAACATATCATCAAATGCAGGTGAGTTTCACTATAATTTGTCTTACAATTTATCAATTTGGGTACTTCCTGCTCCTATACACCCTGAAATCTGGCCTGAAGTGTAGAGACACAGCTACTCTTCTCTGTTTTCAGTATCACTTCAGAAAACAAACACTGCACATACTCTCTCACATGCGAAAGTTACGGACCTGAACTTGGAAGCATGGTCACTGGCAGCTGAGAAGAGGGAGAGGGTTGAGGAAGGCTGGATAACAGGTACCAAAACACAGTCACATGTAAGTAGCAGGTTCTAGTGCACCATGCACAGTGGGGTGACGATAGCTCACAATTATGAATTATATAGTGTATAAAAAACTGCAAGACAGGAGGTGAGAGGTTCCAAACACAAAGAAGAGGTCAGACAATGAAAAGGTAGATGTCTAGCTTGATTTTATGCTGTGTGTTGTGCTGTTGCAATGTTCCCTGTAGGAATTTACAAGTATTACATGTTGATAACAAATTTAAAATAAGATAATGATACAATAATTTTTAAAGTAACTTCCTATAGATCAAATCAAAAGAAAAACGGTTTTGCATCTGTGAGTCATTTTCACCAGCACAAATTTCCCTGCATTGGAAAATAACACTGATGCGGCAATCTGAAAGTCCATGTGATGAAAGCCTGTGTGACCATGTGCAAACTGTGAAATGTAATTGAAAGTAAAATGTTTAATTAAAATGGACATTTCTGAGCCTGCTTCTGGCAGCAGCCATCTTGCTGAAAAATTATATTTGTTACACCGGCAACCTGGGAGAACAGTTCAAGAGATTCTGAGTGCCAGGTTCCATCCAAAAGTAAATGGGGTGAAAATGGGAAAGGGGGCTTAATGTGATCCTTTAGTCTCTGTGTATGTCGCCAGCACATGTGCCCAGGGATAGACCATTCAGGACAAGAGGACCTGCCACATGTGGCTGTTCCTAAGTCAATATTCATTATAACAAAGTATCCTCCTCCCTCCAAATAATTGTCCCTTTCACTCATGTCAGCAAGTTTCCTTAACAATTGGGCTTTCAGACATTAGGCTTTCTTTGCACAGCCTGAAATGTGAGGATGCTTGTCATCTCCACATTTATTTCTCCTCTGAGACCACAAGGATCTTTTATTCTTCTCTTGTGAAAGCCACTGATCCCAGATAATTTTCTGACTTATGTAGAAACGTGCATCGCTGACGTTTCTGTTCAAATGGGAGAGCAAGTTCTGTCAGGCAGTCCTCCTGTCCGAGGTCTGGCGCCCCAAGTTGGAATGGTTTGGTTGTCGAGTGAGTGTTGCAGTTTCAGAAAGTCTCCTTCTTGGAGAAGAATGTCTTTGGCATTTTATAAAGGACAAGTACAATAAAGCTCTTTCCTGTTTCTTCTTTACTTTGTCCTCTAAAATTTCAACAGCCTAAAGTGGGCCCAATGCTATGACAGACTATGTATATTTCTCCATAATGTGAAAAGTCAAAGCATTTATCCGTCCTTTGAATGTTATTAAACTTACTTGTTCATTTTTGCACATCTACCTGCTTTAAAAACCAGGTACCATTATTATAGTTGATGGAAAAAAATAGCAAACCAACAAAAAATATAGAAGTAAAAGTTCCAGAAATGTAAAATCCACTAAAATTGTCAATTGTGAAGATTTGTGCAAAAATAAAAGAAGTTGGAAGATCCAGTCATCGTTCTATAACTCATGATCTGGGTATGAAAACAACTCTCATTGTCTAGATCTTGCAGCCATGACATTTGGTCGTTTTTCCTAACTGATATTGTTTAGCAGGCACTCTGTATAATATGTTCTTAAATTGCTTGAAGAATGCTCTTTGAATTTACTTTCTCTGTGATAGATTATAAATCGTCATGACATGCCTAATGATTCATCTCTTTTGGCACTGGGTAGAAGGATAACCATTGCTATAATGCACACATTTCATTTAGGGTGAAACCAGAGGACATTTTATCAATCAGCACAAGGTTTTCAGACACAGGTTCAACAATCACCATTTCTCACTCTCCACAAAGACATTCAACTTTGGAGTACTTTCTGCCTGAAATGCCCCATAACACTTTCATAAGAGGTTACTTTTTATTTGTACATGATCCAAACCATCAAACATTTTTCTACTGAGGAACAGACTAAATTTTAACCTTAGTCATAAAACGGAAATACTTAGTGAATTATTTCATATATCTTTAGAAAAATAGACTACTTAATTTGAATGCTGATTAGTAGTTGTTTCCTGGGCTTTGCCATTGATCATTAAAATAGAAAAGCTGAATACTTTTAGGAACACTAGCCTCCTCTTTGTTTGAGGTTCACCTCTGGGCCCCAGCTGCCCATTCTGTATGATTATTGAGCACACTTCCAAGGTTTCAGTCCTAGATTTCAATGATTCTCTAAGGTGGTTTTGCTATGACTGGAAGTTCCCTCATCCCCATGAAACAAGTATCCCTCTTAAAAGGTTACTGGAATTAAAATATTTTCACCGTGGTACACATATTTTGTAAACCAATGGTGTTTGCTTCAATCAATTGTTCCATCTCCACAGCCTTGAGGAAAAAGAAAAGTACAGGAACATACCACAACCCAGGCACAAGCCTCGGACGACAGGGTTAGAAAGCCTTCTGCAAAAATACTTTTGAACTTCAGAGGACAAGAAACATGCTCAGTCCACAGAGCGGGGCAAAATGGAAGATTTTTTTTTTCTTAGAGACATATGTAGAACATTTGTTTCTGTTTTATTTCTGCTGTCATAATGTGATGGTTTTATTCCGTTTTTAACCTGCTTCAGCTGGAAACACTACATCTTTAAATCAGGCAACCCTGGCTTCGGTGTGAATTCCCTCGCTGCGCTCCCTCACCTTACCCAGGTGCATGTTAAATCAGTATTAATGACAATATCATTCTTGTGCAGTCATCTCCTGCCTGCAATTTGGTTTTAATTACCGCCACGTTGTCTTTCCCCCTCACTGACAGCCATTAAATAGGGAATGACACCGCAGCCATGGTTGTGTGGAGCGTTCGCGGCTCCAGGTTTCATGCCCCTCATAAAACAGGCTGCAGTGCCTCCTAGTGTTGCAGACCAGAAAGGGACAGAAATTGGAGGCTTGGCAAGCACTCTCTCAGGTTTATTTGGAGACCTGGGCAGATTCAGAGCTGTGCTGACTATATTTAAAGAAAAAAAAAAAAACAAAACAAAACAATTAAAAAGCAGTTATAGATTAAGGACAATTGTGATTTGGTAAATGGGGACTTCCAGTGGAAGCATGACAATAAACTGTCATATCTAAGCCATGTCTGGCTGTGTAAATGGTGGAAAGGAAGCCCAGAAACGAGAGATGTGTCACTTAAATGTGACTGAGCACAGTTCCTGGAGCAAATGATTCGGTGACACTGAGCTGTAAGTGCCCAGTGACTTAGAACGCCAGTCCTTTCTAGGCATCTACTACGCCATGGCAAGCATTTTGTTTTTGCTTTTTCTCTTCTTATTTTTTCTTTCCTTTTTTTCCATTTTACAAAATTCTTTCATTTTTATATGAGCTAAACACATTCTCCTCTGCTACACGCACATAAATGCCTATAAACAGTATCTTTTTTGTGTGCAATTATGCGGTTCTTAAGTGTTTCTCTAAGCAAAGTTTTCTCTTAAACAGGAGTTTAAGATTGAGGTTGTTTGTCCAAATGTTCAAGCGAAACACTGTACAGATGCTCTGAACTGAAGATGTTCGCAGCGTGCTTATCGCATCCTGCATCTCTCAGACTTTAGGCTGAAATCAATGTGCGGGCATGTGCATCTCACAGGAAGGACGGGGACCTCTTGCTCCGTAAACGAGAAGCATCACGGATAAACAGTGCGTCGCGCACCCTTGCAGAGCGAGCCCCGCCAGCCCGGGGTTGCCTCTCCTCTTACTTTCTGATTTTCCTCCCTGCCAGCGTCTCCTGGCTGAGAGGTTGCCGGTCCTTGGGATGCTCTTTCACAGTTGCTAACGCGATGTTTCCCAGCTTCTCTCAACAAGCGTAATTACTCATTTTGCATGCTGCTAAATGAGAGTCATAACTAACTGCTTTAATTAGAATTTTAAGCATACATAGTGTATGCAGTAAGTGGTACATACATTTATTGTGTGTATTTGTGCTGCTATGTGCACGTTTATAAAAATGCAAACATAGAGATACCAATACTTGGAGTGTGTTGCAGGCATTCTTCATTGTCCAAAGCAGCAGGGCTGTGTTAAACATAAATTCATTTAGGGTGTGTGCTGATGATTTTAGTTTTAACTACCTACATTTTGAACATTAAAATAATATAAAATTCTATATTCTTTTAAATGAAGTGCTGGGTAGTAAAATGAAGCAACATTAAATAAACTATATTGATTAGAATCTCATCTAAAAAAGAGACTTTGGAGAACTTTCTGCTAAATGGAAGACTTTTAAGTTGCCTCATAAACAGTTCTTACATCTGGTAGCATCACCAAAAGAACAAAAATGCTGCTGTCTCTAGAACTGTGGAAGGAAATATATACTTTCAAAGGGGAAGTGTGCTCATTTGTTTCACGCTTTTCTTTTGAAAAGAAAAAAAAAATTGGTTTTTGGAGTGTGGCCTGAATTGATTTGATTTATTGCTTTAAGGAATATTTTGCATCATTAAATAACAACTAGGAAAATTGCTATTCCTCGCAGACTGCAGTGGAATAAATACAACGATGAAGTCTAATCTCTGATACGGCTTCCATATATTGGTTTACAGCTGTATTGAGTCCGGTTAGACTGACTTTCTCATTCCTAATATGAAACTTGATGCTGGGAAATCTGATAAGTGAGTTTCATTTCCCTGGAAATTTATTGCTTCTATATCCAAGTGCAAAGAAACAGCACAAGTAAAAACAATGAAGAGTGTGTATGCAAGGCTTTAATGAGGGCCCCGATTTTCTCATGGAGATTCTATACTGGGGCTATTAAATAGCTATCTGAGCTATGAGAATTGCAAGACACACTAGTCTTGCTCGAACTGATCACCACTCCCCTTTGCCCAACAGTTGTGCTATGAAATCAGCATGCTCTTTGGGCTATATCAAAAAGTGGAAACCATGCAAAAGCTGAAAAGAAACTCATGTGCTGTGTTGCTGGCATATGGCCAGCCATGCAGCCACGCTCCCCTGGGTGGACAGATCTAGGTCTCAAAGTCCTGTACTGGCCACCCTACCACCGACGTGCATCCAAACCCACAGCTCCCTTGCCTCTTCTCACCCCTGCAACAAGTCGCACACCTTCTGGTCACCACTCCATTGCCTGTGCTACTGCTGGGAGCATTGCAGATGGGATAACAGAAGCTGAAGAGCTTTCGGGCAGCAAATAATATCTTCATGATAATTAAGCCAGTGATTGTAATTTTCTATAACTATGAAAGGCTAGGATCATGGGACCAAACAGCAATATTTGTGATATTTATTCAGTGCCTTCTGCATGCCAGATACTGCACATTAAGTACCTTGCATTATACAGAGAGTAAGTCTGTGGGATGTTTGGACAATAACATTGTGTTCCTGAGAAGTAGGCTTATACCAGACTAGGTCACCAGTGAGAGCAGGGTTGGGCTGTGAGTCTTCATCCACCTGCCTGACTATAAAATCTATATCATGAATATTATTATTTTACTAAACATTGATTATTTTAAAAACTTAGATTGTCAATTTGTAAATCTAAATGGTGGTTAGTTATGTGAGGTTAGATATCAATAGTGGGTGATATATATGAAGAGACTTCAAAATTGTGGAAAAATTAATTAAAAGATTTATTTTGGTGCAAAAAATGAAATCAATGTATAGTTTTCATAATGTGCAATTTTTCATGAACCTTTTGAATATCCCTCAGAGTGGTGAAGGTTGAAGCCATCCTGACCATGGAGAAAGTCAATGTCTGACACTCACAACAAGGAGACTCTGAGAGGAGACAGAATTGAGCAATTGGGTAGTACTAGATTTGAGAAAAGCATTTACCTGGGGGGAAGGACTAGAATGTGGTCAGCTTGAGGAAACACCTGCATACTCACACACAAACACATAGAATATTGGGGTAAGTACCTGTTATTTAAAAGGCAGAAAATAAATTAGTCTCATTAAATAAATTTTTCTTAATTTACAGTGTCTCACCAAATGGTTGTGTTTCAGAAGCCAAAAGATACTGGCTTGATTGTTTGGGTTGGATAAATTTGGGTTAGATAAAATCAGACAGGTCTTTTTAATGCAGGACCTGTCAGAGGCTTTAACATGATAACTATATATGTATGTCACATGAATAACTTACAGATAAATGTTTCTCAAACTTCGCATACGTCAACGATTCTTTCACAGACCCTCGGTCAGGAAAATCTTACCAACTTCTTTCAGCTAATAATGTTACAGGCAGCAGGCAAATTAGGGTAAATGGACAGGAGTCCTGAAATAGTTGATTAAGACATTAACCTGTAGACAATGAGAAAGCTACTGCAGCTCTTTGCAAGGGGAGATGAGTTCTACTGTAACGTTACTCGTAGTTCCAATCTCCAAGGTTGAAACAGCAAGAGTAGCATATTCTAAAACACTGTGGGGCCAAACTTGTCAAAACAAATATTATGTGCTTCCCTCTTGGTTCATACCGTCAGCAAGCATGTGCTTTGTGGTGCTGATTTACTGGAATGAGTCCAAGCGCTGTGGTTGGAAGTAACCCATACTTTGCAGGTTTTATGGAGTACTGGGCTGATATTTTACTCTTGCTGAGTATTAAGGAGAGCAAAGACAAGAAGCTGGTGTAGATCACTAAGCAAAGCCTCTGTGAGGTTTGTGAGCACATATGGCACCCACAAGAAGAATGCAGGAAGTGTGAGCTACACGAACACGAGGGCTGCCTCGGGGAATGCTCAGTCATTCATTGCCCTTAATTAATACTTACAATTCTGGATTCTGAAGGTTCCAGAATTCTCCCCCAAGATACCTTCTGCACATTTCACTTCCTGTAGATTTCTGAAAGCTTTTAAGAGGATAAAAGTGCAGCGCAGGTTTTTATTCTAATGATGTTATGAGATATGAAACTGTAGTAAAACCTCTCGATGTGCAGTGAATAAGGAAGGCCAATGTTTTTAAGAACAGTTGTATGTACAGAAACCATTCTAAACACCTTCTATGTATTTGCACTCAAAATTATTATAACAACCTTGGAACCAATGCTGTCATTATCTTTTCTTTACTAATTAGAAATTGAAGTCATAAAGAGATGAAATAATTTGCATTTTACAACTACAACTAAAACTACAACTGCATTAGTTAGTTGCAATGAACTAGAGTTAACTTTAGTTGGGGTTGGTGCTGTACTCCAGTAATCTGACACAGATACCTTACCCCTGACTCCTCTGCTATTCAACACACTGTTTAAAGATACGTTTTACATAGGCCTCCCTGTTTTTTTCTGGATAAGTAATAGGGCACTGATAATAACTCATACTTGAACTATGCACCAGGTACTATGCTAAACAAGTATGTATTTATCTCACTTAATTCCTGCAAATATGATATCACATAGGCAGGCTTATTAGCTCCATAAAATATGTGAAAGAATGGAGATATAGTTGGTTGAAGTTCTGTGGTCAACCACACACATCCAGTGAGAAATGATTCTGGAATATGAACCTAAGTAGTACTTGAAATAGTTGCCATTACTGTTAATTCTATTTAATCAAACCATCTGCAAGTTTTTTTATATTAAATCAGTTACACATGCAAAGTGCAGATCAAATTTGTATTTGGAGCTTTGCATTTTCTTCCACCAATTAAAAAATTGGTGAAAAATATTTATTGCTCCCGAATCTCAATGCTTTTTGTGAGCTAGGCGGGCATATTTATTATTCATGTACAAAACTCATTATGACCTTTTAAAACTACATTTTTATTTTGTTCATTCAAAAAAGTTCCTAAAACAAAAATTGTACATGAACATTTTTGGTGAAATTCAAATACTAATGAAGCTTAACTACCATAATTATAGCATATTTTTTCCTGTATTGATCAGGGCAACTGAAAGAAAACGAATGTGCAAGGATGGCAGGTTGCCTATAAAATTATAGTGGATGACTACTTCAAAACTGAGAGCTGGAAACACCACAATCAAAATGAAATATTCCTGTACCCAAGTGACTTCTTATATTGTCATTTTTCTCTTTACAGAATTGGGTCAATGGAATTGCTACTAAGTCAATACTATGCAAAATGTGTCCCTTCAGTTAAAAATTTAAATAATTTATAATGGGCTGTCTCATTTTCTTTATATTCCTTACAACATGTTTTCCAAGCCATTAAACATATTGGTATTGGGTCCTCAGAATCTAGTGTTTAAACCTATAATTTGGTTACCATCATAAATCAATATTTATCAACTTTTATACTATTATTAAACTATTAATACATTTTGTCCTACACAAACTGTTTTTTTTTTTTACTTTCAAATAAGTTTGGAAGGAAAATGGAGGACTTTTCTCTACTAAATGCCTTTTTGATTTTCTGAAGCGAAGGGCCTGTAGCTGTTGAATTTTGAAATTGGTCTCCGAAACAAATTTTATATAAAATAACTATCAACAGCTTATAAAATACTGTGCTTTAGAATAACGTTTTAGATGCAGCTATGTAACTCTTGGTGACAATTATAATCAGCGGTAGATGTTTTAGGGTAATGGAGGTAAATATAATATGAGTTCAAGTGTCACAAGTACTGTAAAATAGTCAACTTAGGAAAGAAAATCAAGGTCAACATGTAGTTGTTATCTGTTATCTCCAATATTGTATCCACCATGTTTATACCAGCCCAAATACGTAATCAACCAAGGTGTCTATCATCAGATGAATGGATAAGGAAAATATGGCACATGTTAAAAATGAAATACTGTTTGGCAATAAAAAAAATGAAATCCTGGTATAAGGCATTGCTCAAACTTTCAATGGATAATGTTCATTTGGACTGAAAATGCTGATATATGAAATTTCCTTGCAGGCAATAGATGTTTTGAACATTTTAAGATAGGATAGGATTGGGGCGGGTGCTGTGGCACAGCGGGTTAATGCTCTGGGCACCAGTTCGAGACCTGGCTGCTCCACTTCCAATCCAGCTCTCTGCTATGGCCTGGGATAGCAGTGGAGGATGACCCAAGTCCTTGGGCCTCTGCACCCGCTTGTGAGACCTGGAAGAAGCTCCTGGCTCCTGACCTCGGATCGGCGCAGCTCCGGCCATTGTGGCCAATTGGGGAGTGTACCAACGGATGGAAGACTCTCTCTCTCTTACTCTCTCCCTCTCTTTAAAAAAAAATAGGAGAGGATTAAGTGCTTTTAAAACTGTTGAAAAAGATGGAGCAACTGGTACTTCTGGACTAGTTCCATGCACCATGAAAATTTGATAGACTAGGGCAACTGCAAATCTCTGCAGGAATCAACAAGGTGGCTCTTTTGGAAGTTGCCACTGGAAATATGGTGGCCAAATAGTGCAGGACAATAGCTGTGACTTAGGAATCAGGAAGCCCCCTCTAGAATCTCTGCAGCAGCTACAGGCAGTCATCATGGGAGTCGAGCACTGATGGCACCAATGGTCTCGCTGGAAAAGCAACAGCAACTCCTGCTTTTCCCTAAGAGCCACGAGTGTCAGAGTTGGCTCTGCCTGAGAAGTTTTTAAAGACTTTCGAAAAATTTTGTTTCTTCTTTAACGTTTTATTTTAGAATAGTTTTCACTTTACAAAACACAAAGTGTGAAGTAGTAATACAAGGATTTCCCAAATACACCTTTCTCTATTTGTCCTATTAACATTTCATAGTTTATTTTATCTCATAGTATATTTGGCACAATCAGTGAACTGCACACATAGCCCCCCCTTTTTTTTTTTTTAATCCAAACTCCTTGAAACCTTTCCATGTCCCCCAGCCTCTAGTAATCAACATTCTTGGTGTGAAGCAAGTTTTTATTTTTTAAATTTAGCTCCCGTATCAAGGGAGAACCTGCCATATTTGCCTTCTTGTGTCTGGCTTATTTCACGCAAAATGATTCCTCCAGTTCTATCCATTTTGCTGCAAGTGGCAGGATTTCATCCTTTTTTATAGCTGAATTAGTGCTTCTTTGCTCACATACACCACATTTTCCTTAACTGTTCATCTGGTGTTGGACACCTTGGTTGATGGTTTATTTTGGTCAGAACAATGCTGATATAAACATGGTGGAGATACAATGAATTCACCTATTTTGGGTACATACCCAGTGGTGGGATTGCATGATCATATGGCACTTCCATTTCTCAGTTCTCAAGAAATCACTGCCTTTTTACTACAGTGGCTGAACTAATTTACATTCCCATCAACAGTATATTAGAGTTCTCCTTTCTCTACATCCTTGCCAACAGTTGTTACTTTCTTTTTAATAATAGCCATTCTGACAGGGGTGATGGCTGGTGATATTGAACACTTTTAATATATTTTTTGCCATTCTTATGTTTTTCTTTTTAGAACTGCCTATCCAGGTCTTTATTGTTTTGAAGTGTTTTTTGATTGTGTAGTTTTAAATTTATTTTTAAAATTTTGAAGAATTATCATACTGTTTTACATCCTAGAGGCACCATTTCACATTCCTATCAATAGTGCACAAGTGTTCTGATTGATCTGTGGTGTCACCAACACATGTGAAGTTTTGCCTTTTTCTGTTTTTATAGTGCCACTTAAACAGGTGTAAGGCAATGTGTTGTGGTTTCGATTTGTATTTCCCTACAGATTAGTGATGTTGAATATCTTTTCATATTCTTGTGATTTTCTATAGTTCTTCTTTGTATAAATGTCTTTTTAAGTCTTTCATCCATTTTTAATTGACATTCAGGCTAATACTGAGTTCAAATTTTCTTAACATCAACCCTTATGAGTTATTTGGTTTGCAAATATTTCCTCTCATCCATGCTGTTGAATGTTTCCTTTCCTACACAGAAGTTTTTAAGTTTGATAGATTCATTTGTCTAATTTTGCTTACATTGCTAGTACTTTTGGTGTCATATTCAAGATAACAATTCTAAGGCCAACATCAAAAAAATTTTCTCGTGTTTCTTTCTAGAACTTACGTAGTTTCCAGTCTCACATTTAGTCTCTCATCCATTTTGAGATTGTTTTTGTATGTGGTTTAAGGGTCCACAGTTATTCTTCAACAATGTGGATATCCAGTTTTCCTGACACTATGTGCAGAAGAGACTACACTCTTGCCTTTACATGGCCTTAGTATAATTGTCAAAGATCATTATGTTCTTAGAACTGCATCTATAACTACATGGAATCTGTTCTCTTCGTATTATTACCACATTAACATGAGAATTGATGACAATTATGTTGTAGTAATTTCATGCATTTTCTGTGACCCTTAGAATCTTTTTATTAAAATTCCTCAAAAATAAGAGCTAAATAAGCATTTCAAAGATCATATGCTTATGTATGCAAGGATTTATTACTAATTTCTCTATGTTATTCCCTGGATCTGTATGTATGCCAGTGCCAAACTGTTTTGAATATTGTAGCTTTGTAATACATTTTATAATAAGTTTTATTTTCTGCCTCAACCTTGTTGTGGCTGTCAAAGGTCCTTTGATTTTTTTTTCTACTTCTATAGGAAAACACATTGGGATTTTGATAGAGATGGCAGTGAAGTAATAGAATACTTTGCGTAATATGAGTATTTTAGCAATTATCTTGCAAGCTATGACTATAGGCTGACCTTTTATTTGTATTTTCTTTCACTTTTCAGTAATGTTTTATAGTTTCAATACACAAATCTATTGCCTCCTTAGTTAAATCTATAACTAAGATTCTTTTTCTCTTTTTGTTATTGTGGCGAATGGATAGTTTTTATTAAGTTCCCTTGCAGACAATGAAGTCATCTGGTTCTAGGCTTTCTGTGTTGTGTGGCTTTTGATTACTGATTTCAGATCAAGTACTGCTTCAGTATCCTCATTAGATATGGGCCTGTTCATATTTTTTATTTCTTCTGGATTCAATGTTAATAGCTTGTTGTGTCCAGAAATCTACCATTATCTTCTAGATTATCCAATTTGTTGACATTGTATATAGTATATATATATAATTTTATATAGTAGTATATAGTACATAGTATACATATATTCATATATACTGTATAGTGTATATATATACTATAGATAGTATAGTATATATAGTATAGTATATATATGCACTATATAATATATATAGTATATATTATATATCGTATATATAATTTTATATAGTAGTATATAGTATATACTATACATATATACTATATTATATAATATATATAATATATATTGTGTATATATATAGTATACTATATATACTATACTATACATATATACTATATACTATATATATGGTGTGTGTGTGTGTGTATATATATATGGTGACTTTATAAATAATGCCAAAGATATCAAAAGAATCATAAAACTACTATATACAATTGTATATACTATACTATATATGTATAGTATATATATAGTATATATATATAGTATAGTATATATATATAAAAGTGTATATATATATATATATATATATATGCTAACTGAGCCTTTTCTATCTTTCCCCCTTAGTCTAGTCAAGGATTTGTTGATTTTGTTGATCTTCACAAAGAATAAGCTCTTGGCCGGCGCCGTGGCTCACTAGGCTAATCATCCACCTAGCGGCGCCAGCACACCGGGTTCTAGTCCCGGTTGGGGCGCCGGATTCTGTCCTGGTTGCCCCTCTTCCAGGCCAGCTCTCTGCTGTGGCCAGGGAGTGCAGTGGAGGATGGCCCAAGTGCTTGGGCCCTGCACCCCATGGGAGACCAGGAGAAGCACCTGGCTCCTGGCTCCTGGCTCCTGCCATCGGATCAGCGCGGTGCGCCAGCCGCAGTGCGCCGGCCGCGGTGGCCACTGGAGGTGAACCAACGGCAAAGGAAGACCTTTCTCTCTGTCTCTCTCTCTCACTGTCCACTCTGCCTGTCAAAAAAATAAATAAATAAAAAATAAAATAAAAAAAAAACACAAAAAACAAAGAATAAGCTCTCAGCTTCCATAATATAGTTCTATTCTCTACTATGTTTTTTTCTACTTTAATATTTGTCATTTCCTTTTTCCTCTATCTTTGGGATAGTATTCTATATATGTCTGTGGTCCAGTGGGTCTGTGATGTTGTTCAAGTCCTCTGCTTTCTGTTGATCTTCCCTCTGCTTTATCTGTCTCTTATTGGAAGTGGAATATTGCAACCTCTTTTTGTTATACTGTATTACTCTTTTTCATGCTCAGTTCTGTTAGAGTTTGCTTTGTATAGTTGGGTGCCATGTTATTAAGTGTCACTTATTTTTAATTCTGTGTCTTCCTGGCAATTGGTCCTTACATCATTCATTGTATGTTTTCCTCTTTTCTTTTTTTACAACTTTTGACTTAAAGTCTGTTTTTCTATAAGATAATTATGACCACCCCTGCTCTCTTTTTGTTACAATTTGCATGGAAAGTCTTCCTCTGTCATTTTATTTGCCGCTTGTGAAGGTCTTTGTGTCCAAAACAAGTATCTTGTAAGCAGCATACAGCTGAATTTTGGGTTTTTAATGCTTTCAACCACTCTATGTCTTTTGGTTGGGGACTTAATCCACTTTATTTGAAATAATTATTGATGGAAAAGGAACTTACTACCACCATTTTGTTAACGGCTTCATGAATGTCATGCATCATATTTGGGGGGAATAATTCTTCTTTTCCTTTCTCTCTGACATACTGGTGTTCATGGAATTTTTTTTTTTTTAGTGTTGTGCCTTTATTTCTTTTTTATTTTGTTTTCCTCATATTTTGTAGATAGTTTCTTATGTGATCACATAAAACATAGCAATCTATATTTAAACTGATAACAACTTCAATCATGTAAAAACTACTCTTACCTCATTGCAGAAACACATCCATTTGTTATTTGTGTCATAAATTACATTTTTATATGTTGTATGCATTGCTATAATTTTAGAGTTATGCTTTACATTTTACTGTTATTATTCAAATAATTTACTTGAATTAAAATTACAGTATCACAAAATTCTACATATTCTATATTTGCCTATGTACTTACTTGTAAGAAACAGCTTTTTTTTTTTTTTTTTAGGCTTTATGTTACAGCTAATGTCATTTCATTCCAGCTTTAAAGACTCACTTCAGTGGTTTTTGGAAACTAGTTTGGTGATGAAGAACTCCTTCAGTTTTTGCTTATCTGATAAAATCTTTAATTTTCCTTCAATTATGAAGGACAGTTTTGCCAGAGATAGTTTCCTATTTAGCAAGTTGTTTTATTTGTTTGTTTTATCACTCTGAATGTATAATCCAACTGCTTTTTGGTCTACAAAAAATTTAATGATTTATTTATTTGTTTAGAAGACAGAGTTACAGAGGGAGGGGGAGGGAGAGGCAGAAAGAGATGCTACAGCCACTGGTTCACTCTACAAATGGCTGCAACAACTGGAGTTTGACCAGGACAAACCCACGATCCTGGAACTCCATGCAGATCTCCTACGTGGTGGCAGGGACACAAGTACTTGAGGCATTTTTTGCTGCGATCCTAAGTGTATTAGGAGGAACCTCCATCAAAAGTAGAGCAGCTGCCACTCCAGCTAGTGCTTATGTGGCATGTTGGCGTGGCAGGTGCTAGCTCAACTTGTGGCACCACAGCACAGATCCTGGTCTTCAAATGTTTGCTGATAAATCCACGGTTAATCTTACGGAATCTAGTGTTTATGTGATGCTTTTCTCTCTTACTGCTTTCCAGGTTTATTTTTTTGAGGTTTTGTTTACTGATTTGAGAGGCAGGGTTACAGACACAGAGAGGGAGACACAGAGAGAAAGGTCTTTGATCTGTTGCTTCCCTCCCCAGATGGCCACAAAGGTCAGAGCTGGGCGGATCTGAAGGCAAGAACCAGCAGCTTCTTCTAGGTCTCTCATGTGAGTGCAGGGGACCGAACACTTGGGCCATTTTTCACTGCATTCCCGGGCCATGAGCACAGAGCAGCTGTGAAAAGAACCCACACCCAAATGGGATGTAAGCACCCAGGGGGAGGCTTAACCTATTGTGCCACAGCACCAGCCCCGAATTTTTCAATTCAGTTATTGAAATCTTCAATTCCAGAATTTATCTTTGCAACAAATATTTCCAATTTCTGTTGATATTTTTATTTGTTCTTGCATCATTTTCCTGATTTCATTTTGTTTTCCACTTAGGATTCTCCTGTAGCACACTAAGTTCCTTTAAGTTTTGAATTCTTTTTCAGGAAACTCATGGGTGTCTTTTTATTGGTAGGTTTGATTTCTGGAGATTTGGTTTGCTCCTTTGATTGGGCCACATTCTCATATTTTTCTTATACTTTGCTTTTTAAAATTTTTTTAAATTAAAAATAAAATAAAGCTACCTCCCCCATTTTTATACCCATCCTAGCTTTACATAGGGGGATAAAGTCTATAATTCTCGAAAAGTTCTTTGGGGGTTTATTTTCTATGAGCTTGTATGTGTAATTTCTAGATTAGGAAAGTTTTATTTTTTCCTTTTCAAGAGTGTTTAGGCTTGGTTTCTGTGATTTTTTGTTGTTGTTGTTTTTATTGTATTGCACATTCACTGGCCTTGACACAAGCAACTAACCTTTCTTTCATTCCTGAAGTCCCCAGGTAGTCAAAATATGACAATTTCCCATCAGTGCACTGAGTCAAGATTCAAGAACTCTTTCTTCGACAGTGCCTCCAAACTCTGGAACACTGGATATACATTCTGCTCTTCTCTATCCCTCCCAACAGAGAAACTGTGTATAGTTTGACCACTCTATTGCTAGCCATGCAGGCTTGGAGAGGACCTGATGCAGATGAAATGAAGCGTTTTTTCTTTCCCATTTTGGTGCAGCTGTCTTGGCATTCACGTTGCTTGTTGTACTGCAATATCCAGACTATTTTCTAGCCTCCTAAATGGAATTCTGTACTGTATATCATAGATAAGTCAGTGTTTCTGTGAGGGAGCAAGGCCTAGGACTGTCTATTCCACCACCTTGCTAATGGCATGCCTCTTGTGATCTTCTTTGTAGATTTTATATGTTGTTTTTCTTGACTATTATTATTTATATGACACATACTTAATTCAAAACTTCCTTTATTCTTTCCTGATCATTAAACAGAAATTTATTTGGAAAAAAATCTTTTGTGAGGCCAGCATTGTGATACAACAGGTTCAACTACCACCTACAAAAGTGACATCCCCTATGAGCACCAGTTCAAGTCCTGGTCACTCATCTTCCAATCCAGTTCCCTGCTAATGAGCCTGGGAAAGCAGCAGAAGATGGCCCAAGGAGTTAGGCCCCTGCCACCCACTTGGGAGACCCTGATGGAGTTCCAAGCTAATGGCTTGGGCCTGGCCCAACCTCAGCTATTGTAACCATTCAGGGAGTAAACCAGTGGATGGAAGATTTCTGTCTCTCTCTCTCTCATTCTCTCTCTGTCTCTTTCTCCTTCCCCCATCTATCTTTGAACCACATCATTATGCAATCTATTTTTTAAATTAAAATTTTATTTCCTCTACACACACATAGACAAACACATTCATATGCACATGGTTTCTACTCCTGATAATTTTTAATTTAAGATAAATGAGAAGGTTGTTTTATACTTCAACTTTCTATTTGTATAAGGATATTTGAAATTTTTTATAATTTACTTTTACATGCATGGAACATGAATATGGTATGTGAATAACTGCATTGAAGCAATGTGATCAAGTTATTTTTAATTTTGGTTTTCATATTGGAAACAAGTTAGCCATCAGAATAAAATGCAAATATGTATAAACAACTTATGTAAATAAAAATGACTGTCTCTCACTTGTTTTATTTAGAACTTAACTTGTTGCAGTTTAAACGTAGAATTTTTAAAGTTCCATTGAGGTCAATAAGTCTGAAGGATAGTGATTCAGTCACACAAATAAGAGATTCTTTTTATAAAACTCGTATTAAATGGAGATTTAAATGTATTACAGTGGTGGAATGAAGATACCAGTGCCAATGTGAAATGCCTAGAAACTCCCACAGTCACTTCATGTGACTCAGAACTTCACTGTTGGTAAGTGGAAGGGAATGCCCAAACTCCAGAGAGTAACAGCTCCGTGTCTCTTCAAAGCTATTAAATAAAATTTATCACACCTCTTTTGATTGGTCCAGTTGAGTCACCGGATAACTTTCTGGCATGGTTTTAGAGAGAGTCTCGGTTCTAACACAGATCACTTCCTTGACATAATTATCACCTTTAAATATTAGTCTTGTTCAATTATAAACAATTAGTTCAATTAGTCTTGTTCAAAAAATATTTACCTATAAATGGATTTGGAAAAAAATTATATAGAAACTTCAAAACTACATGTTTATTTACTTTAAGAATTTATTCTTTGAATTATATTCTGAAAATATAATTTGAGTTCATAATCAATGAATTCTGTTTTACAGAGAATATTTTCATCACAGTCCATCAAACCTAGTAAAGGAAACCAAAATTTGACTTCTGAAATTTTTAAAAGCCATCCCAAATATTCCCCCAAAGGTGAATATAGTTTATTAATTCTATGGTCATATTTAAAATGACATATTGGCAGATTAACAAAGATGGGAACAGAAATGACCAAAACATTTTCAGAGATTACTTATCCTTTGCATTGTCTTAAATTTTGTCTTTTAGAAAATGGTGTACACTATAGTAAGTGACTGCATATTAGTAAAAAATTCAAGCATTACCTTATGCAAAGATGGTGGAAGAGCACTGGCTTAAAGAATAAGTAGGAATTATGAACCAGAGGTTTGTAGAAGTGACGCCATTAATGTAGAATCAAATGCAGGGCATAAGAGATAGAGGAGAGTGTTCCATGGAGATGTTATTAATGTAAGCAGGGGCCTGCATTGATGGAAAAATGGTTCAGCTATGGCTGGTGACACTGGCATGCCCTGTGAGAGCTGGTTCATGTCCCAGCTCCTCCATTTCCTATCCAGTTCTCTACCTATGTGCCTGGGAAAGCAGTGGGGCATGGTCAAGGGCTGGCTGGACCATACTGGCCTCAATGCAATGACTCAAGTCTCTGCTCCACTTTTTTATGTTTTAGTAATGTCTAATGTTTCCACAATGTATTCATTTAAAACTGTTGGCATTATTCTCATTTTTAGTTGTTTAATCTTGAATTTGTCAACACTCAAAGTCATTTTTCATGTTTAATGGTGCTTCCACAACTGTGTTCAGTTGTGTAATAACATGTAGAAGGAATATACAAAATTTTATTATATCCTTTTCGGTTTTCATAAAAATAGTAGTTCCAAGTAGGAGAAAAATACGCAGCCTTCCCCAAGACCTTCCTTCTCCACAAGCTGCAAATCCATCGAGGTGTGGGGTTCATGATGAACTTGTAAGAGTAGAAGAGCCAGAAGATATGTGATATTATTTTATTCTCTACTTCTTTAAGTGGCACTTAAGATCTTGCATTATTTTAAAACATATACATTTAAACACCTTGTTAAATAAGTTCATTTCATGAATGCTGTTTTTGAAGTGTTAATTAGTATTCATTGATTAGACAGTTATTCATAACATCTCTTGTCATCACAGAAGAACTTTACTCTCTAGTCACTTTTTTTCAGTTTGTTGATTTATCTCATCACTTTATGTGCATCAACGTTGGTGACAAAGCAAATTAAACTGATAATAATAATAATAACAATTTAAGAAGAAGACATGAAAATCCTGGCAAAGATGTATATATGAACAAATGGGGTAGAGGGTTCATCAGACTCCCAACACCCAATTTTATTGTTCTTTCTCTTCCCATGTGGTTTCCATCTGTTGCTTGTGCGTAATTTCACTGAGGTCTAGTTCACAGTAGGGCTAACGGAGCTCTTTTAAGAGCCTGACCCTCATCTGAGAGTTTGGGTCTAAGGTAGAAGTCTTGGATCTGATTACGTCTTCGATTCTGGCCCAGTTCAGGAAATTAGAGCCTGACCAGCTGTATTTTGCAGTTAGCAGGGTAGAGGTTGTTACCTGCTTTTTTCTCAGCCCAGCCTGGTGTCCTTTACTTGAGAGTGGACACAGATGTATCCACTAAGCTGGTTTTTCCAAGAGTTCAGTCATGATTTTTCTGTAACAGTACCACTTACATTTTAATTAACAGTTTCTGTATATGCGGGGTATTGATTTATTTTTTTAAATTACATATGTGACTAATGAAATGAAAAATAACTATTATTACTATAACTGGAAATGCAATGAAATTTTAAAAAATTCTAAATTTGAACTATATATATTTTGTCAGGACCAAGATGCTGAGACTGAGGTCTCCATTGGTTAATAAAGAAAAATCATTGAGTGATTAAAAGACTAGCATTAACAATCTTCCTCCTTGCGACTGCTAGAAAGATGCAAACACCTTTCAAAGCAGAATTGCCTTCCACTTAGCGATTTATCACTTATTGAAGGCTTTATCTGCATGCCATTTGTATTGTTTTCTACAGCTGCATTTCTGCATCTTACATTTTGAGAAAAGTATGTTAATCCAGTTTCAGTCAAGAAGACAGTGCAGACTTCAGCTGGTGTTGCTTGGGCTCCTGCCATGCAAGGAGGCATCCTGCTGTGAGCATCTATGCCTCCCTGGAATCTCTCCCGCCTCTGCTCCACAGTTAAGGAGCCTGCACACTCTTTCCTGGCAACATTGTTATTTACCTCGCTGCCCATGATAGTCTTCTAAGCCAGATGATTATTCTTGCCTTCATGCTAGACTAGCACAGGCCATTGGCTCCTCACGTGTGTGCCACGGTGACCCCACAGCCAAGATATTCTAATCCTTGGTGACTAATTTGTCTTTGAGAGGTTAGGAGCTGCAGAGGCTGAAGCCCCTGTGTATGGTATCTGGTGAACAGCGAGGTACAGATTAATTTTTGAGATAGAACATGCCTACCTTTTTCCATTTGGCTTTGAGGTTTATTTAGAATTCATGAAGTTGTGTCTTTACTAAAAAGCTTTGAACCATTAAAGAGAATTATTTAACAAAATTTCTAAAAATGCCAGTGCAAATTGGTTTGTCTTGAAATTCTGGTGCTTTGTTATTTTGCCACCAAGACAAAGGCTTTATAAAAAGCTTGAGGGAGAATATGAATGCAATAAATATTTCATTTTTGTAGCACATCGTGCATTGTTCCTCAGTTTCAGACCTTGCCAGCAGTCAACACAGTAGTAAATTTCAGCACCTGTGGACCTGTTTCAGTAATTTATGATTTCCATTAGATTTCCATTAGAGATGGGCTGAAATGGTTCAGGCAAGTTCACGCACCCCAGCCACGAGCATGCTTGGCCTGGGGGATTGTTTGCATGTGGATGGTTGGCAGCTTGTGCACTCTTTGTTGCCTTTCCTGCTATCACTGGTATCATTCTGGAGGTGTTCAGAGTACTGCCCCAAAAAGTCAGAATGCACAATGGTGTTCCAGATTCCTATTGTTTAGGATTCCTCTTCTGCCACCATCTGTATGTGTTTTATTCATTTGTTCAACAAATTTTTAATAAGCACTTGTTAAATGTACTGAATACACAGATGAAATAAGAGATGACCCATGTTTTCAAGGGGCTTTTAGGGGAACAATAATTAATTAAAAATAAGTCAATTAAGCATTATATTATGGTATTATGACAGAAGGTACCCAATTTACAATGGTTTGAGTTACAATTTTCCATCTTTACAATGGTGTGAAAATGTACCCACATGACCATTCTGGTTTTCATTTTCAGCATAGTATTTGATAAATAGCATAAAATGTTCAATACTTTATTTTAAAATAGGCTTTGTGTTACATGATTGTGTCCAACTCTAATATTATTCTGAGCATACTTAAGATAAGTGAGGCTAATCTAGTGTGTTCAGTTGACTAGGTATATTAAATGA
This sequence comes from Oryctolagus cuniculus, assembly GCF_964237555.1. Lineage (NCBI taxonomy): Eukaryota > Metazoa > Chordata > Mammalia > Lagomorpha > Leporidae > Oryctolagus > Oryctolagus cuniculus. The sequence goes on from NC_091443.1 coordinate 7,235,478, forward strand.
ATTTTCGACTTATAACATTTTCAATACTTGATAGGTCTATCAGGAAGAAGTCCGTTGTAAGGTGGGAAGTGCATGTACACTTGAAGTAAATGGCTGGCACATTAGAAGCTCTTGAAACCAACTCATATGAAATGCAAGTGAACAAGAGGAGGCAGTGCTGAGAAAGAATGTTCTTGGTAGGAGAACAGCTGTGCACAAAGACACAAAGGCAGGAAGTTATGCACTTGTCAGTGCATGAGGTTTGAGACATCGAAAGCCTGTATTGGCCAAATACAACATGAGCTTGGGGTGCTGGGAGCATTTCCCATGAGTACTTTAGGGTTTAACTACATGATGGTAATATTTTCCAACATAGCCCCGAGAATTTTCTCTCATGCAGTTTTGTGTACTTGACTTTTTGTCTAATTAGTTTGAGCTATCTGTCAACCTAGGGGTGAAAGAAAATTAGAATTGGGGCTGGTGCTGCCGCTCAGCAGGTTAAAGCTATGACCTGCAGCACCAAAATTCCATATGGGTGTCAGCTTAAGTCCTGGCTGCTCCAGTTCCAATCCAGCTCTCTGCTAATGGCATGGGAGAGCACCAGAGGGCCCTGCGCCCACGCGGGAGACCTGGAAGAAGTTCCTGACTCCTGGCTTGGGTCTGGCTCAGTCCTGGCTGTTGTGCCATTTGGGGCATGAACCAGATGATGGAAGACCAGTCTCTCTCTTTCTCTGTCCTCCTATCTCTCTAACTCTGACTTTTAAATAAATAAATATATCTTAAAAAAGAGAATTTAAATTGTTACAACAGGGATGAAAATAGAAAGGAGTTCACAATTCTTCTTCAGCATCCCAAATGAATTTTCTCCCCAATACAAGATAATTTGCTTGAAAATTTGACTTAGTCAAAAGAAAAATAACTGGTATTCCATTCTTTTCTACCTAGAACTAAGGGTACCTCACAGACATGGTCATGTGCTTCAGTGAGTGCTCGGAGGGAAGAAAGAATGAAGGACAGAACAGAGGAAGTTAATGTCCTTCACCAATCATATTGAAGCCAGAGGGCTGTGGGTTAAAAGGGGAAACAATTTGAAATCAGCAAATACCTCATTTAATTCTCAAACCTCTTTATCTGGAGAGAGGGAAGATGGAATATTGAACTCAACATATATATATGGCACATTTTCATAGGAGCTAATGAAACTTTTCTTGAGGGTCACCTGGTATGTAGCTTCCCCACATGATACAGAAATGGTAGTTTGGGATGGTGACAGAAGGATGTAGGCTTCTGAGCATAAGAGAGTGGTTCTGGTTTCCTTGTGTTCTTGGCTCAGTCCTCACTGCTCCCAGAGATGACTGTATACTCCAGCAAGGACATAAGGATAGGACAAGGTCACAGGTTGCCCTGAGAGTACTATCATCCTAGGAAATGTGGGAACATCAGGTCTACAGCCAAGTGACTGAGGCTGTAGATATCAACAGTGCTTGGAGGCATGTGTCCCTGAAAGGCTAAACAGGATGTAAGACCTTGTGGTGCCCACCTGAGCAATGATCCAGACAAGCCATTCAAGTACACAGAGAGTCAGAGTCTGGTCCTCCTTCACTTCTTCATTTTCTGGGAGACAATGAGGCTACATACAGCAGATTCCCTTAAGCACAAATGGAGAAAGCAGGAGAAAGGAGATAAAAAAAAATCTAAGAAACCAACAGCTTACCTTAATAACTGAGCATGCATCTGAAGGTCTCTTTAGATTTTTACATTGGATCATATTTGTCCTGCTGAACTAAAATTCTTGATTTTTGAATCTTCTCATAGAAACAAGGTTAAGTATGAAAGACAGTAAGGTTTAAGAAAAATGCTATATTTAATCTTGACAAGTAACTTTTAATACTATGCTACAGTTCACTTTAATGTAGTTTGATTTTTTTTTTAATCTATAGTGTCACAAAGTCCAGGAAACCAGCAAAAAAGAAAGAAAAGAAAAATAATTCAAAATTAGAGCAACAATTTCTTACAACAAAGATGTTAATTAAAGCATTACCTATAATGACAACTGTATCTCCTACTTTAGGATGTTAATAATGCATACCATAGACCAAGCACAAAATTGAGTAATAATTCATCATTAAAAATGCTTAGGAGAAATTTTCCTTAATATTATAAAATTAATATTTATTCACTAATTTATAATATATAAGATTTATTGGATTTAAGTTATTTTTCAATTGAAGAAAAATGAAGAACATTAATAGGAAATACATCAAAATATTATAAAAATGGATTGATGAGTGTAGGTTTATGATTGACTGTTTTACATTTTCAACTGAGAAATTTTCCATGTAGGAGATAATGCATGTGTTCTAGTTCTGTAGTTGGAAAACAAACAAAAAAATCTTATATAAAAAAAAGCATAGAAGGGAGGAAGAAGATGAGACATGAGTAAGAGAGTTTAGATTAGTAGACCTTCTAGTATCATCCTTTGAAATATGCTGATAAATAGGGATTTGGGAGGTATAAACGCTGATCCTTGATGTACCTCAAGTTGGCTCATTCATCTGGGACCTCCTACAATTTCTATGAAATGAGTGTGACACATTTGATCTACCTTTTTGTCCCCATGTCAGACGCTCTCTGTCTCTTCCAACATAATCATTCAACATATCTAAATCACTTATCGGATATTTTTATTGTGGTTTTCTTTATAGTCTTGGCAAAAGATACAATCTCTTCAGTTCCTTGCGAATCCTCTGAGAGTAGATGGTAAAGGTATGTTGCTGTTCGGCCGGCGCCGCGGCTCACTAGGCTAATCCTCCGCCTAGCGGCGCCGGCACACCAGGTTCTAGTCCCGGTCGGGGCGCCGGATTATGTCCCAGTTGCCCCTCTTCCAGGCCAGCTCTCTGCTGTGGCCAGGGAGTGCAGTGGAGGATGGCCCAGGTGCTTGGGCCCTGCACCCCATGGGAGACCAGGAAAAGCACCTGGCTCCTGGCTCCTGCCATCGGATCAGCGCGGTGCGCCGGCTGCAGCGGCGGCCATTGGAGGGTGAACCAACGGCAAAGGAAGACCTTTCTCTCTGTCTCTCTCTCTCTCACTGTCCACTCTGCCTGTAAAAAAAAAAAAAAAAAGGTATGTTGCTGTTGGTTTTCGTAGATCCCTGGTTTCCAGAACCATTGATGTGCTTTGTGCATCATCTTCAAGGCAAGTCCTTGGCAGGAATTAGTTAAGGAAATGTTTCCTGGATGAGGAGTTCCACGGTCAGCTGACATTGAGGGATGCTAGGAGAACATGCACAAGTTCAGTCTGCAGTGGAGAATTCTTGGTTTGTATTTCAATATAAACCTCTGAGAGGAAACTGAATGTACAGAGCTTCCCACCTGTATAGACTCCAAATACTTCCTATTCTTTAAAAAGGGCACTAAGTTTTTGAAAATATTTTCTGGGACTTCCATTAGTGATTGACTTCTGTAAGAGATTTGGAAAAACCCAGATGGAGGGCATCTCCAGGAGGGTGAGCAGGTAACTGTAAAGTCAAAAGAGATGGCTGGAGAGGGAGCAGGGACCTCTCAGAAGCCTGGTAGAAAGACAAGAGTCACCCAGGAGCCTAGAGGTGTGTGTGCCCTATGGCTCTTGGGGAACTCCTAGGAGCAGAAGCAGCAACATTGTCTGCACCTGAAATCTTTGGACTTCCTTGGAATCCCCAGCTTTCCTTGCAGCCATCTCAGCATCCTTTAAAAAGTAGACCAGTGCCAGTGTGAAATGCCTAGAAACTCCCACAGTCACTTCATGTGACTCAGAACTTCACTGTTGCTAAGTGGAAGGGAATGCCCGAACTCCTGAGAGTAACAGTTCTGTGTCTCTTCAAAGCTATTAAATAAATTTTATCACACATCTTTTGATTGGTCCAATTGAGTCACCAGTAAACTTTCTGGCATGGTTTTAGGAGCGTCTCAGTTTTAACACAGATCACTTCCTTGACATAATTATCACCTTTAAATATTAGTGTTGTTCCATTGTTTCTACATTTAGTTGTTTGAATGGCAGAGTTATAGCGAGTGGAAGAGCAGGAGAGAGAGAGAGAAAAAGGGGTGGGGGGGAGAGTTTCTTCAATTTCCTGGTTCACACTTCAATTGGTCACAGTGGTAAGGATTAGGCCAGGCCAAGGCCAAGAGCACTGAACTCCATCTGAGTCTTCCAAGTGGGTTGTACTTGTACAATCTCCAACTGCTGTAGCAGGGATGTTGATTGGAAGTAGAATAGTCAGAATTTGAATGGGCATCCATATAGAATGCTGATATTGCAGGATGCGGCTTAACTAGGAGAAAGAGAGAGAGAGTGAGAGAGAGAGAAGTCAGGGAGAGGGATATTGTAGTTAGAAACATATGCACAGAACCATACACGCATATTTGCACCAAAGGGTCATCATGAGGATTAATTGACACTACATTTATAAAGTGCTCAGAATATGGTCTGTCACTTTGCAAGGTGACTTTTAATAAGTAATAGTTATTATTGTAGTTGTAGAACTTAATGCACAGTTGTTATTGGTATTGCTATTCAGTTCATATGTTTACATCAAATCTGAAAAACACACTAAAGATTAATGTTGAATTAATTAGAAAAACAATCACTTATGCAACAGAGTTTTGACAAGAGTACTCATTTTTCTTTCTTTTACTTTGGCTTCATGACATGATGGCAAAAACAACCTAAATGAAAGATTCTGGTGAACAAGACCCCAGCAGAAGGAACAAGCCATCGAGGAGGGAGGCGCCTTTCTCTGACGGGAGGAAGGAACCTCCACTGTGATATGGCCTTGACTAAACAAGTTCAGAGTTGGTGAACTCAAAGGGCTTCCATAGCCTAGACAGCTCATGGCAAGAGCCTCGGGTGATTGCTGACACCATAAATAAGAATGCCAATTGTTAAATCAACAATGGGAGTCACTGGGTACATGCTCCCCATGTAGGATCTCTGTCCTTAATGCGTTTTACTATGAAACTTAAAGACAACACTACTAGTCAAACAATACCCTATACCTTGTGTGGTTTGTGTGAGTGCAGCCTGTTGAAATCCTTGCTTAGTGTATACTAAGTTGATTTTCTGTATATGAAGGTGATTGAAAATGAAACTCGATGAAGGGAGGGATGGGAGAGGGAGTGGGAGAGGGGAGGGCCGCGGGAGGGAGGGAGGTTGGGTGGGGGGAGCCACAATACAAAAGTTGCACTTTGTAAATTCACGTTTATTAAATAAAATAAAATAAAATATTTTGGCTTATCCGTTTCTTGAACTTACAGTAATATGATGCAAAGATAAAAGCAGTAGGAATGAGGAGTATGTGACTAATTATGTTCTCACTGGTTATAGAACACATTTATTATATCAGTAACTCACTGGTCATTGTTTTGACATTGTCAAGAACCATTTATTAATTTCAGCTTCCAAATGTTAAAGTTTCAGAATACAGTAATCCTGTCATGCAACAAAAAATTCAAATCTACAAGTGCTATTCATCAGACTGGAAATAAAGAGGAGTTGAAGAAAACCTACAAAATACCTCCCTCATGAAGCTTTTATCTAACTGCAATGTATTTTAACCCGATGATCACAAAAAAAAAGTACACTGAAATTGTCCTACAGAAAGAATTTGTAAGCCTTACCCATGTTTTCTCACTTCCAACTGCCCTGAATTTGTAGTAATTTTAACTAAGTACCATTGTACACTCCTCCTCCACGGATGATTAAGGATAGAGCACGGCAGCACACACTACCAGCACTAACCTCAGGGTCTCCTTGCTGGGGAGAGGCTTGTGGCACAGCAGTTAAGTCACTGCTGGGGACTCCATGTCCTTTTGGAGTATCTGGTTCAAGTCCCAGCTACTTCACTTCTGACACAGCTTCCTGCTATTCTGCACTCTGAGAGGCGGTAGATGATGTCTCAAGTACTTGGGTCTTGGCCACCCACCTAGGAGACCTGGAATGCATCTAGGTTCCTGTCTTCAGCCTGGGCTAGCTCTAGCTAGTGTGGGCATTTGGGAATTGACCCAATGAATGGAAATACATCTCATCATCCTCTCTCTCTCTCTTGCTCTCGCTCTCTCTCTCTCACTCTCTCTCTCTCCCCTTCTCATCCTAGCCTTCAAATACAATGAAGAGAAATAATTTTTTCAAAAAATCAAAATTTCCTTCCTGTTCACCAAGATCACTACAATAATATTTTCAGTGTTTCTCTGGGCTCTCTGTCCCCTTTCTTCCAAGATATATTAGAGTCACTACTCTGGAAAAATGCTCTTGCTAGACCATTCTGAGGTTTCTGAAATTTCAAAGCCTTTTTGGTATTGAAAACGGCAATCATGATTTGAATTCTTAGCCTCACCCCCTGCCCCTTCTATGCCCTATGCTCCAGCCAAATTGAATTCCGCTGTTTCCTGTAAGTGTCCTCAGCTTCACCCCTTCTGCGCGTCCATGACATGCTCTCTCCTCTTTGCCACGTGAGCCAATCCCACTGTCTTTCAAAGGGCAGGTCAAATGCCTTCCCTAACTCTTTTCCTGTCAACAGTAATTCACACAAATACACAGAGAGAGAGAGAGAAAGAGAGAAGAGAGAGAGAGTTGTAGTTTCTGTTTTATTAATGGATTGAGTTTCTTATGTCAATGCCGAAAAATGATTGAAATCATATGATGTTTAAGCCTTTCTTTCCTATTAAACAAACATGGAAATGAGAGGGACTAAATTATTTTGCATATGTACTAAATTGACTCACATCAGGTTTTTTTGAGTTTATTGTGAAGTTTATTCATAAATATAATCATTGTACTTATTGTCCTTCCTTTGAGTCCTCAGTAATACTATCTCATAAATTTCTACTTTTGAATATAAAGCTTGCTTAAAGAAAAAATATCCTTGTTTCACTGTAGCATGTACAGATGTTCAGCAATGGGATGACTTCCTCTTTTTTTTTTTTTTTTTTCATTTCTTTCTACCACTTTCTCTGAATACAAACGTGAGTACTTGGGGGATAATGCAGTTAGTTGTATTGCATCCATGAGAACAAAAACTCAATATTGTAGCAAGCAGTGAGTCGTTGTATCCAGGTGCAATCATTCACTCTCTATACCCTGTACCTCACTGCATTCTGGAATCCATCATTTAGGGGTGGGCCACTCCAGGGCCTGTGTCCTGTGGTCACGTGCCCTACTGCAAGTGCGTTTGACAGTGATTGTCAACAGCCTGAAGAGTGACATTATCACAGTGGGATTTCTGATCTCCACCTTCCTAGGCGGAAGCTCTCCAGGAGGTCAGTGGAGATGGAGGTTAAAGTAGTGTTTTAGCCATTGTGACTGCAAATTCAGGGAGGCACACACTGAGAGCTACAACCCTCAAAAGGATTGCTCACATCCAATAAAATGTTGGTCCAGAAGAGTGTGTGTCTGTGTATGATTTTCTTACTAAATGTTTTAAAGAATACTCTTATAGCAAGCTTTCTTCACATAAATGCCTTTTCTACAAAACTGGGAAAAATAATGTAACTGATATGTCACGTATATCTTCAAATAAAGAACAAGAAGTTTTATATATATATGTGTATATATATATTAAGCTGGTGAAAGATATATAAATATATATGCAGTCCTTTAAAATTTTGTGGAAATGGAATTAGAGGATAAACATTATGGCATAAAAAGTGAGCGTGATTACTCGTTCCATAAAATACATTTTTAAACAACTATTTGAATACCTCTCATATGCCTCATTTTCAAATTTCTGTTCACCAAAATAAACTTATTGTGTAATTTTATTTCCTTTGAACTTTTTGATATGCCCTAAAAGACACATAGATGGATGACAATTTTTTCCTAGAATGTTCACAACAAAATACAGCAAACCGGGTGGCTTACATAACTTTATTTCCTTACAGTTCTCCAAACTAGAAGCCTAAAATCAAGCTGTGGACAAGCCTTGCTGTCTTTGCCATCTCTGGGGGTAATCTTTAAATTTCCCTTCTGGTGCTGTCTGCCAGCAATCCTTGGGATTCTCTGGCTTCCAACTGTGTCACTCCCATCTCATGATTATCTTTACCCTGTGCCAATCTTCTTGTCCCCATCCCTTCATGAATATGTTTCTGTGTCCAAATCTCTTCTTTTTATTAGGACGTCAATTGTATTGAGTTAGGACTCATCCTAATGACCTCATTTTTATTCTGTTACCTCTTTGAATCCATTCCTTTTTTTCAGATATGGTCAAGTCTGAATGTACTTGCTGTTAGGACTTCAACATCTTTTTTGAGTGGACATTATTCAAGCCATCACAGAATTGATGATAGATAGTTAGATCGACAGATAGATAATACCAGACTTATTTTGGTGATTGCTTAAGATATACTTAGCTTTTAAGATATTCCCGCTGACAGCATCAATATGCCTTTAATGCATGTAAACATGTTCATGTATTCCCAACTTGGGAAATATAAATTAATTAATGTAAAATATTTTTGTCTTACCAGTTATATACTGAACATGGCCTGCGCTCTGTGATTTGTGAATACCATGAACAACTAGGCAGCACTCTTTTCTGAGGAACTTGGATCCCACAGTTGTTGTGAGTGTCCCTAATTTTAATTGGGCCATCTTGAACAGTTTCACAAGGTACTACCAATTTTCCAGAGTGGTTGGACCCTCCAACCGTCCTACAAGTAATGTATGAGAGCCATTTGATTGGCACCCTTGCTCGTAGGTGATAGCGTCTTGTGCTATTTTAGCCATATTATTCGTGTCCTGCTACCTCATTGTAACTTTCATTTGCATTTACCTTATGATGATTATGTTGCTATCCATCCATATGCTTATTTGACACCATTACATGCTCCATGGTGAAGTATTTAAGTCTTTTGTCTATATTTTAATATTGAATTGCTTTCTTATTACTCAGTTCAAAGGGATGCTTATTTATTCTGGAACAAGAAATTTCTTGGAAATTGCCAAGTTTTCTCCCAGCACACGACTTATCTTTTCATTCTCTCAACAGTGTCTTTTGTACAGCGGAATGTTTTTACATTTATTTCTATGATACATTCTAAATACATTGTTTTGCATGGTAGAGATTACTTTTTTTTTCACCACAAGGTATCCATCTTTCATAGCACCATGTAATGAAAAGACTATTCTTTTTACATTGAATTGCTTTTGCAACTTTGCAAAAAAAAAAATCAAAACACAGTGATTATATAGATTTGTTTCCAGCTTCCTATTCTTTTGCATTGATCTGTGTGTCCTTCCTTCTACTAATACCACTCTCTCTTGATTTCTTCAAATCTATATAAAGTGTGAAATCCAGGTATTCTTTTCAAAATTCTTTTATATTTTAATTCCTTTGTTTTTTATATGTATTTTAGAATAAACCACAGTGTCTACAAAAAATCATGCTGTGATTTAGATAGGAGTTGCATTAAACTAATAGAAAAATTTTGAGAAAATTGGCATTTTATGGTATTGAATCTTCAAAACCGTGAATACAATGACTCTAAACTTTGTTTTGTTCCCCTTTTATTTCTTTCATCAGCATTTGTATTTTTCAGCATATAGAGACTGTATCTTGTTACATTCATGTCTATGATTCTGTTATTTTTGGAACTATTGTAAAAAAGCATGCTTTTTTTGTGTACATGTAGGTGTCTACATGTTCATTGGTGGTTTTTTTATAGAAATAAAACTGGTATTTTCATGTGTTTTTGTACATATCCTGTGACCTTACCAGTTCTAGGAGTTTTTGTTAGATTCTTGATGTTTTTCTACTTGGAATAAAATAATATCTTCTGCAAGTAGAGTCATTTTTATTTCTTCTATTCCAATCTGTATGCCTTTGATGTCTTTTCTTGTCTTACTGCACCTGCTAGAATTCTCAATACTATATAAAGCAGGAGTGATGATGGTAAATATCCTTGCCTTGTTCCAGATTCTTAGAAAAAGCATTCCATATTTTTTCACTGTCAATTTCAATATTTATAGGCTTTAGGGAAAGGCTAATTTCCTTATTCAATCAGTTTATACTGTTGATATTTGAACTACTGCACTGTGCTTTGTGGAAAAGTAAAAATAGCACATGTTAATAAAACACTTGAAATTTCTCCTACTTCTTCTTCTTCTTCTTCTTCATCTTCTTCTTCTGTTGTTGTTGTTGTTGTCTTTGCTTTGAGTGTCAAGGTATGGCTGGTCCCATAAAATGACACTTATATTTTTCCTTTTCTGTTCTCTGAAAATATTATGTAAAATTAATGTTCCTACTTTAAGTATTTGGTTATGATTGCAAGTGAAATCAGTGTGCCAAAAGATTTTTCAGTTGGAATATGTTCAGTAAGAAATTCAATTATTTTATTAGTTATGGGAGTATTCAGCTTATTTAATCTTGGTTAAGTTATGATAATTTGTGGTTTTGAAGGAATTTATTCATTTCATATAAGTTGTTTCATTTAGGTGCATAGTAGTATTTAAATCTTATTATCATGTTAACTTCTTAGGTTTTGTAATGAAAATCCGTGCTTCATTGCAGATACTCCTGTTTTCAATGCCAATGAATTCCGCATACCCTAATTTCTTTCATTTCTTTGGAATTGATGATTGTTTGTGCTTGTTTCTTGAGGCTGAAGCTTAAATTATTGGTTTTAGACTTTCTGCTGTTTGAATTGCTGTTCCTTTACTGCTAGGTTTACTCTGTTTGGAGTTCACTAGAGATAACAAAAGCATTTTGCTATATAAATTTCCCTCAAAGCACTGCTTTAACCACATCCCATGGGTTTTAGTTTGAGTATTCTCATTTTCATCATATATAATTATATTTTTGATTTTTAAATGAAACTAATATAGGCTGAGTGCAAGTGAAAAAAATAATAGATGAGACCTCAGAGTCCTTTCATTTCCCCATCATGGTGAAATCTACAGTATTTTTCCTGATACAATCTAAGCAGGAAACACATTGTACAACATTGTTAATTAGATTATATATTTTTTTTCTAGTTTGTCTTCATATTTTCTTTTTGTATTGTTATTTCGTGTGTTCATTCCTATATGTTGGGAGATTTTCTCATTTTCTTTTTTAAAAAATTTATTTGTAGTTTAATTCTGTGAAAGAATACACTGTGTGCCTTTGTTTGATTTTAGTTATTTTTAATCCATTACACTTTATGAGCCTCTCAAGTTCTATATTGATGAACATTTCACGTGAACTTAAAAATAATATGTATTCAGGCCGGCGCCGCGGCTCACTAGGCTAATCCTCCGCCTTGCGCTGCCGGTACACAGGGTTCTAGTCCCGGTCTGGGCGCCGGATTCTGTCAAAGTTGCCCCTCTTCCAGGCCAGCTCTCTGCTGTGGCCAGGGAGTGCAGTGGAGGATGGCCCAGGTGCTTGGGCCCTGCACCCCATGGGAGACCAGGAGACACACTTGGCTCCTGCCATCAGATCAGCACAGTGCGCCGGCCACAGCGTGCCGGCCGTGGTGGCCATTGGAGGGTGAACCAACGCCAAAGGAAGCCCTTTCTCTCTGTCTCTCTCTCTCTCACTGTCCACTCTGCCTATCAAAAAAAAAAAAAAATACATATATATATATGTATTCAGCTATTGTTGGGTAGAGTGTTTCAAAAGTATTTTATTGATTGATGGTGAATATTATTCAATTTCTTTATATTTTGGCTGATTTTCTGTCTGGATTTATCTAATTTCTGTTAGGTGTGTCATTTCTTGATTCATGCAAGTGGAAATACTGTTATTTGATAATTGCATCTTAAGCATTGTTATATATGCTTGGTGACTTAACCATTTTATCTTGATGAGATAATCTCTGTTGTCCCTAGTAGCTTTCTTTGATATAAAGTCTACTATCTGATACTGATATTGTTATTTCAGAGTTTATTTTTAATTGAAATTTGTATAATATATCATTCTCCATTCTTTTTTGTTTAACTTATATTTGTTTATATTGGAAATAAGTTCCTTATGGTCTGCATCCAGTTGGGTTTTTCTTAACTGCTAGACAATCTATTTTAATTGTGTGAAAAGTATTTATGCTTAATGTAATAACTGATAGGATGGGATTAAAATCTACCATTTCATTATTTATTTTCTACTTGTTAACCTTTATTTTTTTCATCCCTGACTCCTTATGGCATGCTTGAACTTATTTTAGTAATCTCTCTCTCTCTCTCTCTCCCTCCCTCCTTCTTCCTCTCCTCTGTCCCTCTCCCTCCCTTTCCCTCTATCTCTATCTCTATCTCTATCTCTATCTCTATCTCTATCTCTATCTCTATCTCTATCTTTATCTCTATTTCTATCTCTCTCTCTTTCTCTATCTATCTCTTTCTTTGTTTTTTAGAATCAGAAAATATTCACATTTACTTAACATATCAAAGCCTACCCATGTGGACACTTCAAATGGGACACAAAGAGTTTGGGTTCCTCCCTTTAGAACATGGGTGTTGTAGGCATTACTTGTATATGTTCTAAAAAACAAGCAATACCACAATTCTCTTTTCCAACATTCAAACAAAATGTAAAACATTCTAGAATATCAAATAACATATAATTTAGATCGGTCATATGAATATATTAGAAATATATTTCTAATCCATTTATATAATTAGAAAGACGAATGGAAATTGTATAATTTCTTCATCTTTTGTAATATATATTGATATTTTTCCATTGATTTCATTGATGTTATCTCAATTCCTGATGTTCCAAGCTTTCCTCTGCCATCGTTTCCTTTTTTGCCAGATAGTCTTGATTTGGTAATTCTTTCGAAGCAAGTCTGCTAGCAACAGATACTTTTCTTTTTTTCTTCTTTTATTAATCTCAGAGTATCTTCATTTCTCTTTTATCTATGAAGGGTATTATTATAGATATAGTACTCTGCATTGATAGTCCTATTCTTTTTAGACTTGAAAAATGTTGTGTCACTTTCGTCTGGTCTTGCTTTCCGATGAGAAATCTGCTATCCTTTGAGCTCTTGTCTCTTTATGGTGAATGTATTGTTTTTCTCTAGCTACTTTCAAGTATGTTCCTTTGATTTTAGGTTTACAAAATGTGATTAGATTGTGCCTCAGTACATACCTTTTAGGTTTATCCTGTTTAGATTTCACTAGACTTAGTGAGTCTATAACATTTTGCCTTTCATCAAATTTTGGAAACTATTACTTCCAATAATTTTTAACTATGCATGTTCTCTCTCTTGAAATATTTTTGGCATGTTAGATCTGTTATTGTCTCACAATTCTGAAACTTATAAATTTCTTTAGGTCTTTTAAAAGATTTTATTTGTTTCAAAAATTGGGACTCACAGCAAAACTGAGGAGAAAGTATAGAAGATTTCTACACACTTAACTGCTTCCACTCAAACAAAGACTCAACAAGAAGATGATAAAACTTTTTTTACATGTTTACAATGAAAAAAAAATACTGCAATGCCAGGGTTTGATGCCTTGCTCTGCTTGCTGTCTCTGGCTTTCTGCTAATGCAAATCTTGGGAGATAGCTGTGACAATTCAAGTGATTGTGTTCCTGCCACCCACATGGGAGACCCAGATCCAGCTTCCAGCTTTGGCCTGGGGCCCAGGTCTGATCATTGTGGGTATCAGGGGAGGGAACCCGTAGTCACAATTTGTCCGCTTCTCTATGTCTGTGCCTCTCAAGTAAATGAATTTTTTAATGAAATTATGTCCTCCAGTTTCAATCATTCTGCAGGAAATGATGGAATTTTATCTTTTTATAGCTGAATAATATTCCATTATATGTATATACCTACATACATATCACATTTTATTTATATATACATTGAATTATGAACAATTTGGTTGATTCATTATGGATTGTGAACAGTGCTGCTATAAACATGATAAACATGATGTTGTAGATATCTCTTTGCTACAATGTATTCGTGTGTTTTGGGAATATATCCAGTATGGGATTGCTGTATCACCATGTTGAATGAAATAAACCAAACACAGGAAGACAGATACCACATGGTTTTCATTTTATGTGAGAGCTAAGTTTTTTTTTTTTAATCTAGAAACAAAAACAAAAAGGAAAGAAACACCTGTGTATATCAGTTTTACTGTAAATATAGCAATGTCAAACTTTGCTTTAAATCTTTATCAAATAAATTGTGAAGAATGCATATAACTACAGTTTTAATGACATATGATTATTTTAAAATTTATTTTATATTAGTGAAGTTGACTATATTTTCATTTGGTTATTGTTTATAATCCTTGCTTCTGTTCCTGCTAATTCCAGTCTTTTTGTATTATATTTGTTGAACTCCTCATCAAATGAAGTATTAAGCCTTAACTGTAATTTAAATTAAAAAATGTTATCTCAAAAAATTTAAAAGATGGCAGGCGCCGCGGCTCACTAGGCTAATCCTCCGCCTTGCGGCGCCGGCACACAGGGTTCTAGTCCCGGTCGGGGCGCCGGATTCTGTCCCAGTTGCCCCTCTTCCAGGCCAGCTCTCTGCTGTGGCCAGGGAGTGCAGTGGAGGATGGCCCAAGTGCTTGGGCCCTGCACCCCATGGGAGACCAGGATAAGTACCTGGCTCCTGCCATCGGATCAGTGTGGTGCGCAGGCCGCAGCACACCTGCTGCGGTGGCCACTGGAGGTGAACCAACGGCAAAGGAAGACCTTTCTCTCTGTCTCTCTCTCTCACTGTCCACTCTGCCTGTCAAAAAAAAATTCAAAAGAGAGGAAAAAAGAGATAAAAATGAAATCAAACTTATATTGAAGTGTATATTTATGGCACCAAAATGTTCCAGATATTTTGTTCACAAAGAAAAAAGCAGTTGCAACCTATATAGATTGTTAATTTATTTTTGAAATATGATGTTTATGAAATTGAGGAAATATTTCACATGTTCATTTGATAAATAACAGCAATAGTTCTTTCAGGGAGGAGCCTTAGTTATACATATATGTATATATATGTATATAAAACATAGGACAGGAGATTATTGGGGTAATAATCACAATGTCAGTGTAGAGTATTCTTTGGAACTGTGCAGGCACTATTGTCCCCAGTACCAACTTTGCTTTTCTAATGCTCAAGTCCTTGTATAACCTTATATCACTTCTTCATACAAGGTAAATTCTTGTAGTCTCTAACACATACACCTTCTGCATAGATGATTATATCCTCTTATGTGCATCCCCGCGTATGAACATTTACTCATTTCACCTTGCAAGGTGAAATGCCTTCCTGTTTCATATATTTCACCAGATCCTAACCATACACAAAAGTGTAGTGTGAGGTCCAAGTTATCCTTGAAGTAATGCAGAACAATTATGCATGTATTTTTGGATTTGCTAAATTGCTGCCATTAAAATACAATTAATTGAGGAAATACATGATTGAGAATGATCACACAGTGGCATATTTATCCCACACTCTTCTCTGAAGCCTAGTGAAGAGGACCAAAGCATAGCAGAATTGCTCATGGTCAGTGGGTCTAAGAATTCACAGAAGCCATGGAATAAGAAAGCAACTGCCAAATATAGTGAAATTAGAAATAAAACAGAGTAAGACAACTCAGCTACAGGACCAAACAAGTAAGTAAGGGAGAACAGATGAATCTTTAATAATAATTCTATAGTTAGTCTCCACTCTGTAAGGGGAGCACAGCTTACTATCCCTTAGGTACGGACTGTACCTGATTTCTTTCCAAAGAGTAAACTATGGAAAGGGAGAAGAAAAACTCACATAAATTAGAGGAAACCAGAAGCCGTCAACCAGGAGACCAACTCTTCAACACCAAGAGTTGAAAATCATTTTTATATCATGAATTATTCATAAAGTATGACTAAAAATGTGCCTTTAGTGGTGGTTATTTGATTCAGTGGGCAAGCAACGACTTGGGATGCCCACATCCTGTATCACAGAGTCTGGGTTTAGTCTTCGTTTTGATCTCCATTCTAGCTTCCTGCTAATGCATGCCTTTGGAAGCAGCAGATGATGGTCCAAGTATTCAGGGCCCTGACAACCATGTGAGAGACCTGGGTTGAAAACTGAGTTCCTGCCTTTAATCAGGTCCCCGGTTCTGCATGTTGCAGATATTTGGGGAGTGTAGCAAGTGGAGATTTCTCTTTATTTTCTCTTTTCTCTCAGTTCATCTCTATGCTTTTCAATAAAAAGTCATGTTATTTCTGAAGACTTCCTCCCTGAAACTCATGATCCCATTCTAACTACCAGAATGTCATCAGACAAACTCATATTGAGAGACACTCTACAAAATAAAGGAGTGCCACTCAAACCCATTAAATGAGGGATGTCTGATGAACAGCTCAGATGACACAAAGAAGCCAAGGCGCCCATCTGATGTCATGCCCTGCATAGGGTACTAGACTAGAAACAGGTCATTAGAAGAAAATTAATAAAATCTTTAAAAAGTATGAATTTGGTTTATAGTAATGTTTCCATAGGCATTAGTTGTGACAGATTTTCATTTCTGTATTTTTTAAAGGGAGGTCATGAAAAAATTTGGGCAAAGTAAAAGGGGGAACACTTTATTTCCATAACAGGGAATCTAGAATAATTTGAGTAGTCTTTGGGGATGATTCCGCAGTACAGGTAATCAGATTGTTGATGGGGAGATGTTTGCAAGAAATTGTGAGAAGTAGATTAAATCATCTGAGAGCTAAACTAGACATTATTAAAGATAATGTCCACTGAGCAACATCATGCTTTTCACATAATTTAATGCTCACAACACCCCCACTCAAGAACCTTGACTGGACACCTTGAAAGCACACAGCCAGGCTACAAATCAGGTGTCTTCAGTGCATAGCCCTGTGCCATCCCAGGCTCTAGCCTCAGGGGTCCTTTGTTATTGAGACTCCAAGATGTGACTAAGAAGAAAGATGGATCAAAACAATTTTTATAAAGCTTCAATTTCATAGAAGAGAAAAAAATCAAAGTGGTCATCTGAAGAACTGGAGAAGATGCTCAGAACCAGAGCTGAAATGGGGACACTGACAATGGGCTACACGTTAACTGTGGAACAGAAGAAAATTAAAATTCATGTGGTGATATTTAATTCACTGTACAGAGTATTGATTTCTTCCTTCATTATTAAATAACACCAGTTGGGAGGTGATATAGACATTTAACCAAATAAGAAAACCATGGGGTTTCAATGCATCATATTTATAATATGGAAACCACCATGTATACATGTGGGGAGCAACCCGGACTGGACTGAGTTACTGGAATTAAGACTTATTCTATGCATCTGCTCTCCCACAATATGGCGCTGAGAAGGGAGAAACAGCTTCTACACAGCTGCCTCCAGTTCAACCAATAAATTGTAGGACCTACTCCTGATTGGAGGAGAGCAGCGTACTCGGCGTGTGGGTAGCAGAGTTGGGATTGGTGGAAGGACTATAAAGGAGGAGAGAGACAACATGCACCAGCAACATCTAAGGGGAACACCTGGGCAGCCCCCGAGAGAGCCGGCCGGCGGTGTGCCGCTCCCCTGCGGAAGTGGGGAAAGTGGCCAGGGGGAATCGCCCTTCCACGGAGGTGGAAGGGACAGTAGCCAACCCGGGAAGAACCAGCAGCAAACCCGGGGAGGGCCGAGCAGACGAAAGAACAGCGCAGGGTCCTGTGTCGTTCCTCCATGAAGAGGGGGAGCGACATAATGGTGCCGTGACTCGGATATGAAGCCTAGGCAGGGCTTAGTGTCGTTCCTCCACGAAGAGGGGGAGCGACATATACATATACATGGTTTATTGGACTCTGATAATATTCTAGAATTATCAATTATCAATTCTATTAGAGAAACGCGATTATCACCAGAAAGCAGGAGAATGTATTGCAGTTAACCTGTTCTGTGGAACAGAATATACTCAGTAGGCTCCACAGGATTTTACAATATGAGGACTGATATTGTGGTGCAGTGAATCGTCCCATATGGGTGTACCTGGTTCAAATTCTAGCTCCTCCACACTTCTGCTCCAGCTTTCTTCTAGTATGCGTGGCAGGGGTGGGAATCGGAAGTGCTTGGGTTCCTGCCATCAATGTGGGAGAGTCAGTGGAGTTCCTGATCTTGGCTTTGCCCTGACCCAGATCCAGCTTTCAGAGGCACTCGGGAAGTGAATTAGTGTATGGGAGGGGTGTGTGTGTGTGTGTGTGCGCGCGTGTGTGTGTCCCTCTCTCTCTGTAAATCTGCCTTTCAAGTAAATAAATAAACTTTAAAAAAAAGAGTTTTTAGAGTATATGTGTAGTCATTTGAGAAAATCACCTGGAGTTTATTTTCATCCACACTTATTCTTCTCTATCACTGTGTCTTTCTGAGGAATAATCAGTTAGCAGAAATGAAATAGTTGGAGCCAGTGCATCACTGAGTAAGGATGTGAACATTTCATTGTAGAGGGTCAGTTGTACACAGAGCCTGGAAGTCTGCTCTGGGTGACTGCAAGTTATTGATCTCTCTATTGTGGAATGCGTCCCAGTTGAAGGTTAGTCGGAGATCCTCACAATAGTGTTTCTGCAAGCAGGCCGCCTTCTTCCCTTCACAAGGGAACTGTTTAATTCATAAAGCTTTGATGCTTAAACTGCTTCTGACCTTCTGTGAGTACTTCAAAGGGGAAAATTAGCTGCCTGGAAAAATATAATGACCTAAATCCAGCAATTTGGAACACACATGTTATAGTCTGTTGAACTCATGTTGACTATTTATACTGTGTCTCTTTTTGGAACTGATTGTCTTGGAGACCTGTAATTGGAGAAAGGTGCTAATTTGAGGAGTTTGGAAATGACTAGGTATCTATCCCCTATTTAAGTGTCATTCCTATTAGGGTCTTAGTTCAGAAGCAAGATGTAAGAAGCTGAGCTTAACGATTTTTCCCTCTGTATGTGGCCTTTATTATTTGCATTTCTTAGAGTTATGTGGCACTCATGGTAACATACATAAATTTGCAGCAATGCAATTTTTTTCTATTACCAACTCAGTAAGAGCAATTTCAGGTTCACAGCAAAATTGAGCAGAGAGAATAGAGAGTCCTTATATACCCTTTGTCTCTACTTATGAACTCCTTCACTATTGGCATTCTGCAACAGAGTAGGGCGTTTGATACAATGTATGAACTTACATTGGCTTACCATTATCATCAACATTCCATAGTCTAATATGGG
Organism: Oryctolagus cuniculus; assembly: GCF_964237555.1. Lineage (NCBI taxonomy): Eukaryota > Metazoa > Chordata > Mammalia > Lagomorpha > Leporidae > Oryctolagus > Oryctolagus cuniculus. The sequence goes on from NC_091443.1 coordinate 7,254,619, forward strand.
CTTACTCTTAGTGTTGTATGTTCTATGGGTTTGGACACATTTACAAATACATATATCTACTGCATAATGAAACAGAAAAATTTTACTGCCTAAAAATCCATCCTCCCACCAATTCCTGACAACCACTGATTTTTTTACCATCTCCTAGCTTTGCCTTTTTTATAATTCCATATTACTGGAATTATGCAGGAAAAAAAGCTTTTCCATTTAGTAATATGCATTTTTAAAGATTTATTTATTTATTTGAATGACAGAGTTACAGAGAGCAGAGGCAGAGGCAGAGAGAGAGAGAGAGAGAGAGAGAGAGAGAGAGAGAGATCTTCCATCCTCTGGTTCACTCCCCAGATAGCCACAAGGGCCAGAGTTGCGCTGAACCAAAGCCAGGAGTCAGGAGCTTCCTCTGGGTCTCCCATGTGGGTGCAGGGGCCCAAAGACTTGGGCCACCTTCTACTTCTTTCCCAGGCCATAGCAGAGAACTGGATCAGAAGTAGAGCAGCCGGGACTCAAACTGACGCCCATATGGGATGCCGGCACTGCAGGCAGCAGCTTTACCAGCTATGCCACAGTGACAACCTCAGTAATATGCATTTAGTCTTCCTCCACAGATTTTCATGGCTTGATTTTTTTTCTTTTAGGTCTGAATGATAAATGTTCCATTGTTTTACATACTATAGTGTATGAATTTATCTACTGAAGAACACTTTGGTTTCTTGCAACTTTTGACAATTATGAATAAAGCTGCTCCTAATATCGTTGTTCAGGTTTTTGAATGGCCAAATATTTTCATTCCACTTGGATAAATACCAAGCAGGATGAACACTGCATCATAGAATAAGAGTATGTTTAGTCTTGTAGGAGTCTGCCAAATTGAGTTCCAAAAAATGTCTATACCATTTTACATTCATATCAGAAATTAATATGAGTTCCTGTTGCTAAACTTCCTCCCTTGCATTTAGTAATATTGGCGCTTTGGATCAAGGTCATCCTACCATGTGACCAGTGGTATCTCATCTGGGCTTTAATTAGCAATTCCCTGATAGCATTTTATGTTGAACATTATTTCATGTGCTTACTTGCCATCAGTATTCCTTATTTAATGAAATATTTGCTCAGGTTTCCTTTAAACCCAAATTTTAAATTGAGTTGTTTGCTACTCGTAAGAGGTTGTTTTCTTTTTCCTAAGAATTTTTTGTGTCGTTGGAAAACAGTGCTTTATCAGATTTGTTTGCATATGTTTTCTATTAGTTGGTGGCTTGTCTTCTCCTTCTCTTGACACTGTTTCAACAGAAATAATTCTTAATTTTAATGAAGTCCTTCTTACCAGTTATTTATTTGTTGTTCAATGGTTTTGATGTTTATCTAAAAATACTGCTATACACAACAATGCCTACATTTTTTTTTTGACAGGCAGAGTGGACAGTGAGAAAGAGAGACAGAGAGAAAGGTCTTCCTTTTTTTCTATTGGTTCACCCCCCAATGGCCACTGCAGCCGGCACACTGCGGCCAGCACACCGTGTTGATCCAAAGCCAGGAGCCAGGTGCTTCTCCTGGTCTCCCATGCGAGTGCAGGGCCAAAGGACTTGGGCCATCCTCCACTGCCTTTCTGAACCACAGCAGAGAGCTGGGCAGAGAGCTGGACTGGAAGAGGAGCGACTGGGACAGAATCTGGAGCCCCGACCGGGACTAGAACCCGGGGTGCTGGAGCCACAGGTGGAGGATTAGCCTATTGAGCCACGGCACCGGCCCAATACCTACATTTTCTCCTGTGCCGTGTTCTAGAAGTTTTTTTAGTTTTACATTTTGTACTTAAGTCTGTGATATATTATGAGCTAATTACTATGGATTTGGTCTAGTCTCAGTTTTTCACATTTGAACATCCAGCTGTTCCAATACAATTTGTTGAGAAGACTACCTTTCCTCATTGAATTTCCGTTCACTTATAGTCATAGATCAATTGACTGTATAGGTGTGGGTCTAATTCTATGATTTCTATAATGTTTAATGGATTTGCTTGTCTGTTCTTTCCTCAGTTACACACTGTACTGATTACTGAAGATTTTCAGTAAGTCTTGAAGTCTAGCAGTGAGTGTGATACAACACCAACCTTGTACTTCTCATTCAAAACCTAGTTGAGTTTTTGGCTTCTCTACATAAACTTCAAAAATGACTGATCCATGCCAAGAAAATAACTTGCAGATATTTTGGTTGTAATTGCACTGGATATAAAGACCAAGCTGGGCAGAACTAGTGTCTTGACAATATTGAGTTTATCCATAAACATGGACTCTTTCCACTAAGAGATGTTCCTCTTACGAGGGGATTATGTCCTGATAAACTCATTAAAAATGAAAGATATCAGAAGATTAAAATGCATTTAATATACCTTAACCTACACAGAATCACAACTTGGCAACCCATTTCTGTGTAGGATATCAGTTGTTTACCTTTTTATTACATGGCTGACTGGCAGCTGTCAATTTTACTAAGTTCCAAAGAAATGTTTCCTTCATTACCCTTGCTTTTGTTATTACTAACCGTGCTGTTGCCTGTCACTCACATGAACCATGGCACATACTCTTCCCCTTATTCCCTAGAGCAATGGAGCACCACATCCCATTTATTGTATTCTAGAAGCTCTCAAAACTGATTTAGTTTAGTCCTTTTATCGTTGTCTCAAAATACAATTTTTCCCATCAATTCCATATGATACAGTTTCTAAAATCAATCATATTATTCTCCTACTTCAAATCTTAAATATTTTTCCTTGCCTTTAGTGTATTGTTATACTCCCAAGAACAGCATGGAAGTTCAGGGTATTGCCCAAACTTCACCTTCGCCAATCATTTTCTCCTAGGTCCCCTCAGCTCTGATAAAGCAAAACTGCAATCATTCCCATGAAGCACCATTTATTTCTTCATGTCTCTGCTCCTATCATGGACATTGATCCTGAAAAGGCCCTTCCCTTCTTTTTTCTTTTTTCTTTTTTTTTTTTTTTTTTTTTTGACAGGCAGAGTGGACAGTGAGAGAGAGACAGAGAGAAAGGTCTTCCTTTGCCGTTGGTTCACCCTCCAATGGCCGCCGCGGCCGGCGCGCTGCGGCCGGCGCACCGCGCTGATCCGATGGCAGGAGCCAGGAGCCAGGTGCTTTTCCTGGTCTCCCATGGGGTGCAGGGCCCAAGCACCTGGGCCATCCTCCACTGCACTCCCTGGCCACAGCAGAGAGCTGGCCTGGAAGAGGGGCAACAGGGACAGAATCCGGCGCCCCGACCGGGACTAGAACCCGGTGTGCTGGCGCCGCTAGGCGGAGGATTAGCCTAGTGAGCCGCGGCGCCGGCCCCCTTCCCTTCTTCAATTGCCAAATAGAGTCTCCTTATGGAGGATTTTCCCACCGTGATAGGTTAGCACTGTCATTTCTTCATGTAAAGCCTGAGAGTATAGGATTCATAACTCTGCCATAGTTGTTAGTTCATTTCATTATATTTACTTATTCGCTCATTTTTCTTGCTAGAGAGAAAGACAGCAACACAAGTGATATGAGGCTCATTTTGTCTTTAGCAATGACATACTTTATGACCATGAGCAGGCTCTCCACTAGAGTTCTTTCTTTTATTACACTTATTTATTTATTTATTTGAAAGTCAGAGTAGCAGAGAGAGAAGGATAGACAGAGACAGAGAGATCTTATATCCACTATTTCACTAACCAGATGGCTGCAAAGGCCAGGACTTGGTCAGACTAAAGCCAGGAGCCAGCAGCTTCATCCTGGTCTCCCACATGGATGGTAGGGGCCCAAACACTTGGGCCATCTTCTGTTGCTTTTCCCTGGTCATTAGCATGGAGCTGGATCAGAAGTGGAGCAGCTGGGACATGAATTGGCCCTCATAGGGGATACCAGCTTTGCTGGCAGCAGGTTTACCTGCTACACCACAACACCGGCCCCTAGATTTCATTTTTTGAAAAATAAAACTCCAATGCTGTTTATTAACATTGAAGATGGGATTAGGTGCTAGAAGGTCCAAGGGAGAGCATATGATCCTTTAAATGTCTCTCATTGCAATATCTTTGCAATAAAATAACAAGAAGAAAGTTCTAAGTTGTTGATGAGAAGCAAAAAATTAGGATTCCTGCTAATCTCCCATTGGGGGTAGATATTACAGACGGGTTGTGTAACATGATATCCAGGACATAAAAGGTGTTCGCTCCATGGCAGCCAGGAAAAATTTAAAAACTAGAACTGAAAGTAAATCCTTGATCATCAGTACATATGATTTTCAAATTATCCTTTTAGGTAACAGATGCAACTTATTAAAAATTTAATACTGCAGCAAAGAACTGCTGAAAATGAATCAAACACAAAATCCCCTTAGGGTGTAATCTAGGTTTGGTATATATTTAGTTCAGTCTGCTTTCTCTAACCACAGAATCTTTAATATTTCTACAGTGCTATCTGCAAACCCAAGTGTATGTGCATTCCTTGCAGATGTGAGCCTCTTGACAGCTCCAGAGGGTGGGCAGGGCAGGAGTTACAGAGAGAAGAGGGAACTGAGTCATAGGACAAGAAATTCTCAAGATCATACAGATCCTGCTAATTACAGGGTTGGAGTGAAATTCTTGTTTTCTATTCTGCTTCTTTTCCTCTACTCAATGTTATTTCATTTAGAGTGAAAAATAAAGCTTTTTATAAGATGATGAATCATTTTTAATACTCTGCTTTTTGTCTGTATTATCTATGAGAGGTAAGAGGATTGATACGTCTCAGGCAGGTTTAAACCACAAATGTTAAAACAAGAAGGCATTGTAGGTGGCTCTCAGTTAAGCTGAAAACTCAATTAAACTAACCTATTCCGGCTGATTGGGTTTTTACAGTAATAACAACTACAATAAAAACTGACCTTGAATTTCCACAGTGCCTCTCCTTTCCAGTGCTCAAAATGCCATAAATGAAAATGATCGCTCATGCTGGATGTAAGCCTGAGAGGGTTTAGGCTTACGATGGACTTTTAAAATTAAGATAATCAATTAATCTGCATTGTAGTCCATCGACTCTATGATCCTGCAGCAATCTTCAAACTAATGAATTAAATCATTTGATGTTCAAAATACATCATTTAGTTGTATAGCATATATCAAATGGCTAGATAGGTCATTTCATGAAAGAAATCCTATAATCTCTACAATAAGCCTTATATTCCTAATAATACAATGACTATTACAGATGTCTCTCATATTTGTCATGAAAAATTATTTCTGAGTGTTTTGGTTAGAAAATAATGTTTAGTGACCAAAGTGCTTTATTTACTAAAGGTAACTCTGTTTTCTAAAATTCTGAAAACAGATAGGATTTTTTATAGTCTTCAAATAATTTCCTCTGCTCCCTATTTCTAACCAGGAAAGCATATTACTCTAATTCAGCCTAAGTTTAGGCCTATGAATAAATAATAAATCTACTTTTCTCTAGAAATGTAACTTGACTTTGAAGTTTTTCCAAGAAGAAGGCTCTCATCCCCACTGCTCATTCAAGACACAAAGCTTTTGACTTAGATGGGAGAAGCGAGTGTGACAAGCACATTGCGTTCATTGACTTGCTCAACCAACTGAACAGTTCTGCACATTCATCAAGCAGTAAGGAAGCAACCCCAAACGTGGCCCGTGAAAGAACACGGGCACCAGCAGACCTGGCCTCTCTTTGACGTTGTAAGGGGGTTTCAGATGGCTGCTACTTTGCTACCATTCAATTTCACTGCCCTAGTCTAAAGGTCAGGATTTGAGTCAATTAAATTACTTTTGCAAAGTCACAGAAACTGTACAAAGTTTCTTCTCAGGATTCAAGATACTGGTGACTATAGAGCAGCTAAATTGAAAATAAGTTGTTTTCACAATAACAAATGGGGCATTAAAATAGGGGTTGAATGAGATACGCCATTGACTAATCAGACATTTAGGCAGCGATTGCAAAATGATATGGCCATTTGACATCCTCCTTTCAATGCTATCATTAAACATTCTTGTTAAAATAAGATGCTTCACATGGAAAACATGTACATGTATATAAGCATTTAATGTGTTTGAAATAAAATTGAATGAAGTCCTAGAGGATATTTTATGATGTCAGTTTTTGAGGATTTGGAATTGTATTCTCAATGGGAATAGGGACTGAAAAATGCTTTTTGTTTAAACTGTTAAAATTCCAGGATTCCTTGATGAAATGACAGCTGAAACTTTGAACAGAGCTCAAATTTCTTGGCAGAATCTTCAAACTGGATATGCCTTGGAGATTCCATTGATGGTGAAAGTTGTGTGTGATCTTATGATTGAGCTCCTGGGGGTTTGAGTTGTATTTGTTAAGAGTTATTGTTTCCACTGACAAAAATATCTGTGTATGGTAAGTTTATAACTAGGTTAACTTCTGGGAATAGGAAGACCTGGAAGTTGTCAAAAAGCCCTGTCCATGACCAACTTTAAGATGAACTTGTTTAGAATTCCCTCCTGCTTTAATAATGAAAAAAAAAAAAAAAGGAGAGGAAGGGAAAGGATGGGAGAAAGGAGAAGTGGGGGGCAGCGAGGAGAGGAGAGAAGAGAACTGCAAGCCAGAAACTTACCCACCAACGTGATAGGTGTTTCACAGCCACATTGCTGCTTTCCTGAAATGTTAACCAATTAACAGTGAAGAAAATTGCTCTTTTTGTAGTGTAGCTCAATAGCCAAATTTTTACTTTCCAAATCTAAATCTGTGGTCATTTTATTCTTTTAACATTTAATAGTTGTACCTATTTATGGGATACAGGACGATAATTCAATACATGTGTACGAAGTGTACTAGTCAAATTGTGGTAATCAACATTTCCAGCTCCCCAAACGCTTAACATTTCTTTGTGGTGGGAGACTCTATCCTCCCCTCTTCTAATTCTTCATAAAGAATCTAAAGGTTGTTGTAAACTGTAGTCACCCTACTGTGCTGTAAAACACTGCATTAATTTCTCCTAACTCTATTCTGGCACCTGTCACTCAACCTCTTTTCCCCTCTCCCATCCTTTCCAAACTCTGGCAATAACTCACTATTCTACTCTCCTTTGAAAGAATACTTTTTTGCTTCCGCATGTGAGTGAGAACTTGTATTTGTTTTTCTGTGTCTGGTTTAATTCACTCAAAATAATATCCTCTGATTTGATTCATATTGCCACAAATGACAGGATTTCATTTCTTTTTATGGTCAAATGATATTTCTTTATGTAATTATTTAATGACAAAGACTTACCTACAGGTCCAAGGTTGAAGACTATTTCTTAGCTAATGAAGATATTTCTGATTCTCATTATCATCTTAAACCGGTGATGTGGATGAGATAATATTGCATAGGAAAAGATACCCATGTTTTCTTTCATTTTTTTTTAAGTTTCATTTATTACTTATTCAAAAAGCAGAGTAATCAAATGTGACAACAGAGACATAGAGAAGTCTTCCAAATACCTGTAACAGTCAGAACTGAATCAGCCTGAACACAGGAGTCCAGAACTCTATCCAGGTTTATCATGTGAGTGAAATGGACCCAAGTACTTGAGCCATCATCTGCTGCTTCTGAGGGTGTGCACCAGCAGGGAGTTGGATTGGAAACAGCTGGGACTAGAACCCAGACACTACCATCTCAGTACATTATCTTAACCACAGAGCCAAACACCATCCCAGATCTCTTCTTTATATTCCACCTAGATAGATAATTGGTAAAATGTGTTGAATAGGAATCAATTTCCTTCAAAACACATAAGAGGGACATTCCTTATAAATCTGCTAATTCCTCTCTATCCTGCGACAAATGGGGCAATACTGAGTTTCCATCACTTAGATTTGGCAATAGCCTGGTTGCAACCTTTCACAGTAGGAAATTATAATTTCTTTTTACTGGTACAGTGAGTCTCTTCCCTTTATCCCCCTCTTAAGATAACTATAACAAGGGTGGGTGCTGTGATGCATCAAGTTAAGTCACTGCCTGGGATGCCTACATACTGTATCAGAATGCCTTGTTTCAGGTCTGGCTCTTCCATGCTTTCAATTCAGCTTCCTGCTAATGTGTCTAGAGTTGAAGAAAGCATAGGATGATCCAAATATTTCCTCCACCTAGCTGGGAGACCAGGATGGGAGCTCCTGGCTTTTGGGTTCATGGTTACTGTCTTTGACCTTGTCTAGCCTTGGCTGTTGCGGGCATTTGGAGAGTGAACCAGTGAATGGAACATCTCTTGTCTCTGCCTCTGTCTCTCTCTATGTCACTCTGCCTTTTAAATAAATAAATATAAATAAAATATAATACACTCATAATTGTCTCATTTATTTATGATATGTATTGATATACCTACATATATAATATATTAATGGAGACGAAATGCATTTTAATAGGTAATGAATCCAGGTGGGATAACATTCAGAAAGTACAAAATGGTACTCATGGGAAATAAATTTCTTTCTACATTTATTTACCAGGCATCTAGATTATAAGGTATCTAGATTTAAACATTGTTAGATTTTTTTGTCTTTGTTTTTGTTTTTTGGTAATTTTTAAAAATCTTTCAATGAATTTGCAAGCACTAACATGTATATCAGGGCCGGTGCCCCAGCTCAGTAGGCTAATCCTCTGCCTTAAGGCACCGGCACACCGGGTTCTAGTCCCGGTCGGGGCGCCGGATTCTGTCCCTGTTGCCCCTCTTCCAGTCCAGCTCTCTTCTGTGGCCCGGTAATGCAGTGGAAGATGGCCCAAGTGCTTGGGTCCTGCACCTGCATGGGAGACCAGGAGAAGTACCTGGCTCCTGGCTTTGGATCAGCATGGTGCGCCAGCTGCAGCGGCCATTGGAGGGTGAACCAACGGTAAAGGAAGACCTTTCTCTCTGTCTCTCTCTCTCACAGTCCACTCTGCCTGTCAAAACAAACAAACAAACAACCAAAAAGGACATGCATATCAGTATATCTGTGTATGTGCATTTTTAAAAATGCCAAACATTGGACAAGTGTCAGGAATGTGTATGTATGTTGTCATAAACATACATTTTAGAGATTATTCTATTTTAGTATTTAGAAATTTGTATAATTCTTTTCAAAGTTGGCAAGGCATTACATTTATAAGATAATCTCATTATTTTAAAAATTTCCATTGTTCAAAATTTAGTGCTTTTTCCCTATCTTCAGCATTTTTTTCTAAATTAAGATTATTGCATTTGGTTTATCTTTTTGCTTTATTTAAAACAGAGAGATATTAGATAGAGATAGTGATATATATACATATTACATACATATATGTGTGTATGTATATTTATATGTGTGTGTGTGTGTGTGTGTATATATATATATATATATAGTGCCTGTTTAAGACAGACACCATACCTTTCTGTATCAGTGTTGCAGCTTTTTATTTGTTGTCTAACACACATATTTGCCAGAGGCCATACAAAACACTACATATATATATATATATCTATATGTATGTAATATGTATATGGAGAGAGAGAGAGAACACCTGTTTACTGAATTACTTACCAAATGCCTGCTACGATCAGGACTGGGCGTCACAAATACAATCAATCTCCCACATCGGTGACAGAAACCCAGTCACTCCATCCATTATCTGCTCCTTCCAGGGTGCACACTACAGGAAGCTGGAATTTGTAGAAGAGCTGAGTCTTGAACCTAATCATTCTAATATGGGATGCAAGCATGTCAACCAGTGTCTTAACCCCCAGTTCATTGTCCACCCCTGATTTTTCTTTACAGACGATGCCTTCCAAATTTATTAAGTTAATAAGTATAGTTTTATTCACAGATTCAACTTTTTCTGAGCGTGTGCTTTCATGTTGCTGCATACACTGTTGATTTTCTACCAAATGGCTATTCTCTCCTCATTTCCTTTGTCTCATGATAGGTGACAGCTACAGCCTTTGGTCCTCCTTTGGACCATGGGTTAGCTATGTGATCTGGTCCTTATGAACCAATTTCTTTCAGGTTAGTTTCCTGCTAGAAACCAGGAATGATTCCCATGAAAAAGCTCCATATTGATTCTTCTTTGGAAGAACTGTGAGAATGAAATGTGCGTTCGCCCTGTTGAATTCTTGATGTGATGAAGCTGTGGAGAGCATAATGAGTGTGGGTATGCAAAATGAGAGGAAAAAATCATCCTTGAACCATAAGCCACTCCCAGGCCACTTATGTTCAGAATGCCTGTTATGTTTGAAAAATACATTGTATTTTTGCCTGACTTTTAATTTTGTTTCTAGCAGCCAATGACATTCGAAACTGATAGAGGACCCAGCACAATACTAGACACCGTGTATTCAAGAGGAAGTAGATGCCCTCTAGTGCCTGTTTAAGACAGACACCATACCTTTCTGTATCAGTGTTGTAGCTTTTTATTTGTTGTCTACCACACATCTTTGCCAGAGGCCGTACAAAACAGTACCTTCTTTGGTTCTGTTGAATCACAGCCATTGGGAAAAGCTATATATTTTTAGCAAGATATAAGGTATATATAAAAGGTATATATTTTTAGAGATTCCTAATGATTTTTTATGAAACTTTAAAATTTATTTGTGTATTTTTGATGCTGATAAAATATTACCAAATACAATTTCATTTTTATATAATCGTTATTTCTTGGCAAAGTACTGACTTCATTTGTGCTGTTAAAGTGATGAACAAATTAAGAAATCTTATGTATGTAGTTCTTTAAATGGTGTTTTGTGGTACTAATGCTTGAATAATTGCAATATTAGCTGCATTTACAGTTTATCTTTTCATATTTTGGAGAAACAATGTTGTTGAAGGTTAATAACATTATATGGTCTGTATAAATAAAAATTCCAATGTATTATTTCTGAGATTTCTTTGTCAACAGAAGGTTAAAGATAGCAAGAAATAAATGTGCCTTTAGTGAAAGTATGTATATCTGAGTTCTGTCTCCTCAATACAGAGAGACTCCTGAGAGGAGCCTGAACATTGGATTGGACCGTAACTATTCTCCATTATGATTATAAAAAGCACAAGCTGACAGTGCGAACAGACAAATTTTTGGGAGAAAGAATTTGAGCCTGAGCAGTAAGTCAGCACAAAGAGTTAAAGACAATGACTTTTGGGTTCTTCGAAGGAGCAAGCAGACAGTCTCAAATGAGATTAGAAGGAGTTCAGGTGGGAAACAAGAAGGCAGATCCTGAGTGTTTACAGCAAATAAAATGTTTTAAAGATTCATATTTTTATTTTGTTGACAGGCAGAGTAACAAAGAGAGGTGGAGATACACACACACACACACAACCACAAAGAGAGAGACAGAGAGACAGAGACAGAGACAGAGAGAGAAAGAGAGAGATTTTTCCATCCTATGTTTTTCTCTCCAAATGGCCACAGTGGCTTGGTCTGAGACAGGCTGAAGCCAGGAGCCTGGGGCTTATTCTGGGTCTCCTACATGGGTGCAGGTGTCCAAGGGATTGGACTATGTTCCACTGCTTTCCCAGGAACATTAGGAGGGAGCTGGATCAGAAGTGGAGCAGCCAGGTCTCATCAAACCATTGCCTATATGGGATGCTGGAGTCACAGGCAGAGGCTTACACTGCTATGCCACAATGCTGGCCCCCTGCAGTGAGTAACTCTATCTGTAGGTGTGTAGATGACTAGTGGACACTCCAGACTGCACAAACAGTGTAGAATCTGAACAAAGAGGAAGCCTGTATTCAGAAATTGACTGTAAAAAGAAATACATTCTATTGATAATTCCTCAGACACTGACTTTATATTATTCTCAAAAATAGTACAGGTACTTAAAATTTTTTAAAAGAAAAATACAAGGGAATTCTTACCAAATCATATAATAAAGTTGAAATGTAAGAGTGTTCTATAAGATCCATTGTCCAAGGAACAGGTGATTGTTTCTTCATCCTAAAAAGATGTCAGAGGAAAATGAAAGCAGTAAGAGTTGTTGGATGCAAGTGTCACTGGAGATTTATAAAATAAAGGGCTAGAAGGGACTGATGCAGTTGCTTCATATTCATTTGACAGTCATGAAGCTATAAAGTCCATTGAGAAAAATGCATAAGCATTCTATTGCAGTTAATTACGTGGCAGTACTATGAAAGTAACTCTTACATTTTCAAGTCATAAATATTTTTACTGCCACAATTAGAAAGTGGAAAAGAATTGTTACTTTTCACTGGCATTCCTGAAAGTTAATCTCTGTGATCCTGCTTTATAATGCAAGTATGACAGCACAATCTCATCTCCAGTGTGGCGGTTGAGTTGGATACTCTGTTCTTCTTTCATTTGCAACACATTTTGCTGGTGGTGGCTGGATGAACGTTTGGATGAAGGATAATTTGGTCGCCCTGCAGCACTTGAATGTCTGCTGTTGCACAATGAGGGAATTGGTGTCACATTAAGGCAGTTCTTATAATATAATCAAAGTTCTCATGTTGTACTCTCCTTTAGATGAAACAAACTAATGAAATGTATTGACCCTCCTCTCGCACTTCTGAAGCAAAATGACTAAGAGGTATTGAGACGACATGAAATACATTGACATTGATTGTGAAGTCGGCATTTCCCAGTTCACATTGGTGGCTGATTAAAGTGTCACTTTGACAATCTAGCCCCTTTTGAACAGGAAATTAACACCAACTTGGTGGCAAAGAGAATCTTCTTCCTCAAGGAAACATACTACATCTTTAATCCTTCTTTGAAAAAAAAAAAGCATTCACATCTTTTGCATTAGTACCACCTTAGTTTTCTTGTTAAGAATCATCAGAAGTGCCAACACTGTAATTATTTAATAAAATAGTATGCCTATGGTGTTTTATGCTTGTTTTGGTTACAAATAGCACTCAGAAATCAGGAAGAATAGTAGCAGGAGATTTTTGAAACTTTATTTGACTCAATTGAGTGGGAATTTAGTTTAAAATTCTAAAATATAAAGACTAGTAATTAGATAAGTATTTAACTTTATTCATTTGTTAGATATATATATATATATATATATGAAAAGGCATAGCAATTCTAAAATTTTATTTGATATTATACCCAAACATTGAATTTCATTGGTAGTAAACATCTCTTCATAGAAGCTACAATTTGCCTCTATTCTAGGATCCAAAATGTAAAAGAACCTAGAAAATAAAGGATCAAAGTGTGGACTCACCTGTGTTTTTAACCCCCTTGGCATCCTCTCCCTTTTTGTAACAGGGGAAGGAAATTATTTATCTGACCTTCAGGTTTTCCATTGTTTCATTAACTTTCCTTCCAAAATTGTGTAATAACTGACTAGACAGATAAGACAATATAGATATTCTTTGATAGATGATTAACAGTTGACTATGGAGGAAGAGTGCTTTATGAGGCTTTCTTCAGGAGAAATAGATTTAAAAAAATGATAGGGAATGAGTAAACATGTGACTAGGGCTATCTCCCTGAAGGAGCCACTGATGAGATTGAGGGGTAGGCATTCAGTTCTAAATGCAGATTCCACATTGGTCATTTTTCTTACATCACTTACCAATCCTATTGTGTTGCTGTTGCTGCCTCAGGTCTCTCTCACTGTTATCCTACCAAGTTGGATGGGAGGTTCTTCTAATCTTTCATCTTCTCATGGAGGAATATATTCAATTATGTTCTCATCATTTTTAAGCACACTATATTACAATAAAAAGAGTATGTGTTTAGGAATCAAGATTACAGTCAACACCTTGATAGTGGCTTTCCACTCGGAGTTTTTTAAAACTTTGCTGCTCTTCTTCTTACTTCTTTGCTTTTAAAATATCACTGTCTAACTAATAAAAATGGATTTTCTAGCTCTAAATGCACACATATGAGCACAGAAGGCTGTTTTGTTTATTTGTAGTACTGGGAAAAAACACAAAACAAACAAACAAAAAAAAGAAGGAAATACATTTTCTCACTTTAGTTAGCCCTATTTCTGGCCTTAAGATTTTAGTTCTACCAATATATCAATTCAGAATTTCTAGTGCGAGTTGAGTGAAAAAATTCAAAAAATTTATATATCTACTATGAGAGATGGTACTTAAATATTCTGATGATTATCCTCAACTATGACATTTAAAACATTATTTAGTATTCCATTGTGGGAATTCTCTATTTTGACCATTCTCTATCAGAATGTAATTTGCAAATATTTTCTCCTTTTCTGTAGGTTTTCTTTTTACTCTCTTCATATTACTGATGCACAATTTATAATTTTTTGACAGTGTCCAGTTTGCCTACTTATTATGTGGTTGCTTGTGACTATGATGTCCTATAAAAAAAATCATTGCCAGATTTACTGATGTGTTTCCTATGTTTCCTTCTAAGAGTTTTACAGTTCAGTTAGTACATTTAAGTCTTTAATCCATTTTTGTTCAAAGAACTTTATCAAACACTTCTCCAAAGATAAATAAATGAGCAATGAGAACAAAAAAGTATGCTAATATCACTAGTTATAGGGAATTGCAAATCAAACCACAGGGGGACACTAATTTATCCAATGGAATGATCATTGTCATTGGTGAAAATGTGAAGAAACAAAAAGCCTTGCACGTTGCTTGTGGGAATGTACAATACTGTAGCCACTAAGAAAAGCAATATTGTGGTTCCTAAAAACATTATACCTAGAATTACCATGAGTTCCTGCAATTCAGCTTCTAAATTCATAACCAAAATAACTAAAATGAGAAGCTCAAGAGATATTTGTGCACATATATTCATACCAGCGTTATTCACAACTGCCAGAGAAATGTACAAGCAACCCAGGTGTCCATCGACAGATGAATGGGTAAGCAAGATGTGTGATATGATTATTAAGTTTAAAATGTAAAGCAATGCTTGTGCACGCTACAGCATGAACCAACCTTGAAGACATTATGTTAAGAAAAAGAAGTCAGTCAAGAAAGGACAGACATTGTGTGATTCCATGCGAATTACGTATGTGGAGTGAGCACAGGAAGAAGGGTGGTGGTTGAAGGGAGGGGAGAATAGGGAGTTACTACTTAATAGGTACAGAGCTTTAGCTTTGCAAGATCGAAAACAGTTCTGTGGGTAGTTGGGGTGATGGAAACACAACAATGTCAACGTACTTAATGCCACTGAAGTATACATGTAAATGGATAAAAAATGGTAAATTTTGTGTAATGTATATTTTACCACAATTTTTTAAAAACGTAATTTAAGTAAACCATGATATTTAGATTTGGATGAATTCTAGAGCAGGAAAAGACTCAGATATATGGTTAATAAACCAAGCAATACATTCTATGTGCATCGGTATTTAACCAGCTATGCTATATTCTAAGAATTTAAAGAGAAGATAAAAATTATGTTCTCTTAGATCTTCCAGACTGAAAAAGAATTCCATAAAGAAGTTGCTAAATATAAAACGTTTAGACTGCAGTCTGTACATTCCAGGGGTATCAGTGTGTAAGATAATCTGTTGAGAACTGGGATGTAATTGGACCCATAACTATCTTAGTTTATTTTTAACATAACTTCTTTGTCAAGATGTAATGCATGTATTATGAAATTTATGCATTTAAAGTGCACAATTCAATATTTTTAGTATATTTACAGAGTTGTGCAACCATTACCACAATCAAATTTAGAACATTTTCAAACATTTTGATTCCCAAAAAAATTTCCCACTCATTTGCAGTCACTATTAATTTTTCCCAACTCCTATATCCAACCCTGCCAAACACCTAAGTGACCTCTAAGTTACTTCCTGTCTGTAACTTTTTCTGTTTCTATATATTTGCTTTTGCTAGACATTTCACATAAATGCAATCATATAGTATACAATCCTTCATGATTAATGTATTGTATTTAGCATAAAATTTCCTTTTCAAAATCTGTATTTATTTATTTGAAAGTAGGAGAAAAAGAGACATACAAAGAAAGGAGAAAGCATGACAAACTGATTCACTCCCCAAATGTCCATGACAGCCAGGGCTAAGCAAGGTGGAAGGCAAGAATTTGGAGCTCATTCCAGGTCTCTCATGTGGGTATCAGAGACCAACGTACTTGAACCATCACCTGCTGCCTCCCAGGGTAAGCATTAGCAGAAAGCTGAGTCACAAGCAGAACTTGAACCTAGGGACTCCAACATGACATGTAGATATCTGAGGGGCATCTTAACTGCCATGCCAAATGCCCACCCCCAACACAACATTTACAGTGTTCATCCACATTGTAGCATGTATCCATACATCATTCCTTTCTATTGCTAAATAACTAAAAAATTAAATGGAAAAAAGAATTAAAAGATAAATGTCTTTTTTTTGGAAAAAATGTTTGAACCCATGCATAATTTCTTCATGATGTCCATTTTCCACTTTTAATTAATTAATTCAAAAGTCAGAGTAACAAGTAAGAGAAGGAAGACAGAGAGAAAAATCTTCTACCCATTGGCTCATTCCCTAGGCAACTGCAGTATCCAGGTCTGGGCCAGGCTGAGGCCAGGAACTCACTCCACCATGGTCTCCCACTTGGGTGGCAGGGGCCCAAATAATGTGGATATCTTCCATTGCTTTCCCAGATGCATTAAGAGGAAGCTGGATCAAAAGTGGAGCGGCTAAGTCTTAAACTGACACTGCAACAAGGCAGGCTGGTATGACAAGGAGAATCTTAGCCTGCATCATAATGCTGGCCAGCTCTCCACCAGCTTTCATGAAGTACCATCATATTCTGTTGTATGGATACACCACATTGTGTTTATCCATTCGTTAGTTGATAGATATTTGGGTCCTTTGCACCCTTTATATATTATCAGCATATTGCTATAAGCATTCATGTTCAAGAAATTCTGTATTCAATGTATTCAACGGTTTCGATTCTCTTGTGTGTATATTTAAGGGTAATAACTTTATGCTTAATTTTGAGGAATTTCCAAAGTATTTCCCAAAATGACCTCATCATTGTACATTTCCACCAATGATGCAGATTCCAGGTTCTCCATATTCTTGACAACACTTGTAAATATCTGTCTTGTTGATGAGAGCCATCCTGATCAGTAAGAAATAGTAGCTTATTGCCTTATTGGGAAGCAGAATATCTGCTGGGCTTGTTGGAGGAAGACAGGAAGATATTATGGGACAAAAGAATAACATTTTAAAACATCAACAAGGGGCCGGTGCTTTGGAGCAGTAGGTTAATCCTCCGCCTGCAGCAACAGCATCCCATATGGGCGCTAATCCTAGTCCTGGCTGCTCCTCTTCCAATCCAGCTCTCTGCTATGGCCTGGGAAAGCAGTAGAAGATGGCCCAAGTCCTTGGGCCCCTTCACTCACCTGGGAGACCAGGAAGAAGCTCCTGGCTTCTTGCCGTTGCAGCCAATTCGGTAGTGACCCAGTAGATGGAAGACCCTTCTATCTCTGCCTCTGCCTCTCTGTGCTGCATTTCAAGTAAATACATAAATCTTTTAAAAATTCAACAAAAAGGTGAGAGCATTCGTCATCCTTGTGGAAAATCGAATATTCTGAAATTAATTGGATGTACAGAAAGCGCTTGAGTGAGTGATAAAATACAGTTCTGTGAAGGAAGGCAAAGACCCATATGTAAAAGATTTTTTTTCAGATTTCACTCACCTCCTGTGCAAAAGGTAGTCACTGAATATTTTCTTAATGGAAATGTCGCTATTTGATTTTTTAAAATTTCTCACATCTGTTTCAGAAATAATCAGTGCTGATTGTTTCAAAGGCAGTTATAAATTCAGATGAAGATTATTATTTGAAATTTGTTTATAATTTATTAATATATAGGGTTTAAGTTCCTATCTATCAAAAATTATCATCCTTACTTTGGTTAGCTATTGGTCATTTCTTTAAAAATATATTAATTTTATCTGTTTTAAATAAATTTTATTATTAATTATATATAAATGAAAATTCTGCCATAATTCAAAGTGTCCCATGATTTTTTAAAATTTTATTTATTTTATGTATTTGAAATGCAGGAAGATACAGAAAGAAAGGGAGAGAGAAACAGAGGGAGAGGGAGAGAGAAATAGAGAGAGAGAGAGATCTACCATTTGCTTATTTACTTTCCATATGACCTTGGCAACCTGGGTTGGGACAGATAGAAGCTGGGTCTCCCAAGTAGGTAACAGGAACACAAAACTTGAGCTATCACCTCCTGCCTTCTGTGGTAAACATTAGTAGGAAACTGGAATCAGAAATGGAGTAGAAACTTCAACCCCCGCAATCTGATATGGAATACAGGTTTTTTAAGAAGCATCTTAACCACAGGGCCAACTGCCCCCTCTACAAAACACTTTTCTAGAGGTAAATTATTCTCAGTCTGGGGTTTATGGACCCTGGGGGAGGTGATGAAGGGATACTGCAGAACTTGTATTCTCACTGACACTGTATCCAAATGTGTTTCTATGTGTGATCTGCAGCACTTCTCAGGGCATGTGGTTTTTCACTTACCCTTAGCCCTCAGAGGGGTCTCAACACTGATAAGGGTGGAGGAGCTTCACTGCTTTCAGGCAAACAATGGACAAGGCGTTCAAAATGAAAGAAGGGCCCTGCTCTGTGATGTCCATGCAGTATACCATCTTCTCTTAGGGTAACTTTAGAAGAGAACAGCTACCTCCATGCATGTCCGTGTTTATAAAACTGGCCAATTAAGAGGGCAATGTGCTAAGACCCACAAGGCATTTAGCCTTCTATCTGGATTTCTAAGCTGACTTTGCTTAAAGTGATGCAACCTCAGGGAGCTGCACAGACTCATGGTGATTTTTGACAAACTTCTAAGGGAAGCCAGAGGCGTGAGACAGAAAGAGGTGAAAGCTCCTATACTCATAAAATGTGAATATCTGGACTTAGAACAATGATTTCACTATTTTATACAAAGGCAGAAAATGGGTTCACAGGTTGCGCAGAAAACCAAGGTTAGGAAACCTCACAGATGATGCTTGGTTTTATTGTTGTTGTTGTTGTTCCTTATAGGTCAATCTGCCCTAGAATTCTAAGTATAAAATGTAATTTCTAACCAGAACCATCCTTCTCTGGAATGAGCGTTGGAGAGAAGAGGTTGGCCCATAGTTGCACAGGGAAAGTTTTTCAAGGGATCTTTGTTAAAAACATAACCTTTGCCTTTCACTCTAGCACAGAACACTTCAGTGGTGTAAGGCAATATTTGTGAAATATTCATTGTAGCTTGTAGTACCAAATCATGGGCCTGTACACAATCATAGATACAGGTGACTGGTCTTTGCCATTTGGCTTCTTACAATTTATAGGCTTTTGAAAATGTGACTATTTCATCTGCATGAGTGTTCACCTATTGCAGTGCCCAAGTTTCATGCACAGGTCCTGCTGACATTACCTGATAGCTCTTGTAAGCAATACCCAAATCAACAGATCTTTTGTAGTTCTCTTTAATGGAGTCTGGATGGTGAATTTACATGTATATATCAGAAACATTGTCTTCTGCCCTACATTACTAATGTCAGAAAATTGCTTCTATATAATTCATCAAAGTATGTCTATAAACTCACTCCTTTATTATCTTTTCTCTTGCAAACTGTATAATTCCCCCTTCATTCCACGTCAGGAGAGACCTTTAATCTTGTCCAGCTGCATTCTATGGGGCTTTCTACATTAAAGGGTCTGAGCCGGTGCCACTGCTGGCAACAAGAACGGGAGCAAACAGTGATGGAGATAGGCCTCTGCTAGTGACTTAGAAATGGTCAGGTAAAAAGCCTTTCCTAAGAGATCATAGCCTCACAAAAGTGTTTTTAAGTGGTTATCTAACAAAAACTAAGACAGCTTTCATATTTACACATTTATTTATTTTTTTCTTTAGAATTCTCACCTTACGATATTGACTTATCTGTAAAGAACATTTCTTCCTGGATACATCCCCCTTATGCTCATTTTCATTCTCTGTCCTCTTTAATAACAGAGAGTAAAAGGAGCCAAAGTCTGATAATATAGGGAGTGTGTTTCCATGCCAGGATATAATGGGAGCCTTGGAAATGACAAACAATACTGCATGATTTGCAGTCCTCAGCCTTTGATATCTTAATGCTTTTCCCAGTCTTCTCTTAGACTTTGCTCTAGTGATGTATGGCGAGGAAATAGAATTGGAGTAGATCCTTGGCCTCAAGGACTGACATGCCATTGACAGAGTACTAGAAACAATCACTTCAGAAACACACTGAAAGGGCAACATAAATGTTTTAGATGAAATACAAATGCACAGATTTAAAATATGAGTTTAAAATCCCTATGAAGATCCCAAAGTATGGGTTAAATATATCATGGAAAGTTTTACTCCTTGGTCTGGCATATGCATCATGCCTGAGAACAAATCATTGGGTTATTTATGTTCTCAAACCATGATGATGAGGCTCCACATGAGTAGAAACTGTTGGACAACGGTAAAGACAACTGGCATTTGGCTTTTAAAATGATTAGCTCAATGGTCCAAAAATAATTGAGAAAAAGCTAGGAACCAAAACAGAGACTGGTATTCTTCTATGTCTTCCCAACACTCATCAAAGTGTCTGGCACATAATAGCTGCTCAATAAATGTGTCAGGCTTGAGAGGGGATTGTGCAAGTTAGTAGGCTTCTCACAGTCTTAATTTCCCTATTTGTAAAGTGAGTCTAACTTAAGCTCTATAACCATACAGCAGAAGGTACTAAGCCTCATTGACTACCATGTCTAAAAATGCAAATCTCGGCTCCAAGCGAATGGACTGGAAAAGCAGGTGAAAAGTGGCCCATGCTGCCCACTTGGGAGACCAGGAGAGGTTCCTGGCTCCTGGTTTTGGTCTGATCCATTCCCAGCTATTGTAGTCATCTTGGGAATGAGCCATCAGTTGGAGGATCTCTCTGTCTCTTTCTCTCTCTCTCTCTCTCTCTCTCTCTCTTTATCTTTCTAATTCCCTCCCTCTTTGTAATTCTGAATTTCCAATAAATAAATCTTTAAAAATAAATAAATAGAAATCAATGGAATGATAATAGGAAAGAAATCTTCCAGGATTCTGTTTCATGTACAGACTTGGTTTAGATGTGTTCTTAAGCCATTTAATTTTTCATTTACTATAGTTGATGCTTTGTAAGCCTTTAAGACATTACATTATTTAATTTTAATTAATTAATTAATCGTTAATTAGATTTCTTTTTGACAAATGCTTATAAGTATTCAACATGATATTTTGGTATTTGCATACAATGTGGATTGACTAAATCAAGCTAACTAACATATTCCTGAACTTTCATGCTTATCATTTTTTATGATAACATTTACAATCTGTACTTTAAGGGGCCAGCATTGTGATGTACCAGGTATCCAGTGACCCTGGCATCTTATATGCATACTAGTTCATGGCTAAGCTGCTCCACTTATGATCCAGCTCCCTGCTAAGGTCTCTGGGAAATCAGCAGAAGATGGTCCAAGTGCTTACATCACTGACATCCATATGGGAGACCTGGATGAAACTCCTAGCTTCCATATGTCCCAGCAATGGCCTGGGCTATTTGAGGCATGAGCCAGAGTATGGAAGATCTCTTTGTCTCTGTCTCTCCCCCTCTCTTTAAATTTGCCTTTCAAATAAATAAATAAATCTTTTAAAAATCTACTTTTTAAGAAGTTTCAAGTATCAATTACATTGC
Organism: Oryctolagus cuniculus; assembly: GCF_964237555.1. Taxonomy (NCBI): domain Eukaryota; kingdom Metazoa; phylum Chordata; class Mammalia; order Lagomorpha; family Leporidae; genus Oryctolagus; species Oryctolagus cuniculus. The sequence goes on from NC_091443.1 coordinate 7,276,243, forward strand.
TATTAAGACCCATCAAAATATACAATAAATCTATTGAATTTATTAATTTTATTTATTATTTACTATTGTTATTATTTATTTATCAGGCTGGATCAGTCTGAAGCCAGGAGCCAAGAACCAGGAGCTTCATCCAAGCCTTTCACATGGGTGTCAGGTGCTCAAACCCTTGGGCCATCCTCCCTTGCCTTTCCTAGGCTGTTAGCAGGAAGCTAGATTGGAAATGGAGCAGTTGGGACTCAAACCATCACCCATAAGGTATGTCTGCATTGCAAGTGATGGCTCTGCCTGCTACATCACAATGCCAACCCCACACTTCTTCCTTTTAACTGAGATTTGGAGCCTTTGATCAATATCTCTCTAATCCTGCTGCTATCCCCTTAGCCTGTGGTAACTACCATTCCACTCTCTTAAAAGATTTCTGCTGAAGACTTGGAGAGTTGAAATTAAGCATCAGCCTCAACATGTGGGAGATCAATGCAGGGGCCCACACGCTTTTACTGTACCATCCATTGTCCCTGAGTTGCTGTTAGATCCAGTAGTAGCAGGCACCTGCTCACCCCAGAGAGATTTCTCCCACTTCAAGTCCTAGGCAGGAAATTTTATTATGAGAACAGGAAATACCACATCTAACAGGTCGTCTATTTCTTCAGATTAAGTTCACTTAGCAACAGATGTGAAATCAAGTTTGTCTTCCTGGGTTCTACTTTTTCACTTTCACATTTTAGGTTTCTCTTGCTTTGCTTCTAGCTTTCCCCCCAAATGCCAATTTTCTCCCTTGATCTCATCCTGTGATTGTAGGACCATCATTAAACACAGACCCAAAAGTCTTCCTTAGACATATTTACCAACCTCTCTATGTTTTTCTGGATTATTAAGTTAATTTTTTTGTGCAACTACTTTCTTTCAGGACTTTATTTCTGTAACTGTTTCCACAACTTGCATAGATCATATTTCTATGATAAATTTCATTCCTCTTATGACCCATAATTTACCTACCCTGGTGCACCCTAACTGGTATACCTGTAATTATTTTTCCCAGAAGAGTTTAAAGTATAGATTTTCCAAATTGGCTCTGGTATATTTAAAATTGGTTCTCTGGCTTGATTGAACATAAGGAAGTTAGTAACTCTACTTCCAGTAGTAAAAGAAGCCACGTTCAGCCATGAAATAGCAAGTTGCCCAAATTATCATGCATCAGTACCTAAAATCTTGTGCCTATAGATGGTACAAATTGAGGTTCTCAAGTAGCTGCTGCCCTTACATTTTAATGTGGTGATGCACATGGTTTAATCAACTCTTCCTAGATGAAGCAGACAACTTGGAGATCTACACAGTCCAAGCTTAGAAAAACTAACTGAAAGCCCATTTCTGTGAGCAGCTGAACTACATTTGAAATGGAATTAATGGCATTAAGTACTTAACATTAGGCCGCTGACTAAGAAGGAGTGAGCCCCTAAAAATAGGATTGAGTTGTGCAGACATAGACCAGCAAAACTGGGGTCCACGAATCCCTAGAGTGTGCTCACGTTCCTCAGTAGAAGCATCCTTCCCTGACACGTCCTAGAAGTCTATGCTCCCTTCCTTGCATGTGGAAGGAGCAGGTGCCTTGAAGGTGACCACTGAACCTGACACTTTGGTATGGATCTGGATCTATAACCAGATCATTTTTATTGGATGCCATGGGCACAAAAGAATTACATGACTTTCTAGTTTTATTGACAAATCCTGAATACATGTATGGAAATGGACTCCAAAACTGCTGGGTAGGAATGAAAGGAAAATAATGTCTCATTTGCACATGTGATTTAACTAAGCACAGAGACTCAGAGGATCTTTGTGATTTGCTTGTTTGGTTGAAATATTGAACCATGAGTGATGCTGCATTAAGATCAAATGCAAGTAGATCTATTATGAGATACCTGCTTACCCATTCCTAAATCATGTTCTCCAAAGGAGATCAGGGAACATTTTAAGCACCAAAGCTTTAGAAAATACATTTGTGAGCAGAACGACAACATCTTTGTGAGTTTTTTATTGACTATCCCTTACTGGACAAAAATAAGAGTAGCAAATGCTGCCATCAAACTGAGTTCCTGGAATTCAACGAAGATGATGGAAACATGAGGTTGCAGGGGTCAAATGGAAGTACTTCATCACCAGAGACAAGATATATGTGGTAACCATAAGGGACAGCAGAGGCATAGTAATAATGAAAAGGATTTGACCCACAGAGATCTTTGGCATTGGCTAATTGATCAAAGTGTTCTTACAAATTATATAGATGTGTATCCTATTAATGTCTTACTTTATGTGTGTAAGGGAAAAAATCTTTGTGTCTGCTGCAAAGAAGTAAGAGTGAATAGCTACACTAAAGACACATGTTCATTGAACAATTCCCCCAGACTTGAACTGATTTACAGATTCAGAATAAACTTACATAAAGAAGGGAGCCAAGAACACTTTGGGAAGGTCCTCAAATACCACCAAAATTTACACCATAATTCTTTCCTCTAGCCTTCTTCAGAGGGACTTGAAATTATTTACCAAGTAGATATGCACCAAGCATGGAGAATAATAAGACTTCGCATGAAGTGCTGGTCACTGGCTCTGTTCCACATCAATTAATGAGATCCAAAAAATTTGGAGACCACTGTGGTCTACCAAACAGTAAGGGAGCTGATTAAGATCAGGTGATCGAGGGAGTTTTGGCTTCTGTCCACCTTACAGTGGGTTCAATAGGAGTGTGGATCCACCTGTGATTGGGAACTGGCAAAATTCCTCTATTGGGTTCTTGATCTACAGATTAAAGGTTATTATGGCACTATGAACCAAATGTAAGGTATTGAAACTGAGTTGTAGCTGAGTTTACCTATCAGAGTGATAAATATAAATTTAAAAACCATAGTTCTGTATGAATTTCAAAGATTCTGACCTGACGAGAAACTAAAATATGCAAACACATCTCCTTCAACTCACATTCACAATGCTTCTGCCAAAACCACCATCTACGACTTAAAGAGTGGCCTATAGAGCTTCAGCATAGAGCTTACAGCATTATTTCTGGCCAAGGATCTCATTTTATAACAACTACAGAAATCTGGCAATGAACATAAGCTTATTGGCTTCATTTCACAAGATCTTGAAGCTAAGTGAAAGCTAAGTGACCTTTTGATGCCGGCAATGCAGCACCAACCTACAGGCCTAGGAGTGTTCTCCATAGAGTGTGCTAAGCTTTATATCAGTGGTCAACATTTCATGTGGCTTCTATCATAGTATAGACCTGTAGGTTTGGGAACTCTTTTCACTCTTACTGCCAATGGCCCACGGGTGGGCTTCTTGATTCTGGTCTCTATAATTTAAGCTAATAATCTAGACGTCTCAGTTCCCAAGGGAGTAATGCTTCCACCAGCTTATGTAGAATAGGTTTCATTACCATGAGTGGTAAGACAATCACTTAGGTATTTTGTGATCCTCATACTAATGAGTCAAGAGGAAGACTGGATTACTCAAACTGTCAGGATTAAGGCAGCTATCAACGAGGAGTTGAATCGCTCCTATATACTGAACATAGGTTGAAATATATCTGGAGTAGGGGAGATCACTATGGAAACTCAATAGTGTTGTGTCTGCTGATAAAAGTTAATAGAAAACTAAACAAACCAATGCTTTCAGAGATGCTACTGAACCAGACCTTTCAAGAATAAAGGTCTAAGTCCCTTGAGCAGGACAAAAATCACAACCACACAATCTTGCTGAAAGTAAAGAAAATACGGGAAAGAGAACAAAAGAAGGATGCTAAATGTCACCTATAAATAGATGATCATCGTAGAAACAAAGGCTATACATGTATGCTTGTCTTAATATGAATATATTTGTAAAAATGCATATGCTTATACGCATTAAGTAATTCATTTTCCACTACTCAACACTCACAGAACAGTGAATAAAGTGATGGATGTAACCCACCTTGAGCAGGAATAGACATCACCCAAAGATGGAACAATTTGTATTTGTATTTTTGTATTTTAGGGAGAAGTTTTCAGTTAAAAAGGGGTAAAGACACCATCTGAGGTGTAAGCATAATGGTGCAATTATCTTTATTTGAAGTTAAATATGGTAGGGCAGAAGTGCATGGTGCATGCCAAGTTAACAAAGGGTATGTGGTCATTTCTGTCAGATTGGCTAGGTGAAACCTATACATCCTAGAATTTCCTTTCTTATGTAGTTCTGGGTTATGTGGGCTGCAGTAAAATATTATCATGCATTAGAAGGCACTGTGTGCTGTACTTTAGTGCAGGGCCCAGGTCCTGCTACAGGTAGTATATGTGCCAGTGACATGCTCTGTCAGTTTTTCAATGTGAGGTAGCCACTGGGTCCAAAGATAATCCCATCTTGAGCCAAGGATCTCCTCCTTCTGCTTCTCTGAGTCCTGTACCAGATGGGTGTCACGTCTGAAAGTCCCCAGCTATCAGGGTCAGAGGCAATGGGTGAACTAACACAGGATCCAGTGTGCCATCCCCTTCCATTTGAGCTTCTGCTTTGCTGCCTGACCACCACTCCACTGACTTCCAGGGGTGCGGCAGGCCCTCACCAGGCTCAGTGCTTTCATAACCCTCATGTCCAGGCTTGGTCTCCTTCTGAGTAACATTCTGATTCTCCAGCTCATCCCTTCTACATCTGTACTTTCCTAGGAAGTTTTTATAGAAACATCTCTAATCAAACAATTACAATGAGTTTTCTGTTTTGTACCGACTTCAGTTTCCCTGTTCAAAATTGAACTGATACAAACTTTGAGTGCCAATCTAATGGTATCCATCAAACCTTAGCAGATCATTCAAGTTCATATTCCTTGAACATGTGTCACAGTGGTAAACTGTAAAGATATAATTAATGAAACTTTGTGACAACAGATTAACCTAGCTGGGGGTTAGTGGACCCAGAGACCAAATTCACCTGCTTTGATATTTTGACAATGTCTTACTATGCATAAATTCATTCCCTTTTCTATGTTTAAATCCTCTGAATTTTATATATCAAGAGATGTACAATTTAGGACATCCTCAATCTGACTTGCCCCAAACGGTAGAGTTAGAAATGTGCCTGGGATTCCAATTCAATCCCATCAAGGTGGCATGTAACAATGCCATCTCAATAGTTCAACTGATCAATTTCAGTTCACAATTGATCATAATGATAGATCTAAGAGTCAAAGGGATCACACAAACAAGACTAGTGTCTGCTAATATTAACTGATAGAATCAAAAAGGGAGAGAACAATACAACATGGGAAGCAGGATACACAGCAGACTCATAGAATGCCATATGTCCTAAACAGCACTCTGGCCTCAGAATCAGCCCTTAGGGCATTCGGATCTGGCTGAAGAACCCATGAGAGTATTTTAGGCATGGAAAGCCAAGACACTCTGGCAAAAAAAAAAAAAAAAAAAAAAAAAAAAAAAAAAAAAAAAAAAAAAAAAAAAAAAAAAAAACACCACCACACCTAAATGAAAGATCTCTGTGAGTGAGATCCCAGTGGAAAGAACAGGCCATCAAAGAAGGTACAGGCCAGCGCCACAGCTCACTAGGCTAATCCTCCGCGCCAGCACACTGGGTTCTAGTCCCGGTCGGGGTATCGGATTCTGTCCCACTTGCCCTTCTTCCAGGCCAGCTCTCTGCTGTGGCCAGGGAGTGCAGTGGAGGATGGCCCAGGTACTTGGGCCCTGCACCCCATGGGAGACCAGGAGAAGTACCTGCCTCCTGCCATCGGATCAGCGCGGTACACCAGCCACAGCGCGCCAGCCACGATGGCCATTGGAGGGTGAACCAACGGCAAAGGAAGACCTTTCTCTCTGTCTCTCTCTCTCTCACTGTTCACTTTGCCTGTCAAAAAAAATAAAAAAAGAAAAGAAGAAGAAGAAGGTACCTTTTTCTGAAGGGAGGAGAGAACTTCCACTTTGACTATGACCTTGTCTAAATAATATCGGAGTCACGAACTCAAAAGGCTTCCATGGCCTTGGCAACTCATGACAAGAGCCCAGAGAGATTACTGAGGCCATAAACAAGATGTTAAATTGTTAAGTCAACAACAGGAGTCACTGTGCACCTACTTCTCATGTAGGATCGCTGTCATTAATGTGTTGTCCAATGTGAATTAATGCTATAACTAGTACTCAAACAATATTTTACACTTTATGTTTCTGTGTGGGTGCAAACTGTTGAAATCTTTACTTAGTATATACTAAATTGATCTTCTGTGTATAAAGATAATTGAAAATGAGTCTTGATGTGAATGGGATGGGAGAGGGAGTGGGAAAGGGGAGGGTTGCAGGTGGGAGGGAAGTTATGGGGGGGGAGCCATTGTAATCCATAAGCTGTACTTTGGAAATTTATATTTATTAAATAAAATTAAAAAAAGATAAGGAAAAGAAAGAGTGGATTGGGAAATATTTTAAGAAAACCAAGGCCAGTGTAGACACTATTCAAAAAAGATAACTATTTGCTGTTAGAAACAGTTTTCTACCTTTTAAATGTTTTATATTATTTTCAATAACATATGTTTAAAACATTGAGTCCTCAGTAGCATAAATGGAATCTGCAACAGGAGATAACTCTCTTTTCCAGATTTTCTTTAAATGTCCCTTGACGATGGATTTTTGAATTCAAATGGAATCATAGTTTAGCAGCTGGTTTTGGTTTCTTTTTCATTGGTGTGGATCCTATTTGTCCTTTTTAGCCCAGGTCACATGTTAAGCATGGAAAATCCTCTTCTAAGATGCACTTAAAAATTATTTATCTTCTTTTTTTTGAAGGTTTATTTATTTATTTGAAAGGCAGAATTACAGAAAGAGAGAGAGGGAGGGAAGGGAGAGAGACAGAGAGAGAGACTGGTTGACAGAATCTTCCATCCACTGGTTCAGTCCTCAAATGACTGCAGTGTCCAGCACTGGGTCTATCTTAAACCAGGAACTAAGAGCTTCTTCTTCATCCACATGGGTGGCAGGGGCTCAAGCACTTAGGCCATCTTTCAGTGCTTTTCCAGGTGCATTAGCAGGGAGCTGGATTGGAACCAGCGCCCGTATGTGATGTTGGCACCGCATGCGGCAGTTTTATCTGCTATGCCACACAGTGCCAGCCGCTATTTCTCCCTTTTTTTGTTTAAAAGCAAGAATTTTAAGAGTCAAAGACCTCCAGCCAGAGCAGCATTTAAGGGGGCCTGCAAGAGAAGCAAAACCCAAATGATACTGTGGACTGGGGTTTTTAAGTACAATTTTGAAGGAAAAGAAAAAGAAAAAACTTAACAATAAGATCGGCATTCAGTGACAAGACAAGGACAAAACCCATCAAAAGGCCTGATTTACATAAACTGTGATCACCACTCCCTTGCTATTCCTTTTTTAATTTTTTTATTTATTTATTTTTTTAATTTTTGATAGGCAGAGTGGACAGTAAGAGAGAGAGAGACCGAGAGAAAGGTTTTCCTTCTGCCGTTGGTTCACCCTCCAATGGTCGCTGAGGCCGGTGCACCACCAGGAGCCAGGTGCTTCTCTTGGTCTCCCATGAAGGTGCAGGGTCCAGGGACTTGGGCCATCCTCCACTGCACTCCCGGGCCACAGCAGAGAGCTGGCCTGGAAGAGGGGCAACCGGGACAGAATCCAGCGCCCCGATTGGGACTAGAACCCGGTATGCCAGCGCCGCAAGGCGGAGGGTTAGCCTAGTGAGCCATGGCGCCGGCCTCCCTTGCTATTCTTACAGTAAATTTGGAGATTTTGAAGGAAGGATGGCAGCCTGTTTATTCTTGCTAAGGATAACCATTTGGGGGAAGCAAATATTCTACACCTCAGATTCCACCGGGACCACCCTAACTACCTATGAACCCATGTAACTTCTCACTTTCTTCCCTTACTAGAATGGTTAGGAGGGACTGGATGATGATCACTCTGGCTGCTTCAGGCTGAAAAGGGGCGTCTTTAGGGAGGAGAGTCAATACAGGGTCCCAGCAGGTGTCTCCTCCAAGGGGGTTGAGTGCCAGCTTGCAAAAACCCCTTCCATTGGAGGTTTCATGGGTATTGCCACCTAGAATTTTACTTTTTCAAGTCTGGAGAAAAGGATTCTAACAAGCAGTTTATACTCACAGGATCCATACCAAGGACAGAGTCCACATTAGAGGTCCCAAACAAATAGATGCTAACAGAAGAGGCCTCATAATAATCAGGTGAGCTTTAAGGCCTTGCCAGTTGAGGCCCAGACCTATCTATCTCTTCACTTGAGGTACATAGTAAGTGAGATGTGAACCTCATTGAGCAACCTGAGTACCCTGTTGACTTCCATTACCTAGCTGCCCTGGGAGGAAAGCTAGCTTGAAGAGAAGGTGAGTGGCATCTCTAAAAGGGAAATATTTTTAGTCAATATACAGTTCTGCCTGCAGTGTTGCTGACACTACTTGGCCATCCCATCAACAGCAGTGGTTACTTTGGAAGCTAGACCAGGTGAAGGACTTTTCAGCTTAGAGTCAACAAGACATGTGGCTCTGACCTGGAGCCCTTGGACTCCAGTGCAGGCCCCTTTCCAGTGACTCAACTCTTGGCTGGCACAGCTGCCAGGGCTCTTCATAAGCTGACTTCTGCTGAAACCCTGGCTTTCCCCATCGAAAGCCACTGCAGTGGACTGGCTGTTGGGTCTCCTTGATGGCAGAGCACTGTGTAAAGCAGCCATTAATTGGCCTGCCACCTATCTTTACATTGATTCTACTGCCTTGCTTGCTCTTCCTCCTGGTTTTTATTAAAATAGACCAGAGGAAACCTTTAAGAGAATGCAAACCAAGGGGGTGCTCCATCCCCAATCTTTCTAAACTAGAAATCTGAAGTCACAGTCATGTTCTAAAAGTGTTTTTTTTTTTTTTCTTTTGAGGTAGACAATGCCCATGAGGAAAGCTTTGCCAAAATGATGGCCACCTTATCTATAAAACTTTAAGTCATTAGTAAAACTCTCTCCTTTTGTTTTAAAAAGGGAAGTTTTGCCTGTTTACTGTGCCCATGGCAAAGTAATCTAGCTGCAGAATCATAATTTAAGCTCTTATTTTGGCTATGCTACTATTACAGAAAAGTATAAGCCATCCCTTTTATAAGGTCTAAAGATCAGATTGTACATCTTGGATAGACCTTCAGAATAGAGTCAGTTTCGCATCTTGGTGAGAATAAGTAAATGAGTGAACAAGTCAGGCTTCCCAGATTGCTTACTGACAATAAACATATCAAATGAAAACTTAACAATTCTGTTAAATAACAACTATGAAAACATTTATGAAATGGTCAAATATCTTCTATAAATGTATTTGGAATTATTGCTTAAATATCTAACACAAGTGTAATTTGTTTGACCAGCAAACCCAAGTACAAACATGTCAATAAATTTAAAATATCTGATACAGAGATTTAGGTCACATGAACCAAAAAGACATCTTTGATAAACTTAGCTGTTTATACTATGAGTGATGTTTTATCTACAAACCAAGTAAAACAGAGCTCTTAATAAATAAATTTTCCCATGTAGATGTACAATAAGTGCACATTTGTAACATAACAAACAAGATAGAACAATAAAGCAGCCTCAGTAATAGTTTCCTAAAATATTTAGCTTTTTTTAAATTACCATCAATCAATTAAAATTACTTCCTGTTCTTAGTAACTTGAATTAATCTAAGGTGAAACCTGTAGTACAATATTGGCTTTATCTGCTTACAAAACTGTCCCAAAATATTGAATACAATAGAGGTCAAAGGAAAACGTCCTTTGGAATCTAAAAGGATACATTTGAACACAGAACCAGAAATGTTTTAACTTCATGAGCAGTAAATCTGATTTTTAGAGTTTGGAGAATACAAAACTGTAGATGACAAAGGCTTCAAATAGCCATGTTTAATATTATAAATTCACTAACTAACAAGAAGAGGAACTTGCTTATTCCACACAGTATTTTTGAAAGTAACTGTAGGATTTTATAAAACCTTTAACCCTTTTAGGCCTCTGGTTCTTTCTTGTTGAGATAACCATCATGTCTGATAACAACACAAGATCATTAGATTGTATAACTTTTGGACATTTGTATCAGTAGCATTTAACTTAAATTTAGCATCACTTCACATGACAATACCATTAATATAATCCAAATAGCCATATTAGTTGGTATCTCTACTAGATGATGGATGCATATCCTTTGATATTTCCAGGGGCCCAACTAGAAATATCAAAAGTCCAAAGAATCTGGAACTTTGATTTTTTGAATGACTGTCAAGGATGCCAAGAAGGCTTATATTTTTCTTCTTTTTTTAAAAAAAAATTTTGACAGGCAGAGTGGACAGTGAGAGAGACAGAGAGAAAGGTCTTCCTTTTGCCGTTGGTTCACCCTCCAATGGCCACTACGGCCGGCGCGCTGCGGCCGGCGCACCGTGCTGATCCGATGGCAGGAGCCAGGTACTTTTCCTGGTCTCCCATGGGGTGCAGGGCCCAAGCAATTGGGCCATCCTCCACTGCACTCCCTGGCCACAGCAGAGAGCTGGCCTGGAAGAGGGGCAACCGGGACAGAATCCGGCGCCCCGACCGGGACTAGAACCCGGTGTGCTGGCGCCGCAAGGCGGAGGATTAGCCTGTTGAGCTGTGGCGCCGGCTTTATATTTCTCTTCTTAACATAAGAAGCACAGATAAAATTTATGAGTTCTACAAGCCTGCTAAATAATATGTAAATGCTATAAGTAAATGCATGATTTGTCTGAGGACAAAGTTCATATTATTGATCAGATCTCTGGTGGGACTAAACAATTCAAAAGCTTCACAGCCACAGCTTCACTTGAAATTTTATATCTATCCAGAAAGGGTAGATGAGTTGAATGAAATTTTAGAGGGTTACAGTTTTTATCTATATGCTATCATCTCCAGAAATTTTTTTAAGTTTTATTTATTTATTTGAAAGTTGGAGATACACACAGAGAGAAGGAGAGCAGAGAGAAAGAGAGAGAGGTCTTCCATCTGCTGGTTCACTCCCCAGTTGCCCACAATGGATGCAGCTGCACCAATCCCAAGCCAGGAACCAGAAGATTTTTCTGGGTCTCCCACGCGGGTGCAGGGGCCCCTGGACTTGGGCCATCATCTACTGCTTTCCCAAGCTATAGCAGAGAGCTGGATCAGAAGTGGAGCAGCTGGGACTAGAACCTGTGCCCATATGGGGTGCTGGCTCTGCAGGCAACAGCTTTACCTGTTATGCCACAGTGCTGGACCCCTTGAAATTATTACTGCCCATTATTTCAATTATAGCTGATTTTAAATAGTTCAACTGCCAGTACTACAAAAATAAATGTGACTCTTATTTGTAGCCCAAAGTGTATAAATAATATAAACTCAACAGAGAACTACAAGTAGTTAGTGAATTAAAAGAAAATAAATCAGGGTTGACATGTGGCCCAGTAGTTAAGATGCCATTTGGGGACCCACATTCCCTTTCTGGATGCCTTGTTTCAAGTTCCAGCTCCACTTCCCGTTTCAGCTTCCTGTTAGTGAACACCTGGGAGGCATCAGGTGTTGGCTAAAGTACTGGATTCCTAACTCCCACAAGGGACGCCTGGATTGAATTTCAGGCTCCTTTCTTTGGCCTGGCCCATCCCGAGTTGTTGTGGTCATTTGGAGGTTTGAGGAATAGCATATGAAAACATTCCTCCTCCTCTCTCTCTCCCTTGCTAGTGTTTCTCTCTCCCCCCCCCCGCCTTCCTCTCCCTTCTCTCTTTCTCCCTCTCCCTCACCCTCTCCCTCTCCCTCTCCCTTCTCTCTCTCTCTTTCTCTCCCTTTCTCTCTCCTTCTCCCTCTCTTCCTCCATCTATCTTCTTCTAAAATAAAAACAGAAAGTGAATCAAGTAAAGCTCATCCTATGTTTGTAGAAGATATGGGTAAAGTCAAATGAATTGAATGGCTTACATGCTGCTGTTCCTGATAGGTGATCTTGTTTACCATCCTGGTTTCAACACTGACTCAAATACAAGTGATCCCAATGTCTCTCTCTAGCCTCATGAAGACTCCCTTCAAATGTCCCGGCTAGGTGAATTGTCACTGAATTTGTGCCTGTGTTGCAAGAGGAGCCTAACCAAAGACAACAACAGGAAATAAATCAAGATGCATTAATACACACACAAACATGCACACACACACATACACATACACAGGGCTGCAGAGATAGCCTTTTCCACTATCCAACACAATCCTGGCTCCTGGCCCATGGATGTAATGCATAGATTGTGGTAGTCAAGCCATCTGATCAAGTATAACTGCTCTTCTCTGCCTAGGTGCAAAGAAATGTTATGGCCCTTCCTTGTCTGTAAGAAAAGACATTTTTTTCTTGCCATGAACTATGTGAGTTTCCTTCCTTTTTCTCTTTTTCTTCCATGAATTACTTCTGCCTTGTGGCTATGATATTTCTGAACTACAAAGCAAGTGCACCATTTAAAAAACACCAACTGAGAAGGAAAAATCTGCTGTGGGCCCACGTGTAAGATACTTGAAAGTTAAAAAAATTAAAAGGATAAGAGCTTTTCAATCAATTTGATAAAAAATTTAAGTTAATTAAAGGAAGGCTCTTTTTTCCCCAGAAGGCAACACTGATCTTTATTATTAATGCATACGAGCGTTCTGTAGCTGTGCATAACGATGGCCTGGAAAGTCAGGAGCAGCTTCATTGGGAGCCTAATTTGTTATAAAATCTTTTCTAGTATTCGTAAAGTGTGGCCTCTGTCACTGCCTCCCTCCTTCTCCCAGGCTAGTTCTGAACTCTGAAGGAGTGGTTTCCCTTCTGCCATCACCTGAGAATTAATTTGCAAGATTGATTTTTAGCATTAAAGTAAATTCTCAATCCTCCAAAAATCATTTATAGGATTTTTCACTTTGCTCTCATTTTTCTTTATGTTCTATTAATAGAAACTGTTGTCAAAATCATACACGTGCAATATTCCCTTTTGTAAAACCAATCTTAGCAGAGAAAAGAGATGAGAGGATGCCATATTGTAATATTTTTCCAAATAGGAGCACCATTTGTGTCAGTATTTCCACCTTCATGCATGGATAAATGAGAATTAAGTGTTTTCTATATGCCAGGCACTCATTAGACACCAGTAAGATAAAGATGTTTAAGGCAATCCTGCAATGTAGGAGATTAATCTGTCTAATATCTAATATTCATCTAATATCTAATATTTATCTGTCTAAAATGGGAAAGCAGTAGAAGATGGCCCAAGCACTTGGGCCCCTGCACCCACATGGAAGACCCGGAAGAAGCTCCTGGATACTGGCTTCGGATGGGCCCAGCTCTGGCCATTGGAGCCATTTGAAGAGTGAACCAGCAGATGGAAGACCTTTCTTTCTATCTCTTCCTATCTCTGTCTGTAACTGTACCTCTCAGACTTACAGAGGGAGAGAGAGAGAGAGAGAGAGAGAGAGACCTTCCATCCACTGGTTCACTCCACAAATGGCCACTAAGCAACTGACCAATCTGAAGTCAGGAGTCGGGACCTTCTTCTGGGTCTTCCACATGGGTGCAGGGGCCTAAGTGCTTGGGCCATCTTCTACTGCTTTCTCAGGCCATTAGCAGAGAGCTGGATCAGAAGTGGAACAGCTGGGACATGAACTGGCACCCATACGGAATGCTGGTGCTGTAGGCAGAGCCTTAGCCTACTGTGCCACAGCACCAGGTCTTATGCATAGCTTTGAAATCTATTTTCAATATTTGAATGTCAATTCCAACATTTAGATCATCTCAAAATTTGTCTCCATTTATTGGTTTGCTCTTTAAAATAGATACCGCAGTCAGATGTATTTTTTTTTAACTTTTATTTAATGAATATAAATTTCCAAAGTACGACTTATGGATTACAATGGCTTCCCCCCCATACTGTCCCTCCCACCCACAACCCTCCCCTTTCCCACTCCCTCTCCCCTTCCATTCACATCAAGATTCATTTTTGATTATCTTAATATACAGAAGATCAGCTTAGTGGGAAGTCAGATGTATTTTATGTGAAAGGATTTTACAAATTATCATGAGCATTTCCAGTATTATGCTTAGAGCTTCAGGATTTTGTAATGTTCTTTCAAAGGACGACGAGGTTTTTGTTGTTTCTTGCGATGCTAAGTTAACTTAGCTGAAATTTAAAACTCTTCTGTGGCTGACTTTGTGTTCTCCGGACCGCCCTTTTCCTTTAGCTTCCCTACTTGGACTTCATTTTGGACAAGCATGATTTAGGAATCATCCAGACGTTTAAGCAGAGTTGAATCACAGGATGTGGAAATTGTCATCTCTTGCTTTCTCCTTCTTTTTTTAAATTTTTTTAAATTTATTTGAATGAAAGAGTTACAGAGAGAGATAGAGACAGAGGGAGAGAGAGGTCTTCCATCTGCTGGTTCACTCCCCAGATGGCCGCAACGGCTGGAGCTGTGCTGATCTGAAGCCAGGAGCTTCTTCTGGATCTCCCACGTAGGTGCAGGGGCCCAAGGACTTGGGCCATCTTCCACTGCTTTCCCAGGCCACAGCAGAGAGCTGGTTGGGAAGAGGAGCAGCCAGGACTGGAAGCAGCACCCATGTGGGATGCCGGCGCTTCAGGCCAGGGCTTTAACCTGTGCGCCACAGCACTGGCCCCATCTTGCTTTCTCCTTTCAAGAATTTTCCCCCCAGCTTTTTAATGGTTACAGTTGCTCTGACTTCAATTCTCTGTTCTTCAGAAGACCACTGTTAGCTTCCTACAGGAGTTTTACCTCCTTGATGTGAGTCTACCTTCAGCCAAATAAGCACTGGAAATGGGACATTTATACAGGACTCTTCCAAGTGGCAACCATTTCCGGTAGTTGCCTTTATTACTAGCCTTTATTTTTGTGTCATAGAACGTCCTGTACACATTGCAGACTGTTACATATCACTCATTCATATGTTTTTGAGTGTTTCCTATGTGAGTAAGAATAAAACCAGTGTTATCCTACTGTCTTGTAGCTGACGCTGCAGGACGGAGGATTCATGAATGTGCTTGGTTGTTTCTACCCTGCATTTTTTCTCATGATCAATTATGGCTTCTCTATTTTAACTTACTCAACTATTATCTTCTGTCCTTTTTACCTATCAGTCTTATTCACACTCAAATTCTGTTTCATTATACCCTTTGGAAATTGTATTTATAACTGAATGTCATGGATTCAGTGTACCTTCTATGGTGTGTGCAAATGTGTAGTGAATGATTTAATGCTACCAGCTTCCTCATTACTTCATTTATAATTTATCATAATAATTAGCAAATTGACAAGTTAGTTGTTGATGGACAAGTGATTATTATAAAGGCCATAAGATTTCTATCCACAAAGGAAAACTACCCTATAATACAAAAAGCAATTTGTCATTTTAGGAATTCAGAGTAGCTTCCCTGTATTCTGTTTTTATAACGTTTATCCATTAGTTTTGAAAGTAAGAGTTACAGAGAAAAAGAGAAAAACACAGAGGAAGGGCTCTTCAACACACTGATCTATCCCCCAGATGGTCACAATGGCCAGCAATGGGCCAGGCTGAAGCCAGGAGCCAAGAGATTCATCCGAGTCTCCCATGTGGATGGCAGGGGCCCAAACACTTGGGCCATCCTCTGTTGCTATTCCAAGCCTACAGCAGGGAGCTGGATTGGAAGTAGAGCATCCAGGACTTGAACTGGCTCCTTGTGGGATGCTGGCATCCCAGGTGACAGCTTTACCAGTTCCTATTTGTATTCTATTCCTACAATTACAAGTCATCAGCATTACATTGATGTTATCATTGGTAATAATATTGTATTGTTCCTTATATCATTATGATGTATGGAATAGTTTTGCAGTACTTTTCCTGGTTTTGCAACCTGGGAGTAAATCAAGTGAATCCAAATGTCACAGAAACACATTATCTTTACTTTGAATATCTGCATTCATCAACTTATCTGCTCTCCCATCTGCCAGCCAAGAGAGGTAAGTGTTGGAATGGGACTTATTCATATCAAATGGAAGGATTCAAACCCAAGATGGTCCAAAAAAAAAAAAAAAAGTAAAGTAGTTGATACTTGAAACCATAAGTCTTTACTTAGAATTTATTACATATGCATTAGTGCATTTCTCTTATAAAAAAGAAACACATATGTACATGTTCAGATAAAAGCTACATCATTGTTATCCATCCTATGGGATTCCATCTCCTGGGTCACAAATCAGATTGCTGACAAAGGCTTCCTTGCCCCTGCTGAGTGTAAAAGGATGTCTCTGAAGTATAGGTTACATAGTGAAATGCCAGATTTTCAGAATGGTATGGTGACTAACAGAGCTGAACGATAACTAGATGCAGAACTGCCCTGAAAAACCCATAACTCCCTACCCTTTAAGATGAGTTGTTTTCATGCATAAGTAGTGGCCACTGTGTAGTGAACTATCAGAATTTGGAATTTCTTGATAGTATGTTTCTATCATATTTTGGATCTATCATTGTTCATTGTGCAATCCTAGGAACACATGGGCAAGACTTACATACAGCAGTGTGTTCCAGTAAGGCAACAACAATGATTTGACTACATTTTGTTTTGATTGTCACTGTTCACATCACAGTAATTGCTAAACATTTATAAGGTATTCTCTCTATTCTCTTTTTCACACGCACACACGCACACACACACATATAAGTATGAGTGTTTTATTTTGGAGTGCTGATTTTCCAGAGGGAACAGAAAACATTGTAGAAATTAGTAAGATCCTGTATTTTAGCACAACTCAATTCTTCCTATGTATTTTTTAGGAAGGTTATACATAATATGTAAAGAAATATACATACTATGTGTGTGTGTGTGTGTAAAACATCTACACATCTATAACATATATATGTGTTCTAGAGAACATATATTCACACATAACAATCCATAAGTGTTTATACAAGTGTATTTACACACCTATAAATCACGAACTTGTTTATTTGGCATTCTCTTGTGCAACCTGCTCTTTTGTCTTTCAGTCTTTTTTCTTCCAAGTTGCAACCATGTGACTCTAATTCATTTCCATAGACAAAAGTATGACTTTCTGAAGACACATTTCTTTCCTGTTCTTCAGACAAATGTGTTAGGGTTTTCAATTTATGATTTTGTAAGCAATGCTTCTCTGAGAATTCTTTTTCATGTCTTCTATTATATATGGTCAGATTTTTCTAGGATACATACTTGTCGCTCCCCCTCTTCGTGGAGGAGCAACACAGGACCCTGCGCTGTTCTTTCGTCTGCTCGGCCCTCCCCGGGTTTGCTGCTGGTTCTTCCCGGGTTGGCTGCTGGTCCTTCCCGGGTTGGCTGCTGGTCCTTCCACCTCCGTGGAAGGGCGGTTCCCCCTGCCACATTCCCCACTTCCGCGGGGGAGTGGCACACCGCCAGCCGGCTCTCTCGGGGGCTGCACAGGTGTTCCCTCAGATGTTTCTGGTGCATGCCGTCTCTCTCCTCCTTTATAGTCCTCCTCCGCCAATCCCAACTCGGCTGCCCACACGCCGAGTACGCTGCTCTCCTCCAATCAGGAGCAGGTCCTGCAGCTTGTCAAGTTGGTGAGAGGCAGCTGGGTAGAAGCTGTTGCCTCCTCTCCCAGCGCCATATTGTGGGAGAGCAGATGCATAGAATAAGTCTTAATTCCAGTAACTCAGTCCAGTTCGGGTTGCTCCCCACACATACTGAAGAATGAAATAACCAGGTAATAAAATATAAGCATTTTCAGCTTTACTGAATATTGACAAATTTTTCACATAGCTGAAATCATTCTATTCAGTAGGAGTTCCTTCGATTCATATCCCTGATGATGCTTGACATTATTAAACTTCTTAGTTTCTCACCAATGAGATGAGTGTTAAATTGCATCTCATTAAACTTTTTATTTTATGTCTCTTGTTTAAAGTAATATGGCTGATGTCCTTCATTGTCTGCACCCCACTGCATACCGCATAATCTACAGACACTGCCTATCTTACCCAAACAGCCCATAACTACATTATGCCCAGATCTTTCTCATCACTTCTACCAAATTGATGACAGCTATCCACACAGGGTGAAGGAATGATGGGAAATTTGGCTCCTAAAGGTGTTTCTATCCACCAGATATCAAGTCTAACCCAAAAGAAATGGGCCACAGGGCTGATTTTGGTGGCCATAGGCATGGGATGGCCTTTGTGTTGGCCACTTTCTGCTTTTCAGGAAGTCAGTCTAAAACAAATCTCATTCTGACCATAAAGGATATGGTCCAAACTACAGACCAGCTCTTCATTACACACTGACCTCTCTTGGCTCCCTGGCATGCATGGTGTTGGACAAGAGGCTTGCATTTGAAGATTTGATAGCTCAACAAGGTGGACTGTGTACTGTAATAAACAGAGTATGTTGTACCTATATCAGCAACTCAGATCCAGTACAAATAGCTATTTTAAATATTTATGAACAAGCTATATGGCTAAACTCCTTTGGACAAAGGACACCAACAGTTAACTCCTAGAAAGTGGGGAAGGGTGTCCTTCCAAGGGTCACCTTATTTCCAGGTCTTCTAGTAGCACTAACAGTTGTAACTTTGTTACTTTGTTAAAATTTTTGTCCATGCCTGTTCAACCTATTGCTTTAGTTTTTCTCATCTAGAATACAGCAATTCCACATTCAAAATGATGATCACATAAGGACTCTAACCATTGGTGACTGAGTTAGGAACAATTCCTGACAAAATTGCTCCAGCACTTAGAACCCCTAGATCAGGTGTCTGGAGGATTGCATGCATTGGATAGTCACGGCTGGCAAGTTCATACACAGCCTGAAAGAAGTTGGAGGGAGGGTAGCATGGGAAGTGTCACTATGTTCCTAAATCTGAATATAGGAAACACATGATACTTGTGTAACTTAAAGAAAATTGTAAGAAATAAAAAAAGACAGACCACGGCACTTCATAAACCTCTGAAGGTTAAGAAATGGAATCTGTGAGGAGAGAATGAGCCAGAGGTGTAGGGAGTAGTTGAGTCAGTTCCTGTGGTTTCAAGGTCTATATGTATGATAAAGGTCTGAATCCAGCTTGCCCTGAAGATAAGCAGACCCTCCACTGGACTAGGTTCATAACACTTTACCCCTAAAGCCTGACCCAGGTTGACCTACAACTCGTTAAATACTCATTGTAACACATTAGCATGCTAAATGACAGGTCTACCACTGTAATAGGACCATATAAGATGTGGAAAGGGACAATAGCTGGATTACAGGAAATTTCTACCAAAAAACCATAAATATATATCTTCTATATATCTCCCTATCATTAAACAACCTATGTAATGTCAAACAAATTCACAGGCCAGTCCTGTCAGCAAGCCCACATTTTGTGAAGTGTGTACTTTCCCTTTCTCGATAAAACACTTGTTGCTTGCTAACTGCTTAAAAAATAACATGGCTGGGAAACATTTCCTCTATGTATAGTTCATTCACAATTCTCTATGAACTTCTTATTCAAATCTTTCGTCCACTTTTTGATTGTTGGTATTTTTTCCTTAGAATAATATTATATTTTTAAAAGACCACTGTAAAAGAAATGATTTGAAAAAGTACCTCTTCTTGAATGAAACTGAGAAAACTTAGACTTAGCCACCAGATACTTCTTACTTTTTTGAAAAGATGAGAACAAAACCCCTAAGTTCGTGTTCATCACTGGATCACAATAGTACTTGGAATCTGGTTAACTCACACACACTGGGCTTTGGGAAGGGCTGCTCTGGCTCCAGTAATTGCAGTGGAGTAGTTGTCGTGGCACTGGCGGTCTTCTGGCCTGGAGGGGAATATGATACAGATGCGAGATTGCCCCAAATGTGTCCAGGGAATACTCCACAGAGGGCCCGAGTCCAGCACTTACTTACTTTGACTTATCTCATGGATTAAAGAACAAGGCTGCCGTCCAGACTCTACAGGCTCTTCCAAGCAGATGTGCACAGGTGGCCTGCAATCTCCAGCACTCTCCCATAAATAAAGTTTATTGGGGGATTAAGTGATCACTTGTCAGCCTTGAAAAGAGTCTGTTGGACCCCTGCGCATGGCGGCAGGAGGATCTGGGGGATACCCCTGGCATCTCCTCATCCCTGGAAGCTTTCTTTTCTAGATACCTCTGTGCCTCTGTACCTCTAGAGACTTCTGAGCATTTTTACACAATACACAGTCCATAAGCAATGTAATATATTAGATTATGTAGGGCATAATAAAGCATTCATGTTTTCCTACCCCAACATATAGAAAACAGATGTGTTTCTGAAGTTGCTCAGAAAGTGAGGGTGTAAGGAAGGAAAAATCATATTTTTCAGCCAAGAAAATGAAAGAGCTATATTTCCAGGCTAGGGTCATGATGTGTGTATAGGCTCACCTCCACACCTGGGTTTGGCCAGTTGTCCATTTACAAAGGGGGAAAGAGAGGGTTCCATATGAGTGTAAGTTGCCTGTGTCTGAAATGTCCATAAAAGTCAATGATAATGATAATGAGGCAAAAGTCCTTCCAGAGAGTCAGGTTTCATCTTACTGAGTGCAGTTGAGAGATAACTGAGTCACTTACTCTGGGGCGTATGGGTCACTTTACAATGGGAAATTGAACTGATTTATCTGAGCTCAATTTCCTGACATGTACAATGGGGATGCTGCCTTACTACTTGGGCCTAAGTACTAGTCTTAGAACTAAAACAAGAAAAAGTATAATTTTATGCCACCATTTTAACAAGGAAAAACTACTAAGATACAAGGGATTTTCTGTCCTTCCCACGGATATATACTCACTAAAGAAAACCAGATCCACTATAGACTCTAAATCCAATGCTACTTTTGCTCTCCTCTTGATGTAGAGGAGTTCATTCATCAAATGAAGCAAACCATATGAAAGTATATTGAAAACATTAAGCCTGCCGCTACATACCTTAAGGTATTAATTCCTAAAGAGAGATAGGTGTATGGGGGAGAGAAGAGAAGGAGGATATAAAAAGGTTCTATTCTGGTTTAGCCTCTGTCAATCAATTGAAAACAAACTATGCAGTGCTCCAACTCCATGCAGGTCATTATTATAGGCGACTGGAATGCAGAACTGAGCTTCCCAGTCTTGGCCCAATTGACGTTTTAGTCAAGGTGACTCTCTGCTGCCGGACTGTGCTGTTCACTGTAGAATATTTAGCAGCCACTATGCCAATTGCACTCCTGCCCCTGCCTTCATCTCTACCCCTTTCCAAATGTCTCTCTAACTCTGAGCTGATGAGTCTAGAATTGAGATGCAGGGTGTGGCTTCAGTTCTCTAAAGAACATGTGCAGGACAGAAGGGCAATATCTAGACTCATGGTGAACACACACATATGTGTTGTAAGTCATCATACTAGGCAGGATTATATTGAAAACATCATGGAAGGCTTTATGTGGAATATCTATCTTTGTGTGCAGATTTTATTCCATAGATATGAGTGACAGAAACTTTATGGCAGAAAACCTGGCACATTTTTTGTAAGGAAATTCTGGCTTCTCCTGGTTCACTGCAGGATTCATTTCCTAAGAAATTAGTTTTTTATAACAGTACATTTGCAACTTTATCACAAACAAATATGTCATAAATAAATGACATAAATGAATGATCTATTAAAATTCAAAGGTGCACAAAGGTATATTAACTGAAAGTACATACTTGGATGCATGTTTACTTAAGTGATTTTTTAAAATTTATATTCATTTTGTCTGAAAGGCAGTGAGACAGAGATGGACAGAGACATACAAAGAGAGATTTTCCATTTGCTGGTTCATGTCTTATATGCCTGCAATAGTCAGGCTGAAGCCATGTCGAAGTCAGGAAACAAGAACTCAGTCCAGGTCTCTTAGATGGGTGACATGGACCTAAGTGCTTGGGCAATCACCTGTCACCATCCAGGGTATGCATTAGCAGAAATCTGCATCAGAAGTGGCGTACTCAGGACTCAAAGGCATCCACCAAATCCTTGTATCCCTATATTTGGGTTTCCTTATTTTATTTCACTTGAGTTTTCTCTAGTTTTTTCTTTTGCTTTGTTGTGTATCATTTGCTAAATGATCTCTTCATTTGATTGTCTACCCTTAGGTCGCCTCTTGTAATAAACAGCATGCCAGCTCATTTGTGTTTGCATCTATCTTCCATGTAATCACTTTTATTTTTTCCTCATGAATTTTTTGTTTCTCTCAAGTCTCTTCCACGTGAATGCCTCTGTTTGAAGCAGAAGTTATTGTACATTCCACTGCTTTGATTATACTCTTCACTTATATCACAATTGTTTGTCTAACTTATCTGAGACAATTTGGGATATGTTGAATCGAGAAATGTCAGAGATTGATAATAGATGGAAAAGGTGAGGGAGAAGAATCTAGAGAAAGTCAAGAAAGGATTCTGAAAAGCCATCTAGCTCTAGAATGAGGAGCAGAGATGAGAGACTGGGGAAAAGCGCATGAAGATGTTAGTGCAGCTCACTTGGCATTTGAGCCAATCCTGTGATTTCTGAGTGGGACTCCTGGGTTCCTTTAAACAGGCATGGAGCACAAGGAAATTTGTTGAAGCCAAGTCGTTTCAAAATGTGGAAAGGGAAGGGGGAAAATGGGGTGTCTGTGTAGTCTGGGTACCACAGAGAAACAAAACCAGCTGTCAAATACAAAACAGTATTACAAAACCAGATGCATATAACCAACATGTTGTGATATGTTTATCTTCTCTGTGGAGATTGGGAAGTACCAGATCTGCTGAAGACACAGGAGAGCCTGTGGTATATGTTCCAGTGCAAGCCTTCATCTGGGTGCAGGTGGAGAATGCAATCCTTTCTAGACCTTTACTATATCCAGGCCTCCAACTGACAGGTGAGGCCCAGCCACTCTGGGAAGAGTCATCTGCTTTCCTCAGGCCAGGTAGTCTGATGTTAATCTCTTGAAGAGATGTCCCCACAGACACACCCAAGATAATATCTAACCAAGTGTGTTGGCAGCCTGTGACCCAATCAGGCTGACATAAAACAAAAAATTAATTGTGATAGTGTCCTAGTGGGGTCATGAACCCACAGATCTGGAACCAACAAATGCTTCTGCTTGCTGTCTTGTTCAGTGATTACCTGCACATCATGGCTGAGGTTGTTCTGTTCATTCATACAAAGCCTTGCATCCCGTACACCTGCTGGGTAAGAAGGGTGATGTTCCCATAGCTACGTTTCTGTTGGCAGGTGAGTAAATAAACTCAGTGGTAAGCATGATTGAGAATATAGGGAGGTACCAAAAATAATTCAAGGAAAAATAAATTGCATATTGTTGGTGAGTGACAAAATTTCTACCTTGAGGACTGAGATGGTATACATACACAACAAGAAAGGACTAGCACACTCAGTAACCTTAGTATATCCCTGGATCCCCACGGATGATCTGTGTATTTAACACTTCAAACACAAGGCAGTGTCTCCATTTTAAGCCCCAACCTGTAAGAAGCCCATATGTACTAAGTTAGGGGTCAGGTAACTAACTGTAATAGTGATAAGAATATTACAAGGGAACTTAGAGAGGCATGCATTTAGGAAGCAGAAGGCCCCACATTTGAAAATAGTCAAAGTAATTATTCTGTGTTGATTGAAGAAAAATGTATACTTAATCATGGAAATGAATTACAACAGTCAGGAGTACAAATGGCAAGTGTTTAACTTATTCCATTTATCAGGTTTCCAAACGACAGACAGTAAAAATTCAGAGCTCAGTTTAAGTACACAATCAACAAAACCCATGAATATCATATTTTATTGAGCTCCAGTCATAATTAAGTAAATCATCAAACTGCCTTTGAGAGCTGAGAGCTTCACTCTAGGGGAGGCTATTCAGAGCCGCAAAGAACTTGTCCCACATATCACAGGCAGAACTGGACAGAGAAATCAGCAGTAATGTGGGCTCCTTAGAAGATGCAGGAAGTTGGAATAGCTGAACCTGCTGAGCAGGCCAATGCACTTAAACAATTTGCATACCATGACAATAACTCCAGGACTTAAGCATGCTCACTGCTACCACTTTGGAGATGAGAAGGCTGTGGCACAGAGGATTAAATACTTTCTTAACAACATGTGCTGCTAGGAAGTTGAGAGAAGGGATTCAAATGCAGGCCACCCATCTTCACCACTTTATTCCACTACCTGCGAGTGACTCAGCACAAGAGGCTGGTGCCCTACTCACATATCGCAGCAGCGATCAACTTTTCAGAAATCCTCAATGTGGTGTCCCCATAACAGAATGTTGGTTAGCAAAGAAGAGAAGCCAAAAAAAAAAAAAAAAAAAAAGAGAGAGACAGAGAAGATGTCAAAAAAATACGTAGACACACAAGAGAAATCTCAAGGAGGGGTTGGTCTCACTGGATACATTTTAAGCGTTTGCTCTTTCTGAGGATCTATGGTCTGTGATTCATGTACGTGTTCCCTAAACAATCACAGCCCTGTGCCATCAATCTCAGGGGCCTTTTAATGATGGGAAGTCATGAACAGTTCAAGATCTTTTTCAAAGGATCAGACCAAGGACATAATTGATTCAGCTCCAATCCAGATCCTCTGAATTACATCTGTGCCTGTTTCCTACACAAGTAGGATGTTTGGGTCAGACACACTAGTAGAAAGGAAAGAGGAGGCAAATGAAGTTAGGGTGTGGCCAAAGACTTGATAATAAACTCAGATACTATAAGGTCACTAGGATTTGATACTGGAGAATGAAAGATCCCTTTGGTATCCTCCATGTAACACCTTATAATCAACTGTGTTCTTGAAGTGGAAAATGGTTACCGGGGAAAAGCCTCCACTCTCTGGGGTGGCACTTTGGTGAACAGACCTTCTGCAGTGCCTCCCTGGACTTTTAATTCTAAGCCAGTTGTGATGCCCCTGAATATTACCTGGGTACTGTACTGTGCCCCAAAGAGGCCTTCTGATCTGAGTCTATTGAGAAGAAGTCAGACTGCACCTTCCCGCCTGTCTATGCTGATGCCAGGAAGCATCCTGTTCGCGGGAAGATCCTGGTTCTATACTCCCCCTTGTAGCACACACAGGAGCAAAGCTGCATTTAGGGGGAAAGTTTGCCTTTTCATTAGAACATGTGATCATGGCAAAGTTCAGCAGAAATCTCCTGGAGCAGGGTTATCTTTCAGTAACCTGGAGCGGGGAACAATCGGCTAGGTGTACGGTGACCAACTGTCCCGGGCTAACCAGGAGTCAGGGAGTCTCCAAGACACGGAACTTTTAGCACAGAAACCAGGAAAGTCAATGGGAAAAATAGTACAAACTGGTCCCCCTCACTTTGTGTAAGAGATAGATGAACACAAACCCAGCAAGGGCCAAAGGATGAGTGTCTTGCACTGCCACGGCTGTCTTATGAACGTTGAGGAGCCCATTTGGATACTGAACAGTACAGTTATACACTCTTTAGTGAGAGCTCTGCAAGGTGAGCAGTTATTCCTGCCAAGTCCCCTCCCTTATATCTCCACTTGTAGAAATATGTTTTATTAAATATCTACTTTTGAAAATTATTGTCCTCATACACACACACACACACAAAACCAAGAACTCAAGTGGTCGCTTTAAAGTGGTGCTGAGAGAGGCTTCAGATCCATGTGGTTTTACTACCTCCTCCTAAGAGACAAGGAACTGAGAGAGGTCAGAACAGGCTTGCCCCAAGTCAGGCTTCCGAGCCCGCTTTGTTGGGTTACAAGAGGGAGAAGCAAGCTTATCTCAGGAGGCTCCTTACTTCGATAACTCAGCATTTTGCCAAACACTGAAGATGCAGTTGGACCACAACCCTGGTGGATTTGTTCTGTTTGCTTGAGTTGGCAAAGCCTCTCCATGAGGAATGGGAAGTTTCAGCAGCATCAGCGTGGGGCCGGTTGACGCAGGAGGGATGGCAGGAAGAGGCTGCTGGTACTCAGCCAGCACGGATGCCCTCAGGTGGCCACCGCATCCTAAACAGTGCTGGGAGGGTTGCAGTCTCCCAGAAGCACTGCCAAAATCTCCCCACACAAATATGGAGATTTGAGCTTTAATTCAGTAGCCTACAGAGTCTGCCCTGCTGCTGGGAAGACCCCCACCGTGCCTCCAAAGTGTGGCAGAGAGATCAGCCAAGGAGGAAAATGTTTGGGGAATGCTCCACTACAGTGGAAAAGTCACCTATCCCCCATCCCAACTGGGAACCAAGGCTGGGAACAGCAGTCAGCTGCCTTCTCTCTCTCTCTCTCTCTCTCTCTCTCTCTCTCTCTCTCTCGGTGTGTGTGTATGTGTGTGTGTGTGTGTGTGCAAACACGATATGAATTTGCATTCAACAAACACTGATATGTATTTTTAAATAATTTTCTTGATTTAGAAAGAAAAATTTAAGTGGAATTAGCTTGTCAACATGCAAGCATTACTGATTATAATTTATTTCAGAAGGTTTGGAGCGCTGAGGGTAGGGAGGCACTCTGCGGATAATTTGTAACTTTCTGTACCCAGTTAATGACCTTTTACATATGGATTTGAGCAGGCTCCGAGAGGACAATATTTCTCCTGGGTCCCAGCGGGTCGGGCCTAATTGATATCATTAGAGACCCAGTCCTTTCGCACGTGGCCTTGGAGATGTCAGTGTTACCAAGAAAGCTGCTTTTGATTTATCTTGCTTTGCTTCTTCATTCTTTACCTCTTTTCTTTCTTCCTTTCTCAAGTTCTGCTCAAAGGGCAAACTTGTAAAGGTTAAAATCCCATGATCCAACTGCGGGGTTGGAACATTCTGGCTTGCAAATGCGTTCCTAGAGCTAGGAAATCTAACGAGATGCCTTCGGCATGTCTAACAGGTAGTGAGTGAGTCTTTCTTTTTTTTAAAGGGCAATCTATATGTAAGACACTAAAACATTTCAGTCACTTCTCAGATGTTTCTTGTTCCCATTGAAGCAAGGTACCTTCCTGCTCCAGCTGCAGCAGGCAGCTTGAGTCTGAATACTTTTCAAAACCTCTCTGTTTGGGTTTGAGTTCTCTGTCCTCTCAGTTGCCATAGTTTTCAACCTCTGCCTTTAGCTCACAACTTTTATCGCCAGTGACCGACTCCCATGGTAAGTCTTTAGGTTTGACTTCTTTTTATGTAAACCAAAGCAAGATAATAAGTATGCTCAAAACCATTGTGTTAAAGAAGCTATGTGCTGTAGATAGTTTTCAAATCTTTCTGTCAAGAAAGATACTTGAAAAGTCATCAGCCAAGGCTTCTGAATTTCAGTTGATTCTCACAGTAGCCAGTGCTCAAGTATGCCATCAGATAGTACGGTATCAATTATTCTGTGTATCCAGTTGTATCAACTTGATAGCACTCAAAACAATTATGTGCATTATTCTGTAATAGTTTATTGAAATGAAAATACGAAATGAAGGCCATAGAAGAATTTGTATCCTTGAGATTTTTTTTGTACCTCTTATGCTTATAGATAACAGACTACAGGGCACTTCCACAGAGTGCTCAAAACCATGTAAGGCACACAGAGTATTCCTGTGCAAGAGATAGGAACACTGGTGCTTGTGAACGGAAATGTTTGCCCATGTCTGCACAACTGTGGTAACACAGGGAAGAGTCTCCGCACTCTACAATAGCTAGTACAGGGCTGGATTTACCTCCAAGAGCAGACAATTTTAGGAGGTGCACTGAACTCACAATGTGGCTTACAGAGCTTTGCAAAATTTATGTCACGAGGTCATCTTTCTTTCTACCCTGCTCAAGGTTTACGTCACTTTACTTTGGGGCTAAGTCAAAGTTAAGATGTCAAATTTTGTGTCTTTCTTTTCTTGGACTTCTCTGAAATTCTCTCTGCCTGGAACATTCTGCTCATTATATAAATATTTGAGCGATGGAAGAAAATAAAGTTATCTTCTCAAGTGGGTTAACAGTGGTCTTTGTTGCAGCATTCCTCGAGTTCTTTAATTCGCCAAGTGTTGCAAAAGAGTGTAAGAGGCCCACAGACCACACCATTTGCCTAACTTGAATAAGCAGGGGAAGTCAGTGACATTCCCAAGTTCATGTAACCAAAAGATGACTCTGCCATGGGACCATGTGGGTCGCTGGGTCCTCAGTCATCATGCCACAGTGCCTCTCTGCTTCCTGTAGCAGACACTTGTTGGTGTCCTTGGATCAAACCATTCTATAACTGTTCAGGAATAAGGCAGTCGCTGGATAAAGCTGATCTTGCAAAGGAATCAGGACTATACAAGATACACAGCTTGTTTCTGGCCTCTTTATCCAGCTGATAATGCTAAGTGAGAGCCCTCTGAAGCAGAGGTGGCCAAGGACGCATCTCAACTGGGTGGCAACTTCCACAGAGGCAGGGACTGGCTTAAGTGTTCTCTAAATCAGCAGCAATGTACAAGAAACAACATATTGCTTGAGACACTGTATTAGGGATTGTCTTTCTCTTCTGGGGTCTGTCCAAGTTTTAGACATCTCATTGTTCCTAATGACATACATTTTCAAATGATTTGGAACCTCCTGCAAGGTCAAACCACTGTTGAGCTCTAGGGAGACAGATTCCAAGGAAAAAAAAATCTATGCGGAACAAGATTACTAGGATGAGAAATTTAATCTCCAAATGATATTCCTGACATCACCAGCTCCTTTGGGGTGCAGATAGGCAGATGCTAGTCTATGCTACACCTTTAGGCAATTCAGGAAGAGAAACTTTTTAGGGCAGAAATAATCCCCCTTTTGTGCTGAAAGCTTAGTGAGTGGGACACAGGTTGACTTTTAATCCCTACCAGCCCCTTATCTGGCTGTCAAAGTGTAGTGACCTCCCTGCACACAGCACATGGAGCACTGAGTATGGCTACACCAGTCTTTCACATCACTCTCCCCGTCTCAATCAAAATACAATGTGCTGTGTTCTGGCAGATAACACAGCACCATCAGGAACCATTATCACCTAATACATTTTCAAGGCAAAAGAGTATTCTTATACAGACTTTCCCCATGGGTGCAGATGGTATAGCTACACGTCTCTTGGGGAACATTGGAATCCTTTGTTGCAAGGCAACACTCTTTCTCCACCCCATCTATCCTGCTCATTCTTCTGGAACAATCCCCCCACTCTTAGCCACCCCCACCCCGACCCACTAGGCTTCCTCTGTCCTGCCTTTGTTACAGCATCTGCACACGGGGCTTCACAATCCTACACATATGTAAGGTTCAAAGAGTTCCCAGCCATGATCAGCAGTAAATAAATCCCAGAGGTAGGGTCGAATTACAGCACTTTTATTTCCACCATCATTCTCTCCTGCGTTTACTGTCCCTCTTGAAGCAAAAAGAATCTGGATGCTTCTGGGATATCAGATAAGTGTGTTCGACTCTGGGACACAAAAGGCTTGCCCTGTGTCTTTGGGAAGTGTAAGGGCTACAGCACAAAGGCAGTGATGGTCACCTCAGTCTGTAAGAACACATGAGTTATTTGCTACAAAACACATCACTGGGGTCAGTGCTGTGGCCTAGCGAGTGAAGCCGCCGCCTGCAGTGCCAGCACCCCATGCAGGTGCTGCTTCAAGTCCTGACTGCTCCACTTCCGATCCAGGTCCCTGCTAATGCTCCTGAGAAAGCAGCAGCAGAAGGTGACCCAAGAGCTTGGGCTCCTGCACCCATGTGGGAGTCCTGGAGGAAGTTTCTAGCTTCTGGCTCAGCCTTAGCCATCATGACCATTTGCCATTGAGGGGGTGAACCAGTGAATGGAAGATCTCTCTCTCTCTCTCTCTCTCTCTCTCTCTCTCTCCCCCCCGTCTCTCCCCTGCCTTGTGTGTTTCACTCTCTCTCTGTAACTCTGACTTCCAGATAAATAGATAAATGTTTTAAAAATAATGCATCATTGAGGACTAAAGGAATGAAGAAGATTTTCTTTCTCTTCTGGAAAGGGCGGAGCCTGATGTCGAGCAAACTGGAGGCAGACCTTGGCCTGAACAAGGTGAAGTCGGCCAAGGAGGTTGACAGGGAGGCTCAGACTTCTCATCTGCAGAATGCCCTTGACCCTCTCCCCTCCTCTGGCCTTCCTGTGAGGGGACACGGAGGGAGGAAGTGTCCCTTTGGAGGGTGAAATTCCTGTCCCTGCTATGTCCTGAGACTTTTGCTTTTCTCTTTTTGTTTCCTGCTTTCTTTTTCTCGTGCTCCAAGGGTCCTCTCTTCCTTGCTTTGCTATTTCTTTTTCTCTTCTCCTCCCACCTTTACTTCAAAAGAAAGTGGTGTCTTTTTTTCTCTACCTTTTGCCTTTCCACTTCTTTCTTTGCGGGATTTTCTTTTTGCAGGATGATGTCACAGCCCTTCCCCTCCTGTGAAGAGAACCATTTTAATCAAGATAAAACTACGACGGGCTCCTCGCAGAGGTCACCTGGAGCCATGGTGTGTAGTTCCAGTCCCTCAAAGAGACGATCCTTCATGCAGGAGTTTGGAATTGAAAAGAACCTTTCTATTCATCACATCTTTCTAACTTAACAAGACGAGGTTCAAAGACTCGCTCCTGAACTGAAGGAGTGCGAAACTTTATATACTTTGCTTTTCCATCGTCTCACCCCAGTGAATTGTTCCCGGGGAAGGCTTTCAAGACCAGTTCACAGGAAAGGCCCTGACCTGGCTGCAAAGCAGGAGGGGTCTTATTTAGGTGACTCCCTCCAGCCCCCAAGTAGGCCACGGTCCCTGAGTCAGAAAGGAGACAGGTATGTGTAATAGCCTTATACTGATTAAAAGAAAATAAGTTTTACTCCACCCTCCCAACCTTGATCCAAAATACTGCTGTAGCTAACTCAAAACTTTCAGGTGAACAAATACAAAGTACTTCTTCACAGCATTAAAAAATACACTTTAAATATACATATATATCTACACACACATATAGGTACATGAGGGCATTGCAAAAAGATGGTAGAAAAACAAAGGGATGTTTTTTGGTGCAAAAAATTGAAATTCTTTCATATTTTCTTGATGCACATTTTCTATGTATTTGGAAAAAAAAGTTCCACAAAAATTTTGAAGTGTTAGTGTGTGTGTGTGTGTGTGTATATTTATCCCTGAGTAAGTATCTCAATATTATTGTCTAGAACTCAGACAGAAATGGGATGAGTCCAAGGGGAGTTAGGAGAGCTTATTATTTCTACTTCTAGATAGAAATGAGTCTCTCCTGGTTTCTCTTCTCTTTCTGCCCCAGACCCCTCCACCTCATAGCCATTCCAGGCAGTTTAAATTGCAGTGTGCACGTCTGACAATGCCACGGCAGAACACAATTGCTTTTTCAAGAACTAGCCCCTTCTTGTGACTTTATATGTCAATTCAGTTAAATTGTTAAATTCTGAAAACTTTACCCAAAAGCTGTTGATTCCGATATATTTATAAAGCTAATGCCAAAGCTTCCCATTGTCAGATGCTCACACACACCTGGACTTAGACACCTCAACAGCCCATGCGCACCTGACAGGAGGCATGGCTGCTGTATTATATATTATTTGAGAAGCAATAATTAGTGCCTGTTACAAGAAGAGGAAAAAGACATCACTATCTTGCAAGGAATTACCAGAATCAGTGTGTTCAATCATTCAAGACTCAGTACTGAAGCAAAAATTCCTGCTATGACTTAATATGATGTGGCTGTCACTAGTACGCTTGCCAGCACTGTGACGTCAACAAATGGCTCATAGGCCTTTTAAATGAGACTATCATTGGAATTCCTGGATCAGGAGTGGGGACACTGTTTTCTGCCAAGGGTCATTGGATATTTATAGTATCATCAGCAGGCCATCCAATTATCAACTTAAGGGGCCAGTATCATGGCTTAGTGGGTAAAGCTGCCGCCTGAGAGGCTGGCACACCAGAGGGGCACCAGTTTGTGTCCTGGCTGCTCCACTTCCTACTCAGCTCCCTGCTGATGGCCTGGGAAAGGCAAGCAGAGGATCCCTCTGGTGTTTGGTCCCCATTCACCTATGTGACAGCCCTAGATCAAGCTCCTGGCTCCTGTCTTCAGCTTGGCCCAGTCCTGGCCATTTTGGCCATCTGAGGTGTGAACCAGCAGATAGAAGATCTTTTTTTTATCTCTCCCTTCACTAACTCCGATGTTCATATAAATAAATAAATCTTGACAACCTTATTAACTTAAAAAATTAACCTGCTATAGATCTATTCAGTTTCAAGTCCCACCTGTTATCACCTTGGTAGGGCCAGATCAGATGATTTTCCAGAGCTTATGCAGGCCACAGGTGGAACATCCCCCACCCATGGCAGGAAAAGAGTGAACTAGAAAGTAATCTATCACAGATTTTATTGATTTACTTCTTAGTTTGTGGGATTTACCTTTTTCTAGTTTGACGTAGCTGTTTTTAAGCAAAATACACCTGTCTGTCAGGATTGAGCTCTTCTCTTTCTCCTTTGTACAGACATCTCAGCTCTGCTCTCCTGGGCGACTATGCAGACTTTAAACCTGTACCATTTCTACTGTGATGAAGGATATCATTCTCCTAATTTTCACTTGGTGGAAGAAACATTCAGAGTGGCTGACATTTCCAAAAGCAAGAATGATTTAATGGGAAGACTGGACTTGATTCCCTAGTCCCTGTCCAATTTCTCCCTCTGGTTTCACAATGTAGTTTATAAAAATAAAAATATTTTGATGTAATGTAGTCTTGGAAGATAGTAAACCCAATCCTGGAGTCTTAATTGCACAATTTAATTGACAGTGGTGGGGATTCTTTATACGCAAGTTTGGATTGAAATTATGGCAAGGCTCAAGGTAGGTGCAGGGGTATTCACATTCAGAAACTCTTTGACATTTGCAGTAGTAGAAGGCCAGGCATTTTCTTCAGCAAGGCTCTGGGTTCATCACTGAATCCTGCACCTCTTTTCTCCTGATTTCAAAATAAGGAGCTCAGTGACTTCGCTTCATCTTGCAGGGCTGATTAGCCAGCTAATGGGCCATCGTGCCATGTTTCTGTTTTCTCAGATTTCAGGAAATGCACAAGACTTGTGGTGCCAGGCACTCTCCAGAAAACACTGGATTCTCAGTTTTTTTTTTCCTTAAAAATGTCTAAGTATCGATCTCTCTTCTCTATTTTCCAGAAATTGCAAGCCTGTGTGGGAGCCCTTCAGTCAGCGACAAAGGTCTTCTCCAAGATAATCACTGCACTTTGCCTCCAACTGCCTCAAGCCACCCAGCATCGGGGCCAGATAGTAACTGTGGCTCTGAAGCCAGGGGCTGCCTGCTCTCTGCTCTCTGGTGATGGTTTCTCTGTCTTCCTGGAGAGAGGAGCATCGTTCCGACACCGGCACAGAGGCCTCCCACTTCCTCAGAACTCCTCTGCCCAGTTTGCTCCAGCGATTTCATACTGTCATGAGGTGTGCATCGGAAGCAAGAGGTGAGGGAGGCCCCAGAGGTGTTCTTTCTCCTCTCTTTTATCCTTGAACTAATTGAGCTCGTTATTATGATATCACATGAAAAGGATGCAGAAGCTTTGAGAAATTGTCAGAAAATGAAATGTGTCATTCAGGGAAAATGCCTGAGAGGAACTTCTTGGGAAGGGAAAGTGCATTTTAACTTAGAGATTGCAGGTGCCGAGTTCAGGATCAGACAGCTCCGGCCCGATGGAAGATGGCAAGGGTGGAGTGGGTGTACAGAAACAATCCCTTGGTCAGCCAGAAAGGAATTCAAAACACATGTACAGTGTATATAAAATACGTTTATAGAAACCAAATAAGGGTTATATATCAGACTTTTTATTTTTTTTAATCTCTTTTATTATTTTTTGAGAAGTAGAATTACAGATAGAGAGGGAGAGATGAGAGATGAGGGAAAGGTCTTCCGTCCACTGGTTCACTCTCCAAGTGGCTGCAATGGCCAGAGCTCAGCAGATCCAAAGCAAGGCAAGGAGCCAGGAGCTTCTTCTGGGTCTCCCACTCTTCCACTGCTTCCCAGGCCATCAACTCCTGGATCAGAAGAGGAGCAGCTGAGACTCGAACAAATGTCCACATGGGATGCTGGCCCACAGCCAGAGGCTTAGCCCACTACGCCACAGAACCGGCCCCAGACTTTTTAAAATTTAACAAGCTTCATTTTACCAGTCTTTGAAAAGATGAGTTTTAATGCCAGCCTATTATTCTATTACATGAATATTTTCCCTCTTTCAAAATATATTAAATCTAAGAACTCAGCAAAAATGTTAAACCTAACACTGTACAAGGTATGTCACAGAATTTTCTAGTATAATTTGATCCACACAACAATTCTGCAAGATAAGTTATATAGTACTTTGTTCACTTTAAGGAAAGAGAATTAAATTCTAGAAAATATTATAACATTGCAATAAACAACAAGATTAGGACTGCACTTGGTGCAGTTTGGTTCTGTTTATGCTATGCTCTTTGATATCTCTTCTAATTTTAAAATAGCAAAGAATTCGGCTTCTCTCTTTGCATGAAGTAAGTAAGCATATATACATAACTTTTATATTATTAAAACTTTGCTGATGAATTTATCTATATAAAACAGATACCAGATTTTAAAACTCCTTTACATGGTTTATGACGTCAGGTGTGGCGAGATAATTTGCTGCATTGTGTGAACTGTGTAGAACTCGACATTTGATGAGTGCTGCACAGCCTGGGTTACATCGACTCCATCACTCACTTGACGGATTGATGCTTTGGCGACTTTGATTATATCATTGGTACCTCAGTTTCTCACCTGCAAAAACAGAAAGGGTGGCATTTACTCACAGTTATTGCTATGCTGACCAGCTTAATGTCTATAAAGTGCTTCAAATGGTTTCTGTTGCTCAGTGATGTATGCCAGCCTTTACTGTTTATCTTTTGTTTTCCAGATCTGCATTTCAAACAAGCAGCCAGAAATTGTACTTCCTGATGCTTAGTAAATGCATGAGAACAAGGGATTTTCGCAGTTTTTCCTATTTTAAATTTTTATTTATTTATTTATTTATTTATTGACAGGCAGAGTGGACAGTGAGAGAGAGAAACAGAAAGAAAGGTCTTCCTTTGCTGTGGGTTCACCCACAATGGCCGCTGCGGCTGGCGCACTGTGGCCAGCGCACCGCGCTGATCTGAAACCAGGAGCCAGGTGCTTCTCCTGGTCTCCCATGTGGGTGCAGGGCCCAAGGACTTGGGCCATCCTTCACTGCACTCCCGGGCCACAGCAGAGAGCTGGACAGGAAGAGGAGCAAACGGGACAGAATCTGGCGCCCCGACCGGGACAAGAACCTGGTGTGCCGGTGCTGCAGGCGGAGGATTAGCCTATTGAGCCACGGCGTCGGCCCGCAGTTTTTCAAAAAGAGTTTCAAGCCATTGGAGACATTAAGCTAGGAGACAGAGGTTACTTGGAAGCCTCCAAGAAGAGACAGAAGAGCCTGGGAACTCTTCTCTGTGTGGACAGAGAGGTCCTACTTGGGCACTGTACTGGGAAGACACATGGTTGTAAGAAATGAAGGAAGGTTGCAGTTTCTTCTGCGACTCTGGGCCCTTGGCACTTTCCTGGAATACTGGAGAGAAGCAATCATATTTAAGATTAAATTTCCCATCAGCTGCAAGTGAAGGAAGTCTGAATTGTGTTTTATTGGATTTAAAGAGAGTTTTTAAACCTAGAAATTCCACACCACAGAGTTCGCTTAAAAATTCTTGTCTGCTGGGGCCAGCACCATGGCGCAGTAGGTTAATCCTCCGCCTGTGGCACTGGCATCCCATTTGGGCACCAGTTCTAGTCCTGGCTGCTCCACTTCCAATCCAGCTCTCTACTATGGCCTGGGAAAGTAGTAGAAGATGGCCCAAGTCCTTGGGCCCCTGCACCCTTGTGGGAGACCAGGAAGAAGCTCCTGACTCCTGGCTTCAGATCGGTGCAGCTCCAGCCATCGAGGCCATTGGGAGAGTGAACCAGCATAAGGATGACCTTTCTCTCTGTCCCTCCCTCTCATTGTCTGTAACTCTAACTCTCAAATAAAAATAAATAAAATCTTTAAAAATTTTTAAAAAAATTCTTTGCTGTGTAACCTAAAATTTTCTATTTGAGGCAAGAAATTTCATAATTAAAGACATTATAAATTATTTCTATCCAACAAGCAGTGCAGTCTAATGGTTCAAATCCTGTAGCTGAAATTACACATGTTCGATAAGGTAATCATTCCTCCCATATCCTCTACTAGAAGAAATGAGAGCTCCTTAGCCTAGTTTGCCACCCACCAACTGCTGCAGACATCCACTCCCCACAGGGCAGAGATCGCGTTGTTACTGGGTTCTCAGATACAAGGTCCTGTGCAGGTCCTGACTGCACCTGTCTGAAGGAGGGACTCCAAGATGAATTCATGTCTGTTCACCGGGCACTCATGAATTTGGATAAACAGAGTATGATAAATGACAGTGAATAATTTTAGAGGGCCAAGTAGTCTTCTAGTGCTTGCTGGATGAAATCACTGATAAAAAAATCAGGCTTACTCCTGACTTCAGCATGTATCACTCCCTTAATCAATGAATTTTAAACACAGAAGAACTTTTCAAAATATCATACATGTAGTAGCCTACATTTCATGTCATTTTCAAAGAATTATACAAGGACTATAAAACTTAGAGAGTAGTAAGAAAGTCACACTTATGTATTTACATAAAAATTCTTCATTCCCTGAAGGTAAACCCATTAAATATAGCTCAGAGAATATTTTTAAAAAATAGTATTATTTGTATTACTTATAATTGTCTGTCATTTGACAAAGAAGGTGAGCGAGGATGTCTATATTTGTCTTTCTGCGGTTTTCAAATAACATAGTAAAGGGACATCCAAGAAAAAGCATATAAATCAAGTTCAGTGAGATCCATAATAGAAAACTGTGCAATCAGGATTATTTACATGAATAAATAATTTCATTGCCTACAAAGGTTGCCCATGGCCTCCAGCACCGACAGCATTCCCTTTCCTAACTCCTGGTCCAGGCTATGAGACTTGGATGCACTTGACCTTTGGAGCTGCAGTTGGTGCACATGGTGCTGTGGTTGTCAGTACTGTGCTTTCACTGTTACTGTGTCCATATCCTGGTACATAGATATTTTCATTTGATTGACCCCCTGAGAGCTTTCTCCCAGTTTACTCAAGGGAAAGGAGTTGAGTGAGAAGGATATTTTCACAAATCTTTGTGTATTTGGGGAATTTTTTAAATCTTTATTAGTTCTACAGATTATGAAAGAAGCTGTTTTATTAAAAGTAAACATTTTTAGCAGCTGCAAAGCACAACAAGGGTTACAGTTGAAGGGTTCTGATGAACTGCATATTCCGTTTGCCTGGGAAGCTTGTGGCAGGCAGATGTATCCTGCAGCAATGGAGGCACAGGGAGATGCAAGCCAAGGAAAGCCAACGACCACCAGCACCTAGCAGAAGCTGGCGGAGCATGGGCAGATCCTGCCTCAGAATCTCCAGAGGGAACCCACCTGTTGACACCTTGGTTTAGCAAATTTGTGATAGAATAAAGTTCTGTGATTTTAACCAAGAAGCTCATCGTGCATCCCCAGAAAACTGATACACCAGGTAATTTCATTTAAGGCATTCAGTTTCTTTCCTTATTCTGTTGCGAGGGAACTTGAAAAGTGAAAATGTCAATGGCTGTTTACTTTCTTTTAGGAGTGAACTGAATTATCTCTAACACTATAGAAATTATGCACAGGCAAAATAAATAAATAATACTTTTAATTATTACTGTTTAGCGTTCACCCACTTTTTAGCAGCATATGCTGAGTGCTTTCTTTTGATGATATTATTTGCCTTTTCTCATTTATGCAAGTGGCAAATCTATGTATTTGACAGAATTTTCTTCATTTTGTAGAGGAGAAAACAAAGACTAGAAGAACTAAATGTAGTCAAGGGGCCTGCACTCTGGCATACCAGGTAAAGTAAGTACCTACAGTGCCAGCATCCCATAAGGCATTCAAGACCCTGTTGCTCCATTTCCCATCCATCTCACTGCTGTGGCCTGGGAATGCAGTAGAAGATGGCCCAAGTGGCTGG
Organism: Oryctolagus cuniculus; assembly: GCF_964237555.1. NCBI lineage: Eukaryota > Metazoa > Chordata > Mammalia > Lagomorpha > Leporidae > Oryctolagus > Oryctolagus cuniculus. The sequence goes on from NC_091443.1 coordinate 7,314,309, forward strand.
GCCCCTGCAGAAGCTCCTGTCTGCTGGTTTCAGATTGGCCCAGCTCTGAGTGTTGAAGCCATTTGGGGAGTCAACCAGCAGATGGAAGTCCCAGTCTCTCTCTCGCTCTCTCCCTCTCCCTCTCCCTCTCCCTCTCTCACCCTTTCTGTAACTCTACCTTTCAAGTAAATAAACAAATCTTTATTTTTTTTAAAAAAGAATGTAGTCAAAAATACACACATCCCAAAACAATGGAGAAAGACTGACACCCAGATAAATGTCTGCCGTGGAAATCTGTGGTTACTGATAACATTTTGCAACAGGTTAGGTTTATACAAAATGAATATTTGCCGAGGAAAAACTGCATTGTAATATAATCTAAAATACAGAAATAATTTTAATTTCTAATCTTCAAGGTGTCCTTCTAGATTTGTATCCACCTTTCTTACGTCTTGTGTAGTTATATGACGGGACACTTCTCCCCATGTCCCCAGCAAAGCTAACTGGTTCAGGGACCACCACAAGGTGGTCTGGCTGGACTGATCAGATGAGCTTGCTCCTGACTTTGAGAATGGAATTTAGGGAATACTGGTTAGTTTTGTATGTGCCTGCTGGTGAGACACATGTGCGTTTGGGCACTGCGGGTTAGCCAACTTTCTCCATGAGGATTGAGAAGCTGAGACAGGCAATTTGCCAGAAGAAGAAGAAGAGGAATAAGAGGGAGAAGAGGAAGAAGAAGGAGGAAAAGTAGATGCAGGATGAGGAGGAGAGAAAGAAGAAGTGTATGTGAGCAAGAAAGAATATCACTGTGTTGATTTCCAGATGCAAATCCTTGGAAAGTGACACTGCAAACTGAATGCTCAGCTGCCACACCCACAAGGGTCTAGAAACCAGAATCTCCAATTCATTGTGTTGAGACACTGACGTTATCCTGAAAGGAAGCCTGTGATGACCTAAACCCACAGGCTCAACCCGGAGCATTAAGGAGATAGCACAATTGATCAGAATGATAGATCTAAGATTCAAAGGGATCACATAAACAGGACTAGTGTCTGAAAACACTAACCTATAGAATAAAAAAGGGAAAGAACGATCCAACATGGGAAGCGGGATACACAGCAGACTCATAGAATGGCAGATGTCCTAAACAGCACTCTGGCCTCAGAATCAGCCCTTAAGGCATTCGGATCTGGCTGAAGAGCCCATGAGAGTATTTCAGGCATGGAAAGCCAAGACACTCTGTAAAAAAAAAAAAAAATGACCTAAACGAAAGATCTCTGTGAGTGAGATCCCAGTGGAAAGAATGGGCCATCAAAGAAGGAGGTACCTTTCTCTGAAGGGAGGAGAGAACTTCCACTTTGACCAAGTATTTTTTAAAACATTTTAAAAAATATTTATTTTATTTATTTGAAAGGTATAATTACAGAAGAAAGGAATATATATATATATATATATAGAGAGAGAGAGAGAGAGAGAGAATCTTCCATCCACTGGTTCACCTCCCAAAGGCCACAGAGGCCAGGGCTGGGGCAGGCCCAAGCTAGGAACCAGGAGTTTCATCTGGGTCTCTCACATGGGTGCAGGGCTCCAAACACTTGGGCCATCTTCTGCTTCCTTCCCAGGCGTGGAGCTTGATCAGAAATGGAGCAGCCAGGACTTGAACTGGTGCCCAAATGGGATCCTGGCATAGTAGGAGGTGACTTAACTGTTCACCTCAACACAAGCCTTGATCAAGAATTTTTGAAAGGGAACTATTTTTTACCCTTTTGTAAGCTTTGAGCTGTCATAAACATAGAAAGAAAAAAGCATAAAGAAAGAAGAGCAAACATGGGAAAGAAGTGTAGCACATGAGAAAGAACTGGTAGAACTACCGGTTTCTATTTGCTCTGTGCTACAGGACCCTGTGACTGGACAAATCATCAGACTGGGGCTGAATTTTCTAGTTACCGTGGATGAAGCATTCGATCAGCTGCAGTGACAGATTGTTGGTATTAGTGGTCCTGAGTGTGATTAATAAGGCTGCTCTGTCTCTGACAGAGTGGGAATGGCACCACTAAAATTGAATGGAAGTGATCCCACTAAAATCTGTTAAGGGATGCTCCTTGGGGGAAAGTGGAATAAAGGAAGTACAAAATGCAGAAGAGTCAGTTCACCAGCTGTGGCCATACCGATCAAAGCAAGATGGTGAAGTCGCTCCAGCTGGGGAGCTTCAGCTTCTCAGTCAGTCTTTGCGGCAGTGAACACGCCTGCCTTCCTCCTCTACTTCTACATGCAGGGGCATGCACTCATGTGGCACTATCATGTGTGTGTAAGTAGTATGTTCACATGCACCGTTCAATACATGAATAAAATAAATAATCAGGGCCAGGGTTGTGGCATAGCAGGTAAGGTTGCTGCTTGTGGAGCTGGCATCCCCTGTGAGTGCTGATTTGTGTTCTGGCTGCTCCAGTTCTGATCCAGGTTCCTGTAATGGCCTGGGAAAAGCAGCAGAAGATGACCCAAATGTTTGGGCTCCTGCTGTCACCCATGTGGGTGAATGAATAAAGCTTCCGCTCCTGCTGCAGCCTGACTCAACCCTGACTATTACGACCACCTTGGAAGAGAACCAGTGGTAGGAAGCTCTCTCTCGTCTCTCCCCTCTCTCTCTGTAACTCCTCTGTAAACTCCTCTGTAACTCTCTCTGTAAATAAATCTTCAAAAAGAAGAAAATCAAAATGATAACACATTTCCATTGAATATATGTTTGTTTTAAATTTTCCAACTGTAAACTTGAGAAAAGAGAGATGGAGACAGAGAGGGTCAATCTTTGGTCTATTAACAGATGCATCTAACATTTAGATACTAGGGTCGGTATTCTATACAACATAAAATGAAAATATGTTCTCTCATGACAGTATATCTCTCATCACCACAAAGATATATAAAACTGTACCATGAGAAAGGGCAGCAGTTTGGAAAGTTTGGTGAGTTTATGTCATATATTGAGAGTTATTCTCTGAGAGTTATGTTTCTCATTAAGTAAGTATCAGAAGACTTAACTAGAGGGAAATGTATCTTTGTCCGTTTCTCAGAGGTTCAGATATTTAGAATGTGTGCTCCTAAATCAAAGACAACCTATGAAGAAGGACTGGCAGCACAGCCCTTTTGGTATTATGGAAAGTAGATGCCAGCAAAGTGTTATTACTGACCAATTGCAGAGAATGATCACTGTGGATATCTCATTATTATCCTGAGATACAGTATTTCAACACAATTGCCTTTCTTTTTTTTTTTTTTTTTTTTTTTTTTTTTTTTTTTTTTTTTTTTTTGACAGGCAGAGTGGACAGTGAGAGAGAGAGACAGAGAGAAAGGTCTTCCTTTTTGCCGTTGGTTCACCCTCCAATGGCAGCTGCGGCCAGTGCATCACGCTGATCCGAAGCCAGGAGCCAGGTGCTTCTCCTGGTCTCCCATGTGGGTGCAGGGCCCAAGGACTCGGACCATCCTCCACTGCACTCCTGGGCCATAGAAGAGGGCTGGCCTGGAAGAGGGGCAATCGGGACAGAATCCGGCGCCCCAACCGGGACTAGAACCCGGTGTGCCGGCACCGCAAGGTGGAGGATTAGCCTATTGAGCCGCGGCGCCGGCCTCAACACAATTGCCTTTCAAAGAGTAAGTCTTCTAGAACAAAACTGTCACTAACATTATCACTCCCAGCAAGGATCTGCAAGATGCTAGTTGAGCATGTATTTGTTCCAGATTGCATTCCATGCCTACAGTAAAACCTACCCTACTAGACCAGGACTTTAACTATCTGTGGACACTGAAGGATCGTTTTGCTTTTTGGAATGAATATGATTTAACTATGTTTATTTATCTCTATTTTTCTAATTACATTTAGGAAAATTTATTGGTGGAAATCACAATCAGTACCTTTGTGACACTTTATACTTTGCTGAGTACTGCTGATTTCATTTTAACATAAGATTTTTTTTTTTGAAATATGCAAGGTGCTTCAATGTCTTTCCCCAAAGCTTTCTGATATGTGGCAGAGAAATGGATAAATGTAAAGGATCCCAGTGCTCAGCTGCTGAAGGTAGTGATGCAAAACTTGTGGTTTGCTCTCTGATAGGTAAAGAATGTTGATTCTACGCATTTTCAACTTCCACCTGGTTAGCCAAGTTTCTTGTGAAGGAAGTTCATCTTTCACTTAACTGATGGAGATGCAATTGTCAATTGTACCTAGAACAATACCCATTTCCTTGCAGGAATGTGATTAATAAGTGATTAACACATTCTGAATGTGTGTATTTTATTGTATATAATAAAACTTCATTCTTATCATATCAAACCTTTCCTAATAGATCAGAATAAGCCCTTAAGCAAGCAACACATAGGTGGCTTTTATTAAGTACCCAGTTTCTAAAGGAAAAGAAAACTCAGTTAAAAAAAAACTGTCCCTGCAGCAAACTGAGATAACATACTCAATTCTTATAAGCAGAATCTTTATACCTTTTATTAAGTTAATTATAATTGGCAGGTATTTAAAGACTTTCTTTAAAAATATTAAGTAAATACAAGTATATTAATGTGTGTGAGTTTAAAAATGCCTATGACATAGTAATTACCAATCAGCATCTATATTCATAGATTAAACCCCTTAATTTCTAAGTTATCACTGCATATCAATACAATCCTATGCTAGAGGTACTCCCCCCCCCCCAAAAAAAAAGCAACCCTGATTAAATCTTGAAGAAGCATGCCTCTGTGGTTTCAATACAAGACAACAGAAGAGGGGAGGTGGCTGGTAGGATGTCCCACACAATGTCAACTTGAACCCAGTCCGTGTAATCTACATACGTGGCCCAAGCATGGGGACATAGAGAGTCTAGGTGGCAGTGGTCCTGGAGGAGACATAGTCTGAATGACCAGGGTGGTGCACATACCCGTTAAAGTCCAGGTATGTCTATCTGAGTATCTAGGATGGGTATAAGTTCTAGTCCTCTATTTATTTATCTATCATTCCTTTTGGACAAAATACTAATCCTCCAAAAAGAAATAGGAATATGGGGTTGTTTGGTTCTGACTGGGAGTGAGGCTGACCGGGAGAGACAGGATCCTGTGTATCCCTTGTGTGATCTGGACTCCCATTGCCTCAGCAATGTACCACCTCAGGGTAACGAGGACCTTAGAGGGGAAGCCCCCAGCGTGGGAACTAGGACACCTTTCCACGGCGTCCTATTTTTAACTCAGGTTCCCCAAAAGCAAGGAAACGGAGTAGAGCCCCTCATTGAGGGTCTCCTTCTCCTGTCTGCTCAGGGTTCCAGGTATTGCTACCATCATCTTTTCTGGGTAGAGAGGGTCCCTTGGACATAGTCCAGGGCTGATGAACCTTGAGCGCTTGGTGACTGCTGTCCGTGACCCAGATTGCCCCAGATGGACTCAGAAACCTTGGATAAGGTACCTGGATACACTGACCAACAGTTTACTCACTGAAAACAATAGGACAAATGTTATTTTGTTGGAGGGAGTAAGTATATTGCTTAACATGAGTAAAGTTTTATAATGATATCTGCTTAGTTCTCAAGTTATTTTTAGCCTGAATCCATAAAATGTTGTAAAAATATTACTGCATGGTGTTTAGTGAATGGAGCCAACACTTTCTAACTATGTATGCATAAATGTTGTGAAAGCAAAGGGAACCTTCGCTAGCTGAACTAAATACCATGCACATATACATTGTATTGGTTATAATTCAGTCATCACCACTCAGAAAGAATTTTATGGTATGCTGCAAGGAGTACAAATGATATTATTTACACTGGCTGTAATTTTTACAAAGCTTCACTTTTTTTATTGGATTATGTAATTCTATCCACTATGCTTGATTTTATTTGGCATAGAGCTGTTGTTAGTTGAATCTCTTAAGTTTTTGTTTTCCTATTGACATCATGAGAACACGTTGTATAATATGAAGGGCTATGTTTGTAAGCTGCTCTTATTATAACACTTAGAAGGGAATAAATTCTTTCCATTAAGTGTCTAGGACAATCCTGTTGAAATAGTGCTCAATGTCTCACATGTCATGGCTCTTCTCAGTAAATGTTGGCAGGCTGGACCTTTTAGACCTGGCCTGGAGCAGGGGTAGAGGTTTATCCCAGCAGTTAAGTTACCACTTAAGATGCCTCTGCCACACAGCCACGTTCCTGATTTAGATTTGCAGCTCCAGATCCTGACTCAGCTTGCTATTAATGCAGGTGCTTGGAGACAGCGGTGAGGACTCAAGTCCTTGGGTTCCTGCCACCTCCAGGGGAGACCTGGATAACATTCTGAGCTCTCTCTTCAGTTCCTCGGCTTTTTTGTCCACTTGAGGAGTGAACCAGCAGGTGGGAGCACCCCACCTCCACTCCATTCACTTTCTCTCTCTCTCTCTCTCTCTCTCTCTCTCTCTCTGTCTCAATACCTCTTAAAGAAAGAAAGAAAGAAAGAAATTTTTAAAGTCTTGGTGCTATACTTTCTCAACCCCACATAGTGCTTGTAGCCACAACAGTCAAAAGGTTTTCTGGAAGAGGTATAACAAGATCACTCATCTCAAATTTTATGTATGGCCTATGTGACACAAGGAGTTTAAGAGTTATATCATTGGTTTTCCTTTGTGTAAACTCAAAATCTGTTTTTGACTCCTAGAAGTAATAGTACTCTTCTCAATTTCTCTTTGGTCAGGAATTTTCATCATCAACAACGCATGTCTTCTTTGTAAGATGGTGGACTGTATTTATGAAGTTGCCCGAAGAGTTCAGTGTATTAAAGACAAGAGATCACTTTTAAGCTGCTCTGAAATCAAGTTGGTCCCCACACTGAAATCACTCTGCTGTTCATTTTTTATTTTACCCACCCTCAGGGATTTCCTCAAATGGGAAAAAAGTGGTAAGGAATTAGCTGGAGTGACTGGAGCCAAAATAAATTGAATTGAAAAGAGAGGGAAGGGTGTCTTACGCGCATGCACTTCGGTTAGCGCAAAGACACATAGGAAAAGAGAAGAACAAGACAAAGCAGGAGCCCAGTTTCACTCATGGGCACCATAGAATACAACTGAGCAAGAAGAGAGCATTCCCATAAAGCTCTGTCAGGTATGGACATGGATTGTCGAAGGACTTTCATAGAATAATCCACTGGGCCAAGGAACACAAAGGATACTCTGCAGGATCTGTTATTACTCAAGCCTCCATTAAAGTGACTGGTATTTAATTATTAAACTTGCACATGACAGGATATCTGCACTGGATTTACTGAACATGTGGCCAGTTACATATTTTCGTCTCTGTCCTCAAAGACAGTATTAAAACTCACAGGCTTTAGAATTTTTTTATCCCCATGTGCTTCAGACTACTGATATTAAGTAAAGCACTTCAAGAAATAAAGGAAAGACTTTGAAAAAAGGAAAGGGAAGTTCTCCTTTTTGGTAAAGGAATCAGGTTGAGAATATCCCTCTAGGAGCACTGGAGATAAAGGGCTATGGAGGCTGAAGCAAGTCAAGTAGGACATACTCTATGTGAGGGAACCATCTAAATCCAACTGCTTGCTCCTCAATCATAGATTTAGGGATTCATGGAGTGTAGTTCTCTTATGCCTGATGAATTTATGAGTTGTATCTGTATTGACCTTCCGAGAATAATCATCTGGCAGGATGACACCTTGCTTCTTACTGCTTCTAGGAATCTCAATAGAACTTAGCACTAATTGAGCTCCTGGAACTGGAATTAACATGTTATTCAAGTGTCAATGGGACCCAAGACATGTGAAGCACAAGCAGATAAATTTTCTCTCTATCAATAATGGTAATGAAAGACAACAGCACTGTACTAGCCAGCTTTTGATACAGTGATTTTATTAAACAAAATCAAGGCAAAATTTATCTTTAAAGAGGGTGCATATGCTACAGCTGTTTCACAATGAAATCAAATACAGAAAATTGAACTCTGAAAAAGACATTGCATCAGTAGCACTCTACCCCCACGTCTGCAGAAGATGCACCCCAAAATATCCCAGTAGGTGCCTGAATCTATGTATAGTATAGAATCCTGTACTATCTCATATTAAGGGTTTTTCCTATGAATACATAACTCAGATAAATTTAATCTATACGTTAGCACAGTGACAGATCAATAAAGGTAATAAGCATGCTATGCAAATATAATCTTTCTCTCAAAATATTGTAGTATGGATCATATAACCTCAAGAGACAGTTTTTTTTTCTTTCCTTATTAACTAGAGTAACTGCTTTACTATGAGTCACTATGATGACTTATTTACTACTAAGTACTAACAGGTGGGTAGTGTATATACTATGAATACAACAAAAGGATGGTGTACAACTGGTGGGGGGCAGAAGAGTGGAAAGAACTAAGATGTATCATACTGCTGCAAATAGCAATTTAAAATTTATAAATTGATTCTGGAATTTTCCATTCAAAATCTTTGACTGTATATGACTATAGGTACCTGAAACTGCAGAAGGAAAAACTATGAATAAAGGTGAACTGTTGTATGTGTTTGAGTTTCCTCCATGTGTTTTGAGTGCTTGACAGTGCATTTCTCTTAAACTCCTTGTGTCACATAGGCCATGCATAAAACTTGAGATGAGTGATTTTGTTATGCCTCTTCCAGAAAACCTTTTGACTGTTGTGGCTACAAGCACTATGTGGGGTTGAGAATGTATAGCACCAAGACTTTAAAAATTATTTATTTGTTTATTTATTTATTTAAGAGATATTGAGACAAAGAGAGAGAGAGAGACAGAGAGAGAGACAGAGAGAGACAGAGAGAGAGAAATGAAGCGAATACTTTAGGGTATGGATTATACTATACAACAGTTTATCCATTGAAGGGCATCATAGTTGCTCCCAATTTTTGGCAATTATGAATAAAGTTTCACTAAAGGAACTACATTCTACCTTTTTAACATACTTTATTCTATTTTCAGAATCAGCAAGTTTTATCATATCATGTTGAGTTGCATGTTTTTATCATATCATCTTGAGTTACATATTACTAAATTATTAATACTAAAATTGGCAAATATATAATTTTAACATATACAGTAGGGCTTTCAGAATTTAAGAATTTTGAGGCCAACATAAGCAATTGGATAGACTCATGCAGGAAATTATATAACCAAATAAATTTTTAACTTTAATATTTATCCTTTCAAAAATAAATTATGTTAAAAATAAGAGTTATATTTGGATAATGAAGATAACATTTAAATAACTTGTCATAGTAATAAAGTACTACAAACAAAATGTATTTTATTCTGGTCAGAATAATTCATATTTAGAATAAAGACCAGAGAAACAGTCATCTCTTTCCAAGGGATACTTAGATGTTAATGGAGATTTATCATGACATATTGGCAAAAGATGAAGAAAATCGGGGTGGAAGAAAAGAAGGTTATGCAAACACAAGCAACTTCCGGTATACAATATCAGAGTCATCTTGAGGGTAATAGTTCTTTGTGTATGGTATCTTCAATGCAGGACAGACGTAGAAGCTCCGTAAACATCACCTTTTTTAAATAAGGAGGAAAGACTTCATCCTATTAATTAAAGACTAATTATTTCATAAGACAGGTCATATGAGTTGTCCTAGGGAAAAATATCTTTTAGGTGACGTTGATGTTCATGGGAATGAAAGACCAAACCAACAAAACAAAACAAAAGAAATAGCAGACACCTAAAGACACAGTGGGAGAATGGAAATTCAGCAGATTTTATAGAATGGTAGTGGGCTATTCACAAAATGTCTGGAATGCATTTCCTTAGGTAAGTGATTCTATAAAATAGAAATAATTAGTTTCCTATGCTTTTTTAAGTAACAAAAGAACATGTGGATACATAAACCCAAAATATAGCTGGAAGAATAAACATACTAAGTCAATTCCTAATTATACTGAGAATTTTAGAAACCAAATACAAGTAATTGTTGAAGATATCAACCAAATCAAGTTCACATACAGTTAGAGTAAATTGTATTACTTGCATCCACTTTCCTTTTACTAGAAAAACAAGTCTGTGTGCTGTGCCCTGCATATATTCCTTGTGCCTAGATAGGAGTTTGGTATGGTACAGACTCTCAATCATTACTTCCTTGGTTGTTTATGAGTACAATGAAATGTATATTCAGGGGCAATTATGAGTCAAATCTCAGAGCCATGGAAACAGACAAAAGAAATGTCTGCCTATTCCAGATGAAGTGTGTCCTCTAATTACAAGCACCATACAGCTTCACACAGTGTTGGTTTGCAAAGTTATTGGTAAATATTCGATCTGTCCAAGCTATCTAAAGTGTGAATAAATGATGTGCAGTCTGTCTAAGCTGGTAAAGAAATTAATCCAAAATTGTAGACTAATGGATATTGTCCTTGCTGCTCACTTGCTTTCCAAATGCAGATTGTGGCTGAGGCTCATGTGTACATATGATAATCATATGCCCATACAGAAATGACATCCAATTTCCAGTATAAGCCCTCACACAGGAGTGTCTGTCATTAGCGGAGATGGCGTCAGGGGAGGGAGAAAACACAATGTCACTGCACTGGAGTGGATGGGCACCTTTGACCCAGTGTCCTATGGCTGTGTTATCATACTCTCTCCATTGCTCTCTCTCTTACACTCCCAGTCTCTGGGGATCAAGACCAATTCACAGAGTGGTACTGGCTTTGGGGAAAAAAAAATCAATGACCTATTCTCTTGGTCAGAGCATGGTGTGTTGTGATGGCAGTCAGCACAGCAGGAGGTGGAGAGGAAAATGAAATAAAAGGATGCAAGATACAGGGATGGGGGAGATAATTATGCTTGTAGAAAAGTATGTTCAATAAGCAGATTGCTGGGGAGTGGCAGAGACTGGCTTTTCATAAATATGAAATTGGAATTGGGCTGAAAAAAATTAGGGCACTGGCTTTTTCCCTGAATAAGGAAGGCATGATAATAGAGGCCATTTCCACCTCCACTGCTACCTGCCATTTGTCAATCACCTAATTGCACTTGGCGGAGGGGGCCACAGCCAGTGTTCTCACTGTGCAGAAAGCCAGGGTGCCACGTCTGCAGAACTAACTTGCTTTGTTTTAGTTTGGTTTTTCGAAGTCAAACCATTCTTTAGAGAACTGTGGAAGAAACAGAGGGGAGGAGGAAGTGGCAAGAGAGGAAGGCCAGAAAGGAGCAATGACAAGGAAGGGAAGGAGTTGAGGGAAAAGACGGGAGGAATGCAGGGAAGAAAAGAAACACAGGGGAAGAAGAGAGGGCAAGGCCAGAAGGAGCTGCCGGCATCGGCGAGGAGAAGTGCATCTGGCTGAGCCCAGCTTTGGGAACCCGGCCACTCCCCTTTGGTTATTGCAGAAAGAAACCTGCCAAGATGAGAAATCACCGCAGGAGAGGTGGATATTAGGATTAATTGTCTTGAACCAGAGCTGTGGAGCAGGTATGCGAGGCACATCAAGGTGGAGATAATAACAGCAGTGAGCAGTCCGTACTGCCTTTCTCCTAAAGAAAAGTCAAAATTGAAGGGATGATGACAACACTTCCACCACAATGTCACGGATTTCAGAAAATTTAAGACGAGAGGGTGGCTCTTCCATCTGTTAGCGATCTGTGGTAAAGGAAGCTGTGGTCTGGAGCACTGTGATCTTATTACAGGCACCTTCTTGGCTCCCAACCCCCACTCTTACTTAATGATATTAGTTTGGATTTTTTGATGGTGACATTGAACATTATCTGATTCCTTTAGAAAGTGAGAGCACTTTACATCATTACAACCACAGTTTCAGGAAGTTCCTATGGACCAAGGAATACTTCAGAAACAGAGGTGTTAAGACTGAGACATGACTCTGGTTTGTAAAATGTCCCTCTGTGGAAAATTCTTAATTTACAAATGATGTAATGTTTCCTTGGAACTGACTTGAGAAACAAGGGATTCAGGTTGGGCATGTATGTATTTAGTTGACAAAGTTATTTTCACAAAGGGCATTACTATTTTCCTGGTAAACACATACTGAAAATTTCTTCCTGGATGCCTGATGAAAATTAAATATTTGTTGATTAAGTGCCTCATGCACTGTCATCACTATCCTATAACTGCTGTGAGACATTGCCTCAAACAGAATGGCTTGAGATGACTTCAGTGCATTCTTCGACTGTATTGAGAATCAGAAACAGAAAATGGGTGCCAGGGCTGAGCCCTTCCAAAGGCTCCAAGAAGAATGCACTCCATCCTTTTCTTTTTTTAACTTTTATTTAGTAAATATAAATTTCCAAAGTACAGTTTATGGATTGCAATGGCTCCCCCCCCATAACTTCCCTCCCACTCACACCTCTCCCATCTCCAGCTCCCTCTCCCATTCCATTCACATCAAGATTTCATTTTCAATTATGTTTATATACAGAAGATTGATTTAGTATATATTAAGTAAAGATTTTATCAGTTTGCACCCACATAGAACATAAAGTGTAAAATACTGTATCAGTACTAGTTATAGTTTTAATTCACATTGGACAATATATTAAGGACAGAGATCCTACATGAGGAGTAAGTACACAGTGACTCCTGTTGTTGACTTAACAATTTGACACTCTTGTTTATGGCGTCAGTAATCTCCCAGGCTCTAGTCATGAGTTGCCAAGGTTATGGAAGCCTTTTGAGTTCACTGACTTCGATCTTATTCTGACAGGGTCATAATCAAAGCGGAAGTTCTCTCCTCCCTTCAGAGAAAGGTACCTCCTTCTTTGATGGCCCCATTCTTTCCACTGGGATCTCACTTGCAGAGACCTTTCATTTAGGGGTTGTTTTTTGGTTGTTGTTGTTGTTTTTTTTGTTTTGTTTTTGTTTTTGGCCAGAGTCTCTTGGCTTTCCATGCCTAAAATACTCTCATGGGCTCTTCAGCCAGATCCGAATGCCTTAAGGGCTGATTCTGAGGCCAGAGTGCTGTTTAGGACATCTGCCATTCTATGAGTCTGCTGTGTATCCCACTTCCCATGATGGATCATTCTCTCCCTTTTTGATTCTATCAGTTAGTATTAGCAGACACTAGTCTTGTTTGTGTGATTCCTTTGACTCTTAGACCTATCAGTGTGATCAATTGTGAACTGAAATTGATCACTTGGACATCCTTTTCCAACTTCACAATCACCGTCATTCATGTCCCAGCACCTCAATCTCTGCTTCTATCATGGCGGCTTCTCTCTGGCACCCCTCTGTGAGGATCCATCCAGCGACACTGAGCCCACGCTTGTGGTCTAGACAGTCTCCACACAAAGTCATTCAATGAAGCAGTATCTGTGACATCTGTTTTGTCATGAACACATGGGCATGGTCATCGTTGAGGGGCCAGGATTCCTCACACCACAGCACCCAACGTCCAGTTAGAATGATTTAATTTTTTTAAATTTTAGCAAATTCTTTTGGAAAAATTCAGAGGGACAGCCCGTTTCCCTTTCAAGTGCAAATCAAAATATATTTTCATTAGTTTGTTAAAACAAGAATGTGAGTTCCTGCAGACGGAGTTGCCATGTGTCAGAAGCCATTTATTTGGTGTGTCTTAAACACCAAGGATGTGAGAATGACCAATGAATGGAGACAGACGTTAAGATTTTCGGGATCACAGCAAGGCTGCAAAATGCTTCTGTAGATTACAGAACACAAGGCTTTGATTTATTTTCATTTTTATCTTATTTGGAGGATTATCTTATTAACATTTCATATATGCAGAAAAAATAACTTATTTTACTCTAGGTGTTGTCTATGGAACTGTCACTACACTTTCTGTGTTTAGCACAGAACTTGCCATGCAACAGATTTTAATGTTATTAAAAAGTTAATTATTAAAACATTGGAATCCTGGCTCAGTTGCTTCAGGGTCACCCAAAATTCCACTTTAATTGTTGAATGAATGAAAACTGGCAAGGCCTTAGTATTATTGGAGTTTAATGGATTGCTCATAGGTTACAACTTTGGGGGGAAATGGCTTAGGGTTTGGTGGAGCCAGGCCTGGTGAGAGGACACACCCAAGGGCAAATGGGCATTGTCATTTTGAAGTCCATTTACAAGACAAACTGAGATTTTTGACAGGCAGAGTGGACAGTGAGAGAGAGAGACAGAGAGAAAGGTCTTCCTTTACCGTTGGTTCACCCTCCAACGGCCGCTGCGGCTGGTGCGTTGCGGCCGGCGCACCGAGCTGATCCGAAGCCAGGAGCCTGGTGCTTCTCCTGGTTTCGCCTGCGGGTGCAGGGCCCAAGGACCTGGGCCATCCTCCACTGCCTTCCCAGGCCACAGCAAAGAGCTGGACTGGAAGAGGAGCAACCGAGACAGAATCCAGCACCCTGACCAGGACTAGAACCCTTGTGTGCCGGCGCCACAGGCGGAGGATTAGCCTATTGAGCCTTGGCACCGGCCCTGAGATATTTTCTATAACTGCAGCCCAAGAGGAAGGGGCTGTCGAAATCAGGATGGCAATAAAATAGATTGGACTCTGATTTCAGGGTAGAGCTAAGTGAGGAAAGCAATACGGGAGCACACTGGTGTTGTGCTGGGAGAAGAAGGAAAGACGATCTATTGGGGAAAAGCAGGTGGCAAGAGAGCCCTTACATCCTCCCCACATGAGTGCTTCCAATCCAAAGGGTGAGTGGTGGCTGGGGAGTTGGAAGCCAAGGCAAGATTGAGTTTGCTTTTTAAATCTGGACAACACTCAGACTGAAGAAGAGAAAAGTTGTGATGATTGTGTTGGGAATTATTTTTTAAATTCCAAACATAGCCTTCAGAGAAAGTATGTACTCACCTCATTGGAAAAAGTACTTTAGAAAGGTTCCACATTTGGAACAACCTAGCAATAATTGATGCTGCATTTTCATGTCATCACCCACTAAGAACTGTCAGAAGGCAGTGGCTGCATGGGGCTATAGTCAATTCTTTCAAGGGCTTTGTTTCACAGGAGGGGACGAAAGCTGGAAAAAGTTACTTCTTCATGCCCTCAGAGTCTGTGTCCTGGATCTTAACTAAAGTTGCTATTTCTTTAAACAGGCAACGTGAGTCGGGCTGTTACCAACAGAGAGCAGAGGCCCTGTCTAATTTAGAAGAGTGCAGGCGTCCTTGTCATATCCAGGAGAAGCTCCAATCAGATTCTCCGTCAGAGCCTGACCCCATCAATCAGAATGGCCGGTAGTTACCATCTTCTGGGAAGTGGAAAAACATCATCTACAGTAAATCTGCAGCCTGAAATGTCTCATATCATCTATATGTTATTTAAAATGTTGGTATGTGTCATCTATTGTTTTTGGGACTTTAAACTTTCACGCACAAAAATACTAAAGTTTTTTTTTTTTTTCAATTTATTTTGAGTTAATAAGCATGTGGTATTCAACAGCTTGCAATATCAAAAGGAGCTCTCATTTGCAACACTATTGAGACAGTGGCATCCATAGAGACATGGTTCAGGCCTATAGGGTCTCTTGGTATTTCTAAAGAGAGAGAGATGTTCTTGGATTTGACAAGTGGAGAAATTCCGTGAACAGAGAAGAAAACGTTTTTCCCAGCCTGTGTCATGCATTGGTATAAGTGTGGAGACTGGAAGACTTGGCCCTTTTTTGTATAACAAGTAGCCTGGTGTGGTTATAGCCAAGAATGCCAGTTGTGTGAAGCAGCACACAGAAAATAGACTGGAACAATAGGTTGGACCCAGATTGTGCAGGGCCTCTGTTGACTTGATGATGGAGGAATGGGTTTAGTGACAAACAGACACAAAAGGACTAGTGCATGAGGAGGTGATGGTATCTTAGGATTCTACGTCTTTGGATCTGGTGGAATACTATTTCTTGAAAATAAAACATAATCATCATTTTAAATTATGTAAGACACATGGTATTAATTTAGACTCTTAGGATCAAACAGCTCCTTGGGTATCTAGCTATTTACCCAATTCACCTTATATTACTCAGATCACTTGAGAGAGTTTCCACCAAATAGTTTGCCAGCCTCTGTCAGAACAGATGTCTCTCAGTACTCTTGGGCTCATCTGTTGAATTATGTCCAAATTCTCCCTTGTGTTGAGCCAACTCAACACATATGAGTAACTCGGTTTCACAATGAGGGCACCGAGCGTCAGAGAGGCAGCACACCCAGGCTTAAGGTCACACAAATAGTAAATGATAGAGTCAAATGTAAATCTAAACCAGCCTCACTTCAACAAATTTGAAGCTTCTCTCACTATCCCACGATGCCTTCTATGTACCTGCCAACCTACATCATTAAGTCCCTGTAAAACCAAGATGGACACACTTAAAAGGACACTAATCAATCAAAAGCACAAAGAGATCATCAAATATCTCAGTCTAGCTTGTCTTTTAACTGCAGCTTGAATATGTAAATAGTCCAAGAATCTAAAGAGTCCTGGCCTGGTAGTCATGCAACATATTAGATTTCAACAAACTGAGTTGATGGTTGTAAAGAAAATTTGGAACAGTAAGTGGGAGACTCTGATTAAGAAACTGAAATGTTTTCTATTTTATTTCCAGGAATTCCTATCAAATATGGGCAATTGTTACCCCAAGGCTATTTTTCTTGAGCTATAACGGTCACTAGGTAGGAAGTGGGTTCCTTTGACAAGGCCTATACAAATCACAGTATGGTACCCTTCAATATACTGTCAGACACTCTACATTTGTTCTCGTAAATTTGATCCCATAAGGCTGCTGTCAGCATACCAACAGAAGATGACAATTTCATTATTCAATAGTGACATAAGCTAACCTAGTTCTGGCTATGCTAAGATAATTTGAAAATAATAAATTGTTTTAGCATTGGTACACAGGGCAGAGACATCACCAGTGTTTTAAGTAAATTATGGGAATATTTTATGGCACATGTTTGCTTAAAGCATTTGAAAGAAACGCCTTGACCTGTGACCTATCCAAATCTTTAGGGTAATGAGTTGTACTCTGATGCATTCTACTCAATCAGTGAGCATTTTTCTTATCTACTTGGCATTTAAGGACCAACGCAAACCAGTAAACTTTTTCTTTTCAATATCTACTTACTACTCTAGAAAAATGTGATTTTCTTAACCTCAAGAGTGCACATATTATTTGTTATAGCATATTTTTTGGTAAATCTGTGAAAAGCAATTATTTTCACTGACTCATTGTTGACCACAGAACACTAACATAATTGATTATAGCAGGAGAAAATTAAGTTAATAGATAATAAGACCTTATATTGTGTCTGGAATTCCAACATTTCTACCAACTAGTATGCTTCTACAAAATTCAATTTAAAGTAAATTTTAAAAATTTCAGGAAATCTGCATACAATTTCTGTAGTCATTTTAATTACATAATTATTATTCCACTTTGAAAAAATGTGTAAGAAATATGATGAGCTTTGGACAAAGCCATTGAGATTAAGAAGTGGCAATTTTGTTAAATTTGGTATGATACTTCTACTTCATTTTCAAATTCTGCATGAAAGGAGAAAAATATACTTGTAAACTAGGCTTTCTTATTTTATTCTTTAAACGTAAAGATTTACTTACTAAGTCTATAAGCAAATCTTAATTAAAAATGAGCATCTAATGTGGTAGGGTGTTTTTGCTTTTCATTGTTTAGGATTGATGATATCTTTACGTCATGAGCACGCAATTGTTCAAGTGAGGAGCAGATGTGAGCAAGGTGGATCTGGAAAGTATGAAACCCTCCAGAATGTCTTTTCCCCATATGTATTTAAACTAGGTATGAAAATCAGTATTTACCCTTATAAGAAACTTGTTTGTTTCTGAGAGCTACTGGTTTGTAGCTTGAAAGAGTAATGAAGTGTGAGCTCAGTCTCTTCTGGACATGAGTCCCTAAGGAAGACATGAAGGCCCACCACCGTGGGACATTATCAGACTTCAGGGAAATGGACTGCTTGGGTGGGCACAGTGAATCCTCTTCTTGGCCCAGTGATGGGAAGGGTAGATAACATATGTAGTTATTCTGAAAAAGCATATGCCTGAGCAAATTGTAGAGACTATCTCAAAGCAAAGTCAGCCCAGGGTGCACCCTGGGCTTGGCTTCTCAATAATCACATGAGCCCAAGTGGCCTCAGCATGAGTATGTTTGGTCCTGAAAAGCCACCTACCACACAGGAAGATCAGGGCTACCATTGAACTTCCAGTAATAGGATCCCCTGGGAAGACGTGTTGTTCAACAATAGACATTTCAGAAAATAAATAAATAAATGAAAATAATGGAGGCTGCCTACATGATTTTGTTTAGTTCAAATGAGTGATTCTGCTCTCAAATATCCTTGAGTAGTTTGGATCTTGGGGTAAAGCATGTGCACCAGGACCTTGTCACACTAATTTTTTAGCAAAAGTTAACTTACTTTCAGAGAAAAACATCTAGCCTGCATTTCTGGAGCATTATTCTCTCAAAAGACAACTTCTTATCAGTTCTTCTGACATGAACTGACTGTCAAATTTCTCATATTTCTCTTCACTGTATCTTCAGACAGTTTTTCCAGAATATTTTTGTGCTAACTTCTATCCTAAATGTTCTACGATATTTTACTCAAATGCCATTGCATCTCTGATCCCTTCCTAGAACTTCCTAAAAAGACTTACCTTCTTTTTGTATTCCTCTTATAACACGTCTTCCCTGGTTGCTTACCTATAATCTATCATATTCTTGTACATGAACACTTTTTCCTCATAACATGAATAGACACACTATATAATGATAATCTTTGCATCCCCACAGTCAAGGTCTGTAGTTGCCACTGCCACTCAATAATGTTTACAAACAAATAAACACACACATCCCTAAATTTAGGCAACCATCTTCACTGTGTAGAAGAGCACATGGGATGTTAAACATTGATATGGACATTTTCGGTGAATACAATCTGAGACAGAGTGAAAAGGTCTTCAGGTGAGAATGATTAATTTCCTTCTTAGCTCCTTTCTTTGTAATAATTTAACAAGTCTTCCTTGATATTTATTCTATATCAGAGACTGACCTTTTTAAGAATAAAAAATTTCTAGGTCATCTCTTGGCATAACAATTTAGTCAATTGCATCTCAGATACAAAGAGATATTGATAATAAAGTGCTACTGTAAACATACAGAGTAGTTAAGAACATAGAGGGACAATATCTATTTGGGCACATTGTGCACATGAAACATAATTAGAAAATACTTCCATATCATGTGCAATGGGCCTTGAAATATGAGTTAGCATGCATTAGGGTAAAATGTGGAAGAAAAACAACCAGGCAGTTAGGAAAGAGTAAGCAAAATCATAAAGTTAAAAAAGTTAAGAAAAAGTATTATGTGTGCCCTGGATATAAAAATAATTTATTATACTGAAATGTAAATGGTGAGTCATGGAGTGATAAAATACAATGCTGGCAAGATTGATAAGAACAATTTTACAGAGGATACTTCATGCCTTAATGCAGACTTTAATTTTATGCTGTCATTCAGTAACTTCCAAGCAATGACTCTACCTAGTCATATTGTTTTTGCTTTGTGAATGGTCAACTTGAAGTTCAGAAAGAAGTCATAAACATTCACAATGGAAATTAGGGTATGAAATAGGGCAGAGTAATTACAAATAACAACTCAAATGAGAAATATTCAGAAAATAATATCTGCGGTCCTAAAAAGGAGAGAGAATCAGAGAGGATACCTAATGCATCAATTTGAATGTTGATGTACTTTATTGTTCCATAATTAGGTTAAGAGAAGAACAGCTACTTTTGAGAAGGTGATAGTGTGGGCATGCAAAACTTGAATGCAAATGTCTGAAACCCAAAAGCGGGGAGATGTATAAGTTTGATGATTTGGGGAAGAATTTAATAATAATCCTCAGTAACAGATTTGAAAGAAATCATACTTTAGATGGTAATGAACCTATAATCTTGGATAAATGCGTGGGTAAGAAGAGTAGTGGGAAAAACAAAGAAGTCTATAAAATACTAGCATTTCAAGCTAAAGCACAAGGAGGGAGGGAATAGGGAAAAATTTATCAAAACAGTACAAATAGTACATGGAGTAATTCCAGATGTCCAACAATTTGATAACAATAAGTATTCACTCTATATGATAATAGGGGAACCCCAACAGAATGGATATTAATTTCTTCACTACTGTTTTTTTTTCTCCTTGGTGTGTCTCTAGTACCTAGAACAATGAAAGACATATAGTAAGCTCTTCATATTTATTGGAAGTCACTGATGGTCTTAGGAATGGAAATTTCAATATTGCAAGGAGGTCAAAGACCAGGTGGATGTGGGATATGATATACAGTGAAGCAGTAAGTCTCTTGAAGTATACTCTTCTTCAAAAATTTTAAATATTAATGGTACTAAAACACATTGAAAGGGCATCACATGGATTAAGTCTTTTTATTTCAGAGAAAGCACCTTGGAATTAATTATAGAGTAAGGTTAAAACAGAGATTCAGGAGCAAGAAATCATGAATACATGGAAAGAGTTCCAAAGGAAAAGGCAGAAAATAACAGCAAGAGCTTAAACAACTAGATGTTCAACAAGGCAAGAAAACAGATCATCTGCTGAGAAGACAAAAGAGAAGGCTGTCGCAAAGGGCATGTTTGTGCGGAGTTGGAGTGCAAAGAACACTTCCGAGGGTCCCTCTCTTTCCAACGAAGAGAGCAGCAAGAGCATCGGCTGGCGTTATGGGGAGCAAGTCAAGAACAGTAACTGAGAAGAGTGAGGAAACTCGTGGTAGGCTTTCAGTGAGTTGAGCAAGAAATAGGAAAATACATATAGCCAGTTGCAGAGAGGAAGATCTGCATGCCACAGAGGATGCATGGAGGCGTAGAGTATTAGCAACACCACGTGTGAGGTCTGGCTGACTGCATTCCACATAAAGGGAGAGACAGACCCAGATAGAGGACTCTGGCCAGCCTTTTGCACCTCACAAGGAAAGGTAAAACAGGTGAGGCAGCTTAGTGGAAGTAAGATTATGAGAAAAAGAATCTCTCTCTCCTCCCGTGATGGCTTTTGAAATTGAAAGGTCCAACTGAGGCTGCCTTAGGACATGCCTAAGTTTGGAACATGGGCTATGCAGGGCAAGTGGTGGAGAATGGAAGAAGAAATGAAGCAAAATCGTGGCAAAAGATATTCAGAGCTAGAAAACGCAATCAATAGGCAAATCATTAGGAAAATGACTAATGCATCTACAAAAGTATTTGCTAATTTGGTGGATTATTGAGATATACCAACTGATTTGAAAGACTATAGCGGGGAGGGTGACTGAAAAATCTGAAGGGAGAACAAAAATAAGCAGTGTTTCCCAGCCAGTCAGAAGTGTCTCTGGTTCTGTGTCCTCACAGGTGGACTGGCTCTGGGTACTGTGTCTTGCTTTGAGTAGGGTGAGCCAATGCAAGGGGAGAGTTTAACTCTATGGAGGATGGTCCCCCAAAGCAGCTTCCAGGATCCCATAAGTCACTATCAGATACCTTTATTGACCTTGGACTTGAGGAAATGGTACTTCTTTTATACAAACATATTATCTAACCTCGAGAGTCCTTAAGACTTTTGCATAATGACAGAAGCATTACTTGTTCCCTTCAGGTTTTTCTTTCTGAGACAATTCATGGGGAACAGTCTATGAGCATTAGGAATCATAACAGGTTTCTTCTTCATGCACCAGGGTCTATGAAATATTCAAAATTAGTCTATGCTGGGAGCTATGTTAGCCCTGTAAGATACATTCTCACATTATACTCTGGGTTTTGTTTTTTTTTTTCACCTTTAAAAACACTGGCCATAAACATGTTTAGTTGATAAGAAGTCTCTCTGGAGGCATGCTGTTTCATCAAGCAGATGTCAGAAGCATTTTAAGAGATAAATCTGACCCAACGAAACCTAACATTTTGTAACACAGGAAGCCTACACCATCAAAGCTGTTTGCCAGGACATATGCTTACAGCTTTCACTTGATGGACTTCTACATTCTGTCTCTGAAGTTCATGTCCTTTGCTGATCTCATAAGAGGAAAAGGTAAATAATTAGAACTGTGTGAGACGGCAACTCACTGTTGGTCAGAAAGCAGGTGCACAAGTTTTATACTACACTTGCCACCTTTGTCCCCAGGATGCCCAGGAATCCAAAGTGCCTTTAAGGTCAGCTGCATGCGAGGGTCTCTGCAGAAAGGTGATCAAAAGGACTCTGCTGGCTTGGGTGCCCTTTGTCTCGGAGGAAGGTGATCCGCAGCATCTGGAGATGATGGAACGCATGATTAACATTACCTCAGAGAATGATTAATATCTTCTTAAAGCACCTACTTCCAGATTATCCATCATTTCATTAGAGTGAAAAAAGTTCCCTGTGAAAAGGGGCTGGCCCTCTGAACCATGAATAACTCACCCAGCCCTTGACATGTTTACTAATTGAGTAGCAGAGCGGGCTTAATACTTTAATATATTTATACTAAGCAAATTACGGCTTTTTTTCCCCAATGCTCAGGGTGAGTTCGGAATTGTAGTGAAATAACAAAGTGCTTTTGTTTGGCAATTAAAGGTCATTTTTTGATTAATACTAAACTTAACCCTTATTCTTGACAGAAAGCATTAATTTTTTTGTCATAAACCATTGACCAGATTTCTTGTGAAGGATTTTTGCAATGCAATATTGGTTAATTTGCACTGTAGATGTGACATTTAAAAGATTCCTCATTAACCAGGGCCTTTGAAAGCATCTAGTTCTAGCGTGGGTCCTGAGTCCATGAATTTATTTAGTGTTTTACTTAGAGAGAAATTATGTATTCAGGGAAGGGAGCACAGAGACACTGTCAGGTTTCCTGTATTTTCTTTATCCCCCCTATAAAATGATATATCGATGCATTGTTATAGTGACAACTCTGAATACTGAGCCATCTCTGACTCCCAAAAATGTAACTTTAAAACTGTACGAAAACCCATTTTAAGATGTGTGGCTGGTATAGAGAATGGATCACGAAAATGATATGTATATATCAAAAAACATTTATTTATTTAATTTATTTAATTTTTACCAAATGAATTATTTCTGTTTCAGTAATAGATATTTTCACTTCATTTTGGTTTTGTAAAAATTGTAGGAAAGTATCAGATCCCTGTTTGACATAAGGAAGCACCTCTGCCCTGTGTTACCCCCAACTCCGAATCTTTTCAGCATTCAGCCAATCCTTTAGGGTCCGACATGAGAAGACAACAATGTATATGGAGAATGCTCTTTTCAGGAGCGCCTCAAGAAATGTCAGGACCTAGTCTCAGTGTGGGCAGAGTTGTTGCAGTATTGTGTTTTTGGTGCCAAAAATCAGGAAATGCTCAAGCCCACGATGCTCTGCTCACCAGTAGTGGAACTAAGTTTTTCACTTCTAGGCTTAGTACTCCTTAAAACCACTCAATACTTTTGACATCAATGAGATGGACTCAGTCAATAATTTTGACATAATTTTCTTACATGACGTCTATCATTATTTTACTATGATTTTTATAACAATGATAACATTTTTGATGCTATGTAAAACAAGTCTAACATAAACTTATAATTGGATGATTTTCATGTTTATAGGCACATATCATGAAGTATCAATACCCAGAAATTAAACTGCCTTACCCTTTAATTAAAGTATCTCTTTGGGGCAGGCATTTAGTACAATGGTTAAGCTACTTCTTGGGATGCTCACCTGTCCTAGCACAGTGCCTGGATTGCAATCCAGACTCTGGTTCTGTTAATATACATATTCAGAGGCAGCAGATAATGGTGCAAGTAGCTAGGCTGCAGCCACTCATGTGCAAGACCCAGATTGAGTCCTGGTTCCTGGCTTCAGTCAGGCCAGTCTTGGCTGTCATGGGCATTTGAATAGTGAACCAATGGATGAGCTCTCTCTCTCTTCCTTCAAAATAAATACACACACTTTTTTTAAAGCACCTTTCTTAGCATTTTCTATTAATTGTGAAAGAGGTCTACTAACTAGAAACACATTTATTCCAGGGAAAGTCTGAAAAGAACGTTCTAGAAGACACAATTCATCGCACACTTCTACAAAGAAAATATTTTGCTGTTGTCACAATGGCCTAAAAGACTGTGGATATGTCCACTATATTGTGCTATCCTCATACCTACTATAACCTGGAAATGAACTCAGTGATATAAGACACACTTCCTAAGCAAGCTACAGAGTGCTGTTTCGTCGCCTTTGTAAGCATTCACTAAAACAAGCCAACAAACAAAATTCTAAACTACTAGCTGGAAGCGCCAAGCTAAATGCAATTGAATGCATTCTCGGCTGATAGGAATTATCAAATCCTTGTGAATTTTCAAGAAGGCAATTGGGCTCACGATATTTTCCAAAATAGTTTGGCAGTGAAATTGTTTATTCATTCTATCTCTTTTTCAGACTAAATCTTATCAGGAAATAATTGTATATGAACTAAGAAACATACAGACAAATATATATATACACATATATCCATGTATGCATTTATGTATAAAGCACATATATACATGAATGTATATATAATACACACATATATGCAATATGTATATGTACACATAAAATACCCATATATATATATATGTACACACATTTCTCCAGCTTAGACTGGAGCATAGGAAATATCTGTGGTAAGCATGAAGTAATGGATGACTCATTGACAGACACAATTGAAGAAGATGGCTGTGATACGGAATCTAAAATGTAGGAATAATTTAGGATTAGAGGAATGACTCCTGATTTACAAACGCATCTTTGACTGTTTATCATATATGAACACATCTGGCCAAGTCAAGAGTGAGAAAATCCGATTCTGGCTGTCAGCTTTGTCCTTGGTGTGTATGTTCCAATACCTGGGTGAAGTGGTGACTTCAGAGTTACTGCAACGTAAGTTTCATGAGTGTAGTTTCATGTTTTGGCAAAGCTTTAATAGATACTGGAGGTGGGTGCTACATACTAAATCAACTTTCAGCAAGATTAAGGTTATAGAGAGCTCTACTGTGGTGATGAGGTGACCTTGGGCAAGTCTTTGCCTCCTAGAGTATGGCAATAAATTCTGCTCTCTAGGTGGATGGTCCCACCTGCCACGTTTATATTCAGCCAGGGTTTTTAATTTAAAAAAAGTGTCTATGGATTTTCCCATGATTTGTTTTTCCCTTTGTCCTACCATGGACCAATATCTCAAAGACAGATCAATCCATAGGGACATCAGAAATGTTATGAAGAGATAATTTGACCTGACATGCAGGTTGACACTTTAGAAACTTGATTTCATACTCTGTCTTTTCTACTTTTGCAAGTAATGTCACAGCTTTATTGGGATTGAGTGGCAGATGCTCATCTGAGAGGCCTTGATAAAAAAGAGAAGTGTGGATTTTGTGGTCAAGCATACCTGAGTTTGAATTCTACCTCTGTCATCCACTACCTGTGTGTTTGGTCCATTTTAACATCTAGGAACCTTATCTCAAAATATGTGGCATAAGTATTTCCTGGGAGCTTGTTACAAATGCAGAACCTCAGGTCCCACACCAAATAAGCTTCCAAATGATTCATGTTCATATTACATTTTGGAATGTCCCATTGGTGACTGCAATAATGAAGATATTCTAGAAGCCACACACTGAAGGGCCGTGAAAAATATAAACTACGATGCAAGGATGCATTGTTGCAAGGTGGTGATGGCTATGACCAGATAGCTGACACTGCCTGGGCTATTGGTTAAGGTTTCTCCTCTAACACCTTTCCATTTTCCCAAAAGCGGGGCATAGCATTCACCATCTACTGGATGCTGTTGTCAGCTTCATCCCTCAGCTCTTCCTTCACACTGCTGTGCCCATGTTACTGGGTTTATCACATCCTTGTAGAAGCTGGTCTGATACAAAGTCTTGATTAGAGTTAACTTGTACTTTAAATATTTTTCTTCACTTTTTTTTTCAGCTCTGGAATTTCAGTGTTAAGTCAAGAGATCACTACATTTAAAAACATGACCTCAGTCATGATGCCCATGTACCTGTTTGGAATACCTGGGTTTGATATCCTGTATCCTGCCCAGGCTACTGATGCATTAATGTCACAAATGGCAGGGTTCCTGCTACCCATGTGGGAGACCTGGATTAAGTTCTCAGTTCCAGGTTTTATCCTGGCCCAGTGGTTCAGACATCAGTAAATTATACAAATAAATAAAATCAAAACAATGTGCAATAAACCAACAATTCTAGGTGTAGGTAACTTTCTCTTCTGTAATCATTTTGTTTAACAATATTCCAGGGATATGGAATGCTGGGCTAGTTTTTGTTGGCCTTATGAATACTGTAGTATTATGACCATTCAAGAGGAATCATCTTATAGAAATATGACAACTATACTTGCTCAAGGACAAAAAGTTTCCCTACCTTCTGCCAGTGAAATGGGAGAGCATGTTGATTTGTTTTTTGCTATAAAGCAGCCATTATGTGTTTGTGCATGTGTAACCGGAGAGCTAGGAATTATTGTCATCTTTACTGACATCCTCAAACATAAAGAACAGGCAAAATCAGAAAACAAGTTTGAACAAATCCCTAAGAAGGAACAGGGCAGAGGAGACAACGTGTGGAAGATACTGCAAATAGCCAAGAAGATCCCTTTGTCTTCTGTTACTTTTCCTGGTTTTAATCTCTTGGGAGTCCCTATGGTTTGGTGAGAATGAAAAGTTGTTGAGTCCAGAAAGTCTATGTCATCTACTAAATACGTAACTTTGGAAAAGTTCCTTGTCTCCTCTGCATCTCAGTTTTACACCCGAAGAAAAAGAAATTAACCCTCATTGACTCAAACTGATCTGTGAGAATTAAATAAACTTAGAAGGGAGTGTGCTGGTCACACAACAATCACATCATAAACACCACAATTTTTCAAGATCACTCGCTGTGTCAGGAGTGGTACATAGATTCCACAAAGATTCGACTTTTGCTTGTCCTTTCCCCTTAGGATCATGGCCCCTGGGGCTCAGGTGCAGGTGCACAAGGGGCACTAAGCATTACTCAAGCTGCCTCTCTAGCAGCCCCATGGCCAGCACAGGTCCTCTGCGCCCACTCGCCCTCCTGCTCCTGCTCTGGTGGCTATCTGTCCTCATCTTTGCCCTCTCTGCTCCGCTGCAGACATCCGGATTTTCCCTCTATGCAACTGCTGTCCAGACCAGCTGCACCCACTACATCTTCAGCAGTGGACCGAGGAGGGTATTAATCATATTTTTGAGGAGGACACTCTGCTATTTATCTCCCTGACACCTCCAGCGACGGGCTGTGCAGGCCTGCCCACAGTCCATTGACTGGTGAGATTACACATTACCTTGCTCCATTGCCTTTCCCTGCCCTCTCCATTGACTGGCTGCTCAACAGTGGAGTTGTGTTTGTTCAATCAGACATAATTTATACCTTTTTTGTTCTTTCTGGAGAATGCATGTTAATTTCTAGTTGAAGTGCAGCATTTTCAGTCTACTTTCAGGTCAAACCAGACTGAGGCCAAAGATGCTAAAAAAGATGATTGGGCCATCCCTCCCCAGTGGCCACCAACTACAGTGGAGATTGTGGGGACACCTGTACTTCGACCAGCAGCTGCATATTTTGAGTGTATGATCAGATTTCCAAGCACCCGTGTTTAGCTGTAAACTGTGGGGATGTGCACTTACAACCTCTCCCTTGAAGTTTAGACATTCCCTACAGAGTAATAGCCATGCTCTGTTCGTTTTCCATGTAGTACCTGTTTTCCTGCATGTGCAATCCCTCATTACAAGTCCGTCTGGTTTATTTGCTGGTACACCCTACAGCTTAATTTGGCACATAACTTCTTGCTTCCTGACTCTTTTATTTTCAAATGCAAAAGAAGTGGGAGGATATCAGGGATGCTTAAAGACTGAAAAGATGCTACTATATAAATATTATTAATAATTAAATTGCTTGTGGATTAATCAGTAGCTTAACAATAGTTTGGCTACAGAGAGACAAAAGGCTCTACTAGTGTGTACAAAAGTGATATGGGTCTTTTTTTTCAAAGCTACTTTTCCTCTGAAAGCATTTGTAGCATTAATTATTGGCTCAAAATAATCGGGATTATGCTGGATAGTCAAGGAGTAGAAAAGCAAGGAAACATCAAATCAAGGGCTCTATGAATTTCTTGTGCATTTATTCAGCAAGTAAGTCTTATGTCCCACTATGTGCCAAGTACTGTGCAAGCAACCGTATTTCTTTTGGTTTTATACACACCTATGGTACTGTAGTTCTCTATGCTGACATAAATCCAACAGTGCAAAGCTTTCAACATGACTATTACCTATGGTATGCAACTGTGGCTTGTGCATAACACATTAGAAGGAGCAGACTTCCATTGGGAGGCCAGTGTGTAGCAGCAATGAGAATAACTAAAGAACAGTGGAAAAAGCATTGGATTGGAAGCCAGATCTGACTTTGTTAAAATTTTTTTTGTGTAAAATGCAATTGCATTAGGAAATTTCCTAACACTTATGTATCTGTTTTCTCTTCTTTTTTTAAATAGAGACATGATTGCAGCTTGCTGCTGATACTCAGCGTGGTACCCAGCAGGTGATGGCTTCAGTAGTTGGGTATTTGTCATCCGTGTAAGAGACCTAGATTGAGCTGCCAGTGTTTGCCTTCAGTCTGGGTCAGCCTAGACTATTTTGGGTTTTGGGGAAGTGAACCAGTGGATGGAAGTGCGCTCTCTCGCTCTCTCGCTCTCTCTCCATATCTCTCTACCTCTTAAAAATACATTAATTAAAAAGTTTTTAAAAATAAAAAATAAGGGTTAAGTACAGGCAAGTTCATGATTTGTAAAGAGAATACATTCATTAAGATAAGTATTTAGGGGCCAGCACTCTGTCATAGTAGGCTAAGCCTCTGCCTGCAGTGTTGACATCCCATATGGGTTCCAGTTCATGTCCTGTCTGCTCCTCTTCTGATCCAGCTCTCTGCTTATGGCCTGGGAAGGCAGTGGAAGATGACCCAAGTGCTTGGGCTCTTATATGTGTGTGGGAGACCAATAAAGAGTTCCTGGCTCCTGGCTTCAGATAGGCTCAGTTTCAGCCATTGCAGCCATTGGGGAGTGAACCAGCAGATGGAAGATCTTTCTCTCTGTCTCTCCCTTACTCTGTCTATAACTCTGTCTCTCATATAAATAAAATCTAAAATACATATCTCTCTCTATATATATATATATATAAATAATTTGTTGCATTAAAACATTCAATATATTTCAATTTGGTGATGATAATTTTTATTACTAAATGGAAACAGACCTATACTCAGGGAAATATTTGATTATACAAATAGTTTCAAGTATGCTCACTTTTATAGAAAACCTACTCTAATAGGTAGAAGTAATCAGTAAATTTTACACAGGTTTCTGCTGTATCTGTCAACCATGTGTCAGAAGGATGCCGGCAGCGTTGCTGGGTGCACTGGCTCCCTGTCTGTGGCAGTGCCCTCTAGGTGGGCAAAATCCATTACTTCCTCTATTTTGCATGTCCACTGCCTTCAGGCTCTGTAGTGTGATGTAATGATCTGTCTTTTCATGGTCCTCTCAACTCATATTTTATTTGTTACCATGTAGAAATCAGTACATGATATATTGAAGATGATTTAATTATATATGACTGTTCTGGCACAGATGGATCTCCAAAACAAAACAACTTCCTCTGATAAGTGGAAACTGATGTGTTACAGTTAATGTGGATCATTGTCAATCTTGGCTCCATTAATCTTATGTGATTTTGATGATTTCTCTAAATTTTAGTTTTCTCATATATAAAAATATGAATGTTGGTAACATGCAGAAGTATGTAGCATGTAGCGTCTCAAGACATGCTAGTGACTCACTCTCTCTCTCTCTCTCTGTCTACTTTGCATTATCCTTGTTATTGTAGTTAAATGACATTACATCATAAAGAGTGTGAGATTTAAATTGGAAATTTTTGTTTAAACCCTAGATTCTCCAATGACTCTGGTTACATTATCTGAGATGTGTGATCCCTTTTCTTTATTGGGATATAATTATACATAGTTCCTGAGGCTGCTTGAGAAGTAAATTTGATTGTAGTACAATTTGAGTCATGTTACTTCCATTTTTCCTTTTTCATTCTCCTTATTTCAGGAGAAAAAAAGGACAAATGCTCCATTTGTGTCTTGTTTCTAAGTATCCAGGTGAGTAATCAAATATTTTAAAATAAAAAATTTAGCTGTGTAAGCTTGCATAAGAGGGCAAGAGTATTCCATGAGCTTCTTTAACATTGTTTATTGCAAGATCTTAGTGAATGGGGGCTAGCGTCATGGCACAGAAGGTTAAGCCACTGTCTATGAAGCCAACATCAAATACGGGCTCTGATTCAAGTCCTGGCTGTCCCACTTCTAATCCAGCTCCCTGCTACTGAGCCTGGGAAAGCAGTGGAAGATGGCACAAGAGCTTGATCCACTGCACCCATGTAGAAGACAAGGATGGAGTCTCTGGCTACCGGCTTTATTCTGGCCCAGTACCAGCCATTGTGGTTATTGGGGAGTGAAGCAGCCAATGGAAGACCACTCTCTCTCTCTGCTTCTCTCTGTTACCCGGCCTTTGATATAAATGTGTAAATCTTTTTTAAAAGCTTTTAGTGATTAGAAGAATACAACATTAAGAACTGTTTGGACTTCTACACAGTGTAATTGGAAAGATAAGAGCTGCTAATGTTCTTTCTCCCAGATCTATCCAGCTCTTTTCACATGATTCAATTCAAACTTCTCAGAAAGAAGACTTGATTGACATCACTCATCACCTTCAGGGGAGAATGTTGTATGTCTTGGGTCCTTTCTGGCTTCGTATTAGGCTCCCAGTGGAAAGAGATGATGCAATCAGTGACCAATTCCTACCAAGACCAGCCTGGAAGATTCTCTGTTCAGCCATGAGTGTGGCAGTTTAAACCAGAAGCGAAAGCCAAATTCAACGAACACACTGGCATATATAGTACTCACAGCCATTTGAGGATTTTCACCAGCAGAGAAATTTGCTTTCTGTTCTGTGTTAGTATATTTGAAAACTCTTGTATCAGTGGAATCAAACTTAGCATAAAAGGCTGAGAGAGAGAAGAAAAGAGAGAATGTTTTAACCATTCTGTTGTAAGCTCAAAGAAAACCTTTGTATAGTGTCCCATAATTTTCTTTAG
This sequence comes from Oryctolagus cuniculus, assembly GCF_964237555.1. NCBI lineage: Eukaryota > Metazoa > Chordata > Mammalia > Lagomorpha > Leporidae > Oryctolagus > Oryctolagus cuniculus. The sequence goes on from NC_091443.1 coordinate 7,345,471, forward strand.
AATACCAGCAGATTCTCTGCCAATTAACTTATTTTGAAGAAATTTCGCAGGCTAGTTTGTAGGAAATTTCTTCTTAGGCAGAGATAACATCTGAATAACCCACTAAGGCTGTTCTACTCTAATTGTAATAAGGTTTTGAACTCAACAAAAGAGCCTGACAGAGTGAGAAGATTCCTTGCAGAAGCAAGTTATGAGGTGAGCAGGTGGCCAAGGCCATCTTTGAGAGGCTGAAATGCTGCCAACACCCTCATTAGGGGCCTCAGCTGCCTGAGCAACACCTAGTCCACCAATTCCCCAGAGAGATGTGGACATCAGAGGCATACATGTGAAGGAGGAAAGAGCCCCAAGAAAGCAGCTGGGGTGTTTGACGAAAGGAATCAGTATCAGAGCCTCCAAAACAATCAAGAGCTGAAAAATGTTTATTCTCCAGTCCTGTTCAAAGTAATGACTTCACAACAAAATCTCTCCATTAGGCAGGTGGTTCCAAAATCACGAGATCTTTAGATCGTGGGAATTACAGAAGCACTCAGCAAATACCTGCACTTAAGGAAGATGTTTCTCTTGGCTGGCACTCTCAGTAAATTCTCTCCACTTTCCTCAGTTCTCACTGTTTGGTCATTACAAAAATACTGATGGAGATAATCTTTCAGCTAAGATTTTAATTTTTTAGTAGGAAACAAAGAAAAAAATATTGGCAGTTTTTATTGATAGGATGAGAAGTTTGTGTGGTTAGAGTCAAACTGACTGCTATCCAGTTCCTTCCAAGTGTGCAAAGTCTGTATGTACTTCCCTTTAGGAACCTTTTGCCAATATTTGCCCATAACTTCTCTTTAACAAAGGAAATTTCTTTTCATCTGTTTGCGAATTTAGAGACCAGAGATTGCCTGGCTCAGGTGAGCATAAAGTCAGCAGATAAATGGCCTTCAAAGGTTTCTGCCACATGATTTTATAAGATTCTTTCTCTTGGACTGCTTGTAGTTCCGGAAATATGCACTGTGATTGTACGCCAAACACTTGGGTATTCAATCTCTAGACCAGGCAAGATAGGAAAATATCCGTGCATCGATCACTTTCTACTGGTTTGTTTGACTGTGTCTCTATCTATGATTAAAATCTAGCTGTAAGTCTGATGCGTCTACTTACCAGTGCCTTGAATTCCATGTTTGCAAACAAGCAACGGAGAAAAAGATAGGAATTGAATCCTGTTACTTAACCTGCTCGATTTGTCACATCTTATATGGGGAATTAGGATAGACCTACTTTCATAAGGATAGTGCTGTCTTCCTGAGGAGGATGGCGAGAATAAAGTTGTTTGCCTGTATTAACAATTTCATTCTAGAAAAAAAAATCTTAAAACTTATCAGCAGAACTTGCTGCGTAATCTGTGGAATCTTCTGAAAGATGAAAAGGCAGAGCCCCTTGTTCAGAAATTATTAAGCGTTTCAAGATGGCCACAGCACAACAGTAGAACATGCATAGGGACTTTCTGAGCATGGGATCCCTTGCTACTTCCAAGTTTCTAAAAAGTCGATGAGTTAATTATATGTAGTCATCTTCTGCACCGTGTCTTTTGAAATTCCTATGATGAGTGAAATATGGATTGACTAATAAAAAATAACTAACAGAGTTTTACCAATAGTAAATTTCAGAATTTTCAGAAACTATTAAATAACTAAAGCCCATGTTGCTGTTTCATGCACTCGTAAGCATTAGATAAAATTCTTAGGTGTGTGTTGAGGAATGCAGATAGCGTTAAGGATTCCTTCCTGTATGACTGTGCTTATTCTCTGTTGTGAGGATGATGTCCACATGGGACATTGTACAATGCCACAGTGGTACAGAGCTCATGCCAGGAAGCCCAGTGGAGGTGTTGAATAGCCATGGAGTTGCCTGAACTGAAGCATTCAATTCAAGGAGAGCAGAGAGAGCCCCAGATACATGGAATGTAGAATGGAATCTGCACTATCATAGGAGTAAACCCATCACAGACACAAGTGCAAATGTTCTTTCCATGTGTGGGCAGTAAGAGCATGTACTGCATAGGTTCTTGAACAACTTGAAGAAGCTAATCCTTGGAGTTTAGCAATAGAGCTACAACAGAAGAAGGGCTCAGTGAATGTTGGTTCACTTTAGTTTTGAAATGGGAAGCCTGAATATCTAGTTCTAGTTACATTCTCATTAAAATACTGATGGGTACCTTTTTTCACAGAAGGAAGTTACTGCTTTGGATGCCCATATCAGAGTGCCTGGTTAGAACCCTGGCTTCTCCACTACCAGTGCAGCTTTCTGTGAATGCACATCCTGCTAAGTCAGAAGATGATGGCTCAAATATCTGCATCCTTGTTGTACCACATGGAAGACACAGATTGAGTTCCAGGCTCCTGGCTTTGTCTTGTCCCAGCCATGGTTGTTGCAGGATTTTGGGAGATTTTTTTTTTTTTTTTTTTTTTTTTTTTTTTTTTTTTTTTTTGCAGGCAGAGTGGATAGTGAGAGAGAGAGACAGAGAAAAAGGTCTTCCTTTTTGCTGTTGGTTCACCCTCCAATGGCCGCCGCGGCCGGCGCACCATGCTGATCCGAAGCCCGAATCCAGGAGCCAAGTGCCTCTCCTGGTCTCCCATGGGGTGCAGGGCCCAAAGACTTGGGCCATCCTCCACTGCACTCCCTGGCCATCGCAGAGAGCTGGCCTGGAAGAAGGGCAACTGGGACAGAATCCGGCGCCCCGACCGGGACTAGAACCCAGTGTGCCGGCGCCGCAAGGTGGAGGATTAGCCTAGTGAGCCATGGCGCCAACCTGATTTTGGGAGAATTAAACAATAGATGGAGGATCTCTTTCTGTGTGTGTGTGTGTGTGTGTGTGTGTGTTTTTCATCCTCTCTCTCTCTCACCCTTTTTTTCTCCCCTACAATTAAAATGAAAGTACATTATTTTTTAAATCTTAAGAAGTATGATAAAGTATGTCAATATATGATTTCTGTTTGAATAGCTGTGGTTCATCTGTGAAGCCTTTTAGCAGAAAATGGATTATTTGCTTGTTGTGGGGGCTTGGATTCAGGGGTCTCTGGAAATTGAGAAAATTTCCTATTTCTCTGGGACAGATATGGGCACTTTAAAACAAACAAAAAAATTTAAAACTATTTTAGATTTTTAGAAAAATGACATTGTACAGAGAGCTCCCATCACCCCACATCCAATGTTCCTGTTATTAATATCTTAAATTATTATAACTATACTTTTTCAAAATTAATAAGCTGATAATGATACATTATCAGCTAAATAAATACAGAAGATAAAATAAACTCTATAATTTATCTTGATTTTCTTAGGTACTTATTTTTTTAAATATATTCATTTGATAGAATGAGACAGAGAGAGACTTCACATCCACTGGTTCTTTGCCTGAATGTCTACAATGGCCCCTGCCTGGGACAGCGACTAGAACCTGGAGACTCAATCCAGGCATCTCCTACAGGTGGCAGGGATCCAAGTACTTGAGCCATCACTGCTGCCATCCAGGAAACGAGCCAGGAGCCAGTGGTAGGTATTGAACGCAGGTATGCTGCTATGGAAGGGTTTATCCTAACCAATGATTTAATCACAAAGTCAAGCACCTTCCCTAAATTTTTACCCACTGGCATTTTTATTTCATTTTGTTGGGTTATCTGTTTCAGGACCCCATCCAAGGTGTCACACTGCACTCAGGTGTCGTCCCTCCTTGGGCTCCTCTTGCCTGTGACAACTTCTCAGTCTTCCAATGTTTTTCATGATCTTTACAGCTTTTCTAAAGATTTATTTTTTATTTATTTGAAAGGCAGAAATACAAAGAGGGAAGGAAATAGAGAGTGAGAATGAGAGCAAGAGTGAGAGCGAGAATGAGAGAGAACGAGGGAGTTATCTTCCATCCGCTGATTCACTCTCCAAATGGCCACAATGACCAGGCCTGGACCAGGCCAAAGCCAGCAGCCAGGAGCTTCCAGGTCTCCCAGATGGGTACCAGGGCCCAAGCACTTGGGCCATCCTCCACTGCTTTCCCAGGCACATGAGCAGGAAACTGGACCAGAAGTAGAGCAGCTGGGATTTGAACCGGCACTTATTTGGGACGCTGACACTGAAGGTGGAAGCTTAACCTTCCATGTCACAGCACCTGCTTCAACCTTGACAGTTTTGCGGGACATTAATGAGGTATTTAGTGGGATATCCCTCAATCTGGTGGTGTCGCATGATAATTTTTAATTAGACTATGGCACTAGGATTTGGGAAGATGAATACAGAGGTGAAGTGTGATTTTCAACAACCATAGGAAGAGTACATGTGACCAGCATGGCTGTAACTAACAGAGTTGGCTTGGGTCACCAGGCTAAGGTGGCACGTGTCAGGCATCTTCACTCTTTGTTTTTTTTTTTTTTTTTTTTTTTCTTTTGTAAGGGGAGGTGTCATAAGAATTAGGAGTTCTGGATCCTGGAGGAAAAGCAGACATAACCACATTCTTGAGGATGAGGCTCCTGCATATCTGTAAACAGATTCTTTTGTTTCAATTAAGGTGAAATCAGGTATGCAGAAGGCACTCAATAAATGTTTGATGAGTCCAGGGAGGAGAAGAGATCCAGGAATGATGTTATCTGGGGAAGATCACAATTAATTTTTGTATTCATTTGACACACTTAGGGTTCTGTGTTGATTTTTTGCTTGAGAGTGTTCTACACAGATTTTACACACATTGTCCATTTAATTCTCAAAATAACCTCTGTGGTAGGAACTATTATCACACTTACTCTACAGATGAGGAAGCTGGGTGGACAGAGGTTCAATGAGTCACTCAAGGTTGCACAGCTAATGGATGATCAGGGTTTAAATGCAAGCAGTCTGGCTTCAGAGTCCAGGCTTTTACACACGGCAGCAAACATTCAATTCTCTTGTTAAAGGTAGAACAAGCCAGGCTGACTTGATTTCTTCAGGAAAGAGTCCAAGTCTATACATACTAGAATAAGTTCTTTCATATGTGAAAAACAGGAATAGAATCTGGACTTTGTATGGGTGGATACCCTGTCAACTGCTCGTCAGGTGAACACATTTTGTTTCAAAGGGTTTTGCAAGAGATTTCAGCTAAATTCAGACTTCAGACTTCCATACACTTTTAATAGGTATATTAGGAGGGTCGGGGGGATGGAGAATGTTGAGAAATCATATAACAATAATGTTACGATAGGGTGAATGTAGTTAACAAACTACTGTTTTTGCATGTCCTTGACATGATGAAAAGACACATGTCTGAGTTGACATATATGCTAAATACCCTGATTTGTTCGTTATATAATATACATCTAGATCAAAACATCATACTGTAATTCATAAATGTAGAAAATTACTGTATGCATTAAAACCAGAATGAAACTTTTTTAAAAAAATGGTAAAGTAGACTTCTCTTCAATGGGTAAATCTGATTGGAATTAGACAAAAATCAGACCAAACAAACCTAAAAAAGGAGGGATAATTCACTAATGAGAATATTATTTGAGAAATGCGACTTCAGATCACATAAATGGGAATTCAGTAGTTTTCTACTTCAAGTATTAATTACAGGAGGTCTTAATTCTGTGAACACAGAGAAACTTCTTTTGTGGATTCTGAGTTGCGTTGTTCCTAAGTACACATTTTGCTATGTTTAACCACAAGTTTATATCTGCAAATCTTAGTTTTTGACAATACCTTTTTAATCAGTGAGTAGTAACAACTAGAGCTTTTCCTAGACCTTTATTTTTAATTCTGCAAACACCTATTAAGGCATGCCACATCGCTGCAGGACAGACCCAAGTATACACATCAAATATATCACATATACATATATTACAGCAACATACATGCAGTATGAACCCTGAATTGCCCCAGTGGTGGGTAATGCTGATGGTTGCTGCCATGGTGTTGGAGATTTTGTGAATGTTATCATATTCTGACACCCTCCTTCTTTATTACTGTAAGTCAATCAGTGGAACAAAATCCTAATCAGGAATTAGTCTCGACACACTTCTGGAGCTCAAACACAAGTATTTGTGTTTATGGACCCTATTGGAAGACTAGAATCTGCTCTCAAGCTTGGGGCTTGGAGACACCAGGCAGAAAGTGATTTGCAATAGGCAATTTTGCCTGCAGAGGCTATCAAAAAAGACCCAATTCTCAAACATAGCCACACATATGGTGTGGTTGTATGAATGTCACATGAACCTCTACTCTTCATGCATGTGGCTATCAGTGTAAGGCAAGAAATACCAGTGTTCAAGTGCTATGCAATATTGTCTGGTCAACTTTTCACCCAAATTATAAACTTTAAAAAATAAATGGCAAAAGGAAAAATAATTGGTCAAACTTATCATGATAAGGCAAATCAGACCAAGAGAAGCATTAGTCACCTATGACTGGACTTTTGGTTCTAACCAAGTTCTAACCAAGTTCTTTAGGTTCCAAGGATAAAACATCCTGGTTCCTTGCTACATAATATCCAGGGTGCATTCTTGCTCTTGGTCACTGTTTACTGCTTGTTCTTTGATATTTTATTTTATTTTATTTTATTTTATTTTATTTTATTTTATTTTTTTGACAGGCAGAGTGGATAGTGAGAGAGAGAGACAGAGAAAAAGGTCTTCCTTTTGCCGTTGGTTCACCCTCCAATGGCCGCCGCGGCCAGCGCGCTGCGGCTGGCGCACCGTGCTGATCCGAAGCCAGGAGCCAGGTGCTTCTCCTGGTCTCCCATGGGGTGCAGGACCCAAGCACTTGGACCATCCTCCACTGCACTCCCTGGCCACAGCAGAGAGCTGGACTGGAAGAGGGGCAACCGGGACAGAATCCGGCACCCCGACTGGGACTAGAACCCAGTGTGCCGGTGCCGCAAGGTGGAGGATTAGCCTAGTGAGCCGTGGCACCGGCCTGTTCTTTGATTATTTTAGTAGTACTGTTTTGCAAGTGTGAGACAACATTTGGAAAAACAGTTTTAATGGTGATACAACGAGCTGGAAATACTCAGCTACTGCTAACAAATGATATGCAATTTAACATAGAACCTGTCAGGAGATGGAAGGATTCTTCCTCATCCCGGCAGTCCTAGTAATGACTCTCCCTGGGTAAAATTATCCCAACATGTAAGATTATTTTGATATGATTTAAAAAAAATATTCCTCAATATTGCCCAAATCTGGTTCGCGTTCTAACTCTGTCACTACTTCCATGTTCCTGGCCAATTTGCTGGACACCTAGCTACAAGTTTCAGTTTCCTCAACCGTAGAAAGTTTGATGGGAGTGTTTAGGTAGGTGGGCCGTAACATAAATAAGGGGATGTGGGCAGTCAATCACTAGCAGCGAGTAGACCGCACGTTAGTACTGCAGTATTGTGATCAGGAGGTGGCTGCGGCCACTGCACACTGCTCCTGATGTGATAAGAAAAGGGATTACTGACTCTGGTCATTTTGGGAAACATTTGAGTAGCCTTTTAGGGCTGTTCAACACCATCATGTCTATACTAAAGGAATCCACTTGAAGTTGTTTAACCCAGTGTTCCTGAGGAATTCTTTCTGAAGTGACTCCCAAGAATGACCCCAATGGCAAATGTGCTCTTATCACCACACTTGGAGACATCCTGTGATACTGTATTTTAACAATCTGTTGATATTTAAGAAGATAAAAACAATGATTTCAATATAGGAAATATTGATGAAACACATACATTTTTGCAATTCTAATTTTAAATTAGAATCAACACTACTGATAACAGTATTCTTTAATGACAAAGGAATATTCACCTGAATCACTCCCCAACATACCTGGAATAATGAATTTTCCTGGGGAAGGTCTGGGGTGGAGTGAGATCACTGAGTTCTTATGTGCTGGGTAGGGACCACAGACTTGTAGGCAGGAGACATATCTTTTTTAGTACCCTTTCTGTTATGGTGTAATGAAACTGACCTTTCTTATCCCTCAAAACATTCAACTGTTAAACAGAAACACACGGGATTATATTAATAAACATTCATTTAAAAATCTTTAATGCATTAATGGTAACATTTTTACTTTCAATTTGCTTGAAATTGATTTGATATGGAAAAATTATGTAGTCTTTCCAAGAATAGTTTTACGGATATATACAAATACCACAATTCTGTCTAATCGTCTAATGTGTCTGATTATGAAGTATTTTAGCATATTTACAGGAGTGTATACAGTCACACGTTTCCTATAAAGCAGTGAATGTGTGCACACATATATAGAGTGTGTGTATATAGACATGGAATGCAGTATGTCGCTGTGTTCTCGAATCCCACCGTCGTTCAGCATCTTGCCAAACAGCACCACAGGCATCGTGCCAGATCTTTTCACTTCCCCACTGAAGTCACTTGGAAACACATCTGAATGTGGCAAAATGCATTTGCCAAGCTATGAGCATAAAAACTTCCTTTGATCTTTCAGAGTCATAAATATGTAATAAACTACATGATGGCCCTCCTGATCTGTCCAACATCAATCTTACCTCCCCTTTTATGGGTTCATCAAAATAAGATATGATCAAGGTACAAAAGAGTTAAAGAAGCTATTTATTTTAATATTTCCTTGGAGAGCACACTTGTTATTGTGAGTACAAATTATGTATATGTAGTATATCATGAATGATGTTGAAGTATTAAAAATCACCTCTGCTCTTCAAGTTAACACAAAATGTTGGACCCCTGCCAAGATTCCCCTTGCTCCCTGCTTCCATGGTTCTAGAAGGTACAGTGTCATTTTCCCAGAATGGCAGAGTGTGTCTCAAAATTCCAGTTTTAAGTTACAGACTGGATTTTTAACATAATGCAAAATGTTTTCAATGCCCAGAAAAATGTACTGTAGAAGAACCATTTGTTTTGAGGCAAAGAGTGCTTACCAAAATTAAGGATTATTCAAATTTCTACAAATATCAAAATAAGATTTATGAAGAGGAAAATAAGAAGAGTAGAATAGCAGGGATGAATTATATTAGCAGAGGATGAGACATTTTGTGGTCGTTGTTTTTAATCTGTGAAAAGCGCATATCACTTGCTTCCATGCTCACTTGTATTTTATTGAGTGTTTTTAACAACAACCTTCAAATGGAGGTTATTTCAGGTGATGAGATCTTTAGATTGACCATTGTGAAATATTGCAGGAAAGTAGAAAAATTATACAAGCCGTAAACTGAGTAAATGATGTAGTGGGCAGTAAAAATCTACAATTTTTTCACAAAGGACAAATAAGATTAAAGTAAGTGTTCCAGTTCTCAAACAAACACAAATTTTACCTCCTAGTGGTACAAAATAAGAATCCAAGTTCATTCTGATATATTCAGGGCAGTATAAAAGTGTGACTAATATCAATGGACCGCTTTTCCCATGTATCAGTTGAACATGTTCTTCATAGTAGCACAAAATGGACAGATTGTGAACACATGATTAGTAATAAACCAGTAGAAAATTATCCTATGAGGGAATGAAAGATTCTAAAATGTTTAAAGGAATTAAATAATGTGGAATTTTGCCCCAGGATTTTAATTACACTATCAGTGGTGCTACTTATTTAAAATATAAATTTCATTTTTTAAACATTGGAAGAATTTGCCCTGCAAATATGTTATTTGAGGATGTTAAAAATGTGAACTGTTAAAAGTAGGTGCAATTTCTAAAATATTACTTTTTGGCTGTTGACTACGACAGCACTATTGAGAGAGAACCTTGCACCTAAAAGATCATGAATAATCAGAGACACTATTTTATCATAAGATATGGTTTAGAGTGGTTTTATGCTGACTTCCTGTTTAAAGCAATCAGACTCCTACTTTGCACTGAGGAATTTTATTTGAACGTTAGCATAGAAGAAAATACTTTCTGTAGCATCTGGGGCATACTCCCAACGTTTTGACGAAGAAAAGGGGAACAGAGCCAGCTCTCTAACAACAGTGCCTGGTGGCCTAAAGTCCTTCTGAAGACCAAAACTTTTATTTCTGCTTTGTGCACAGATTTGAAAGGAGACAACACAGGAGTCATTTATCAGGATCTCTCTAGTCTAACCAAGTCTTGCTCAATTCAATATTACTTTGTTCTGTCCAGAACACTGTTCAAGGTCATTCTTCATAGAATATTTAAACCCTTCCCTCTCTTCTAATTCCCATCTAATGCAAATCTGTTTTCCCTAAGCCCTCAGCCTTGCCTATTTAAACACAGCCCCAGACCCTCCCATATCACACTCACTTGGAACTACTGAAGTCACTATTTGGCTAAGGCAATAAGGCTGTGCATAGGGGATTTTCTCAGCATTTCTCTTACTCTGTTCCATACAGCAATGTGCTCTATGACTTCTTCTCAAAGACAAATGCATCATTTTTTAATTCCTTATTTCATGAAACAAATTCTTATTTAAGGGTCTGAAATAGATGTGTTAGGGGAGAACATGATGTCTAACCCAGAGACACTATTCTCAAGGAAGGTACTCAGTACGGGAGGGACCAGTAACAGAAAATCCCTGACAACTGCCAATGTGGAGAGAGAGTTGTGTAGGCTCAAAATGTTGAGTATGTCATGCAGTCAAGCTAGACTGAAGGCCGGCGACAGGCTTTCAAGTCAGGTTGGGGCCAACAATGTGTACCCTGAACTTCAGCAAGATATTCTCAACTTAACTTGGTGGGCAGTGTGTAAATTCTTGTGATCTTTATACTATGCTGCATTTTCAGAAGAGTTGTCTTTTTTTTTTTTTTTTTTGGACAGGCAGAGTGGACAGTGAGAGAGAGACAGAGAGAAAGGTCTTCCTTTGCCGTTGGTTCACCCTCCAATGGCCGCCGCGGCCAGCGCGCTGTGGCCGGCGCACCACGCTGATCCGATGGCAGGAGCCAGGAGCCAGGTGCTTTTCCTGGTCTCCCATGGGGTGCAGGGCCCAAGCACCTGGGCCATCCTCCACTGCACTCCCTGGCCACAGCAGAGGGCTGGCCTGGAAGAGGGGCAACCGGGACAGAATCCGGCGCCCCGACCGGGACTAGAACCCGGTGTGCCGGCGCCGCTAGGCGGAGGATTAGCCTAGTGAGCCGCGGCGCCGGCCAGAAGAGTTGTCTTTTCTCCCAGAGAGCCATTTCCACTGTGACTGCATGAGAATGTCAACAAGTACTTCCTTCCAAACAAACCGCTATCAATTTAAGCAATCTGGAGTTCAAACAAAAGTATAAACCCAACAGAGAACTGAATATTCAGGTAAACTACTCAATTTCTGCTAAGAAACACATGAGCCCTGCGGTACTTTTGGCTGGGGTTCCTCCCACCCTCTAACCTACCTCTCAGCTCGGTCAGTGTCATAGTTCAACCACAGGAAGGAAACCTTGAACACAGAGATTCCCACCACTGGTGAAGCCACCTCCCCCAGAAGGCAGAGCGATAAGTTAAAGTAGAAATACCATCTTTCACAACAAAGTGGATGCAGCTGGAGATCATTATGCTTAGTGAAATAAGTCAGTTCCAAAAACATAAATATTTAGTGTTCTCCCTGATTTGTAGTAATTAATATGTAAAGTACAAAAATGTAATATATATGAGTGAAATTGACATTTTGATGTTTCAATATTATTGATAGCCTTTGTCTATACTCTTGAGGAACAGTGGTTATTCTATTCATTACTTGTCAAATAGTGTATTTAGTGAGGATTGAGTTTGCGATTATAGAGTAAATTAAAACTATGTCATTGCAAAAATTAAAAGAAAAGAAGGAAGAATGTTGTGGGGAGTGAGTGAGCGAGGGAGGATAGGGTGGGAAATAGTAAGTTCGTAAATCTGTAAATAAGAAATACATGAAATTTGTTACCTTTATATAAAAAATTAAAATCAAAATAAATATCTTCACAAATAAAAACTCAGGTGGTTTTTTGCTTCCTGATCTGCCTTAAAAAAAAATCACATGTAAATCCTTTTTGTTTGTTTTTGATTGGAGACACAAGGGAAATTCAGATGCACATGGAAAAACTGAACAACAGAAAAAACAAATGTGTTGGAGAATATTAAATTTAAAGACCCTCTAAATTTATGTTTTTAAATTTCTTATGCTTACTTAAAACTATATGAGTTGGTTGAAAACTGTGGCTGTAAAGAGTTTTGGGGTTTTTTACATTTATGAAAATAATAACCTAAAGGAGATGTGAGGCAAGGAGGTAAGGTACAATAAAGTTTATGTATTTATTATTGCTAGTAATACGTCTCAAATAATATATTTTTTAAAAAATAACAGAATTATCAAAGATTATTTCACCCAAGAAAGGCAATAAGGAAGGTGTTAAAGGAAAATATGATAACATTCAAATGTTAAACAAAGAAAATGGCATATAAAAGTTCAACTACATAAACAATGATTCTAGGTATGAATGGATTTTCACCAAAAATCAGCGATTGCCAGATTATTTTTTTAACATTTATTTAATAAATATAAATTTCAAAAGTACAGTTAATGGATTACAATGGCTTCCCCCACCCCATAATTTCCCTCCCACTAGCAACCCTCCCATCTCCCGCTCCCTCTCCCATTCCATTCACATCTAGATTCATTTTCAATTATCTTTATATACAGAAGATCAATTTAGTATATATTAAGTAAAGATTTCATCAGTTTGCACGCACATGAAACATAAAGTATAAAATACTGTTTCAGTACTAGTTATAGCATTACTCACATTGGACAACATATTAAGGACAGATCCCACATGAGAAGTAAGTACACAGTGACTCCTGTTGTTGACTTAACAATTTGACACTCTTGTTTATGGCGTCAGTAATCTCCCTAGGCTCTATTCATGAGTTGCCAAGGCTATGGAAGCCTTTTGAGTTCGCTGACTTTGATCTTATTCCAACAGGGTCATAGTCAAAGTGGAAGTTCTCTCCTCCCTTCAGAGAAAGGTACCTCCTTCTTTGATGGCCCTGTTCTTTCCACTGGGATCTCACTCGCAGAGATCTTTCATTTAGGTGTGGTGTGTGTTTTTTGTTTGTTTGTTTGTGTTTTTTTTGTTTTGTTTTTTGTTTTTTTGCCAGAGTGTCTTGGCTTTCCATGCCTAAAATACTCTCATGGGCTCTTCAGCCAGATCCGAATGCCCTAAGGGCTGATTCTGAGGCCAGAGTGCTGTTTAGGACATCTGCCATTCTATGAGTCTGCTGTGTATCCCGTTTCCCATGTTGGATCTTTCTCTCATTTTTAATTCTATCAGTTAGTATTAGCAGGCACTAGTCTTGTTTGTGTGATCCCTTTGACTCTTAGACCTATCGTGATGATCAATTGTGAACTGAAATTGATCACTTGAACTAGCGAGATGGCATTGTTACACGCCACCTTGATCGGGTTGTATTGGAATCCCCTGGCATGATTCTAATTCCACCATTTGTGGCAAGTCCAATTGAGCATGTCCCAAATTGTACATCTCCTCCCTCTCTTATTCCCACTGTTATATTTAACAGGGATCACTTTTCAGTTAAAATTTAAACACCTAAGAATAATTGTATGTTAATTACAGAGTTCATCCAGTAGTACTAGAACAAAAAAATACTAAAAGGGATAATTTACATTGTACATCAATAGTCAGGACAAGGGCTCATCAAGTCACTGTTTCTCATAGTGTCCATTTCACTTCAACAGGTTTCCCCTTTGGTGAATATTTTAAAAGAAAGTAAAGAACCAATGCTACAATTTCTATTGGATAAGCAGTTTACATTCAAAGACATAGACTGAAAAAAAATGCCTGAAGAACACAAGAGCACAAATTAAACAAATGGGATTGTTTGGGGGATTATCAACCCACAAGTCTTCTGCACAGTAAAGGAAACAGCGAAGAGACAACCTACAGAGAGAGGAAACAGAGTTTCTAAACCATTCATCCAAAAAGGCATTAATATCCAGAATATAGAGAACTCAGAACACAATAGCATAAAACCCAAATAATTTGGCTTTAAAATGAGCAGATGATCTCAACAGACATTTCTCAAAGAAGATAAAAAAGGCTGCAAGCTTTTGAAAAACTACCTGGCATCACTAATCATCTGAGAAATGCAAATGAAAACCAAAATGATGGTATCTCCTTACCCCAGATAGAGTGAATATAATCAAGAAAATAAGCATGACGAACACTGGCAAAAAAAATGTGCAGAAATGGGAACTTGTGTATACTGTTAGCAGGAATAGAATTTAGTGCAAATACTGTGGGAGAAAGTAACAAGATTCCTCAAAAAATTAAAAAGAGAACTATCATATGATCTAGTAGAACTGGGTTGGGGGCAAAAGGAAATGAAATCATTGCATCAAAGAAATACCTGCACTCCTATACTTACCGCAGCACTATTTGCAATAACCGAAATGTGGAATCAACCACAGATAAACAACTTGTGGTACAAATGCACAGTGGAGTACTATTCAGACATAGGAAAGGATAAAATCTTCTCATTTATTGCAGTGTGGATGGACCTGGAGATCACAAGTTTAAGCGAAATAATTCAGGGAAAGCCAGGTAAATTCATCAGTGATATGAAATCTAGAAAAGCTGAACTTACTGAAGCAACGGGCAGAACAGGGGTTAGCAGAGACTGGGGAGGAAAAGTGAAGGTGCAGGATGGGGAGAGATGGGTTAAAAGGTGTGAAGTCACAACCATATGAGAGAAGCAAGTTCTGGTGCTCTATTACACAAAAATTGTTAATTATTAAACATACCTGTCATATAATTAAAAACAGCTAGAAGAGAGGATTTTTGAACACAAAAATATATAAATATTTTATTTGAAGGATAACTGAAGTATCTGGGGATGGCCAAAGTTACAGAACATCAGCCCATGCCCTGTGAAGATATGCAATTATTATGTATTACAAAAAGAGTCTCAATGTGCAGAGGGCCATTTAATTGCGTCAAGAATACATAGCAATTTTAATGTATATACATAGAACAGAAGATCCATCAAATGAAACAAAAAAGAAAGGTGATATGAACAATCTATTTTTATTTTTACTTTTTAATTTTTAAGATGAGGGCTGGCACTGTGGCTTAGTGAGTTAATCCTCTTCCTGCAGTACCAGCATCCTATATTGGCACCAGTTCAATTCCCAGCTGCTCCATTTCCAATCCAGCTGGCCCAAGTCCTTGGACACCTGCACCCACGTGGAAACCCAGAAAAAACTCCTGGCTCCCGGCTTTGGATGGGACCGGCCCTGGCTGTTGTGGCCATTTGGAGAGTGAACCAGCAGATGGAAGACCTTTCTCTCTGTCTCCCTCTCTCACTGTCTATAATTCTACTTGTCAATAAATAAATAAAAATGTTTAAAAATTTTTAAGGTGAACAAATTTCATGTATTTCATATATAGAGGTTTATGAATATAGTAATACCTTTGACCCTACCCTCCCACCCGCCCATGTTCCCACCCTCTCTTTTCCTTCCTTTCCCATTCCTTCCTTTAATTCTTACAATGATCAACTCTCAGTCTATTTTTTACTAATAAGATTAACCTTACGCTAAGTAAAGGAGATAACAAAGAATAAGAAGAAAAACTACTATTCCTCCACAGTAGAGACAAAGGCTGTAAACAATTATTGAATCTCAAAATGTCAATTTCACTCACATATATTACATGGCTTTGATACTCTATTTGTTACCACAGATTAGGGAAAACATACGGTATTTATCTTTCTGGGCCTGGCTTATTTAACTGTCGTTTCAGTATGATGGTTTCCAGATGCATCATTTTGCTGCAAATGGTAGGATTTCATTCTTTTTTACAGCTGAGTAGTATTCCATACTCTAGGTGCACACACACACACACGTATATATACATATACACATACATATATCACAAGTTCTTTATCCACTCACATTAACCATTTAATAATCATTGCTGAGACATCCAATTCTTCCCTCTCAATTATTGAAAAAATAGAAAGAAATTCAGTAAGTGCATAAAAGACTTGAACAAAAATGTACAGTAATTTGACCTCATTGACATATAAAAAGTACTTCAAAAAGTTCAAGAAAAAAAGAATTAAATAGAGAAAAATACAAAATGCTTTCTCTACATAAGCTCCATCAAATTCAAGACACTTTTCTGTGTGATGATACCAGCTATTTAATCCTTCCCTGAAAAACTGAAATCCTGGGAATTTAACCATGGTGATACACTATTTTACACATTGTTAACTATGGAAAAATGTGTTCTCTTTAAAAATTAAGGAACAAGAAGTCAGATGGCATCAACTCAAGACTATGATGTGAATGCTCAATGACTTCTCATCGACACTGCTACAAAATCACACGTCTTTGATGAGAAGAATGAGCAGGACTTGTTAAGCTTTCCCAGGCAATATTCTGCCACTACACAGATACAATAAGTAAATAATTAGAATTTTTCACACCAGATTTAATTCATAATAGTCAACAACAAGTATGATTTTGCCATCAAACAATCATTTTGCTTGAACTCTGCATAAAGAATTTGTTTCAATTCATTTTAGTTTTATTTTGAGAATACTCAAGACAAGCCAACTTTATAGTAAATTTTCTGCTCAGAAGATATATAAAAGTTTGTGTAAACTTTTGGTATTGGAAAAAAGTTTAACAAATGAAGCAGCATTGTATCATTCTACATAGAATTTTCTGTCTGTACCAATTCTGATGATACTGAATTTCTTTCAAAATTGCTTTAATTGACATAATCTATTTTCCTCCATATTCTCATTGTTTTAAGTATCATGGCAAATACACGGTCATTCTTTTTCAGGTTAGATTCTTTTTAAATGTCTTGAGGTCTTGGTACGTACTGTCAAACTGATTTTTAAAGACTTTCTGTTGGGAGTAGTACTGTTGTGTGGCAGATTAAGCTGCTGTCTGCAGCGCTGGCACCCTGTGTAGGCACTGGTTCACATCCAGGCTGCACTTCTGATCCAGCTCTCTATTAATGTACTTGGGAAAGCAGTGGAAGATGGTCCAAGTCCTTGGGCCCCTACACCCATGTAGGAGCCCCAGAAGAAGCTCCTGGTTTCTTGTTTTAGCCTGGCCCAACCCTGTCCATTCTCCCTCTCCCTCTCCCTCTCCCTCTCCCTCTCCCTCTCCCTCTCCCTCTCCCTCTCCCCCCCCCTCTCTTTTTTAAAAAAAGATTTTCTGTTATTTCAGAGTGTAATTGGATGAAATTGTCTAATTTATGGCATTATACTCACTCTCTCATTGTATCTTACATTTTAAGCCACTACATTTTTAATTCAATAACAAAAAAATGGCAGCTTCCTGTTTTAATTTGTGCAATTTCAAAGTGCTTGTTTCATCCTGCCATGTCCTATGCAGTGTTCCTGAAGTTAGGAAATTTGGAAATGTTGACATAGATGCTCATAACATAAAGAAAAATGTTAATTTTGAAAGTAGCAAAGTAGTAGGCAGGGATCAGCAATAAGAGCTTCTCCAAATATAGCAGAAAATAATAATTCAAAATCATATTATGTCATGTGGCACTCTTCATACTGAATCTTCAGCTGAACTATGTACACACACTCAGCCTTTTTAATTCACCTATTATATTAGATTCCTGTGGCTGTTGTAACAAATTACCATGATTACAGTGGCTTGAGGTAACACTTAGTGATACCTAACAATTCTGGTAGTCAGAAGTCTGAAATTAAGTTAAAAATCCAGCTGCTGATCTGCAAGACTGAATTCTTTCTGGGGACTCAAGGAAGAATGTATTCCCTCTCCTGCTCCAGCTTCAACAGGTACCGTGTTTTCCTGGCCTTGTGGCCATCTTTAAATTCAGTTTCCATTGTTATGTTTTCTCTAACGCTTACAAGAATCCTGGTGATCACTGCAGGTCCAGGGAGACAATGCAACAGCATTCATCTCAGTATCTTTGCTACGCACATAGGCAAAGTCTCTTGCTAAGGGCAAGATGACACACCTGTGAGTTCTATGCACTAGAACATGGATATCTTTGAGTTCCCTCTTCTACCTACTCTTTTCAACAAACCTGTAATATTTTGTGACAAATGGCACTAAGATGTGATAAATATAAATTTCTTCACTTTGTGCGTATTTCTTAAGTGTTCTTATGGTTTGAGATACAGTTAAGCTGCCATCATGCATAATATATTTTGTTCTACAGGGAAAAACAGGCTTCATGAATGAGAAAATTAAGTACCATGCTCACTGTACATGCAAAGCCAAATGGATAGAACTGATGAGGTCCAAAAACACACACCATTTTTTAAAGATTGATTTATTTATTTGAAAGGCAGAGTTACAGAGAGGCAGAGACAGAGAGGAGAGGTCATCCATCCACAGATTCATTTCTCAAATGGCCACAATAGCCAGAGCGGGGCTGATCTGAAGCCAGGGGCCAGGAGCTTCCTCCAGGTCTCCCACATGGGTGCAGGAGCCCCAGCATTTGGGCTATCCTACATTGCTTTCCCGGGACATAAGCAGAGAGATGGATCAGAAGTGGAGCAGCCAGGACTGGAACCAGATTCCTATGGGATGCCAGCACTGCAGGCAGTGGCTTTATGTGCTATGCCATAGCACTGGCCCCAAAACCACATATTTTAATTGTCTAATTTCCCCTTTTAATATGTGACTTTAATAATAAGAATATGTAGTGATGGAAGTAGCCCAAGGCTTTGGCATCAGACGAACTAGAGTTGAAATTCTGGTTGTTAGACCACCAGTAAGTTAGAAAATTTGTTAAAGGTTTCTTAAGTTTTTAAAGGCTGGACTTATAATTCCACATAGAAATATTGTAAAATTAAGTAAAAGAGAATAGAAAAGATCCTCAAAATTGTGAATTTGCTTTATTCTACTGAATTTCCTCTAAAAATTATTATATTCCATGTACTTATAGATTTATCTTATGCTAAAAGATAAAATTACTTTATTCTATTGATTTAACAGAAAAGTATGTACCGTTGACTTTTACTTTTTACTTTTCCTGAGTGTTGGAAAAAATAATTATACCACTGAATTTGTTTCTAGACAGGGGTATTTCCTCCTCTGGATGGCCCTCTATATATACTTTGTTCTAGGTAATTTTGGAGTAAAATTACATGCTTTGGATTATATTTGTAATAAGTGATAGAACATAGAGACTTTCCTTCATAAGTACCCAACAACTGCACTTATTATATTAACTGAATTGCTACATGATAATTAAAAATTTAAGGAAATTTTAGCCTTATTTTATTTATTTTTATGATATCAAATGGGCTTCCAGGAATACTGCGAGCTTCACAGTGTTGCTTCATTTTTTAATAAAAGAAAGGATTTATGTGACTAAATATTTAACTATCATTCAAGTTGCAAATAAATCAAAAGCTGGATTCATCTACACTGTAGGAATTCATCCAATATATAACTCATTACATTTTGTAAACTGTAATGGGCAGCAAAACATGTGAATAAAAATTAAACCAGTTTTAGAATTGCTGATTTGCTTCTGAAATTTTTGAAAAGCTGTGGAATAATCACCTGTTAAACATGGGAAATTGGGTATGCCATGATGGAAGAACCAGGGTACAGGAAAGAAACACTCTGAATACATTTCAGTGTTTCCAGTGTTATCAGCAAATGCTGAATATCTTTTAATCTGAGTGTGTTTTCTGACCTACATGCATGATAATTTGGAATCAGTTGTCTATATTCCTAATCCATAAAATTGAATTCCATCTCTTTTCAAAGGTAGTAAAAAGGGTAAGATATAAATACATTCAGCTCTGCTTTCAAGCACACACACACACAAACACACACACACACACACACGCACACGACTTACATATGAAATAAATGTTTCAAAATGTTAAAAATCTTTATGTATGCTAATTGACCATTCATTGATACTTTTCTGTTACACTTGAAATATTTTAAAATAAAAAGACACAGAGAAAAGAAAAGATGAATTCATTTTATCAAAGAGATGCCTTCTCCACCATATTTATAGTAGCACTGTTCACAATAGCCAAAATATGTAACCAGCCAAGGTGTCCATAATTAGATGCATGGATAAAGAAAGATTTGAGGGGCTGGCGCAGTGGCTCGCTTGGTTAATCCTCTGCCTGCGGCGCCGGCACCCCATATGGGCGTTGGGTTCTGGTCCTGGCTGCTCCTCTTCCAGTCCAGCTCTCTGCTGTATCCTGGGAGGGCAGTGGAGGATGGCCCAAGTGCTTGGGCCCCTATACCCACATTGGAGACCAGGAAGAAACACCTGGCTCCTGGCTTCAGATCGGCACAGCGCCGGCCGGGGCAGCCATTTGGGGAGTAAACCAATGGAAGGAAGAACTTTCTTTCTGTCTCCTTCTCTCACTGTCTACTCTACCTGCCAAATAAAAAAGTTTTAATAAATATATATATATATGCACAAGTGCACTATATGATGAAATATTATTCAGCTATAAAGAAAGTAAATGTATCATTTATTACAAAATGGTTGAAGCTGGATGATATCATTTTGAATGAAATAAGCCAAAGAAAAATAAATCATTTTCTCCCTCTGAGTGAGAAATAAAATTTCAAGAAGAAAAAAGAAATGACTGTGTGCACGATTTTTTGCTGCAAATGCTGAGTTTTCTCAAACTTTGTTGTACATATTTTTCCAAAAATTGATAGGATTATATACTGTAGTTTTAAAGATGTCAAGAATAAGAAAAGCCAATCAACCTCTTAACTATGATCATCCTTTCTTAAAACCTGGGTGTTGAACAGGCTACTATGCCTTGGAGATTCTGCTGAAAGCAAAAAATGATTAGACTCGTGCACAATGCCTCATGAAGGGTTTGCCCATGTTTAGCAATCTATTTTTAATTTATGTAAGTTAAGATTTTTTTTTGTGAGTAACTCGGATGGTTTCAAAAACACTTGCTTAGAAAAATATTGAGTGGGGCTTTCCAAGATGGCTGAATTGGGAAAGGCAGATGGCTCTAGGCCAGGGGAAATAAAAAATTGGAGAAAGTGCATTTTCAGGGGAGTGTTGGAGGAAAAACAGAGGTGACGATTTGGTGGAAGGAGGAGAGATTCTATGGGACTGTGTGGAAGGTGCGGATGTGCAGCAATGAGCATGGACACACACACAGCCCCAGGAGCCCAAAGCCAGAGAAAGCACTAGCTTTGGACAGAAAGTCTGAGATCAGACTGCAACTGAATGTGCCACTTGTATACAGCCAAGGGAGACCCTAGCAAACTGCACCATCTCTGAGTCAGGCTTGGAGCCCTGGGGGGAACAGGGTGTCCACTAACCCAACTCTCTCCCCAAACTTTCCCCCAACAATGGCACCCAGCAACTGGCTGAGAGAGGGTGGGTGCCATTATGGACATAAATAGGTAGTAGCTGTGCAAACTCTCGTGCATGTGTCCAGCAACAGTTGAGAACAAGATGTCATTTCATTTGCAGAGACACCTGAAGAAGCTCAGCTGTGCCCATCCAGCAATGGGTGGGGAAAGGAGCCATTCCAACACCAGTACTGGTTGCAGAGACCCTGGCATGTACTTGGCAACCAGCTGAGCGCAAAGCAGACTGTAGATGCTGTCTCTAGTGCACCTGTATGATCCAGGGACTTTACCATGTGGAAAAATATCTGCATTTCTACTGATTTTGAGTCTGTCTAGGAAGATGGATAAGGGGCTGGCAGCTGACTCTGGTAATGTCTCAGTGTCTCTGTGGCCTGGACAGGATAGTGAGAGTAATTATCTGTGCCCTGTGACTGGGAGTCCTCTGTACTGAGGCTGTAGGAACTCTGACTGCATAAGAGGGTGCAGGGTGTAGCTGGGTCTCTGGGCAGACACTGTGTGCAGTTCCATGTGCTTGGAGCTCCCCAACTGCCTGGGGGGTTCATTGCAACAGGATCCGTGCTCACAGTGAGGACCACACAGAGGTTACCACAACCTTCTTTCTGTTAACAAGAACAGATCTACCATGCCTAACATGGATGTCACCCTGGATACTTGCCCCACCCTGCAGCACTGACCAGAGCTCTCGCCACACCCAGTTTACACCTCTGGGCATTGAATGAAAGAGCAGGCTCTCCGCTAAACAACAGAGGCATAGTTCAAAGACAATAGGCCATCATAGGGAAAAACCAACAAGTATCTCAACAGATGCCTAAAAATGAATGTGGAAATTCAAGAAACAAGAATAAAAAAGACAACATGAACCACCCCCTAAAGGAACAGAATAGTACTTCAGTATTAGAAGGTGAAAATGAAGAGGTTGATTGTGGGGAGCAACTCGGACTAGACTAAGTTACTGGAATTAAGACTTATTCTATGCATCTGCTCTCCCACAATATGGCGCTGGGAGAGGAAGAAACAGCTTCTACGCAGCTGCCTCTTGCCAACTTGAGTGATGACCTGCAGGAACTGATCCTGCTCCTGATTGGAGGAGAGCAGCATACTCGGCGTGTGGGCAGCCGAGTTGGGATTGGCGGAAGAGGACTATAAAGGAGGAGAGAGACAACATGCACCGGGAACATCTAAGGGGAACATCTATCTGAAGGAACACCTGTGCAGCCCCCGAGAGAGCCGGCCGGCGGTGTGCCGCTCCCCCGCGGAAGTGGGGAAAGTGGCTAGGGGGAACCGCCCTTCCACGGAGGTGGAAGGGTCGGTAGCCAACCCGGGAAGAACCAGCAGCAAACCCGGGAAGGGCCGAGCAGACAAAAGAACAACGCAGGGTCCTGTGTCGTTCCTCCATGAAGAGGGGGAGCGACAGTAGATGAAATGCTTGAAATGGAATTCAAACTATTAATTGCAGGATTACTAAAAAGCAAATATATGAAGTAAACAAATCCATACATGACATGATTTAAAACTTTTCTAATGGAAATGAGATTTTTAAAGATAAATCAAAATTAAATATTAGAAATAAAGAATCTGATATTTCAAATAACAAAGTATAAAGCATAAAAACTGACTTATTGAGGCAGAAGAAAGAATATCGGAGCTAGAAGATAAATCTTTGGAAATTTTTCAGACAGACCAAAAAAAATGAGAAAAAAATTAGAAAAATTAAAAAGAGTGTTGGAGATTTATGGGATTATCAAATGACCCAGCATATGGGTCTCAGGAGTTCCTGAAACTGTGGAAAGAGAGAATAGATTAGAAGGCCTATTTGGTACAATAATTACAAAGAACTTCCTTAATTTGGAGAAAGAAAGGGACATCCAAATACAGGAAGCACACAGAACTCCTAATAGACATGACCAGAAAAGATTTTCACCACAACACATTGTAGTCAAACTTTCAATATTAAAGCATAAAGAAAAGAATCTAAAATGTGCATGAGAGAAATGCCAGATTACTTTCAGAGGATCTCCAAGTAAATTCACAGCTGACTGCATCAGAAACCATACCAGCAGGAGAGAATAGAGAGATATAGTCTAAGTCTAAAGAGAAAAAACTTTCAACCCAGAATACTGTACCTACAAAGCTCTCATTTATGAAATAAGGTGAAATAATGGCCATCCATAACAAAGAGAAATTGACAAGAGTTTGTCACCATTGGTCCAGCCTTAGATGAGATGCTTCAGAAACACAGTCATCATTGTGAAATAAGGTGAAGTAGAAGTACAAAGTACAGTAAAAGTAAAAGTCCCTGTAATAGTACAAAGAAAATCCAAAGTAAAACAATAGTATTCAAAGAGAAGTGGTAGGGCCAAGTTGTCACTTAGCAATAATAATCTTGAATGTAAATGGCCTCAACTCTCCAGTTAAAAGATGCAGAATGGCTGAATGGATTAAAAAACTTGACCTATCTATCTGCTGCCTACAACAAGAAAATCTCACCAACAAAGATACATGAAGAGTCAAAGTGAAAGTATGGAAAAAGCTATTCCATGGTAATGGGAAGCAAGAGTGGGTATAGCCATTCCAGTATCAGATAAAATAGATTTTAACACAAAAACAGCTAAAAGAGAAAAAGAACAGCACTATGTAATGATGAAGATGATGATGATGATGATGATAATGATAAACAGGAGGATTTGACTATAAAAATGTATATGCAGCCGGCGCCACAGCTCAATAGGCTAATCCTCTGCCTTGCAGCGCCGGCACACCAGGTTCTAGTCCCGGTTGTGGCTCCGGATTCTGTCCAGGTTGACCCTCTTCCAGGCCAGCTCTCTGCTGTGGCCCAGGAGTGCAGTGGAGGATGGCCCAAGTCCTTGGGTCCTGCACCTGCATGGGAGACCATGAGAGGTACCTGGCTCCTGGCTTCAGATCAGCACGGTGCGCTGGCTGCAGAGCACCGGCCACAGCGGCCATTGCAGGGTGAACCAACGGTAAAGGAAGACCTTTCTCTCTGTCTCTCTCTCTCTCATTGTCCTCTCTGCCTGTCAAAAAAATAAAAATTTTTTAAAAATCTATATGCACCCAAGGCCAGGGCACCTGACTATTTAAAATTACAGACCAATATCCCTGATGAACATAGATGCAAAAATCCTCAATAAAACTCTGGCCAATAGAACGCAACAGCACATCAGAAAGATCATCCACCCAGACCAAGTGGGATTTATCCCTGGCATGCAGGGATGGTTCAATGTGTGCAAAACAATCAACGTGATACACCACATTAACAGACTGCAGAAGAAAAATCATATGATTTTCTCAATAGATGCAGAGAAAGCATTTACAACACCCTTTCATGATGAAAACTCTAAGCAAACTGGGTATAGAAGGAACATTCCTCAATACAATCAAGGCAATTTATAAAAAACCCATGGCCAGCATCCTATTGAATGGGGAAAAGTTGGAAGCATTTCCACTGAGATCTGGTACCAGACAGGGATGTCCACTCTCACCACTGCTATTCAATATAGTTCTGGAACTTTTAGCCAGAGCTATTAGGCAAGAAAAAGAAATTAAAGGGATACAAATTGGGGAGGAAGAAGTCAAACTATCCCTCTTTGCAGATGATATGATTCTTTATTTAGGGGATCCAAAGAACTTTACTAAGAGACTGTTGGAACTCATTGAAGAGTTTGTCAAAGTAGCAGGATATAAAATCAATGCACAAAAATCAACAGCCTTTGTATACACAGACAATGCCATGGCTGATGAAGAACTTCTAAGATCAATCCCATTCACAATAGCTACAAAAACAATCAAATACCTTGGAATAAACTTAACCAAGGATGTTAAGGATCTCTACGATGAAAATTACAAAACCTTAAAGAAAGAAATAGAAGAGGATACCAAGAAATGGAAAAATCTTCCATGCTCATGGATTGGAAGAATCAATATCATCAAAAAGTCCATTCTCCCAAAAGCAATTTACAGATTCAATGCGATACCAATCAAAATACCGAAGACCTTCTTCTCAGACCTGAAAAAAATGATGCTGAAATTCATATGGAGACACAGGAGACCTTGAATAGCTAAAGCAATCTTGTACAACAAAAGCAAAGCTGGAGGCATCAGAATACCAGATTTCAGGACATATTTAAAAGAAATGTTAATGGGGGATGCTGTTGTGGTTTAGTGGTGAAGCTGCCACCTAAAGTGCCAACATCTCATAAGGGCACTGGTTCAAGATCCGGCAGTTCCACTTATGATCCAACTCTCTGCCTTGGGCTGAGGAAGCAGTAGAAGATGGCCCAAGTCCTTGGGCCCCTGCACCCATGTGGGAGACCCAAAAGATGCTTCTGGCTCCTGGCTTTGGATCAGCTCTGGCCATTTGGCCATTTGGAGAGTGAACCAGTGGATTAAAACTAACTCCTCTCTCTCTCTCTCCCCCCGCATTGCCTCTGCCTCTCTGTAACTCTGACTTTCAAATAATAATTCTTTAAAAAGTAAAAGAAATGTTAATGGATCTAAAAAGATACATAGACTTGGTACAATAGTAATGAGGACTTAAACACCCCACTTTAATCAAAGGACAGATCAACTAGACAGAAAATCAATAAAGAAACTACAGAGCTAATCAACACTTGGACTAAATGTAGCTAAAAACGTTTCATCACATAGTTGCAGAATACACATTCTTTTTATCAGTGCATGAAACTTTCTCTAAGATAGACCTTATGCTAGGCCATTAAGTATCAGCAAATTCAAAAATTCAAAATCATACTATGCGTCTTCTCTGACCACAATGAAATGAAGTTGGAAATTACTGTTTCAAGAATCCCTACAACAAATGCAAACACATGAAGACTGAACAACATGCTCTTGAATGAGCAATGGGTCATAAAATAAATCAAAAAGATTATGGAAACTAATAGATGACCATACAACATATCAAAACTTATGAGATACAGCGACAGCAGTGTTAAGGGGAAGTTTATAGAAACTGATGCCTACATCAAGAAATTGGAAAGGTACCAACTAAATGAGCTAGCAATTCATCTCAAGCATCTAGAAAATCAATAATGACTAAATCCAAGATTAGCAATATGAAATGAATAATTAAATTACAGAAAAAATACAAAATTGAAATAAAAATACAAAAAAATTAGTGAAAGGAGGTGCTGGTTATTTTTTTTGGAAAAAAAAGAATTGTTACCACATTGGCCCAACTAAACAAAAAAAAGAAAAAAAATGAAGGATAATATCAGAGATGAAAAAGGAAATTTGACAATAGATACCACAGAAATGAAAATGAATCATCAGGAATTACAACAAAAATCTGTATGTCAACAAATTGGAAAACCTAGAAAAGATAGATGGACTCCTGGGCATACACAATCTACCAAAATTGAGACCAAGAAGACATAGAAAAATAAACAGCCCAATAACCAAGACAGTTATTGAATCAGTAATAAAGTCCCTCCCACCAGGGAAAGTCCAGGACTAGATGGCTTCACTGCTGATTTATACCAGACATTTAAATAAGAACCAATTATAATTCTTCTCAAGCTATTCAAAACTATTGGAAGGGATCCTCCTAAACTCATTTTATGAAGCCAGCACCACCTTAATTCCTAAACCAGAAAAAGATACAACAGAAGAAGAGAACTATAGATCAATATCCCTGATGAACATATATACAAAAATCCTCAACAAAATACTAGCTGATCAAATCCAACAATACTTCAGATAGATCATTCTTCCTGACCAAGTGGGATTTATCCTGCTATGCAGGGATGGTTTAACATTTGCAAATCAATAAATGTGATACATCACATTAACATACTCAAGAAAAAAACATGATTATTTCAATAGATAGGGAGAGTATATCTGAGAAAACACAACAAATCTTCATGATGAAAACCCTAAACAATTGTATATAGAAGGACCATTCCTCAACATTACCAAAGCAATTTATGAGAAGCCCAAAGCCAGCATTTTATTTAATGGGGAAAAGTTTGAAGCATTCCTACTAAGACCTGGAGCTAGACAAGGTGGCACACTCTCACCATTGCAAATAAAAGAGCTGTCTGCACCTTAATGTTTATTGCAGCTCAATTCACAATAGCTAAGACCTGGAATCAACCCAAATGCCCATCAACAGTAGACTGGATAAAGAAATTATGGGACATGTACTCTATAGAATACTATACAGCACTAAAAGAAATGAAATCCGGTCATTTGCAACAAAATGGATGAATCTGGAAAACATCATGCTGCGTGAAATAAGCCAGTCCAGAGGGACACATATCACAGGTTCTCCCTGATCGGTGACAACTACCCAAGCACCGAAAAGGAAACCTGTTGAAGTGAAATGGACACTATGAGAAACAATGACTTGATGAGCCCTTGTCCCGACTGTTGAGGAACAACTTAATACTTTACCCCTTTTAGTATTTTTTTCTTCTACTTAATACTATTAACACACAACTATTCATAGGTATTAAAATTTAATTGAAAAGTGATCCCTGTTAAATATGAGTGGGAAAAAGAGAGGGAGGAGATGTACAGTTTGGCACATGCTAAATCGGACTTGTCCCAAACGGTAGAGCTAGGTATTTGCCTGGGATTCCAATTCAATCCCATCAAGGTGGCAGGTACCAATGCCATCTCACTAGTCAAAAGGATCAGTTTAAGTTCATAACTGATCATAATGATAGGATTAAGAGTAAAAGGGATCACATAAACAAGATTAGTGTCTGCTAATACTGATAGAATTAAAAATGAGAGAACGACCCAACATGGGAAGCGGGATACACAGCAGACTCATAGAATGGCAGGTGTCCTAAACAGCACTCTGGCCTCAGAATCAGCCTTAAGGCATTCAGATCTGGCTAAAAAGCCCATGAGAGTATTTTAGGCATGGAAAGCCAAGACACTGTGGCAAGAAAAAAAAAAAAAAAGACCTAAATGAAAGATCTCCGCAAGTGAGATCCCAGGGGGAAGAAAGGGCCAATTATCATTCAAAGAAGGCAGTACCTTTCTCTGAAGAGAGGAGAGAACTTCCACTTTGACTATGACCTTGTCTAAATAAGATCAGAGTCAGTGAACTCAAAAGGCTTCCATAGCCTTGGCAACTCATTTCAAGAGCCTAGGGAGATTACTGACGCCATAAATGTGGGGAGCAGCTCGGACTAGACTAAGTTACTGGAATTAAGACTTATTCTATGCATCTGCTCTCCCACAATATGGCGCTGGGAGAGAAGAAAACAGCTTCTACACAGCTGCCTCCAGTTCAACCAATAAACTGTAGGACTTGCTCCTGATTGGAGGAGAGCAGCATACTCGGCGTGTGGGCAGCCGAGTTAGGATTGGCGGAGGAGGACTATAAAGGAGGAGAGAGACGGCATGCACCAGGAACATCTAAGGGGAACATCTAAGGGGAACACCTGTGCAGCCCCCGAGAGAGCCGGCCGGCAGTGTGCCACTCCCCTGCGGAAGTGGGGAAAGTGGCCAGGGGGAACCGCCCTTCCACGGAGGTGGAAGGGACAGTAGCCAACCCGGGAAGAACCAGCAGCAAACCCGGGGAGGGCCGAGCAGACAAAAGAACAGTGCAGGGTCCTGTGTCGTTCCTCCACGAAGACGGGGAGCGACATAATGGTGCCGTGACTCGGATATGAAGCCTAGGCAGGGCTTAGTGTCACTCCTCCACGAAGAGGGGGAGCGACATAATGGTGCCGTGACTCGGATAGGAAACCTGACTCGGATAGGAAACCTAGGACGGATAGGAAACTTAGGACGGATATGAAACTTAGGAGGGAAGAAAGGGGAAGAAGTGGAAAATATCGGAGAGAGAGACTAGCAAACAGCCTAGGGAAAAGCCGGACGAAAAAGGTGCCGGAAGGAGCTATTGAAAGCCTAGGCATAGACTCAGATACGGACTACGGGGGGAAGCTGGGAGAAATCTCTAAGGTCGAAAGCGAAAGTGAAAGCTAGAACAAACAGACTCGGATGCGGACTGTGGGGAGAGGCCAGGAGAAATGAGGGAGGAGTATTGTTGGAGGAAAGCTTGGGGAAACATACCGGGTAGAGAAAAATGTTAGGGAAATTGAAGCCGCGGGGGGCAGGCCGAGGCGGAGACGAAAGCCACTTTGGGGTTCTCAAGTTAGCCCGGGAATAGGGGGCGAAAAGTTGAAACCAGAAGCGGAAACGTAAGCCTGGTTGGGATCCGTCTGATTAGCCCGGGGAGCAAAGGACGGGAAGCCAAATCGTGGGGCGGAGACGTGAGCTGGGTTGAATTCGCCAGGTTAGCCCGGGGAACTTAGATTGAATACTAGTGGCGGAGACGTGAGCTGACGCTGTGTGATTCGCGGAGGCTGCCGCGCGCAGACAGAGCGTGCGGGGCTCAGGTAGATAGGGAACGCGGGGCTGGCGCGAGGCCGTGGTTCGGACGCGAAGGGGCGTGGAGACCGCGAAGTGTGCGCGCGAAGCCGAGCCGCACAGAGCCGGGAGCCCGCCGGCGGGGCGAGGCGCCGGGAAGCCGCAGGGATAAGAGAAACAGAAGTTTAGAAGTAAAATGAGAGAAATAGGAATGCTGGAAGATAGAAGTAAAATGAGAGAAATAGGAATGCTGGAAGATAGAAGTAAAATGGGAGAAATAGGAATGCCCGGAGATAGAGAAATAGAGAAATAGAAAGGCCTCCCCACAACATAGCAATGAGAGAGCTTGGATTCGGTCTGCCTGATTAGTGAGGCGATGAGCACTTGCGGGCGGCTAGCAGCTTATGCGCCGCAGGTCACCGAAGACAGGCACGAATTAACATCAATAAGGCCTCCCCACAACACAGCAATGAGAGAGCTTGGATTCGGTCTGCCTGATTAGTAAGGCGGTAAGCACCAGCAGGCGGCTCGACCAGAGTATGAGCTGCAGGTCACCGAAGACAGGCACGTATCAGCGCCTAAAAACCTCCTCACAACATGGCGAAGAGAGGACCCGGATTCAGTTTGCCTGATTGATAGGACTTGTAAGAACCTGTGGCAACTCTAGCAAGTAGAGCAGAGTGTGTGCCGCGGGACACCGAAGACAGGCGCGTATCAACGCCAAAAAAATAAAAAGAAAGGGGGATCTGTGGGGAGCAGCTCGGACTAGACTGTTACTGGAATTAAGACTTATTCTATGCATCTGCTCTCCCACAATATGGCGCTGGGAGAGAAGAAAACAGCTTCTACACAGCTGCCTCCAGTTCAACCAATAAACTGTAGGACTTGCTCCTGATTGGAGGAGAGCAGCGTACTCGGCGTGTGGGCAGCCGAGTTAGGATTGGCGGAGGAGGACTATAAAGGAGGAGAGAGACGGCATGCACCAGGAACATCTAAGGGGAACATCTAAGGGGAACACCTGTGCAGCCCCCGAGAGAGCCGGCCGGTGGTGTGCCACTCCCCTGCGGAAGTGGGGAAAGTGGCCAGGGGGAACCGCCCTTCCACGGAGGTGGAAGGGACAGTAGCCAACCCGGGAAGAACCAGCAGCAAACCCGGGAAGGGCCGAGCAGACAAAAGAACAGCGTAGGGTCCTGTGTCGTTCCTCCACGAAGACGGGGAGCGACATAATGGTGCCGTGACTCGGATATGAAGCCTAGGCAGGGTTTAGTGTCGTTCCTCCACGAAGAGGGGGAGCGACAATAAACAAGAGTGTCAATTGTTAAATCAACAACAGGAGTCACTGTGCACTTACTCCCCATGTAGGATCTCTGTCCTTAATGTGTTGTACTATGTGAATTAATGGTATAACTAGTACTCAAACAGTACTTTACACTTTGTGTTTTTGTGTGGGTGCAAACTGTTGAAATCTTTCCTTAATATATACTAAATTGATCTTCTGTATATAATGATAATTGAAAATGTGTCTTGATGTGAATGGTATGGGAGAGGGAGCGGGAGATGGGAGGGTTGCAGGTAGGAGGGAAGTTATGGGAGGGAAATATCCTCTGTAATCCAAAAGCTGTACTTTGGAAATTTATATTATTAAATAAAAGTTTAAAAAAAGATCACTAGCCATCATGGAAATGTAAATCTAAACCACAATGAGGGTTCTCTTCATCGTAATTAAAATGGCTCTGATACAGCAATCAACAAATAATAAATCCTGGAAGGATGTGGGGGGAAAGGTACTCTAATCCACTGTTGGTGGGAATGTAAACTGTAGCAGCCACATCGGAAGGTGGTCTGAAGGTACTTCTGCAATTTGAATACAGACCGACAAAATGACCCACCAATCCCACTCCTGGGAATTTACCCAAAAGAAATGAAACCAGCTTATGAAAGAATGATCTGTATCCCTATGTTTATTGCAGCTCAATTCACAATACCTAAGACAGGGAATCATCCCAGATGTCCATCAACTGAAGATGGGATAAAGAAATTATGGTGTATTTATACTATATAATACTATACAGCAGCACCAAAGTAAGAAATCCTATCTTTTACAACAAAATGGATACATCTGAAATCCATTATACTTAGTGAAATAAATTTATTCCAAAAAGACAAATACCATATTTCCCTGATATCTGGTAACTCATAGAGTATCTAAAAGGTATTTATAGAAATGAAATTGAAATTTTGAGATTCAGACGATTGTTTTAGCTGCTGTCTTAACTGTTGAAGAACAATGTTTTATTTTCTTTATACTATTTGTTGTGCTCTCTACTTAGTGTAGGGTTAATCTTATGAGTATAAAGTAAACTGAAAGTAGATCATTGTAAAAATTAAGAATGGGAATAGGAAAGGGAAGAGGAAGAAGTGTGGGAGCATGGGTAGTAGGTAAATTAGAATGAAAGTATCACTGTGTTCCAGAATCTGAATATAAAAAAATATATGAAATTTGTATATCTTAAATGAAACTAAAGAAAAAGAAACCCATTGAGGGTCAAAAGAAAAGTTGAACAACTTTAGTAGAAGAAAGAGCAGGAGGAACCAGCACAGTGGCGTAGTGCTGGCAGATGATGCCTGCAGCACTAACATCCCATATGGGCTCCATTTCCATTCCTGCTGCTTCACTTCAGATCCAGCTCCCTGCTATTGTGCCTGGGAAGCAGTGGAATTTGGACCAAGTACCTGTGACACTAGTCACATGTGCTAGTGTCACGTGGAAGACCTAGAAGAAGCTCCTGGCTCCTGGCGTTGGTCTGGTCCAGCTCTGGACATTGCAGCCATTTGTTGAGTGAACCAGTAAATGGAATTCTCTCTTTCTCTGTCTCTCCCTCTCTGTCTATAGCTTTACCTTTTAAGTAAAATTAATAAATCTTTAAAAGAAAGAAAGTGCACGAGTAAAGTCTATGTCTGCCCAGGACGCCCAGCTGATATTGAGAGACCTAACGCTCCTAGCATCTGATTGGCTTTGATTGATTTACATTTCTAGGTGACTACTTTGCCAGAAGTTACGGGACTGCAAAATGAAACCAAAACAAAAAAAAAAAAAAAAAAAAACAAAAAAAAAACAACAGTCTCCAAAGCCTACTTTGACAGTGAAGTTTGGGCTATCAGAGAAATGCTGGAAAATCAACTCCCTAATTGGTACTATTTGATTAAAGAAAAATGAACTATTTTAATATTTCATAAATTATTACTGTAGCTTCGAATTTACTACTGTATTTTCTACATTTGGAGTTCCTAAGAAGATTATTGTCTATCTGTTTTAATAAATTCTTGTATGCTTATGATCACTGTGGTTGTAATGGCTGATAATTAAAGCCCCAGGTGATATTTGAGAAACAATAATGTGGCAAAGTCAAACTCAAAAATAGAGATAAACAGAGGAGGAGGACAATGGACAGAGGGAGAAAAAGAGAGACACAGAGTGAGAGAAAGAGAAAGTGTTTCTAACATTTGGTGGTGGTTTTAAAATGATGGAAACTTGAAGCCTGACCTGAAAGACTGGCCAATTAAACATTTTTTCTGTTTCAGCTTGGACAAGAACTGCAAAAATGTCAATGTGTCATAGTCATCAACTTTTTGTTGTGTCCTGAGTATTTCCTTTCAATACCAAGAAACGCTTAAATAGATGCATAATCGGTGTAAGGAGGTTGAAGGTAGTCATCATCGGGGATTCAAGAGGCTTGTTTAAATCAAGGTCATCAATGAATTTTGTGCTGAGAACTGCATCCCAGCATCTGTGTGGGACAGGATTTAAAACTTGCCCATCTTTCCCAGGACAAATAAAACCTCTAACTGTCCCATTTAGGAAGATGTGTCTGAAACATCTCACGACTTTCCATGCCAGATCCTTTTGGTGCCTTCTTTCAAAGACAGCTCAAAACATCTCTATTGGGATGGGACCTCACACAGTTGCAGGCTTGACCTTGGCATCCCTTGCAGACTTCAGAGAACTTGGCTCAGAGGCTGTGATGGAGGGAAACGATGCTGTCAATGTGGTACCCAGAGAGCAAGGAAGCCGAGATGAGAACAGAGAAATCATCAGCGTGATTCCACTCAACACTTCACTGAACTCTTTCCACTAATTTGCTTTGTGTCTGTCCAGATACTCTAAAAAGAAAGGACAAGGGGTAGTAGGTGTCTATTACACAGAAAAAAAAAACAGCTCTGGCAAATGAATGTAGCACTTCTAGCTTTTGGAGAGTTCGGAGCCAGGACCAGGAGAAGGGAGGGAGATGGGGAGTGAAGGACTGAACTCTCTCCAGCAGCCCTGCACTGCCTCTCTTCTGCCAAGGCACCAAGTGTTTGGCCATTAGGCCCTAGACTGTGGTACTGACAATCATGGTGCAGAAGGGGCAGAGATAAGTGTGTCCTCTGCTGATCCCTACCAGACTCACCATCCACATTCTGGGCAGGCTCAAAATCATCTTGGCAGAGAGCAGATGTTAATGGATCTCCCTCAATTATATATTATATATTATTATATATTATTATATATTATATATAATATATAATATATATTATATATTATATATTATTATATATTAAATGTATGTCTCCACATACACATAACTGCTATACTAGGATTCATTTTTATAAAGATATGTTCAAATTAAAAAGGCAAAGTGTGTGTGTGTGTGAGAGAGAGAGAGAGAGAGAGAGAGAGAGAGATGAGTGAGGTTTTTCCACCCACTGATTCACTCTCCAAATGGTCACAACAGCCAAGGGTGGGAAAGAACTCCACCTGGGTCTCCTACAGTGTGGGGAGCAACTGAGACTAGACTGTTACTCGAATTAAGACTTATTTTATGCATCTGCTCTCCCACAATATGGCGCTGGGAGAGGAGGAAACAGCTTCTACACAGCTGCCTCCAGTTCAACCAATAAACAGCAGGAGCTGATCCTGATTGGAAGAGAGCAGCGTACTCGGCGTGTGGGTAGCAGAGTTGGGATTGGTGGAAGAGGACTATAAAGGAGGAGAGAGACAACATGCACCAGGAACATCTATCTGAAGGAACACCTGTGCAGCCCCCGAGAGAGCCGGCCGGCAGTGTGCAGCTCCCCCGCAGAAGTGGGGAAAGTGGCAGGGGGAACCGCCCTTCCACGGAGGTGGAAGGGTCAGTAGCCAACCCGGGAAGAACCAGCAGCAAACCCGGGAAGGGCCGAGCAGACAAAAGAACAATGCAGGGTCCTGTGTCGTTCCTCCATGAAGAGGGGGAGTGACATAATGGTGCCGTGACTCGGATATGAAGCCTAGGCAGGGTTTAGTGTCATTCCTCCATGAAGAGGGGGAGCGACATAATGGTGCCGTGACTCGGATAGGAAACTTAGGAGGGAAGAAACAGGAAGAAGTGGGAAAATACCGGAGAGAGACTAGAAAAGAGCCTAGGGAAAAGCCGGACGGAAAAGGTGCCGGAAGAAGCTATGGAAAGCCTAGGCATAGACTCAGATACGGACTGTGGGAAAGAAGTTAGGATTGAAAGTGAAAGTGAAAGCAAGAAGAAACTTAGACTCGGATGCGGACTATGGCGGGGAAGCTAGGAGATTAAAAGCGAAAGTGAAACCTAGAAGAAACTTAGACTTGGATACGGACTGTGGGGAGAAGCCAGGAAAAATGAGAGGGGAATATTGTTGAAAGAAAAGTTAGGAAACATACCGGGTAGAGAAAAATGTTAGGGAGGATGAAGCCGCGGGGGCAGGCTGAGGCGGAGACGTAAGCTATAGGTTGCATTTCGCCAGGTTAGCCCGGGGAACTTAGACTGAAAACCAAGAAGCGGAAACGTGAGCTAGGCTGTGTGATTCGCGGAAGCTGCCGCACGCAGAGAGAGCGCGTGGGGCACAAGTTGGGAGAGTTCACGGGGCGCGAATAGATAGGGAACGTGGGGCCAGCGCGAGGCCGTGGTGCGGATGCGAAGGGCGTAGAGACCGCGGAGTGCGTGCGAAGCCGGGAAGCCGCCGCGGGGTGAAGCGCCGAGAAGCAGCCTCAGGGCGGGCGCCGGGAAGCCGCAGGGATAAGAGAAACAGAAGTTTAGAAGTAAAATGAGAGAAATAGGAATGCTGGCACATAGAAGGAAAATAGGAGAGATAGGAATGCCCGGAGGTAGAGAAATAGAGAAAAATAAGGCCTCCCCACAACACAGCAATGAGAGAGCTTGGATTCGGTCTGCCTGATTAGGCGATAAGCACCTGTGGGCGGCTGCAGGTCACCAAAGACAGGCACGTTATCAACATCAATAAGTCTCCCCACAAGACGGCAATGAGAGGGCTTGGATTCGGTTTGCCTGATTGGTAGGGCTTGTAAGCACCTGCAGGCAGTTCTAGCAGAGCAGAGCATGCGCTGCAGGGCACCGAACACAGGCACGCATCAGCGCCTAAAAACCTCCTCACAACATGGCAAAGAGAGGACCCGGATTCGGTTTGCCTGATTGATAGGACTTGTAAGAGCCTGTGGGCAACTCTAGCAAGCAGAGCAGAGTGTGTACCGCGGGGCACCGAAGACAGGCGCATATCAACGCCAAAAATAAAAAGAAAGGGGGATCTGTGGGGAGCAACTCGGACTATACTGTTACTCGAATTAAGACTTATTTTATGCATCTGCTCTCCCACAATATGGCGCTGGGAGAGGAGGAAACAGCTTCTACACAGCTGCCTCCAGTTCAACCAATAAACAGCAGGAGCTGCTCCTGATTGGAGGAGAGCAGCGTACTCGGCGTGTGGGTAGCAGAGTTGGGATTGGTGGAGAGGACTATAAAGGAGGAGAGAGACAACATGCACCAGGAACATCTACCTGAAGGAACACCTGTGCAGCCCCCGAGAGAGCCGGCTGGCGGTGTGCCACTCCCCCGCAGAAGTGGGGAAAGTGGCAGGGGGAACCGCCCTTCCACAGAGGTGGAAGGGTCAGTAGCCAACCCAGGAAGAACCAGCAGCAAACCCGGGAAGGGCCGAGCAGACAAAAGAACAATGCAGGGTCCTGTGTCGTTCCTCCATGAAGAGGGGGAGCGACACTACAGGGTGCCAGTGGCCTAAGTACTTGAGCTAACGTCTGCTGTTTTCCCAGGTGCATTAGCAGGGAGCTGTATTGGAAGTGCAACAGTTGGGACTCAAACCAAGGCCATTTGGGATGCTGGTGTTGTGAGCATCATAAGCTGCTGTGCTACAGTGGAGCCCCCTAGTGGTATTCATCTGAAGATGAGAAAGCTCTCAAGCTTTCTGTCTGACTTAGCTAATGGCATTACAGGGACAGGAGGGGAAAGGAAGTAAAAAACTCACTCAGGGCTCTGTAATTGTATCCTATGTTTTCTAATTTTTATTTATTTACCTTATGCCTTTTATATGAAAAGAAGTAATACAGACAGAAAGAGAGAGAGAGATTGTTGCAGCTACTGGATCACTCCTGCATGGCCCACAACAGCTGAGGATGGGCCAGGCCAGAGATGGTGGCCTGGAACT
Organism: Oryctolagus cuniculus; assembly: GCF_964237555.1. Lineage (NCBI taxonomy): Eukaryota > Metazoa > Chordata > Mammalia > Lagomorpha > Leporidae > Oryctolagus > Oryctolagus cuniculus. Next base: position 7,382,635 of record NC_091443.1, read on the forward strand.
CAATCCAGCCCTACCATGAGGGTGGCAAAGCCATCACGTGCCATCTCCCGGAATGTGCATTAGCAGGAAGCTGATGAGAAGCAGAGCAACCCAGGACTCAAACTCAGGCATTGTAAGAGAGATTTTTAAAACTTTAACTTACATGGCTCCTATTTCATGGCTGCTATTTTCAACTGTGGGGAGTAGGGAAGAAAGCAGAGAGAGAAAATTATCTGACGAGAAACACATGGTTATCTTCAAAGCTAAACACAGCTGCAAACTAAACCACCTCCCCTCACTATTCTGACCCTCGGGCCTCCTCAGACTTGTGCATACTGGTTGCTGGTATTTATGATTATCTATTTGGATTATCATTTTGAAATACAGCAGTATTCAAGAGAGAATAGTTTTGAATCCAATTTCTAGAGTCGTGATTAATCAGAAAAGACCAATATAACAGATTTAGTTAATAAACATATTAAGCATACTAAGGCATTGGGTATTTGCTAAGCTGCTTTCTGTCTGACGTTTACTCCTTTGTCTTGCTGAGTAAATAACATGTGAGTCACAATTTCTTTAGGTCCTGTAGAAAAATGGGAAGATAGTGATATTCAGCTAATAGCACAGAATCTTCCCTTTTCCTCAGAAAAAAGGATATGAGAGGTGTGTGCATAAACATTGTCCTCATTTGCTCTATAGCACCATTCACTTCTTTGGTTGAAGTTGCAACAGAGTGTTGTTAGGAAATGTAACCTAATAATAGGACAGATAGAAATACCTCAGCAAAAATATCTTGCTAGAGGCATTGGACAGGTTAAGAGAAAACTATTTATGTCCTGGAGAAAGGGTGTGCCACCATAAACTTAAGCATATGCTTGTGTTGTGCCCCAGGAGGGATTTCTATGCTAATAGGTTTTCAAAAAAATCCATAGCATTCCCAGGCTCAGTCGTACAACGTTCGAGAGAGGATGTGTACTGGACAAGGAGGCTTTGCCCATTTTGCACTTTCACACAAGCCAGATTTGGCCGCTGCCTTAAATTTTAAAACTTATTCATAGTTCTGCTTGCAAGTGAAATGATGGCTTTTCAGAATCCTGATTATTTTCACATACACAACTGAAATGTTCTTAGGGCTTGCGAATAGTGAATTCATATTTTTTCTTAAATTATATTTTCATGTTCATTATTTTAATAAAAACAAGAAAGAAACATGTAAGTAAGATACAAACTGGCTACACAGAAACAGCCGATGTTGACATTAGCATAATGTTACTCCACTCATTTTAATTCATATGTTCTAAATATAAAGGTATCTACAAATATAAATATATATATATATATGAGTATTAAACAGAGGAAGAGAGAAAAACTAGTGGTTAAAACAATTGATGGTTGTGTATGGATAAATGGAAATAAATAATATCATAAATTACATTTGTCCATTTTAGGTCAGAGAGCAGCTAATTTTATTTGAAACTGATGAAAGAAATACAAATTGTGCTGAAATTGATGGAATTATTCAGCTTTAAGTAAGTGTTTTATTACCAAAGAATTAGTTAATAAAATATATCAAATATTAACACATAAAGATATAAAAGTATATTTATATTATAAATACATATAATAAAATAAATATGAAGTATTTACCTTACTATACAAAGATATTGAGATGTAAAGATTATACACGAAATATTAAATATACCAAAATCATTCTGTTTTCCTGAGACTGTGTCAATTTTTGTCAATCTCTATTGATCCCAAACCATGAAAAATTATGGAATTAACATATGGGAGTATTTCAAAAATTTCATGGAGAATAAAACTAAAAGTAAAATTTATTTTTGTGCAAAAATTTTTGAAATAGATACAAACAAGAGGTGTTTAAAAAAGTGCTTGTAAAGTGCATTTTATCCAAAAACTATGTACAGATTCCAAATGATTTTGCACCAAGAACAACTTGTCTTCTAATTCTCTTCTACACAAACTTTTTGAATCCCCTAATATCTTCTTCCATATCTAATTATATTACCTTGACATTTCTTATATTTTCAAGGTTGATGATAAACTTTATCATGACTTTCATGCTATTTCTATTTGAGTCAATAATTACCCTAAAACTACCACTAGTTATATTTATGTAGTAATCTATTTAGGGGAGCTGTTATTTTAGTTTCTCTTGTAGGCTCTTGAGTGACCATCAGTATGTTTTTCTTTAATTATTTAAGTTTTTCTTTAATTTAGTGCCTTAAACAAGGTGCTTCCTTCAGTCCTACATTCTTGCACATTGAGAATAGATGGTGTCTGGCAGCTAGCTGGGTAACCTGTGCTTCATCATACATTTTGTCCTCAAGGCACTGCAAACATCAACATCCGGTCCTCTGGCTTCTCTTCCAACTAGAGCGTCTCATTCTTCCCTGAAAGACTGAATGCCACTAAGTTTTGTACGAGTGTGTTTGGGGTCATCAAGATGCGGGAAGAGCTTGCAGATGTGAGAGTCTGCGGATTCTCCACTAAACAGTCTGTGGCCTTCTTGCGTGAAAGACTACCTGTCTGAGATCGTATTCTGGAGCTAATTCAGCCCCCTCAGCTGTCACACCTCATTCCATTCCCTTCAACATTGAAGTTTGTCATTGTGAAGCAACTCTGAGTTTCCCCCATGAATAATGACTTCATGTTTCGTATATTTATCCACAGACTTCTTTTTTCTAAGTTTTAATAACTTACATAAGATACTTGATGCTCTGTGACAAGTTTTCTGAAGTATGGTATATTCATTCAGTTGGTAATATCCTTTCTTTAATTCTGGAAAATCTCCATGTATTTTAGTCTCTGCTATAGGAATAGTAAGTATGCATGTCTACATTACTATATATTATCTATGCATAATAGCTTTCATTTTTGGTTTTTAAGTCCAGTCCCATTTTGTCATCCCTTTGCCTTTATTTTCAAGTCTTTTGCCCATGTCACCAATTTGATTTGATTTTTGGCTTTATTGATTTTTCTGGTCATTTCTGATTTACTTAGTAATACTATAAGCACAAGGGATGTTTTCTTGGGTTGTATTTCATAATATGCGGTTGCTCCCACAATTCTGCAATAGTTGCGTTATCACCTTAGGTTGCTTTAGCATCCTGACTTCGAAATGTTTCTCTAACTCAAAGGACAGCAGTACTTTTGAGGAGTTACTCATTATTTATATTTTTCTTCAGCTGAAGTAGATTTTATAGTTCTTTCCTTGTTAGGTGTAGCTGTGTTTCTGTATGTGTGTGCACGTGTGTGCATGTATGTGTGACAACGTCTGGCTCACATAGACACCATGCCAGTTTTCCTCAGTATTATTCATAATTAGTGTGGATATCTCTATTCAGGCATTCTGAATATCCTGCAAGGCTCTCAGTAAATCCCCCAATATCATCCATCATACCTGTGAGTGATTTTCTTTGTTGGCACACTTCAACTTCCCACTTCATCCTAAAACAAGGGTACGCAATTTTTTTTTTTCCTCAGCAAACAGAAAGATGGTAGTTTGGTGAGCATGTAGTCTCTGTTGTAGCATGAAACACACATAAATGACACATAGTGATTTTTCAACAATCATAAAATCAAGGGCCAGCCCACAGACCAAAGTTTGGCCTACTCCAGTATCTAGTATACGGCGTATTGTCTTCTGTCCAAGTTCTTTCTACGCACTGTAGATGTTACCTATTTAATGGAAGGCATGTCTGCAGAATTCAGATCAATACACTAATTCAGTTCAGATTCTGGGAACACAGGAATCCTTTCAGTTTCCACCAGCGTCCTGTGGGAGCAGGTGGGCCTGTTTCCATAATTAGAATCATGCTTTGCTTTTCTCAAGAATTCAGTGGACATTATCAATATGGCAGTCTAGATGGGGGTTATTAATAAGAACCCCCAGAGGTATGTGGACCCAGTTCTCCTCAGTAGCTCTTCTTGGATAGAGGCTATAATTAAGGACTTCAATTAAATATTTTGTTCCTTGTGTCCATTCCTTATAGGAGTTTGACAGAAGTTGTTAACCTTTCTCTCTTAGTTACTGCTGACAAGAGTTTGTTTTTTATTATTTTTCATTATTTTCAGAGACATTCATGGAATTATTTTTGCTCTGAAATTTTTATCTGTAAGGTTCTATGTTTATCTGACCATGCTCCTCTACTTCTGATGTCTCGAAGCCGTTTCTGCGGGTACCTAAAGGCTATCATACATAGGCCTCCCATAGTCCACTTGCCATGGCTCTGTATGGTGCCACCCTACAACTGCCAGTGCCCCCCCACCATTTTGCCCTCTCCACATTTCCCTGCCACCATCAGTGGGCCATGCAGTCAGGGATGGGCAGTTAACTAGATTGTACAAAATCGTTCAATTTTATCCCAAGCACAGCTATTCTATTGGCTTCTGTATTCAGATCTTCTGTGAGGTCTCCTTGTTTTCTTCTACAAAACAAAGTAGCAAACAGAAGAATTTTTCTCCTTGTCAACTTTTGTTAGTTCTTCTACTTCCCATTTAAAAAGATCACTTTACTGAACTTTGAATCTTAGAAAACAAATGCTTGTGAAGGGTTAAAAGAACCTAATGGCGGCCGGCGCCACAGCTCAATAGGCTAATCCTCCACCTAGCAGCGCCGGCACACCGGGTTCTAGTCCCGGTCGGGGCGCCGGATTCTGTCCCGGTTGCCCCTCTTCCAGGCCAGCTCTCTGCTGTGGCCCGGGAAGGCAATGGAGGATGGCCCACGTGCTTGGGCCCTGCACCCCATGGGAGACCAGGAGAAGCACCTGGCTCCTGCCATCGGATCAGTGCGGTGCGCTGGCCGCAGCACGCCAGCCGTGGCGGCCATTGGAGGGTGAACCAACGGCAAAAGGAAGAGCTTTCTCTCTGTCTCTCTCTCACTATCCACTCTGCCTGTCAAAAAAAAAAAAAAAAAAAAAAAAAAAAAAAAAGGAAAGAAAAGAAAAGAAAAGAAAAAAGAAAAAAAAAGAACCTAATGGCAGGGCCAGTGCTGTGGCACAGCAGGTTAACACCCTGGCCTGTGTCAGCGTCTGATATGGGCGCCAATTCTAGTCCTGGCTGCTCCTCTTCCAATCCAGCTCTCTGCTATGGTCTGGGATAGCAGTTGAAGATGGCCTGGGTGCTTGGGCCCCCTCACCCATGTGGGAGACCTGGAAGAAGCTCCTGGCTCCTGGCTTCGGATCGGCGCAGCTCGGCTGTTGCAGCCATCTGGGGAGTGAACCATCGGACGGAAGACCTCCCTCTCTCTCTGCCTCTCCTCTCTCTGTGTAACTCTGACTTTCAAATAAATAAATAAATCTTAAAAAAAAAAAAAGAACCTCGTGCCTTCATGGAATAAAGTCAATAATCAATGTATGCCAACCACCTGCTGAAACAACATCCATATCAAAGTCCATATGTAAATTAAAAATATCCTCAACCAGTTCACTAGCTTTTATTTCATCAAGAACCAAAACCTACTTACGCCTCTGTTCTGCCTTGTTCTGGAGAAGAAAGTATTTACCCAGGGCTATGGGATCTTCAAGTGTTAAGGAGAAATGACTTCATGTATAGTTTGACTGCATATATGGAACAAGGATTATAGACCTTAAAATAATCTTCCATAGGGTCAGTATTTGGCACAGTATTTAGTATGCTGCTTGGGACAACCGCATCCCATACTAGAGTGTGTGGGTTTAAAAGCTGGCTCTGACGCCACCTTCCTGCTAATGTGCACCCTATGAGGTAGTGGCTGATGGCCGCAGTGTTAGGTCCCTGCCACCACTTGAGAGCGACAGATTGAGTTCCAGGTTCCTGACTTAAGCCTGTTCCAGCACTGGCTGTTAGGAAAATTTGAGGAATGAACCAATGTGTGGAAGATCTTTCGTAGTATCTCTCTTTCTCTGGGCTTTTTCCTTTTAAACAAATGAAAATAAAATAATAAAATGACTTTGAAAAAGTAAAGAAATAATTAATTGTATTATACTTTTTTCTTCTTTTAAACTTGTTATATATTATATGTTTTACTTTCCCCCCAACCTTAAAGGGAATGGTTTAAATGCATTTTTATCTCACTTAGTAGTCATCTATGAATAGAAATGGAAAGCGTTTGTTATTTCAAATATGTGGAGTCTATCCTGAGTTTTACATCTGCCTCACATATGCATCCTCACATAATTGTGTTTTTAATTTGTTGTATGTGGTTCTAAACTCCATTAATTAACGTAGAATAAAGGAAGGCCCAGTGAGAGCCATTACTGCTTACTAGGTAAAGAAACTAAAGCTGTATGAATGTTCCAGGACAAGATAAATCAAAATTATTTTTATCTTTCAAGTATGGCAGCCAGGAAGCAAAGTCTACATGAAAGGCTTCCCCCGACTCTCCACCTAGCAGTCGGGAAATGGAGCTGAAATCACTAATGCTGCTATTAAGAGGGTTGCAGCATCAAGAGGTGGGCAGACGGGACTTCAAAAGCTGGAGCAGCTGTGGTCCAAGGAGCATTTGCTAGCAAACTCAGCTACAAGTCCCATTTTCTCTCTTTTGAAGAGTTATAATTGGGGAAGAAAAAATCAAGCATTTTTGACAAGACCTCACCAAAGAAAATTATGGGAGGCAAAGATGAAAAGGCATGTGTCCTGATTGTCCTGTTATTTGTAATCCCCAAACAGTAAGCCCATCATTGTAGTCGCTGACACTGAAGAGGTTCACCGGGGATGATTCCTAGGGATGATCAACGGAACATGGAGGCTGACCTGGAGCAAGTGCGCGTCTTTCTACAATGATAATAGGCCAGGTCTTATGGGGGCTACATTCCAAGTTTTTAAAGCGACTTATATAAGTTTATTGTCAAACAACCTGAAGAGTTATGTTTTTGGCATTAGGAGGTACATACCGTAACAGTAAGATTTGTGAAATCCTTAATCTTTTAAGTTTGACATCCAGAACTGGTGCTGTGTGTCCCCTTTTTCCCTGAAACCAGTTTGCCTCTTCAAGTTTCAGTTGCTAAATTATTTTATACATAAATAAATTTAGTGCAAAATCAGATAATAGGAAAAATATACAACAAACAAACATAAGTAGCATCACTGCCAACAATTACCACACCTGCGTGGCCACTATATTGAACCTGGTTCTACACAAAGCTCAAAAAGTAAAATGCATTTTGAAAATCCTTACACAATTTGTTTGTCAATAAATTCCAAATGAAAGTAAATTTTTGTAAATATGATTCTTATTCATAATTCTTATTTTCTATTGTATCATTAATGTTTTTAATGGTGTGTCTTCAAGACAAAAATTTGGTGCATTTAACCAGAAGTCTGCAAAAAATATTACAAAATACTATTTAAAACTAGTGGTTTTTTTTTTGAATTAGAAAGTAGCAGTCACAACTAATTAAAATGCAACACTTAATATTTTTATTTCTTTTTTTTTTACTAATGACACAAGGCATATTTAAGAAATAATTCTGACTTGACTGCAAATAAGTGTAAGCTGAAATTATTCAAGAAAAAACAATTAAATAAATTTTCTAGGTTAAGCATATACTTTTGGAAATATTACAGGATATTTTACTCTATTTAGCCCAATTTGGGTTATCGTTGTGGCCACACAGTTTTATATTAGTATCCTTGATATCACACTTTGTTTAAAGACCATCAACTCCTTCATCCTTTTATTTCAAATCACTAGGTATTTAGAACCATGAGGGAATTTATTTAATCTAGCTTTAATTCCCTCAATTGTATCAAAAGATTGTGACTATCTCCATGTTGTCAAATCTAATAGGCATTTTTGACCCATTTTACTTTACATCTCTGAAGCACTCAAGACTAAAAATGTACAACATCCTCTTCCACTAGAATCCGTCTTTGCAGCATCCTTTGCTCGCTGACTGACTAATCTTCTCCATTGCTTTGCTGGAATGTTTAAGCATCATCATTGAATTGCAGCTTGCCCATGACTTGCACCCAGAACTCTTTCTCATATCACTTTGTAGCATCAAACTAATATCGGCACATTTTAAAATTATCTCAATCTCCATCTATGTATCAATGGCTCCTAACGTGATCTAAAATCTCTTCCTGACCTTTAGTCCCAATTATCCAAGAGCTGCTAGCTCCTCCTATGTAAGATGTTTACATGTTCTTTATGTTTGCCATGTTCAAAAAAAGACTATGGACCAGGTTGCCAGGAATGCATCACAGTAATATGCCCTTACACTGTTGTCGTGACGATTAAATGAGTTATTGTACAAAAATTTTTGTCAAAATGCAAACCGTGTGCTGTACATTATGATTTAATGCTTTAACTAGTACTCAAACAGTATTTTTCACTTTGTGTTTCTATGTGGGTGCAAACTGTTGAAATCTTTACTTAATATATGCTAAACTGATCTTCTGTATATAAAGAGAATTGAAAATGAATCTTGATGTGAATGGAAGAGGGGAGGGAGGGGGAAAGGAGAGGGTTACGGGTGGGAGGGAAGTTATGTGGGGGGAAGCCATTGTAATCATATTCTGTACTTTGGAAATTTATATTCATTAAATAAAAGTTTAAAAAATGCAAATCATTTTAGGACACTGCCTTGTTAAACTTCTTTCAAAGGCTTTCGCTAACCCTGGATGAAGTCGCACATTCTTAGACAGCTTCTAAGGGCCTGTATAAGTTGACGTTATCCCCAGTTACTGTTCCCTTTGCTGTCTACACTTTGGTTAAATAGACCTGAAAACAGCTCTTAGATAACTGTTATCCATTCTTTAGAGCTCAAGACGAATTCCATTTCCTTTATGAATTCTGCATGACTGACCCAAATTCAATCAAATTCACCAGTACATTCTCATGAATCACTTATTATTTGTCCAGTTGTGAAAACATAAATCTCTGAGCAGTCTATGCATATATATTTATTTGTACTATTACAGGAATCATATCTTTTCCCTTGTAAAACTGTGGGACCTAAGAACAGACCAGAAGGCAGACACAGATCACAAAGGGATTTGGGGCCATGAGGAGGCCCTAAAGATTTTGTATAAATGAAATAAACTTTACATATGAAGTTACATCATTCCTACTAGGTTAAAAATGAAGCCAAAAGGGCCGGCAGTGTGGCATAGTAGATTAAGCCTCCATCTCCAGCACTGGCATCCCTTATGGCCACTGGTTCATGTCCCAGCTGCTCCTCTTCTGACCCAGCTCTCTGCTCATGGCCTGGGAAGGCAGTCGAAGATGGCCCAAGGGCTTGGGCCTGTGTACTCACATGGAGTCCTGGAAGAATCACCAAGCTATTAGCTTCAGATCATCCCTGCTCCGGCCATTGAAACCATTTGGGAAGTGTACCAGCAGATGAAAGATCTCTCTCTTTCTCTCTCTCTCTCTCTCTCTCTCTCTCTCTCTCTCTCTCTCTTTCTCCTTCTCTCTATAAATCTGCCTCTCAAATAAATAATCATTTTTTTAAAAAATGAAGCCAAACTCTTCAATTTCCCACTAAAACTGTGGCATCATCCATCTTTTCTATTTCTGTTGGTGGTGTCTATGCCGTTCCCATTGTTCACATGAACATATTTGAAGGCAGAATTAACTTACAATTTTCTGCTGCGTACTATCCCAATTGTCAGGAAATCTTATTGGTTCTACTTTCTAAACATCACTAGAATCTAGGTAATTCCCACCATTTCTTTTGTTTCAGTCTGGTTTAGTATCATCTTTGATTTGTTTTCTCTAATTTTTTACAAGTTTCCTTCTTAGAGTGTGACCTAAAATAATAGCCAAAATGAACATTATATCTACGACACTCCTATTCTCCATGCTTTTCATTCCTCTTCATGCCAATCAGAGGAAAAACTAGCCACAACACTATTGGTCTAGTCTTGGGGAAACCTACTCTCTACCTCCCTTTCACTTTCGATGTTTTGGCTCCCCACCACCTCCCACTGCAGTCACACTTCCCCAACCACAATCGGGTTCTTCCTGTTCCCCTGTCTTTGCCTTCTCACGTTTTAAGTCAAATTCCACTTCTTCAACTAAGTCAACCATGACCACCATATTTAAAATTGCAAGACAGCCACATTTACTGCATTTGGGATCTCCAAGTTCCTAATATTATTCTCTAGCTTTCTTTTATGAAATGGAATTCATTTCCCTGTAGTATGATTCTTTTTTTTTTTATTTTTGACAGGTAGAGTTATAGACAGTGAGAGAGAGACAGAGACAGAGAGAAAGGTCTTCCTTCCATTGGTTCAGTCCCCAAAAGGCTGCTACAGCTGGCGCTGCACTGATGCAAAGCCAGGAGCCAGGTGCTTCTTCCATGTCTCCCATGCGGGTGCAGGTATCCAAACTCTTGGACCATCCTCCATTGCCCTCCAGGGCCACAGCAGAGAGCTGGACTGGAAGAGGGGCATCCATATGAGATGCCGGCACCACAGACGGAGGATTAACCAAGTGAGCCACGGCGCCGGCCCCTAGTATGATTCTTTATATATTTTTATTGTTATTATATTACCACTAGAATGTAAGGTCAATGGGGATGGCAGTTTTTTTCTGTTTTTTTTTTTTTCCTGTTTATTTAAAGTCCTTAGAAGTTTCTTATATCATTGACTGTTGACTGTGAATGAGTAAGTGATGGAGAAAAATCTAGAGAGTAATAATATCTGTTAGATGCATATTATAGGAACTCAACGGAAGGAGTAATTTAAATAAAGGCAGTAGCAGTAGAGGTGGACAGATATGAGACACAAGATATATTGTACCAGTGCAAATCAATAGCACTTGTTGCATAAAAAGACAGAAAGATGTGGGAAAGTGATAAATTAATTATCCCTTTAATCTTGCTTTAACAAATACTTGGTGAAGATTATAGCAGATACCACAAAAATAGGAGGAAGGAGCTGATTTAAAAGTGGGTTATGTGATGAGAGTTCTGTTTGTATGCATATTAATTATAAGGTTCCTGAGACATAAAAATAGAGATTGTCTATGTGTAGATATACATCTGAGACAATTACCTAGAAGAGGAAAATAAATTGCACAAAGAGTCATATATATAGATGGAAAATAATACAAGATGTTTGGGTTTTGATGGGGTTACTTAGGATAGGGGGAAATATTGATCATGAAGGAGCAAGGGAGGAAAGGCAGAACTGGTGAGCACTGGGGAAGACCATGGGGAAAAGTCAGGACAAATGGGACACATCCTGCACTCTTTGGGGTGGATGGTGTATACCTGTTCAGGGTGTGTTGACTATAGGGCTGGATGATGGTGAATGTAATTATGACTGCATGGTGCAAAGTGTGGAAATTATGGGGTTTGGGAAGATAACAATAAACTATGAAATAAGCATGTTGAAGTGGAAAAGTGAACTTAACTGGAAATCACAGAATTTCTATGCGACTTAATTTATTTCTCTTTAACATTTGTTTATTTGTTTTAGTAAGAGAGAGAGAGAGAGGGAGGTAGAGAGGGAGGGAGAAACATGTACCCATCTTCTGGTTTACTCCTCAAATGATGGCTACCTGTCAGGGATAGGATAGGCCAAAGCCAAGAGCCTGGAATTCAATCTAAGTCTCCCAGTTGGGTCTACACTAGCAAGAAGGTGGATTCAGGAGCCAAAACCAAATATTGCAATTCAGGTATTCTAATATAAAATGTGAGCTTCTTGGGTGAAATGTCCTCCCCTTGCATAACCTCATAATGTAATCGTAAACTGAAGTCAATCTTATAGATGATGACATAGAAATAAGGAACAGAACAATTTACCTGAGACATAGAGATTATAATAGATGTCCCTTTGACCGTATAGGTTAACAATAATGGATTCCATGAATTTATTTTTATTATCCTCTTACAACTTCACATTTTCTGGTGCATGTGTACCTCAGAGTACCTATGATGAGGCCTTCAACAATGTGCCTATTAACTGATTTATCCACAAAATAAAACTTTGTTTTATATACAAACTTATTGAAATATTACATAAAATTACCTACATATTGTGTATATAAAGTGTATAGGTGACATAAATAAGATTTTTTTGTTTAGATTTGTGTTTAATCCCCAGGATATCTCATGAAGTGCATGCAAATTTTGCAAACCTCCTCACACAATAAAAATCCAAAAATTTCCAGTCCCAAGCATTTTGGACAAGGGATATTCAACCTGCAATAGCAGGTTAAGGAACTCAAGAATAATTTTTACAAACAAAGCCAGAAATTCTTCATAAATATCAGGAGAAGGACTGCTTCTGATTTGATTGACGGGCTTGTTGGTATCCTTTCTTGATTCACAGAACTCCGTAGCCTCTCTGATGAGTGTCTTTGGTGTACTGAGCAACACCTAATCATGTTTCTCTTAATTTTTCTTCTTGTTGAAGTTAACTTTCCATAAGCTAAAATGCTTTTTCTTGAACTGGAAGGAACTTGTTAAACCAACCCCTAAGAGAAGTCGCCTCCTTCTCTGGATTGCCTTCTCATTTCTTTCCTACTAGCATCACCTTCTAGAGCTAAGTGTTCAGTGGAATTCAGGTTGTTGGTGAGACAGTAGCTAGACCTTCATCATCTGGTGACAACACCTTGTAAAAAGAGAACGCAAACTATTTTGAAATAGATGGAAAAAATGTGAATATTGCTCTGTTTGGCTACTGGAAGAAAGTGAAGCTGAATATATCCCCAATATTACATAGATTTTGAATTGCAATGGAGATTTTTTTTTATTTTTTTAACTTTTATTTAATGAATATAAATTTCCAAAGTACAGCTTATGGATTACAATGGCTTCCCCCCATAACGTCCCTCCCACCTGCAACCCTCCCCTTTCCCACTCCCTCTCCCCTTCCATTCACATCAAGATTCATTTTCGATTCTCTTTATATACAGAAGATCAGTTTAGCATACATTAAGTAAAGATTTCAACAGTTTGCTCCCACACAGAAACATAAAGAGAAAAATACTGTTTGAGTACTCGTTATAGCATTAAATCTCAATGTACAGCACACTAAGGACAGAGATCCTACATGAGGAGTAAGTGCACAGTGACGCCTGTTGTTGACTTAGCAAATTGACACCCTTGTTTATGGCCTCAGTAATCACCCTAGGCTCTTGTCATGAGCTGCCAAGGCTATGGAAGCCCCCTGAGTTCACCAACTCTGATCATATTTAGACAAGGCCATGGTCAAAGTGGAAGTTGGAGACATTTGATGGTTAATGCATGCTATAGATCTTTGTGATTTTCAGCAGAGTATCCCCAAATTATATACATGAAGAGATGACACAAGGAAAGCCAAATGAAATGAGCAGAGTTTGACCTTGTACAACAAAACTCAGGAAACATTGCAGTGAGACTAATGCTTCAACTTCTAGCAAATGAGATAAGAAGTTCTTCTTGTTAAAAGTTTGGTGTGAATAAATCCACAGAGCAATCCTACCATTCAAGGGTATTTGGATAATGCCTTATTTTTATTTAGCAGGTTGTCTCTGTTGAGCGGTTGGAAATCAGGTTAATATTAAAACTTTTCACATATAATAATGATAGCAATTAAATAATACATTCTAATTGTTAAACACTTTTATCAGCAAGGTAATCTACAAAGGATTTCATAGTCATTGCAAATAATCCTTAAGAAAACTATGAAGCAAGATTATAACCATCTCTTTCAGAAAGGAAACAAAAAATAAGTTTCAAGAAGAATGCATAACTAGCCGTATCATTTGTGGATTCTGGTTTGAAACTGCTTTGGGGCACTCTATGGTCACTGTTCTCAGACCTACACCTCCCTCTTGTGAGTGATGATGCTGCATGGTGGCTTCATTGATGAGTACTGAGAGGGAAAGAAGGAGAGCATGCACGTGCAAGAGAGAGCAAAGTTCCTGGTTGTTATATTGTGGTGTGGTCAGTAAATAAAGTGCATAAATTATGTGGAGCCAAAAATTGGAAAGTGCTATGGGTAAAACATAAGGGGGATTTGAAGATTCTGTAGGTAGGGATGTACTGTGCCATTTCAAGTTTCACTGAACATCATGATCTCCAGTTGCATCCTTCTGCTGCAAAGGTCAAGGCTTCATCATTTTTATGATAGAAGATCATTTCATCACCTATCTACGCGCCCCATTTCCTTATGCATTGATCCATTGATGGCGCCTCAGTAGACCCTGTATCTGAACCACTGTGACCAATGCTGCAGTGCAGCTGGAAGTGCAGGTATCTGTCTCACAGGCTGATCTCTTTTCCTTCAGATGTACACCCAGAAGTGGTTTAGCTGCATCCTATGGGAGACCTATGTTCAGTTTTCTGAGGAACTTACATATGTTTTTTACAAAACAACTGTACTAATTTACCTTCCAATCAACAGTATATAAGGGCTCCCTTTTCTTTATGTCTTTGTCACCGTTTGAAATTGTTTTTTGCTTTTTTTGACATTCTAAATGGAGTGATTTTGACTTACATTTCCTTCATGTCTAGTGGTATTGACCATTTTTAATGTATTTATTGGCCATTTGTATTTCTTCTTCTGAGAAATGCCCATTCAGAATTATGTCTTAGCTGGATTGACTATTATTTTTTTTTGTTTCTGAGTTGTTTGAGTTCCTTATATTGTTCTGGAAATTTTCCCTTTGTCAGATGAATGTTGGGAAGTACTTTTTTCCATCCTGCTGATCAGCTCTGCACTCTCGCTTTTATCCTTGGTTACACAAAGTTTCTTTGTTGGTTATAATACCTTTTATCTATTTTTGTTTTGGTTGTCTGTACTTTTGGTGTCTTATCCAAAAGGTCATCTCCTATGCCAATATCTTGAAGTGTTTCCCCTATTTCTACAAGTAGTCTCATAGTTTTAGCTCTTACAATAGATCTTTGGACCATTTAGAGCTGACCTTTTTTAGGTTAAGGTACAGAGGCTTGTTTCAACTTTTTTGCATGTGGACACCCAGTTTTCCCAGCACCATCTGTTGAGAAGAGTGCTTCTGCTCCATAGCACATTGTATTTTAACTTTTCTTTTTAAAGATATATTTATTTATTTGAATGGCAACGTCACAGAAAGGCAGAGATAGAGAGAGAGAGGTCTTCGGTCTGCTAGCTCACTCCCAAATGGCCGCAATGGCCAGAGCTGAGCTTTACCCAGGATCCACAAGCGGGGCAGGGGCCCAAGCACTTGGGCCATCTTCTACTGCCTTCCCAGGCCATAGAAGAGAACTGAATTGGAAGTGGAGCAGCCAGGAATTGAACCAGTGCCCATATGGGATGTTGGCACTGCAGGCAGTAGCTTTACCCACTACATCCCAGCACTGGCCCCCTTTATTTTCACTTTTTAAAAATATCTGTTTATTTAAATGCTGAACAAAGACACTGATACACACACACAAACACACACACACATACACATATATCTTGCATCTGCTACTTCATTCCCCAAATGGTCACAAGAGAAAGGTCTGTACCAGACTGAAGTCTGGAGCCAGGAATTTCATCCTGGTCTCCCAAATCAGTGACAGGGGACCAAGCATTTGGGCCATTTTCCAGTTCTGTGACAGGCACATTAGCAGGGGGCCAAATTGTAAATGGAACATCTGGGATTCACAATATGATATTGGATATTGGTGCCATAGGGAACAATTTAGTACACCAGGCCATCCCTAACCCTTTGCTCCTTTGTCAAAGATAAGGTGGATTTAGATGTGTGGATTTCTTTCTAAGATTTCTGTCCTGTTCCATAGTATGTGTCTATTTTTATGCCATAACTGTTGTGTTTGTGTTACAGTAGCCGGGTAGTATGTCAAAACCTGGCAGTGTGAAGCTTCCATCTTTGCTATTATTGTTCAAGATTGCTTTGGCTGTTTTTGTGTTAGTGAAGGATTTTTATGATTTTTTTTCCATTTCTTGGAAGAATATCATGGGCGTTTTGATGGAGATTGAATAACCCTACTTTCCCCCTTTATCTCCCCCCCCTTAATCCACTCTTTCCTTTCTTTATTTTTTTCTTTAATTTTTGCAAATATGTAATTTCAGTACACTGTATACTCTGAGTTTTATTACACCACAAACCATAATACTCAAAAAGTAAAAAAATACAAAGACCAGAGTCCACAGAAGTATCAACATGGGCTAAAAACAACAGTCAAATCACAAAATGTCCATATATTTTTGTATTCTATATTAACTACCACATATAAGAGAAAATATATCATACTTGTATTTTAGGGATTTTTCTTAAGTCACTAAGCATGATGATTTCTAGTTTCCTCCATTTTGATACAAAAAACAGGGTTTCATTTTTTTAACGGCTGAGTACTATCGCATAGTGTATTTATACCACATTTATTTTATCCAGTAATCAGTTGATGGGCATCTAGGCTGATTCCATATTTTAACTATTGTGAATCAAGCTGCAATAAACATGCAGGTACAAAAAAATCATTCTTATGCTGATTTCATTTTGTTTGGGTAAATTCTGAGGAGTGGGGTTGCTGGGTCATGCGGTAAACCTATTTTCAGATTTCTGAATAGTTTCCATGCCATCTTCCACAATGGTTGTTCTACTTTACATTCCCTCCAGTGGTGAATTGCATTACATTGTCACCTACATCCTCACCAGCATTTGGTATTTTTTGGTTTTGGGTGATAGTCATTCTCACTGAGCTGAGGTGAATCTCATGGTTTTATTTGCATTTCCCTGATGGCTAGTGATCCTGAGCATTTTTTCATGTGTCTGTTGGCTGTTTGAATTTCATCTTTTTAAAAAATGTCTGTTCTAGTCCTTTGTCCATTTCTTAACTGAATTGTTTGTTTTGTGGTTCAGTTTCTTGAGCTCTTCAGATATTCTGGATGTTAGTCCATTACTAGTGGCATATTTTACAGATATTTGTTCCCATTCTGTAGCAGCTGCACTGCACTGCACTTTGTTGAGTGTTTCCTTTGCCGTGCAGACGCTTCTTTCCTTGATGTACTCCATTTATCTATTTCTGCTTTCATTGCCTGTGCTTATGGGATCTTTTCCAGAAAGTCACTGTGAATCCGGAAATCGATTTAGGTAGTATGAGCATTTTAGCAATGTTAATTCTTCCAATCCATGAGCATGAGAGAGCTTTACATTTTTAGTATTCCATTCAGTTTCATCATGAATATTTTGTAATTTTCCTTTGTAAAGGTCTTTCAAGTCCTTGGTCAAATGTCTTACAAGATTTTATTATTTTTGTAGCAATTGTGAATTGTTTTTCTCTTAAAACTTCTTTTCAACAAGTTTTTTAATTAATGTATAAAATGCTACAGATTCTTCAGTGTTGATTTTGTATCCTGCAATTTTATTGAAAATAATTTAGTAGTTCTAGTATTCTGTATATGAGGTCTTTGGATTTTTGTCAGTGTAAAGTCATGTCATTTGCAAACCAGGGTACTTTGACTTTTTCTCCTCCTGTTCAAATGCCTTTATTTCTTGTTTTGAATGGTGGCTTTGGGTCATACCCACAATACTGTATTGAATAACAACTGTAAAAAAAAAAAAAAAAAACTGGGCAGCCTTTTCCTGTTACAGATACTAGAAAAGTGGTTTCATATTTCCACATTTAGTATGATGTTCTCTATGTGCTTATTATAGATGGCCTTAATTATACTGAAATACAGCCCTTCTGTACATAGTTTGTTCAAGTTTCTACCATGAATTTTACCTAATGATTTTTAAAACATATTTATTTATTTGAAAGGCAGAGTTACAGAGAAGCAGAAGCTAAGAGGGAGAAACAGAGAGAGAGAGAGAGAGAGAGAGAGAGAGGTATTCTCTCCACAGATTCATTCCCCCAATGGCTGCAAAGCAGGAGCTGAGCTGATCTGAAGTCAGGAGCTTCCCCTGGGTCTCCCACATGGGTGCAGGGGTCCAAGGACTTGGACAATCTTCTATGACTTTCCCAGTCCATATCAGAGAACTGGATCTGAAGTGGAGCAGCCAGGACTCAAATCAGCACCCATAAGGGATGCCAGCACTGAAGGCGATGATGGCTCTACCCACTACACCATAGTTCTGGGTCTTCAAATGATTCTTTATGTATCTTTTAAGCTGATCATAGCACTTCTATCTTTCATTCTTTTGGTGTGAAATATTACATTTACTAATTTTGTATTTATTTATTTTTATTTATTTGAAAGGCAGAATTAAAGAGAGGCAGAGGCGAGGGGAGGGGGTCTTCTATCTGCTGTATCATTCTCCAAATGGCCACAATATCCAGAGATAAGCTGATCAGAAGCCAAGATCCAGAAGTTTCTTCCAGGTCTCCCACACAGGTATAGGGGTGCAGAGACTGGAGCCATCTTCTATTGCTTTCCCAGGCCATAGCAGAGAGCTGAATCAGAAGTGGAGCAGCCAGGACTTGAGCTGACACCCACGTGTGATGCTGGCACAGTAGGTGGCAATTTTACCTGCTACACCACAGCACCAGCCCCAATTATTGTATTTTGAAGCATACCTGCATCTCTGGGATTAATCCCCCTTGGTCAGGGTGAATGATGTTTGGTCTGTTGCTGGATTCAACTTCCTAGTATTTTGTAGAATACATATATACAGATTTAGAACCATTTAACCTCCTTCCTGCTCATACACCCAACCTCCTCATCCTTCTTTTCCTGTTCTAACTTTCAATTTTTACAATGACATACTTTCTGTTTAACTTCTATTGATGAGCTTAATCCTCATCTTAGGGGAGGGGAAGATTTATAAAACAAAAATCACTGTTCTTCAACAGTACATAAAAGGGCTTCAAACAATAATCTAATCTCATAATGTCAATTTCACTGATATACGTTATATTTTTTCACTGTGTTAGTTAACATACATCAGGAAAAACATATTATATTTGTCTTTTTTGGACTGGCTTATTTCAATAAGTATAATGGTTTCCAGTTATATTCATTTTGTTTCCAAAGACAATATTTCATTCTTTTTTATGACTGAGTAGTATTCCAAAGTGGAAATAGACCACATTTTCATTTTCCAGTCATTGGTTTGTTGACATCTAGTTTAATTCCGTTTCTTAGCTACTGTGGATTGAGCTTCAATAAGCATGGAGTATGGATAACTCTTTCATATACTGATTTCATTTTGTTTGGGTAAATTTGCAGGAGTGAGAATGCTGGGTTATATGTTAGATCTTTTCAGATTTCTGAGGAATCTTCATACTGTTTCCACAGTGGCTGTATTAGTTTACAATTCCATCAACAGTGTATTAGGGTAACTCTTTCTCCACATCCTCACTAGCATTTTTGTTTGTTTGTTTCTGTATGAAAATCATTCTGACTAGGGTAAGGTGAAACTTCCTTGTATTTTATTTTAATTATTCAGATGACTAGTGATCCTGAGCATTTTTGATGCAGCTGTTAGCCATTTGAATTTTATCCTTCCAAAAATGCCTGCTCTATTCCTTAGCCCATTTTTTAACTTCATTGTTTTGTGGTTATAGAGCGTCATGAGCTCTTCATATTTTCTGGATTTTAATCCCTTACCAGTTGAGTATCTTGCAAATACTTCTCCCATTCTGTCAGTTTTCTCTTTACTTTGTTGAGTATTTCTTTTGTAGTGCAGAAAATTCTTAGCTTGATATAATCCCATTTGTCTGTTTTTATTGTTATTGGTTGAGCTTCTGGTATCTTTTCCAAGAAGTCTTTGCCTATATCAATGTCTTACAGAGTTTCCCCAATATTCTCCACTAGTAGTTTGATGGAATCAGGTCATAGATTTAGATACTTTGTCCATTGTGAGTTGATTTTTGTATAGGGTGTATGGTATTCATCTCTGCACACTGATATCAAATTTTTCCAGCACAATTTCTTGAAGTGACTACTTTCTCCACCAATTGATTTAGCTCTTTTGTCAAAGATCAGTTTTTGATATGGGGATTGATTTTTTTTTTTAATTTTCCATTAATCTACATGTCTATTTTAGTGCCAGTACCAGGCTGTTTTGATTATAACTGTTTTTTTTTTTTTTTTTTGACAGGCAGCGTGGACAGTGAGAGAGAGAGACAGAGAGAAAGGTCTTCCTTTGCAGTTGGTTCACCCTCCAATGGCTGCCGCAGCTGGCACACCGCGCTGATCCGATGGCAGGAGCCAGGTACTTATCCTGGTCTCCCATGGGGTGCAGGGCATCCTCCACTGCACTCCCGGGCCACAGCAGAGAGCTGGCTTGGAAGAGGGGCAACCGGGACAGAATCCGGCGCCTCAACCAGGACTAGAACCCGGTGTGCTGGCGCCTCAGGTGGAGGATTAGCCTAGTGAGCCGCGGCGCCAGCCTGATTATAACTGTTTTGATTACAGCTGTTCTATAATTTTTCTTGAAATCTGGTATTGTGATGCCTTCAACTTTATTATTGTTGTTTAAGATTGATTTAGGTATTCAGGGTCTCTTTTGATTCCATATAAATTTTAGCATTGTTTCTAGACCTGGGAATAATATAATTCGTATTTTGTTTGGATCACATTGAATAGATAGGAGTATGGAAATTCTGATGAATTAATTCTGCCAATCCATGAACATGGAGGATTTTTTTTTCCATTTTTTGCGTCTTCTTATATTTCTTTAATGTTTTGTAATTTTCAACATAGAGTTCTTTTACCTCCTTGATTAAATTTAATTCAAGGGTTATTAAGTTTTTATAGGTATTGTGAATGGAACTGGTTTTAGAAGTTCTTTCTGAGCCATAGCATTGTCCAAGCACATAAAGGCTTCTGATTTTTGTGTGTCGATTTTATAGCCTGCCATGTAACCAAACTCTCTTCTGAGTCACAACAGTCTCTAGTGAAGTATTTTAATTTCATTAAATATAACATCAAGTCATCTGCAAACAGGGATATTTTGATTTCCTCCTTTCCAATTTGTATCACATTGATTTCTTGTTCCTGCCAAATGGCTCTGGCTGAAACTTCCAGGTCAATGTTGAATGGCAATGGTGAAAATAGGCATCCTTGTCTGTTCAAGATCCTAGTAGAAACTCTTCAAACTTTTCCCTATTAAAAAAAAAAAAAAACTCTTTGGTTTTGTTACAGATTGATTTTATTATGTTGAGAAATACTCCTTCTATATGCAATTTCATTGAGGTTTTCATCAGGAAAGGAATTTGTATGTTATCAAATGCTTTCTCTGCATCTATTGAAATAATCCCACGCTTTCTATTCTTCAATTTGTAAATGTGATTTATCACATTTATTGATTTGCATATATTGAACCATCCCTGCATACCTGAGAAGATGCCTCTTGAAAGATGAATGATCTTTCTGATGTGTTGCTGGATTCAATTAGCTGGTATTTTTTGAGGATTTTTGCAACCAGTGATATTTGTCTAAGTTCTCCTTATTTGGTGTATTTTTTCTGTTTTTGGTTTTAGCTGATGCTAGACTCATAGAAATAGTTTTGGAGGATTTCATTCCATTAAGTGTTTTGAATAGTTTAAGAATTGGAAATAGTTCTCCCTAAAAGTTTGGTAGAAGTTAACAGTGAAATCATCCAGTCCTGGGCTTTTCTTTGACAAGGCTTTTACTACTGATTCAATCTCCAGCCTTGTTACTGGTCTATTTAGGTGTTCTAGATCTTCATGATTTAAATTTTGGTAGATCATATGTGTCCAGAAATGTACACATTTCTTCTAGATTTTTCAATTTATAGGCATATAGAGGTTTGCAGTAACTCCTGATGATTATTTTTATTTATATTATATCTGTTGAAACACTTCCTTTTTCATCTCTGATTTTATTAATTTGGGTCTTCTCATTTTTTTTGGTGAGTTGGACTAAATATGTACCAATTTTGTTGATTTTTCAAAAAATAAGATCTTCATTTCACTGATTTTTCGTGTAGTATTTTGGGTCTCAAATTTGTGTATTTGTTCTCTAATTTTAATAATTTCTTTCCTCCTACTAATTTGGGATTTGGTTTTTTGTTGTTTTTCTAGGTCTTTGAGATGCATTTTTAAATCATTTATTAGAGGCCTTTCCAATTTCTTGAAGTGGATACTGACTAAAATAAAGTTCCCAATTATCACTATTTTTATGGTATCCCGTCGGTTTTGCTATGTTGTGTTGTCATCTACATTCACTTCCAGGAATTTTTGATGTCCCTTTTGATTTCTTCTTTGACCCACTGTTCATTCAAGTATATGTTCAGTGTCCATGTGGTTGAATATTTTCTTTAGTTTCTTAAGTTTGAATTCTCCAGCTTCATTCCATTGTGGTCCTAAAAGATACATAGTGTGCTTTCAATTTTTTTTAAATTTGTTTAGACATGCATTATGGCCTAGCATATGGTCTATCCTAGAGAAAGTTCAATGTGAAGATGAAAAGAATGTGTATTCCGTAGCTGTGGGATAAAATGTTCTGTTGGTAACATTTAGGTCCATTTGGTCCATACTGTAGATTAGCTCTGTTCACAATTTCTTTTTTGTCTAACTGATCTGTCCATTGGTGATAGTTGATGAGTGTTGATGTCCTGCATTATTACTGTATTGGAGTCCACGTCTCCATTTAGATCTATATATTTCTTTAAAATACCCAGGAGGGGTCGGCACCATGGCACACTGGGTTAATCCTCCGCTGGTGGCACTGGCATCCATATGGGTGCCAGTTCTAGTCCCAGTTGCTCTTCTTCCAGTTTAGCTCTCTACTGTGGCCTGAGATAGCAGTGGAGGATGGCTTAAGTGTTTGGGCACCAGAACCCACATGGGAGACCAGGAAGAAGCACCTGCCTCCTGGCTTCGGATCAGCACAGTTCTGGCTGTTGCGGAAATTTGGGGAGTGAACCAACAGAAGGAAGACCTTTCTCTCTGTCTCTCTCTCCTAACTGTCTGTAACTCTACCTGTAAAATAAAAAAATAAAATATTTTAAAAAATATAAAATAAAATAACCAGGAGTCCTAGTATTGGGTGCATACACATTTAATGTAGGTACATCTTCTAGTTGATTTGATCCTTTAATTATTACATAAAGCCCTTCTTGATCTCTTAACAGATTTTGTGTTAAAGTCTATTTTGTCTGATATGAGGGTAATAGCTCATTTTTTTGTTTTTTGATTTTTTTTTTTTTTTGCTTTCCATTAGTATGGAATCTTTTTCCATCTGTTCACTTTCAGTCTGTTGTTGGTGAGGTGTGCTCCTTGACAGCAGCCAACTGATGGATCTTGTTCTATAATCCAGTCAGCCAGTCTGTATTTTTTAACTGTATAATTTAGGACATTTACATTAAAGATTATTATTGATAAGTTACGATTTGGTCCTGCCATTTTTCCATATATATCTCTATTCTTTGTATTTTAAGAGGAAATTTTCTGCCTTCCTGTTATTTCAGCATGTAGCATCATTTGGAAGGCTGAATGAGTGGTGACAGGTTCTTTCAGTTTCTATTTGTTATGGAAGGTCTTTATTTCACTTTCGTTCATAAATGAGAGCTTTGCAGCTTACAGAATTCTGGGTTGACGGGTTTTTTTTTTTTCTTCTAAGACTTGAGCTCTGTCTTTACACTTTCTCCTATGCTGTAGGGATTCTTATAAGAAAATCAGCTGTGAGTCTGCTTGGAGATCTTCTGAAAATAATCTGCATTTCTCTCAATCACATTTTCTATTCTTTTCTTCATGCTTTACTGTTGAAAGTTTAACTATAATGTGTCATGTTGAAGAATTTTTCTGCTCATGTACATTAAGAGTTCTATGTGCTTCTAGTGCTTGGATGTCCCTTACTTTCTCCAAATTAAGAAAGTTTTCTATTTCTATTACACCAAATAGTTTTCTCTTTAAGATTTTATTTATTTATCTGAGAGGTAGAATAAAAGACAGAGAGTGAGAGACAGAGAGGAAGGTCTTCCATTCACTGGTTCACTTGCCAAGTGGCTGCAATGGCTAGAGCTTAGCCAATGTGAATCCAGGAGACAGGAGCTTCTTCTGGATCTCTCAGGTGAGTGCAGGGGCCCAAACATTTGGACCATCTTCTGCTGTCCCAGACAATAACAAGGAGCTGGATAGGAATAGTAGTAGCCAGGACTTGAACCAGTGGACACATGAGATGCAGGTGCTGCAGGAGGAAGCCTCCCCCTGTCACATCAGCATCGGCCCTGAATAGGTTTTTTTTAAAATATTCTCTGTTTCCATAGCTTCAGGAACTTCTAAGACCCATTTATTGGGTTGTTTGATAGTATCCCATAAATCTAAAACATTGGTTTTAATTTTTCTAATTTCCATTTTTTTTGTGGCCTGAGATATTTCAAAAGATTTACCTTCTAGCTTGGATATTCTTTCTTCTGCCTCATCAACTCTATTGCTAAGGCCTTCTACCGTATTTTCTATTTGACATGCTGAATTCTTCATTTCTAATATTTCATTTTAATTACACTTCAGTATCTCTATCTAATGGGAAAATTTTTCCTCCACGTCTTATACGGACTTCCTAACTCACGAATTCACTTCTCATTGTTTTTGAGTACTCCTATAATGATTCTTTTGAATTCCTTTTCAGGCATTTTATTAGTCTTTTCATTTTTACATTCTAATATGTAAGTGTTGCAATCTTTTGGAGCAGTCATAACGTCTTCCTTGTTCACGCTTCTCATGCTTCTGCATGTATTTTTAGGCATTTGTGGGACTTTCACTGGTTCTCTCTTCTGATGATTTTTATCTTTGAAATATGCCAGTGCAGATTAGTGTTTGCTCCTTCCTTGGGTGTTCAGAGGCATGTGTTGAGTCGGTGCTGTGAGCTCCAGTAGTTGCTTGGCTCTGGTACAGCAGTGAGGCATGGTAGATCTCCATTCTTAGCAGCAGGAAGGGTATGAATACATTCACACATGTGATCACTGCCTGACCTCCTCTCTTCCAAGGTGATCCATGCCCAGGGCTACCCCACAGTGGCTACACACCCCACCCATACACTCGCAAGAAACATACAAAGGATCTGTGTGATCCTTCATTTGAGCATAGAACCTCCTGCAATGACCCACCCCGAGTGTTCAGGAAATTCTGAGCCTATGAAGGCAGACTGAGACTGCTCAAAGACCCAGCTCACTCCATGCCCTACCACGCAGTCATGGAATTCAGTCACAGCACAGAAGGACTCCCGCGGTCACAGGGAGCCAGGAATCCACTCAGCCCCATGAGGCTTCTCCATCTCTGGAGAGGAGCAAACATCCCCAGAGTTCAGCTGCCCGTCAGTATCCTGTCTTGTCAGTCTGAATACAGGTGCCAGTGATATAGAGGGGATGCGAGTGCCTCACAGGCTTAAGTGGGTGCAGGACTGAGTGGATTCCCTGTAGGGAGGATAGAAAGGCAATGTCTCTCCTTAGGTAGTCAGCACCAATTTTGTTGCAAGTAATGGAAATTGGCTTAAACAACAAATAGAACTTTATAAATCACAAAACCAAAAAAGTATTAAGGAAAATGTTTCCAATCTTGTTGTTTTCATGAACTAAAGAAAATTAAAATTTAATATCTGTCACTGGTTTCTATTTATTTCCAGCTGCCTTCATTCTCCATTTTTTTGGAGTGCTTCATTTTTTTTTTCAGAATAGTTTTAAATTTACAAAATTACATTGTGAGGTAGTAATACAAAGAGTTCTCCTATATCCCTCATACACTTTCCCCTATTAACATCTCACACTGATTTCTCTGTCACAGTTAGTGAACTACATCCAGATTTCCTTATTATTTTTAATCCAAAAACCTTTTATCCCTCCAAGTTTCTACTAATCAACATTCTGGGTTCAGATTGAGACTTTTATTTGCTTATTTTGATTTGTTTTATTTTCTTTTTAGCTCCCACATATAAAGGAGAACATTCAGTATTTATCCTTCTGTTTCTGGTTTATTTGCTGCAAATGACAGGATCTTATTCTTTTTTATGCCCAGTAGTGAAATTACTGGGTCATTTGAAAGTTTCATTTCTATTTTCTTTTTTTTTTTTTAACCAAATGTCCATACTGTTTTCCACAGTGGCTGCACTAGTTTGCATTCCCCCCAACAGCGGATAGCAGTTTTCTTTCTCCACGTGCTTGTCAGCATTCCTTGCTTGCTCTGTGCCTTTTGATAACAACCATTCTGACAAGGATGAGATGCTATCTCCCTGCAGTTTTGATTCACATTTCCCTCATGCCTAATGATATGGAGCATTTTTTTTAAAAATATATTTGGTGCCCATTTGTATTTTTTCTTTCGAAAGTCTCTATTCAAGTCATTTGCCCATTTCTTAACTGGATTGTTTGTTTTTTGTTGTGGTTGAGTTTGCTGATATATACTGCCTTCACTCTTGGTGAAAGACTGCTCCCATGGGGACAGCAGCGAGCTGGCATCCATCAATTCTGTGTCTCCACAGAAAGGGGATCTTTTCCTTGCTCACTGCCAGTTGTTTACTCTGTAGTCTAAAGATCCACTTTCCCTGGACCCACAATAAACAATGTTCTCATCGCTAATCACAGTGTAACTAGGCTGGGGTAGAGTTATGTTGGAATAGGAGTTAGATTATCCCTGTCCCTCCAAACACCTCTAGATAGGCAGTGGCATTTCATCACAGGAAATGCAGTGTACGCTTAGCCAGCACTGGGCAGCAAATAAGTGATTGCTATGAATTTCCAAAGGGTCATTAAAGACAATTCCAAAGTAAATGACTTTTTGGCCTTAAATTTTCCTGCTAACTCATTTTCTCCATACATTTTAGTATAGTTTTCCAAAAATAAAACTATAATAGCATTTGAGCAAATTTAATCTCCAAGTGTAGTAATAAATTTTAAGTGAAAATGACCTTGGAATCTATAGGATCACATCACCAAACGATAGAGGAGAACGAATTATATTATCTCTTGAATTATTTAAAAGATGGACTTCCTCAAGTGTCATGATGCCATGTTTTTAATTATATCTTCACAAACTTGAACTCCCCTTTGCAAACTCATCAGTAAAGTTCTGCTAAGCTCCCCTGGCTCACTGAGTTCAAAGCTGCACTCCAGGTCGATTTTATTTAAAATCTACCGACAACGGGCAGTGCAGAAACATTAAGTACCACTTAAATCTGTTACTGAATGCCTCATCAGGAATATACTGGAAGAATACTCTAACTGACTTCATTGTGATCCATTACAAACTCCCCTTTGGCCCTGTTTTCACACAGGTGCCTGACTGTAATATGAAAAACCCTTGGCTTTTAAGATGATGAACTGTATTTCTGCTCCATAGTTCCCATCAATTAACATTCAAATCTAAAATCAACAAAACAGAATATGTACATTGCAGGACCAAAGTATAAAGCTGACTCTTACTAGTAACTTTGTATAAAAATAGAATGCTTGGTTTGAGGAAATACAAGAGAACTCCGGAAAAGAAAGCTACTGAGAGTATATTAACACTGGATGACTGACATCTGATATGAGGTTAGTTTAAGCAAATATTTAAGTACCAAAAGGTAATTTCCCCACATATGGTTCCAAATGAATACCACAAGGACAACTCCTCCACATACATTTGTCACTGTTCACTAGTGGATTTGAGTAGCTTCCCATTTATAGCAGACATTCTAATGCGTTGCTCAGTTCTTCCCAAATGAATTATTGAGCAAAGACTCAGATAAGACCCCTTTGCCCTTACCTGGTGAAGAGCATGTGCTACATTCATGTAGATGCCTGGATTCAGATTCCAGCTGAACTGGGAAACATTCGCTTAGCTCTCAAACTCTCAGTTTTCTGATCTGCAAAATGGGATTAAAATGATACTAATAACAAAGGGCTATTGCAAGCATTTCATAAGAAAAATGCAATTCGAGCTTTCAGCTCAGAGCCTGACATTATTCAAGTGCTCAGTAAATGCAAGCAACTTTAAGGAAAATATGAAATTTACAATGAGAAATATGGTCCAAGATGGTTTCACAAGAGATGTTTACCAGTGGCCATTCTTTCCTAGGAGACACGGAGTTTACTGTTTGTCTGTTTTGGACGGGGATTCTTGCCTTTGCATGTATGCTGAGGCAACATGATCAAAGCAATCTTTTTGTGAATGTCTGACTTCTTTCTTTTCCTGAGCTACTTCTGGATAATTAAGTGGTACTTTATCTGAACCTGCCAAGTTTCCCTATCAGTCACAGCTATCACCATCTTTTTGGCAGCTATTTTACTCTTTGGGAAAGCAAAGCTACCTCTTACTGGGGGGAAGTATATCTACAGTAACTAGTTTACAAATTATGGCATGAAGTATTATTTCCTGTTAGGATGCTTGTATGAATAAATGCATTTATTAATCTGAGTTAATCTTCGTAAGCCACATAAATCAGAGTAAAGTCAGGAGGTAACAGGAAATGAAACCATAGTGAACAAGGGGCAAAGGAAAAGACAAGGCAGGAAAACATTTTTTGTGTTATTTTATGCGGGTTTCCTAAGAATGTATACTCAGTAGACTTTATGGAATTCTTTTCAGGTTTGCACTATTTACTTTCTCATTGTACTTCAGACTTTTTCATCAGTGTAACCCCCCCAAAACCACACACGTCATGGATCTGAGACTATTGCAAAAGATGCATTTAACAACATAAACGATATGCATATGACTTTTTTATTGCTGAATTATTACCTTGATTACTGGTATTAACCTATTTTTCAAACACCTTACTTTTGGGGGGCAAATATATGGGGAAACCAATATTTCTAACATTATCAAGAAATTGGAAACTTAGACTATAAAGGTTTACGCACATTATGTTTCTTATAAAGAGGCATGCTTATTATCAGAAAAAGAAAATATAAATTGTGGTAAGCACACGTGTGTGTATGTTTTGAATGTGTGTGTGTGTGTGTGTTTCACAGCATTGATAGTGCTTGTGTGTGTTTGTTTTTCATTGCATTGATAGTGGTTGTAGAACTTAATGCCTGGGTATAACTTGGGAGATGCTAATGAAAAAGCAATGCCTAGTATATTTCACATTTGCAGCCTGAGGACTTATGTACATGGAAAAGCAATTCATACCAAATTGTTTCACACGTGTGAAAATTCTGCTAGCCTACAGCAATAGCTCTTCACCATCAAACAGAGAAATAACAGCCCAACGTAAAACTTCTGCCCTGGAATTACTCTGCAAACCTGATTCAGCTTGTCACTGTGTTCTTTCACAAGCAGGCCTTTCGCCTAAGCGCTTGGTACTCAGAGGCCAGCGTTTGAAATCTGCTACATGTTTTTGGCTCACACCCAAGCACTCTCTTTAGGAAATAGGCAGAATTCATTCCAATGAATTTTCCACATTCAAGTAAAGTAAAGGTGAGAAAATACAGAAAGGCCAAGGATGGAAAGAAAAGAAACGCTATCTCAAAGAATGGTTTCATAATTATAATAGCTCGTTTTAATCACAGTGATTGTTTAATGTATTATGAACACAGAGCTTTAAGGGTAATAATTGTCTTTTCAGTCACAATCTCTTTGTTATGAGCAGTGCTCCTTTCAGAGTTAGCATCATAGAGCTCCATCCCTCACACCTCCCTCACATACCAAGTGGCCTTCATTATGTGGGCCATCAACCACTCTCTGGAGACAAAGAGGGGATGAAGAAACATCAGGTAAGACGAGAGATGCTCACTCCTTCTTTCTTTGTTTCTACTCAATCCCCTGTAGCTAAACCCACATATGCAGCTTTCTCCATCTTTGAGACACTTTAAATGTGAAACAAGTAATTTAGCTGAAAAATTCCAGTTATTTTTTTTGCATGCTTCATATGCTGGGTTAAAACCATTAGCATATAACAAAAATCGGAGCAGATGCGATGCAACAGATTCCTTAAGGGAATCCATATTTTTACATATTTTGTAATAAGGAAACTGTCACTCCCAGATGGTATCAAGCTAATACTGGTGGTTTGCTTGCTGATAACATACTAAAAAATAAAATTAATTGTATTCTATTTGGTGACAATGAAGTCATTATCATATATACTGCACTCTTAAAAGAAACAGATCCAAAAGATCCCCTTCCTGGATGATTAGGTTTATTTAGTTTCTTGGCCTGTCCAAAAGAAAAAAAAAATACAACTTGGATCTTGGAATTGGAATTCCCTCGCACCTGGCACCAAAATACACTGTGGTTTATAAATGTGGTGAAGTAGAAAAATGCTATGTTGAATTGCTAACTATGTTCAAGAGAAGCCTGGTGGTGTAAATACAACACATCAAACATTTCCAGAAGGGGTTTGTGAACTATTCAGATCATTCCTTGCTGGTTCATGGTGATGCCATATTCCACATTTCAAATCCTGCTTAAAAGCATTAGCAAATTATTATAAGCTTTATTCACCTGGAAATGTGCATAATAAGCCCTAAAATTAAAATCTACTCTTGATATGTATTTCCATAATTACCTTTCATAATAAAACTGCATTTCTTGGTTTGTCTTTTTTTTACCTGCAATCAACTTAGAGTAGCTCATATGTAACTTCATTGTTTGGAACTTAACAACAATATTAACATAATATTTATCTATACTCAGCAGCCTATGATATTAATCACAAATATTTTTATTTATAAGTTTGAAAATCATTTTTATAGGTAGTATGTTCTTAACTTGTATTACAGATTGCATCTTTTATCTAAAAGCAGACAGATTTAAGGAAAAACAAAATCCAGATGACTTCACATTTATATGTCTTTTTAGGAATTTTGTTGTATCCCAAATTACTGGATTATGCCATATTATTATTGTCACTGCTGAACAGAGATAATAAAAATATTTTGTCTGTTTTATTAGTTATGCTATTATTTTTCATGTTACAATTTATTCATTGTATACTGGCATAGTGTGTGTTTTCCTTTTTGGACAGAACTCAATCATAGCATCATGTGGAAAATAATCATGGCAAATATTGCTCCTTCCTTGGAAGGCTTAAGAGCCTGGACATCAAGTGAATAGATCTGGAGAGAAAAATATAAATAAAAACTATGAGCAATATAAACTAAATGAATAATAGAATAGACATCAATACGTTGACTCTATATATCACAAATGTTCCAATAGAAATACAGTTTCTCTCACCAAATCAATTTTAAAAAATTAATTAGAGGTTACTGAGTTAATAATCAGCTATTTAACTTATCACAAACCAAGATGCCTCAGATGATAATGGCCACATAAATATCTGTACTTCCTATTTGTGTGTTAGACTTTATTGGGGATGACTTCAGCACAGCTCACTATGTTCTTTCAATCACATGGGTGTTAGATGTCATCTCTCAGGGAAGACTCTCTGAATGATTACTGCTTGGCTTTATGTTAGATAATATACACTAGCAATTTTTTAGTCTATGAAATCATTAGCCACAAGCATTCTAAGGAAGAGCCATGTCTGAAAAAATGTACTGCAGATAAAGATCAGAGAGACTTTTGAGACATCATTCAAATTTTTCCTTTCAGAGAAGAATCAAGATACAAACTGATGATGCTGCGATAATAGACTAGGACAAAGAGGGTCTCAAGATTTAATCAAAAGACTTGAAATGTATATGCATATGTTTTTCAGTTGGGGAGTGCAAAGCTCTAATAATATTTGGTTCTCAAAGCAGCCAATTAGCAACCATATCAAAACTCATTTCAAATTTTTAATTGAATTTGGTGTGCCTAACTCATAGCAAGCTGATTATTTCAAGAGAATTAACAATTTTTATTTTAAAGATT
The DNA here is from genome assembly GCF_964237555.1 of Oryctolagus cuniculus. Classification (NCBI taxonomy): domain Eukaryota; kingdom Metazoa; phylum Chordata; class Mammalia; order Lagomorpha; family Leporidae; genus Oryctolagus; species Oryctolagus cuniculus. Next base: position 7,414,248 of record NC_091443.1, read on the forward strand.
ATTTATATTTTGTTTTGTGAAAGGCAGAGAGAGGTAAACACAGAGAGATCTTCCACCTAATGGCTAACACTTAAAATGCCTGCAACAGCCAGAGCTGAGCCAGGCTGCAGCCAGGAGACTAAAAAGCAACTTTGGCCTCCCACAAGGCTAGCAGGGATCCAAGTGCTTCAGTCCTCTACTACAAGGCTTTTTTTGTTTTGTTTTGTTGAAACCACCAATAGGCAAAATAGGCAAAGTGGAAGTATATCAAATAGAAATACAGCAATGCCATTATAAATACCATAATTTGCAACAGTTCTACACCCATATAAATGTACACCAGTGTATTTATGGCTACTTAAAACATGAAATTTATCATGATAATTTTGCAATACTTCAAATTATACTGTAGAGTCTTCTGATTGTCTCTGTCCTCCACCCTCAGTTGCAAAGCATTAAATACAAACTAACTCAAACTTAAAGGCAGCAGCAGGGTAGTAGAATGGGCTGGACACACCGGCGCCGTGGCTCACTAGGCTAATCCTCCGCCTTGCAGCGCCGGCACACCGGGCTCTAGTCCTGGTCGGGGTGCCGGATTCTGTCCCGGTTGCCCCTCTTCCAGGCCAGCTCTCTGCTCTGGCCCGGGAGTGCAGTGGAGGATGGCCCAAGTGCTTGGGCCCTGCACCCCATGGGAGACCAGGAAAAGCACCTGGCTCCTGGCTTCAGATCATCGCGGTGCGCAGGCTGCAGTGCACTGGCCGCGGCAGCCATTGGAGGGTGAACCAATGGCAGAAGGAAGGAAGACCTTTCTCTCCGTCTCTCTCTCTCTCTCTCCCTGTCCACTTTGCCTGTCAAAAAAAAAAAAAAAAAAAAAGAAAAAGAAAAGAAAAAGAAAAAAAGAAAGAAAGAAAAAGAATGGGCTGGACTCAGATTCATACCCTGGGACCAGGGTGTGAGTTTTAGCTCTACGGCAATGAATGGCAATGAATAAGATTCTCAAAGTCTGTAAGTCTCTGTTTCCACGGCTGTAAAGTGGGGGTTGAAAACGTGAGCTTTACTGGACTTCACTGGGCTGTCGGGGATCTCCAATAAGATGATTTTTGTGAACTCAGTTAGGAAATTGTTCACATCCCATTAGATACATTGGGGTCCACGGGAATGTTCAGTAGATGGGTGTGATGGGAGGGCCTCCTTGTCCGTGCAAACCACAAGAATCTCCAGCCATGATGCAGCAGGACCGCTGTCCCCCTGCCCCAGGACGCCGCTGCTCACAGCCTCCAGCTTGGGAGGAAGAGTTTAACAGCCTGTTTGTCATGGATTGCATTTTCCTTTATCACCGGGGGGGGGGGGGGGGGGGGGGGTTAGTTTAAGTGATAGTTTGTCAACTACTGATCTTGACAAATACTAATTGAAGTTTCAGACACATGAGGCTTTTTCTACGTAGTGCAAGACAAAAGAGCCTTCTGAAGTGAGGGAGGTAGATTCTGGCTTTCTGAAGCACGTGGCTGAGGCCCCTCCTTCTGAGTCTGCACCTTGCACACGACACTTGAACAATTCTAACAACCCTGAGAGCATCCTCATTGGGTACAAACCCGTGGCGGTAGAGGCTAAAAGCATCCTGAATGTCACGGCATGTCACAATTAAATCAAATCCAGAGATGTTGAACTTTAGAGTTGCATTTTTATTAATGACACACTTGGCTTAGGGACACCACCATTCATTTTTAACTTTCTTATAACTTAACCCAGAGCTCTTCGAAGGGACTCAGAATGAATTAAATAAGCCAATAAGTAAATAAATGCATCTTTTACTTGGTAAATATTCAGTATCCTTTACATAACAGGCACACGATGAACTCAGAAAAATGCACCTTACACTTAATGATTTTATTAATTGTGTAAACACTGAGTTGCAAATATACCCTCATTTGTTCATTTCTGTTGACCTTAAGCTTCTTATGGAAAAGTAATTTTGCAGAGCAACCAGTATATTGCAGAAAAATAAATGATATAGTTGCAGACTTTCTGTAGCAAAACATAAAGGTGCAACATCCTGGCTCAGCAGGAAACCCCTGCTCTGTCACCCAGAAGGAACACACACCTCCATTATCTCACAGTTTGCACACACACACATACCCAGGGAATGGGAATGCTTGGCCCACTGAATACTTGCACCATCTAGCAATTGCACTTGTCTAGACACTTATTTGTAAATAGGATTTTAGGACCCTAAATCGGTAGATGATGTGCGTGGTAGTGTTGCTGTGAGAGGATGTACTAGTGTTCTTTATAAATTCAGTTGAGTGCTTTAGAGGTTTAAAAATACATACTTCATCCTAAGAAAATCTAATTTGGAAAGGAAATTTTCATGTTCATGCCAGTGAATTATGCAATTGGTCTTGGGAGTCCTATGAATATTTGGTTCAACAGTTTCAAGTTGGCATTAAAATGGCTCCATGAGAATTTGCCAAGACCCCATAAATAAACATTGAACATGAGACATCTTATGTAACCACAATCCTCAGGGCAGATTCCTTTTCAATATAAGCACACAGCTGGAGTTAAAATGATACCACATCTTAAGAGGGCTCTTGCTGTAACTAGAAAGTTTTAAAAATTAAGTAACTGCTTCCCTTTATAAATCTTCCCTCTAATAGGTATATTTATATTCACAACCCATAGACCAGTTAAATGTATCAAATTTCAACAGTAAAATAATTTAGGAGGAAAGCTCACAGATTCAGAACAGTGAAACACATTTGTGTACTCCTTTGTATGTTTCAAGGTGATTTGACATGCATTATCACATGTAGGGCTGCACAATAACCCTTCAAGTCAGGTATTACTGTTCCCAGATAATAAACCTGGAGAGGTAAAATGACAGCTATTTGTTTCAGATGGTATATACTTCTGGCTTCAAGATTACTGCTTTCTTTGGATACCACCGTGCTAAGCCACGACCATGTGAACAGTGGTTTGGATTAAAGAGCTCCTTCTGCTTAAGTGCTTTGATAGCCTGGCTGTCTCCTCTTATTTTGCCGATTCAAGCAGAGTTTGCAAACTGTGGGTGTGGTTTTTCCTTTTGTGGGAACAGAGCAACATGACTGCTGCGAGGCATTTTCAAGATTTATTAATACTTTTAGTCTTTACTTGAAAGACCTCATCACTAACAGGTTGAGGAAGTGGAGCATGCCTACTTGTTCCCTGCTGAATCCACAGCCCAAGACAGTTCTCAGCACACAGTGGTTAGTACTCAATAAATGATTCCAGAAAGAAAGGATAGGAGGTGGAGACAGACTCGCTCATAACTCAGTACTGAAAGGATCTCTGAGTCACCCAGTTTACTCCTTCATAGTTTGAGTCTCTCCTCCCCAATAATTTATAACATTGGCAATGAGTCAAGATAGTTTATCAATAAATAATTTGCATTTATCTTGTTTTTCTACAGTTGACCTACAATGTAAATCTTTTCCCCTTTTGATGTTTTACTTTTGAGAGCTGATAATTCATTCTCACTAGCCTTATGACTCTTTTAACATCTTAATAGCTACCCAAGCAAACAGAAGAGACACAAGGTACTTTAGTAGACTGAACGTTTCCTAAATGAGCTTCCGAGATCACATTCAACGTCATACTTTATTTTATTAGTAACATCCCAAAATGTAAAATGCACGTGGAGAGACTAGGGGGAATATCATCAAAGCTTTATTCATTAGAAATCAACACCACTTTCTTTATTCACTAGGAATCAACACCACTATTTGAAGCCTCATTGTGAACTATATTGCCTAGCCTTCCTTTTAAAACTCAAAATCTCATTAATCCACTGATTGATTTATATAGCTGTCAGTAGCAACATGTACTTCATTTTGCTGTGAATAATACTGAAGTACCTTTTATATAACTCCATAGCCACCTCCCCTCTGCCCCCCACCCAAAATCACAGTCATTCCTTCAACAAGAGCAATGTGGGCACCCATTGTGAGTACCCTTCAAGTCCTCTACTTCAGGATACGTATGTTTACTTGTACTTGTTTTTCAGAAATGTTTATTTTTTCTTCTTCCTCCTCTTGTTATTGATTATTATTTTAAAATTCCACTTCAATATATTCAGGTAAATGTTGTTTTTGTTTGGGAAGGAATTGTTTCTTTCATTCTGCTTGGCACTCAATACCCCTTCCCAAACTGGAGACCCATGTGTGAGTATTACTTCTGTTCCGGATCTAAAGGTCCACCCTGATTTATGATCCCCTTACCTACATTCTACTTGGATTCTCTTCTCCTTGATCCCTATGAGAATGATGTCAGAATAGCAAGCCAGTCCTCCATAACTCAAGTTGTCCACTGCATTTTTCATGTCTTTAAACTTTCTTTTGTTTTCATTTTAGAATAACTAGTTCACCTCTGAGTAGCATCGAGTTTAATTGCCTTGTTAATGTCAATTTTCACTTTTTCATTTCTGTGCTCTGTTGTTGCAGTTTTATAAGTAGACTCATCTTACATTGCTTGATAGGTTTATTGTCAAACTGTACTTATTTCCCAAACCATATTTAAAGTGTACCTTCTTAAAGTTGTTACATCATAGGGTTTTCTTTTATGCATTAATAATTTTAAGACTTTTTTTTATTTATTTGAAAGTCAGAGTTACAATGAGAGAGGAGTAGAGAGAGATTTTCCATTTGCTGATTGACTCCCCAGATGGACACAACAGCCGGGATGGTGAGAGCAGTTTGGAATGGCTCACCCTCTCTGCCAAACATTCAGAAAAACAATGCGGAACCCCAAGTGCCACAAATCACCATGAACATCACATGTCAAGGATTAAAGCATCGCACTGAGCAGGTCTTTGAGCATTTTCCCAACAAGGACCCAGAGCTCACCTGACATGAAATTTCAATCGCATCCTATCACTCTGGCCAAATGAGAGAAGCATCCCATAATGCCCAGAGTGATGATTCAGGTTCTGTGGTTTTCTACCCTGGCCAGGAGCCAGGAGCTTCCTCCTGGTCTCTCACTTGAGTGGCAGGGGCCCAATCACTTGGACTATCTTGCACTGCTTTCCCAACCATTACCAGGGAGCTGGATTGAAAGTGGAGCCGCTGACCATGAAGGTGCATTCATATGAGATTCTGCTTTCACAGGCAGTGGTTTTCCTCATCACACCACAACGCTGGCCCCTCTGCATATGTAAATTTAAAAATACCACAAGTTTGGTGTTTTCATTTTGTCCTTATTTTGATTTTGGCCCAATTTTGCAGACAGTGTATGGGGTTGTACTTGTTACACTATTGCATTTCACATTAATGATTCTTGTATTTTGATAACCCTATCACTGTGGCTAACAAGTTAGTTTCAAGAACTGAGACTGACTTTGTAAAATGCTCACATTTAAATGATTAGCTTTCCATTTCAAGTTATTTTGTGTTTTCAAAATAATTGAAGACTTTTATCAGACTTTTAACTTTCATTTTTCTTACTGCATCTTAATATCCTGTGCTCTTACTAGGATTGAATATGAATTATAATCATTTCCTACCTCCTAACTAGGAAGCTTTTGACAATGATGTGCTGAGATATTTTTGGGACCAATTTCCCTAAACATGTTATCTGGGATCCTTAGGAAAGATGCAAATTCTAAGGTCATCTCTTGCTGGAAAATTCAAAGAGATTCTAATGACAGAGTAGTATCTCAGGTAAATATTACCACCTGGCAAATTTAGGGTAAGCAATACACCTCAAACCAGGGTAGAAAACCACAGAACCTGAATCATCACTCTGGGCATTATGGGATGCTTCTCTCATTTGGCCAGAGTGATAGGATGGAATTGAAGTTTCATGTCAGGTAAGCTCTTGGTCCTTGTTGGGAAAATGCTCAAAGACCTGCTCAGTGCGATGCTTTAATCCTTGACATGTGATGTTCATGGTGATTTGTGGCACTTGGGGTTCCGCATTGTTTTTCTGAATGTTTGGCAGAGAGGGTGAGCCATTCCAAACTGCTCTCAACCTGCGAACATGGGCTGTGTTTTGAGCAGGGTTAACTGAGCTGCGCCATTTGTAAATCGTTTTCAAAAAATGCCTCAATTCTCTTGGGGAGGCAGCCTGTGTGCCTTGTGGTTTCTGAACACTTCAAGGCTTAAACTTGATCTCTGTGTCAATCAACTAGGAATCAAAAAAGAAGACTGGCTAACAGTTTTACTAATCCAAACAATTTTTGAACATTGCAGAGTTTTTGTTGCCATTTGATATCACCGGCAGACTCGTCCTACTGTAGGATTTGATGACACACTGTGTAATGTGGTGTCATTCTCACAGGCTGACTGCCTTCACTTCACAGCAAACACTAATAGCTAATTTTGGCTGTAGCTGATAACGATAGTGCTAGAAATGGCATGAATCACTGTTCTCAAATCCACCTGAGGTAAAAAAGTTAGCTTCCCACAGCTGTGCTTATCAAGATGGGAGATAGACAAATGTCAAACCATCTGAAGGTTTAATTTGTTTAAAGAGAGTCAAAACTTGATGTGCTGTGCACAGCCTCCGTACGTGTTCATTGATTTGAAGGAGGAAGTTGGAGAGGGAGTTTAGGGGACAAAGTCCAAATTCCCTGGTGTTCATGCTGGCCATAGGAGTATAATGACACTGACTTGTTGTGATCAGCACATTTATTTATTGAACATTAAGGTCTTACGTTTCCAATTCATAAAACACAAACGAACTTTGAAAAGTGTGTTGGAAATGGAATTAAAGTAAGTTTATTTTGGTGCAAAGTATTTTGAAATCCACTTGTTATTTTTTATAATATTCACTTCCCATGAATTTTTGAAGACACTTTATGAATAAATATGTCTGAAACTTTGTGGAAGCAAAGAAAAAGCTAGTTTTTGAGGGAAATAGATGTTAATTTTAAGGAAAAATCAAGTTTGATTAAAATTAGCTTTTGTTCGGACCCCAGGCTCGCTCCTTCCTTAGTGCCGTGTGTCTACACTGCCTCGTTGTACAGGTCCACACTGAGCACAGCCTGTCAGGTACTTTTGGGGCCCGAGGCACAGAGCCTCTGAAACAAAGCTCTTGAAGTTATGACATAAAAGAAAAATTAAAGGTTGATTTCCCTAGTAATGGCATTTTAATGATTATTTCACAACTATATGGATAACTAATAATGTTACTTAAAATAAACTGAAATTAAATTAATTATGATAATAAAATATTTCTGTTTACAATTAAGAAGTGTATAGGATAGGGAACAACAGAAAAATGCCATTCGTGGTAACTGTTGGTAACATGCTGATATATTTTCTTACAGGCTGTTTCTCTATGCATGTTTCTATATGTGTTTGCAAATATTATAGAAGTGACTGACTGACACCAACTCAGAGCCCACTTCCTAATTGCCTTAAGAGTAGGGAAGGAGCTGGCGCCGTGGCTCACTAGGCTAATCCTAGCACACACTAGGCTAATCTGGCACACCGGGTTCTAGTCCCGGTCGGGGCACCGGATTCTGTCCTAGTTGCCCCTCTTCCAGGCCAGCTCTCTGCTGTGGCCAGGGAGTGCAGTGGGCCCTGCACCCCATGGGAGACCAGGAGAAGCACCTGGCTCCTGCCATCAGATCAGCGTGGTGCGACAGCCGCAGCGCACCGGCCGCGGCTGCCATTGGAGGGTGAACCAATGGCAAAGGAATACCTTTCTCTCTGTCTCTCTCTCACTGTCCACTCTGCCTGTCAAAAAAAAAAAAAAAAAAAAAAAACTAGGGAAGGAAAATAACTAAAGCTTTATGCAGAGTAGGGAAACTTTACCCAGGATCAAGTGTTCTCCCACATATCCTGCCCTTTCTCAGGAACTTGACTACATTATCACCTCCCTTGCTGGACGCACCTACATAGCTGCCAAGGTAGAAAAGCTTTTGGTTTGGAGGATGATCATATAATGCTGAGATATTCACATTTAAGTTTTTGGAGTTGAAAAATAATAAGTGGCATGAATTCTGCATTAGGAATAAAACATGTCTTCTCTCACCCGAGCCTTCCTTCTCTGTGATAATTCAATGAAACCGGGGTCACGATTGATAGATGAACTGCTTTTAAATGCTAGCGGTCAGATGAAGCTGTTCGTGGCAGGAGGAATCTTTTGCTGACAGCAGCATTGATTCCTCATCTCCCCCTTCCAGCAATAATCATAATAAATGGATAATGGTGATGAGAAAAGCAGTTAATCACTCCTTGTAATTTTAAATAGTTTTCTTTTTATTTCCTGATTACAAAGGCAGATGAAACATAAGCCTTCCAAAAACTGAGGGCTCCAATACTCTACAATGAGACCTCAATCCCTTAGTTTAGCAAAGCATGTGTAGGGGTGGATTGTCTGGGCCAGGGCTCTGATATGCTCAGATAGTGAATATCTAAGTGCATTTCCACCATTAAGGTGCCATGAAACTCACAGAATCTAAATTTAAGTATAAACTTTTCTAACATAGCAGGTAGTTGCTTTTCCATATGACTTCCTAGGTCCATAATTCCCGCAAAATTCCATTAATTCATCCCAAATCACAATATGAATTTCCACTGGGGCTCCTGGCTGCCACGTATCTTTCTGGGTACATCAAAAAGAATGCAATCATGATGAGTTTACAGTGTTCTTGCTCTTCTGTTGTCCAGCACCATCTGGTATGGTGGGCAAAACGCCAGGGCAGAGTCTTAGGTCCTATGCTCACAGACTATTAGCACATGTCTCTGTCACACAGTGACAACAAAGTATCAATTACATCATTTCCTCTCACAATTCTGTTGATGTCCGTAGGTACCCAATTTGGCCTACATCAAAGAAAACTTTTAAATAACAGAGATGGAAATGAGAGAGATATTGGTCATTGGCTGCCCGAAGTAGAGATCTCACTTTACAAAGAGAATTTAAATTTCGATTATAATAAATGAGTAAAAGAAGCCATATAAACTTATTTTTTGGAAACGTACATTTTTTATTCTAAAGAACTCAGATTATTCTTCTCCAGAAATAAATTTGCACCTTGATCATTTCCCAGAGTTAAGTATCTAACCGTGCCATTAAGTGATTGATTACATGATACGTTTTGTTAGATGTAGCCTATTCCTAACCACATGATTTGGAGTAAGGTCATTTAATTTAATTCAACATTTAGATATCTTTTTATGCTATTTCTAATCAAATATATTTAAACTGAAGCTATCAGATAATTCTTCATAAATACCAATTAAATGCTAAACTTTGAGGGAAATTTTGATTATAATATCTCTAATCCTGATTTAATCCCAAACACAGAATGCTATTTCATTTTTTAATCCCGCTTTTCAATATCCATGCTCTTAAATAGCACACACTGAGTTCTCACTGTGTTCTATGTTGTGGGGAGCAACTCAGACTAGACTGAGTTACTGGAATTAAGACTTATTCTATGCATCTGCTCTCCCACAATATGGCGCTGAGAAGGGAGAGACGGCTTCTGCACAGCTGCCTCCAGTTCAACCAATAGGCAGCAGGACCTGCTCCTGATTGGAGGAGAGCAGCGTACTCGGCGTGTGGGCAGCCGAGTTAGGATTGGCGGAGGAGGACTATAAAGGAGGAGAGAGACGGCATGCACCAGGAACATCTAAGGGGAACATCTAAGGGGAACGCCTGTGCAGCCCTCGAGAGAGCCGGCCGGCGGTGTGCCACTCCCCCGCGGAAGTGGGGAATGTGGCAGGGGGAACCGCCCTTCCACGGAGGTGGAAGGGTCGGTAGCCAACCCGGGAAGAACCAGCAGCAAACCCGGGGAGGGCCGAGCAGACGAAAGAACAGCGCAGGGTCCTGTGTCGTTCCTCCACGAAGAGGGGGAGCGACATATGTATCCTTGTAGCTGTTTTATCTCATTGATCTTTGCAATAGCAGTTCATAGTAGATATGCTTACTAGCTGCATTCCATAGTTTAGGAAAGTAAGGCTTAGGTAGTTTAGATAACATATCATAAATCATAGATTCACTAAATTGATCCCAAAGGAACAAAAAACTCATCAATAAAAATTGATTGACATCATATTCAAAGTTTTGAAAGTAGAAAGAAACCAAAGTTCCTTTCAAGATTTCACTCAATATCATTTCTGGGATAAAAATAGATGATAGTAAATACAATTTGGAAAAAGAAAACACGCAAGAATTACTAATCAGTAGAAAGGTTTATTTCTATATTTGTATATGTCCTTAACATTTCTTAATATCTGTATAATTTTATAAAGCTTTATATATCTTGGGGCCTATATTATGGTGTAACAGGTTGAGCTGCCGCCTGCAAAGCCAGTATCAAATATGGAAGCCTATTCAAGCCCAGCTCCCTGCTAATGCACCTGAGAAAACAGCAGAGTCCGGCCCAAGTGCTTATGTGCCTGTACCCACATCGAAGACCAACATGAGGTGCCTGGCTCCTGACTTTGGTGTGACCCAGCCTAGGGGATTGTAGCCAGCTGGGAAGTGAACCAGCAGATTGAAGATCTCTCTCACTCTCTCTGTGTGTGTCACCCTCTCTTTCTGTAATTCTGCCTTTCAAATAAATCTTTAAAAAAGATGTATATATCTTGGTTCTTATACTATTTTATATATTTTATTCCCTCTTCACTTACTGTCACATTGTAAACACTTAGGATATCATTGCAATTATTTTTATATATGTATTGGGGGAAATATAAAAGTATGGGCCATGGCTCACTTAGTTAATCCTCCGCCTGTAGCACCAGCACCCCATATGGGCGCTGGGTTCTAGCCCCTGCACCTGCATGGGAGACCAGGAAGAAGCACCCAGCTCCTGGCTTTGGATCCACTTAGCACCAGCCGTAGTGGCCATTTGGGGAATGAAGAAAGACCTTTTTCTCTGTCTCTCCCTCTCTCGCTGTCTATAACTCTGCCTGTCAAATAAGTAAAAAAAAAGAGATATTAAAGTTATTAAATTATCTGTCCATTCTTTCATTGTTGTACAGTTAGCAACACTTATAACTTCAATATAACATTTATTTGCTTGTTTTCACAGGTTACTATGTTAATCCTCTATGGATTATTTTCTTTTCTAAAAAGGATAAATGAATAATAAAAATTCCTTTAAAATCTGTTGTATGTAAACCCAAGAAACATGGCCAAATTCAGTATCTAAATTTTTGGGAACTAATGTGGTAGCTCTAGGAATCAGAATTTTCACGTCTCCAGGTTTTGCTGGGCTTTGTTACTGTTCTTCGTGGTTTGTTTGCTTCTGTTTGTTGTTGTTGTGTGGTTGCTTTTTGTTTAGTTAGGCTGTCTCTGTACTAAGGGTGAACCTTAGGCGTGAGCAAGTTTTTCTCTGGTCTTTTCTGAGTCTATGCATTTCCACGAATCTGTGTGATTGCTTTTGAATTTTCCCTCTTTGAACAGTTACATATTTGTGGTATTTAATGTCTGAATCCCCAAAAATGAAAATAAAAAGAAATTAAAGAGGAAGGTATTAGACTTCCAAATTCCCTAGAATTCACAACAGCTAGATAGAGAGGGTGGGGCTTGCCAAAAGGAAAATAGGTACAATTTGTCTCCTGCCTTTTCGTCTAAACCTCTTTGATCAGAAGCAACAATACGTGATCAGAGCACAGATCCCCAAAATACAGTGGACAGGACAGCATCTTTCTTGCATACCCTGGAACCTGAAAGGGCTTTGCAGTTTGCTCCAAGAACATTTGAGCTTCTGCCGCTGTATACCCGCGAGCAAGGACTGTGCAGCTACCACTCTACTAAGAGCTGAAACCGACAGAAATTAACCACAATTTGTAGTTCAAGATTCCCCGTGCAATTCACCACCCATCGATAGAATCTAGAGTTCCATAGTAGTTGCTTTAGACGGATTCTGCCAATACAGTTGTTATCTAAGTTGGGAGATAGATTCCTGGTGCGTCTGACTCTGCCACTTTCCAAGAATCCTCTCCACTGTTCTTCATAAATGATACGAGAACAGTTTCAACTACTAGTAAACTTACATGCTTAAGTCACTTGGAAATTTGAGAATATAATTTCAAGCAAAAAAAAAAAAAAACATGGATTTTTGATAAGACCCAAGATTTGGGGTCAAAACTGCCTTACATTTTTCTCATGGTAGCTATGTCCCCTAGAATAAATCGTGTACTTCTATAGTTCTTGATTTTTAAATATGAAATAAAAATAATCATCCCATAAATGTAGCACAAGGTTGTGATGATAGGTAATAGAGAAGAAAATTATAAATACCACAATGTGATTTTAATACTAGTTATTAACATTAATGTTTCATTAAAATTTAACAGAGTCAAGTTTCAAAAGTTCTAAGGTGGAAAGAGAGTGTTTCTCAGAAAGACTTTCAAGTTCTCGGTGCACAAGTCACCCTTTACCAAGTGCCTGTGGTCCCAGCTTTCTTCACCAGTGCCGCTTCCAGGTCTACCCCAAAGGCCAGACCTAGGAGGCCTGCAGACACCTGTTCCCTACTTACAGAAGCCAGCACAGAAAGGCTGTGTAATCTCCAGCGACAGTCCATCCTCAGCTCAGTTTTCTTTCTTTAACTTTGTAAAATGTCACTAGGAAGTGACTGATCAATGGGTATGAGGTTTTTATTTTTTTTTAATTTTGAGGTGATAGTTTGGGAATTAGATACAGGTGATGGTTGTATAACATTATGGATGTATTAAATGTCACTGAATTTCACACTTCTAAGTGAAAATGATTAATCTTATGCATGTACATTTTATTTCAAGCAAAAGCAAAAATTTTAAAATGGGGGAATGATGTTAAGTTAAACTAATAATGTAATCAAAGTGAATTTCAAACCATAAAACGCAATACAACAATCTCAACAATCCTGATGCCTAAGTCAGATTGGACTTTTTAACTAACATGGTATCAGGTGGAGGAGAAACGTGGCCCCTTGCCAGACTGAAGCAGATTTCTGCAGGTTCACAACCACACACACATAGAAATAGTCTTACATAGTACTACACTGAATACCCTTGTGTGTGGTTGGTTCTGCTTGGTTTTGTCTTTGTCAATGAATAGATGCTTCAACAAAGGATTTCTGGGTCATGGGTAATATGTACACAATTTTGTGATATTGTCAGTGTCTCTGCATTCAAAGTGACTGCTTTATTTTCCCTATTTCATTCTCCAAATTCTACAGCTATTATGGAACTGAAATCAGGAATGGAAAACTCAGTCCAGGTCCCCTTCATGGATGGGAGGAACACAGCTCTTTGAGCCATGGTCTGGTGCTTGCCAGGGTCCACGTTAGCAGGAAGCTGGAATCAGGAGCCACAGCTGGGGATTCTACCCATGTGCTCTGGTGTGGGACTTGGGCATCCCAGCTGGCATCCTAACTACTATGCAAAATGTTTCTAACATCATAAAATATTTATTTATATTACTAGGCCATTTGTGTGAGTAGTTGGCCAGTTATCTTACCATATTTATAAGTTATATATTTAGCAGATGAACTCTAGTATATAAATTATAAATATTTCATGTTTGTTATTTATCTTTTTTCTTCATTTCAGGCATACTTTACAATGTGTGTATATGTGCATACCAATCAAATTTATTAGTCTTAATTAATGCTTCTCATTGTAAGATAATAGTTATGGAATTCCTCCTCTTGCCTGTTATAAAGGGATTGTTGTACATTTTCCTATACTACATCATTCATTTAAAATTTATCCTGATCTCAGTTTTGAGGAACTGATCCAATCCAAACAAATTTGTACATATCCATCCTTTCCTTATTTAAGCTGGATACTTCATTTTCTTGTACAAAATAATTGCATATGGAATTTAATGTCTGTCTGAATTTTTGATTCTTTTGATTTGATTGGTTGTTAGTGTAATCTTTCCATACTGCCTTTTACAATTGATCTTAGCCAAAAGGCCAAGAAGTGATCCCTACCGCTTTTTTAAGATGTATTTATTTATTTGAAAAGGGAAAAAATAGAGAGCTAGAGAGAGATATATATCTTCTTTTCACTGGTTCACTCTCCAAATGACCACAGCTCACAGGACCGGTCCAAGAAAACAACAAACAATAAAATAAAAAAACAAAACAACAACACCAAAACAACCAAGAGCTGAGAACTCCATCGGGTTTTCCCACATGGGTGGCAGGGTCCCAACCACGTGGGTCACTCTCCCAGGCACATTAGCAGGGAGCTGGATTGGAAGCCGAGCAGCCGGGGCTGAATCTAGCACTCCAGTGTGAGATGCCAGTGTGGTAAGTGAAAGCTTATCGCACTGTGCCTCATGCCGGCCCCTCCATACTACATAATTATAATCTTAGCTTTGTAATAAGTTTTGATGTCCAGAAAGACTCACATCTCATCTCTTCTATTTTCTGTATTTACAAGTCTATCACTAGAGCAAAGTTACGATTTTCAAATTGAAATTGAGTTAAATTTATGGCACTTTGCTCTGACATATTATGAATATCCTATCAAAAATATGTGTTCTGGCATTCACTTACGTCTTTCAAGGAATTTTGAATTTTTCATGATGTAGATTTTGGACATGAAAACAGGAACACTTTAAATGTAAGAATCAAATGTAAGCTTCTCTTGTGGATAACAGCTCTGCTCATGGTGGTCCAAGACTATAACACCCTCTACCATTGTAAGAGAGTTAGCTTCATCATCTGCACACACACAGAAAATAAACAGGTAACATTATCTGCAATTTTAGGTTGTGAATATGGCCTCTTATAATTTTCTTTCTCTTGTGAATTCACACATCTTTAAACATTATTGGCACCTAATTTAATAAACCCACTATGTATAATGTGCTGAGATATCTAATGACTTGGCAAATTACTTATTTGCTGAACAGCCTAAAATGTCTCCCTCCTGTGTAGACAATTTTAAGGTTGTAAATCAATCAACCAATACAAGCAAACTTTCTTTTAAACTTAATTTAGCTGAAGAGACTGTGAGAACCCCCTTAAAAACACACCGCCTAATATGTTGCAATGTAAAACAACATTGGTTTATGCATTAGTATCATTAATTATCTTTTTTAAGAATGGCAAATTGGTTGGAGAACAATAGATCTTCATTTATAAGACAGAGTGGTATAGCAATGTGATGTGAAATAGCATGATTTATTGAACTTGGGAATTTCAGTAAAAGGCTGAACAGCTTTCAGATCCAGTAAGAACTGTCTCTTTGATTATCACATTTGATCTAGTGGGGACTGTCATTGTTTCCTGCCAAGAAAATATGTAATATAACTTCTGAAAACTTCCATGACTTCCTGTCTATCATGTGCTTTGTGCATCATTTATTCCCACTCTGTCCTTGCAAACGTGTATCAACTGGGATGTTTCTCAGTATTTCCCGACTGACTGCCTTGTGAAGCAAAATACAGACAGACTTAAACTTCACAATTGCCAATAATGAGCAATCATTACTCAAATTACTCCAAGCACTGATTAGGTTTAAAGTAATGAAGAAACCACCATAATCAATCATCATCAACCCAAAGGAAGTCAATCTGTGTGGAGAGTCCCTAGGAATTGGCAGAGGGCTCCACCTACAGGGTTCCATGGGCAGAAGGATGGAGGCCAGATTCCGGCTCTGCCTTGCTCAGTGTTTTCTTTATGTGGCCACCCCATTGCCTGTCCACAGCTCTTAAAGGAACTGAATTCAAAATCTCCCTTCAAAGGGTGTTCTGTTCAAACAAATGGTCCTGAGAGAAGCACATTATAAACTGTGGTTTGTCGCTTGAAATCATTTAAAATCAATCTGTTAAGATAATTATATCTATGCATCTTAAAACAATAGACAGACAGATGGAATATAGATGAAAGACTTAGGCGTATGCTGCAGGATAACCAATCACATTCATTTAGATTTGGGGGTTTCTGTGACACAGTGTGATGACTGAAAAAAGCAGGGTGAGTTGGTAACCATACTAGGGTAATAGCTTCCTGAGAAGGTGGTACTTTAAAATCCAATTTATGTTCATTGTAATCACCATATTATGGCACAAGGGGCTGGAATCATGAGTAAAGAATTCTAAGAAAATCCTGATTCTCTACTTTTAGTGCAGAAGAGAACAACTTTCCAAGTACAAAATTTTCTTTGTAAACACCTGCACAACATTTTTTTTCACCAATTTCTTCGGAAAATTTCGAAGCCAAGAAGTGAATCCTTGCCATGTGTACTCCAGTTTTACCACTTGTCAACCTACTGGGGTCTTGGCATAGTAGAAAAGCAATTATAATGACACTTCTAAGTGTGAGAATGAGTCCATTTAAGAGACTAGCAAAATGTTACATAAAAGGGAGATTGGAGTTATCAAATGCACCTAGGGGCCAGCGCCATGGCTCACTTGGTTAAATCCTCCACCTGTGGCACATACCATAAGGCAGCTGGGATCTAGTCCCTGTTGCTCCTCTTCCAGTCCAGCTCTCTGCTGTAGCCCAGGAGGGCAGTGGAGGATGGCCCAAATGTTTGGACTCCTACATCCGCATGGAAGACCAAGAAGAAGCACCTGGCTCCTGGCTTCGGACTGGTACAGCACCAGCCGTAACGGCCATTTGGGGAATGAACCAACGGAAGGAGGACCTTTATCTCTGTATCTCTCTCTCACTGTCTATAACTCTACCTGTCAAATAAAAAATTGCACCTAGAACATTTTTGATTGCACATGGATAACAAAAGAGTCTTCACAAAAATCATGAAAATGCAAGTCATTAAACACTATACCTGAATTTCATATGAGAGTATTTCAGGCATGGAAAGCCAAGACACTCTGGCAAAAAAAAAAAATGACCTAAATGAAAGATCTCTGTGAGTGAGATCCCAGTGGAAAGAATGGGCCATCAAAGTAAGAGGTACCTTTCTCTGAATGGAGGAGAGAACTTCCACTTTGACTATGACTTTGTCTAAATAAGATTGGAGTTGGTGAACTCAAGAGGCTTCCACAGCCTTGGCAACTCATGACATAAATCATTTACTCTTAATAGTCAAAATTAGTTTTGCTCTTTATACAAAAACCCATATAAGTGACATTTTTGATGCTTCTCATTTTACGGGAAAGATAACTTACCTCTTCTGTGATAATTTATTTTCTAATAGCCTGATAACCCTCCATTATAATCATGATAATTTATTAAATAACTATTTACAAGGCAATATATTGATGAAATCATGGAGGAGGAACTAACTCAATAGTTCCCATTTTGCTATATGGAGAGGTTGTGGGTTACTGTGGAAATAATTCATTATTGTTACTTTTGGATTTTTGGATGATAATAATTCTAACTGGGATGAGCTGAAATTTCATAGTGGTTTTTATTTGCATTTCCTTGATGGCGGGTGATCCAGAGCATTTTTTCATGTGTCTATTGGTCATTTGAATTTCATCCTTTGAAAAATACTTATTTAAATCAATCTTCTGTATCTAAAGATAATTGAAAATGAATCTTGATGTGAATGGAATGGGAGAGGGAACGGGAGATGGGAGGGGTGCGGGTGGTACGGAAGTTATGGGGGGGAAAAGCCATTGTAATCCATAAACTGAACTTTGGAAACTTATATTTACTAAATAAAAGTTTACAAAAAAAAGAAAAACACTTATTTATGTCCTGAGCAATTCTCAAGTGAACTACTTGTTTTGCTGGTTTTTTTTTTGTTGTTGTTGTTGTTGTTTTTTTGACAGCCAGAGTTAGACAGTGAGAAAGAGACAGAAAAGTCTTCCTTCTATTGGTTCACCCCCCAAATGGCCACTATGTCTGGCATGCTGGGGTTGGCGTGCTGCATCGATCCGAAGCCAGGAGCCAGGTGCTTCCTCCTGGTCTCCCATGTGGGTGGGCCATTTTCCACTGCCTTCCCGGGCCACAGCAGAGAGCTGGACTGGAAGAGGAGCAACCAGGACAGAATCCGGCACCCCAACCAGGACTAGAACCCAGGGTGCCAGCACTGCAGGCAGAGGATTAGCCTAGTGAGCCACGCACTGGCCTGTTACTGAGTTTTTTGAGCTCCTTATATATCATGGATGTTAGTCTTTTATCAGATGTATAGTTTGCAAATATTTTCTCCTATTCTGTCAGTTGCCTCTTTACTTTGTTGAGTATTTCCTTTGTTATGTAGAAGCTTCTTAGCTAACTGTAACCCCATTTGTCTATTTCTGCCTTTGTCATCTGTGCTTCTGTGATCTTAACCAAAAAGTCTTTGCCTATGTCAATAGCTTCCAGTTTCCCGTTATGCCTTCCTATAGAAATTTCAGGGTTTCAGGACTTAGATTTAGATCCCTGATCCACTGTGAGTTGATTTTTGTATAGGGTGTAATGTAAGGGTCATGTTTCATACTTCAACATGTAGAGATCCACTTTTCTCAACACCATTTGTTGAATAGACTGTCCTTTGTCCAGGGAATGATTGTAGCTCATTTGTCAAAGATTAGTTGGTTGTAGGTGCATGGATTAATTTCTGGGATCTCGAGTATGTTCCATTGTTTAATATGTCTATTCTTGTACTACTACCAAGCTGATTTGATTACAACTGTGCTGTAATATGCCCTGAAATCTTATATTGTGATGCATCCAGCTTTATTTTTATTGCCTAAGATTGCTTTAGCTATTCAGGGTCTCATGGTTCTAAATGTCATTTATGGTCATTTTTCTTTGTGAATCTCAGACAAAAGCCTCTTATTTTGATTGGAATTACACTGAATTTGTAAATTGCTTTGGGTAGTATGGACATTTTGCTGATAATAAACCTTCGAATCCATGAACAGAGAGTATTTTTTCCATTTTTGTGTGTTTTCTATTCCTTTCCTTCATGTTTTGTAATTTTCATTGTAGATATCATTCATCTCCTTGGTTAAATTTATCCCAAGACATTTAACTTTTTGTAGCTTCTATGAATGGGACTGATCTTACAAGTTCTTTCTCAGCCATTGTATTATTTGTGTACACAAAGGCTATTGATTTTTGTGTGTTTATTTTATTTCCTGCAACTTTGCCAAACTCTCATACAAGTTCCAACAATCTCTTCGTGGAGTCATTTGGTCCCCTATATATAGGATCATATCATCTGCAAACACAAATGATTTGATTTCTTCCTTTCCCATTTATATATTCAATTTACTTTTCTTTTCTAATGACTCAGGCTAAAACATCCAGAATTATGTTGAATAGTATTGGTGATAGGGGACATCCGTGTCTGGCTCTGGACCTTAATGGAAATTCTTCCAACTTTCCCCCATTCAATATGATCCTGGTGATGGAATTTTCATATATTTTTTGATTGTGGTGAGGTATGTTCCTCCTTTACCAAGGTTATTAAGGTTTTTATCATGAAAGGATGTTGTATTTTATCAAATGCTTTCTGTGCATCTATTGAAGTAATCATATATTTTTATTCTTCAATTTGTTAATATGATGTATCACATTTATTGTTTTGCATATGTTGAACTATCCCTGCTTACCAGGGATAAATCCCACTTGGTCCAGGTGAATGATCTTTCTGATGTGTTGTTGGATTCAATTAGGTAGTATTTTTTTGAGGATTTTTGCATCTATATTCATCAGGGATACTGATCTATAGTTCTCTTTATGTGTTGTAAGTTGTTCTAGTTTGGGAATAAAGGTGTTGCTGGCTTCATAGGAGTTTGGAAGAATTTCATAACCTTCAACTCGTTTGAATACTTTGAGAACTGGAATTTGTTCTGCCTTAAAAATTTAATAGAATTTACCAGTGAAGCCATCCAGCCCTGAGCTTTTATTTGTTGGGAGGGTCTATATTACTGATTCAATCTCTTTCTTGGTTATTGGTCTATTTAGGTTTTCTATGTTCATGACTCAATTTTGTTTGATTGTTTGTGTCCAGAAATCTATCAATTTCATTTTGACTGTCTAATTTGTTGGCTTATAACTATTTCTAGCAATTTTATATATTTTTAGTCTGTGTTGAGGGCACCCAAAAGACAGCACATTACAGTTAAAGAGCAATTTTATGAATTTGTTGATTTATCTCTCGTTGATAAATTATCTAAATTAATTGAATCCAAATGTTGGAATACCTGGAGAAAAATATGAAGTTACTTAACAAAATCATAGACGAGAATAGTAAATCATAATACCACGCAGTGACTGGTTGAATGTTAATCATACACTGGCCACTTTTTACAGTGCTTTTTCAGATGGTGTTTCATTTACTTATCATAAAACCATTTGAGGACAATTAGCATTTTCTGTTCGTTTTGGGGTGCTTTCACAATTTATATTTTTTATATAAAAATAATAATTTTAACTGTCAAAAAATTTAAAAGATTCTAGGTTATAGTTAGGAGCAGGAGCAGTCATTGTGGTATAGCTGGCCAATTAAACCACTGCCTTGGTATAACAGCATCCCATATGGGAGTGCCTGGGGTCTGTCCTCTACTTCCCATTCAGCTTCTGCCAATGTACCTGACAGGTAAAGGCTAATGTTCTTGAGATCCTGCTGCCCATATGGAGGACCCATATTGAGTTCCTTTCTCCTGACTTTTGCCTGGCCTGGATCTATCTGTTGCTGACATTTGAGAAGTAAAACAGCAGATGCAAGATTCTCTCTCTCTCTCTCTTTCTCTCTGTTCTCTCTCTCTCTCACTTTCAAATAAACAAAAAAGTAAAACTTTAAAAAAAATAGATGGGAGGGAGAAAGAAATTGTTGTGTTCTGTTCCCTAGTAGGGTGACTGTAGATAATGATGCTATACTGTGTAGTTCTCTTCAAAAACCAAACTATTCTCTGATTTGCAAAAAAGGATGCTGAATAAATAAATTGACCAAGCTACAGCAATGAATCAAAAGCAAACAACAGAACACAATGCAGATTATCTGTATCCAAAGTGTTGAACAGCAGGATAATACTGCCAGCTTCTCTCACATTCAGGTTCAAAAGGGAAGTCAAGTAGATTTTTGAGCCCACACCTCATCCCACTATGACAACACAAAGAAATGAGGAAAAGGCTGACTTTCCTGTTCCAAGCAGGGGCTAAAAATTCTGACAACTGAAGATTTTCTACCTTAATTGGCATTGTCTTAATGTTCTACTCATCACTATAAATGCTAGTTAGCCAGATACTTGGGAATCACAAAGTAATAGCACAAATACAGATTAACTTAGGATAGACAGAAGCTGGGGAAGAATAAAAAATGTAAATTTATTGAACCAAGTCCTCTATTTTTTTCTCAAATTGAAATCAAATTTACAAACCCCAATGTCATCATAATATTTTAAGGCTTTTCATTGAAATTTGGTTTCAGTATCACTATATATAAAAAGAGAATTCTTTGAACAAGGTGAGTGGCGCAGAATACATAACAAAACAAATAAAAAGCATACTAATTTCCAAGGATATGGGGTGTTTTTAAAAACTTCTTTTGTTCTTTTTGTAGCACAGGCTCCATGCAGCCAAGCTGTACATGGATCTAAATATTTTCTCTGATTAGATTTTCAGTCCCATGGTTGATGTCTTCGATTGCCTGTTGTACTATACTGGTAGTACTGAATATTTGTGGCACTTAGACCTTTAAATGATTTTATATCTATGTTAATCATATCAGTGTAAGATATAATAGGTATAATTTAACAGACAGTGTTGAGAATTAATCTTGGAAATACTTCACACGTTAAGTTTTCTAAGGTAGATGAAAAGGAAAAGTAATTCATCCATCTTTATATAAAAAGCAAAGTGAAAACATAACCTATAGAATACTTTAAAGAAAAATCCTTATTTGAAATGTTCTTTCCAAATAGAATCTCATTTAAAAACTCATTCAAACATATAGGAAAAAAAATAATGAGAATCATTACCCACTCACCCCACGTTGGAAATAAGGACCAAGAACAAGACATTACAATCCACAGAAAATGGTTACAGAAAATAAAGTTTGCCTAGTATCATAATGTAGGAAATAAATACAAACTAAAACTATCATATAATAATAATTTATTCATTGTTTTTATTTTTCTATATATAGCAAATACTTAAGTGTGATGTACTCAATGATAATGGATGTTTTATACGCACATTATTTCTCATCCACTAATTCTTTTTCTAAGTGGAAACCCTCACAGATGTAATCATATCTGAAAACGAGTGCTACCACAGAGATATTAATGTAGAATCATTTTAATAGTGAAAAATTGGGAGAAGTAAATAATAGGGAATAGTTAACATTACTGAAGGCCAAGGTAATAATGGGAATAATTTGTTTATTAAATAATTATTAGTTGTCTGAAAACTACCAAATGGTTTATTTACATGATCTCATAACTCCTTAACACCCTACAATGTGGATGTAAAATGTTCCCTATTTTGTGAATAAATAAATGAAGCTCAGAGATACTACATGACTTTCCCAAGGCATCGAGCACATCGTGACTGGTTCAGTCATCAACCAAGATCCATCTTTACTCCAGAGCCTGTGTTCTGAAAACCACACAGAACTGCCTCCCGTGTAATGGAGAAATAAATCGCAGCTAATAGATACTATACTTTAAAAGGGTTTTTAATGACCAAACGCGAGCATCATGGGGCAGTGAGATGTAAAATATTGCATGACATATTTATTAACTAGTGTTCACTGAATGCATATTCTTTGCAAGGCATTTATGAAATAAGCTCAGAATAATGCACAATGAATTAAACCATTTAGAAAACCTAGAACTAAGTGTGAAAACATGGCAGAAATTATTATTTCTGGGTAGCTTTTATACTCGTTCTTTCTCTTGCAGGTTCCAAGATTGTGCTGAATGAGGAATAGCTGATGGACTTGTCAGTGAGCACGGTTGCAGTGACGCTGCACTTCAGCCCCATGCTGCCTGGGCGGTCAGGGACAGAGAATTTCTGAGGAAAGTCCTGGGTAGATATTGGATGCCAGATTGTGTATTTGTTTTGGGCAACCAGTAACAAGGTCATCTCAGCCAAAATTAAGTGCTCATTTTCCATAACGCCTGCTGATCCCTGACATTTTCACATCAGATGCCCATTATTCAGCCCTTTGAAAGAGGGCAAATTGTCAGTTTGTGTTCCTCTCATGAACTTTCCCCCGACATGTTCACTTGAGAAAGACAAAGCTCCTATTAAAACCAACCGAAGACTTTCCACACCAACTCCCCCGAAAACAAGCAATTAGAGGAGTACCAAGAACTCCAAATTAGTGAAAATTAGCAACAAATATGTAGATGCTCTTCAATTCACCATCTTTTTAATAATTAAAAACATGCAGTGATTTGTGCATTCTCTGTACTCAACTTAGTAACCAAAGCTATTCTTGCACAGCTTTGTTCAGTTTATCAACCCTGCTGAAACTCTGCATCGTAATACATTAGTTTCTCTGCGTCAAGAAGCCACAGTGTCTCTCAGTGCTCCCAAAGAATCTGCTGTATCCACCTCCTTTATAATGGTCACCCACACATCTCTGGGCTTGTCTCCTTCCTCCCATTCGCCCTCTCCCAGTCTTCTCCAGCTACGCAGCCTCCACCAGTTTCCTCCAAATGACAATGTGCTCTACATAAAGTCTCTGTCTTTGAAGATTTTGTCCCAGCTTGATTCATTCCCTCAACTCCTTTAAACTTCCATGAGTCCTGTCTTAACTTACCTGATGATCTTTTTTTTAATATTATTATTTTTTTTTAACAGGCAGAGTGGACAGTGAGAGAGAGAGACAGAGAGAAAGGTCTTCCTTTGCCCGTTGGTTCACCCTCCAATGGCCGCCGCGGCCGGCGCACCACGCTGATCCGATGGCAGGAGCCAGGAGCCAGGTGCTTTTCCTGGTCTCCCATGGGGTGCAGGGCCCAAGCACCTGGGCCATCCTCCACTGCACTCCCGGGCCACAGCAGAAAGCTGGCCTGGAAGAGGGGCAACCGGGACAGAATCCGGCGCCCCAACCGGGACTAGAACCCGGTGTGCCAGCGCTGCAAGGCAGAGGATTAGCCTAGTGAGCCACGGCGCCGGCCATCTGATGATCTTCTTTAACGTTGTCATTTTCCTCCACCCACAGCAATCCTGCTTGCCTTAAACCCACTCCATCTTAATTATTTAAAAAAAATAGCCGGCGCCGTGGCTCAATAGGCTAATCCTCCACCTTGCGGCGCCGGCACACCGGGTTCTAGTCCCGGTTGGGGCGCCGGATTCTGTCCCGGTTGCCCCTCTTCCAGGCCAGCTCTCTGCTATGGCCAGGGAGTGCAGTGGAGGATGGCCCAGGTGCTTGGGCCCTGCACCCCATGGGAGACCAGGAAAAGCACCTGGCTCCTGGCTCCTGCCAGGATCAGCGCGGTGCGCCGGCTGCAGCGGCGGCCATTGGAGGGTGAACCAACGGCAAAAGGAAGACCTTTCTCTCTCTGTCTCTCTCTCTCACTGTCCACTCTGCCTGTCAAAAAAAAAAAAAAAAAAAAAATTATAAAAAAAAAAATTATTTAAAAAAAATTATGACACTTATTGCCTTGTAGCATTCTGTAGTTTAACCATTTATCAACTTTGCTATTTGTTGTGTCTCTGTCTCACCATTAAAAGGCAAAAGTTTCTAGTGGGCTGGTATTTATTATTCTTGTATGTACATATACATTATTATCCCAATTACCCATATATAACAAAACAGCCCACATTATAATAGATGTCAGATGTGGACTGGGTGGATGAATGAATGCTGCAACTGGCTTTCACATCATTGTGTGAGTGGGCCAGATAGCCATAGGCATGTTCAAATTTCAATTCCAACTCTCCTGTGACTTCACACCTATGCCTCCATCAGATCTTAGTTATGCTTTTTGAAGAAAATAAACACAAGCATCCTTAATTCTGTGCAGCCATCTCACAAATTATAACTCTGAGTGTTGGCACTGTGGCACAGAGGGTTAAACTATGGCCTGCAGTGCCTGCATCCCATATGGGCTCCAGTTAGAGTCCCAGCTGGTCCAGTTCCCATCCAGCTCCCTGCTGATGTGCCTGGGAAAGCATTAGAAGATGGCTCAAATCCTTGGACCCCTGTATCCATGTGGGAGACCCTGAGGAAGCTCCTGGCTCTTGCCTTAGGATCTGTTCAGCTCCAGCAATTGCAGCCATTTGGAGAGTGAACCAGCAGATGAAAAACCTTTCTCTTTGTGTCTCTACCTCTCTCTCTGTAAAATTATAACCATGAAATACTAGTATTGGTTGCTTATAGTGTGTCTACCTTAATGTCACACAAGACCAGAAAATCAAGTTCCACTCTACATATTCTTCTGTTTCTCTCAGCCTCTGGACAATTTCAGCAAAATTGTAGACTTAGTAAAGGAACTCCTTGAACCATCAGCTCCTTGTAAATTAATGCTGCCTCATTAGACAAATCACTGGGATCACTGATGAGGTTTTCCCGAACACAGTGGCTAGTCAGATCGATCATATGCCCACCTGCAGCTCTTGAGTGAACAACCAAAGGTTAGCCCAGTTCTTGGGGGCCTCTGTGGTGTCAGCAAAAATTAGCAAGAAGGTGGCCAAGTTGTCAATAGAGCACAGAGACAATTAGTTAATGATTAGAGAGCCAGCAGTTGAAGAATTGATAACCACATGAGGCATCTTGGGTACATGCATTTAGGAAATCTATAGCACACTAAAAAGTACATTTCCAGAAAAAGAAAAGAGAGGTGCTTTGAAATCAAATTTAACAAGGGAATTGAATAGTGTACAGAAATACACACAGCTTGGTATGTGGTCATGGCTATGCCGAATAATTCAGTCACTGGTTAAATTGATGAGTAGCCTCCAATCATGCTACTTGCTTTACCCTCACTTGCTTTACTTTTCCTCTGAATTCAAATTCATGTACAGACTGATTCATTCATTCAGCAAATATTTGTTGAGCACCCACTATGGATCAGATGCTGTTTGAGAGATCAAGAGAAACTTCAAATGAATTAGGCTTGGTCCTTGCCCATAAAGAATTTTTAAAAAATATGACAGGCAGCCATATTTTTCTAAATGAAATAAATTATTAAAATAATCCCAAACTGTGATAAATGTGCTGAAAATACCCCTAGTGTTTCAGGTTGTGGAGCAGGGAGTCCCTTCAGGTGGTTTGGAAAAGAGAAAATCATACCAATTGAGATCAACTATTACACTTCTCTCCTTAGAATATGGAGAAACTACTCTGAAAGTGGAACAGTGTTTCTTACAGAACAGCAACTGGAATGAGGGTTGGATCCTGAACTACTGGAAAAGTCAGAAGTGGGGTCTTAGTCAGCTTGGATTTATCCTGCTTTAGTTAAAATTCTGAGGCGAATTTACCTAAGGGTGTACCTATAGTCACTGGAAACGATGGGACTGTCTGGGATCATTTTTCTGACAGTTTGCAAGTCACTTGAACCTGCTGTTATTATTTCGATGGCAGCAGTGGGCACTCGTGCAGATTCTAAGTGATGCTGCCTGCAGGACAGGGAAGATTTTCCAGTGTGAGAAAGGGTTGCATCAAGCAGAGATGCACAGCACCTTGTGTCACTTTGGACAGAGTGCTTCTATCCCACACCAAACCTCAGGTAAACGGTCAAGAAATTCCAGCCATAAAACCACGGGAACCAAGAATCTTTGAGCTGGAAAGACGCATAGCAACGGAAAGGTTGAAGCCACCTCCTCATTGATGCCTTCACAGTGAAGATCCCAAGGCCCTGCTCCTTGGGGAAGATCTCATCTGGAACTCAGTCAGACCAGGGAGTCAAAGGCTGGGCATTATGTTTACATAGAAGCTTAAACTGCCAAGTGAGTGACTAAATGTATTGACTGTGTGTGTATGTGTATGCAAAGCATAAATGTGTGGCAAACCTGTTTCTTCCATAAACTCAAGCGTGCCTAATTTCATTTCAAATCAACATCATTCCTCCAGCTCACGTACCCAAACCCCTGAGTAAATATATTTCTGCCAAATTTATTTTTACTTCCAAACAGGATCATTTATGTACAATTAAATTTAGTATCCAGCCAATTCTCTTCCTTATGACAGTAGAAAACCTAGTAAGCTGGTGGTTTTTTGTTTTTGTTTGACAGGCAGAGTTAGATAGTGAGAGAGAGAGAGGTGGAGAGAAAGAGTCTTCCCTTTTTTGTTCGTTCACCCACCAAGTGGCTGCTACGGCCGGCACATTGTGGCCAGCACACTGCGCTGATCCGAAGCCAGGAGCTAAGTGCTTCCTTCTGGTCTCCCATGCGGGTGCAGGACCCAAGCACTTGGGCCATTCTCCACTGCACTTTCGGGCCACAGCAGAGAGCTGGACAGGAAGAGGAGCAACTGGGACAGAATCCGGCGCCCGAACTGGGACTAGAACCCAGGGGGCTGGCACCGCAGGCAGAGGATTAGCCTAGTGAGGTGCGGCGCCGGCCGCTCTTGGGTTTTAACTGGTAATTGAAATCTCAGTTCAAATGCATGTCTTGCTTTTTTACTTTTCTTTTTGTTTTGTTTTATTTTGTTTTTCATTTTATAGGAAATGTATGAAAAGACGATGCTATCATTATATTAAAATATCCACACATTTTCCTGAAAGTAAAACCATTTATCAGTACTACAAATTGATGTCTCCATTATGAATTTATGATCATTTTTATCTACTGTTTATTAAAGATTTATTTATTTATTTATTTATTTGAAGGCCAGAGTGACATACATAGAGAGACACGGAGAGACACATAGAGACATAGAGAGTGGGAGAGAGTCAGTGAGAGAAAGAGAGAGAGAGAGAGACAGAGACAGAGAGAGAGAGAGAAAGAACTTATATCCACTGGTTCACTTCCAAGATGGCTGAAATGGCCGGGGTAAGGTCAGGCCAAAGTCAGGAGCCAGAACTTCTTGCAGCTTTCCCATGTGGATGCGAAGCATTTGGACCATCATCTGCTGCTTGCCCTGGTGTATCGACAGGGAGCAGGATTGGAAGTGGAGCAGCCGGGACTCAAACTGGAGGCCTTGCCCACTGTTTTCTAAGTTTCGTAATTGGTGATTCTAACATAGACTCTGGGCGCCTTTTAATCCCATCAAGTTGACATATGGAGTTAAGGCAGCAAAGCACCCTTGTTTGCAAGTCGAGTCCTGTGAGGTATAAATGAAAGCACTGAGTATGGATTCTGGGGAGTACCAATGAAATGAGGGTACACAGGTCCCTTCCACCTGTCTGAGATATGACTCGGCTGGAGAGGGGTGGAGAGTTCTGTGCTGGGACCTGTTCTTATGATCACAGAACAGTCATGATGGCTGTGCTTCTCTTGTATTTTTGCTAGAAAATCAACTTCAGTCTGGTTTTAAGTTAGTCACTTGCAATTGAACCTAACCTTAAAGCTTTTATTAAAGAAAAAAAGCAGAATGATAAGAGTAAAACACAGCAATGTATATTGACTATATCATTGCTTTCATTAGGTTATTGGAATCAATAAAAATCACAAATTGTATGAATTATATGTAATATTTTGTAATCCAACTCTAACAGGAAAGAAACGGGTACTCATAAAGGTTAATTATCTTTCCTAAGTTCCTGTAAGCAGAATGTGACCAAGCATGGTTTTGACTAACTTCACTAACTCCAAACCATCCTCTCTTTCCTCTGAATATAATAGCACTGTCTTCCAGAACTCTGCTAGAAGTTGGTTATTACTGAGGTGGACTATAGAATAATTTACCCCTGTCTGTGATCTGCAATGTTTCATACCAGACTTTAGTATCATCAAAGGCTAGAATGAAAGAAAACTCTTTTTTTTTTTTTTGTTTTGACAGGCAGAGTGGACAGTGAGAGAGACAGAGAGAAAGGTCTTCTTTTTCCATTGGCTCACCCCACAATGGCCGCTGCGGCCAGTGCACTGCAGCCGGCGCACCGCGCAGATCTGAAGCCAGGACCCAGGTGCTTCTCCTGGTCTCCCATGCGGGTGCAGGACCTAAGCACTTGGGCCATCCTCCACTGCACTCCCGGGCCATAGCAGAGAGCTGGACAGGAAGAGGAGCAAAAGGGACAGAATCCAGCGCCCGACCGGGACTAGAACCTGGTGTGCCAGTGCCGCAGGTGGAGGATTAGCCTAGTGAGCCGCGGCGCCGGCCAGAAAACTCTTTTTTTTTTTTTTTTTTTTTTGACAGGCAGAGTGGACAGTGAGAGAGAGAGACAGAGAGAAAGGTCTTCCTTTTCTGTTGGTTCACCCTCCAATGGCCGCCGCGGCTAGTGCGCTGCAGCTGGCGCACCGCGCTGATCCGATGGCAGGAGCCAGGATCCAGGTGCTTTTCCTGGTCTCCCATGGGGTGCAGGGCCCAAGCACTTGGGCCATCCTCCACTGCACTCCCTGGCCACAGCAGAGAGCTGGCCTGGAAGAGGGGCAACTGGGATAGAATCCAGCGCCTCGACCGGGACTAGAACCCGGTGTGCTGGTGCCGCAAGGCGGAGGATTAGCCTAGTGAGCCGCGGCGCCGGCTCAGAAAACTCC
The DNA here is from genome assembly GCF_964237555.1 of Oryctolagus cuniculus. Classification (NCBI taxonomy): domain Eukaryota; kingdom Metazoa; phylum Chordata; class Mammalia; order Lagomorpha; family Leporidae; genus Oryctolagus; species Oryctolagus cuniculus. The sequence goes on from NC_091443.1 coordinate 7,443,658, forward strand.
TAATATAAAATCCGTTTGTCCTTTTGTTGAGTCAGAACTATATTACATTCTTCTAGTCAAGATGGCTAGCATGTTAACCTTTAAATTCTAAATTTTATATCAAGAAATTGACACATTTCCTATTTCAATATCTTTTGGGAATAAACCTAGAGGGAAATTTAGTAATTCTTATCTTCTGTGAGAATTACACGCACAAATTTGTCATCAAATTCCTACATTCAAGTCATTGGTTGGTGCATGTCTCATCACCCTCTTAGCTTTAAAGTGTTTCTTAGGTTCAGAACTTGGCTTGGGAATTTCAAATATTGTCTTTTGTACTGTGGGGATTTACAAAGCATCATTTTAGCTTCTTACATTCTCACAGTCCTTTCAAGATGACTTTTTTCCATTCCAGGGGTCTCCACTGAATTGTCAAGTGCCGTGAACGTACTATAATAAGGGGTTCAGACTTCACTGGGCTACACGAGAACACTACCAATTCCAAAACGAGCCGGCCTTCAGAAGATTGAGCTATCGAGAGACACAAGATTTTCAGGTTGTCTTTTGACCCACTTGCCTTTCCACTGATGCTCAGATCTTTGGCTTTTTGTGCCTTGGTGCTTTGACACACAAGCATCCAATTATTTTCAATTTGGGTGTAGTTGTCAGCACCTTTACTTTTCAACCCAGAGCATGAGTTTTTTTTTTAAGTTTGAAAAGGAAAGAGATGCTGAAAAGAATAAGGAGAAGTTTATAAGTGTTTGATTCCTTTCCTTCTTCTTCTACGGATTACAGTAGCTTAAATTCTGACCAGAAAGATCAAGTGGAAAGAATAGCCACAGTGCTGTAGTTTCATTGAGAATGAGATGGCCAACCTCCTCCTAATTTTGCACACCTATTTACCATCAAATCTTGAAGCTTTCTCTCAGAAATGGGTTTGACTTTCCTATTCATTCACCAATGCTGCAGTTTGGGACAAAAATTCACCAATTTTAAAAGTTTGTGCTTAATTGGTGCTTAGATTGTTAATATTGGCTTGTCAGTCAGTGACGTCTAACCATCTAACATCTGTTTATTGCCTAGAGGAGTGAGCTGATAGGTCCAGTTCTGTTGGGTTTGGAGCTAAAACATACTCAACTCTGTTTACCATATCTGAACTCATACAAAGAATAGTTCATATTTTATTGAAACCTGTTTTTAAAGGTCCAATTAGCAATAATCATAATATTTTCACATAAATAGCTTGCCTACTAAGGTGTTGAACCTTATGTGTCTTCCCTAAGGAGTATTGGAAAGTTCAAGTGTGCTTAAGGGAGAGATTTAGTAGTCCTCTACAGAATTATGTTACCATCTCAAAAATGCTCTTTGATTTAGCACTGGCAGTTCAAGTGTGATTATAAATTGTAGAGTAAATCATGATGGAAAAAGGGAATAAATATTATATCTAAGGATTTTTCAAGACATTCTCTAGACACTAGAAAGCTTTAAATCAGCTAGCCTTGCATATATACTTTCCCTTATAGAATGCTGGCCAAAATCATGAGGTTTTGATCTCTAAATATTTGATGACAATATCTGTACAGCAAAATGTATAGACAAATGCCTTTCTGTGTTTATAGAAATAATTGGTTAAGCATTAAAATCACCAGTCTTTTACTTACAGCTGTAATGAGTTCAAAGTAGTTAAGATCATTTTTGATAAAATATTTTCCAAGGACATAGAAGTGTTGAGATTAAAATTAATATTGTAGGAAGATACTGTGCAAAAAAGATGTCTTCATTAAGTCAGGGAACAATGATGGATGTGGAATGATGCCATACAAGAGGTTTATTCTTGTTTTCTGATGACAAGTTGGTACCTACAACTAATCTGATTTTGAGCAGAATGTGTGTAAATCATCCATCGCTGCTGCCTCAATCATGAGTCCTTTGGTCTAGAACAAAAGTGGCTGTGGAAAGAGCCTGATTGATATACATAGAGTAGGCCATGTATTTATCCAAAACTATTCCAAAGTGGAAGGCTTTTCACAATTCACATGGAATGAAAGTATTTTCACTTATGTGTCCAAAAGAAAAAAAAATCCCAATCTTTTGAAGAAACCTGTTTTCCAATCATTTCCTTTGAACTTCCTGACCATGTAGCTAAGCCTTTATTCACTTGGAGCAATTCAGTGCAGATCTGTATCTTGGTCATTTCTCCTTGTGAAGAAACATGAACAAAGAAGTATACCACTCAGTTTCTCACTGCAAAACTGCCCTTTTACTATTGTCATTTAGTACTTCCCTTGAGTAAGTTTACAGGGTTCCACTGTTAACTTATTTAGCTACTTACAGAATTGTATACAGAACTATCATATGCAAATTTAATTTTAAGTTACATGGAACTTAAAATGTCATGGGAGAGGTATAGAGAGAAGGAAAGTATGCAGAAAGATTCCTTTAAGACATGCTGCAGTTGACTCCTGTATGCGTATATCACTTAAATTTGGCATTGGAGTGCTATTTTACATAGCCAAGTTTATGGCTATTTGGTTCAAACAATAACCAGTTTAAAATTAGCAGCCCCAGTCATATGTCTAGGCAATATTGTGGTCCATAGTGAAGTGATTGTTTATATTGGAGTGAAGGAGTAAATAGGAGTTGTTTCCCAAAAGGGGAGTAAATATATACATATATATATACACACACACATATATATATATAAAAAAACATGGCAACACATTGCTTCAATATCCTAAGTAACTGCATCATGTAATGAATTGCATGCATTCTCCTATAAAAGACTGACAAAACTTTACACAATATCCCTTCTACCAGCAACACTTCAAAACAGTATTAGTCTGCTAATATCATATGGCTCCAGATCCAGAGCATCTTGCATATCAACTGAATTTCTTAGAGATTATGTGTTACTCTGGGCCTCATTCAAAACTGGTCATATTAGGAGTTACCTGATAAATGGATTGGATAGCATGCTACAATGATGTATACATTGCCTCCAAAATTCACTGGCACTTTTCTTCTTTCATCCTGGTAAGAGAACTCAAATGCAGACGCTTTCCCTTACCTTGTAAGGGGTATGTTACTATGCTGAGAACAGTAGATCTCTAGAAATTTCATGGAAGAATCAGTACTAAATTTTTATGGTTTTTAATTTTTGTTACCCTCTGGTAATGAAGACTAAGACTTCCTGTTGTAATTACAACTTCCTTCTTACAAGATCCAATCAACATAATGTTATTAGTGTAGCAGACTCTACGGAGTAAGGCTATATGCAGCAGCGATATGATCAAGTCCCTGTGGATTAGTTCAGGGATCAGCAAGCTATGAATCGTGAACCTGTCATTATATGGTTCATGATCTTGTCATTATATTGCTAAGAATAATTCTCCCATTTGTAAGGGGTCTAAAAAACATAAAGAACATGAAACGGAGATTGTCCATGGACTGCAAATGTAAAATGTGTACTATCAGGTCCTTTCATTGCTGTAAATATTACATAAGACTGGATAATTGAAATAAAATGGTGTAAGTGTATGGTTGTCCTGCCAGGAAAGCAAATCTTCTGTTGAAAAATTCACAAATGAGTAACTCAACCCTAGGTGCAGAAGATGGGTTTGCTTCAGCAGTATATCACCACCAGATCAAGTGTATGAAAATCTCTTGTCATTTGCTAAAATCCATGTGTCTCTACATAGACCAAATAGAGAAGTAGAAGAAGAATATGGAAGGAACCACTCCAACATTCTTCATGTCCTTGTTGGTGACATTACCTCTCTGAAATATCCCCATAAATGCAGTAAAGCCCTCAGTCACTATTTTGATAAGTAGAATCAATACTAGAGGGTTTTGTATAAATCTTCCTCCCAAAGTTCAATTTAATAATATGAAAATTTTGGGGGCCTGCACTGTGGCACAGCGGGTTAACGCCCTGGCCTGAAGCGCCAGCACCTCATATGGGCACTGGTTCAAGACCTGGCTGCTCCACTTCCAATCCAGCTCTCTGCTATGGCCTGGGAAAGCAGTAGAAGATGGCCCAAGTCCTTGGGTCCCTACACCCGCGTGGAAGACCAGGAAGAAGCTCCTGGCTCCTGGCTCCAGATTGGTGCAGCTTCAGCTGTTGCAGCCAATTGGGGAGTGAATCATTGGATGGAAGACTCTCTCTCTGCCTCTCCTTTCTCTCTCAGTGTAACTCTGACTTTCAAATAAATAAATCTTAAAAAAAGAAAATTTTGTAAATTATTAGTATGTCTGTTTATAATATTTATTTTGGAACTGAGAAAATAATCACAAGCCAGATTGAAAGGTCTACTCTGTCTATTGTAAAATCAAGCTCAATTAATTGCTTGTCCTCTTTAAGCCACTACTTTGGCTGGTGAGCAACCATGCTGTTGGGAACTCAAGAATTAATGTCAGAGCCTACTAATGTCTAGTAATCCCTGAAAAGTCTGTACAATTGTCTTTTCCCATGCAGACCCTATTCAATATTGAGAGCTACCTCGTGAGAATGTAGGGAAGATTGTCATTTAATTTACTGGAAGGGTTGTAGGTTTCTTCCTCATGGGGATTAGATTTCCTTTCCGTTTAAACTGAAGCATAGTACTTCAGGAATCACTACTTTCTAAATGTGGTGATTTGTGACAAGTTCCTCTTAATAAACCCAAAACTTTGTTCATTACACAAACAGAGAATACTCTCGAGGACTCTTCCTCAATTTCAGTTCTAGAGACACTAGAGTCAATTAGCCAAAGCTCTGACTCTGTTGCCTGTTAGTCATGAACCCCACCTTGTTGCTGGCAGTTAACTACCCTCACTCTTCCTCTGTCACATAAGGAACCCGTCTTCCAGCGCCCAGTTCTATGACAGCGTTGCCAACTTGTAGTCTAGTGTTAGAATAGTCACCACAGAATTCATTAAGGGGGAGAATGTTCTCTCCTGCAATGTATCTTTCAAGACATCGAGAAATTAGCAAAGTCTTGGGAAAAATAAGGTAACATCATAGGTAAAGACCGTGTGAAGCCATAAATATACACTGAAGCACTCCTATCATTCTAATCCTTTAGGAACCTTTCCTTCAGTATACAAAAAAGCGTTCTGGATTCTTACACTCAATGTAGGTCTCTTTTCAGTTCAACCTTAAGTCAAATCAATTGTGCAAAATGATAGAATCAACCTGAGTTTCATGTACCACTACAGTGATTCCAGACTTGAACCAGCAGATAGAGATCACTGTTTGCCGCTGTCTCTGCCACTCTTCTTTTCAAATAAATAAAATAAACAAATAAACATTTTAAAAAAAGAAAATTCTAAAACATGGAAAAGATAAAAAAATGCCCAAGACAATCGAAGTTACCAAAATTCTAATTATTAAATAGAAAAAGCAAATAACCATCTACATTTTCTGGTCCCAAGAGTACCTGGGGTCTTTCCTTGAGATCTGTTCTTAAAACCAGTGAAGTTATTGCTCACAAGTAAATTCAATGTCTTCCTTTATTTAAGTCAGGAAAAAGTTAAACATGAAATCCGTCTATGGGAATTGGATGTGGACACTTGTTCCCTGCACTGTGAGGTCCTGCCTATGCTCTTTCAGCATCCATTGTCCTGGGAAGAATCCTGAAAACCAATTTTAAAGTTTGTGTCTTCAATACACAAAAATACATTCTCTTTTACTTGTAAAATTAATCATTTGACCCAGAGGCAACAAACAGTTTAAGTTATTGACTTAAAAAAATAGTCGCAGTTTGTCTTTCTATTAGGAGTATTATGGCCAGCTGAAAATCCCTGTAATGGATGTAAAAGTCAACAGGAAAGGCCTAACGAGCAGAGACTCTATTTTCTGTCCACACAAACACTATCTGTAATGCACCATTGAAATATCCTTTGATCATAAAAAATCCAGATAGGTACAAAATCCAATTACAGAAGGGATGTATTCCATAGAGAAGAAATTGTGACCCTGGTGAGTCACAGCCTCAAGTCTGTATGTGAGATGACAAACTGACTCATATGTCCTGGTACACCACACTCCAACATCTATTTCACATTGCTGGAAGTCTCAATCTGCTTGAACTTTAGAGCATCTGAAAACAAAATTCACCTCAACTTTCTCTTCCTCCCCTACAGTTAGTTTTCTATAATAGTGCCCAGAAAGGCTATTTAAAAATAAAAATAAATATGTGTTATTCTTCTGTTTGTCCATCAGTAATATCCCACCATCATCATATTTGCAACACATGCTAAGCTATACTATGTGCTAACATACTCTGACTGAATCCTGTCTTCTCAGACTGCATATTTCCCACTACCCAAGCTCTCTGTGGACACTCTAAATCACTGGCCTTCTTTCTGGTCTGAGACATACCAGTCTTATTCTTATCTCATGGGCTGGGCACTAAATGATTCATCCAGCAAGTATATCTCAGCTTCCTCCACCTCCTTCCTTCTCTCTTGTGCTAGATGTCAACTCTCCAGGGAGAACAACTATAACCATTCTATCAAAACTATCTGTTTCAATTTACTCTGTGATTTTCATCATAGGATTTATCACTCTTTCAAATTACTTACTTGCTTACTTAATTTTGTTGCCTACCACTAGATATAAGCCCTATGAAAAGATAGAACATTTTCATCTGATTTATGCCTGTCTCCCCGACCTCTAGAATAATGCACGTCTGTAAGCAAGATCTATGATAGACAGCAAAAGATGGTGAGATGGATGGATGTGGATGAAAATCCATGTACCATTTGATCATCAATGATTCAAAATTTCCATAGTTGAAGCCCAGGAAAATGTGTTTCAATAAGCTCTCAAGGAAGTTGTCAAACACATTTAATTTGAGGGTCATTGTTATAACATAATCTGTTCCACATATACTGTAATTGCATTGTTCCTCTTTCTCTTATCCACTATGAAAACTCTGAACCTCACTAAATCTAACACTTTCTTCAGTTGAGAGCCCACATGTTAGTTGGTCCATGTGACTGGAAGAATTGCAAACCTAGGTGAATAGTGCTACTTGGAGTGTCTGACCTTTGAAGGGCTTCCGGAGTGTCTACCTTGCTACTACCTTATCATGATTCAATAATTACCTTGCTCACCTCATGAGTATTTCTTCTGTTCCTTTGTTAACACAAAGCTCCAACACAGTCCCTCTCCATCACTCAACTAATGATCTTGTTTCCAATGATAAAATGAAAACAATCAAGGCATAACTTCTACATTAGTACATTCATGTCCAAATACATATTTCTCTCTTTTATACATGAGCCATCCCCCCTACCTCTGAAACGTATCCCCTTTCAAGGTCAACAGAATTAGTGTCATTCAAGTAATTGTCCTCTCAGTCTCCAGTAGCTATCATCACTTACTTCTACCAGACAACTCCCATTAGCACACATACAGTTTTGATAACTTTCATCTAGCCAAAGGCAATCTTACTCCCATACCCCCTCTAGAAACTACCATGTCTCCCCACTTTTAAGGGAAGAGGTTGGAAAACTTTCTGTAAAATAGTGAACAGTTTATGTATTGCTGGCCAGGTGGTCTCTGCAGAAACTATTCACATCAAAGAAACCATACACAATGCATAAAGCAATGGCTACAGCTGACAAAACTTTGTGTATAAAAATAGGTCGTTGGCCAGTGCTGCAACTCAATAGGCTAATCCTCTGCCTGCGGTGCCAGAACCCCTAGTTCTAGTCCTGGTTGGGGCTCCGGATTCTGTCCCAGTTGCTCCTCTTCCAGTCCAGCTCTCTGCTGTGGCCTGTGAAGGCAGTGGAGGATGGCCCAAGTGCTTGGGCCCTGCACCCGCATGGGAGACCAGGAGGAAGCACCTGGCTCCTGGCTTCGGATCGGCACAGCACGCTGGCCGCAAAGCACTGGCCGCAGTGGCCACTTGGGGGATGAACCAATGAAAAAAGGAAGACCTTTCTCTCTGTCTCTCTCTCTCTCTCACTGTCTAACTCTGCCTGTCAAACAAACAAACAAACAAACAAAAAAAATAGGTGGTGGGCTCTAGATTGCCAACTTCTGCTTTATAGCAAAAATCTATATTCCATCACTGCATTCATTTCTTTTTAAAAAAAATTATTTATTTATTTGAAAGGCAGAGATACAGAGAAGCAAGGGAAGAGAAAAATAGAGAGGTCTTCCATCTGCTGGTTCACTCCCTAAATGGATGCAAGGGCAGGAGCTGGGCCAATCTGAAGCCAAGAGCCAGGAGCTGCTTCTGCGTCCCCACATGGGTGCAAAGGTGCAAGAGTTTAGGCTGTCTTCTACTGCTTTCCCAGACCATAACAGAGACCTGGATGAAGTGGAGCAACCAGGACTCGAACTGGTGCCCACATGGAATGCCAGCACTGTAGGCTGTGGTTTTACCCACTAAACCACAACTTCGACCTATACTGCATTCATTTCATGTGGTCCAGGTTTCTATTGATTTGATTCAGGTTTTCCCTTCTGAAAGAACTATGGGAAAACAAGTCATCAAGGGGAGCAGTGATCTCTAGCTTGCTAGCTTGGCTGTCCAGCTTTAAGTCTTACTTCTCTAAAGAGGATATGTGTCACAGTTGTTCATTTCTTCCATGTTCAATGACCCTATTACAAAATACATTTCCATTTCATTGTTGTATTCAACATATACAGAGTTGTATTTAGGATTATAACCAGATAAAACAATAGAATACAAGAAATGCATTTAAATCATTTTATATTTGGTCATTAAAAGTATAACTGTAGACAGTCTAAGAAGAAAATCTTTAGCATACTTATAATTTTTATTGTTCTGTAATCAAAAACAAACAAAATAATGGTAATAGAAAATCCTCATATTGGAGGTCTATAAGTATACTTTGAATCAATACCCATATATGTCAATATCTAAAATTGTAATTGTGAAAAAATGAGCTTGCTTCATTGTTGTTAATTCATCTAATCTAGACTGCATTGATGACCACCCTATTGTAGGAAATAAGACATATCTATATTGTTTTTAATTTTTATTTTAGCAATACTCATATGAGAGAGCAATCTTACAGGATACTCATTGGACTTGATGAACAGACTTTAGAATTTAGCCATGGCTTTTTAACTTTTATTCAAAATGAATCAAATAATGCTCTATTTTTAAATTTCATTTTCAGTTCTTCGTCAGTAGTAAATTCTAACACTATATCTTTTATTGCATAGATAAATTTATATTATCTTTCAATGAAAATGATGAAGTCTGGATCCATGAATTCCCTTTATATCATTCAACTATTGACAGAAAGTAAAAATTTAAAACTTTTCATTGATATGTAAATTGTACTTTCATGATCTTTGAAAACTGCAATATCAAACCCACAAACTCTTCATTAAAAATCATTGTTAAATTATGAAACATGTTAAAGCAATCTGTAGAACTCTGTTTTTATAAGCTCTTAATGTTTACTTTTGCCCTTGAATTTTACCTTTCATTTACATGAGGATATTATCATTCATGCAAAATGCCAAGGATATTAGAGAAACAAGTAAGCTTGCCCAATTGAAATTTCTTTTAAACTTATGTCCAAATTGATTATTTTTATTGCAGAAACCATGTTAAATTCATATTGTAGTTCAAACTTTGAAAACACAAGAATTTCCTCTTCATAATTATTATACTTTGGCACACTGTTCAGCTATTCATAATCAGTTTCAATACCATCCCATAACAATATGAATACTTTCAAATTTGCTATACTAGATTTTGATAATATACAATGATTTCTATGTTACTAAGTAACTGCTTAGTTCATCTGATATTTTCATTTATTGATTGATTTAAGTGACATAATATCTTGTACAGAGACAGTGATAGACAGAGATCAGAAATAGAGGGAGACAGAGAACTTCCACCTACTGCTTCACTTCCCAAATGCCTGCAATTGCTGGAACTGGGCCAGGAATTCTTTTCAGTTCTTCCACACTGGTGTTAGGCAACCAGGTACTTGAGGCATCCCCTGCTACCTTCTAAGATGTGCATTAGCAGGAAGTTATAATCAGGGGGAGCCCAAGGACACAAGCCCAGGCACTGCAACTTGTGATGATGTCCTGAGCAGCATCTAAACCACAAGTTCAATCAGCCTCCTCTACCCCAGATATTTTTTCATAGTAAAACATTCTCAATGAAGGCCAGTAGTCTACTGATTAATTTATGAGTAAAAGATATTTAATGTAGATAAAACCTCAATAATGTTTGCTTGCATTGCAGCTTTTCCATCGAATGAATATACTCCTCTGCACAACAAGCAAAAAAACACATTCACTGATATGCATCACCAGCTTGGACACTGGGGCAAGGTGAACTTAGTGTGAAACACATGAACGGTAATTCTCAATGACCACACTTTCTTAGCAGAGACTGCTGACCAGGAGCCCAGTCTATGTACTATTAGAGCAGCACTGTCTAAATGAGTTTCATATCTTCTCTCCTCCCTCCAAAATCTTTTCTCTCTCTCTTCATGCTGAATAGATTATCTTGCTTTATATTTCACAGGTGAAATCGAATAGAGTAAAATAATTTCAGTTTCCCCATATTACGTGTATTGCCTCCCACCTTTTCCCTGTTCACCCCATGTGCTCAAGTAAACCAGTCCCAACACTTGCACATGGTGTTGTATCCCTTCTTCTCTACTTAGGGGCATTTCCCTGGCAATTCTCTTCTTTGTCGTATATCATTTTCTTCTCTAAACTGGACAATTCCATTATATACAATCTAATATACTCCTCTAATTTGAAAGATAAAACCACACACACACACACACACACACACAAGCACACCCTACCTTGTTCATATTCTTCCTCCAACTATTAGTTTCATTTCTTTGCTTCTCTTGACAAGAAAGCCATTGCAAGGTTGACTACATGCATTTCATTCTATTAATCTCTGTTCATCCTTTTCAAATCCTCTTTAGCCAGGCTTTCTCTTCCATCTCTCCAGGAGAACTACTCTCCACAAGGTCACTAATGACTTTCACGCTGCTCAATCCAGTAGCCAATGACCAGACTTCATCTTAGTTAAAGCGCAGTTGGTGGTATTATTTGGTCTACATTCGTCTCTACTCCATCTCACCCCGTTGGCTGTTTCATTTGTTTTGGAGGTTTCAAGTACTCCTCATTTGTCTCCATCTTAGTTCTCTATTAATTCTTTCTTGATTTCCATCCTATCATGATGTGGGATGTGCAGAACTGATGTCAGTGGATGGTGTCACCATTCATTCAATTCCTTTGTCAATTCTTAAGGCCTTTATCTCAAACTCTACATCCATTCTCTCAGTCAATCCTGGTGGCCCAGAAATTAAGGACCTCTCACCACTTCTACCACTACCACCAGTACCACCGATCCAAGCACTACAATGGCTCAACAAGATTATTGCAACAGCATCTAAGAAATCTTCATATTTTGCCCTTTGGTCTCATCTCCTGTCTATTATCAACAAGCAACCAAAATGATTACTTAAAAATGTAAGTTGATTCATATGGTTTCACTATCCAAAACCCTCAAATATTTCCTTATTTCAATCAGAGAGACATTCCCTTATCTCAAATAGCTTAAATGACCCTTAATGAACTCCCTGGCCCCCTTTGCCTGCTTGAACATTTGTTTTCCTCCTTCTCTCTCCTCAGGCCTCAAACCTTTGCACTCCCACCATTCAGACTCCAGGCAGCACTGTTTTGTGTTAGGGAACCATTCATGGAGAAAGTAACTGTAGCACCATTTGAAACAAAGTAACTGTGCAGTAGCGCAGCTTGAAAGAAAAGTAGAAAGGTAACCACTCAAGCTGGTAAGATTTGAAAACAGAAGGCCTAACTAGACGGCCTAACCACAAACTGTCGTTGCCATGACTATGGGACCCGGGGGGGGGGGGGGGGGGGGTCGGAATGTGGGCGGGGCTAGCCTCTAGAAACTGTATATAAGGGGACCCTCAGACGCTGTAAACCAGAGGTTGCTCAGCCTCTCTCCCCGGTCTGTAGTGCCTTGTGCCCGCAGGAGTAGGCTTGAGTGATCTCTCCTCCTAGTCGCCTAGAGTATCAATAAAGTGTGTTTAGCTTGACCTTCCTCAGTCTCCTTCCTTCGCGGCAACCTGGCCAGTTCCCAGAGGGGGAGATCCTGACAGTTTTGGGACTTTTTGTCCACTGTATCATGAATGCTTCTCCTTCAAATATTTTCTTGATGGAGTATCAGAGTTTCCTCATTACTTGCTTCAAGTATCTTCTTAACAATGCTGTTGCAACAAATGTCCCTTATCTCCCAGCCATTTACTCACAGTTAACAAATGTATTCACTTATTAAATGTATTATTTGTTGTCTTCTCCAAATTGAATTTAAGCTCCTCAGAACAAGATTCTTTTTAATCCAGTGAGACATTTCAAGTGCCTAGAATGTTGTCTGTTATATAACAGAAACCCAAAACATTTCAGTTAGATGAATAGATGAATGAAAAACTAATGCAAAACCGGCAGGCAAGGCTGCTCAATAGGCTAATCCTCCACCTTGCAGCGCTGGCACATCGGGTTCTAGTCCCAGTCAGGGCACTGGATTCTGTCCTGTGGCTCCCCGTCTTTGTGGAGGAACGACACAGGACCCTGCGCTGTTCTTTCATCTGCTCGGCTCTCCCCGGGTTTGCTGCTGGTTCTTCCCGGGTTGGCTACCAACCCTTCCACCTCCGTGGAAGGGCGGTTCCCCCTGCCACATTCCCCACTTCCGCGGGGGAGCGGCACACCGCCGGCCGGCTTTCTCGGGGGCTGCACAGGTGTTCCTTCAGATAGATGTTCCCCTTAGATGTTCCTGGTGCATGCCGTCTCTCTCCTCCTTTATAGTCCTCCTCCGCCAATCCCAACTCGGCTGCCCACACGCCGAGTACGCTGCTCTCCTCCAATCAGGAGCGGCTCTTGCAGCTTATCAAGTTGGTAAGAGGCAGCTGGGTAGAAGCTGTACACTCCTCTCCCAGCGCCACATTGTGGGAGAGCAGATGCATAGAATAAGTCTTAATTCCAGTAACTCAGTCCAGTCCAGGTTGCTCCCCACATGTCCCGGTTGCCCCTCTTCCAGGCCAGCTCTCTGCTGTGGCCAGGGAGTGCAGTGGAGGATGGCCCAAGTGCTTGGGCCCTGCACCCACATGGGAGACCAGGAGGAAGCACCTGGCTCCTGACTTCTGATCAGCGTGGTGCACTGGCCACAGTGCGCTGGCCACACAGCTGTTGGAGGGTGAACCAATGGTAAAGGAAGACCTTTCTCTCTGTCTCTCTCTCTCACTGTTCACTCTGCCAGTCAAAAAAAAAAAAAAAAAAAAAAAAAACTAATGGAAAACCAAATCCCTCACATGAGAATTAAAATTGAAAGGACCCACAGAAAGTTTAGAAAAGTAAATAAAATAAGGTTACCCCTAGGAAATCACTTGTGAAATTTAAGAACAAAAACAATGAAGAGAAAACTATAATTTATAGGGTCAAAGTGGATGTCATGGAGAAAAGAGGCTGCATGTCACTCATAAGGAAAGGAGAGCTAACTGAAATGAATATGAATATGAAATAATATGAAATAATGCCTTCCATATCCTGAGAATAAAATCATTGTCTCAATCAAACTATTAATCCAATGTGACAAAAATATATAAGACATTTTTAAACAGAAAGACACATGTGTTTGCTTCTTTTACATCATTTCTTGGGAAATCAATTAAATATATGCTGTAATAAAATAAGGAGGCAAACAATGTTAAAACAACACTAAGTTACAGAATTTTTATAGGAGAATCTTAGATGGACATCTCAAAGTGATGGCCAGAAAATTTTCAGCCCAAGTCAGGGTAGGAGAAAGGATCATTCCAGGAAAGAGATTAATCTCCAGCAAGGAAAACGAGTTTATTTGCATGGCATGCCTAAAGAAAAGATATAATGCAAATGAAAATCCAATGGAATCTCCAGGAAGTTCAAACAGAAATGCAAAGGAAAATACATTTTAATTCATCATATACTACTCAGTGTACCAGAGAATATATTCATGTTATCAAAAATCTTTAAAACTTTAATTTTTATAAACAGTCTATGAAAAATAAAGAAGAGTTCACCATGGAATTATACCAAAAAATAGTGTTCTTCAGTTTCAACAAAGTTAATATAAAAAATACTGTTATGGAGTCTGGGAACGGAACCAGGGAATGACAAGGGAAACATGTGAGTAACCAATGAGGGAGTCAAGAAATGTTCAGTTGTTGATGAGGAAAAGATAGACAGGGAATCAGTAATTAAGGACCAAATGCAATGTGTCAAGATATAACTACTAAAATTATGATTTAGAGGTATTGTGGTGACCAACATGGAAAACAGTGAAAAGAGCTGCCTCTGAGTACAGGATCAGGCGTGGGTCAGGGATGCTTCATTGAAGACAGGCAGACTGCTAAGATGTGCAGAGTGTTAGTGTGCATTTAAACTGCACCTCAACGGCAGTTGCTATAAGGAAAGGTCCTTTGGCATTGCCACAAACAATGGAAATGTGAAACTTTTTGCCTCTTAAGCCTTTCTGCTCAATATGATTTTTTTTTTTTTTTTTTTTGGCAGGCAGAGTGGACAGTGAGACAGAGACAGAGAGAAAGGTCTTCCTTTTTCCATTGGTTCACCCGCAAGTGGCCACCGCGGCTGCGGCCAGCTCACCATGCTGATCCGAAGCCAGGAGCCAGGTGCTTCACCTGGTCTCCGATGGGGTGCAGGGGCCCAAGCACTTGGGCCATCCTCCACTGCACTCCCGGGCCACAGCAGAGAGCTGGCCTGGAAGAGGAGTGACCGGGACAGAATCCGGCACCACAACAGGGACAGAATCTGGGGTGCCAGCGCCGCAGGCGGAGGATTAGCCTAGTGAGCCTCAGCGCCGGCTGCTCAATATGATTTAAACACATGCCTGGGTTATTGCAATAAACATTTCAAAAATTAAGTTTGAAGACTATCCAACAATATACTGAATTATGCACATTTTGTCCTCTTGAGTGAATATCCCAATCATTCTAATATTCATCTTCTCTAGGATTCTGAAGTGTTAATTGCAATCCGAAACACATCATCACATGATAGGACATGACACCGCTACTGGAATCCCCTAGGTGTCTGATACATGGACTCAATAAATTAGTTTCTAAAATATCTCGTTTTCTTCCTTTGAATGATTCTCTGTAACTACCTCTGCAGTTCCTCTGTCAAACCTATGTGTGTTTGTGTGTGTGTATTTTGTACACATATATGTTTGATAATATTTCTTTAAATACCTAACTATACTATAAACTTTATATTTGAGACAAAGTGTTTTTCACATACAGTCTTATACATAATGATACTTATATCATTATAATAATGATGTACTTAGTAAACATCTGCTGAATGAACAGATAGTAAATAAATTAGTCCTGTCAGTACATCACAGTGGACCATTTTCTCTGTCATCTGTTGATGGAGTTGTGTAACAGAGATTGTTGTAGACAAAGGCCATTGCCATCTTGATTTAGAAAGACAATGTTTATAAATTTGAGAAAACATTGTAACCAGGGAAGCCCTCCAGAGATAACAGTGGTGACATCAGCAGCAAGTGTACGCTCTGTGCTGTGAATGATTCTGTGTGCTACATCCGTCGGTTCTCATAATTCAAACTGTGACTCTTGCTAAATTTTTATACTCATTGTACAGGAGGGAAAATGTTCAGTAATTTCCCCAAAGTCACCCCGAAAGATCATAGACATTAACCCCAAGCAATCTGACCACGCATGTGAAATAAAAGGTTTCACATAAGATAATGCTAGCAAAGATATTACATTTTTATACAGATTCATGCTTCTTTTTAGATATGAAGATTGCTATGAAATTATAGAATGAGAATACCTAATTAAACTACTATTTTTTTATTTTATTTAAGGTATACTAATGTCATGATATTCATGTATAGAGATTTGGGAACATAGTGATACTTCTCATGCTACCCTGTCTCCCACCCCCACTCCCACTTTTCTTCCTCCTTCTTCTCCTATTCCCACTCTTAATTTTACAATGATCTATTTTCAGTTTAGACTCATAAGATTAACCCTATCATAAGTAAACAGTTCATCAAATAGTAAGAAAAAAAAATGTTCCTCAACAGTAAAGACAAGGGTTATAAGCAATCATTAAATCTCAAAATATCAATTTCAGTCCTATTAATTTGAATTGCAGTTACTGCTTTAAAATGCATATATGGGTCTGTGAGCTCCAGAAAACAGAGTCCCACTCCCAGGATTCTGTCCAGCAAGGCTGAGAAAGACCTCCAATAAGAAATGATCTTCAGTGTTGCAGGCTTCTACCACATGTCCATTAAACAATGTTTATAGGAGCCTGTTATCTCAGATTTCTTTTTGATTTTTGTGTGCTATTAATATAAAGAAAAGAGATTTAATATAGTTCATAGATACAATTCTAAGAATATGATACTGTCTTCCCTCTCTTCTTCCTCGTAATTACTTCCTGTCTTTATTTTTTCGAATTTTCTATTTTTTCTAATTTTGAGATAACATATTTTTAACTTACACTATAGTGTAAATTAAAAGGGTAATGCTCCACAAAATAGAGTTAAACAAGTACAAATTAGGTCATAGTTCAGTAAGAACATAGGCAAGGGCTATAAACAATGATCAAATTAAAATACATTTATTTCACTCATATACAGTAAATTTTAAAATAATCATAGCTCATTAAAATTATAGTAGTATATTATTCTTTTTAAAAAAGATTTATTGGCCCATGCCAAGGCTCAATAGGCTAATCCTCCACCTAGAGGCGCCGACACACCGGGTTCTAGTCCCAGTTGGGGTGCCAGATACTGTCCCGGTTGCCCCTCTTTCAGGCCAGCTCTCTGCTGTGGCCAGGGAGTGCAGTGGAGGATGGCCCTGCACCCACATGGGAGATCAGGAGAAGCACCTGGCTCCTGCCTTCGGATCAGCGCGGTGCGCCGGCCGCAGCACGCCGGCCGCAGCAGCCATTGTAGGGTGAACCAACGGCAAAGGAAGACGTTTCTCTCTGTCTCTCTCTCTCACTGTCCACTCTGCCTGTAAAAAAAAAAAAAAAAAAAAAAAAAAAAAAAAAAAAAAAAAGATTTATTTATTTATTTGAAAGTCAGAGTTACACAGAGAGAGATGGAGAACGAGAGTGAGAGAGAGAGAGAGAGAGAGGTCTTCCATCTGCTGGTTCACACCCTAATTGGCCTCAAGGGCTGGAGCTGTGCCAATCTGAAGCGAAGAGCCAGGAGCTCTTTCAGGTCCCCCACACAGTTGCAGGGACCCAAGAATGTGGGCCACTTTCTACTGCTTTCCCACGCCATAGCAGAGAACTGGATCAGAAGTGGAACAACCGGGACTCGAACCGGCACCCATATGGGATGGCACCACTGCAGGTGGTGGCCTTACCCACTGCTCCACAGAGCCAGCCCCAGTAGTATACCATTCTTAACAATACTTTGAGACTAGGGCCAAAAAACCTCCAGAATATTGTAGAAAAAAAAGAAAATAAAATTTGACAAATTATATATATGCAGATATACTGATATACACAGGGCTTTTTAAAATTATTTCTGTTTCTGATTTTGAGATTTCATTATTTTTATTATCACTGTGCAATATTGCATGGTGTATATGTATACCACATTCTCTTTATCCAGTCTTCAGTTGATGGGCATCTGGATTGATTCTATATCTTAGCTATTGTGAGTTGATCTGCTATAAACATGGGGGTACAGGTAAATCTTTCACATGATGATTTCATTTCCTTTTGATACATTCCCAGGAATGAGATAGGTGAGTCATATGGTAGATCTATTTTCAGATTTTTGAGATATCCCCATACTTTCTTCTAGAATGATTGTACTAGTTTACATTCCAACCAACAGTGTATTAGGGTATCATTTTCCTGCATCCTCACCAGCGTTTGTTACTTCTTGATTATTGGATTACAGTCACACTAACCAGGATGAGGTGAAACTTCATTACGGTTTTTATTTATGTTCCCCTTATGGCTAGTTTTCCTGAGCATTTTTTCATGTGTCTTTGGACATTTGAATTTCATTGTTTGCAAAATATCTGTTCAAGTTCTTGGCCCATTTATTAATTAGATTCTGTTTTTTGTTTGTTGTTGAGCTTCTTGAGTTCTTTATAGATTCTGGATACTAATCCTCCATCAGTTTTGTAGTTTACAAATATTTTCTCCCATTCAGTTGGTTGCCTCTTCACTTGCTGAGTGTTTCTTTTGTAGTGCAGAAGTTTCTCAGCTTGATGTAATCCCATTTGTCAACTTTTGCTTTTTTTGCCTGTGTTTTTTGGGGTCTTTTCCAAGTAGTCTTTGCCTATGACAATATCCTGTAGAGTTTCCCCAGTGTTCTCCTCTAGTAATTTGATGGTATAAGGTCAAAATGGATCCTTGACTCATTTTGTGTTGATGTTTGTATAAGGTGTAAAGTGGGGATCTTCTTTCATATTTTTGCATGTGGAGACCTAATTTGTTCAGGACTAATTAGTGAAGGGACTGTCCTTTCTCCATGGATTTATTTTAGTTCCTTTGTCAGAGATAAGTTAGTTGTAGATGCATGAATTGATTTCTGGGGTTTCTATTTCTATTCTCGTGCCAGTGCCAGGATGTTTTGATTAGAAATGTGCTGGTAGTATATATAAAATCTAGCAGTGTCATGCCTCCAGCTTTGTTTTTGTTGTTTAAGATCACTTTAGATATTTGGAGTCTCTTGTGTTTTCATATGAATTTTAGCATCATTTTTCTAGATTTGAGAAGAAAGTCTTTGTTATTTTGATTGGGATCTCATCGAATCTGTAAATTGCTTTCAATAGTATGGACATTTTGATGATATTAATTCTTACAAACCACAAACATGGAAGATTCTTCCATTTTTTGTGCATTCTTTTATTTCTTTATTTAAAAATTTATAATTTTCATCATAGATGCTTTTCATCTCCTTGATTAAATTTATTCCAAGGTATTTAAAACTTTTTTAGCTCTTGTGAACAGCACTTTTTAGATCTTGTGACAAAGAACAAGTTCTTTGTCAGTCATGTCATTGTCTGTGTATACAATTTTTATGTGTTGATTTAATATCCTACAATTTACAAAACTCTCTTATGAGTTCCAATATTCTTAGTGGAGTCTTTTGGTTTCCTTATGTAGAAACATGTCATCTGCAAACACAAGTGATTTGGCTTTCTCATTTCCTATTTGGATCCCTTTGATTTCTCTTTCTTGCCTAATGGTTTTGGCAAAATCTGCCAGAACTCTATTGCATAGCAATGGTGAAAGTGTGCATCATGTTCTTGTGCCATATCTTGGTGCAAATGCTCCTAACTTTACCCAATTCAGTATGATGCTGGCTATGGGTTTATTATATATTGCATTGATTGTGTTGAGGAATGTTCCTTCTATGCCCAGTTTCTTTAAGGTTTGTATCTTGAAAACATGCTTTTTTTTTTTTAAATGCTTTCTAGGCATCTATTAAAATAATCATATGGTTTTTATTCCTTGATTTGTTAATATGAATATCTCATTTATTGATTTGTGTATGTTGAACCATCCCTACATATCCAGGATAAATCCCACTTGATCCAGGTGAATGATTTTTTGATGTGCTGTTGTATTCAATTATCTAGCATTTTGTTGAGGTTTTTTGCATTTATGCTTCTCAAGGATATAGGTCTATAGTTCTCTTTCTTTGTTGTACCTTTTATTTTGGTTTTGGAATTAAGGTGATGCCAGCCTCATACAATGAGTTAGGGAGGATCTCCTCCCTTTCAATTGTTTTGGATAGTTTGAGAAGAATACTTTTTTTAGTTGATGATATATCCTGGATATTAATCTTGTGTCAGATAGGTAGCTGGAATTTTTTCCCCATTCTATTATCCATTGTCTTCATTCTAATGATTGTTTACTTTTGCATGCAAAAGCATCTAAGTTTGATATAATTCCATTTATCTATTTTTGTGTTTGTTTCCTATACTTTTGGGTCTTTTCCAAGAAGATGTCACCTACTCTAACAGTTTGGGTTGTTTCTCCTACTTTTTCTTCAAGCAGCTTTATGGTCTCAGGTCTCAAATTTAGCTCACTGATCCACCTTGAGTTGATTTTTGCATATTATAAAAGGTAGGGATCTAATTTCATTCTACAACATGTATACATCCAATTTGACAATTCTACAAACCATCATTAGTACAATATTGAGATACCTATTATATGCATCTATGTCTTTCTTGTTGATATTATCTACAAATCTAATGAAATTATATTGAAGCACCTCAAAATTCTGAAACTTCTGGCAAAAATATGACTATTAAACAGATAAAGAAATAAATTGATAAATCCCAGTAGGAAAACAATGACCAAAAGTAGCTGATGGCTTGGAAACTATCTCCACATATCCAGCACAACGAGAGCCACTCTGCAGCCTTGAAAGGTGCCAACACGGTTCAGCACCATCAACAAGCCAATACATGGAGTAGAAAACTGAATGAATGACCTCTGCACAAATCTACATGAAATCATTATATTCAAGAGTTAGAAAGATTTGTGATGCAAATTTTATCTTTTCTTGTCCTTTCTTCCATTTTCTTATAAATCTCCTCAATCAGTACCAATAGGGTTAAGATTTATAATACATTTCCAATAGTGGAAAAGAGCAACAGTGAGGTTTTTCTGAAACACCTTAACACCAATTTACCATTACTCCAATATATCAATTTGTTCTTGAACAATAGCAAAAAGTGGCATAGAATTTCTCTAAGCAAATCAGTGTTAATCATCTACTACACAAGCTTTGTGGCAGTTTCTGTAAAGTTTCAGCAGTTCTTTTTAAGAAAATAGAACTCATTACTGTTTTCTGAGTCACGTAGTTCCGCAGTTCATATGTTGTTTGGATGTCTGATGCATGCACATAACTCTTTCAGTCACTGCAGGTGGGGAAACTCCAGCTCCCTGTCAGTTCTTAAAACAAAAGCCCAAATTATCCACACCATTGTGTTGTTAGCTGGTGTGAGAAAATGAGTAAAAAGAAATAAAGAGCTAAAACTATTTTTAAGAAAGGCAAAAACACATGTACCTTATTCCTTTATCTTCCTCATTACCATTACAGAAGTGACCATCTACTTTTGTGTTGATAAGAAAAGTTAATATTAGGGGCCTGCGCCGCGGCTCAATAGGCTAATCCTCAACTGCAGCACCAGCACATCAGGTTCTAGTCCTGGTTGGGGTGCCGGGTTCTAGTCCCGGTTGGTCCTCTTCCAGTCCAGCTCTCTGCTGTGGCCCGGGAGTGCAGTGGAGGATGGCCCAAGTGCTTGGGCCATGCACCCCATAGGAGGTCAGGAGAAGCACCTGGCTCCTGCCTTAGGATCAGCGCGCCGTGCGCCAGCTGCAGCGCGCCGGCCGCGGTGGCCATTGGAGGGTGAACCAAGGGCAAACGGAAGACCTTTCTCTCTGTCTCTTTCTTTCTCACTGTCTAACTCTGCCTGTCAAAAAAAAAAAAAAAAAAGTTAATATTAGGGCATTTCAACATGTTGAATGACATCATGAATGATCATTTTCCCATATTTTAAGACTTTGTTGGCAAATAAACTAAACAGGCAATATATAGATGTTGCAGAATTAAATTTTTATCGTACAATAAGCCAAATGTCATGGAAGGTTAAATGTTGATTTCATATTTATATAAAATGTAAATCTATTTCTTAAAAACACTTGAAGCATTTTAATTTAGACAAAGAATGTTTCAGAGACGTGTAAACACTATTTTGGAGTCTTTTTTATCTATAGTATTGTTGGGTACACACATTTTAATAAAGTCAATAGCATTTTTAAAATATTACTTCTCTAGCTGGTACCGTGGCTCACTTGGTTAATCCTCCGCCTGCAGTGCCGGCATCCCATGTGGGTGCCTGGGTTCTAGTCCCAGTTGCTCCTCTTCAGTCCAGCTCTCTGCTGTGGCCTGGGAGGGCAATGGAGAATGGCCTAGATGCTTGAGCCCCTGCACCTGCATGGGAGACAAGGAGGAAGCACCTGGCTCCTGGCTTCAGATCGGTGCAGCGCCAGCCGTAGCGGCCATTTGGGAAGTGAAGCAACAGAAGGAAGACCTTTCTCTCTGTCTCTCTCTCTCTCTCTCTCTCTCTCACTGTATATATCACTACCTGTCAAATAAATTTAAAAAAAAATACTTGTCATTATAGAGAAAAGTTATTCCTGAAGTGCATGGTTCTATCCAGCTGTAGATAGTGGAGTCCTGAGACACACACAGTTAGTGAAAACGAGTTGATTGTACCCGTCAGTTCTGCCTCTGCAGATTCAATCACTATCAGTTGGAAAATATATGTGGAAAAGTGGTGCTGAATATGTAAAGACATTTTCATTATTATTATTCCCTAACCAATACAGTACAACTTTGTACACAGTATTTTCATTTTTTCATTGTGTTAGCCGTTATAAGTAAGTATACAGGAATACATGTGTAAGTTAGGTGTAAATACTATGGCATTCCATATAAGAGACTTGAGCTCACATGGATTTTGTGTCCTGGGGGTCCTGAAAAGAATACCCCAAGATCCTTGAGGGACAACTGAATGTACTCTGGACTGAAGAAGGACGAACTAGGAGGAAGAAGCCAACTTCATGTTGGCTGCAGGACTTTCCCTTCCCTGTGCTAATGTTATCGGTGTGTTTCTTTCCGAATTCCAAGGATGGTAGTAGGGGTGTAGGGCAGACTTGCACAGTTTGAAAAGACGGGTTATCGCTGCAGCTACTTGACTCTTGGCTCCTCTTTTGGACATCTGAGGAGTCCTTCAGGTTTAACTCATCATTGGAAGGAGAGTTGACCCAGATGCTGCAGCTTTTGCACCTTGGGTGACGAGTTCTCAGTTGAATCAGAGCTGTGACATGGCATCTTTGCTGGGGAAACGCAATGCGGGTGAGGGCATCATGCACTTACATGTAAGCGAACACACTGTCGTGCAAATTGGGTCATCTCAGGAAATACAAAAGCATGATTCTTTCGAGATTTGAAAAAAAATGTAATTACTTCTTCCACCAAGTGTGATTCTTTTCAATACCCTTCATTTTGTCCCCTGGAAATGAATAGAGGTTTACATTAAAAAGACATTTCCTCTGACTCCCTGTCCTTGAGCTGCACAAAATGTAAACCATTCCCTCCCTCCTTCTTTTGAAGAAAAAGGGGCTTCAATCTTTCCTTCTGAACACAGTCCATTTAAATAAGGAGATGGAGTCCCATCTTTTCGATCAGCCCCATTGTTTGACTTGTCAGTAATAACACTTGAGCTGAAATTGTACAGGCGTCCCACTAATTTAGTAATTATTGACATGGTGCTGAGCAGGAAATGATAGCAAACAGAGGGAACTGTTAAGGAGAAATGAAATAAAAGATGTTCATATCATTGTTGAATAATGGTGGAGATCATTTTATGCTTTAAGTAGGCCCAAGCCACCTTTTTCCATTTTCCTGACACATTTATAATTTATGTTTTGTAATAGTTCCAAATATTTTTAGGACAGTGGACTTTGTTTGAGAATCTTGTCGAACTGAATAAAAATCATGAAGCACACACAGAGGAGTGGGTGGTGTGGCCAGATGCGAAGCCCCTTCTCTCCAGCCTGTTTCTCCTCCCAATGTTTAGTAATCTCCATTTTAAAACATTACTGTCCTCTCAGCATTAGCAAAGATCTTTATCACTAGGATTGGAAATTAAATCCATACAGTTACATGTGTAGATGGTATTTTCATTTATTTATTTTGAATCTGGAGGCTTTACTGAGTTAAACAAACTTCCTTGGAGGTTGGTAATCATGCATATCCATGGCTCATTTAAAAAACGTGTTTGTGTACATGAATACAACTACACTAAAGGATGCATGTGTGTGTGTATTTATTCATGTGCATGTGTGATGACAAACTGATCATGAAAACATTGAGGAAGGAGGCTTAAATCACTGGAAATCATTCATCGGAAGAATATGAATATTGACTGAGAAATACAGTGTCTCACTTTACAATCCTGATATTGGAGAATAAAAAATGATACCTTTTGTAGAAGATCACCATGCTATCTGGCATTTACCATTATGTAATGATGATTTATGTGTCAGAATATAATTTGTTTTTGCTAGCAGACACATTTTTAAAGTAACAAACACGTTACAACAAAGTTGTCTGGTACTACATTTTCCCTAATGTACTCCATGATAAAATCACAATTCTAAAAAGAACTGGATATTTTTATTTCAAAACACAGTAATATTAGCTTTCAAAATGTTTCACCAAAAGGAGTGCAGATCTGTAAAATGTTAAGAATGAATAAGACAAATTGAAAAAGCATAAAGTTTGGGAAAGAAATAATCACACATGTCTTGGAGTGTGGGATGATGGGAGATTTTGATGAAAAGTGGCAGCAGTGGTGCTTAGCACATCCAGAGAGCAGGTGAATGTGCTGATCACACTTAGGGGCCAAGTAGCATCTGAAGTCCTTTGCATAGAAAAACGTATTTCTCCCAAAAAGCACGTTGACATTGTTCATGTCTTATGAAAGAGTCAACTAAAGAACAGAGGGGAGGTTAACAATGCTATCCAAATTTGTGATTATGGTTTTAAGAACCAATGACTCCTTACCCTTCCGATTCCTGAGCCAGAGCTTTCAAACACTACCCTAAACTGCTCTTTTTCATTTTCCTCTCTTTGTACTCTTTCTATTATTTTGCAGCTAGAAAGGATTTAATGATTTAAAAAAACACACAATTAAAAACACAGTAAGCATAGCATGAATTTAGACAATAGGGTACATGGTGCAGGACAGATTCACTATTGCCCAGTTCTTCCTTAAGGAGTATCATTCTTTTCTGTGGCCTTCACAATGTTACAAACCCAATTACATCTTTGTATGTGGCAATATCGAAATATAGTTCAAGTGTAAAGGTACAAAATCAGCAGTGATATGCCATGGATGCTCATACAAAGTTGTGGGTGATATGAATATGACAAAAATGTCTTTCTATTAAAAACAAGATTATTGGTTAAATATTTTTGGAAGAATCATGCCATATTTGTTCTAGGTAATCTGAAATTCTTTACTTTCTGCTGAAAATGTATTTAAAATATTACTTTTTGTTTGATTACAAAATATTATCTTTCCTCATATCATCTTATGTTATCGGGAAGTCCAGCCATAGCCTCTCCCCAAGAGAGAATTCTTGATATGATTTGTCTGTCTTAACTGCACAGAAGAGACAGTTCTCAGCTCAATTTGTGTTCTATTTGTGGTCAGAACACTCTATTAAGAATTCCAAAATCCAACTGGTTAATACTACCTGAACCATCCCAACATCCCTAACTTTCTCTTGGAAGCATATTACATACTGCAAGCAACCTGGATGAAAAAAAAAGTTAGATGCTATTGCATGAACATATATTACATCTATACTCTAGTTATTGACAATTATGTCAGCTTCTTACTTTATGACCTTATCTCTAAGAATATGCGCTTTTACCTGTAGTAAACAAACTCAACAAGTGAATGAGTCAAAATATATCATAATTCAAAATCCTTCCAACAATGCCAGGGCCAGCATCCTACTGGGATAATGAACCAATGGCTTCCACCTTAGCCATACACTGGAAGAGCCCATCACTTTCCTTGTATTTCAGTAGAGGTGATTCCATTGAAGATGTTTTAAAATTGCATCCATTTAAAATGTAAATAAAATTTGATGTGCAAATTGTAGCAGGAATTCAAGGGTTCTCATAGAAAAAGACTTGGAAAAAATAGCTATCTTTTTGAAAGATATCCTTTTGTTGGGTGGCACTCAGAACAAAGTCCATCTACTTCTGGAAGAAGAGAGTTGATATCAGGAGGGAAAAACTTGACGGGTGACAGCAGTAATGGTCTCCTTCCAGTTTTCGCACAGTCTTGTTTAAGGCAGAATCAACTTGAAGAGGAAACAGAATATCTGTAAGCTTGCTGTGACAGCTTTGTCTTTGCATCTTAGGCTTTAAATCCCTGGGGTGCCAGGTTTCCCAGTGGTCCTGCTGTTCCTCCACTCAGAAGCCATTCTCCTATGCTGGATCCCTTAGGTTATCTTCTGACATGTGAGGCCCAGCAGCTGTCACAACTCAATGACTTGAGTTGATTGGGCCAAGTGTGGACAAGCAAGAGTAGCAGACAGATCAATTGGTCAGAACCGTGTTGCCTTCCAGGGCTAAATTAAACTATGAGTCAGTCAATTATTTTGTAGAAGAAAAGCAATGGGTGGGTAGATGATAACAAGTGTCAGAAAGAGAAACTGTCATGATGTTCAGGATTGTGTTCATTAGCCTTCTCAGGACAGGATGTGTCAACACAAGAGAGGTTTGTCTTTACTCATCTAAAGCCAGCATTAGATGCCCCTTGTCAGTGAATGGCTTTCCCCAAGCAGAGATTCAGACACCCAGGACCTTATGACGCTCGATTATCCCCCTGAGCGTTAGTAGCTTGGCCACTCCCTAGAGAGAAGGAACATGCACCAGGACCATTCAGTTCTCTCTTTCATTTTTTATTTATATAAGGTGAACAAATTTAATTTATTTCATACATACAGGTTTATGAGCACAGTGATACTTCCCACCCTCCCCTCTCCAACTGCCACCCACACTCCTCCTTTCTTTCTTATTCTTTCTTTTAATTTTTACAATGCCATCCTTTTAGTTTATTTTTAAATCATAAGCTTAACCCTCCACTAAGTAAAAATTTCAAGAAGAAAAAAAACCCCACTGTTTCTGAATTTAGAGACAAGGACTGTAAATAATAATCAAATCTAAAAATGTCAATTTTGCTCATATACATTTATTTTTTGTACTTTAATGCCTGGTTCTTAAAGTTATTGCTTTTCTTCAGGTTTCTTTGGTGAGAATGTGTCACACAAGACTGTTAACTGCAGACATTCTGAGAAATTGGTCGAGCTGCATTTCAGAAAATAAACAAAAAGAATTCTGGTGAGCTGCTTCAGATGCATGCCAAAACCCACGAGCTGATCAGAGTGATAAGGGACACAGAGAGATGGTACAGTTGCTCAGGGGAAACTGAAGTAAAGTCCTAAAAGCAAGAATATCATCAAGCATCCTTGATTTTACTGCTTCTACTGCTCTCTTCTGACATCCTCACAACATCCCTAGTACAGCCTCACTGCCTGCCACCCTTTAACTCAGCCATCATAAGTATGTTTTCATTACACATTTGATAAACCTATTGATGTAATCTGTGGTCTTTCTGGATGTCCAAATAAGAATTAAGAATACTCAGACCAGAACACTACTGAATCATGATTGTTTTCTGTGGTCCTCTCGGCAGGATGTAGTGAAGTGAAAAGAGAGCCTCCAACTTATGTTGGGGCCTTCCTTGATTTCAATGATCTTTTCCCTCAAAACTAGAATTTCCCCACACTCCCTTCATTTAGGATCTCTGTAAGATACAGAAATGGTAGCAGTTTACTTTGGTCACATTATGGCCAGTGCATGAACGTGACCCGAATTTAACTAAAAACAGCAAAGGGAAAGCTGATGCCTGAAGTGTTTCTCTCCTTACCCTGAGGTGGAGAGGAACATTCCTACTCAAAGAACAGCTCCGCTTGTCTGACTGGGTCTCTCACACACCATGTGAGCAGCAGAGCAGACTCAACCAAATTTCCCCCTGACGCTGGAACAATTCGAACTCGCCTCCATGAAACAGTATGTACAGATCTTTATAACATACCCAAACGGGTGCTTTCTGTTGAGACTGGCCATGCATCTACCTTGGGACTCCAAGATAACTGTCCCTTTCTAGGTCTCACATCTTTGAAACACGATGGGTTGTAAATACGGAGCAATGCCTCCAACGCCATTCAATCGGCTTTACTCATCACTCCTCTCATATTTCCCTTCAAGTCACTGCTAGTCACCTGGACCTCTTGACCATGTAGACACAAGTTGGGGATGCCCAGTGTTTGAAAAGAGATACCATCATTCAAGGAAAAGTCTCAGAAGAAAGAAATGCCGTGCATTCCCACTTTCCAACTCTCCTTTTGTCCATCTTTCCAGAGAACCTTGTCCCTTGCTTCCTCCATTTCACTGTAGCATGCACCAGATATTTAGCAATGTTCTAATGGTTTTCCCTTTTCTATAACTGTTTTTTAACCAATCTGATATCTCAAGGCAATGGAGAATAAAAGATAGAGTGAAGAAGCATATTAAAGTGTTCAGAAAATCCAGAACTGGAATCCTAGCTAAGTCACCAGCTTTCACTTCCCCTCCTGCTCACTCTGCACATCCTACCCTGAACTGCTACCTTGCTCTACAGGACAGCTGCCTTGATGTTTAGGGGAAGAATACCAGATACACACAAACTAAACAAATAAACAAACAAGCAAAAAACCTTGCATCCCAACATACTGTACATGAGTTGTCATTCTCAATTGAATTCCATATATTCAGCTTTAGATCAATTTTGGAATACACATTTGTAAAGAGTGATGTGATAGTCAATTTATTTAATGACAAAAGTTTAAGAACTAAACCAAAAGACTGGTTTGAATCTGCAGTTGAGCAGACCACAGAAAGAATCCTATTGTGGAACTGAAAATGTGGACTCAAGTGCTCAAGAGCACAATTGTTAATTGAAAAGAGTTAAAATTCAGGGTTTGGAGCTGTAGATGCTGTTCCAAATTAGATGTAGCTGTGTCTCACATGCTAGAATTATATATTCTAATCTCAACAAATTTTTGACATTGAGATTTTTCAGGAGGAAAATGATCCTTTCAGAAAACTGTAACTGATCCTATGTCCCCATGACCCACAGCAGAGGCTTCCCTCTGCACTTCAGCCTGGGCACCGCCATCTGACACCTTTGGACTGCTCAGGAGAGGAGCAAAGGATTAAAAGGGACATGAGGACCAGCCTCTTCCTTGTGCTCAGTGCCCTGAGGCCAGCGAGTGTGCCTGCGTCAGGATGAGGACCTCATGAGTACCTAGGGCTGCACGGATCAGTAGATGTCCATCTCCCAATCTGCCAACCAACTGGTCTCTTTCCATTCAGTCTGCATGGGCTCCCTATTAAAATCCTGTGTTCTAAAGCAGTAAGAATTCCGGCATGGAGAATAGGGTATCCGACCCCTGGAGGCCCAAGAGCTCACCGTTGCGAACGTTTGCGGAAGCCACCCGCAGCAGCCAAGCCCTACTGGAGAAGCAGAGCAATGTGCAAACTTCATGCAGCATTAATCAAACCTGAAGCGTTATTTTTAAAGTGTCATGAAATCCACACTGACTGACTGGTCCTTTTAATCTTAATTTTGAACAGTTGCTACTCCAATTAAATTCTACCACCTAGCATTTTCAAACAGCTCCTGGTTGTTTCCACAAACTCCGTTAATGGACAGCTGTTTCTGACAGCTCCCCTGATTTGCCAGTGCTGTCTCAGCTGCCAGAGCAGGAGGCCCCATTCTGTATTCCGCTGCTGGCACCGGGGGATATGCAAATGAACACATGAATCAGTTGTCACCACCACAGACACCGTGCGGAGACGATCAGAAAGTGTGCCGCACTCAGTTGGCTGCAAGTGTGGAGTGTGGAGAGCGGGGTGGGTGGAGGGGGGGGATATGCTTCAATTTCTTGAAGTGAGTTTGCTTTCCTTTCTTTCTTATTCTTTCCAAGTGTCTCCAGTTTATTTTCACTTTGTGGCATTCATTAGACTTCAGTTCAGGAAAGTGCAGTCACCTGCAGAAACCTGAAAGTTTGGGAGCAACATTCCAAGAGGACATAGTTAGAACTTCGGCAGCAGAAGCAAAATAGTATATACACTTGTGCATCCCAAAGACTTCCCCACATAAGATACAGGGTAGGGGAGATAAAACAAAACTGCTGCTTTCCCTAAGCATGCACTTGGGAAAATTTTATTAGCATCTCAAAGCTGGATGGTCAGTGTTCCAAATTATTTCCAGCAAGGAATTCCATGCTACTCCACTGGCTGAATCGCTCACACAGAGTGCAGATAAGTGAGTGAGCACCAGCTGTCCTGTCCCCAGAATGTTCTAGACAAACATCCATCAGGACCGTTGTGCCTGTGGGAATCATATGGAGCACCTGGATAGGGAAGGGATCAGATTTCAGGTACCTGGGGAATCTGGGAGGAGGCCTGAGTCTCTGTGGGTCTGGGAAGAAACGCTGGAGGTGTGGGGAGCGGGGACAAGTTGGAATCCACAGAACAAACCGGAGCATGAGCTGCACAGCGCCCATGGGCACACAGTCTGTACCCTGCTTTCTGCCTCTCGCTGGAAGCTTGACTGCTCAGAAACAGAGACCTTACACCAGATGTCTGAATATGACGTTGGCCTAAGACTGAAGGAGACAGAAGGAAAGGAGACCCGTGAGAGCTGGAGGAAGGGGGGACAGCTCCTTCCCCACCCCTGGAAAGGGGAGTCAGCAGATCAGTGGCAAAACAAATAAGTTACAGTGGGGCTAGTGCGCACTGTAAGCTTCAGAGAGTGGGTGCTATGTGCTCTCACCACAAAAAAATGATCTCTGTAAGACAATGCATGTTTTAATTAGCCAGATTTAACCATTTCATGATATGCTCATACTTCAGAACATAACCACTGCCGATGCACTTCGTCTTCCCAGTCACAAACAAATTTCCCCACAGCCAACCCTAACAACCCACACCAGAAAGGCCGTCCTGGGAATGATGTCTTCAATTCTGCTAGGCTGGTCCTTAGAAAGCAGCAGTCACATTCTACCTTGAGTCCCTGATGTGATATGGCTCACTGTGGGTTCCACATATCAGAGATGATGCCAAATACCTTACCTGGAGGGCAGGGAGGATGCAGTTATGTGGCTAAATTATAGGCAGTCTAGGCTGAAGTACAGTTGGAAAATATAACACTCTTCAGGGACCAGGAAGCTTCAGCATAGGTAAAAAGAATGGGAAAGATAAATGTCGTGTATGACTCAAACATTCCTGGCTAACTCATACTATAAGCCTTGGCAAGAAATGAATTAACGTTACTATGTCAAACAGGTAACCCTTCTCCCTCATTCATTATAGCACCACACACAACGCCCAAGATGTGGAATCAAGCTAAGAATCCATCAACAGATGGATGGATAAAGGAAACATTGCCTATGCCTACAATGGAGTACTACTCTGTCATACAGTGGTTGGAATTCTTCCAGGTACAGAAATTGGCCCAACACTGTATGAAACTGAAGTTATGTTATGTTAAGTGAAATAAACCAGGCACAAAAAGGCAAATGATGCATCATGATCGCCTTACTATAAGGAATCTGAAGAAGTGGACCTCATAGAAATAGTAGAATGTTAGTTACCAGAGACTGGGAAAACCTTGTAACAATGGAAAGAATTTCTGTTAGATAGGAGAAATAAATTTCAAGAGACCTATTCTACAGTGTGGTGATTACAGTTAATGATGATATATTGTGTTCTTGAAAAAGGTAAAGAGAGTAGATGTAATGTGTTCTCACCACAAAAATGATCTGTAGGAGGTAATGCAAGTGTTAATTAGCCAGATTTAACCATTTCATAATGTACACATACTTCAAAGCACCACATTGTATAAGAAAATTATACAATGTTATTTTCAATTTAAATAAATAAATAAGAAATTAATTCAGACTCCATCTCTAAGCTGATTTCATATTGGTATGTCTAAGTTGATTTAAAATGCACATGTTTGAGACTGTCTTGATGTAGAATTTAAAAATGATTTAACAAGAAAGCAATACCTTGATGAAATCCTGTGCTGCCATCAGAGCTAACTAAAGCATGTTTAGGTCTTCTGTTGTTACTCATTATCTAGGGTAGATTTCAAGTTCATAACAGTTAATTTTCACTTATGATTTTGAAATAAAATATCCAGTTTTAAAATTATTTGATTGTGTGCTATTAATCAAAAACAGATTAATTCTAATTGCTTTCTGGGAACTCACACACATGCACATACACACCTTACAAACTCACAAATATATATGTAAACCTACATATACAGGGAAATTATAGGATGCATTGCTTGTCCCCTAGAGCCAGCCCTATCCTCACTGTCATCCTAGTTTTGTTAATACTAAATTGCTCCCGTTTGTATAGACCTCTCTCTCTACTCATAGACACATAGAAGACACACTAATAAACATGTAAATGTGCACATTCATGTACACATATATACGTGTGTGTATTTTTATTTATAAAAGATATAAAGGTAATTTTGTTGTATTTATGCTCTAGCAACTGCATTGAATACCTTCCTATATCAATCAGTGATAACAGGAATATCTCATTCTTCATCTGCATGCCACATTATCTCTTTGCCATTCATTTTTTAAACAATTTTTTTGATAGATAGAGTTAGTGAGAGAGAGAGAGACAAGCGTCTTCCTTCCATTGGTTCACCCCCAACATGGCCACTACGGCTGGCAGCCTGCGCCAATCCGAAGCCAGGAGCCAGGTGCTTCCTCCTGGTCTCCCATGTGGGTGCAGGTGCCCAAGCACTTGGGCCATCCTCCACTGCCTTCCCAGGCCACAGCAGAGAGCTGGACTGGAAGAGGAGCAACTGGGACTAGAACCTGGTGCCCATATGGGATACCGGCACTGCAGGCAGAGGATTAACCAAGTGAGCCACGGCGCCGGCCCTTAAACAACTTTTTATTGACTGGACATTTCAGTTATTTCTCTACTCCCTTTTAAAAATAACAGTCTCTCCTAAAATCTAGTGAGTTCATTCGTTTCTTACACAGTCTTTCACAACTCATGCACTGAGTTCTGGACTGTTACAAGGCATGACTCAAGGGATAGGATCATTTGTACTATTTAAAAATAGAAGTGGACCAGATGTTTGACCTCGAGGTTAAGCTATCCACATACCACAGTGGTATGCCCAGGTGCTGCTCCTGACTCCATCTTCCTGCTAGTGTAGACCCTGGTTGGTAGGGAAGGCTCAAATGACTAGATTACATCTGATCACATGGGAGACCTAGAATGAATTCATGTCTCTAGGCTTTGGCTTGACTCATGCTGGGCCATTTCGGCCTTTGAGGAGTAAGTGGATGGGAGCTCTTTTTGCCTGTAATTCTCTGTCTCTGTTTCTCTTCCTCTAAGATAAAGAAACATTTAAAAACCAGATATTTCATCTCTTCACCTGTTCTGTCCTTCTTGATGGCTGATAGGCATGCCTGATTTTATCGTGAAGTCTCAGATTTGTCCAAGAAGTCATCTTCTTAATCCAGCACCTGACCTGGTGCCTCCACACCACAAGTTCTCTGCCAAGGTCCACGGTTCTCAAGTTGCCCTGAATAAGCCTATACTCTCTTCCTATTCTTTCTAATAATAAATGACACTAAAATAAAAATAAAGGAAACTAAAAAGTAGAAACAGCAAAAAAGTATTTAATATGTTAATATATTAAAGGAGATTAAACGTAGGCAACAAGTGACCTGATGCTAGTATGGGTGCCTCACACAGAGGAAGTCTGGGAGAGTGGCATTGGGTGACATCAGCTGGGACCACAAGGACCAGCAGTTGCTTGGTGGCACCCGAATTTTATTACTGCAGTTTAATTTGTTCTTCTTAGACTTGGTTGCTTTGTTTTATAATGCTGTGGCTTTTCATGCTTTTTAAAAAATTCCCTTTAAAATATTAATATGTTCTATGTCCATCCACCACAGGATATGACACATAGTATTGACTCAAAGCATGTTTTATTAAAATTCAATGTTTAATAAATATTATTGGCAAATTTGTATAAGGGTTAGCATTTGCACAGCATTGCTTAAAAATGCTCCAATTGATGACCTCTTAGCACTCATTCAGTCAAGCTGATGTGCATGTTGCTTGTTGCTTTGTTATGAATGGGTTTTGTTATAGTAGTTTGTTACAGTTACACCAGTGTTTCTTGATAATTTGGAGAGCTATATTTTGTTTGTGTCATTTCCTATGGTGTTAAAAAATGGTATATGGTTTTTGTTTTTGTTTGTTTTGCCTTATTTGATATATTTTAAGGGGTAGGTAAATTTCTTCAGCCTTTTCATATTTTACTTCCAAATCAAACTTGAAGTTGTTCTTATGTTTTTCAGAGCAAAATTTGAGAAAATCCCAAGAACTTGATAAATAGCTGGTATGATGTTTTCCCAAATCTTGAATGATAAGATTTCAGAGATAGGCCACCAGTTGGTTGTGTTATTCTCTGTAAGATACAACACAAAATGTAATAAGACATAATCCTGGTCCATGACCAGCTTTTAAGCCACAACTAAGCATTTGACGGAAAGAGAGAGTAGGGAGAGAGGGATCTGATTTAAACTGGTGGTTCCAGCTCTTAACAACTCCAAGATTTTCTTGTTGAATGAATACTCTGAAATTCATTTTTAATATTAAATAGGCATATCAATACTCCTGGTTTAGACTTTCAAGTATAAATGAAATATTTTTTATGAAAAATGATTAGTGCCACAATCATTGGGCACAATATCTATATTGATATATTGATAACATTTTTAATTATGGGGCTAGAGTTCTAGCACAGCAGATCAAGCCATTGCTTGTGATGTGTACGATGGTGGCATCCCTTAATAGAGTAGTAACTCAGACCTGGCTACTCAGCTTACGATAAGGTTCCTTGGTAGCTCCTGGGAAAGGGGGAGGACGGCCCAAGTACTGGGGCCTCTATCACCCTTCTAGAAGATCCACATAGAGTTCCTGGTTCCTGGCTTTGGGCTGGCCCAGTCCTGGCTGTTGTGACCATTTGGGGATGTATGATCTCACTCTGTCTCTGCTTCTGTTGTTCTGCTTTTTAAATAAAGAATTGATTTTAATTTTTCAGATTAAAATTATGCTTCTTTGATTTTAAAGTAATTTATTAATACTTTACATTCTCAGAGTCACAGAAAATACTTCATAATTACAACATAATTCTCAGCAATTCTCATATTAATGCACTATTAATTTACAGAGAACAGATTCAATGTAGTTCCTAGATACGATTCTAAGAATATAATGGTTGGGGCTGGCTCTGTGGTGTAACAGGTAAAGACACTGCTTGCAGTGCCAGCATACCATATGGGCGCTGGTTAGAGTCCCGGCTGCTCCACTTCTGATCCAGCTCTCTGCTATGGCCTGGGAAAGCAGTACAGGATGGCCCAAGTCCTTGAGCCCCTGCACCCCCTTGGGAGACCTGGAAGAAGCTCCTGGTTCCTGGCTTCAGATCCTCTCAACTCTGGCCATTGTAGTCATTTGGGGAGTGAACCAGAGGAATGGAAGACCTCTCTCTCTCTCTCCCTCTCTCCCTCTCCCTCTCACTCTCTTTCTCTCTCTGTGTAACTCTGACTTTCAAATAAATAAATAATTTTTTTAAAAAAGAATATAATGCTACTCTTTTTTTCCTTCCTTCCCTCCCCCGCTGCCTGCCTCCCACTTTTCCTTTTCTTTCTTTAGTTTCTAATTTTTGAGATAACATTTTTAATTTGCATTATAGTCAAAGTATTAATGCTTCAATAAACAAAGAGTTCAATGAATAAATCATAAAAAGACCATAATTCAGTGGGAATATACACAGGGCTATAAACCAAAATCAACTGAAAAGATGTTCATTCCAATCATATACAGTAAGTACTTAAATAATCACAGATCATTAAAACAGTATTGCTGCAAATATAGTTTTGTCAGAATCTTGCTGTTTTAAAAACGTGTTGGTGAAGTAGGACATTAATGAGAATCACCGCTCGCCAAATCTAAAGATCTTCTTTGACACAAACCCAAAGCAGAGAGTAACTGCTGATCTGCAACACAAGGAGGAGTCCACCCTCAGGAGGGCAGTGAACAGCTTCTGCAGGCATCTCTAATTGACCTGCCTGTCTTCTAACATTAAAAAAAATAATGAGAAGAAGGAACCACTTCAGCTGGGATATTGTATTCTCATTTTACAGGTGAGGAAGCTGAGGCTTGGAAAGCTCCAGGAAACTGTTTCCAAACTCAGCTGCATGGAGGAGTGGCACTGATTGCCGCTCACACTCCACACCTCGCCTCTTTCTACAGGTGAGGAAACCGAGCCCCAGCGCAGGTCAGCAAGGATCCGGGCATCAGGAAAGGCCTTGAGTCTGACAACTGCATATTCAATCCTGCTTCTGCCCTTTGAAGCAGTGTAAGCGCTAACAAAAACAATTAACCTCTCTAAACCTCCATAGATTCTAAATGGTATATTTTTAATTGGATTATTTAGCATTTCCTCAATATATATCCCTTTGGAACACTAGTTCCATAAAATGTGTAAAAATGCTAAATACAAAAAATGTTTTGGTGGTCCAATAATCTTAGAAACACTCGTTTAAAACAAAGTTAGGCATCTTTCTATTCTGCAGAATCCTCAGGCCTCTAAAATGCTAATTGCATCAAAATCTCCAAGGGAGTCGGGATCAGATAGAAAGCATAATTTTCCATAGAAAATAATTTAGAAGGTCTAATTCTTTTTGCTTCATCCTATTGTGTTGTGTTTTAATGTTTCTAAAAGCACTTTCTTCTCATTATTTTTTATAAACAGTTCGTACCCAGATGAAAGCATTCTGCGCTGGGAAAAGTTCTACGTGTCCCCGCCCAATCATCCTGGCCAGAAGGAGTAGTGACTCTGACACCCATCACCTTCTCCTGGTTTTGTGCACTCGAGAGCCGTATTTTGAGGGAAATCATAGAGGATCACCATCGCGTTCCCGGATTTCTCAGCTGCGTGTTAGTATGTTACTTTGTTGCTGTTGTGACTGTGTTTGGTGCTTTAACTACTTTATTGAGGGGCATAACTGACTTACAACAAACTACACACATTGAAAGTGTGCCAATTATTGTGTATTTTCACATTTGTGTACACCATGACTTCCACAATCAAGACAATGAATATATCCCTCAGCCAAGAGTGCCCCAGTACCCTCTTGG
Organism: Oryctolagus cuniculus; assembly: GCF_964237555.1. NCBI lineage: Eukaryota > Metazoa > Chordata > Mammalia > Lagomorpha > Leporidae > Oryctolagus > Oryctolagus cuniculus. The sequence goes on from NC_091443.1 coordinate 7,480,641, forward strand.
TGTTCTTCCTTCTCATCTACACTTGACACTGGGCAATATGATCTGTATTACACCCCTATGCAACAGCTTGGATTATTTTAGAATTGTATATAAATTGAAACAATACATGCTCTTTGGACAGGCTCCTTTCACTCCAAAAATTATTTTGAGATCCATTCTTGTTTTTGCCTGAATTTATAGGATGTTTTTGTGTTTTACTTTGTTTTTCTGAATAGCATTCCAGTGTTAGTACATACCATGATTTCTTTATCTATACAAATGTTGATGGGCATTTGAGTTGTTTCCTTCTATATGGACATCTGTGAATAAGTTTGAAGTGGATATAAGCTTTCAATATTTGAGAAATGCCTAAAAGAGGAATGGCTGAATTATATGGTAATAACATTTTCAGTGTATCTTTTACTTTTTTCAAAGTGCAAATGTGATTTTCAAAGTGCTTGTACCATTTTAGTGATGGATGAGTATTCCGTTTCCACCACATCCTCTCCAAGACTTAGTATAGTCAGATCTCTTTGTTTTAGTCATTCTAATAAAAGTATAGTACTGACTTATCATGGTTTTAATTTACACTTTGCTAATGACTAATGATGGTGAGTATCTTTTCAGAGGTCTATTGGCCATATCTAATTTGGCGAAGTGTCAGTTTAACCTCTCTGTTGATATTCTATCACATTTTTCCTTACTAATCAGTTTGCAGAGTTCCCAGTATTTTCTGCATAGAAGTCCTTTGTAAAACTATAGTTGTTTTTCTGTCATTTTCTGTCAGCATTGGTCTTGTCTGCTGAAATTCTTTGATATGTGTTTTGAAGATGAAAAACTTTGAATTTCATAAAGCCCCACTTAAACAGTTTAATTTTTTGTAGAACATGCTTTTCATGTCATAGCTAAGAAATTGTGGTCGAACTCAGTCAAAAAAGTATGCAATATTTTCTTTCATAAATTTAGTAGATTTAGGTTATATATTTATATCCATAATTCATTTTGATATAATTCCTATGTAGTGTGAAGTATAGGTTTTATTTTTGCTTATGAATATCCTAATGTCCTAGTACTTTTTTATTTAATGGAGTATTCTTTCTACATGAAATTGTCTTTGCATCATTCTCAAAAATCGCTTTTCCTTATTTTTCAGTGACTGTACACTCAACTCTGTTTCACTGGTTCATTTTCATATCTTTAAACCAGTACCAAGCCTTTTAGATTGGTGTTGCTTTGTAAGTTTTGAATTCAGGTAGTATTAGTTCTCTAACTTTGTTTGCCACATTGTTCTGGCTCAACTAAGTCCTTTGAATTTCTATGTGAATTTTAGAATTGTCTTGTCAAGCTCTTTAAAATCCTTTGAGATGTTAAGTGTAACTGTTTAAATTACAGATCAATTTGTGAAAAACTGATACCTTAAGAATCTTGAGCGGTTCAGCCTGTGATCATGGTATGTCTGTTTCTTTATGATTTCATTAATTTGTGTCAGTTGTGTTATTTTGTTTTCATTATAGGTGTTGCAAATTTTCTGCCAGATTTGTACTTACATATTTGTATTTATAATAATCCAAATAGTATTATTATTTTTTATTTTGGTTTGCAATACTTATTGTTAGTGTATAGATATATAATTGGATTTTGAGCATTCAACAGTTGTTCTAAACTCTCTCATTACTCTACTTAATTCAATAGGATTTTACCTAGAGATGATAAAGTCTTCTGTGAATGGAGCTTTATTCATTCCTTTCTAGTCGATATCATTCTACACAACACGAATGAGTCTCAGAATAATAGTGCTGAATGGAAGAAGCTAGAACAGTAACAATAAGAGAACATATTGATTCCATTTACCTAAAAGTCAATGAAGTGAAAATTTATGTATATACACAGAAAACAGCTCATCGGTTGTTGACATTGGTGAGAAAGAATGTGGAGAAGAGACAGAGTAGAGGAATGACAAAGGACAGGAGGGAACCGTGGGTGATGACAAGAATATCTAGTGCCGTGCTGGTTCCACCATTGTATGCCTACAACAAAACCTCAAAAACTGCACTATTAAGTATGTGTAATTTGTCCCATGCTAATTAGGATTGAAAATTTATTTAGTTTGAAAGGCAAAGGGATAGGTGTAGATAGAGATAAAAAGTGGGGAGAGATGTTTAATCTGCTGCTTCACTCCCTAAATGACCCATGCCAAGGCTGGACCAGGTGGAAGCCAGGGGCTAAGAACTCATTTCAGGTCTCCCACATGTGTGGCAGGGACCCAACCATTTGAACCACCACTTGCTGCCTCCAGGAGATTGAGCCTTGGCACAAAGCTGGAATCAGCAGTGGTGACAGAAAGAACTCAGGAATTCTGCCCTGAGATGACAAGGTCACAAGTCCAGAGAGGATTTCCGGTTTTCCTCCCAAACACTTGGAAATGTATCAGTCTGAGCCCACATTGCTCCAAAGGAAATCTTCAGTTTGGAGTGAATCAGTCACAGAACTAACTGTAATTCTGTCTTAAATACACGTGTTTGCAAAGTAACATTTATGAACACCCAGAGATGGTCTTTGTTTTGCCACTATTCCCTGACACAGCACAAGCAGCAAATGCCACAACTTTGAAGTTACAGGTTCAAGATAACCCATCCCTCTCACTCCCATGGCCTCTTCCCTGCCCTCATTTCCGAGGTGCTGGCTTTGAAGAGCCAAGGAGGCCTGATGTGTTCTTACTAAGAAGATGACTGTCAGAAGTGGATCTCCCGGTCAGGGCGCCAGGTTCTAGTCCCTGTTGCTCCTCTTCTTGTCCAGCTCTTTGCTGTGGCCTGGGAGTGCAGTGGAGGATGGCTCAAGTGCTTGGGCTCTGCACCCCATGGGAGACCAGGAGAAGCAAATGGCTCCTGGCTTCAGATCGGCGCAGCACGCCAGCCGTAGCGGCCACTGGAGGGTGAACCAACGGTAAAGGAAGACCTTTCTCTCTGTCTCTCTCTCTTACTGTCCACTCTGCCTGTCAAAAAAAAAAAAAATTAAAAAAAAAAAAAAGAAGTGGATCTCAGTGGTGGCAAAACTTTCTATGCAGTGGAGCATTTTTCTGCCATTTCCTTCTTTGTTTCCCTGTGTACATTTTATTGGTGAACTACAGATTGGTATAGCTGAGTACCTGAGTGCTCAGGTACTGAGTACCTGCTGTCATTTTTTGATTTACAGCTAACTTGGGACCAAGACTATTAATGCAGGAAGAAAGAGGAGCAACTTTGTAAAACATGCATGGGATGAGAAAAGTTGGCAACCATGATTCATTATGATTTTTAGCTTCTATTTGCAAAAACTGTTGAAATTTTGATGCTAGAACACTCATCACTCCCCAGTCATCCCCATGTTAATGTCTTAAGTCATAACAATGTTTTACTTTTCATGTATTTTCTCTGGAGTACACAAAAAATAACCCTGGGATATGGAAGAGGATAAAAGAGCTGACAAAGAGGAGTCATAGTTACCAACATCTTCCTCTTCACCTCTAACACCTTCAATCTTAAGTGAAAAGTGAGGACATATTTTATTTAAAATCATGAGAACTTCTTTTGTCGTCCAACAAATATTTTAGCTATAGACTGATTTTAAAATATAAGTTTTGGTTATGGCCTACAGAAAATTGGCAGTAGTATGTGATCAATAAATACTTTTTAAATTAATGACTAAAAAAAAGAATTGTAATAGAAGAAACAACAAGACTTGATGGTGGAATGCACACTCTACTGGAGTGTGCTATTTTACAGGCTTGGACGAAAATTCATCTCCATTCTCTCCGTGCCCAGTGCTGGTGACTGGGATCAACAGAAAACAGAAGCTGCCACTAACCTAGAAAACCTCATTGGATGAAATGTCGTACTAGAATTCAATCTTCTCCCTCTAAAGTCTTTTTATCCCTGTCTTCATCTTTGTTCTTTTAAGAATTATGCCTGTGGGGCTGGCACTGTGGCAGGTTAAGCCATCGCCTGCCACAACATCCAATATGGGTACCCACTTGAGGTCTGGCTGCTCGACTTCCAATCCACCTCCCTGCTAATGTACCTGGGAAAACAGCAGAGGATGGCCCAAGCCCTTGGGCTGCTGCATCCACAGGGGAGACTCCAATGAAGCACTTGTCTCCTGACTTCAACCTGGCCCAGCCCTAGCCATTGTAGCCATTTGGAGAGTGAACCAGCAGATGGGAGATTCCTCTCTGTATCTTCCTCTGTAACTGTAACTCTGTCTTTCAAATAAATCTTATTGGGGCCGGTGCAGTGGCATAGCAGGTAAAGCCACTGCCTGCAGTGCCAGCATCCCATATGGATGCCGGTTGAAGTCCCGGCTGCCCCACTTCTGATCCAGCTCTCTGCTATAGCCTAGGAAAGCAGTAGAAAATGGCTCAAGTCCTTGGGCTGTTGCACCCCCATGGGAGACCCGGAAGAAGCTCCTGGCCTCGGATCGGCACAGCTCCAGTTTAAGGCCAATAGGGGAGTAAACCAGTGGATGGAAGACCTCTCTCTTTCTGCCTCTCCTTCCTCTCTCTGTGAAACTCTGACTTTTAGATACATAAATAAATCTTAAAAAAAATAAATCTTATTAAAAAATTATGTTTTCCGGGGTTTTTGTTGTGGTACAGCGTTAAACCACCGCCTGCAAGGCCAGCATGTCATATGAACACCAGGTAAAGTTTGGGCCGCTCCATTTCTGATTCAGTTCCCTGCTAATGCACCTGGGAAGACAGCAGGTGAGAAAAGTTCTTGAGTCCCTTTAGCCATGTGGGAGATCTGAATGGATTTCCCTGCTCCTGGTTTCTGTGTGGCCTGGCCCTATTTGGTGCAGTCATTTGGGGGGTGAACCAGCAAATGAAAGATCTCTCTTTCTCCCTCTCTCTCTCTCTCTGTCTCTCTCTCTCTCTGTCTCTCTCTCTCTCTCTCTCACACACACACACACACTTTCTGTTCAACTCTGTGTATGTGTGTGTATGTATATGTAATTCTTCCTTTAAAATATTTCAAGAAAATAATTATATTTTTGCTATCTACACCTTTTATTCCTTGAAAACATTCACCTTTTATACTTAATACCATATTCTATGTTTTTCTGGAAATGAACAATCAAAGCATAATTTTGTGTTGACCTACCAGGAAAATTGGCAGAAGGTTTTCATCTTAGCGTAATCCAATTTATCTATTTTTGCTTTGATTGCCTGTGCTTCTGGGGTCTTTTCCAAGAAGTCCTTGCCTATGCCAATATCTCACAGAGTTTTCCCAATGTTCTCCTCTTGTGATTTGATGGTATCAGGTCATAGATTCATATCCTTGATCCATTTTGAGTCAATTTTTGTATATGATGTAAGGTAGCGGTCTTGTTTCATACTTCTGCATGTAGAGATCCAATTTTCCCAGAACCATTTATTGAAGAGACTGTATGTTCTCCATGAATTAATTTTAGTTCCTTTGTCAAAGATTAGTTGGTTTTAGATTTGTGGATTGATTTCTGGAGTTTCTGTCCTTTTCCATTGGTCTATGCATATGTCTTCGTGCCCGTACCAGGTTGTTTTGATTATAAGTGTCCTGTAATATGTATTGGAATCTAGTTTTGTGATACCTTTGGCTTAGTATTTGTTGTGCAATATTGCTTTAGCTATTTGGAGTGTCTTGTGTTCCTGTATGAATTTTAGAAACATTTTTTTCTAAACCTGATAAAAATGTTAGTATTTTTATTGGGATTGTATTGAATCTGTAAGTTGCTTTCAGTAGTATGGACATTTTGATATTAATTATTCCAATATATGAACATGGAGATTTTTCCACTTTTTTGTGTATAGGGGTAGAATTGGTCATCTATTGTTTTAACCTCTGAAAATAGGTAACAATTGTCCACTTGTAAGAACTGTCCCTTTATCCTGTTCTTACCTACTGGAATAGCCACTATCTTCATGTTTTGCTGCCTGATCCATCCCTTTCTTGGCTATGGGAGAATATTTACTCAAGTTGGGGTAATCATTTTTTTTTTTCAACTGAGACTTTGGATTATCAGTGCTATATGTAGTGTTTGATGATTAGATTAGAATTTTGGTGCAAGGTGAAACTGGGCTGTACTTGGATGCATAGAAATAAAAGCAGTTTGGAAACTGTTCTGCAGAGGTAGAAAAGAATGGTGCATGTTGGCAAATAAAATTCAAGGCAAGGCCGGCGCCGCGGCTCACTAGGCTAACCCTCCGCCTTGCGGCGCTGACACACCAGGTTCTAGTCCCGATCGGGGTGCTGGATTCTGTCCCGGTTGCCCCTCTTCCAGGCCAGCTCTCTGCTGTGGCCAGGGAGTGCAGTGGAGGATGGCCCAAGTGCTTGGGCCCTGCACCCCATGGGAGACCAGGATAAGTACTGGCTCCTGCCATCGGATCAGCACGATGTGCCATTGGATGGTGAACCAACGGCAAAGGAAGACCTTTCTCTCTGTCTCTCTCTCTCTCTCACTGTCCACTCTGCCTGTCAAAAAAAAATAAAAATAAAAAAATTCAAGGCAAGAGAGCACATAACTGAAATATGGAGGGAAGAGATTCAGTTCTACAGTGCTCAGTCCCTGACACTATCTTTCAATGAAGTAGCTGATGTACACACTTGAATTCCTTGATACCCCCAGCTGTCCCATAAGTAAATGCTCCTTTATTACACCCTTAGTTTCTGTTATTTCAAACCACAAGAGGCTATCAAAAGGAAATGTTCAGTCCCAGTCACTCATTTAACATTGCAAAAATATCTGTTGAGTGTTCACTATGTGCCAAAAGTCTGAACTTGCTCAATTAGCACTGACAGTATCCAGTATCAACTAAATCAATGACTGCAGAACTATGCTAATACTATGGTGACATGTAGGGACCAAAACGAAAATGTATAGAAGAAACATTGCATTGCATTCAGGAGACCACATGGTACATCTTAAGAAATGCAATATTTTATTTGTGATTGTATTGTGTGTTTGATACACTCACTCATTGTTTTTATTTTTCTGTGGTTTTACTTTTGAAAGCAGAAAATTGCTCATTGAACAAAGAGGAGAAAGATACTCTTGGCAAAGGAAACTTTCAGAGGAGTAAATACCAGGAGGAACTAGGAACCGGCTGTACTCCATACTTGTATATCATCACATGCTTGTGGGAGGGTGGCTGAAGGAGAGGACAGAGATGGGAAATGATGATGATGTGAGCTCAGTCTTGAAATCAAGGGGACTTTCCAATAATTTAAACACTACAGTGTTGTGATCACATTTTCAGTGTTGGGAGTTTATTTTGGCAGAATGTGGGGGGTCATTTCAAGGGCCATGCTGGAGGAAATGAGACAAGTTGGGGGTCTGACCCAGTCGTCCAGGTGGGAGTAGATGCAGGCCTGAACTAAGAAAATGGCAGAAGGAATTAGAAAGGGAATGTGATGAGATGGTTAAGAAAGAAAACTTGTAAGACGCAGTGGCCGATTACATGTTTGGTTAAGTAAGAAGGAGGAATGTCAAATGACGCCTGCATGTTCCACTTGGGTGATCATGATGGCAACCTCCAGGAAAAAGGAGACAACTTTCTGACTTCCTTATCCCCAGTAAAACCCCATCTGTCCAGACATCCACTCTAGAGATGCGTTTTCCACAGACTGTGGGATCCTGGGGGCAAATGGTGATTTCTAAGTGATATTAAGACAATCATGGGTAATGTGTTTCCTAGAAAGTATTCTTTTAGGAGTAGCCCTTAATGCAAAGAATCCAATTTTAACCTTGTTTTATCATGAGTTTGTAACGAAACTCATACACAAATGTGCTAGCACTATTTTGCTTTTTTCTCCTCTCCTCCCCCAGAACATGTGTCATGGATGCTTTAGAGCCTGTAATATAGACACACAATCATGTGTTCAAGATGTAGCTATCTAGACTACTTATGCTTCAGTTGTATATTGACAAAGACAGAAGTTGCTCTTTTTTTCTGTTTGAGCATAGTTGGAAGAAGTTAGTATATATTACATGACTTCCGCTGCTATTCAATATCTGGAAAAATTCCCTATTGTATGAACCAATTCTCTCCAGGAGTGGTTGACCCTAACAAAAACACCAGCATTCTGGGCATGTGTTAGGCCCAGAAGGGAGTGTGGGGACAATGATGAGGGTGCAAAGGAGAGGTAGATGGAACCAGGCATCAGGTTGCACAAGGAAGAGAAAAGTACATAAATAGAGCTTTACTATCTCTTTGCTTTTTGTATTTTCCATTGTAATGCAATCAACAACAAAAAGAAAACAAGAAAGAATTCTTCCACCAGTCAGAAAGACGCTGTTACATTCTTAGAAACATACTCTAAATGTCAAGAAATGGCAAATGAGGGCTACTGGTCCCCCTATCCTGCTGCCAATGAAAGTGAATCAACTGTTTCCACCCAGCCTTGGTAGAAGCTGTAAGCTATCATTTTTCAAAGAATATGAAAGATGTGCACATAATATCCCAATCAAAATGCATTCTTGTTGTGGTGGATGCTTGTTTTGATTGTGTTTATTCAATGCAATAGTGAACACCATTGCTGTATCCGCCGGGTACATCCTAAGAGGGGAGAAGCTTCTGTCCCTGAAGAGATCTGTGGCTCTCAGAATGATGGGAAAAAAGTGAAATTCAAGGTATTGAAGTCAAAACTACAAAGAGGTATAAAAGAATAGGCAGACATTAGAAAACTCACTGCCAGGGGTTGAAAGCAAGAAAAGGGGGGCAAAAATCTATTACAACAAAATAATAAAGTCTTTCTTAAAGTTTAAGGGGAAAATCATCTTGTTTTGTGAAAGGATGGCGAGACATGCTCATTGATCTTTTTAAGAGACAACAAAAAATTGGCCGTCAACTGAATAAAAGAAAATGAAGTTCCATTAATACAATCTGTCGAAAGACAACTCGGGTAAATTGATCAATGCCGTACAAATCATTTCTAACCTTTCCCCCTATTTGGAGAGGATGTTTTTTCAAGGGAGTAAACAACATACATCATCAACTTCAAGTGCTTTTTAGACGGCTTTTCCAGCAATAATGGAAACAGAGAATTTCAGGAACTAAGCATGTAAGCTTTTTTCTTATTATTATTATCAGTCTGAAGAATATCAATATATTTGGAGAGACTTGGACTTTTTTTTGGAACTTTCGTGTTATAGTTTCTCCCTTTTTTGTTCTTTGGACTGCTTTTCAGAAAATGATAATGTACAAGTTATAGTGGCTTCATTATTTTGTTCAGGACCTAACATTAAAGAAACTATCTACTTGAAAAGAAATCACATGGTTTACGGAGCTCAGAACAAAAACTTTTCATGGAAGCTGTTTGTTGTTTTTTTATTTATTTATTTTCTTGTAAAAATATTTATTTATTTAATCAGAGTATCAAAATATTTTAAAAGAAAAATACAGAAAGTTGCATAGTTATAATATTTTTGCTTCTCTCCCTGCCTTCTTCCTTCTCTCTTCCCTTCCTTTCCTTCACCCCCTCTCTTCCCTCATTTCTTTCTTTATTCTTTGTATTTCCTGAGGTCATGCGAGAAAAATAAACTCAGACTCAGAGAAACAAAGATTCAAAGAGAAATCAGAGACAAACATGATTTGCAAGCATTTCTTAGAATTAGAAGACATACATTCCAGGGAACTGTGAAGAGTCAAACTCTTCATGGAAAACCACTTTCTCAGCCTGTAAGTTTTTTGAAGAACGTAGTTCTAGATGAGAAGGTTTGGGTTGGGCATGGCTTCAGTTCATGGATTTCTTTTTTTTTTTTTTTTTTTTTTTTTTGACAGGCAGAGTGGACAGTGAGAGAGAGACAGAGAGAAAGGCCTTCCTTTTTTCTGTTGGTTCACCCTCCAATGGCCACTGCGGCCAGGCGCACCACGTTGATCCGAAGCCAGGAGCCAGGTGCCTCTCCTTGTATCTCATGTGGGTGCAGGGCCAAAGGATTTGGGCCATCCTCCACTGCCCTCTCGGGCCACAGCAGAGAGCTGGCCTGGAAGAAGAGCGACTGGGACAGAATCTGGTGCCACGACCGGGACTAGAACCCTGAGTGCCGGCACTGCAAGTGGAGGATTAGCCTAGTGAGCCGCGGCGCCGCCCTCATGGAATTCTTTAAGCAACGTCAGCAGAAGGCCTTTAAAACTTGTATCCCAGTTATCGCAGCAAACAAGTCACAGAGGAGCTGCTGGCTTCTCCCTCCTTTGTGCACATATTTCTCACCTAAGAAGGGAGTGAGAATTCTTCACCCCACTTGGTTCAGGGAGATGGAAGTGACAAATCATTTTAATTTGCAATATCAAGAGAATCATGCTAACCATGTGCAGGGCTTTTAGTAGGTGAATCAGAATGAAACAGTATGTTCGAATACATACCAAATTTCAAGAGTTTCCTGATTTTTCGTCTTTTACTATTGACTGTGGAGCAGAGCTCTCTTCTAGCTAGCATCTGGATCCTGGTTAGCAGGCCACAATTCATACTCTGCCTGTCAGAGCCCTTCTCCCCTCTCTGTCCACCTTCAGGTTTTACATTATGACAGCATCTTAAAGGCATTCCTATAACGACAAAACTCAATAGACTGGAACATATGCTCATCCATTACTTACCTGGGAAGCACACACACTCCTACTTGATAGTTTTTAGATTTTCTTATAAAATCTAATAAAAACATTTCAACTACAAATAAATGCATGAGGATTTCTATAATTTATTCCATTTCCTTTTATTTATTTTTTTTATTTTTTGGAGGGGATAAGTTTCTAAATTTATGTATATCTGTCACAGCTCAGGTAAATTTGTAGTGCTTATAAGGAAACTGTGAGTAGAAACATGACTCTAGAAGATTCAAATTCAATGATTGTGCCTTATAAAGCTAAGGGGGATTTAAATAGAGAATAATCTAAGCCCAGGAGGCTCAAGAGGAAAAATGAGAACATATTATACATATATATATATATAGAGAGAGAGAGAGAGAGAGAGAGATGGAGGGAGGGAGGGAGAGAGATACCTGGGAAGTGAACTTTCAAAATAATATGTAAATACTTTCAGCATTTTTGAATAACTACATTCTGGCTACAAATGAGTTTCCTACTTAAAATAATGCATAAGCTCAATAGGCTAATCCTCTGCCTGCATCGCCAGCACACTGGGTTCTAGTCCCGGTCGGGGCGCCAGATTCTGTTCCAGTTTCTCCTCTTCCAGTCCAGCTCTCTGCTGTGGCCCAGGAAGGCAGTGGAGGATGACCCAAGTGCTTGGGCACCTGCACCCGCTTGGGAGACCAGGAGGAAGCACCTGGCTACTGTCTTTGGATCTGTGAGGTGCGCCAGCCTCAGTGCGCCGGCTGCAGCGGCCATTGGGGGCGGGGGGGTGAACCAACGGCGAAGGAAGACCTTTCTCTCTGTCTGTCTCTCTCTCTCACTGTCCACTCTGCCTGTCAAAAAAAAATAATGCACAGTTGAGTACAGGCACACTCAAACACTTGTGTGTGTTGCATATGTGTGTGTGTATAACCACCTTCTGTACAAATCACTGTGCTAAGTACATTGCTAAATTACTTCATAGGGAAGCAGACTCTGAGAAGGGGCTTAGTGCGTAGGGAATTATTATGGAGTGTTTTGAGATCAACATCTGTGGACAACAGAGAAGTAAGATTAAAGGAACACAGAGGAACGGAGCTGCAATGCCACCTCCGTGGAAGTCACAGTCAGTCCCTGAAGAGGTACTGAAGCAAGAATGACCCTTAAAGTGGGACCAAGCTTGGAGAGAAAACTCAACTCTTGTACTCCCACACAGACCAGTAATTGGGTACAAGGCAATATGACCTTGGATGAAGGAATTATCCTTAGTTGAAGCAGTTCATGAAGAGGCCTGTGAGCTAACAGTCTGGGAGGAGTGCCTCAGTAGCTGGAAGTTAGTCCTGGGATCAGGGTGTCACAGAACTCGTTACAGTGCAACCGTGGCACTGATTGTCTTCACTTCCTCATGCGGGTTCAGGAAGCAGCTCTTCCAGGATTCTCATGAGCCCTGCTCCTCAAGCAGACGTAGGAAGGGAAGGTTTGTGGGACACACTTTTGGCCTCAAAGCTGTACTTGTGTTCCAACTTGTATTCTGGAAATATTAATCACTAATACTGGTTTTTTAGTGTAACATTCATCACCAGCACTCATTTTGAGTGGCGTCTGTGAGCTCATTTGAAGACGTATGTCCTGAACTCTTGCTTTATGGACCATCCCCTCACTTGATATAATTTACTCAACATACTGCAGGAACAGCTATTTAGCCATGACCATTGCTAACTCCTAAGAAGAGCTCACACAAGCACAAACTCCATGTGTCAACAAAAGCCAATTCTTCCACACAGAAACTGGTGGTGGAGGATCTGAGCTGACTTGGTAGGAAAGTCTTCACAATATCCATCGTAGTATTCCTTTAGGATGATGGCAAAGCTATGGTCACATCAGTTATTGGGGATATTAAAATGTTGGGTAAAGGGAGAAAGGCAGATCATTTGAACTTAGTTTGCAATATAGAAGTTCGTATGCCATCCCTCCTCTTTCTTCATGAAGCCTGCACTTCTGATTCTTTGAAGCAGTAAAACTCAGAGTAGATAGAAGACAGTATTTCTTGCTAAATTGCATCCTACTACATCCTTGCAATAAACACCTATTACCAAAGGCAATCTCTGTGTATCCCTTTCTCGGAACCTGAAAGATCTTGGCAATCTATCTTGCACTTCCCACAGAGAATTCTCTCCAGACATTCCCATGTTAGTTTATACAAGATGAGGTTTGCATTCGAACTACAAATGAGTTGCATTGTTCAGACTGTGTAGCAAACTTATAGTTCCCTGATTTTCGTGTTCAAATGGTTCTTTTCTGTTTAATCGAAAATCCAATTATTATGTAAATATAAAGGTAGCTTAATTGCGACAAACCAGAGACATAACAATGCCTTGGTAGAGTTTTTGGAACTAAAGTAACCTGTGATTTATGAGTTTCTCTCCTGTATGATTGATACAGGTATTCAGAGTAATGTTTTTAACCATTTCCCTCCAAAATAATTCTAATGTTTTCAATTTTAGTTCAACTAATTTTGATGCACACTGCTGAAGAAAATCTGCTTTGGCTAGGAATGGATCACAAATTCATTTTCTTCTTTTTTTCAAACTTATTAAAGACAAGAAGCCACAAACGTCATTATTTAAAATACTTCCCTTTAAAATGTTTTCAGCAGATGTTTATGTGGAGAAAATATTGGATGTCTCTTGGCAAGATACAGAAGTGACATTTTTTGCAGGTTCTGATTGGAAAATTTGTCTTTAGCATCATGTCTTTAAACATCTGCAAAAACAAAATAATCTGCATTGTAACTTGGAGGAAAGGAATGTATACTGTACCCCAATCTTTCAAACACACTGCAATGAGGTGACAAAGAAAAAGGGTTCAGCATTATTTCCCTGCTGTAGAGTTTCTCCGGGTTGGGCTAGCTCTGTAGTTCAATAGATTAAGCCTCCCCCTGCACTACTGACATCCCATATGAATGCCAGTTCTAGTCCCAGCTGCTCTTCTTCCAATCCAGTTCTCTGCCACGGCCCGGGAAAGCTGTAAAGATGGCTCAAGCGGTTGTGCCCCTGCACCGGAGTGGAGACCCAGAAGAAGTTCCTGGCTCCTAGCTTCATATTGGCCCAGCTCCTGCCCTTTTAGCCATTTGAGGAGTGAACCAACTGGTGGAAGACCTCTCTCTTGGTAACTCTACCTCTCAAATAAATACATAAAATCTTAAAAAAAAAAAAAAAAGAATTTCTCTTGGTGATATTTGAACACCAGGGTCATAGTATTATCTTCTTTAAGCATTAGTGGCTGATGTGAATAATGATAGAGAAGCTTGCAAATACACAATGAAAGTACTTTCTCCCTCAAATGCTGATTTTCTGTGTTACTCCCTGTATGCACACCATCCTTGAAAGCATCCAACGACCACTGGAAAATTTAAAATCAGTAGGAATGGTGCTAGCCCACTGAGGACACATGCACCCTATTTTCTAGTACTCAGGGTATACAATTTTTTAAGTCTGAATTGTTTCTGTTCATTGCTTATAAATTCAAATACTTTCAGTTTCCAAGATAGCTGTGTTGGGCATCATCTACCAAAGAACCAAGCACACTGCTGAAAGCCCAAAATGACTTGCTTCTTCTTACAAAATCTTTTAAAGAAAAAATTCCAATGATTAGATATTTCATTTAGTTTTTCATTATTTTCCCATTCTGGAATGATGCTCAAAACCTTGTGAAGATTTCACTCTATTATGTCCTCTTTCTCCTTTACTTTTACCACTGTGATTTATTCCGCTACCAGTTATCTGGACTGACCGCCAACTATTGTATATGTTCACATCTTTATCGTTTGCTCCAAGGACATCCAGCTGCTGTGTAGGTGTGGTCAAGTAAAAGGAGGAAAGTCCTTTTGTGAATGATAGTACTTTGAGAGTGAAGACTGCGTAAGTTCCAGGAAGTGAGAGTGAAAAGTTCACTGGAATTCACAGATTTGTAGCGCAAGTTCCAATATGTAAATTCCTTTTCAATCTTACTTGATTTTATTTTTGGCACTAGAGGGAAAGAGCCAATACGGATGCTTCATTTTCTTGAAATACATGAGAAAATAAAATTTGTAAATATTGATTCATTTTTCCAAGGGTAACAATAATAATAAGGTAAATTTTTCAGTGATTACTTTAGAAAAATACATATGTGCTTCATGCTAAAAACTAGTGGGAAAAATACTGTATTATATTTAGAAAGATGAGAAGATATAAAGGATAGGTTTTTTCTCATCGATCAGAGATTCTAGCATACTTCTTTCTAGCTTTTCCATTATATGTATATAATATATGCAAAATTGATATCAAGCATTTTAAATGTTATTAGGAAACTCTTCAATGTCAGAAAACATTCCTAACAAACAACCATTTTATTTGCTGCAAAAAAAAAAAAACCCAATATACACTTGTACATACAAATTGCTACTATTTTTTATTCTGATAATGATAATATTGTAATGAACATCCTTGTATAAAATTTGTGGGTCTGCTGTGAACCTTTAGAATGCAATCTTATAGAAATGTGAGCACTAACTCAGGATACATGTGCAGTTTGGCTCTTGAACTTTTGACAATACCTTGAAAAACAACTTTCAAGAACTTTCTTTTCATAAGCTACACTTCCACCTAAAGGGAAGGGACACAATTTGACATTACTAAATCTGCCCAGATATTATTGAAAAGTTTTATGTATTATTGACTATTTTTTGAGAAAAAAATGATAGAGCACTGTTCTTTTACCCTGCATTTTCTTTACTTTACTGTCAGATTGGAAATAACTTTATATGACATTTGTATTTTGAAGATTTATGGCACTTTATGTGAATTTTTTGTTAATACACATTAAATTATTCAGCTGGGATAATGAATATCTTGTTTTTTGGATGTTAGCAGAATTTTAAGGATAAATACTATATAAGTATCCATTCTTTGTCTTTTTAATTTGTTCTAAATATGCTTCCCATTTTGTCATCCACATCATCTTTCCTTTAGTGTTGTATACAATACAGAATCCATACACATTAACAACTATCTGCATTCCCCATTAGTTTTATACCTAAGTAATCTCTTCTCCATCCTAATATTACATGACAGGCTAATTCAAACTGTCCTCAGTTTAATGGCAGAATTGTTTCATGTATAGCTGTAATACAAAATAAAGTTAAATGTTTAAAATATTTTAACAAAACCAGTCAATCTATGTAAGATGGTTTATTTAATACATTTCACAGTGTATTTAAATCATTTTCACTCTCATAATGTAGATTCAAACACACACCTACACACAGAAATACATCTATCTTAGGATCATAAATGTTTTAAATGTATTTCCTGGGAGCTTTTGCTATAATTATTACAGCTTTATATTTTAATATGTTGTAAGGTAAGTATGCTTCTATTAGTGCACATTTTCAAATATATCTTAACTATTCTCATCTTTCTATTTCTCTACTAACTTTAGAATGCTTTTACAAAGTTTAGGACATTCCAGTGAGATTTTTATTAAACAAATAAACTAGTTTGGAATAATTTCATTTTTCCCCAAACTTTATTCCCCTTCTAGGAACAGAGGGATATAGGAAGATGAAGACATGTACATATTCATATGAATTATGTATATATATATGTATATTATAGAACACTCATTAAAATTTATTCTATTGCTATATAAGATGTAATGTTGCAATCATATTCATGTGTTTATATTTAGGGTCGTTCTAAGTAGTTTATGCAATTTGGTCTGCTGCTGAATCTTACCATTTTGTCTTTAAAGTGAATTTTGGAAAACTATGTATTTTTCTGAACTTATCAGCTATCTTGTCACTTTACAAAATGCTTTTATTGCTTTAGTTGAATTTCATAGAATGTCTACATTTCTTACTAAACTATCATAAAGTAGCAAGCTTTTTTATCTACTTTGTACCACATTTCTGTTATCTATATTATCACCTTGACTAGAAGTTGCAAAAAAATTGAATATTTAACACATAAAGAGTATTATAGTTATTCTTCAGATTCTAATATTAGTATTTCAAACTTTTCCCTGATTACTAAATAACATTGGCTGGGATTTTTATGCTTCCACATGAGGTAATGATTTTCTTCAAGGACTATGTTTTGAATTGGGGTTTTACTGGTTTGTATATTGATTTTTGCTTTCTGTTTTTTGTTGCTGTTTACTTTGGGATATAAACTGGGGATAAAGTCCTTGAATCTATGGAACTCTTCCCAGCTTTGTTATTCTTTCACAGTGCATTACTTCCTTTTATTAAGCATCATGTATATTCCTGGGGTCCATCTATTTAGAAGTCAGGGTGATTAGTTTCAGATTCTGTTACTGCATAATGGCCTCAATGTTTGATGAGTCTCTGTGAACACCATAGCTCTTCCACTTGTTGATTTTATAACCATAAATCATTTAATTTGGCTAAGATTCAGCCCTGCCATCTGTAAAATGGCAATAATAGTGGTGTGTCTACCCACAAGCAGCTGTCAGGATTGTCTGAGACAATACATTCCTAACCCAGGTCCTGTCCTATGAAAGAAAAATACACAATAGAACAATGGTAGTGGTAATAGTAGTAGAACTGGTGTTTGCTTAAAATGTATCAGGCTTTATTTCTATAGGATTAAGAAACTGCAATTCTCTTTTTGTCTCATCTAGCTCAGGTTTTATAGCAGGATTTTGCTTCATCAGAAATGCATTTGAGAATTTTGAATTTTCCCATATGTGGTATACATAACTCACATGCTCTAAAAATTCCATATTTTGTGATTGACCTGGCAGACTCACTGAAAGAACTTTAGGGTCTGTGGATATTTTATATGGAATTTTAAATACTTCTTTAAATCTTTTTTATGCTTATTGGACTTTGGGGTTACTCCCTACCTTCTTGCACCTTCTTCGAACTTTCTAACTCAATAAAGACTCTATGCTATAGCCTTTTTTTCTCAATTAATTTATTTATCCATGCTGTAAGCTTTATCACCCTTTATATTTTGTAAGACCTTTGATTGATTGTGCAATGGCTATTTTTTCTATGCTTTGTGTTTATTATATTTGCTTTTTCACTTTCCTTCTATTTGTTCATTGTCTTTCAGAAGTTTTGTAATTTTCATATTATTTCTCTTTTTGAAGAATAGCACGTATTGTATGATTGGAGTGTGGCTTTGGTTAGAACCTGCTGTATTTTTTCCTAGCTGTGCATCTGGATTAATCCTTATATTTATAATAGCAATTTTGAAGATGAGTCACTGGGGCTCACTGTGGACGCATAAACAAAACTTCTGTTGAGAAAGATGCCGTTTGCCCTTTTGACACCCAGGCAAACCATAGGTCATTATCTGGCATGGTTTACCTTGCGTAGAGAATGCTGATTGACTTACAGGCTTAAATAACCAGTTAAAATGTCTACTTTTTTCTCTCTCATCCATGTCTCTTCTTACTGAGGACTGTTTTCATGTAGGGATATGCCCCAGGCTGTAGGATGGAGTCACCCATAGCTTCTGCCCATGTGCAGCTCAAGGTCCAGTAAACTCCGGGTGCTGTTCATCTTTGCCTGTGTGTCAGCTTCACGGTGTTGCCACAACAAATGATGACAAATTCAGTGGCTTAAAATAACACAGATTCATTCTAGAGGTAACAAGTCTAAAATGGGTTTCAGGGGCTAAAATACAGGTGTTCGGGCTGCTTCCTTGCCCAGGATCGGGGGAAGAATATACTTCCTCACGTTTTCCAGCTTCTGGAGGCTGCCCTCATTCCCTGGCTGGGGCCTCTTTCATCTACAAATACAATAATGCTGGCCAAATCCTTCTCATGACACAATTTCCTGATTGTCTTACATCTCCCTCTTAGTCACTTAAGGATCCTCTCATTACACTGGGCCCACCCAGAAAATCTAGCATATCTCCTTACCTTACCTCCTCCCTGTTAGCAGCCTTAATTCCATCTGCTACCTTAATTCCCTTGGCTGTGTAACATAAGGAACTCACAGATTCTAGAACTCAAGACATGGGCTTCTTTGCATGGATGGGAAGTTGTTATCTTGCCTACATACAGGTAAAGTCAAGAATTCGCTAAGAGGTTGTCGGGTAAATTAAAGAACACAGAAGAGACTTATACATAAAATGCATCTAAAAATGAGTTGGGGGAGTAGTGAGGAAAAGGTATGAATGAGCATTTTAAACGGAGGGAGCAGTGTGTGGAAAGCAATGAGGAAATTTGAAGGTCTCTCTCAAATCTGGGTTCCTTTGTGATGGATGACTTTGTAGCTCTAAAATAGCCCTTCGCAAGGTCGGCACTGTGGCACAGCGGGTAAAGCCCCCGCCTGCAGTGTCGGCATCCCATAGGGGCGCCGGTTCCAGTCCTGGCTGCTCCACTTCTGGTCCAGCTCTCTACTATGGCCTGGGAAAGCAGTGGAAGATGGCCCAAGTCCTTGGGTCCCTGCACCCACATGGGAGACCCAGAAGAAGCTCCTGGCTCCTGGCTTTGGAACATCGTAGCTTGGCCATTGAGGCCATTGGTGAGTGAACCAGGAAGATCTCTCTGTCTCTCTCTGCCTCTCTTTCTCTCTCTGTGTAACTCTGACTGTTAAATAAATGAATAAATCTTTAAAAAATAAAATAAAACAGTCCCTCTCTGAAACGAGGTTCTCCAGAAATCTGGTTGTGAACTCACAGATTCAACCTTGGTGCTGCTTAGGGCCCTGTGTTGTATTCCACTGCCCTGCTTCCTCCAGTTCATAAATTCAAAATAAGTGTTTCAAGCGATCATGCTCTGAAATCAGCATATTACAATAAGGCCGTATACATGAAGCCTGGAAATTACACTTATATACAGCAGACCTTTGGTATTTTCTGTCAACTGAACAGTGCATATTCTTGTAATTTATACACACTGGGCAAAGGCAGTGATGACAGAAAATAACAAGTACAAAAAGAAACCACTGAAGTGACAAAAAAGACACATACATATATGCATGTAGGAAGTTGATATAATTTACTGTAAGCTTATCAAATCTAGCAGGCATCTGTATATTTCACTATCTCTTATGCATGTTGAGAGACTGTCATTCATACTATGACCTCCACAAGATATATAAACGTAACCTTGATTTGTAACAATATAACACTCATTTGGTACCCTTGCTCTAATCAAAGATAGAATGAGAATGAAAAGTAAATTGTCAACTTAGAGACTTTCTGAAAATTTAACAAAGCAAGAATGCTGTATTTGTTGCATCAGAAATAGGAAAGAGGGAAATCCAAGTAATCTGCATCCTTATGGATACATCTGAAATTAAGTAAATGGGCATTGGAGATACCACGAAGCCTATGCAAGCTTCCTGTTATCTCAGACTGGCCCTCCAACCTTGCTCCTTGTTTTCCTATGACTGTGAATTTTCTTTGTTAATTGAGCCTTACATTATCTTGTCTTTGAATCCTCATGAGTCCTTCTTACCATTCTTTACCCATCCGAGTCTGCCTAACTTCCTAACCATGACCAAATCCACAGTGCCTAGCATGTGGGCTGTGCACATGCCAGAGCTATTAGACTGCCTCTATAGATAACAGTTGCACCACCATTATTCCAGCCACTTAAGTGCAGTCAGCAACAGCCCCTCCTTAGTTTAGTACACAGAAGGAGTCCTTCTGCCTGAACTAAGTGCCAAAGTTCCCAGAAAAAAATCAAAGTTTCTGCACATAACTGATATACCTCACTCTGGTTTTTTCCTCTTCTTTTTTCCTTTTGGTTAACAATCCATTTAACCACATGATGTAATTAAATATGTGTTTCCCCATGTTTATGCTATGTTACTGCACAGAATAATTCAAAAGGCAGACAAAATTGCAGACAATAATGAATGATGTCTTATCAATCTATATGAAGGCATTTCAAAAAGATTGGGGAAAATAAAATGAGATGATAAATTTGTTTTGGTGCAAAAAATTTTGAAATCCATGCATATTATTTTCATAATACACATTTTCCATAAATTTTTAAGACCTTCTGTATGCTTAGGTTTCAATTTTTTTTGGGGGGGCAAGAAAATCGACTTACCTTTTCCTTAGATTTTCCATGAATTTTCTAAAGTCCCGATGTATGCTTCTTTAGTCACAGCACAGTGCCCTGGGCACAAAGGGCCTGAGACAGTGGGGAAATTCAGAAGGAAAAAAGAGAAGGCTGGGGAGGGCAGTGTTCTGGCATCTCAGATTAAACTGCTGCCTGCGAGTCAGGCATTGCATACGAGTACCAAATCCAGTTCTCCTGCTCGATGATCTGGTTTCCTGCCAGTTTTCCTGGGAAGGCAGCAGATGGACCAAAATTTGAACCCTTGCCACCTATATAGGAGACCTGGATGGACTACATGGTTCCTGGCTTCAGCCTTGCTCAGCTCCTGCTGTTGTGGCCCGTTTGGAGAGTGATTAAATAAATGGAAAATCTCTCTCTATCCCTGTCACTCTGCTTTTCAAATAAATAAATAAATAAATAAATAAATCTTAATAAAACAAGAAGGCCAGAGCAGGTGAAAGAACTGTGTTAGTTTGTGAATCTCTGCAATATCTTTTTGTGGAATTTTTATAAAAACTTGTAAACGTGAGAACATGTTTTATAAAAACATGTAAACATTATAAGTTTTATAAAAACTTATAAACTTTGTAAACATGAGAGATTTCTGCCTTTTGAATTATTCTGTGCAGTAACATAGCATAAACATGCCAGGGATAACTGGATCAGGAAGTTGCAACAGCAGCTGTGGTCTACTGAAAGGGGATTCTTTAGAAATGTTTTTAAGTACTCACATTCGGATCCATTTTCAGTTAGGTTACAATGCAAAATATTGTCTTGTGCACCTGTCACAGCTATGAGACTGACAATATGGATCTATGGTTGCACAGAAACTATTACTAAAATGGAAGTGAGCAGTTTGTGACACACGATTTTAGTTTTTGAGAAAATATAGCAAGAACAAATGATATCCTTTTATCATTGCTAATTTCTTGAGATGATTTTAGGATCTAAATTCATGTTTAATAAAATGCTTACAAATTAAAAAATTCTTTCCAGGCCTCATGCGTCATTACCTGCACACACATACCTCCATAGGAAGCTCCTCAGAACCAAGACGTAGCTTGATCTTTTAACCAACTCAGGGTACAAGGCCATATGATCACCATTCTATTTGTGATGATGTCATGACAAGACATTTAGTTCCAGCCCATGACAGATATGCAAGTCTAAATTTCCTTCCTAAAACAAACTGACATTAACATCCAAGTCTAATCCCCTTGGTTGTTCCTGAGGCTTCTTTGAAAAAATACAACTAAACGTCCTGCTTCACGTCAGCCTCTCTCCACCACCCCCCCTTTTCTATTCCCAACCCTCACTTCCGGTTCTAGAGCCAACAGGAATGGGTACGGGGACTGACCTGCTTACAGGTAAGGGGGATGTGTGCAAATGCAAATACACATGGTGGAACACCATTGTCTTGCACCCCTTGAACTCAGGACATAGAGATTTTCCCTGCCATCCTACTTGTGCCTCCTGTGGGTCATGAAGAACCACTGTTCATTTCCGGGAATCCATTTCTGGCCTGCACTAATAGCGGGGGCCAGCCTGACTTAGATTGGGCTCAGCACTGTCTCAGAGGGTGGCCGAATTTCCCTTCACTGGGGCGAATCCTGGAAAGAGGGGTGGAAAGCACGTCCATGAGAACAAATGTGCTTTTCAAGGTGCAAAGGTCTGGCAGGAGATCTTGGTGGGAGGAAGGGTTGACACGCGAAACAATGCGTGTTCCTTCCCTGTCAATCATTTCGTCATGAGGTCTCCTACTCACTGCATCAATGGCACTAATTGTTTTGGTAGGATGGCAAATGCCATCTAGGACAAAGAAGTCATTGCTCAGCTTGAATTTCAAGCTAGCTTTTTTTAAAGTCCACAGTCTTAAAAGCCTAGCTTTGTTGGACAAATGAAAGATCTCTAAACTCCAAAAAAATGTCCCTGCACAAAGCCATAGCAGATCTCAGGGTTCTGATCACAGAGGTTTACTGTAAACCATTGAAACCTAAGGAAAGTCCCGACAAACAGAATGGGAATGCCTGTTGGGGCTGGGAGAAACTCAGAATAACTTAGGGACCTAAGTTGGAACCCAAGATGTGTTTGAGTCCTCTTGGGGACAGAAACCCCACGTCCACAACATTAGGACCAGAGTCTGGGAAGACAAGGAAACAAATACTGGCTATGGCTACAAAGCAGCCAAAACCACAAGTGATGGGTAATCCCCCTGCTATTTGGAGCTTGCAGTTATTTGCAGTAGAAGAAAATTGGATTTCTATTTCTCTGAAAGCAAATAGTTTTCTGTCCAGGGTTTAGTCATATCCAAAAGGGCACCAGTACCCTGACTTATTCACTGAAATCCTTATAGCCTTTTCTGGCCCCTCCTCTTCCCTGAATCCACAGGAAGATCTTGTCTTGATCATTGCTACTGTGATCCAAGCAACACTTAAAGAGCTCCTAATGCAAGACAGAGAGAGTAAAATGAGTCAACAGGGAACACCCAAGGTCTTGATGACTCTATGTGGAGGATGAGGAAAAGAGGAGTGGAAGAGAACCGTCGTCAAGGTGGAGATGAGGTGAATGCAAAGCGAACACTGCTTTGGGGTTTGTTGCACATGAAGAGTTTAAGTGACATCAGAGGTAGAAATTTATCAGGAAGTCTGCGAGCTGTGTCTTGGACTGAAGAAGTTAGAGCTGAAATCAGAGGTCTCTACCACAAGTGGCAGGTGAAGTGATGAAGTGGACTCCAGCCTAAATTCCCAGATCTATGATCTCTGAGAAAATGGTAAAAGAACAA
Source organism: Oryctolagus cuniculus (assembly GCF_964237555.1). Taxonomy (NCBI): domain Eukaryota; kingdom Metazoa; phylum Chordata; class Mammalia; order Lagomorpha; family Leporidae; genus Oryctolagus; species Oryctolagus cuniculus. The sequence continues at coordinate 7,504,067 of NC_091443.1, forward strand.
ATTCTTGGGACCACTACTTAGTGACTCTTATTCAGAAGGTCCACTACAATAGCCAGGAACCTAAATGGTAAGAAAGTACACTGGGGTGCTGACAACATGCATTGGAAAAGGGGTACTGTAGGGTAGCAGGTAAAGCCAGCATCTGCAGTGCCAGCATCCCATATGGGCACCGGTTCAAGTCCCTTCTGTTCCACTTCCTATCTAGCTTCCTGCTAATATACCTGGGGAAGCATTGGAAGATGGCCCAAGTACTTGGGCCTCTGCACCCACATAGAACACCCATGAGGAAGCTCCTGGCTCCTGGCTTCAGATCAGCCCAGCTCCAACCGTTGTGGACATTTGGGTAGTGAACTAGCAGATGGAAAATCTCTGTCTCTCCCTCTCTCTTTCTCTGTAACTCCACCTTTCAAATAAATAAAGAAATCTTCAAAAAGGAGAATAAAAGGAAAAGGGGCATTCATTTGAATAAATAGTGCTACAACAACTGGGTGTACACATTCAGAAGAATGAAGGTAAAATGTCATCCCCCCCTCTCTTACTACATATACAAATCAACACAATGTGGATGAAAGAGCTGAATGCATTACCTGAAATTTTGAAACTACTAGAGGAAAACTAGGAGAAACACATCAGGACACTGGAATGGACAATTTTTCTGGATCAGATTTGCAAAGCACAAGAAACAAAAGCAAAATAAACAAATCAGATTTCATCAAATTAAAGACCTTTTGCCTAGAAAGGAAATAAACAGCAGATTGAGGAGACAATCTGTAGATAGAAGGAAATATTTTCAATTTACATACATGACAGTGGATTAATAACCAGAATATATAGAGGCCTCGAGCAACTAAACCACAGCAGCAAAAATAATCATGATAGCAGTCCAATTTTAAAACCAACGGTAGACCTAAACACATTTCTCAAAGGAAGACACACAAATGGTCAAGAGGTACATGAAAAAATACTCAATACCACTAATCATCAGGGAAATATAAATCAAAACCACTTCAGGTAGATTGGCTATTATCAAAATGACAAAAGATAACAAGTATTGGGGAGGATGTGGAGAAAAGGGAAACTTTGCATATTGTTTGTGGGAATGTAATTTGGTATAGTCATTGTAGAAAATACTATGGAGGTTCCTCAATAAACTAAAAGAGAGCTCTCTTATGACTCAGCAATCCCACTGCTGAGTATATACTCATGGGAAATGAATCCACTGAGCCAGAGTCATCTGATATTCGGTGTTTACTGTAGCACTGTTCACAACAGCCGGAGGAGGTGCAACAACCTAGCTATCCATCCACTGATGAATTGACAGAGGAAATGTGGAACATGTGCACAATGGAAAAATACTAAGCCATCAAAAAGGATAACTGTTTTTTTTTTTTTTTTCATTTGAAACAACATGGATAGAGCTGGTGGTCAGTTATGTTAAATGAAGTAAACACAAAAATGATAAGAATCACATAATCTCATTCATGTGTGGATTTTCAAAAGAAAAAAAATAAGGTGGCCTCATAGAATTGAAAAACATATTGGCGGCTAACAGCCCTGTACTAGGGATGAAAAGGGGAAAAGCTAATTAATAAATACTAGCTCGGTGGGGGGGGGGGGGCTGCGCTGTGGCGCAGTAGGTTAATCTTCCACCTGCAGTGCCGGCATCCCATATGGGCACAGGTTCTAGTCCCAGCTGCTCCTCTTCCAATCCAGCTATGGCCTGGGAAAGCAGTAGAAGATGGCCCAAGTCCTTGGGCCCCTGCACCCACATGGGAGACCTGGAGGAAGCTTCTGGTTCCTGGCTTCAGATCGGCGCAGCTCTGGCCATTGCGGACATCTGGTGAGTGAACCAGGGGATGGAAGACCTTCCTCTGTTTCTCCCTCTCACAGGCCATAACTTTATTTCTCAAATAAATAAATAAATAAATAAATCTTTAAAATAAATAAATAAATAATAAATAGATACTAGGTTGTGGTTGCATAGGAGTAAAAAATTCTATGTTTCTATTGCATAGCAGGATGACTATAGATAATGTCATGTACTCTATATTTCTCTATTTAAAAACTAGTAGATAGCATTATGAATGTTTTATTATAAGGAAGTGCTAAATATTTGGAAAAATTAGCACTCAATGCATATAAATATTGAAACATCACATGATATTCCATAAATATTAAGAATTTTATGTGTGTTTAAGTTTTAAGTTAATATTACTATCCTTATTTGAATATGAAAAATACTTTGAGAACTTTTTATAAGTCACCTTATTGCAAATGTTTTGTCATCACTACTCCAGACAAAATGTTTTCAAAAGACTGATATTTTATAAATATATTTTAGTAGAGTTTTTTTTTTTTTAAAGTACCACGAGGAATTCCAATATGTGTTCAGTTTTGGAAACCAGTGTGTGTTGGACCACTTTGGGGTAGATATGTAGAGAAGAGTAGTCAGCAAAGACATGCTCTTTGTGAACCTCGCGTTAAGGAGGAAGCAGAAAGAGGAGCAGGTGGAGGAGTCTGCAAAGGAATGACCAGCCAGGTTGGTGTGGCAGCCACAGAAACAGACTCCAAAGAATGAGGTTCTTTATTCCCTTTGTACCTTGATTCTGTGCCACATTATCATTTTCCTGGTATTATTTTCTCCAAGCTAAAAATGTTCCTTTTCTATAAACTACTTCTCTATAGACTTTTTTTTTATGGTATCCTATTGAGTGGAAGAAAAAGCATTTTATTAAAAGCAGTAATTTGTTACTGCTCTAAATGATCCTTTATAGTTTCTAAAACACAGTGTTTTCTTGATAAAGCAGGTCTGAATTATTAGGCTACTGGAAGTCCTTGCCAATGAACAAAGACATAAAACATAATGTGCCTAAGTCTGCTAATGCAAAGTGGCTGGATGCGTTTGCTAATTAGCACACTGCTGTTAGCACCTTGCACCTTTTTGTTTCTTTGGAAGGTTTCTTCTTAGAAAAAAATGAATTACTTGTAAAAAATTGTTCTGAGACTCAAAACAACACACATATCTTTGTGCAGGAAGATTTTATACAGGAGCATGTTGAAATATCTTCCCTGTCTCTGACAAGGTAATGTTCATTGAATGAACTCTAGGCCAACATCTCTAGTAGCATCATAGTGTACAAATGATGGAGCATTTTAATTTTACAGTTTTCCACTCTCCGACCATGCTTTGGCCTTTGTCATGATGTGACTAATGTGATCAGAAAAGAAGAAATGGAGGCATTGAACGTAAACCCTCAGCCACCTCCACACCTGGGCTTGCACATCCCTAAGTGAGAATGCTCTTGCATACCCTTGTCCTTCCTGTTAAAGACATCTGAGAGAAAGACCTTGGAGGACCACACAAGGCTCCAATATGTTGCCTTTGAAAACCCGTTAGGAATTTCACAGCTGCCAGTGGTGCATCTAATTACTGAATTATTAAATGGAAGTCCTCTGCCTAAAAAGCAATGTACTGTCACTCAAAAAGATAAAGTGGAAAACACAGGTACAATTAGGTTATCTCATTCACTTCTGCAGATAAATTTGAAAGATTCACACTCCAGGGTCAAGAAACCTAATTGCCTTGACACCTACTTTAAGCTGAGATATTAAGCTAAATGCTTTGAGTTCTTAACATTAGTTGTAGGAGTCAACTGTGTCCGCCTTCTGATATTTTGCATTTTTGTTTCAGATTTGAAGAGTTCTAGTTAGACTTAGAATCATTCTTTTTTGAATGACACATCCAGAAAGAAACAATATTTGAGAGATTTCAATAGGAGAAAGAAGTATGGGTGATGGGGCAGGTTGGAGACCAAGGATGACTAGAGTGAGCACTTTTGAGAAAGGCAGTTTTGCACTTGAGCCCTCCCCCGTTTCTTCATCTTGTAGTATAACAATCAGATAGTGAAAATCTGTAAGACTCTCTCAGGCTACCTAGAAGAAAGTCAAGAGTTAGTGTATATTCTGATTTTGTGTTTACATCTTCAAAAGTCATCCCCTCTTAACCACAGCAAGTAGTACATCAAAATCATTGAGTTTTCATTGTTTGCCAGATCCTGTACTTAAAAGCTTTGACATATTTCTGTTATAGCCCACGATATCTGTAGGAGTTAGGCATCAACCATTAGTTCTGCTTTAGAGAAGCAAACACTGAGTTGCAGATATGTGTAGTAACTTCCATGTTCAAAATAGCATGGCTAACAGCTGGGTCAGCCCAGATTTAACCAAGAAAGGTACTCATCCTTAAACTCTATGTACTTTGTCCTTGACGTATGAGAGTTCCATTACTAGTTTTTCAACTGTGTGATGGTGTGAGAGCAATGGCATTCAGCAGAAACCACACATTGAATCTGGGTCTTTTCTATGCAGAGAAGCAACCTCCCCTTGTGAAGCTGGACAGTGGCAGAGTGTGTGCAGCTCCCAGGCAACCCCACAGTCACAAAAGGCAGGAAACAGTGCTTAACAGTGTGCTGTTGCCACGCCCTGATGTTCATCACCAGGTATAGGAAATGCACCATACAGTGACTGCAACTTACAATGGAATTCTTAGAATGTATCCCATTCCAAGTTGAAGAACCTTTGTGCATTTACAAGGATACTTCAAAACCGCCAGGGAAATGGAATTAAAAGTTAATGTGCATTCCTATGGTCTTTTTGAAGACCATTCATATATCACTTCCTTGGTCATTTAACTCCTTTAAGGGAATTTACAATCAAGAGGTGGCAATTTTGCCATCTTTTTTCTACATTGTATTGCAGTCAGATGTCCTTATTTGCTGAACAGCATGAGAACGTCATTTTTGGCATCACATCCCTACCAGACCTTTTCCTTATCCCCTGAACCTCCCTTGCCAGAGCACCTACTTTTTGAAATCCATACATAGTTGTCTTCATAATACACATTTCCACGAACTTTTTGAAAATCTGTTGTTTCCACTTTATAGATGACATTTGGCATTCCTCCTTGTTTAAACTAAGCGGTCAACTAAAACCCCAGAGCCAGGGCATCACAGTGGTGAGAAATATGGTCTCCAGAGACAAACCTCCTCAGTCCCACTGTCGGCCCTATAGCACCTTTGAGCCTCAGTTTCCCAGGCTGCAGAATAGGATTTCCAAAGTCCATATATTCCCAGTCCATAGAGCTATGATTCAAACCATATGTGTCTACCAGTCACATCAAATGTTTATTTTTTACAAGTTCACCACTTGAGGACCTGGACTTGGTCCTCTTTTTCTCTTCATTATCATTACTAGTTCAACCGTCTTGTACGTACTAGGTATTGAGTCAAAATATACTGAGTAGATTTTGATTATTGTCAGAAATTTGTCCTACAGTGGGAAAATATGAAACTTCTACAGAAAAAAATCTATTACCCTATGGGCAAAATTATTTTCAAGCAGAAAGCAATCATAAAATATTATAAAATATTATGTTAATCCCAGTATAACAAAACAAAAACATACAATGGCACACTGGGATAACATGAAAGCCAGAAGCCTACAAACATGTGAAAAATGTTAACATCACATTTTTTAGGCTTATTAGAAACAGCCTAAATAATTACATCAGTCAAATTACTGGTGGCTTTTGGCTCTGGTCCAGTATGAGAGGTCTTAACCCAACATACCAGGACCCTGCGTGACACACATGATTGACAGAAAGAGGAAATAGATTGATATCTTTCACATGGGAATTCCAGCTTGGGGCAAAGACAAGCAAAACACATATTTGGATTTTGTGGAAAATTCAATTGTGTTCTGATTCAATTTCTTTGTTCTCGAACTTATTTAATTGTGACTTATTTGTGTGTGAGAAAGAGAGAGAAAAAAACAGCTGTGTACAATACTATGCAGGCCACTGGCTCTTGGCTAAAATTGTCATTCGCTGTGTCTGTTTTTTCTTCATTGCAGTATCCTTTGGATATTTTGGCTTCAGGCAGAGAGGAAACTGTTTCTCAAATGGATGTTTTTTCAATCCCTGTATGGATATTATTAATACTTGAGACTTGGTAATTGTCTACAGCTCATCCATGAAGAACAGAGAAGGTAGTAATGTCTCACACAATATATGTAGAGGGGCCCTCCAACACAGCCTCTCAAAGCCTATGTTGTTGAGCCCACAACTGCCTGTTGGACCTCCAATTCTGTATTTAACACTACTAAGTTGCAATGACAGCACACTGAGTGCAGAACAAGGTGTATCTTGTACAGCTAATTTTTATCCAAAGGCAGATGATGTACTTCTAATTTTCAATTCCATCATGCTTGAAAAAGTCTAAAGAACATAATCAACAAAGAGCCAAAGTACCAGCAGGTTCTACTGGGTTTCCAGGTGTGGCACATATGACATTTGGAAGCTTTTTAATTCTAAGGCTGAAGGTACCAACCTGCACTGTACATTGCACTCAGCAGGGAATTAAAAATCCCACTACACTTCTGACTACTTGGGTGGAGGCCAGACACCTATATTTTATGCACTTCCCATATGATTCCAATATATAGCCCAAACTAAGAACTACTGGGTCATAACACTTCATATATCCAGAAAACACTATGTATACATTATGCATTGTTGTTGTATTCAATGTTGACATCTTTAGACTTTTTGTAAAGGAATCTTATAGCAAGCTTCCTCGTTATTCAATATTGAAGAGGTTTATTTTTAGCTTGAAGAATACTATCTAAGTATGTTTCCATTTCAAGTATCATTTTAATAAAGAAAAATACTCCGATCTAGTCATATCCTTACTTTGAAATATCTTATTTAACATATTCTCACACAGCATTTAAGAAAACATTTGGGGATGGCCAGAACTGTGGTATGGCAAGTTAAACCACTGCTTGAGATGCTTGCATCCCACGCTAGAGTGCCGGGGATCAAGTGCTGCCTACACTTCTGATAAAACTTCCTGGTAATGTGCACCCTGAAAAGCAGTAGGTGATGGCTCAAGTACTTATGTCCCTGCCATCTGAATGGTACACTCAGTTGGAGTTCCTGGATCCCGGCTTCAGTCTGGCCCAAGCCTTGTTGTCATGAGAATTTGGGGGTGACCAATGGGTAGAAGACTCATTTTTTATATTTGACTATAATCCTATGGCAATTGTACTAAATGAACTTCTTATCAAATACAGTGTATGATCAACAGTTGACTAGGGAAGTTTCCAGGTAGGAATCAGCCTTTGTGTTGGTGCATGGAGAGTATAAATAGAATCACATGTGGTCAGAAGGAAGATGGGCATTATGGACAATGTAGTTAAATGAAATTTGCATCAGTTTAGGGAATTGAGGAGTGGTTGAAAGGGATATATCCCTGAGGCTTACTACCATTAACCCTACTGTGAAAGACTCACCTTCCCAGTGGCTCCAAAAAAGTGGAGAGAGATACCAGTCTGTGGTACAGTGGATTAAGCTTCCATCGGCAGCACTGGTATTCCATATGGATACAGATTCAAGTCACGGCTGCTCCACTTCCGATCCAGCTCCCTGCTAATGTGCCTGGGAAGACAGTAGAAGACGGCCCAAGGACTTGAGGTCCTAGCTCTGGATTTTAGCCTGGCCCTGCCTGGGACATTGCAACCATTTAGGAAGTAAACAAGAAGATAGAAGAATCTATCTATCATCTATCTATCTATCTATCTATCCATCCATCCATCCATTTCTTTTTTTTTAAACTTAATCCATCCATTTCTTATCTCTATCTCTCTCTCCCTCTTTCTCTATCACCCTAACTTTCAAACAAATAAATAAAATTTCTTAAAAAGAGAAGTGGGAATAAAACACCCTTATTTAAAAAACCTAAATGAAAGATCTCTGTGAGTGAGATCCCAGTGGAAAGAACAGGTCATCAAAGAAGGAGGTACCTTTCTCTGAAGGGAGGAGAGAACCTCCACTTTGACTATGACCTTGTCTAAACAAGATAAGAGTCGGAGAACTCAAAAGGCTTCCATAGCCTTGGAAACTCATGACTGGTGCATAGGGAGATTACGGATGCCATAAACAGGAGTGTCAATTTGTAAAGTCAACAACAGGAGTCACTGTGCACTTACTCCTCATGTAGGATCTCTGTCCTCAATGTGCTGTACATTGAGATTTGATGCTATATTGAGTACTCAAACAGTATATTTCACTTTGTGTTTCTATGGGGGTGCAAACTGTTGAAATCTTTACTTAATGTATACTAAACTGATCTTCTGTAAAAAAAAAAAAAAAAGAAGAAGAAATTATCAATTCCCAACTTGACTCTCACTGGGATTAAACATGACAATAGGTCTGATCTGATTTCCTCATCATTTAAAAAATCATCTATTATTTTTCACTTTATGTTTCTGTATGGGAGCAAACTGTTGAAATCTTTACTTAATGTATGCTAAACTGATCTTCTGTATATAAAGAGAATCGAAAATGAATCCTCATGTGAATGGAAGGGGAGAGGGAGTGGAAAAGGGGAGGGATGTGGGTGGGAGAGACGATATGGGGGGGGGGGGAAGCCATTGTAATCCATAAGCCATACTTTGGAAATTTATATTCATTAAATAAAAGTTAAAAAAAGAAAAAAAATCCTTATTTTTTTATTGCAGAATAGCAATTGGAGATTTGATTATTGTTTATAGCTCTCGTCTACACTTTTGAGGGACAGTAGTTTTTCTACTTGAAACTTGTTGAATTCTTTGTTGGGTGGAGGCTTAGGCTTGTGACTGAGTAGTAAACTGAAGGTATATCATTGTGAAAATTAAAAGAAAAATAAGAAAAGAAGGAGAATCATGAGACTACCGGAGGGAGGGTAGGGTACGAAGGTGAGAAGTATCACTATGCTTTTTTAAAATATTTATTACTTTACTTAAAAGGCAGAGTTACAGAGAGGCAGAGGCAGAGAGAGGAAGACAGTTCTTCCATCTGCTGGTTCACTCCCCATATGGTTGCAATGGCCTGAGCTGAGCCAATCTGAAGCCAGGAGCCAAGAGTTTTGTCCGGGTCTCCCAAGTGGGTACAGGGACTCAGCAACTTGGGCCACAGCAGAGAGCTGGATTGTAAATGGAATAGCTGGAACTCTAACTGGTGCCCATATGGGATTCCAGCAGTGCAGGCATCAATTTTACCCGTTACGCCATAGTGCCAGCCCCCATTATGCTCTTTAAATTGTATATGTGAAATCATGAAATTTCTTTCCTTATATATATATATATATTTTTTGACAGGCAGAGTGGACAGTGAGAGAGAGAGAGACAGAGAGAAAGGTCTTCCTTTGCCGTTGGTTCACCCTCCAATGGCTGCTGCGGCCGGTGCGCTGCGGCCGTCACACCGCGCTGATCCGATGGCAGGAGCCAGGTACTTATCCTGGTCTCCCATTGGGTGCAGGGCCCAAGGACTCGGGCCATCCTCCACTGCACTCCCTGGCCACAGCAGAAAGCTGTCCTGGAAGAGGGGCAATCGGGATAGAATCCGGCGCCCCAACCGGAACTAGAACCCGGTGTGCCGGTGCCACAAGGCAGAGGATTAGCTTAGTGAGCCGCAGCGCCGGCCTTCCTTTATATAAATTTTAAGAAGTAAAAAAAGTATTTAAAAACATTAAACAAATTCATAATTATTGTTGGTTGCTTATATTTATATATTTTCTCTATTTTATTACATGTGGCAAGTGCTTTTTATAATTCTTCAGTTTCTCTTTCTTATGATCATATAACAATGAATATTATAGTTATATATTCTTGAATTAATATTAATGTAACACAAAGGCTAGTAGACAACACGTGCTAATACAGTAATCATAGGCAATGAAGACCAAATGGAAACAATTGCTTTGTACCATTCTGTTTAATTTCATGAACAGGTGTTTTTGTTTTGGAGGTGAAATTTTAGGGACAATGTATGATTAATTCTCATGCCATTCCAGAATGTCAGATGAAGGGGTTTGGGCCATTTTACAGACTTGAACACCAGATGTTTAGATCCTGGTGACAGAAAGAGAATGGTCATGGACTGCACAAGGTGACTTTTCTCCAAGTAAACGTCTCCTCATGCATCCCAGGGTGGCACCCACCAGGAGGATTCCTCTGCACATACTCATGAATCTAAAGTCCATATGCTCTGTCTGGGCTGATTTGTCCCCGGAACCCATATCCCTCTCATTTATGTTACTGAAAAGAGACCTAGAATGATTTAGGAGTGTCTATTTGGAGCCTAGAAGTGGACACACATCATCCACCAAACCTACATAATTTACAGTGAGGTCTCCAAGCAATAAAGTTTGTACCTCATACAAAGGAAAGACACAGTTTGATGTGAAGTGAACAAGAACTATAAACCAAGAAACAATCATTGAGGCTCTACAACTCACATGGGGATGTCACTCAACATGACTGACATTATTGAGTGTCGAACTCCTTAACTGATAATGGAGAAAATAATGCTTGCTTTTTTATACTCTGAGGGTTGAGAGAACCAAATAATTGTGGAAGAGTTTTATAGCCTGTAATATGGGTCAAAAAGGAGAATCACAGCTCTTCATTATTAAGAAAAAAATCCTTATTGCTTGGGCTTTATATTTATTCAAATCAATCTCTCCATTAAGTGGAAATGTTGCAATCAGCAGAAAAATAGGTGAACAAATAGGAATTCCTAGTGAGAAATAAGGTAAATTTTTTGTTAATTTTCTCTTGATTATCTTTAACATAATAAGGTGATACCTTATAATTTTTCTCCATGTTTTTAATTTACCAGTTATCAAAAGAATTTGTCTCTGTAAATTTGTTCCATAAATATAGTTGAAATAAGACATCATTCCAATTATAGATGCCCCTTGCTCATAAGTTTTATCTTTATGCATAAAATTTCTCTGGATTTCAAATTTTGTAATGACACATTTCCAATAAAAATTCTAATAGACACATTATTTTGATTAAAATATATGACCACTATGTAGGCTTCTGATTAATACTTAACAATTCCAAGGTATATTCTTAAAAATTTCACTAACTTATAGCCACACTGTAGCCTATAAGATAAGCGCATCAATGTATGTATCTGCTCTAGCATGTTCTTGTTAGCATTGCATATTCCGTTCTTTAGACCTAAAGACCTTCTTAGTAATTCACACAGCTGGACTTTATTTTCACTATTTATATTCTTCTCCTTTGACAAGTTATTTCCTTCCTCATTCATTTATTCATATTTTCTTTACACATGGACGACCTAATAAAATATAAGACCACTGTCTTTTAAATGCTGATGCAAAATATTTCCCCTAGGTTTTTTTTTTAATGGTTTAATTTGCCTTATGCTTTACTTTCACCATGAAGGAAACTTTGCTATTTATCACTTACCTGTGTTACATCTTCAGCTGGAAAATCATGTTACTGCTATTGTTTGGAGCGGGAGCAAATCTATACTTTCCACACATAAAGCTCTAACTTAACTTCATTCGGTTAGCACTTACGCATGAAACACTTGTACATATACTATAGGCATGTAAATTAGATTTTTGATCAAAACACAGTAATCTATGTCTTCTTGCCTGCAGGGATTTAAAAGAAAACTCTACTTTCTGGTTGGGAAAGAAAGTAACCTCAAGACTAGAGTTACATTTATTCATTCATATCTTATTGTATCATCATTCTCCAAGTAAGAAATGCTTTTTTTTTTGCTCTATAAAATAATCGTTATCATTGTATAAAACTACAAATTTCATAAATTCAAAATTATTCTTAAGAATAGATTTTAGGGGCCAGTGCAGTGGCGCAGTAGGCCAAGCCTCCTCCTACGGCACCTGCATCCCCTCCCCCTCCATATGGGAGCCTGTTCTTGTCTGGCTGTTCCTCTTCTGATCCAACTCTACTGGAGTTTTTTTTACTGGAAAAGCAGTAGAAGATGGCTCAGTGCTTGGGCCCTTGCACCCATGGTGGAGACCCAGAAGAAGATCCTGGCTCCTGACTTCAGGAGCTATCCAGCTCAGCCAACTATGGCCATTTCAGGAGTAAACTAGCAGATGGAAGACCTCTCTCTGTTTCTCAATCTTGTCTGTAACTCTGCCTCTCAAATGAATACATAAAATCTTTAAAAAAAAAAAAAAGAATAGTTTTTTCTTTTTACTTCTGATGCAAGTATTAGACAGAGTAAATATAAAAGCGAAGACATTTGAATTTTCTAAATTTTAAGAAATTAAATAATGGTATTCAGTATAGCAGATACTTTGTTTATACAGAATCCACAATATTTCTGTTTCTAAGAATACCTCCATAACGTACTTTGGAATTGCAACCTGCCCATACCCAGAAAATGTAGTATAGTTGACTTTAGTGCATCATTATGATCATTATGACCCCATTCTCTTCCTTTTCTTCTTCTTTTTTTTTAAACAGGCAGTTAGTGAGAGAGAGAGAGAGACAGAGAGAAAGGTCTTCCTTCCATTGGTCATTGGTTCACCCCCCAAATGGCTGCTACCTCCAGCACACTGCGCACTTGGGCCATTTTCCACTGCCTTCCTGGGCCTCAGCAGAGAGCTGGACTGGAAGAGGAGCAACCGGGACAGAATCCAGTGCCCCAAACGGGACTAGAACCCAGGGTGCCAGCACCCCAGGCGGAGGATTAACATCGTGAACCGTGGCTCCGGCCCGATCCCATTCTCTCCTGATCATGATGAGGGGTAGTCATGTCACCATTTCTGTACAGTGAAATGTGAAGGGAGGTCTAATAAGAATTCTGCAAAGGTGAGTCCTGTATCACCTCTCTCCTGGCTGCATAAGAAACCAGGAGTAAAAAGGAAAGACTAGATTGTGGCAGCCACCTTGGCATCATGAGAGAAGGACTAAGACAATTCCAGAAACCCTTCAACAAATCCCTTCACGAGTGCAGTCTGCACCAAAGGTGAGACTGTATACAACCAAGGGTATGCCAGCTTCTTTAAGGTAAAAAATTAAGAGCTGAATCATGAAATTAGTGAAGAAAGTATGCTTAAGATAAGTGAAATCAGCTGCAACATTGATTTAAAAAAAGGTGTGGTGGCCGGCACTGTGGCATAGTAGGCTAAAGCCTCTGCCTGTAGCACCACTGTCCCGTATGGATGCTGGTTCAAGTCCCGGCTGCTCCTCTTCTGATCCAGCTCTCTGCTATAACCTTAGAAAGCAGTATAAGATGGCCCAAGTATTTGGCCCCTAGCACTTGCATGGGAGACCCAGAAAAAGCTCCTGGCCCCTGGCTTGGGATCTGGGCAGCTCCGGCCATTGTGGCAATCTGGGAATGAACCAGAGGATGGAAGACCTTTCCCTCTGTCTTTCCCTCTCACTGTAACTCTACCTCTCAAATAAGTAAGTAAAAATCTTTAAAAAGGCAGAAAAAATTGTGAAGAATGTACAAATTTGAAAAAAAAATGGGAAGCTAAAATAAACACAAAGCTACAAGATATCACCTGGAGAAAATATAGACAACAAATGATTGCAGTAAGCTAAGGAATGCCATTGATGCAAAAGAGAAATAGCAAATGGAAAGAAAGAAAAAGAAGGAAGGAAGGAAGGAAGGAAGGAAGGAAGGAAGGAAGGAAGGAAGGAAGGAAGGAAGGAAGGAAGGGAGGAAAGAGAGAGAGAGAGAGGAAGGAAGGAAGGAAGGAAGGAAGGAAGAATGGAGGGAGGGAGGGAAGGAAGGAAGAAGGGAAGGAAGGAAGGAGGGAAGGAGGGAAGGAAGGAAGATTCACAGCAAAAAAGGTACTTGTACAAATAAGCAAAAAACAAAACCTTAATGAAGGAGCAGTGAAAGAATGGCTGTCATTAGAAAAGAAAAAGAACCCATGTGGTGAAAGAAGCACAGGTAAGAATTTAAAAACAGATTTTGGAAAGGAAAACAAGTTCTGTCATAATTATTATATTTGTTTGCCTAAACTTAATACATGTACTAAATACCAAGTCAGACGTTTTTTGAAGAGCAAATTAAAGGGATAGTCAAACTAAGAAAGGTTTCTAGGACAGAGCACAGAGCAGAAGAGAAACAAAAGACTAAAATCTAAAAATTTACACCATGACTTTCCCATGTAAAGATAGATCTGAAACTTCTAATACCCATCTAAAACCATTTATATTTTGACAATAAATTCTGGAAAATTGAGGGAAAAAATCAAGGAGATGAATGCTTAAAAAAATATAGCAAAAAATTTTCCAGGACTGTTATGTAAATAATAAATACATGCATAAATAAATGGCACATGTGCTCCAAATGAATCAGTAATTAGAGTACCCAGTGGGAGAAATTTAGAAGTAAAACAAAAATTTGCATCGAAATGCATAAAAATGAAATTATGGAGTAATAATACTTGGAAAAGTAATCATATTTGAGAGGGAAAAGAATGATGATTTACAAGGGAACAGAAATCAAGTTGATATCAAACTGTTGAATAGAACGCAGCAAAGTCACAGCATGACAGTCCTCAGAAATACTATTTTGAACTTTGTATTCTGTATTCAACCAAACCAGCCAAACTATAATTTAAGATGGCCAGGGATATTGTGGACATTTTTTTTTTCAGACACAGAAACTCTATTTGAATTGTTTGCACTTCTCTGAAAGAACCATAAGAGAATTTACTCAAAGATCCAAATGGAAGAACAGGGTCAACATTTGACTCAGCAGTTAAGACACCACTTGGGATGCCCACGCCATAGCAGAGTGCCCAGTTTGAGCCCCTGCTCTGCTTTTCATTTCAGCAGCCTTCTTTATGCACAACATGAAAAGCAGCAGTGGACGGCTCAGGTATCCAGTGCCTTCCATCCACATGGGAGATCCACACTGGATTTCTAGCACCCAGCTTTGGTCTGGCCCAACCCTAAATGTCACAGATATTGGAGGAGTTTTCCAGCATAAGAGAATGGAGGACTCTCTCTCTCTCTCTCTCTCTCTCTGTCTCCTTTCAAATAAAATTAAAATCAATAAACAATTTTGTTTAAAAAAGGAAAAATATTTGAAAGATTATTTTAAATACATATATAAAACACTCTCAAATATTATCAGGTATAAAATTTATCTCCCAATAATCTACTGCCTCAGGAATAGAGTAAGAAAAAAAAAGTTTGCTCAAATATACGACAGAAATTCTGTCACATTCTAGATTTTAAAAATATTTAAGATGATGGAAGTGCTTACATAGTTATGCACCACAAAGAAAAATTTGGAAGAAAATATTTTTTAACCCAAAAACATACTTTTATCCTGGAGTATATTCTGAGAGGGGGTTAGTATTCTTGGCCCAAGTAAATTTAACTTCAGTGCTTTAGTGATTAAAAAGGAGACAGAGTCATGATTATAATAAAAAGTCACAAAAATTTAGAGCATGATAAATGTACCCAAAAAAAGAATATGGCCAACAGTATCCATAATCCCAAAATAAAATTTTAAAAAGCACAGTGATACATGGGAAATAGTTTCTTCAGGGCTTTTCCTTTTCTTATTTTCATTTAATTGTGATGAGAATGACCAAAAAATGTCACCATGTTTTTCTACTAATTATTGTAATATTAAGTTGTGTTTTCACGCCACCTATTTTTAACGTTGCAATTCTCATCCTATATTTGGGCACCTGTGTTCTCTCAAATCCCCTCAGTTTAGTTTCCACTCCAGGTTTTCTCTGGAATAGGACACATCCTTCTGGTCTTGTCCTCACCTGTTCAGTTCAAAGATGCTTCATAGAACTCTTGCATGACCAGCTCCATGTACTACTGAACTCCTGCCTTACCAAATGGTCTCTCAAAGATGAGTATGCATACAAAAGTACCTCAAAAAGTTTACAAGAAAATGAAATTCCAACATTACTTTGGTGAAAAGAATTTTTGAAACCTACATGAATTTCAAAAATTTAGACTGCAAAAACCTTATCTTTTGATTATATTTTCCACAAGCTTTGTGAAACATGCTTGTATTTTAATGACTTCAAACTTTTCTCTCCAGTGTGACTTCTAACTTAAGTTCATGTACAAATTTCCCTCCCGTGACCCTCCAGGCAGGTATCTGTTAATCATATTAAATTCAAAATATTTGAAACTGTCCCTTGATGCCTGCTCTTATAATCTTTTCTTAGTTTTACCTGTCTCAGTAAATGGCAACTCCAGTAATACAACTGCTTATGTAAAATATCTTGTATTTTGGATGACATCTCTGCCTCAACACTGTCCTGAATCAAAGAATGCCTCTTCCAGGATGTCAAGATACACTTCCCCACCTAAGCCCCTGGCTTAACTCCCATGGAATGCTGCAGGTGTTTCAACATTGTCTCTTTACTTCTATTTCTGTCTCCTTGCAATCTATTTTCCACCCAGCACAACTGCTCTTTTTGATAATGAAATATGATCAAGTCCAATCCAACTTCTGCCACATAGAGGTCAATGGCTTTTAATCCTCAAATCCAAAGTCATCTTATTGCCAGGAAGTTCCTGCAGGACCTGACCACTGCTCACTTCTCCCCATTTGGACCATTCTTATTGGTATGTGTGGGGAGCAACCCGGACTGGACTGAGTTACTGGAATTAAGACTTATTCTATGCATCTGCTCTCCCACAATGTGGCGCTGGGAGAGGAGCGTACAGCTTCTACCCAGCTGCCTCTCACCAACTTGACAAGCTGCAGGAGCCGCTCCTGATTTGAGGAGAGCAGCGTACTTGGCGTGTGGGCAGCCGAGTTGGGATTGGCAGAGGAGGACTATAAAGGAGGAGAGAGACAACATGCACCAGGAACATCTAAGGGGAACACCTGTGCAGCCCCCCAGAGAGCCGACCGGCGGTGTGCCG
Source organism: Oryctolagus cuniculus (assembly GCF_964237555.1). NCBI lineage: Eukaryota > Metazoa > Chordata > Mammalia > Lagomorpha > Leporidae > Oryctolagus > Oryctolagus cuniculus. Next base: position 7,520,825 of record NC_091443.1, read on the forward strand.
CTCCCCCGCGGAAGTGGGGAATGTGGCAGGGGGAACTGCCCTTCCACGGAGGTGGAAGGGTCGGTAGCCAACCCGGGAAGAACCAGCAGCAAACCCGGGGAGGGCCGAGCAGACGAAAGAACAGCGCAGGGTCCTGTGTCGTTCCTCCACGAAGAGGGGGAGCGACAGTATGCTGTCCATTGAGGGCACAAAGTAAACCCGCTTGTGTCAAGTCACTTCATCTTGCCATCCTTTGTGCCTGGAATGCTCAGACAGTTTCCGTCTCTTTGGCCTCTTGCTCCAGTGGTAGTCCATGTCAGATGGTCCATCTCTGACACCTACATCTAACCTGATAGCCCACCCTCTTTTTCCCCTTACCTATATTTTTATTTCTAGAGTTTGTTACTCAGCATTATATAGTCATACATCATTAATGATGAGATACATTCTGAGAAATTTGGCATTTTTGTCATTGTGTGAACATTAAGCCACTTACTCAGAGGTGATATAGGTCAATAACAAGACATGGCCTCTTCATACAATGAAAAAAGTTGGTAAATATGAGATCTGCTACCAGCAAAATTTACTTATTTACAGAACTCTTTTTATAAGTAGAAGGCTCATACTCTAGAGTAATGATAAAAATATAGTGCAGTAAATACATAAGCAACTAACAGAATATTTAATTATCATTATCAAAAATACTACATACTATACCTAATTGAACATACTGTTCTATGTCATACAACCGGCAGTGCTGTAGACACGCATACACTATCATCACACACAGGTGAGGAATAGGTTATTCTATGACATCATGACAGCTCTGACATTACAAAGCAATAAGAATTTTAATTTACATTACAATATTACAGGAACTCCATCATGTATAGCAAATGTTATTGACCAAAATGTCACACGGAGTGTGACTGTACATTATTGTCTCGATTTCTTCCTGCAGATATAAACTGCTGCTTATATTATAGGTGAAGAAACTGAGGCTTTGAAGTGATAATAGGGACTATTCAGTGTGGGACTGAAACCCAAGGACTTGAAGTCAATAGATGCCCTTTTCATTAGGCTCTGATGCTATGATGCTAGAGGTAGGGAGGAGAGAGAGAGAAAGTTTAGGGGCAATTTATTTTTAATGTTTGAGAGTAGAGCACAAAGAACTCTTTTAATTATAAATCACAACTCTGTCCAGTAAAGAATAAAAGGCTTGAACACTGCATAGCAGCTGGTGCTAGGAATTGACCATAGCTTTGGTGACACCATTTTAAATGACTGCAGGTGTGATTTAAACGCACCAGAGAACCCAGGACAGGATGGAGGTCACCCCTTGGATGCTATAGGCTATTAAGGTAATTTCGGAGCTGAGTCAAGGAAGATGTGGTTTGCTGAACCACAAATCCAAAGGGAAAAGGCAAAGCCTTTGAAAAAGGGTGAGCCTCTGTGTTCCTTTGACCTGTTTGGGGCAAGGGCAAAGGAGACCCAGCTGGACACAATCAAGTCTGCAAAAGGTCCAAAGGGCCCTGGGCAAGAACAAGCAACAGGTACAAACTGACCTCCCTGCCAACTCTGACACAAACCAGGGAGGGCAAAGAATGTGTTGTCAATGTGCATGTTTCCAGAAGAGGAGGAAACAGCCAGCCACACCAGTGCTAACTGAGCCGTATGTTGAGAGGAGGCATTCTGGATGGACTGGTGCTACAGAGCGGATGACGATCACAGCCCCGAAGCTTGCACTGAAGCCTAGCTGTGCTCTCCATCAGCCAGCTTATTGCCCCTCCCACCAGTGAATACACCCTTTGAACCACTGCTGCATTACCTTCTCCTCAACTCTGTTGTACATTCCTTCTTTTCAGGGCAAAAGATCTGTCTTTCATCTCCATATCCCCCAGAATATTGCATAGATTTTGCCATATAGAATGTATTCAAATAATGACCCATTGAATGACTATAAATGAATGAAAAAATAAGATTCTTAATTCTCACTTTTAAAATAAAATATTTGACTCTGGCTATTTGAATAAGACTCGCATATTGTCCACAGAGAAATAGTGTGTACAAGATAACACACATGGCCATCCTCAATCTATCCATGATAAGTTCTATATTGTGCAAAATATCTCAGTATGTATAGCTCACATGCTCAAGAACAGAGAGCAGGTCAATCATCCTCATAAGATATGCAGAAGAAATGGAAGTCCTTGCTTTGAGCACCAGGGATTCCTGGGTAGGGCCACAGTGAGTTAGAGAAGCATTGAAGGGCCAGTGCTGAGGCTCACTAGTCTGATCCTTTGCCTGTGGCACCGGCACCCTGAGTTCTAGTCCCAGTTGGGGTGCCAGATTCTGTCCAGGTTGCTCCTCTTCCAGTCTACCTCTCTGCTGTGGCCCGGGAGTGCAGTGGAGGATGGCCCAAGTGCTTGGACCCTGCACCCGTATGGGAGACCAGGAGGAAGCACCTGGCTCCTGGCTTCAGGTTGGTGCAGCCATTTCAGGGGGTGAACCAATGGAAGGAAGACCTTTCTCTCTCTCTCTCTCTCTCTCTCTCTCTCACTGTCTGCCTGTCAAAAAAAGAGAGAATCATTGAGGATTATAGCATCAATAACAGAGAGATTTCTTATAAATGTGCTATGTTAATTCTTTCCTAGGTAATGCTTACTTACTTTACAGAAAGTAGGAGAGAGTGAAAATTATAAAAATATACAGTTACATATGTTCCCCTGATTCAGAAAAATAAATTATGATCAGGTTGCAATGTTCCCATCAACTAAGGCAGACATTAAGAAGATACTGTATTTAAGACCATGTGTGTGTGTTTGTGTGTATGTACACTCATAGTTCTATGTATGTATCTGTTTATACATCCATCTGAATCTTCCTAGAATTTTGAAATATGCATGATTAAGTCAGACAATACCTGAATTTGAAACCATCACTCTCTGCATAGGTTATCCCCAACTCTTTAATGAGTATAATAGTAATATGCACTCATTTCATTTGGTGCTTGGGATAATTAAACAAGATAAGTAATATAAATAACTTACCTTATTGTTTGTAAATATAATATTCAAATATTGGTTATTGTCATTATAAAGTTGGGAATATCTTGCAAATTGCTTTTCAATCTATATTTTTCTATAAAATACCTTATCATTAGAAGCATTTTAGAACATGATGCTTTATATGTCACTGCATAGGATTCCAACACATGAATGTGCCATTGTTCTTATATCTTATATTCACCATGTTTTTATATTTAAGGTGTTGTGATTTCATGTAACTATGATTTTAATGTAACTATTGCAAAAACTACTGTGATGGAAAATTTTCATTCTGCTCATGTTGATGGAACATTTCTCATACATGAAGTGATATACTGGGCACTGGAACATACTATACAGATATAATTATCAATCTCATGGCATTTTTGGAAATCAAATGAGTGGTTTGAGATAAAACAAACTGTAATAGTAAATAAAGTAAATGCTATCACCGGACTGTCAAGTTAGAACTGAATGTTTAGGACATCTTATCAGAGAAATAAATGGGTAGAAATCTTCCCAATGTATAGAAGGTGGTAGGGAAGAGCTTGTAGAGTTTTGAACAGCAAATTATCACATGAAAACATCTGGAGACACAAAGTGCATGAACTAGAAATAATCCTACCCGTATACAAGTTAACGGCTCTTCCACAAGAGTGCCAAAATACACCATGAAGTAGATATAATCTATTCAAGACTCCAGAAGCAGCTGGCACCGGGGCTCAAAAGGATAATCCTCTGCCTGTGGCACCAGCACACCAGTTCTAGTCCCAGTCAGGGTGCCGGATTCTGTCCCGGTTGTTCCTCTTCCAGTCCAGCTCTCTGCTGTGGCCCAGGAGGGCAGTGGAGGATGGCCCAAGTGCTTGGTCCCTGCACCCGCATGGGAGACCAGGAGAAGCACCTGGCTACTGGCTTTGAATCAGTGCAGTGCGCCGGCCGCAGTGCACCACCCACAGTGGCCTTTGGGGGGTGAACCAACGGAAAAGGAAGACCTTTCTCTCTGTCTCTCTCTCTCACTGTCCACTCTGCCTGTCAAAAATAAATAAATAGGCTGGCACCGCGGCTCACTAGGCTAATCCTCTGCCTTGCGGCGCTGGCACACCGGGTTCTAGTCCCAGTCGGGGCCCCGGATTCTGTCCCAGTTGTCCCTCTTCCAGGCCAGCTTTCTGCTGTGACTAGGGAGTGCAGTGGAGGATGGCCCAAGTCTTTGGGCCCTGCACCCCATGGGAGACCAGGATAAGTACCTGGCTCTTGCCATCGGATCAGCGCGGTGCGATGGCCGCAGCGCACCGGCCGCAGCAGCCATTGGAGTGTGAACCAATGGCAAAAGGAAGACCTTTCTCTCTGTCTCTCTCTCTCATTGTCTACTCTGCCTGTCAAAAAAAAAAAAAAAACCAAAAAAACAAAAAATAAATAAAGACTCCAGAAGCAAAGACAACAAAAGCAAAAGTAGACAAATGGGATGGCATCAAGCTTAGAAACTTCTGCTCCACAAAGGGAACACTCAACAAAGTAAAGAGGCAACTGACAGAATGGGAGAAAATATTTGCAAACTATGAAACTGATAAAGTATTAACATTCAGGATCCACAAAGAGCTCAAGAAACTCAACAATAAACAATCCAGTTAAGAAATGGACAAAGAACATGATTAGGCATGTTTCAAAGGATGAGATGCAAATGACCAACAGACACATGATAGAATGCTCAGGATCCCTAACCATCAGGGAAGTGCAAATAAAAACCACAGTGACATTTCACCTTACCCCAGTTAGAATGGCTGTCTTCCAAAAATCAAAAAATAGTAAATGCTGGGGGCTGGTGCTGTGGCACAGTAGATCAATCCTCCGCCTGTGGCACCAGCATCCCATATGGGAAATGGTTCTTGTCCCAGCTGCTCCTCTTCCAATCCAGCTCCCTGCTGTGGCCTGGGTAAGCAGTAGAAGATGGCTCAAGTGCTTGGGCCCCTGCACCCACGTGGGAGACTGATAAAATGCACCTGTCTTGGCTTTGGATCCACACAACTCTGGCCATTGCAGCCAGTTGGGGAGAAACCAGTGGATGGAAGATTTCTCACTCTATCTCTCTGCCTCTCCTTCTCTCTGTGTGTAACCCTTTCAAATAAACAAATAAATCTTTAGAAAGAAAGTATGTCTTTGCAAAAATTAAAGAAAAGAAGGAAGGAGGATTGAGGGAAGAAGAAGGGAAGGGAATAAAGTATGGTTATCTTAGAACTGCACCTATAAAATATATGAAATATCTTCTCTTTATATTAATAATTTTAAAAGATATGCAATAAAACTAGTGTTCATAAAGTACAAAATGGTCTTAAAATTTGTTATAGACTCTATGAAAAGCTTTAGTATAGTCTATGGATAGACTATAACAATTAGTCCTTGGATGTGACATCAAGCTAACAGACATCAAAAGCAAAATTAGATATGAAACTTCATCAAATTAGTAGGCTTACACATAACAAATAAAATAAATGGTAAAATTAAAAGAGGACTTAGTAAAGAGAGAAAACACAAACAAACCATGTATCTTCTAAGGAGTTTATAGTGAAAATGTACAAGAAATTCCTACAACCCAACAGAAAAAAAAAATACCAAATTAAAACTTAGGCAAAGAGGGCTGGCATTGTGGCTCAATAGGCTAATCCTCCATCTGTGGCACTAGCACACCAGGTTCTAGTCCCGGTCAGGGTGCCGGATTCTGTCCCAGTTGTCCCTCTTCTAGTCCAGCTCTCTGCTGTGGCCCGAGAGTGCAGTGGAGGATGGCCCAGGTCTTTGGGCCCTGCACCCCCTTGGGAGATCAGGAGAAGCACCTGGCTCCTGGCTTTGGATCAGCGCAGCACACTGACCACAGTGGCCATTGGGGGATGAACCAATGGAAAAGGAAGACCTTTCTCTCTGTCTCTCTCTCTGTCCACTCTGCCTCTCAAAAAAGAAAAGAAAAAAAACTTAGGTAAAAAACTTAAAGAAGCATTTGTCTGAAGAAGACATAAAATGGACAACAGGTGTATAAAAATGTGTTTAATATCACTGATCATATTCTCACAACTGTTAAAATGCCTACTAACAAAATGCATACATAAATAAAAAATAACGAGTTTTGCAAGGTTGTGGAGAAAATATTCAACATCATTTACAATAAGAGAAACACAAATTCAATTAATTTGGCCTCACCAAAGCTTTGACACCAGATTCAGTAGGAAAGTAGTGACCTGTCACTCTCATGTGCTGAAAACTGGAGAAAAAGAACTGTACCTATCGGAATGACACATTTCATTACTTTTGGTAGGATAACACCAAGTTTAGGAATTTATACCAATTTATGTAAATTTTTAGAGATGACTTAGATGTAATATCATTCTTTAGGGCATTATTTTTTAAGGAAAAGTATTGAAAACAATACAAATACCCTGCAATAGGGCACTATTTGAATATGCTGTAGCTGATTAATATATCTTCAGTTATAAGTGATATTTTTAAGAAAATCTAGATAGTTTAAATATAGACTGTATACTATACCCATTGATCAATCACAGATAATTTTGTAAAATATTACTATGGCCTTTTTGTTAAATAAGAAAGATCATCCTTTTGATCAAGCAATGTGACACAATGTCAGAGATTTTCTTTTTTCTGATAGTATCCTTTTTGTTTATTTATGTGAATACATTTCATAAATGCAACTTTAGGAACATAGTGTTTCTTCCCACCGTACCAACCTTCTCACCCACACTCCTACTCCTTTTCCTCTTCCTTCTCCTGTTCCCAGTCTTGTTGTTTACTAAAATCTATTTTCATTTAACTTTATACACAGAAGATTAACTCTATTTTATGTAAATGGTTCAGCTCTTTGTATGAGGGAGAAAAAGAAAGATAAAGGAAAAAAACTAAAAACTAAAAATATTAAAAATATTAAAAAAAAGCTGTTCCTCAACAGTCCAGACAAGTGCTGTTCAAAATCATCACATCTCGATGGTAATTTCCCTTTTTTTTTTTGAAATAATTATCTTTAAAGAGGAACCCAAGATTGATATATCTTTTGTAAGCACTTAGACATAACTATAATTCATATGAAATAAGAATATCCTCCATTTAATATATTAAATTGAAGTAATTCTTCGAGAACAAGTTTTGCTATTAAGCAGGACAGAGGCCTGCTTTTAAAAACTGTTTTGGTCCAGTGTTGTGGTGCACTGGGTTATGAGTCTGTATGAGCACTGGGTCAAATCCCACCTTCTCCACTTCCAAACCAGCTCCTCTGCTAATGCACCTGGGAAAGCAGTGGAAGGTGGCCCAAGTGCTTGTGCCCCTGAGATTCATGTGGGAAACCTGGATGGGATTCCAGGCTCATGACTTCAGCCAGAACCAACATTGAGCATTGCTGGAACTGAGTGAACCAGAAAAAGGACAATCTCTCTCTCTCTCTTTCTCTCTCTCTCTCTTTCTCTCTTTCTCTCTTTCTCTCTTTCTCTCTCTTACTCTGCCTTTCAAATAAATAAATCTTTTCTAAAAATTTATATTATGGTGACCAGAAGGTTAACAATTGTTTTATATGAGAGTTGTGTTATCAATGATCTAGCAACTCAAGGGCAGCCTAAGATTACAGCTTTAAGTATACAGAAATTTCACTGGGGAAACAATATTAGTGCAGTAAGAAACAACGAAATCCAGTCATTTGCAACAAAATGGAGGAGTCTGGAACACATCATGCTGAGTGAAATAAGCCAGTCCCAAAGGGACAAATACCATATGTTCTCCCTGATCGGTGACAACTGACTGAACACCAAAAAGGAAACCTGTTGAAGTGGAATGGACACTATGAGAAACAGTGACTTGATCAGCATAGCCCTGACTGTTAATGAACAACTTAATACATTATCCCTCTTAGTAGTTTTTTTGTCTGTTCTACTTAATATAACTGGTTTAATTCTGTAATTGATACACAGTTATTCTTAAGTGTTGAAATTTAACTGAAATGTGATCCCTGTTAAACATAAGAGTGGGAGTAAGAGAGGGAAGAGATGTACAATTTGGGACATGCTCAAGCTGACTTGCCCCAAATGGTAGAGTTAGAAACATACCAGGGGACTCCAATTCAATCCCATCAAGGTGGAATGTACCAATGCCATCTCACTAGTCCCAGTGATCAATTTCAGTTCACAATTGATCATAATGAAAGGACTGTGTCAAAGGGAGCACATAAACAAGTCTAGTACCTGCTAATACTAACCGATAGAATAAATAAAGGGGAGAGTGATCCAACATGGGAAGTGAGATACTCAGCAGACTCATAGAATGGCAGATGTCCTAAATAGCACTCTGGCCTCAGAATCAGCCCTAAAGGCATTCGGATCTGGCTGAAAAACCCATGAGAGTATTTCAGGCATGGAAAGCCAAGACACTCTGGCAAAAAAAAAAAAAAAAAAAAAAAAAAAAAAAAAAAAAAAAAAAAAAAAAAAACCTAAATGAAAGATCTCTGTGAGTGAGATCCCAGTGGAAAGAACAGGTCTTCAAAGAAGGAGGTAACTTTCTCTGAAGGGAGGAGAGAACCTCCACTTTGACTATGACCTTGTCTAAACAAGATAAGAGTCGGAGAACTCAAAAGGCTTCCATAGCCTTGGAAACTCATGACTGGAGCATAGGGAGATTACTGATGCCATAAACAGGAGTGTCGATTTGTAAAGTCAACAACAGGAGTCACTGTGCACTTACTCCCCACGTAGGATCTCTGTCCTTAATGTGCTGTACATTGAGATTTGATGCTATAATGAGTACTCAAACAGTATATTTCACTTTGTGTTTCTATGGGGGTGCAAACTGTTGAAATCTTTACTTAATGTATACTAAACTGAACTTCTGTAAAAAAAAAAAAAGAGAAATTATCAATTCCCAACATAATCTCACTGGGATTAAACATGACAATAGGTCTGATCTGATTTCCTCATCATTTAAAAAATCATCTATTATTTTTCACTTTATGTTTCTGTGTGGGAGCAAACTGTTGAAATCTTTACTTAATGTATGCTAAACTGATCTTCTGTATATAAAGAGAATCGAAAATGAATCTTGATGTGAATGGAAGGGGAGAGGGAATGGGAAAGGGGAGGGTTGCGGGTGAGAGGGACGTTATGGGGGGGAAACCATTGTAATCCATAAGCCGTACTTTGGAAATTTATATTCATTAAATAAAAGTTAAAAAAAGAAACAATATTAGAGCTATCTGCAAAATATAAAGATCATATACCATTATACACTAACACTAAATTTATTGTTAGAGAATATTTTGTAAGTTCAGTTTTTTAAAAGCTAAGTCATGAATCAATGTAGACAGCACAATGCTCATTCATGTAACCAGAATCATAGAATCCCTTCCTGGGCATATCTTTAGCAAATTCATCATTACTGCCTTTAATGATAGGAACAACAGATGCCCAACCCAATTCCAGTCCTCCAGTTTTCAAAGGTTGAGGACCACCACACAACAACATTTCACACCACTGAAGTTCTTCATTCTCTCTTCCAGAGAATTCTAGTGTTTCAGAGCTTGCTTTTGACCTTCACGCCTTCAGAGAGAATGCATATGTGAAACACAAGGTGATGATGTCTGCACTTCCTTGGAGTCCTCTGAGTATAATGCAGTGTAAACCATACCCCATGTGTTAGCTCTGAATGGAACCAGATTGAAGATCTGGGGAGAGAGTTTTGGGTTTTCCTGTCCTGTACTTTTGTTTCTGAGTTAATCTGGGATTACAACTAGCCAGGCATTATTTTTTGTCATCCCCAGCCCCAACTCCATTTTTAAGAACTCTACTTAAAATTCTGCATTTGCCAGAGAACTTCCTCCTAGTCCCTCTTCCTTTAGGAAGACGTCCCTATTCTCTGACCTCACCATGACAGTAGAATTCTCAGGCCTCTGTGTTGATAGAATCAGAACAAGCTGTGGACAACCAGATGAAGACCATAGTCATGATATTGTTATTAATATTCTGGCTTACTACAAAAAGATAACTCATGCCATATGGATCATGTTGCATCATTTTTAACAGTCCTTTAATAGGAACCAGATACATTGATAGTACCAAAGATGCAATCATGAATGGTATGGGCATGGCCCCTAAGAAGTGAATTTCTGGGTTTATTAGTGCCCACTGCTACAGATGGGTGAAGACTGACTATCAATACTAATAAACGGATCCTAGAAAAATAGGGTCTCAAACATGCATACTGTAGACCTTTTCTGTTGATTTCCACTGATGTACATTTTATTCCTAATTCTTCTGTCAGAAAAAAAGTATAGTTTAGTGATTCAGATCTCCAATTTTGAGATTGTTATTCAAATGTTCCCACTTGTTAGCTTTTTGATGTTGGGGAAGCCAATAACTTCTTTAGATACGCAGTTCCTTCAACTCTCAAAACCCTGTGACAGTATTGCAAGGATACAACAGATGTCATATGCACACAGTTTCTACCTAACTACCATTGATAGAGCACTTGCCCAGCAAACATCTCACACTGTTCTAAGAGTGTGCATGCGTTTTCTCATGTCTTCCTCACAATGATCCTATGAGTTAATGCTTTCATCCTTCCCATGTTTCCAATCACTACACTGACACAGCTGGGTTAAGTGGAGCTATCAGTATGCTAACTCAAGCTGCCTGCCTCCAGAATCCTTGGTTTAATCAGTCATGGTAAAAGGAAAAAAAGTCAAGTATCATAAGATTCCTACTGAACCTTCATCCATCTCTCACAATCAACTTTAGCCCCACAGTGTCTGGGAGAGTTTCTGCCTTAGTGGTGGGTGGCTCCAGTCCCCCACCCCTCTTTTTTTTAAAATATTTATTTATTTATTTGAAAGTCAGAGTTGCACAGAGAGAGAAGGAGAGGCAGAGATTGAGACAGAAAGAGGGAGAGAGAGAGAGAGAGAGAGAGAGAGATTTTCCATCTGCTGGTTCACATCCCAATGACTACAAGGGCCAGAGCTGTACTAATCTGAACCCAGTAGCCAGGAGCATCTTCCAGGTCTCCTAAGTGAGTGCAGGGACCTAAGGACTTGGACCATCCTCTACTGCTTTCCCAGGCGAAGCAGAGAGCTGGATAGGAAGTGGAGCAGCCGGGACTGGAAGCCACGTCCGTCTGGGGTGCCCACACTGCAGGCAGCATCTTTACCGGCTACGCCACAGTGCCAGCTCCTCCAGTCCCCTTTTGCACATTCTCTTGAGTTTACACAACATTAGTGTTCTAGAACTCCAAGTAATCATCATTCTCACTAATACTCAGTGTGCAAAGCTTAGAGAGCATTTTTGCTTTCCACATCAAGACTAAAAGATGGCAAAGCAACTCTTGTTCAAAACCAAAGGCAGCTGGATTTTCTGCAGAGATTCCCATGGCTCATGGGGAAAGCTTGTGGGACTCTTTCATTCCACCTTCACAAATCATGTAACTCAGCAAAAATAGGTCTCTTCTAGGACAGACATATAGCTTAGCAGTTAAGATCCCCATATCCCACATTCAGTACCTGAATTCAATTCCCAGCTATGGTTCCTGACTCCAGCTTCCTGCTAATGCAGACCCAGAGAAGCAGTAATGACAGCTCAGGTAATGGGGTTCCTGACACCTGCATGGGAGACCAAGATTGCATTCCTGGCTCCTGGCTTCAGCTCTGGCCATGGCCCAGTCCTGGGTCTTGTGGACATTTGGGGAGTGAACCAGTGGATGGAATATCTGTCTCTCCCTCAAGTAAATATATCCTTTTAAAAAACTAGTAACTTAATTTATTTTTAAGGACTTTATTAATACATTAGATTCTCAGGGTCACAGCAAAATCATGACAGTCAGTACAACACAATTCATGATCTGATATATAACTGATCTGAGCAATGATAAGCAGGCATTTTGGTGACAATCCCAAAGCATTCTAACGATTATGCCTCGGAATTTGTATGACTGATATGATGGCTACTTTTTTGTGTCATGTTGGTTATACTACCCAAATATTCGATTAAATACTAAACTTCATGTATCTGTAGATGTTTATTAATGTCTCAATCAGTTCACTTTAAGGAAAGGGTATTATGCTCCGTAATCTGGGGAGGCTTTGTCCAATCAATTAAAAGATGTGAAAACAACACTGTAATTCTCTGGGAAGAAATACAGTTTGTGGACTGCAACAGCAGCTCCCGTCTGACAGTGTCTATCCTGCTGGCCTGCCTCGCAGATTTCAATACCACAACAGCAAGTCATAGGCCAATTCCTTGCACTAAAATCTCTCTCTGCCTCTCTCTCTCTGTCTCTCTCTCTCTCACTTTCTCCCCCTCCCATCCCTCCCTCCCTCTTTTCTATCTCTTTCTCTCCCTCCCCCCACATATAAAAGCTCTGTTTCTCTGCCAAAACACTGAGAGATGCAATCAGTATCAATATGCATCTAGCACAGTATCTTGTCAATGGTACATGCCTGTAGCAGTCCTGATAAAGATCTTTCAAAATGTTCTGGAGTCTGAGGCACTCCCTCATCTTCCACCTGGACACAGCTTCACCTGTTAAGAGTAAATTTCATTTCCTAAATAAGTTTAGAATTAAACCAAAAAACGGAAAAGAAATAAAATATTTGATTTAAAGCAAGTTAATCAGAGCACCTAGATGTCCAAGCAAAGAAAAAGGAACTATGTAACAGTAGAAGAAAATAGTGAATTAGTTAAAAGAGAAACAACAGATAATTTAAGGTAGTCCATTTTTCCTTTTAAAATTCCAACCTAAATGTCATATTTTGACAATGAAAAGAAAGAGAAATGAAGGAATTTATAATGTAAATAGTAAGAAGTAGGATGTAATCTGTTACTGAGAACATTTTATCATTAGAGACATATACAGAATGGTAAACATATGAACAGTTTTGTTAGGGAAAATATATGCAGATTTTCAAAAAGAAAAAGAAACAAATAATCCAATAACACTAAATATATTTAAAAAGTCGGGCCCCATCTCTAAAGTTCAGCATCAGCATTTTTCTTGACCCCTATAAATCTTTAGGTCCTTAAACTTCAGATCATGGCAATATCCTAAAAAATTGTCCAGATGATCAGAAAGAGGAAAAACTCCCACTTCTTTTTCCAAAGCTAACACAATCCTGGTATCAAAGACAGCATGAGCTTTCCATATGAAAATTCTAAAATAGATTAGTCATTTTAATTAGCACAGCATGATTAATTAGGGCTTATTAGATAAGTGTGAGAATGGTTCAAAATTAGGGATCTGAGTTAAATAATTCATAATTTCAAAAAAGAAACCCCATGTGGCAATCTTGACATATGCCAAAAAGTTATTTTGTAGAATTCCACATTCTACCCTAATTAAAAAAAGAAAAACTATTAAATTAATTACTGACATTAAATACTGATATTCCAAAATATCCTACAGAATTTCTATCTGAAACCAACCACAATCTTCATGCCTGATGCAAGATTTGGAGTACATTCTCATTAAAATCAGGAACATATTAAAAATTTATAAATGTGGAAAGAGATCTAAAAAAAGATTTGAAAAGTTTGGTGGTACATCCTTTAATATTAACATATATCAATTTTAGAAGAAAGAAAAAAGATGATTAAGAACATAAAATGAAGATGAATATGAAAATCGTGTTTTATATTTGTTCCCTTGGCAGGGCTGGTGGTTCTCAGGTGTGGCCCAGTATAGCCACATAGGTTCACATAGTGAAATCTTTCTATATTTGTAGAAATGCTTGCTTCTCAATCCCCCCCAAGTAGTTCCAACCAGCACTGACACACCTCAAGCCACCCCTTCCAGACCATGCGACTTGACCAGTAATTTAGGAGCCTTTCTCAACCTCACACAAGCCTAAGGAGGGCACTGCTTCAGTATGAGAGCCAGTGCCCACCCTACAGGGTATACAGGCTCATGCATCCCTGGTGGTTTTACATCTTGAGTGTCATCCCTGTGTATTCACACACCTCCCACGTGATAGTGAATTTTGCAGCAGTCATGCAATTTTGTCACATGAGAAGCTAGGAACTCCTGAGGGATTTCAAACAAAGCTCAAGCTAATTGCCCAGTGGCAACAGTATTCTCTACACAACACACACACACACACACACACTCATACTCACACTCACAGATCATGTCACTGTCCTGGCCCCGACCAGGGATTCTTGTGTAGAGATCTGGTAACAGAACCAGCTACTCAACAGCTTTCATGCTTTATGATTCAGGAATAACCCAGGAGCTGCTACTTACAGCAATCTCACTGAGCATGAGCCAAAGCACATGTCTTTATTGCGGCATGTCCCACTGTGTCACCTGTTGAGCTCCTATAAGCTCTGGCTTGTGTCAGGGGATCTGGAAATATTTACACGGGAGGAAATGACACACTGGGAGATTAAGTAACATCTTATTTATGATCAGGGCTCCTCGTTATCACATAGTACCTGCTCAGCATTTACTCAATCACACCGTCTCTCAGTTCACCAACCCCACAAGGAGGCAAGTATTATCAGGAACTGTTCTTTCTCTTTATAGAAGGGTAAGGCTCAGAAGAATTAGGTAGCTGGTTCACAGTCAGACAGCTAGCAGGCATCAGAAGCAGTATTCAAAACGAATTCTGTCTGACTTTTTATTTTGTAATATTTTAACCTCCAATTCACTTGACCAACTCTCAACCTCCGTTTCCATGATTTAAACCTGACCCACTCCTTCTGAAGCCCTACCACACATCCCTGCTGCGTTCTCAAGGACGTTGTGAGACCTTTGAACCATGTCCCCAATTTCAATGCATATTGTCTAGCTCGAGGGTGTTACACAGAGCTGCCGGCCTCTGCCTCTGTCATGAAACATGCTCTGTGCCAGCCTATTTTGATTACAGCTTCTTCACCCAGCACATAGCCAACAATCTCACTCAGAGCCCCTGTAAACGCAGATGTCAAATGGAGCTGGTGACTCAGCCATAAGGGCAGAGGTACCCAGGTGCCGCATCATGAATTATAAAACATTGTCAGGAGAGGGGTCTGCTGCCCACTCAACCTTAGCCCACTGTGCCCGAAGCACACAGAACAAAACTTGGCCTTCCTTTTATCGACAATGTTTTCCTTTCCTTTGACGTCAGCTCCCTGATCGCTTGCTGTGATGTGCAACACCTTTCATATTTTCTTTGCAGCCATCATATTGCTTCAGCCATAACCTCGGCACTTTGAGGAATAATTGTCCCCGACAAGAGGGTGAGTCACTGACAGAGAGTTGATCAGCATTACATACAGATGACAGAAGTCAGGCCATATCGGATTACTGCTGTGAATATAATAAAAGAGAGACTAAACACTTTGGCAGCTCAAAGACAAGCCATTTCATAACTCTCTAGTGGGGCTATTATCTTCCATTTACTGCCGCTGATAACCAGGTTGTGACTGTCTCCCTACGATCTAGTTTCAATTCACTTAACACGCTGCTGACCAGACAGGGAGGAGGAGGTAGAGACAATAATCGGGACTTTTTGGCATTTATTTTTAAAGTTTATCTTCTGCATCCCTCTTCCAGCATGATAAGGCCCTAAGTGAGGAAGCTTTAAATCTCCCTGGGAAGGCTGAGTGCGGCCACCCTCCCTTTAATCTCTGACTCCTTGCTTCCTTTGAAGCTGCCATACCCAGGCCGGGAAGTGACAATCCCCTCTCTCCACTCCTCTGATATACCTGAGCCTAAGAGCCTCCTGCAATAAACCGCCTGGCTATTTTTACATTTAGGGGCCCCAAGAAGATAAGACCATTTTTTCTTCTTAGCTGGTCTGGACTACCTGAAGAGATGGATCAAGAAGAGTCCTGTCTATCAGTACGGAGAGCTGGAGCAGTAAGGCTGTGGGAAGCACAGAATTTATAGAAACAGATTTTTGTGTCTAAACATGTGGGAAATAAATTTAATATACCAGAATTTTAAATACAAAAGTGAGAACAAAGGATACAAATAATTTGGTTGTGAGGGAAGCCTTAGCAGGGAATTACTTGATTCCTGTAGGTAGCTTGAAGGAAATAAAAGGTTATATTCTGCAAGATGCCCCTTCTTGGTTACAATTTTAAGCATGCACTGTGTTCTCATAGCCAAGAAAAGCTATGTCTTCTTTAGCTTGGAGAGAGAGTTATTTGAGTTCTACATGCATTGTCTTTGTGATAGCACAAAATTATATGTTTTTTTTGGCAATTCACATTGTCGGATTCATTACATTCAGGTGTGTGGGTCTCATTTTAGAAACAGGCTGCAAGGCCGGCACTGCGGCTCACTAGGCTAATCCTCCGCCTTGCGGCGCCGGCACACCGGGTTCTAGTCCCAGTCGGGGCACCGGATTCTGTCCCGGTTGTCCCTCTTCCAGGCCAGCTCTCTGCTGTGGCCCGGGAGTGCAGTGGAGGATGGCCCAAGTGCTTGGGCCCTGCACCCCATGGGAGACCAGGAGAAGCACCTGGCTCCTGCCATCGGATCAGCGCGGTGCGCCGGCCGCAGTGCACCAGCCTTGGCGGCCATTGGAGGGTGAACCAACGGCAAAGGAAGACCTTTCTCTCTGTCTGCAGAATGAAGCTGACTGGCAATACAGTAAGTTCTCAAAGCAAGAAACCACCAAGATGGAAAGGAGATGAGCATGAGAAAATAGAGCTTGTGCAAGAAAATGTGCAGTGTTGGAAACACTCAGGTGGAGTTAAAGAAACTATCACAGATTCAGTTCAAGTCCCTGTTGCTCCTCTTCTGATCCAGCTCCCTGCAAAGGTGCCTGCGAAAGCAACAGAAGATGGCCCAAGTCCTTGAGCCCCTACACCCATGTGGGAGACCAGGATGGAGCGCCTAGCTCCTGGCATCAACCATTTAGAGACTGAACCGGAAGACAGATGATCTCTGTCTTTGTCTCTCCTTCTTTCTGTGTAATTCTGCCTTTCAAATAAATAAATATATCTTAAAAAATAAGAAATGGTATATCATTCTAAACTTCCTTGGAAACTCTTCCCATGTTGTTTATCACACATTGGATATAGCCAATCCAACTATAATGTACCATTGGGAGAGTCGTGCATGGGCCAATCCCAGGAAGCACTGTTCACAAGAGTTCATGTAAAGAATAGGGCCTCACATTGTGCAGTTGCAATCTGTCTGTACTGTGGTACCCAGTGGTTTCAGATGGATACAAAAGCAAAAGCCCATGGTTTTTCATGTCATGTTCCCTTGGCTTTCTTAAGAGAATTCAGTAGCCTATTAATTCAGAGAACCTAAGCCAAAGTCTAGATGAAAAATGGCTGATAGGATAGAGTGAGTTCATGCTGTAGCATGTATGTTCCAGCTCCACCCTCAGCCAGACACTGGCCAGCTTTCCCCCTAGAGGCCCACACCATGGTATTTCTGAATTTGCCAGGAAACTTCTCACCCTGACTCAGAAGCTGGAACTGATGGGTGAGTTTCTCTCAGTAGATGCAACACAAATAAATAAATTAGAAACTTGAAAAGTTGGATCAAATTGATGTTTGGTGGGAAGCTTCAGTTCTGAAATCACACAGCATCCTCTCCAAACTCACAAGTTTTCTAGAAGCCTGAACCCATGCTACGTGGACACTGTATGCACCTAACATAGGGTTTTTGCCAACTAATACTGTGAGCTTCAGTTGAAGCCACATTTATAAAACAGGCAATGTCTGTGATTTATTCCATTCATTTTAATTACCCATGTTAGATGAGCCTTCAGAACAAGTGATATTCCATGACTTCCGGATGCTTTTGGACACCAAATCCTAGGGTCAAGGAGGAGGTCATCTCAGAATCACAACCTCTGTGACAGTCACCACATGTGCTAACCTCACAGCAACATGCACAGGTAAGTATCATCTTTAGGTTTTAAGGATGCAGCAAGAATCAATGTGCCAAGTACCTTCCACAAGGAACATATCCAAGTTTGAGCATGTGTATTTGGCCAAAACCAGCTAATCTCAGCTAATCTCATTAGTCAACTGGAGTGCATCAGCTCCTTCTCTCCCATCCCTGCATCTTGTGGAAGGGCTCAGTTGTATACTAACGAGAAAAGTCCATCTGGGGCAGAATAATATAGCATGAGAAATAAAACCAAATTGGATGCAGGAGTTGTTATCACTGTCATGCAGCCCTACAATCTGCAAACTCATGCAAGTATCCATGGCTGCCCCTGGATTGGAGACATTTGGCAAGAGGAAGAGGGTTAGCCCACAGATCCAGGAGCTGAATCCTAGTTCTGAAGAGGGGAGGGGATGGCATGAGCATGCAGAACTGCTGTCTTGTTTAAGTAGAGTTTTTGGAAATCTCCAGGCAGAAATTCAGCATCTGGGTATACATGAGTAGCATTTATCTCTCCTGGGAGAGGAATACATAGAGGGGAAGTAGTGACGACTTGTAAGGTCACAGAAAATTACCAGGAAGTTGGTCTTCACGCTGAACCATCTAAGACATTGATTGTATCTGTAATGTCTCTGAATGCAAGATGAGCCCCAGTACTTTGACTGTACCTGTAGATAAAGGTCTTGTAGAATTAAAATAATTTTATTGGGACAAAGAGTCAAAAAGGCACATGGAATCTGAGCTCTTTCCTTAGCCTTCCAAATCATTCCTGTGTGTTAGCACTCCTTGTAGATAATCCATGGGGAAATTGCTATTCAGAAATGCTAGACATACAAAGAAGGGCATCTATGAAAGCTGGTTCTGAATAGTTGTGTGAACAATTTTGCCTTTCATGCAGTGGAGCAAAACTTGCTACTCTCCTACACAACCATGCAGGTTCAACATATTTTCCCCCCAAAGTTGAAGTGACAAAAACTATGGTTATGGAAAAGAACAGTCCCCTGCTGGTCAGGGGGAAATTTGTGAGACCATATCATATGCTGCCTAACCAGGCACCAGATATGCTAAAGATTTTATGGAAAGAACCCATCTTTATGTCCATGGGGGATTTGATTCAAATGGAACACAAGCAGATGCAGTCTACGGACAGAAAGAAATCCGTAGGAAAGTGCTATCACAGAACGTACCAACTGCCACAGCAGGTGCACCACACTGATGCTCATGCTACTCTAAATGATGGTGTGGTGGTCTAGGAGATGGGCTGCTCTCCATTAATAATCAGATTCTAAGGTATTTGTTCTTGCTGCGGTGAGTTCGTTCTATGTTCACAAAGATATCTTTAGATATCAAGACGAGGTCTGTGGTGGCTTTGTCTCTGAGCCTCAGGAGGAATCCTAGGAAGAAGCTGAAGAACCTGAGGAAAGACAGCAGAAACCTGAGGCGGTATCTAATGACTTAAGAACTTTCTATGATCAGACTGTCAACAATGACTTGGAAGAACATCTAGAGGAGCCTGTAACTGAACTAGAGCCTAATCCTGAACAAGAACCAGAGCAAGAGCCTGTCTCTAAAATCCAAGAGGAAAAAATTTGAGCCAGTATTGTAAGAAACTTCTCCAGAGGATGCTAAGAAGGGTTCCCCTGTACTTGCAGACATAGCTCAGACACTACAGGTAGACTTGAGGACATTTTCTTTGGAATCTGTGACCAGGAAGAACTTTCCATCCAGTGGAGCTGTTCCAGTTGCTGGGATATCATCTCATGTTGGTAAAGTTTGAGCTTCACAGTCCCATCCAGAGTCTAAGCCTGAATCTCAGATTCCACCACCGAGGCCTCAGAGGAATCACAATGTGGGAGAGTAATAAATAAGCATCCCTCCCCAGGGGGACCCAGACCAATCCGTGAGGCTGGTGAGCAAGGTGCTGTTAAACCCTGAAGAGCTGTGAGACACCTCACAGTCACCAGCTCTTCACTGGCAACCTGCCTCACGAGGTGGACAAATTGAAATGGAAAGGTTTCTTTCAAAATTATGGGGATGTGGTAGAGGTGCACATTTATGGTGGTAAAAAAGCTACCTGATTTAGGTGTTGCTGTGCTTGAGAGTTCTGCGCCTGTTCAGAAGGTCCTCAGCAAACAGCCCACCACGTTCACAGATGAAGTGCGTCTGAACGAAAGAGAAGACTCGAGCAGCCAGGAGATAGGACATTGGAAAAACGCCTGTGGGGCCCTGGAGACCCTGGAGTTGGGCTGAGCGGTGGGATGAGAGGCCCTCCCTGTGGAACTTGGTGCAGAAACCAGGATTTGGAATGGGAAGGGAGATTGCCCCCAGGCAATGAATTGACCTGCGCTGATCACCATGCAGCAGTAGAAACTTGAGCTGGTTCAGGATGGTGAATTGTTTCAACCAGCCTTTTGTATTGTGGAGCATGACCTAATCTGTTATTTTTTTTGAGGGAGGGGTGCAGAAGACTTTATTGAAGGTGACATGATAAGGTAGGGCTCCCTAAGCCCCTCTTCTCCTCCAGGGGGTCTGGGATGGAAACTGGGAAGAGGGGCAGATACTCAGCGTGTTGGGGGCTGAGTCGGGGCAGGGACTCCCCAGCGGCTGAGGGCCTCTCTCTCGTCCTCTGGTGCTCTCGCTGGGGTTGGTGGCTTGAGGGCTCTTACTCCTTGGAGGCCATGTGGACCATGAGGTCCACCACCCTGTTGCTGTAGCCAAATTCCTTGTCGTACCAGAAAATGAGCTTCACAGAGTGGTCACTGAGGGCAATGCCAGCCCCAGCATGGAAGGTGGAGGAGTGGGTGTCACTGTTGAAGTCGCAGGAGATGACCTGGTCCTCGGTGTAGCCCAGGATGCGCTTCAGGGGGCCCTCGGACGCCTGCTTCACCTCCTTCTTGATGTCATCCTACTTAGCAGCTTTCTCCAGGCGGCAGGTCAGGTCCACGACCGACACGTTGGGGGTGGGCACACGGAAGGCCATGCCAGTGAGTTTTCCGTTCAGCTCGAGATGACCTTGCCCACGGCCTTGGCAGCGCCAGTAGAGGCGGGGGTGATGTTCTGGGCGGCCCCGCGGCCGTCACGCCACAGCTTCCTGGAGGGCCCGTCCACGGTCTTCTGGGTGGCGGTGATGGCGTGCACTGTGGTCATGAGCCCCTCCACGATGCCGAAGTGGTCGTGGATGACCTTGGCCAGCGGGGCTAAGCAGTTGGTGGTGCAGGACGCGTTGCTGATGATCTTGAGGGAGTTGCCATACTTCTGGTGGTTCACGCCCATCACAACCATGGGGGCATCGGCGGAGGGGGCGGAGAGGATGACCCTTTTGGCTCCGCCCTTCAAATGAGCCCCGGCCTTCTCCATGGCGGTGAAGACACTTACTCGGCACCAGCATGACCCCACTTGATGCTGGCGGATCTGGCTCGGGGAAGATGGGGGCGGCCTTCCCGTTGATGACCAGCTTCCCGTTCTCAGCCTTGTCCGTGCGTGGAACTTGCCGTGGGTGGAATCCTACTGGAACATGTAGACCAGGTAGTGGAGGTCGATGAATGGATCGTGATGGCGACAACACCCACTTTGCCAGAGCTAAAAGCAGCCCTGGTGACCCGGCGCCCAGTGCGGCCAGGTCCGTTCACTCTGACCTCCACCATCGGGTCTCGGGACGCGTTTGCACTGTCGAACGGGGCGGAGCGACCTAACCTGCTAAGAACTGCTGACATTTGTGCTACTTTACTTCTCTTGTGTTAATGGTGTGCGCTCTGTCTCCTTCCTTCTTACCTTTTAGTTCTTCACTTCCAATTTTGTGGAATGATATTGTCATTCAACTTTCCCTTCTCTCTGTTTCCTCTCTGAAAATGGGAACCAGGATGAAGATTTTATAAAATTAATTTTAACTGCCGTTGAAAGACTGCATCCAAGTAAACTCAGTAGATGTGAACCTCTGTGATGATGGCTGCCATACCATAGACTGTTTGAATGCTCAATTATAGACTATCTGAGGCATTTCACATGGATTTTTTAGTCAATGAGGCGAATATTTGGAACAAACTCCGAAAACATGATAAAAATGTAGGAGTCGACTCTCAAAATTTCCCACATTATTTATAAACATTCTTTTAAATAATGCCAAAAACTGCTAGTTTTTTGTTTGTTTGTTTGTTTGTTTTTTGACAGGCAGAGTGGACAGTGAGAGAGAGAGACAGAGAGAAAGGTCTTCCTTTGCCGTTGGTTCACCCTCCAATGGCCACTGCGCCAATCTGAAGGCAGGAGCCAGGCGCTTCTCCTGGTCTCCCATGGGGTGCAGGGCCCAAGCACTTGGGCCATCCTCCACTGCACTCCCGGGCCACAGCAGAGAGCTGGCCTGGAAGAGGGGCAACTGGGACAGAATCCGGCACCCCGACTGGGACTAGAACCCGGTGTGCTGGTGCTGCAAGGCAGAGGATTAGTCTAGTGAGCCGCGGTGCCGGCCTGTTTTGTTTTCTAACTTGTATGTCCTTCCTCCTATTTGATGCTATTCAGATTGTTGTCAGCTACAATGCATGCAAGACATTAGCACATTTAAGTTCTAGAAGTAACCTGATAGAACTGTTTCATGTTTGATGCTTAGGAATACATTGTTTTTAGGATGACTCAAAAAATATAAAATGTGTGAGATTCATTTCCGAACTGTAAGACTATTGAGCCAGCTTTTTACAAAATAAAATACTTAAATAGTCATACCAAAAACCGACTCTTCTGTTTTTTGAAAAGACCATTTGTATATTTTAAAAATTATAAATCAGGTCTGCTTAGAACACACAAACAAGAGAGTGAATTAAAATGGTTTTTACGGGGGCTTACTTATTAACCTTGGAATAAGTTCTATCAATGAACACAAATGGGTCAGGGAGGAAATAGTTAATAGCACTGTCATGTCCATAATGGTGAAAGGTTTCTGTGCTCTGAAAACTACTTTCTTAATTATTTTAGGTGAACATTTATGTCCTTAGCAGGAGGAGAGATGGGGACATGTGTAATCTGAAACCCCAGATATGGTGTCGGCCCTGAGCTGAGATAACATTAAAGATTCTATTGCTGATACATTATAAATTATTTCTATTACTGTGGCCCTGTGGGTATTGCATTGTCCGTGCACTTTGCGTGTTACCTCACTTAATGTTATTAACACACTTTGGGGTATAAAATTACCGTTCTATCATGGAAACCTTGAACACTTCCATCCAAAGTACTGAATCAAGTTATTATCTTTACTGACCAGACCCATTTTATTGTCGCTTTATCAGTCATAAAATCTGAGATTCAATTTGATTTAACTATTAGGTAAAGCTAGAACTCCCTGTGTTTAAACCCAGCTGTAATATTAATATATTAATATATAAGATGACTTCATTTTATTAAAGGTGAGGTAACTTCAAAAGCCTCTTTTAACGTCTCTGTGCTGGGGAGAAATTTAACGTGACCTGTTTGCACTTCTATTTCACCAGCATCGACAAAAATTTAAGATCATCTTCGTGGAGGGAGCTGAGCACTAACTCTAAACTGCTTCTGGCCTTATTAAATGCCTGAAACACATTAATTTGCACAAAATAGCATCGCTTATCAAAGTGTCAGGAGGTAGTGTTCAATTTTAACACAAAAGCACTAAGAACTCACTGTGGTAATGAAACATCGCCCATGGTTAAGAGACCTGGAGTATAAGCCACTGAGCACATCATCTCAATGGCTTTTAAATGCAAGAATGGGGCTTAGATCCCAAATCAAGGGATCATTCAGAAAATAGAAAACTGCAGATAAAAACACAGATTGTGCACAAGTTTAATGTAGAATCCCTGTCTGGTCCTAGCTCCGGTTCTATTGATTAGGAAGATGATTTGATTGCCAACAATAATGCATATCTTGTTATGTTAAATGCCATCTTGATATTAGTCAAACAAACCTTTTCATATAATTTTCAAAATATGTCACATTCAATGTTGGTTAAAGCACAGAGCTTTGACCTTGACAAAATGCATTTCCCCTGTTAAAAACGGAGTCTCCACTACTGGGATATCATTATGAGTTCATGCTGCAATGCTGTGGCTCTGAAGAGGCAGGATGGAGTAGAGGTTTTGGTTGGCCAAATGACTAGTATTTTGACCTTTAATTTCAGTACCTGTGAAGAAGAAATAACACCTCCCAGGGCCTCCGAGGCCTTTCATTATGAAAGTGTCTGGCACATAGAAGGTGCTCAGTAAGCAATCATGCAATCATTTTCTCTGTTCCTGTAGCATGAAATAGGGCTCTTAGAAGACAACTGCCATTACACTCCACACCCGGAATCATCAACACACAGAGAGACAGCCAAAAACAGGGGCTGTCCAAGGCACAGTGTAGTGCATGTAAAACAATAGTATTACTCCACGACCAGCGAAGTCTTGTGTCCAGCACCAATAAAGCATCACATACTGCAGTTTTTTTTCTGTTTTCTTCTCTCTCTCTCTCTTTTTACAGAAGTATCCCTCCAGTGGAGAAATTCTCATCTTATATGAGTTAAAGATATTTAGTCAATGCAGAATCTGCAGGAATGCAGGAAAAGCTTGACACTTATCTCCAAAGTCCCAGCCAGGAATAACAATCCTCATTCTGTAGAAGAGGAAAGTAAATAATTCCTTGAAAATTGAAGAAAGCATGATGCCAGCCATATCAAACAGCTTAACATGTGGGTAACACTTTGTGAAAAATAACTTAGAAGAGGAGATGAGCCCCTTGGAGACAGCAATAAATCTAAAACAGGCATCAGAGATCATCAAACTCAACTGCAGCCTTCCTAGGCAAGACAATGGGGAATTAGCAAGGTTCAGGAACGTGCCAAAGTCATACAGCCATTTGCTGGGAGGGCTGAATCCAGCACCCGGGCTCCTGACCCTCAGCATAGCATCTTCCCTCTGACCTGTAAATCAATGGCACCTTTCTTCAGAGATTCAGGCTTCAGCTTTTATGCTCATTAACTGCAATAAACATTGATTTATTCCCTGCTGGTTACATACTGAAGCCTCCGGGGAGGCCTCAGTAACCAAGACTTGCTCTCTGCCTATTTGATGGGAAAGGACAGGCAACAACAGTGGGTTCTTTACCTTTGTGCATTTTCCGTTTTGTGTGAGAGAATGTGTGACTGTGTGAATATATGCGTGTATGTATGATTTTCTGCAACAAATTCATTCCTGAATGTTCATTCATGCTGGTTTCTCTGGGTTGGACATCCTTATCCCATTGTTCATTTCAGGAATTGGCAAGGCCCTTTCAGTGCAAGGAATGCTTTCTTGTTGTTTCGTGTACTACACCACATATCTCTACTCAATTGCCTTTACTTGTTTCTTCTGAACTCCTTGTTAAAGAGAATAGTGACTTCTAAGTATATTGTCCATAGTTCTTAAATTTTCTTCTTTTTAAATCTCTTTGTACTTTTTTGTGCTGTGTTCTGGTAGAAAATCCCCAGAATAAACTTTGAGCTCATTAACTTCTCTTCAGCTATGTCCTTTTCCCACTTATCCTATTCATTCGCTGTTTTATATTGTCTATTCATTTAAGACATCAAGATGGCTGCTCTTGTGCAGTTACCACTTTTATATTATTCTAAGAATGATAATTGAATATTTATTAGTTTATACAAGTAATGTTAACCTCAAATGGTAAAAGTAATATTTATATTCTTCCAAATTATCATGATTGATTATATTATTTTTAAGTCTTTTTGGCTTCTCTAGCTCTGTTTTCTCATGGTTTCTTCCCTTATTTTTTGTTGCACCTCTTTGGGTGAATCCATCCTTTATAAAGCTTGAGAACAAGTAGAATAACCCAAGAAGAATAGTTTCCTTTTCTGTCCACTACACCTTGTTCCATCCCTCCTCTAGCTCTAGGCAATCACTTCCTTTCCTTCTCTCTGATTTTGATGTCTCCTTCATTTGTGTGTGTGTTTATTCCTTAGGTACTACAATGTCTAAGGTGTACCCTGTAAATACTATAAGCATGTTTCTCCAATTTGATTTTTGTACTTAACAAAATATGCTGAAGATAAACTGGGTAAGAATTTGAAGGTATTTCTCATTCCTTATTATAGCTGCACAGTATCCCACCATATGGATATATCATAATGTACAATTCAACCACTCTCCTGGGATAAATCCCCCAGTGATTTATCCTTTATGAACCAAGTTCATGAACATCACCTGGTTGATATTAGCTGCTCAATAAATACTTGGCAAACAGATGAAGAAACCCTACTGGGAAACTTCATCAGAATTTAAGAGGAAGTAAATGGAAATACATATAAAAGGCTTAAAGCAACCACTAGACTAAAATGAATGCTCAATAGAAAATAATTTTTGATATTACTCTTGTGTTACTTTTAAATCTATAATCCTGCACAACAATAGACGACCTGTAGTAATTGAATCAACATGACTTATGTATTAATTTGATTATTTTGCCATCCTTAGAGAATTTCATGGTCAGTTGTACAAGAGATCACTCCCCCGGCACAACACAAATTATTTGGGAAAGGTGATCAGCTTTAAGAGATCTTTGAACTCTTTCTCTCCTGAGGATAATTTTATCTCTCTGTGAGAGCTGGTGAGTAAAATAAAAGACTATACAAAATGTCACCCACATGCACAACACCCAGATACTGAGAGCTTTTTGAGGGAAATGGCACACTACTACCCTGAAATGTGTGTGGCACGTAATTGAACTAAAAAAGAGAAATTTATGAATCTTGATGTGAATGGAAGGGGAGAGGGAGTGGGAAAGGGGAGGGTTGCAGGTGGGAGGGACGTTATGGGAGGGAAGCCATTGTAATCCATAAGCTGTACTTTGGAAATTTATATTCATTAAATAAAAGTTCAAAAAAAGAGAAATTTAGAAACCATACAACGTCCCATTTCCCCTTCTTCCAGCCCCTAACAACCATCTTACTTAGTTTCTGCACGTTTGACCGTGTTATGTACCTCACTGAGGTGGTATCAGGCAGTCTGTCTTTCTGTGACTGGTTTCTGTCACTGCCTTCCTCCAGGTTCCCCATGCTGTCACATAGTTATGCAACATAGATAAATTCCAGATCTGCTATACAACATTGCACCTATACTTAACAGTACTTTATCATCAATGCAAAGATTTAGTAAGAGACTCATATTAAATGTTGTGACAATAAGAAAAAATCAGGACGAGTCTATGCAGCTGTATACCTCTTGGAAAGATACTATCTGAACAGCCAACTTTGAAAAATATAATACAGGGCTGACGCTGTGGCTTAGTGGGTTAATGCCCTGGCCTGAAGTGCCAGCATCATATGGGCACAGGTTCGAGACCCTGATGCTCCACTTTCTGTCCAGCTCTCTGCTAATGGCCTGGGAAAGCAGTAGAAGATGGCCCAAATCCTTGGGCCCCTGAACCTGCATAGGAGACCCAGGGGAAGCTCCTGGCTCCTGGGTTTGCATCGGCACAGCTCAGGCCGTTCTGGCCAACTGGGGAGTGAACCATCAGATGAAGGACTTCTCTCTCTCTCTCTCTCTCTCTGTCTCTCTCTCTGCCTCTCTTCTGTGTAACTCTTTCAAGTAAAAATAAATAAATCTTTAAAAAATATAATACAAACAATGAAATATGAATAGTGACAGGAATTGAAGAATAGTAAGAAATAATTATTGATTTCCTTGAGTACTGTAATAATAGTGTGTTTACATTTTTTGAGGAATCTTTATCTTTTAAAAAGGCACACTAAAACTTATTTAAAATATATTTATTGATAAATAGAGTCAATTATTTCATAAGGTGATGGCTGGGCTTGTTTCCAATTCTCATATTCTCCCATGGTCTTTCAGGCTAGCTCGTAGCTTTATTGGAGTTGATGTTCCTGATATATTCAACCAGATTGGAAAAAGGGAAGAGATGGCCAGTTCTGAGAGTCCTCCTGGACCATTCACCAGTTGTTAAGCTGGTAATGTGCTGCTTCCAAAAACTCATCAAATATTTGCTAAATAACTTGTAAGTTCAATTGCTTTCTGATGAATCACATATCATTAGAAACTGATATATAATCCAACTTTACCGCATAATGATAGCTCCGCATCTAATATCCTCCAGCTCCTTTCTTGTCGCTCCCCCTTTTCATGGAGGAACGACACTAAACCTGCCTAGGCTTCATATCCGAGTCACGGCACCATTATGTCGCTCCCTGTCTTTGTGGAGGAACGACACAGGACCCTGCGCTGTTCTTTTGTCTGCTCGGCCCTCCCCGGGTTTGCTGCTGGTACTTCCCGGGTTGGCTACCGTCCCTTCCACCTCTGTGGAAGGGCGGTTCCCCCTGGCCACTTTCCCCACTTCCCCAGGGGAGCGGCACACCGCCGGCCGGCTCTCTCGGGGGCTGCACAGGTGTTCCTTCAGATAGATGTTCCCTCTAGATGTTCCCCGGTGCATGTTGTCTCTCTCCTCCTTTATAGTCCTCTTCCGCCAATCCCAACTCTGCTACCCACATGCCGAGTACGCTGCTCTCCTCCAATCAGGAGTAGGTCCTACAGTTTATTGGTTGAAATGGAGGCAGCTGTGTAGAAGCTGTTTCTCCCTTCTCAGCGCCATATTGTGGGCGAGCAGATGCATAGAATAAGTCTTAATTCCAGTAACAGTCTAGTCCGTGTTGCTCCCCACATTTCTGAATGAGTTTTTGGTATCTTCTCTTTCTTGGTGAGTTTGGTTTGAAGTTTTCTATGGTAAACCAGATTGAACTGGTGATGTTAATTCTATATGTGGGCATGAGATGATGTGAACTACTGATAGCAGTCAAATCAGGGACTAACACCATCAATTAGAAGACTTGAATTCTAAGAATCTTCTAGGATTTAACTATATTTCTTAGTCACAATAACCACATCTTCAGCCTTCACAATCGGCAAGTCTTTTTACTTCCATTTCCATGACATTATGCAGTCTTTTGCTATCTGAATTATATGGTCACATACATACCTCACTTTCTAAGCTACCTCTAAACATTTGTGAAAACTAACAACAAAGACAAGTAACTAAGTAACTAAGCTACCTTTAAACACTTGTGAAAACTAACAACAAAGACAAGTAACTCCTGTACTCCAATTTTCACCCATCTATGTGTACAATATTTTAAAAGTCTATGATCTTTGTAACCCATATTATCATTTTTAAAAAGAAGAATTTGGGATGACAGTATGATGTAGCAGGTCAAGCTGCCTCCAATTACTCAGGTATCCCAGATGGGTGTCAGTTTGTGTCTTTGTTGCTCCACTTTTGATCCAGCTCCATGATAACAGCCTAGGAAAAGCAGCAGAAGATGACCCAATTGCTTGGGCCCTTGTCAGTTAACCATATGGCAGAAGCTCCTGGATCTTGGCCTCATCCTGGCTCAGCCTTGGCTGTCGCAGCCAATTGGTGAGTGAACCAATGGACTGAAGGTCTCTCTCTCTCTCTCTCACTCTTACTCTCTCTCTCCCCCCCGCCCCGTATCTCCCTCTGTTTCTGCAACTCTGTCTTTCAAATAAATACATAAATCGGAAGGAGGAGGAGGAGGAGAAGGAGAAGAAGAAGAAGAAGAAGAAGATGACGACAGCAGAGGATGAGAAGGGAAAGAAGAAGAAGAAAGAGGAGAAGGAAGGGAAGAGGAGGAGAACAACTGACTGCTGTTTGTTGGATGTGATGACAGCCGCATGCAGCCATTCTCCTCTTTCTTACTATGGTAGACATTACCAATCAATCCACATACTCTTTCCATCAGACTTTACCTTCAACGTAGACCTACAGATGGTCACCCCTAATTTTAGAATAAATTTATGTCCCAGGTTGATGGAACAACCGCTCTCTGAAGCATCAGTCCATGACAGAGAAAACCACCCTGCATTGACTAATATTTTATCAGCCATAGCAAGTTACAGAGCCACCTCTAAACTTTGTGTGAGAGGAAGACAGAACATAAGACATGACATTCCATTTCTGCAGAACTTCACATTCTACAGATGCATTTTATTTACATATACTCTTTCTCCAAATTACCTGATTCTGGAAAACAGGAAAATAATATTGTCTTCTCTATTTTACAGATGGGAAAACTTGAGACTGGGAGACATAGCTGACTATCACAAACTAATAAAGAATGGACCTGGAACCCACACTAGGTCCAATAGCACTCAAATTGCAGTATGTGTTTCTCTTACCTCTAAATCAACTCTACTGTCTTAAAAATGGGTTGGATAAAATGAAATTGGTAATAGAATAATAAGTAATAGGTAATAATAATAGAAGGATGTGGGATAATAGCATCTATTTACCTCTAGTAACTAGATACTTTGAATCAATTTTTATTCTTTTTTAATTAATTAATTAATTTGAAAGGTAGAGTTACAGAGAGGCAGAGGCAGAGATAGTCTTCTGTCCTCTGGTTCATACCCCAGACTTCCACAACGGCTGGAACTGCGCTGGTCTGAAGCCAAGAGCCAGGAGCTTCTTCCTGATCTCCCATGAGTGTGCAGATGCCAAAGAACTTGGGCCATCTTCTACTGTTTTCCCAGGCCATAACAGAGAGCTGTACCATAAGTGGATCAGCCAGGAATCAAACCAGTCCCCATGTGGGAGATGCTGGCACTGCAGGCTGTGGCTTTACCCACTCCGCCACAGCACTGGCCCCAATTATTATCCTTGATAGTAATCTACTTGGTAAGAAAATATAGAAGTGAACTTGCAACAGAGATAGAATGTTAGACATAGTTAGAGATACACACATATTATGAATAAATAACAGAATAGTGTTACGGAAAGAAAGCTATGATTGTTAGGAAATACTATAGATTATTGTTCAGTAATAAACAACCTCAGAGATGTGCTTTGTCATAACAAATGAAGGTTCATTTCTCATTCACAATCTACCACGTGATCAGGCAATCCCTCAATTATTAACAGTCAGCTTGGGGAAAGCCATGTTTCCATAAAAGACTCATGGGCACAAGATTTGCTCTGAAGATGTAATGACTTTAGATATCTACATGCTTTGAAACAGAAAGGAAACTGCAAACTTCACAGATAACTTTTTTAAATGAGTAGGGTAAAGACTGAGAAACTCAAAGCAACATGGAAGATTGTGGCCACAGGGAAATGAAGGAGAGACAGCGTGGGATGCACTTGTACAGACTCTTCTCTCATCTTTCAGAATAAGTGTGTGCTGAGCATTTAGTGTCACCAAGACACCAGAGGACACAGGAACAAGCAAAAGATGCCGCTCTTGTTCCTATTGAGAAGACAACCTGGTCACAAAAAGACATCAAGTATGAAATCTATCATGTAGCTTTCTAAGTACTTTATTTGGAGTTTTCCTTAGTTGATTTGTTCAGCTGAAGGACAAAACAGATCAGGTCACAGAGAAACTGAAGCAGGAATATTTGAGAAGTGTTTGCAAAGCCCAGGGGGAGATTCATATTACTGTAGGATAGGCTAAGATGCCCATCTATAGATTGGGAAATACAGTGTGTGATTTGGGGATTTAAAAAAATCCCAGACAAAATGAATAAATCTATGAATTCATTAAAGTAGCAAGTTGCACTGTAGTTTTATTGGCCTAGATGAAGAACCAAGCGCCAAGGATGAAAAGAAAATTATTATACTTAAAATTTGAAACAAACTGAAAGAATAAGTAATAATAGAACACTCATTGAATGAGTTCATTCTCTCAGAAAAAACTTCTGGTAACACCAATATCAAGGTCCATGAGATTTAACTCTTGAGTTTTATCTGGTCTCTTAGTGGCTCATTACTGTAGGGTACCCCTGTATGCATGTGCTGTGTGCTGAGAGACTGAACTTCATTTTACTTTACCTTTTTTAAAAATTTATTGCACTCAATTACACTGGGGAAACCGAGAGGAGGAGATACAATCCCGTGGGTTTCAAAACGCAACCAAGGTTGACTTTTGAATTTTCTTTGTCCTATAAGCCTCTTCTGACTCAGAGCAATTTTAACAAGTTTTGGATAAAACATCCCTGAGCTATCAACCACGCATAGACTTCATAGAGAAAATGGTACCATTTTCAGAACGCTGTTAGATTAACAGTGTTAACAGAGACTCTGCATAACAGCCCTAGTGGTAGGAGGAGTATATTAGAATAACCAGTCCTGCACTGGCACACACACAAAACCCCCTTAGCAACAGAGATGACAGCTTGGTAACAGCAGCTGCTGCTTAATTGAAAACATTAGAAAAATATTACATTATATCTGTGTTCCCTGTTTTTGTGTTTATTTTCATCAAACGTGAGAAAATAATCCAGGAGAAAAACACAAAGGAAACAGGGAGCAAAAGTTCAAGACTAACATTGGTAGTGGATGAACTGTTACTCAAGATTCGACTTCCATGGGTTCCATCCCACTTTTCAAGTGAATGAAAGTCATATTTCATGTAACAGAGGCCATAAATTCCTTCTGTGATGCTGTTTAGTTGTTGTTCAGCTCTTTACGTTTTTTGAACTTGAGGGAGAAATGATATGTACTCTCACATATGTGCCGTTATGTACATCTGTATTTGTGTGATGGTGAGATGGTGCGCAGGTTTTATAATACCTGTACATATACACATAGGCAAAGTTGAGCTTCAATATCATACTAATATGATGTTAAAAATGCATGTTTTAGAATCACAGGAGCCCAGCCAGGGAGTTTCACCCACTCACACCAAATCTAACACCAATGAAGAGAACACAATTAAAAGAGAGTAATTAAGAAAAGAGTAGTATAACCATGGGCTTATGTAAGTAGGATCAATTAAGCAATGAATGAGCATGGATGCACATATGTCTCAAAAGAGGAAGCAAGAAAGGACATGGTACTCCAGTCATTAAGATCAAATGTTCAAACTTTACATTGCCGACTTAGAAAGCCAGATAAGCAACATATGATTTGTATTCTTGGGCAAGGATGTTCCTTTTTCCTAAAGTCATGCCAGAGATAATAGTCCTAATGAAATTCATGGGCCCCAAATATTAATTGGCATGCAGTCAGGATCCATCTGGCCATTGGAAACCAAACATCTCCATATGCAAATGAGATTTCCAAATGCAGGCAATGCATTAAAGGTTCCTTTGCAAACTAAAATCAAATGTTCTATTTGATAGCACTGGACTCACAAAAGAAACATACTGCAAACTCATGGGTCCAGATTCTGTGCCTTACAATTAGAGCTGCTTTTTCTTTTTTGCAATAGAATTTATGTTCATTTCAAGAACTATCCCTTCGGGAAAATGCTATTCTTCCAAGCTTCTTGAGGTCAAGAACTATCTCTTATTTATTGTGTGAACATGTTGGACACAGTGAAATGTCTTTCATGTAGTAAGACACTGTACAATTAAACAATGGCCATGAAATATAAGTGAAATTGACATGCTTTTGAATCATAAAATTGAGGCTATCCTTCTGGTGCAGTAAGATAATCTCTGCCTGTGACACTAGCATCCCATATTGGAGCACTGGTTGGAATTCTGGCTGCTCTGCTTCCAATCCAACTCCTTGCTGATGGGCCTGGGAAGGCAGGAGATGATGGCCCAAGTAGTTGGTCCCCTGCCATCCATGTGCGAGACATGGCTGGAGTTTGGGGATCCTGACTTCATCTTGGACCTAGCTTTGTTATGGCCATTCGGGGGGTAAACTAGAGATGGAAGCGCTCTCTCTCTCTCTCTCTCTCTCTCTGTGTGTGTGTGTATGTCTTTTTTCCCATAAACACAGGAATCTTTAAAAAATACATGAGATAGAATGATAGCTAAGACCTTTTCTGATTAATCAGGAATCACATTCAGTTTTTAAAACAGGTTCATATATTTCTTTACTCAGCTAATATCTAATAAGGACCTACTCTAAGTCAAACAAAGTGCTAGACATTGGATTGACATTTTTGTCACAATGCTTACATTGTTCTCTTAGAAAACAAAGATGGAGGGGCTGGTGCTGCAGCATAGCAGATAAAGCTGCCTACAGTGCCAGCATCCCATAGGGTTGCCAGATTGGGACCCGGCTGCTCCACTTCCAATCCAGCTCTCTGCTATGGCCTGGGAAAGCAATAGAGGATGACCCTAGTCTTTGGGCCCCTGCACCCATGTGGAAGACCCAGAAAAAGCTGCTGGCTTCTGGCTTTGGATCGGCACAGCTCCAGCGGTTGTGGCCATCTGGGCAGTGAGCCAGCAGATGGAAGACTTCTCTCGCTCTCTGCCTCTGCCTCTCTGTAACTCTGCCTTTCAATTAAATAAACAGATCTTTTTAAAAAAGAACAAGGATGGAAAAATATTCTCCCTATATCAGTGATTCCCGTAGCTCAACATACTTGTCAATGAACAAGTTATGTTTTGTCAAATGTTTTAGGGAAAGCTAATGGCAAACACTTCAAAGGAAAGATGTATCATAGTATATTTGAGGGTTAGTATTTTTTCCAAATTAACACTGCATTTACTTCTTGAGGCTGTGAATAAAGTATAGACCAAAGGGACCTTTTGATGTTCACTAGGAACCCATGCAAAATTGTCACACGTCTGACCCACATAAATAATATGAGAACTCTCGGTTTAGTGATAGCGTCTGCAGAGTAGATGTGCAATAACTTGCTAATGTGTTGATAGCCCTTTTGCTAAGAATCAAGATTGACACATGGATCTTAAGGAGGTGCTTTTTATATAAGAAGCTACCAGATTAGAAAGAAATATTTTCCTCCTCATTTGATTTTTCAAATTGAAACAAAATGCCCAAGTTTTTAAAAAGTATATTAACATCCAAGAGAACTAACAAAATTACCAAATTACTAATTAGAACCCACTAATGAAGGCAGTTGATCAGTGTGTATGATGTAAATGACAATTTAAGGATATATTCAAGTAATATTTAATACTAACTCATTGTTTGTAAAAACTAATCATGGAGTTGAAATATGCAATTTTATAAAGATTACAGAGATTATCATTAGCAAATTTCAGAAATAAAATACAGACATGAATCCACAAAGTATAATGAAAAGATCTCTTTTATGAGGTTTTACTGATTTTTTTAAGATTTTCATTTCTTTATTTTGATTGAAAGGGATACAGAGAGAGATCCCCCAGTAACTGGTTCATTTGTCAAATACTCACAACAGCCGGAATGGAGCCGGGCCAAATCCAAGAGCCAGGAGTTCAATGCAAGTGTCCCATGTGGTGACACAGACCCAACTATTTGAGTCAGCACGTGCAGCCTCACGGGATGAGCGTTAGTGGGAAGCAGACGCTGGAGCGGAGCCAGGGCTTGAACACAGGCACTCTGATACAGGATACAGGCCTCTTGGTGTCATTTTTTAATTAATTTAATGTAAAGGAGAAGTCTGTCCACCCTCTTTCAGGACATGTTAGTGCTTCTAAGACAGGAAAATAAATGGAGAGCAAACATTTTAAGGGGCCTGGGTTTGTGGCCTAGTGAATAAAGCTACTGCCCGGGACTCTGGCATCCCACATGGGCACCAGTGCATACCCTGGCTGCTCCACTTCTGATTCAGCTCCCTGCTAATGGCCTACGAAAGCATCAGAAGATGGCCCAAACATTTGGGCTCCTGCCATCCACATGGGAAACCCGGATGAAGCTTCTGCCTGCCCCAGCCCTGGGCCAATGGCCAGTGCTGCCATCTGAGCAGTGAACCATAAAATGAAAGGGCTTGCTCTCTTTCTTTCTCTCTTCCTTCCTTCCTTCCTTCCTTCCTTCCTTCCTTCCTTCCTTCCTTCCTTCCTTCTTTCTTTCCTTCTTCTCTCTCTCTCTCTTTCTCACTCTCCCTCCCTCCCTCCCTCCTTCTCTTTCTCTGAAACTCTGACTTTCAAATAAATGAATAAACCTTTCATAATATTTCAATTATACAAACTCCTACTGAAAATCTAAATTGGTGGTTTAAAAAGTCAACTGTATCATTTAAAAATACCTTTACAATGCAATAAGGCAAGTTTTATTAAAGAATGTATTAAGGGCAATTTTAAGTACAACTTCTTGTGGATTTACAATTTTATAGCTGGGAGGATTCCATAAGCTATCTAAGGCCAAATAGTCGCCTGGTTATCAATGTAGAGATCTCTTTTCTGGTATTCTTGAATGGTTGTCACAGAACCTTTGATCTTAAATGTCCAGGAGTCAAGAATAAATATCAATAATTACAGTTTAATGCATTGTAAACAAATAATGTTCATCTATTGTATTCTTATAGGTTTAGCAAGAGCTTGTATTTAAGAGATGTCGAAAATCTCTAACACAAAATCCTGAAGATATCAAATCATACAGGCTTCAGAGAGTCTCAGTTTGATGCAAAGCAAAAACTTCAGGTATGCATTAGGTTTCCAAGTGTTGGCATTCTGCATATTTTTTACTGTTCTGCAATAGCACAGTAATGAAGGCCAGTTTTCTGGCAGAAACTAAAAAAATAAGCTGTGCTGAGAAATGTGAGGGCAGCCATGTGGTCAGAACAAGGGCAAGTGCCAACACCCGTCAGGGAGACAGTCACACCTTTCACCTGGAGGAAGGTTGCTTAAAGTCTTTTGAATCTAAACATCTGCAAACCAGGAAACACAGCATTTACTTTGTACTCACAGCGATTGTGAACAACACATAAGATAAATTCAGAGATAGCTACCATTGTTTGGTGACGGTTATATGATCAAAACTTCAAACTATGCTGCTGAATAGAACTGAGTAGTTTAGAGTCACATTTTTGCTGTAATCTGGAATGGATGGAATTAATGGAAAAGAAATTAACTTTTAACATGAAAATTTTAATTAACTATGATAAAACATCCCCATGATCGATGAAATATGAGAAACTAATTAAATTGTGAGCAACTTTCTTCTTCACTAATGGTCATAATTTTTATTTATATAGCTGTGCTAAATTAGTTTCTGAGATCAAATGGAAAACTCCTTAAGTTTCTATGAATTGATCAATCTCAATACATCATTGTCAATATATGTAAGATACAATTAAAATATAGCATATCCTATAATATAAATATATAATCATAATGAAGAAAATTTATGAAGTTTTAAAAAAGTTTTAAAATCTCTATTGTAATAATCATATAAAATTAATTTAAGTCATATGTTAATCACATTATGTAATGTACTAAAATTCTTTTGTAATATGCAGAAAAAAGAATAGTGTGTTATCATATTCCATCACATTGATCATATTTTTTGTCATAGCTTTGCAATGAAAATCATAAATGGTAAGAAACTATGTCAGTACTTGGAGCAAAAGTGCGTTTTTTTTTATAATAAACTTTTCTCATTTTCATATAATATGGAGAGACAATTTATTCATTTAATGCTATGTTTAAAATAATTTTCAGGATGGATTGAAATGTTACAAAATTTTTCAGCAAAAATCAAGTTGTTAAAGGTTTTATATGCTTAGTTATATTATTTATGGGCATTAAAAATCTATCAAGTTATACAGAAAATTAGGATTTTTCTTAATACTACTGATTAAAATTTCTCCTATACACATATATGTAAAAATAATCCTACATTGAAATATTAAACTTCCTTTTGATAAATTATGCATGGAAATATGACCAGATACATTAGAAACCGAGAATGTTTGATTATCCTGTAATCTCTACATATTCATTTCTAACAAGGGGTAATTCCATTTCATGTAGCGATGCTTTCCAGTGGAGATTTGAGTTTGATATCTCTGTGCTTATTCTAATCCCAACATTTATGTGCAAGCATATTGATTTGTTTGTGTGCTGGCAGTATTGACTGCTTCGGGGGGGTTCTTACATCAATCCTAAAAAAATACAGGCTATGGAAATTATAATGAATATGGTTACCAACTTTGTCATCAGAACATGCTGTTTCCATTTCAGTTTGAGGCTAGGGCCAAAGGGGTGATTTAAAAGACAATATCCATTCCTGTAAACATGTTCACATTGTGGGCTCTCTGCTGGAGATTTTTGAGGATTATGTGTTAAGAAGAGGTTAAATTCATTTAAAAAGCTTTGACTAACTTCTGGCTATTTACTACTCACTATAATTTTGCTAAGTTGAATGAATGTATTTTTGTGGAATAGTGTCATAGCATCTCTGACTAATTCGCTGTCTTTTGCATCTTGGAGCTATGACTCAGGCCCTGTGCAAGGAAGCACAGGGAGACAAGGAAGCTGGAAGGTCATAGCAGGGGATGTGGAACAGGGAGAAGAGTTTGAGAGAAGACGTAGGTGTCAGGAGGGCAATGTGCCCCTTTGCTAATCACCTATCACAAGCAATGAACTTCTTCGGGCTAGGAACCAGCCAGGTGCATTTCAAAGAGAAGTGTTAGAGAGAGGAAGTGTCACTCAAGGTAGATATTCATGAAAGATGACATTTTGCAAATATCTCAATCTTGGACAAGCCTGTGCCAGTGACACAGAGGAGTGCAGCAAAATTGGAAGAGTCAGCAGCCAACACTTATTTCATCAGGACCTGTCCAATCTCCCCTGATGGTTTGATAGTCTGGGGAGTGCAGGCAACAGTGGGGCTCATTCTGGTGGCTACTCTCAGCCAGTTTGTCCCAAGTATTCTAATAAATATGTAAAGAAGGATGAAAAGAATTTAGAAAAGCCCTGTTTGCAGAAATAGTGCACGATTGGATTACCTTTCCGGCTACACCATAGAGAAGGCTTAGTAATTACAGACATATTGATTGCCACCCCGCCTGTTGACAGTGAGAGGGGCAGTGTGCCCTGCCAGTGTGGAGACCACCAGCCTGGTACAAGCATCCTTTTGGTCCAGAGGACTGAAGAACTGATCCGGTTAGATGCTTTTCCCCTGAACAGCTGCCCCATAATTCCTCTTATACTGACTGTAGAGGGCTTTGTGAGACATCGAAGTGTATATTTCTTCCCCCAGGGATGAAATACTAGATGTTGGCCTGAACAAATGCTAAAACGAGTACCATGAGGGAATTTCCCATAGAATTTCCATCAAGTCAGCAGACAGCACAGATGTGGGAAAGAAGCAGGTTTGGGGGAAGGGAGTCCGATTTTGACAAGACAGTGTTCCTGCTGCCTGACAAGACAGAGGTTCCTGCTGCCTGGTCAACTCAGTCAGCCAAGGAGTTTGGTTTGGAATTCAAATGTCTTTAATGCACTTATGCTAAATGCCAACATTAAACTCAGGAGCTTTTCCTGTGTGTCTCTCTTCCGCAATCCCTCTGCCCTCCTCCCTCCCCCAAAAAAAAAACTGAGAGCAAGAGATTTTTTGTTAAAATCTTGGTTTTAAGCTATCATGAGGGAAAATAACGGATTGGACACATTGAGAGTACGTTTGATCACATCTTGGAAGAACCGGGAAGCTGCTGCCGTTTCCAAGAGGCATTGGCCCCCGTTCTAATTACCCCAGAAGTCAGGGCTCAGGATCCGTTGTCCTTTACCATCATGTCTGTGCCGTTTACCATTCACACTCCACTCTGTTTCACTCATGTCTGTTTCCTGTGTGCCTTTTTTTAAGCATTCGAGTTTTGGCCACTGAAAAAAGCACATTAAGTCTACCCTTTGGGTTGGTCGGAATCACTTAGCTTCGTGGTCTTTCAAATCAGAGCAAGCATTGTTGGTTTCATATGGTTGCCCCTGCAGATTAGATTCACTGACGGAGAAAGGCTCAGGAAGATGCTGGGCACATGCTGGACTTTAGGTCATGCGAGTTGCATTCAGTCTTCCTCTCCAGTCCTCTAAGGAAGAGCCATCACACGATCTCATTTTGAGGGATGGATGTGGATAAATAGCGCTATTTACAGAGATGTGGCATTTCAAGATCTCTAAGTATTTTGGTGGATATTCAATCATAGCTTTTTCCACCGCTACACACTGCACTACAGCAGTGGTTCTCAGACCTGAGCACCTGTCGGAATCACCTGGAGGCCTTATTACAACCAGAGAACGTCCTCCAACGCCAATGCAATAAACACAATGTGGGATCTTGAGAAAATACCTATCAAATGGGTATTTAAGATGGTCAATGCCGTTGCTAAAAAAAAATAATTAAATACTATGATTTTCAGTTTCAAGCAATTTAACATTTCATTATTAAATGTAAACTCTCTTATGATATGCAAGTTTATAGTCAACACAAATTTCTAAATTACCCTCATAAACCATAAGCAAGTATAGTTGTTAACATAATTTCTTTGCAGCACTCCTTCCAATAATCATTTTAACTCTTTAAACCTAATCTATCACAAAATTAAATAGTACTACATTCATTAAAACATTAAGGAAAGTCTAAATGGAAAAATATCTGAGATTTTTTTATCTTTTATTTAATGAATATAAATTCCCAAAGTACGACTCATGGGTTACAATGGCTTCCCCCCCCATACCGTCCCTCCCACCCACAACCCTCCCCTTTCCCACTCCCTCTCCCCTTCCATTCACATCAAGATTCATTTTCGATTATCTTAATATACAGAAGATCAGCTTAGTATACCTTAAGGATTTCAACAGTTTGCTCCCACACAGAAACATAAAGTGAAAAATAATAGATGATTTTTTTTAAATGATGATGAAATCAGATCAGACCTATTGCCATGTTTAATCCCAGTGAGAGTCAAGTTGGGAATTGGTAATTTCTTTTTTTTTTTTTTTTTTTTTTTACAGAAGATCAGTTTAGTGTACATTAAGTAAAGATTTCAATCGTTTGCACCCCCATAGAAACACAAAGTGAAATATACTGTTTGAGTACTCGTTATAGCATTAAGCCTCAGTGTACAGCACATTAAGGACAGAGATCCTACATGAGGAGTAAGTGCACAGTGACTCCTGTTGTTGACTTTACAAATTGACACTCCTGTTTATGGCATCAGTAATCTCCCTATGCACCAGTCATGAGTTTCCAAGGCTATGGAAGCCCCTTGAGTTCTCCGACTCTTATCTTGTTTAGACACGGTCATAGTCAAAGTGGAGGTTCTCTCCTCCCTTCAGAGAAAGGCACCTCCCTCTTTGAAGACCTGTTCTTTCCACTGGGATCTCACTCACAGAGATCTTTTTGCCAGAGTGTCTTGGCTTTCCATGCCTGAAATACTCTCATGGGCTTTTCAGCCAGATCCGAGTGCCTTTAGGGCTGATTCTGAGGCCAGAGTGCTATTTAGGACATCCGCCATTCTATGAGTCTGCTGAGTATCTCACTTCCCATGTTGGATCACTCTCCCCTTTATTTATTCTATCGGTTAGTGTTAGCAGATACTAGACTTGTTTATGTGCTCCCTTTGACTCTTAGTCCTTTCATTATGATCAATTGTGAACTGAAATTGATCACTTGGAATAGTGAGATGGCATTGGCACATGCCACCTTGATGGGATTGAATTGGAATCCCCTGGTATGTTTCTAACTCTACCAATTGGGGCAAGTCAGCCCGAGCATGCCCCAAATTATACATCTCTTCCCTCTCTTATTCCCACTCTTATGTTTAATAGGGATCACATTTCAGTTAATTTTCAACCCTTAAGAATAACTGTGTGATAATTACAGAATTAAACCAGTCATATTAAGTAGAACAGACAAAAAAAAAATACTATGAGGGATAATGTATTAACTAAATCTACGTCCTGACACCATTAAGTTATTAGAGAACATTGGAGAAACCCTTCAAGATATTGCCACAGGCAAAGAATTTCTGGAAAAGACCCGGGAGGCACAGACAGTCAAAGCCAAAATCAACTATTGGGATTGCATCAAATTGAGAAGTTTCTGCACTGCAAAAGAAACAGTCAGGAGAGTGAAGAGACAACCAACAGAATGGGAAAAAATATTTGCAAACTATGCAACAGATAAAGGGTTAATAACCAGAATCTACAAAGAGATCAAGAAACTCCACAAAAACAAAACCAACAACCCACTTAAGAGATGGGCCAAGGACTTCAATAGACATTTTTCAAAAGAGGAAATCCAAATGGCCAACAGGCACATGAAAAAATGTTCAAGGTCACTAGCAATCAGGGAAATGCAAATCAAAAGCACAATGAGGTTTCACCTCACCCCGGTTAGAATGGCTCACATACAGAAATCTACCAACAACAGATGCTGGCGAGGATGTGGGGAAAAAGGGACACTAACCCACTGTTGGTGGGAATGCAAATTGGTCAAGCCACTATGGAAATCAGTCTGGAGATTCCTCAGAAACCTGAATATAACCCTACCGTTCGACCCAGCCATCCCACTCCTTGGAATTTACCCAAAGGAGTTTAAATTGATAAAGAAAAAAGCGGTCTGCACCCTAATGTTTATTGCAGCACAATTCACAATAGCCAAGACCTGGAACCAACCTAAATGCCCATCAATGGTAGACTGGATAAAGAAATTATGGGATATGTATTCTTTAGAATACTATACCGCAGTAAGAAACAACGAAATCCAGTCATTTGCAACAAAATGGAGGATTCTGGAACACATCATGCTGAGTGAAGTAAGCCAGTCCCAAAGGGACAAATACCATATGTTCTCCCTGATCGGTGACAACTGACTGAACACCAAAAAGGAAACCTCCTGAAGTGAAATGGACACTATGAGAAATGGTAACTTGATCAGCATAGCCCTGACTGCTAATGGACAACTTAATATCTGTGATTTTTAACAGACATTCCCTTACTTTTCGCTATAATGCTCTTATTGCTCATATTTATTTTGTATATAGGTTTGGAATCTAAAATTTGTTCCCTATTATATATCTTTAAAAAAAAACAGTTCTACTGAGGTAACACCAAACTTGCTTGAAATGAAAATTGGAATAAGTTTAGACATAAGTGCACACCACTAAAAACATTGCCACAACTAATAATTGAACTTGTCTTTGATTTTGTTCATTTTTTCTATTGTTCTTTTCTTCTATTTCATTAGTTTTCACTCTTAGTCATATTGTTTTCATTCTTTTAAGTTTCATTTGCTCTTCTTTTTGTAGTTTTTTAAGGTTAAAGGTGATGTTATTGAGCTGAGACCTCTCTTTTTTATCTGACAATGATATTCAGGGTTATAAAGTTTCCTCTAAGTAGTGCTCTATCTCAAATTCACAAACCTATATATTGCCTATTTTCTTTTCTACAAATATTTATTTAGTTAATCATTTATCTGAAAGTCAGAGTTACAGTGAGAGAGGGAGAGAGATCTTCCATCTGCTGATTCACTCCTTAATTGGCCACAAGAGCCAGGATTGGGCCAGGTAGAAACTGGAATCCAGGAGCTTCTTCAGGATC
Source organism: Oryctolagus cuniculus (assembly GCF_964237555.1). Classification (NCBI taxonomy): domain Eukaryota; kingdom Metazoa; phylum Chordata; class Mammalia; order Lagomorpha; family Leporidae; genus Oryctolagus; species Oryctolagus cuniculus. The sequence goes on from NC_091443.1 coordinate 7,563,945, forward strand.
TCCTATGTGGATGCAGGGGCCCAAGCACTTGGGCTATCTGCTGCTGCTTTCCCAGTCACATTAGCAGAAAGCTGGATTGGAAGTGGAGCAGCTGGGACTCAAACCAGTGTCCATATAGGATGCAGGCACTACAGGAGCTGGCTTTACCACTACCCCACAGCATTGGCCTGTATATTGCCTATTTCTACCTTATTATGGTAAGGAGAAATTCTAATTTATACAAATGTATCGTTTAATTCCAAAAACATTTGGAGATTTTTAGTATTTTCTGTTACTGATGTCTCATTTAATTTTAGTGTCTGCAGATTACATAGTTGGAAAGACATGAGTTCTTTCAAATCTAAGACTTTTATTATGGCCTAGAATATGATCTATTTTGGTGAATGTTTACATGAATGTTTATTCTGCTGTTGTTGGGTAGTATGTTCTGTAGGTATAAAGTCCAACTGGTAGCGTAGATCAAATGTTCTATACTATAACTCAGGTTTTACCTATTTGTTCTGTAGATTATTGATAGTATATAGTGACGCTTCATGAAATAATTTTAAATCTATCTTTCTAAAAATCTATCATTTTTCTTCATGTAATTCTAAGATATATTATTAGACATACAATAATTTAGCATTATTATGTCCCCTTATAAATTGATGGGTTGATGCTAATACATTGACCCTTTTAATGGTTGGAAAAATTCTTTGCACTTCAATCCACTCTTTCTGTTATTAATACAAACATTCTAACTTTTACAATCGCACAACACACTTTTAAGCATCTTTATTGAAACATAATTTGCAAACTATAAAATGTGTCATCCTACAGTGTATCATTCACTGGTTTCTAACTCATACTTGTGTTGCCTTCACTACATCTGATTTTAGAATATTTTTATCACCCAAAAAGAAGCTATCATACATTAGCAGTCACTCCCTAATCTTCCTCCCTCCAGCCTCTGGCAACCATTAACCTCCCAAGGAGAACATTGGTCATTGTTCAGTCTGGTCTTCACTCAAGCTTTGCATGTGTGCTAATCGGTACCCCAGCTGAACACTCAGGGGGAACCTCTGAGAGAATAAAGGAAAAGCTTCACCTGTCAGAATAGTGCTAGCTGAACCCAGTTTGTAATTTCTCACCACCTGAGGAGACTGACAAATGTGTCTCACCCCTCCTGAATGTATCTTGCCCATTTCAACCACTCAGGACAAATGCTCATCAAAAATGTTCAGACAATATTTGAAAAAAATTTCAGATAAAAAATTAATGCATATTAAGAGAAACAGAAAGAATAACTGTACCCAGTAGAGATGATTTCAACAAATTTTAGAGATATTGATTCAAACACGAAAGCATGATTTGAATATCCATTTTCCACAACTGTTTGCTACTAACATCCCCATTCTGTCTTTGAAATGTTTAGAGAGGTATAGGGGATTTGTTGCTGGACAAATAATATACTTTTGCCTCACCCTTACCGTGCCTCTTTCCTGATGATGGTGACTCCATCCCATAGAAGGTCAGAGAATTGAAGTCAGACCACTGATATTTATATTAATTTTTAATTACTATAAAGAAAATAACTGAGGCAAACTACCTATGAAAGGAAGACAGGATTGTTCAGCTTACAACTTTGGAGGTTCAATTCAGCAGTGAGAGGCACCATTGATTTGCCATTTGGCTGGGAATGGCAGATGGCATTGGAAGAATATGTGCAGGGGAAGGATCAAACTGTGAGCTAGGAAACAGAGACAGCAGCAGGGACCAACTCAGGCTTTGATAACCACTCTCCAGGACTACTTTCTGAGAGCACACTCACAATGACCTGCTGATACACTGACCCTCTAAAACCCACTGTTGGATATTTCCCTTCATCTTGATTTCATTAGCTTATGGCTTTGGGGTATAAACACCTGCATGAGTTCAAAGCCCCAGTCATATTTAAACTATAGCCATTGTGATGGTACCCTTAACTCAAGGTAAGCTGTCACTCCTTATTCGTCCACCCCCATGTCTAATTAAAGTCATTGCATCACTTAATGATAAAATAAGTCATTAAACAATTTCATAACTGTGCTGGTGCTGTGGCTTACTGTATACCTAGGCTTCATAATATAACTTACATGTTCCAGGCTACATAGCTTCATAGCATGGTACTGTAACAAAATAGTACAGGGAACTGCAACATAGTGACAAAAATTTGTATATCTAAATATATATCTATATTTATATAGAAAAGCTGCAGCAAAAATTCAATATAAAATACAGTGCACGTGTAGATAGCATTTACATCAATGGAGTTTGCAGAACTGGAATTTTCTCTGGGGGTCAGCAAGTGTGTAGTAGGCAAATGTGGAAGCCTAGGACATTACTATACTACTATAGACCTCACAAACTCTATACAATTAGACTACACTACACTTATTTTAAAAATTTTCTGGGGCCGGCGTTGTGGAGCAATGGGTTAATAAGCTACCACCTGTGACACTGACATCCTGTGTGAGCACCATTCAAGTCCAGGCTGTTTCACTTCTGATCCAGCTCCCTGCTGTGGCCTGGGAAAGGCAGCAGAAGATGACCCAAGTTCTTGGGACCCTGGCACCCATGTGGGAGACCCAGATAGCGTTCCAGGCTCTTAGCTCCAGCCTGGCCCAGTTCTGACAGTCACAGCCATTTGGGGAGCAAATCAGCAGATGGAAGTCCGTTCTCTGTGTCCCTCCCTCTCTATATATAATTCTGCCTTTCAAATAGATAAATAAATACATCTTTTAAAAAAAGATTCAATAAATAAATACATCTTTTTTTTTTTTTTTTGAAAGTCAGAGTTACACACAGAGAGAAGGAGAGGCAGAGAGAGAGTTCCATCTGATGGTCCACTCCCCAGTTGGCCACAACAGATGGAGCTGCTCAGATCTGAAGCCAGGAGCCAGGAGTTTCCTATGGGTCTTCCCACAAGGGTACAGGGGCCCAAGGACTTGGGTCATCTTCTGCTGCCTTTCCCAGGCCACAGCAGGGAGCTGGATCAGAGCAGCCAGAACTTGAACAGGCTCCCATATGAGATGCTGGCACTGAAGGCAGTGGCTTTATTTGCTGTGCCACAGCAGCAGTCCTAATAAATGCATATTTTAATGGGGCTGGCGCCATGGTTCACTTGGTTAATCCTCCGCCTGCAGTACTGGCATCCCATATAGGTGCTGGGTTCTAGTCCCGGTTGCTCCTCTTCCACTCCAGCTCTCTGCTGTGGCCCGGGAGGGCAGTGGAGGATGGCCCAAGTGCTTGGGTCCCTGTACCCACATGGGAGACCAGGAGGAAGCACCTGGCATCTGGCTTCAGATCAGCGCAGCGTGATCCGAAGCCGTCTGGGGGGTTAACCAACAGAAGGAAGAGATTTCTGTCTCTCTCACTATCTGTCAAAAAAAAAAAAAAAAAAAAAAGACACCCTTGGGGCTGGAGTTGTGGCATAGCGAGTAAAGCCACCACCTGCAGTGCCGGCCTCCCAGTTGGATGCCTAGCTGCTTCACTTCCGATCCAGCTCTCTGCTATGGCCTGGGAGGTCAGTAAAGGGTGTCCCAAGTACTTGAGCCCCTGCACCCACTTGGGAGACCCAGAGGAAGCTTCTGGATCCTGGCTTTGGATCAGCACAGTTCTGGTCATTGCGGCCATTAGGGGAATGCACCAGCGGATGGAAGACCTCTCTCTCTCTCTCTCTCTCTCTCTCTGTAACACTTTCAAATAAATAAATAAATCTTTGAAAAGAAGACTTTCTTTCTCTAATATTGGATTAATCTTGGTTAATAGTAACACTTTTACTTTATAAATTTTTTTAACTTTTTGAGTAAATGGTGAGCTTAAACTCAAAGACACCATGCAGCTGTGAAAAATATTTGCTTTCTTTATATCCTCATTGTACAAGTTCCTTTCTACTTTTTTTTTTACTTTTTAAATGTTTTTATTAAAAGCTAAGACACACACACACACACACACACATTGTCGCAGGGCCACACAGAGTCATATCATAAATATCACTGTCTTTCAACTCCAGTTTTTGCCCCACTGAGATGACTCCAGGGACAAAAATACACATGGAGCTGTCATCTCCTCTGACGACACCTTCTTCTAGATACCCTCTGAGTGACTTGTCTAAAGCTGTTCTGCTGTTAACTTTGGGTTTTTTTTTTTTTTTATAAGTAGAAGGGGATCACTTTAAAATAATGAGAAATCTATGGAATAAGAAATACAAAAACCAGTAACATAGTCATTTATTATTATTATCAAGTATCATGTACTGTACATAAATGTACATGGGCTATAATCTTATGTGACTGACAGCATCATAGGTTTTTTTACACCAACATCACCAAAAACACATGAAAAATGCCTTGGGCTGTGAGATTGTAATGGCTACCGTGTCACTATGTAAGAGGAATTATCCAATCCATTATAATCTTCTGCAACTTCTGTTGTATATGCAGTTTGTTATTGATCAAAGCATCATTTATGATACATAACTATGTATCATTCTACATATAAATGTCCACAAGGTTTCATTAAGTCCTTGCTATTAAATAACACCTGGGTGTTGTCCTCTTACTTTATCCTGGGTTCCTTTTGAAACACACTCAAGCTCCTGGACTGAAATGTTCTTGAAGAATGCAACCCCTTGCCAATCTCCAATCAATAAATCTATGAACAATTCACTGTCAACAGTCTGTCACAATCAACACATCTGCACATCGGTCAGGAATTCAACAAAATTCAAGTTTTTTGTAGTGAACGCCTTTCTATCACAATTTACCGCCTCTGGCTACTGTAACAGCCCATAATCAGATATTTCCCATGGTGTCATGGAAGGCTTGGTTTACCTGTAAGCTCTATGCATACATCAAACACTTTGGTAGACCTCACCATTGTACTTCCAACTCAGGTTCATCTTTAGCTCCTAATTTCATTTCTGGAGTCCTTTTAGGATCTCATTTGATGCTGAGCTTAAAAAAAAGAGCATGTTTTCATGTAAACATATGATAGATTGATCACTGACAAGTGGGATAATGTTATCACTCTACATTTTATGAAAAGTATTAATTTGTTGATACATTTAAGAAACCGAAATACACGTTGGTATTGTGTTAGGAAGTCACCTAACATAAACACCCATTTTCAGCTACTGACGTTTTCTCATGTGTTAATGAAATTCAAACTATTCTGTGAATATCAGATAAGGTACCTAAGATGCATGTGGATAGTGGGGCCACTTTTGTTGTATTAACATGTCACAGACCTTTAAAAGCTAAGCAACTTTCATTGCATTAGTTGTAATCTGTGTTCCTTTGAAGAGATTATAATTATTAGCATGAAAACTCAGGCAAGATACAAAATTATATTGGTTCTTGAATTCAGCTGCTTAATAAATCTTTGAGACAGAAGAGACTTTAACTATATTTTCAGAAGCTCATATTTTCCAAAGATAAAAATGAAGTCCAAATATGTTGAGGAACTTGTCCAGACCATAAAAGCAATTTCTGTTATACCTGGTTGTGTTTGATTCCCAAGAGATTAAAATGCAAGAGGAATATGCATATTCAGAGTAAAATTTCAACCAGATATTTCAAAGCGATCATAAATAAGAAAACAAAAATAAAGACTATAATAGTTATTTTATATTGTTCATCAATATGTTAAACTGCTTTAAAAAGTAACTTTAAATAATAATCATAAATTTTCCTCAAAAGAACATAACATTTTAAGTTGTATTTATTTATCTGAAAGGCATAGTGTCTGAGAAAGAGAAAGAGAGAGAGAGGTTGAAAAATATGTTCCATCTGCTGGCTCATTTCTCAAATCACCACCAACAGCCTGAGCTGGGCCGGGCCAAACCAGGAACTAGGAACTCCATCCTGTTCCCCTTCGTGGGTGGCAGGGACCCAAGTATTTGGGCCGTCATCTGCTGCCTGCCCAGTGCCTTGACAGGGAGTTGGATCAGAAACAGAGTTACCAGTACTCTAACCAGCACTCTGATGGGGGATGCTGGCATCACATACAGCAGCATAAACTGCTATGCCACAAAACCTGCCCAAAGTATATAATACTCTCAAATTAAATCAATCAGATCTCTACAAATTGAATGAATTATTGGAAGAGGAGAGTCATGGGGACTACAATATCCTATCACTATTGAATTCATCCTTTAAAGAGGGCACACACTCTAAGATATGGCATACTCCACAAAACTGTTCTCAGCATCAGAAAACTAAAAATGCAAAATAAACATTTGGAACCACAATACATGTGACCATTTTCCATCCTGCTTCTTTTAGTTAGTGTTTTATATGATCAGTTGGTGCTTTATATGATTAACCACAAAAACTTCTGTTATTTTTGAGGGAGTTCAGCTAGTTTGAACACTGAGCTGAATTGCTTGGGTCCACCCAGGAAGCTGAACACAGCAGGCTTCCAGAGTGCTCACTGGTTGAATACCCTGCACCCAGATTTACAAGGATGAGAATACAGAGGCAGGATTATAGGGAGGTGATGGAAAGCTAGTTCAGGTTTTGCTCATTAGCTAAATTAAGTGCTGCTGTACTCTTCAATGAGAATATGGCTTTAATGCTTCTTTAATTGTAAAACATAGCTTATTTTCATTTAAAATTTCATATCTAATTTATATATTTATATATTTATAATTTATATATTTTATAATTTAAAATTTTAACAGTTCCAGGACATATTACATGGTAAAAATTTGTCATTATTGGTTGAAGAATGTTGATATTGATTCCTTTTCAGAATGATCATACACTCTGTTATTGCCAACAAAGATATCTGGCATGGTCATATAAGACAATTTCTTTCAGGTAGTACTGCTTACTCCAGGACTACACAACTTGAAAATCTTGATGCAACACTAAAATGTCTTCAACAAAGATGAAATAATTGCCAATCTCCAATTGAAAATTTCCCCACAATAATACTTGAATTTGGTATAAATCTTTTTTCTTTCATTTTATCCGTTCTGGAGGGAGAAGAGGCTGCTTCATTGTTCATTTTTTTCCCCAGTTACAAGTAAGACTGAGCATCTTCTCATGTATTTCTTAGCCATTTATATTTCTTTGAGAAATTGCTTTTTGTATCCTTTTTCCCCCATTTTTCTTGGGTGCACATATTTGTGTGTTTCTATTTATATATTTTTAAAAAGATTTATTTTATTTATTTGAAAGACAGTATTACAAAGAGATGTAGAGACAGAGAGAGAGCAGTCTTTCATCTGCTAGTTCACCCCCAAATGGCCCCAACAGCCAGAGCTGAGCCAATCTGAAGCAAGGATCTAGGCGCTTCTTCCAGCTCTCCCTCATAGGTACAGGGGCACAAGCACTGTGCGCCATCCTCAGCTGCTTTCCCAGGCTCATTAGCAGGTGCCCATATGGGATGCTGGCGCTGCAGGCCAGAGCTTTAACCCACTGCACCACACTGCCAGCCCTGTGTGTGTTTATCATGATCAGTGGAAATTTTCTACATATTCAGAGCATAAACCACCAAATTAATGTTTCCTTTGAAGTTAAACTTGAAGGCATATTTTTCATGAAGAAGCTTCTCAATTGTACTCTCAATCTTATGCCCTACTTAAACATATCATATTTATTATTAAAATGTAGGATTATTTTATTGTATCTCTTTGTGATTTTCCAGGGTTTTTTCTTTTTTTTTTCTTTTTTTTTTTTTTTTTTTGACAGGCAGAGTTAGAAAGTAAGAGAGAGAGAGACAGAGAGAAAGGTCTTCCTTTTTCCGTTGGTTCACCCCCCAAATGGCCACTATGGCCAGCGTGTTGTGGCTGGCACACTGTGCAGATCCGAAGCCAGGAGCCAGGTACTTCTCCTGGTCTCCCATGGGATGCAGGGCCCAACCACTTGGGCCATCCTCCACTGCACTCCAGGGCCACAGCAGAGAGCTGGCCTGGAAGAGGAGCAACCAGGACAGAATCCGGCACCCTAACCGGGACTAGAACCCGGGGTGCTGGCGCCGCAGGTGGAGGATTAGCCTAGGAAGCCATGTTTTTTTTCTTTTTTATATGTGAAAGTTGTATAATATACATTTATATTTGTATATCTGCAATATTAAACCTATTTGGAATAGGTATAATATTTATGTAATAGAGAAAAAACACAACATATAAACGTAAATATGCACACCTTCCCCACTTTTTGAGATGGCATTATGAACTAAATTCTCACTTATTCATCCATAAAATTGATTGTTCTAGTTCAATATCACTTACTTGACTAATTATAGTTTTTCATTGTATTGATTTCCTTTTGTTTCAATATAGTTGTATGTACTATAGTACTGTATTTATCAGTGCAATTTTTATTTAAAATAAATTTTAGATAGAAAATTCCAAAAGATTTTTTTATTGGGAGATGAATTTATTTATTTTTTAATAAATAAATAAATTTTACTGTATCTGTTTTGAAAGAGTTACAGAGAGAGGAGAGAGAGAGAAATCAATCTTCCATCCACTGGTTCACTCCCCAGGTGGTCACAGCAGCCAGCACCCGGCCAGGCTAAAGCCAGGAGCCTGGAGCTTCGTCCAGGTCGTCCACACGGGTGGCAGGAGCGCAAAGACTTGAGCTATCTCAAGTCTTTTCCCTGGCAGCAGGGAGCTGGATCAGAAGTGGAGCATCCCCATAGCAAACCAACAACCATATATGATGTTGGCATCCCAGGCTATGCCACAATGCCAGCCTCTGAGAGCTGGATTTAAAATCATAGGTCTGAGATGAGCACTTCACTTAGCAAGTAAGATGCTGATTAAAATGCCTGCACCTTAGACTGTAGTACCTGCATTCTGTCTCTGGCTCCAGCACCTGATTCCAGCTTCCTGCTAATGCAGACCTTGGGACACAGTGGTGATGGCTCGGGTAATTGGGTCCTTGCCACCCATGTGGGGAACCTGTGTTGAGTTGCTCAGTTTTGCCCAGTCCAGTCCCCGCCATCATGGGTATTTGGGGAGTCAACCAATATTTGAGATCTCAATCACTCTCACTTTCTTTTTCTCTCATAAATAAGTAAACAAAAAATTTAAAATATTTTAAAGGAAGCATTGACCCTGCAAGTGAATGGCTCAGTTAACATTGCTTTCTCTTTCTCAACGGTCATGTGCATAAAATGGTGAAAATAAGGATACAAGCTTCAAGCAAACATTGGGAGGATAAAATGAGTTACCAGCCTTTAAATTGCCCTGCACATAGGTAGCTATTATTATTATTATCACTCTAATTGAAAGTTTTCTCAGAAAAATAAAGTTTATCTCCACATATTTTAATACTTACTGCATTAGCATTCATTTCACACCGAGTCGTGGATATTTCTGTTAGTTGTATTGACAGATAATTTATCACTTCTGTTCATGTGGAAGTGATTTTCTCCATATTTTCATACTGAATATTGGTACAATTTAGAACAGTTTTGGGATAGTGTTCGGGTACTAAGTTTCCAAAGTTTCTTCATGATTTTTATCTTTTTTTGTTTGTTTGTTTCACTGGTGTTACATTGTGTTCCATATTCTATAGATATCAGGTTATCTCTAAAATTTGTTTCTTCTTTGTTTACAATATGCAAACACTATCTTTCTTTTTCTTTGTCTTTTTATTATCTAAGATGTCCAGAAAAAATGTCAATTAACCGTAGAGCTCATAGGCATTCTTGTATGAATCCAGGGTTATCGCTCCTGTATACTGGAGCTTTTAAGAGTATCATGTCAAGTTAAGGAAACAAAATATCACAGAAAATTTAAAGCTTAATTTCAAAATACAAACCTAATACATTCTCTTTGAAGGAGAAATAAAAAAATAATTTTAAAAAATATGCTTCATTCTAGTGCTCAAAGATAGATACTTATTGTGTACTTCCAGCCATACATACTGCTTTCAAAAAGCAGTATATCTTATACTCTTTACATATTATTTGAATTTTGCTTTACTTATGCTTTCAGAAAACATAAGCACATTTAAGATTATTGAAGAGATTTTGTCAACATTATTAGTGTCTTCATTCTCCAGGTCAATTAGTTCAAAGTCTCTGTAATATTCTTGAGATGATTTCCATATTTCATGAAAATAAAAGATTATTATTTTCACAAAAATTCTGTACTCGTAATTCTTTTCTGAAGATTGTATCCAGGAAGCAGAACTACTAAATCAAATAAGATGAATATTCTAAGACTTCAGTCTAAGATTATTTTGCCAAATTTCTTCACAAAAAAATTTGCATACCTATCAGTGGCACCTAAGAAAGCTGCATCATTGCAGGTTGTCCAAATCGAGGACTTTTCCATTTAGTTGTCATCTTAATAAATGCAACAATTCTGTTTTTATTCAGATTTTTTACCCTGAGATTGAATTCTGAATTACTGTGTTTCTTATTAACACACATTACTAATCCACACTTACTGCTCCTCAGGGAGTAGGGAAATCACAGCATTCCATGGCCCTCCTTGCTCAGCACCAGTAAATACAACTTTCAGTTCAGTAAGTCCTGCTTGAGGCTGATGATCGGCAAGAACACCTTGGGTGTATTGACCCGATGTGCTTGCTAACAGAATTGGTGAAGCCAGGTGGGACGGTCCCTAGCCTAGGATCAGGGTGTCTAAGAACAGGATAAAACAGCTGGCAGCAGCGGCTCACCCAGGACATACACAGTCTTGGGAAATGGTTGCACCATCCTGTCAGACAGAATGGGATGTTTTCCTTGGTGCCTGGCAGTCCTGAGTTGCTGAATGAAAGACCCAAGTGGTGATATGTACACCTGGACCCCTGTCCAGCACCACACAGTCGAGGAGTGAGTAATTTGGGATTCCCATTCTAATAGGTGTATAAGAGTTGAAAAATGTGAAAACCAAAATATAAAATGCAGTATCAGGGAAGAAATGGAAACTAGAAAAGGAACATCCAGGGCCAGTACAGGGCGTGGCAGGTAAATCTGCTGCCTACAGTGCCGTCATCCCATATGGGTGCAGGTTCTAGTCCCAGCTGCTCTGCTTCTGATCCAGCTCTCTGCTATGACCTGGGAAAGCAGCAGAAGATGGCCCAAGTCCTTGGGCCCCTGAGCCCACATGGGAGACCCAGAAAAAGCTCTTGGTTCCTGGCTTCAGATCAGCCCAGCTCCGGCCATTGTGAGCATTTGGGGAGTGAACCAGTGGATGGAAGACCTCTGTCTCTCTCTGCCTCTGGCTTTCTGTAACTCTGCCTTCAGCCTCCAATTTCACCTAGGACAATGAAGCACTGCAAAAAGAGCCATCAGAGAATTCTCAAGTCCCAGTGTCTGGGTTACTTGATCCAGTTCTTCACCATCTCACAGGTTTGGTACTATTTTATTCAGTTTCAGAGATCTCTACATGGAACTGGAAAAATACTAGGGAGTTTCATGATTTAGAACTGACAAAAATTGTAATGTCATAGATTGTCTCTCCATTGCTCTCTGGTGTAATGTCCAGATTTCACTCTCCTTTGTTCATCCATTGCCTAAAGACTTGTAAGTTTTCTCAATTTTCTACACCTGCCCATTGGAAAAGTTAAAGGGATTAGAGTGTTATAGGATCATGTGTTTCATAGTCATGCAAGAAGTAAGCAGGTTCCCCAAACATCAGAGCAAGCTCAGAGAGCTGCAACTGGAACCACATGTAAATCCTATCGCCTCTTAGGATAAGATTACTTCAGATGATACATTTCTTTTACGGAAGGAGTGATTTGAAAGTCAGAGTTACAGAGACAGAGAGGTAAAGAGAGAGAGAGAGAGAGAGAGAGAGAGGGAGGGAGGGAGGGAGGGAGTTTCCAAACGCTGGTTCACTCCCTAAATGACTACAAAGTCCAGGGATGGGTCAGGATAAATCCGGGAGCCAGAAGCTTCCTCCAGGTTTCCCACATGGGTGATGAGTTCCAGGTACTCTGGCCATCTTCATCTGCTTTCTCAGGCACATTAACAGGAAGGTGAATGGGAAGTGAGGCAGCCAGGATACCAGTTGGTACCTAAATAGGATGTCAGCATCATAGGCAGTGGCTTAATCTGCTAAGACACAATGCCAACTCCAACAATATACTTCTTGGGACCAGGAACCCAGGGATGTCAGATAGTTCTAAACATTATTTCACATCTCAGAGTCCTGCTGACATACAGAGAAAGCTTCAGAAATTGGCTATTGGTAGTCAGCTGGTAAAGACTGCCTTTAAGTCTTTAGAAACTAAGATTTGGCAGAAGGTGAGAAGGACCACAAAAAGATAGGAAGGCAGGAAACTCAATAGGAATTGCTGTGCAGCCTGCTCCTGGTAATCTGAGAAGTTGGGGGAAGCAGCCACAGGTAAGTATCTCTGGCCCCCACTTAGGAGCAGCAAGAGACCACTGGATAAGTCAGGCTTTAACAAATGTACACACTACTAACAAAAAGAACCCTGGAGCCAGTGGTGTCCAAGCCATTCCTAGGGGTGGATGATTCTGGGCAAACTGATCCCTCTCTGTTAGCCTCAACAGAAGTGGAAATTGGTGAGGCCAGGGAGCTCCTTGATTGGCTTCTCAAGATAAAATCCAGAGCCGGCACCGCGGCTCAACAGGCTAATCCTCTGCCTTGCGGCGCCAGCACACCGGGTTCTAGTCCCGGTCGGGGCACCGGATTCTGTCCCGGTTGCCCCTCTTCCAGACCAGCTCTCTGCTGTGGCCAGGGAGTGCAGTGGAGGATGGCCCAAGTGCTTGGCCCTGCACCCCATGGGAGACCAGGATAAGTACTTTGCTCCTGCCATCGGATCAGCGCGGTGCGCCGGCTACAGCATGCCGGCAGCGGCGGCCATTGGAGGGTGAACCAACAACAAAAGGAAGACCGGAAGACCTTTCTCTCCACATCTCTCTCTCACTGTCCACTCTGCCTGTCAAAAAAAAAAAAAAAAAAAAAAAAAAAAGATAAAATCCAGAGCTGTCCTGAGGCTTTTGTGACCCAGCAGTGTAGGACTTAGGAAAAAGGAAGACAATGGGACCTGGGCAGACAATCTCGAAAGCTTACTCTCTTGAGCTTGTTTTTCAGAGGATATTCCTGACAATCTTATCTTGCAATACTGTATGTAATCACTGCAAACGTGGAAGCTGCAAGAAACCAATCTGATTCACATTTTGGACAGTGTTTAAAGATGTATATTGCAACCAGGAATAGCCCCCCTGCTTTCCTACACCCTAGATGCTCCCCTAACTCTTGCTGCAAAAGCCCAGGCTAATTGCTTCTCAGAGAGACAGCTCCTTTAAGAAACTACACCTTCACACTATCTGTTTAATTGTCACATTTAAAGCTTTCTTCTGGTCAGTTCCCGTTTGAGCCTGTTTATTTGACAACACCTTAAATGATCACTCCCCTTCATGTCTGCTAACGAAAGGACAGTGAAAGATGAATTTTCTGTCTTTGTGACTTTGCCCAACAGGAAGACTAGAATCACAGCGCATTGTAGAATGGAAGAAACTCAGAAACACAGTCAGCCACAGCTCTGGTCTGAAAAATGCAAAAATGTACAAATATAAGATGACAAGGAGGGCCTGGACAAAGCAGAAGTGAGGAGAGCTGCAGGTTCTCTAAGCACAAACGCTACCCACATCAAGGGAGAAGCACTGAAAAATACCTGCGTAGGGCAGACACTGTACAGCAGAGCCATGGCTAAAGGCACTGAACTGAGATCTGGGATGCTGCTGTTGTGAGCTCCTGATTCCTGACTAGGCTTGCTCCAGGTTCTTGACTCTGTAGCACAAAGTACTTGAAGGAGGAGACAGAAAGGTGCCCAGGAAAGCAAGGTTGATTTAAAACCAAAGCAAGGTACACACTTGAGAAACAAGTGCAGGCAAGCTCTAGAGAGAAAGAATCAGCTCAAATGCATAACCACCCTCCTCAAAAAAGGTCCAGGTCATTCTTTTATGTTAAAAGGAGATATAGGGGGTGATATCTGGGTGGGGCTTAATTGAATATTCAAAGAGGGCAGAGTCTGGGGGACAGGTCTTGAATACCACCCATTTCCATGCCCTATTTGGGAAATGTTGGAAGTGTCACGGCATCAGGTCGTGATGGCAATGGGAGTGCTGGCCATGCAATTTTACTAAAATGGCTTATAATGATTTAAAGGTTATCCCAGGGACACTTCCTGCAGCCAGAGAGGATATTTCCAGCAGATACTGATTCTAAGTGAGCAACGTTGCAGAACTCGCACTTTCCCCTTCAAGGAAGGTAGGAATGTTGGGCCATGCACAGAAGGAGGTTTGGGCAGTGCAGAGATGGGGATTTGGGCAGTCAATGCATGAAAAGAGGGTTTCGATGGTGCACATCTGGCTATCAGGCAGGATGGCCAGGCTGTCGTGTAGAGGCTGCCTGTGGCTTTTGCACACACCAATGGGAGCTGTCATTCTCAGGCCATGCTGAGCTGCAGGCATGAAGCCTCAGCTCCTCTCTACTCACCACCTAGAGATGTAGATCAACACCACTGGTTATGAGAAAAAAAAAATAATACTTTCTGTCTAACAAACCTAACTGTATCATAACAAAGGCAACAAAATTCTTCAGAGGATTTTGTTTTATTTTTGTTGGTGGTTCTTAAATTATTATTTTTTCAATAGAGAGAGAGAGCCCATCTGCTGATTTTTCTCCAAAGGCTAGACCAAGTCAAATCCAAGAATCCAAAACTCAATCTGAGTCTCCAGTGTGAGTGGCAGCCATCACCACTGGTTCCCAGGGTGTGCATTGGCAGGGAACTGAAAGCAAATCACAAATGGAGGTGAAACCCAAGCCCGTGCATTCTCATACCTATTGAGAATGTCCCAAGTTGTGTTTCAACTGTTGCACCAAGTGCCCTTCCTGAGAAGAATTTTGCAAAAGATAAGAATAAAGAGGACGAGGAGGAGCAGCAGGAGGAGGAGAAAAGCAAGGAGAGAATGAAAAGAAGTCTTTATGATGGGGCACTCACAATGTCTAGAAGAAAGAAAGAAAGAAAAAAGAAAGAAAGAAAGAAAGAAAGAAAGAAAGAAAGAAAGAAAGAAAGAAAGAAAGAAAGAAAGAAAGAAAGAAAGAAAGTTGCTTGACATTTGAAGGACCAGAAATAGATGGCCAATTCTCAATAAAACTGACCAAAAACAAGCCAATCCCTAGATGGTCATGGTCTGTTTCATGGAATTCTTAAACAAAGAAGGTAGAGCAGTTTTTAAAACTATATTCATGGAGATAACATACTCATAATAATAAAAACTTAGGAAACTCAACAGAGAAACTAAAATAATATGAAAGAACCAAACTTACATTCTGAGACTACAAGATATAAAAATATATGTAATCTAAAATTTCAAATCATTGTATGAACTTAGGAACAGAGTGGGGACAATAGGAGTGAACCAACCTCCTGAAAAATCATTAGAAAATATGTCATCAAAAGAACAATGAAAAAGTATTCCAAATTAAGAAACAGAGCTCCCCTGCCTCTTCTTGGAACAAGGTACCCAGTAACCAGCAGAGAAGAAAAACCATGTTAATAAAATGGGTAAAGGATGCTTTGGCCCCCATGAAACCAGAGGATTTTATTGAAGGAGTAAATACATGATCCCTCCTGTCTTTGAGCCTGGCCTGAAGAGTGGGCAGAGGGCAGGGTGCTCACTTAGGCCCATGAACCTCTCCTCTCCCCTCACTCAATTAGGGCACCTGGATTCAACTTGCCAAGGCAGAGCACTGACCCACCTCTATCCAGCAGATGGCTCTGGGAACACCACAGCTCTTTCTCTCGACAGGGGAGGCTTGTGGGCTGAGAGTGGATACTTGCCCCCCATGACTGTGGGAGACCTGCGTGCTGTGATGATGGGAATTCTGTGGCTGTTACAATAGAGCATGTGATAGGGCAGGGCAATCCCCTGGCCCAGAGACTCAGGGTCCCATGGTCACAGTGAGAAGCATGCAGATCCTTTGTGTAGTTCATGTGCCTGTGTGGGTGGGGTGCCTAGGCACTGTAGATCATCCCGTGTGGTTGGTTCAGACTGGCAGAGAGGGGCTGATGCTGTGGTCATGTCAGCACCCATATTCATACCCTCCACCTGTTTGATGATGGAAATCTAACATGGACAATTGGAGTTTGATGATGGAGGAGATCTAACATGGACAACTGGAGTGTCAACTAGTATTCTTGCACCATACTTATGCTCTGGCAGGACACCCTGACCCCACCTGTCACACAACTCTGGATATCCACTGAAGGAGCAGACACTCCGCTAACACACAGAGGCATATTTCAAAGATAAAAGCTATCAGAGGAGAAAAACAACAAGTCTTTCCACAAATGACTAAAAATAAACTTAGAAAAACATGAAGCATAGACATGGAAGAAAATAGAACTCCCAAAAAGGAGCACAACAACACTTCAACATTAGAATTAAGATGAAGATTGATGATTTGCCTCAAAAGAATGATCTTAAGAGTACTCAAATACACAGAGAAGTAAATACATGAGTTAAAGAAATCCATATATTATGTGGATGAAAAATTCTGCCAAGAGATGGAGCTAATTTAGAAAAATCAAACTGAAATACTAGAAATGAAGGTATAAAGGAAAAAGGCCCTAAAATGTGCACAGGAGAAATACCAGATTACCTTCAAAGGATCTCCAATTAGACTAAAAACTTACTTCTCATCAGAAACCCTATAGGCTAGGAGAGAAAGGAGAGACATAATCCAAGTCCTAAAAGAAATTTAATCTCAAAAAGAAAGTCAATCTAGAATACTGTACACAACAAAGATCTCATTTATAAGTGGAGAAATAAACGCATTCAA
Organism: Oryctolagus cuniculus; assembly: GCF_964237555.1. Lineage (NCBI taxonomy): Eukaryota > Metazoa > Chordata > Mammalia > Lagomorpha > Leporidae > Oryctolagus > Oryctolagus cuniculus. The sequence continues at coordinate 7,580,752 of NC_091443.1, forward strand.
AAGAAAACAGAAATTGAAAAAAAATTTTACCACCTATCTAGCCTTATAAATGGTACTTAAGAATGTGCTACACACAGAAGCAGAACAATATTCATTATCATGAAAGTATGTAAATGCAGAAAATCTCCTATTAAAAGTACAAAGGGAATCCAAAAACAAACTATAGGAATATTTATAGAAAAATGGTATGATCAATTTGTTTCTTATCAATAATAGCTTCAAAGGTAAATGACCTAAATTCTCCAATTAAAAGACACAGACTGGCTGAATGGATTAAAACAAAACAAAACAAACAAACAACAACAAAAAAAAAAAACACAAGATCTATCTATTTGCTGCTTACAGGAAGCACATTTTACCAACAAAGAGACTTAAAAACTGAAAGTGAAAGGATGGAAAAGCATTTTAAATGCTAAGAGAAATGAAAAAGGAACAAGAGTAACTATCCTAAATATCAACCAAAATAGACTTTAACACAAAAATTATGAGAAGAGACAAAGTGGGGCATTACGTAATGATTAAGGAATGAATTCAACAAGAAGATGTGACAATAGTAAATGTATATGTACCCAATGCCAGAACACCAGATAATTTAAACAAATGTTAATGAATCTAAAAGGAGACAGACTCCAATACAATAATAATGGATGACTTCAACACCCCAGTTTCATCATAGAGCAGATCAACTAGACAAACAATCCACAAAGAAGCAGCAGAGCTAAACTACACTATGGGCCAAATGTACCTGACTGATATCTACAGCGCATTTCATCCCACAGCTGCAGAATACACATTCTTTTCATCAGTTCAGGGGACTTCCTCTAAGATAGACCATATGCTAGGCCATAAAGCAATCTCAAAAATTCAAAAAAACTCAGATCATACCATGCATCTTTTCTGATCACAATGGAATGAAGCTAGAATTTAACAGCTTAAACTCCAAAAAATATGCAAACACATGGAAATTGAGCAACTTGCTCCTGAATGAACAGTGAGTCATAGAAGAAATCAAAAGGGAAATAAAGAGTCCTGGAAATAAGTTAAAGTAACAGTAAAACATATCAAAACTTACGGGATATAGCAAAAGCAGTGTTCAGAAGGAAGTTTATGGAAGTTAGTTCCTACATCGTGAAGGTGGAAAGACATCAAGTAAATGATCTAACAATGCATTTCAAGTACTTAGAAAAATAAGCACAAATTAAATCCAAACTTAATTGGAGCAAATAAATGATAAAAATTAGAGAAGAAATAAACAAAATTAAAATTAAAAAACCTAAATATCAATGAAATAAAGATCTGTTTTTATGAAAAAATAAACAAAATTGATACACCAATTGGCCCAACTAGCAAAAGCAATAACATCAGCGATGAAAAAGGGAATATTACAATGGATACCTCAGAAGCAAAAAGAATCATCTGTAATTATTACAATCAGCTATATGTCAACAACTGGAAAATCTAGGGAAAATGGATGGATTTAGGAAGGAAATAGAAGAAAGCACCAGAAAATGGTAAAATCTTCCATATTCGTGGATTAGAAGAATTAAAATCATCAAAATGGCCACATTTTCCAAAGCAATTTACAGATTCAATGTGATCCCAATCAAAATACCAGGGACATTCTTCTCTGATCTAGGAAAACAATACTAAAATTTGTAAAGAAACACGAGAGACCCTGAACAGCTAAAGCAATCTTAAACAACAACAGCAAAGCCAGAGGCATCACAATACCAAATTTAAAGATATCCTACAAGGGCCAGCACTATGGCAATGTGTGCTAAGGCTTCGCGTGCAGACCAACATCCCATATGGGCACCGGTTTGGGTCCCAGCTGCTCCACTTCTAATCCAGCTCTTAGCTGCGGCCAGGGAAAGCAGAAAAAGTTGGCCCAAGTGCTGGGGCCCCTGCACCAGCATGGGAGACCCAGAAGAAGCTCCTGGCTCCTCACTTCAGATTGACTCAGCTCCAGCCATTGTGGCCATCTGGGGAGTGAAGCAGCATACGGAAAACCTTTCTCTCTGTCTCTCTCTCTCTCTCTCTCTCTCTCTCTGTCTGTAACTCTACCTCTCAAATAAATAAATGGAGGGAGCCAAGATGGCGGAATAGTGAGGGTGTGCACTGATAGTCTGGGAAAAGATAGTTTAATAAAAGTGGAGATACTGTAGTTTCAGGGAAAAAAAAACTGCAGAGGAAACTCTTCCAGAACCAGCGGGGCACGTGGACCTACGTGGAGGGCAAGGGAACCCACAGCTCGGGAGCCCAGCTGAGGAGTCTATGCACCAGCCCTGGAAAGGGAGGTGGGGCGAAACCTCAGTAGCCCGAGACATTGGCAGGGAAATGGCAGGAAGAGCCTAGAGGGAACAAGGCTTGAGCCCTGCTGGGGAAAGTTCACCAGGCTAACTAGAGGAGAGAAAAAAATAAATAAATAAAAGGGACTGGCACGGACACGAGTCTCTCTACACTCACCTTGCAAAGGCAGGTGAGATAAAGAGCACGCACCATTTTGGACATACGTGAAAGCAGCGCCCGCCATCAGCCAAGCAGAAAAATCTGACTCTGGTGGGGAGAAATAACAGGAAGTTAGGACCTAGTGAAGGCGTGGAGCTAATGATCTGAGACTGTGAAGAACTGAAGGTGTGGGAGAGAACTCATGGAGACGTGAGTACTCTCAGAATACACAAACTCGGTAACCTTGGCAACCCGGTGGGAGATGGCAGAGAAATCTGAGCTCACGCTGAGGACTGCACAGACCTCTGTGTGGTCCTTAGGGCAGAGCAGACGAATATTATACCCACAGGGGCCAGAGCTCAGACATTGACTACCTTCAATTCCACTCAGCTTTGTGGAATTACAATGAGGACTGCATAGATCTTTGTGTGGTCCTTGGGGCAGAGCAGACGAATATTATACCCACAGGGGCCAGAGCTCAGACACTGACTACCTTCAATTCCGCTCAGCTTTGTGGAATTACTTCCCTTCTGAATTAAAAGAGAGAGAGAGAGATTTACCACTGCTAACCTGAGTGTGTCACCTTTGGCACACCCTTAACCCTGAAGAACCAAACAGAGCTCTCTGGCCACACCCATCACAGCCTCTAAGGATCCATCAAAAGTAGACAGTCCACTTAATCTAGAGTCACAGTATAATGAGAAAAAACACCACACCGAAGAAACCAAAGAATATCTCCAATATACCAAACAACAAACACAGAAACCGAGGTAACAAGAACAAGGAAGACACCATGACACCCCCAAATGAAATAGACGCCCCAATTCAAGATTATGAAGATGATGAGATAGAAGAAATGCAAGAAACAGATCTCAAAAATTATAAGAACATTAAGAAGTTCTCAAAAACAAATTATTGAACTACAGAAATCCTAATGGACAGGATAGAAAATCTCTCTCACAAAAATGAAATATTAAGGAGGGATCAAAATGAAATGAAGCAACTAGCAGAACATGAAACTGATAGTGACAAGAAATCATAGTGAAATGAAGAATTCAATAGATCAAATGGCAAACACATTAGAGAGCCTTAAAAACAGAATGGGTGAAGCAGAAGAGAGAATATTGGACTTAGAAGACAGAGCACAGGAAAGTATACAGTCAAATCAAAGAAAAGAAGAGGAAATTAGAAATCTAAAAAATATCGTTGGGAATCTACAGGATACTATTAAAAAACCCAATATTTGGGTTCTAGAAGTTCCTGAAGGCATGGAGAGAGAGAAAGGATTAGAAGGCCTTTTTAGTGAGATACTAGCAGAGAACTTCCTGGGTTTGGAGAAGGACAGAGACATCCTAGTACGGGAAGCTCATAGAACCTCTAATAAACATGACCAAAAGAGATCCTCACCACAACACGTTGTAATTAAACTCACCACAGTGAAACATAAAGAAAAGATCCTAAAATGTGCAAGAGAGAAACGTCAGATTACTCTGAGAGGATCTCCAATTAGAGTCACAGCTGACTTCTCATCAGAAATACTACAGGCTATGAGGGAATGGTGAGATGTAGCCCAGGTACTAAGAGAGAAAAACTGCCATCCCAGAATATTATATCCTGCAAAGCTCTCATTTGTGAATGAAGGTGAAATAAAGACCTTTCATAGCAAACAGAAATTGAAAGAATTTGTCACCACTCGTCCAGCCCTGCAAAAAATGCTTAAAGATGTGTTACACACAGAAGCACAGAAACATGGCCATCAATATGAAAGAAGGCAAAGGAAGAAAACCTCCCAGTAAAAGATCACAGGAAACTCAAAGCATATACTAGAAAATATCTTTGGGAAAATGGCAGGGCAAAGTTACTATTTATCAATAGTCACATTGAACATTAATGGCCTCAAATCTCCAGTTAAAAGACACTGACTGGTTGAATGGATTAAGGAACAAAACCCATCTATTTGCTGCTTACAAGAAACACATCTTTCCAACAAAGATGCATGCAGACTGAAAGTAAAAGGTTGGAAAAAGATATTCCATGCCAACAGAAACCAAAAAAAAGCAGGTGTAGCCATATTAATATCAGACAAAATAAACTTTGACACAAAAACTGTTAAGAGAGACAAAGAGGGGCACTATATAATGATCAAGGTTTCAATTCAACAGGAAGATGTAACTATTATAAATGTATATGCACCTAATTACGGGGCACCGGTTTATTTAAAAGATATGTTAAGGGACTTAAAGGGAGACTTAGATTCCAATACAATAGTACTGGGGGACTTCAACACTCCACTCTCAGAAATAGACAGATCAGCCAGACAGAAGATCAACAAGGAAACAGCAGATTTAATCGACACTATAGCCCAAATGGGTTGGCATTGTGAAACAGCATGTTAAGCTTCTGCTTACAACCCTGGCAACCCATGTCAGAGTGCTGGTTTGAGCATTGGCTGCTTTGCTTCCAATCCAGCTCCCTGAGACTCTGCCTGAGAAAATAGTGGAAGATGGTCCAAGTGCTTCTGTCTCTGCCATCTGCATGGGAGACCCAAATGGCGCTTCCAGCTCCTGGATTCAGCCTGACCCAGGATGGGTCATTGTAACCACTTGGATAGTGAATCAGCGGAAGGAAGCGCTTTCTGTCTCTCCATCTCTCTTTGTCACTCTGCCTTTCAAATAAATAAATAAATCTTTTTTAAAAAATCATGAAACTAATAAACCCTTACTTGGCTGAGCAAGGCAAAGGGATCATGAGTCATCTATATCAGTGGTAAGAAAAGGGTCACCACCACAGGATCAGCAGTGCAATGACCACAAATTGATCATTTACCTGAAACGGACAGATTTCTTGAAAATTGAAACAAAACTGGCACATGATGAAACAGAAAATAGGAAAAACCCAGTGCCTATCAAAAATTAAATTTATTATCAAAAACATTTCCACCAAGAAAACTGTAGACCTAGATATATATATAAAATGAATAATACAGCATGGCCCTACAGGATATATATATATATATATTTTATATATATATTATATATATATTCAGATATACAATATTGTTTTTATTTTCAATAATTAATCAGGATAGTAACATGGCATTGGCTAATTTCAGTTAATCTGCATCAACCCTAGGCTTATTTCTTGAGCTACTAGACTTTGTCCATGATGTGGAACCTATTAATTAAAGATCCATGATGTCCTGTAACCATACATAAGATGCCTCAGAGCAGAGTTTATCCACAATTTTCCAACACTGTTTCTGCTCAAGTAGATTTATGAATTCCACCAGGTCTCAGTGCAGCCTGGTTCAGCTGAGGAAGACCAGGAAGGCCCATAGCAAGAATTCACCCAGGTGACTAAGGGCAGACTCTGCAGCTCTCTGATTCTGCAGTGTCTCACGTGGGTGCCACTGTAGTTCCAGACCTGCAGGCCAAGCTGGCCTGGTGAGAGGCAGCAGTGAGAGAACTAAGTCTGAGCCCTAACAACAATGCCCTTCTTCCGTCACTGCACTTCGCATCTGCAGTCACGCTGGCCGTGGGTATAAACTGTCTAAGTCTGTCATTAGCAACATGGTTTATCATGTGTACAGATATAAGAGAAAACACATATGGCAACTGCAATAGACATAGGAAAAGTACTTGAAAAATTTCAAAAGAGCCTACCAAAGAAAATGTTCACACTTTCCAGTTAAAAGGGATGTTCCTCAGTGTGATAGAGATCAACTACAGGGGAGCAGGCACTGTGGTACAGCGGATTAAACTGACACTTGGGAGGCCCACATCCCACATCCGAACACCAGTTCAATTCCCCATTGCACCACGTCTGATCTAGCTCCCTGCTCATGTGCCTGGGAAGAAGGTGATGGCTCAAATGTTTGTGTCCCTGCTACCACGACCTTGGTGGAGTTCCAGACTCCTGGTTACACCACTGGGCAATGAACCAGCATATAGAAAATCTCTTTCTCTGTCTCTCCCTCTCTGGTACTCAGCCTTTTCAAGAAATAAATCTTTTATAAAACATCATATACGAACAATGTACTACTGATAATTTAAAGGTGAAATATTTAATACTTTTCTATAAAGGATGAATGATGCAAAGATTCCTGGGTTACCATTACTTAATTAAGTATTATTCTAAAGGCCTTCACCATGTAAAACTGCAAAAAGAAGGCACAAACAGCGTAAAGGCTGGAAATGAAAAAATGAAACTTTTCCTATCTGAAGATGATGCTGAGGAAGCTTCAAGTAACTAATAAATGATTTAGAAAGGCCTCTGATTTAAAAGTAAATACACAAAAATAAAATGTACTTATGCATACTAGCATCCATTAGAAATTAAAATAAAAATCATCATTTACAATTGCATCCAAAACATAAAATATTTAGAAAAACTAAAAAGAGATATACCAGTAATTTACACTTAAAGCTATAAAATATTGCTGACGGGCTTTATTTTTTTAAACTTTTATTTAATGAATATGAATTTCCAAAGTACAGCTTATGGATTACAATGGCTTCCCCCCCACCGATAACTTCCCTCCCACCCGCAACCCTCCCCTTTCCCTCTCCCTCCCCCCTTACATTCACATCAAGATTCATTTTCAATTCTCTTTATATACAGAAGATCAGTTTAGCATACATTAAGTAAAGATTTCCACAGTTTGCACCCACACAGAAACACAAAGTGAAAAATATTGTTTGAGTACTAGTTATAGCATTAAATCACAATGTACAGCACATTAAGGACAGAGATCCTACATGAGGAGTAAGTGCACAGTGACTCCTGTTGTTGACTTAACAAATTGACACTCTTGTTTATGGCATCAGTAATCACCCTAGGCTCTTGTCATGAGTCGCCAAGGCTATGGAAGCCTTTTGAGTTCAGTGACTCTGATCATATTTAGACAAGGTCATAGTCAAAGTGGAAGTTCTCTCCTCCCTTCAGAGAAAGGTACCTCCTTCATTATTGACCTGTTCTTTTCACTGGGATCTCACTCGTGGAGATCTTTCATTTAGGTTTTTTGTTTTTGTTGTTGTTGTTGTTGTTGTTGTTTGCCAGAGTGTCTTGGCTTTCCATGCCTGAAATACTCTCATGGGCTTTTCAGCTGGATCCTCATGCCTTAAGGGCTGATTCTGAGGCCAGAGTGCTGTTTAGGACATCTGCCATTCTATGAGTCTGCAGTGTATCTTGCTTCCCATGTTGGATTGTTCTCTCCCTTTTTTATTCTATCAGCTAGTATTTGCAGACACTAGTCTTGTTTATGTGATCCCTTTGGCTCTTAGTCCTATCATTATGATCAATTGTGAACAGAAATTGATCACTGGGACTAGTGAGATGGCATTGGTACATGCCACCTTGATGGGATTGAATTGGAATCCCCTGGTATGTTTCTAACTCTACCGTTTGAGGTAAGTCAGCTTGAGCATGTCCCGAATTGCACATCTCTTCCCTCTCTTACTCCCACTCTTATATTTAACAGCGATCACTTTTCAGTTAAGTTTCAACACTTGAAAATAACTGTGTATTGATTACAGTATTCCAGTATTCAACCAAAAGTATTAAGTAAACAAATAAACAAAAAAATACTAAGAGAGATAATGTATTAAGTTGTTCAACAGTCAGGGCAAGGGCTGATCAAGTCACCATTTCTCATAGTGTTCATTTCACTTTAACAGGTTTACTTTTTGGTGCTCAGTTAGTTGTCACCGATCAGGGAGAACATATGGTATTTGTCCCTTGGGACTGGCTTATTTCACTCAGCATAATGTTTTCCAAATTCCTAACAGGGATCACTTTTCAGTTAAAATTTAAACACCTAAGAATAATTGTGTGTTAATTACAGAGTTCAACCAATGGTACTAGAACAAAAAAAAAATACTAAAATGGATAAAGTATTACATTGTACATCAACAGTCAGGACAAGAGCTGATCAGGTCACTGTTTCTCATAGTGTCCATTTCACTTCAACAAGTTTCCCCTTTGGTGCTCAGTTACTTGTCGTGGACCAGGGAGAACATATGATATTTGTCCCTTTGGGACTGGCTTAATTCACTCAGCATGATGTTTTCCAGATTCCTCCATCTTGTTGCAAATGACCGGATTTCATTGTTTTTCACTGCTGTATAGTATTCTATAGAGTACATGTCCCATAATTTCTTTATCCAGTCTACTGTTGATGGGCATTTGGGTTGGTTCCAGGTCTTAGCTATTGTGAATTGAGCTGCAATAAACATTAATGTGCAGACAGCTTGTTTGTTTGCCAATTTAATTTCCTTTGGGTAAATTCCAAGGAGTGGGATGGCTGGGTTGAATGGTAGGGTTATATTCAGGTTTCTGAGGAATCTCCAGACTGACTTCCATAGTGGCTTGACCAGTTTGCATTTCCACCAACAGTGGGTTAGTGTCCCTTTTTCCCCACATCCTCGCCAGCATCTGTTGTTGGTAGATTTCTGCATGTGAGCCATTCTAACCGGGGTGAGGTGAAACCTCACCGTGGTTTTGATTTGCATTTCCCTAATTGCTAGTGATCATGAACATTTTTTCATGTGTCTGTTGGCCATTTAGATTTCCTCTTTAAAAAATGTCTATTGTGGTCCTTGGCCCATCTCTTAAGTGGGTTGTTGGTTTGATTGTATATTTTCCTGTGCTCTGTCTTCTAAGTCTGATATTCTCTCTTCTGCTTCACCCATTCTGTTTTTAAGGCTCTCTAATGTGTTTGTCATTTGATCTATTGAATTCTTCACTTCATTATGATTTCTCTTCACTATCACAGTTTCATTTTCTACTAGTTATTTCATTTCATTTTGATTCCTTCTTAATATTTCATTTTCACGAGAGAGATATTCTATCTTTTCCATTAGGATTTCTGTAGTTAGAGAATTTGTTTTTGAGAACTTCTTAATGTTCTTATCAATTTTTTGAGATCCGCTTCTTGCATTTCTTCTATCTCATCATCTTCATAATCTTGAATTGGGGTGTCTATTTCATTTGGGGGCATCATAGTGTCTTCCTTGTTCTTGTTACCTCAGCTGTTGCGTTTGTTTGTCATATTGGAGATATTCTTTGGTTTTTTTTTCTCATTATACTGTGACTCTAGATTAAGAGGACTGTCTGCTTTTGATGGATCCTTAGAGGCTGTGATGGGTGTGGCCAGAGAGCTCTGGTTCTACAGGGTTAAGGGTGTGCCAAAGGTGATTCACCCTGATTGTTCTCTTGCTAGCTCTCGAAAGCTCACTCTCTCTCTCTCTCTTTTTTTTTTTTTTTTTGACTCAGTTGGAAAGTAATTCCACACAGCTGAGTTGAATTGAGAGTAGTTGATGTATGAAATCTGGCCCCTGTGGGTATTCCTTTGCTTACCAGAGTCAGGTTTCTCTGCTTGGCTTATGAGAGACACCCGCTTTACATATGCAAAATGGCACGCACTGCTTTACTTACATAAAATGGCACCTGCCCTTTGTCTTGCTTGGCTTTGTAAGGTGAGTGGAGAGAGAGGCTAAATGTCCATGCAGGTTCCCCTTATTTATTTGATTTTTTGTCTCCTCCAGCCAGCCTGGTGAACTTTCCCCAATGGGGTTTCAGGCTTCAGGCCTCGTTCTCTGCAGGCTTTTTCTTTTTCTTTTTCTTTTTTTTTTTTTTTAACTTTTATTTAATGAATATAGATTTCCAAAGTATAGCTTATGGACTACATTGGCTTCCCCCACCCCCCACCCCCGATGACTTCCCTCCCACCCGCAACCCCCCCCCCCCCTTCCATTCATATCAAGATTCTTTCCCCGCCAATGTCTTGGGTTACCGAGAGGTTTTTAGCTCACCTCCCCTTCCAGCGCTGGCGCACAGACTCTGCGGCTCCGGTGGGTCCGGCGGGTCCGGCGGGTCCCGATGGGCTTTAAAAATGATTTAAGTTAACACATTGAAATACTGCATTCTTGATTTTAAATACTCAGTGTTACTCCTCAAATTGATCTAAATGTTCAATTCCATCCTAATTAAAATTCCATAAGGCTTTTGTGTAGAAAACAATCTTTCTTTGATTGGCTGCTTCTAATATTTATGTGGAAGTTCAAACAAGGTAGAAAAGTAGTATTAAAAAGAGAAGAATGAAGAAAGAAAATTTATACCACCAGATCTCAAGACTGTGTGATATTGGTGGACAGACATGGCGATAAAAAGCACAGAAAGGAAAAACTAGAAGTCAGTCCAAATATTGATGGCCAATTGATTTTGGACAATAGAGAACCAGAGTTTTTTACAAAACATCAAGTTGTATCACACACTTGACAGCATTAACTAGGAACGAAGCATAGAAGTACTAGCAAAGGTAAAACCTTAAAAAGAAGGATTAAAAAAAAAAAAAAACCCTGCGACTTTGGAGTAGGCAAAGATTTCTTAGCTTGGACATTTAACACACACACATCATTAAGAATTAAAGATATGACTGCTGCAGTGAAATAAAAATGTCTGTGTTTAAAAAAATTAAACTAAAGGTGCAGAATGATAAAAAGTTGGCAATTAATATATCCAGAATATGCAAAGAACTTGGACAACTCACCATTAAATATGAAAAGAAATAATTTTAAGACTGAAAATTTAAGCAGATGCCTCACAAAAGGAAATATAGAAATGACAACAAACACAATAAAATATACTCAACTTCATTAATCATAAGACAAATACAAATTAAAATCATTAAGAGTTGTCAATATATAATCCATTAGGAGATTCAGAATTAAAAAGCCTGAAAACATAGGTCTTGATGAAGACATGCGGATTTGGCTGAAACTGCTACTCCAATTTGGAAAACTTTAGTTTCTCAAAAATTCAAAATACCACATGACTCAGCACTCCATTCGTGAACATTCTCCTAATGTTTGGAAAGTCTATGTGCACACAAGCATCGATGAGGAATGTCCATCGCAATTTTATTTTTAAGAGCCCAAAATGGAACCTTCCAAATATTCACGAGCAGGTGAAGTGGATAAACACAATGGACACGTAATAGGAGCATCTACTTATCAATCAAAAGGAACAAACCACTGAGACACAATATAAATCTGAAGACTGTTATGTTGCATAAAAGAAGTAAACATGGCATGTTTCCATTCACATTAAACTCTACAAAGTATAAATTAACCTAGATTGACAAAAACCAGACCAATGGGTTCTCCAGGCAGAAGAGGACAGGCACCAAGGAGGAAGAGGAAAATTGTATTGCTTGGGAAATGATTATCTTTGTGATCATAGCAAGGCTTTCACAGTGGACATGCTTATCAAACTGCATTTAGTTGTACAGCTTGCATGGATGGAATTTATTGCACATACGTTACATCTCAAATATTGATAAACTATTCTGCAGCAAGAAAAGGAATATGTATTACCATGCACCAAAATACTGTTATCTAAAAAGGAAAATGTGTTTTGGACCATGCCTGAATTAACAGATGAATGGAAAAATTATAAAAACCAGAAAGAATCCAAATTACAAATGGATATTTGGAATATATACAAAGTTAGATTTCAGGAATTGGTAGTGGGCAGGCATTGTGGTGCAGCAGTTTAAGTCACATGCCTCCCATATTTGAGTGCAGGTTCAAGTTCTAGCACTTCCACTTCTGATCTAGCTTCCTGCCGATGCACACACTGGAAAGCAGCAGGTGACTCAGCCACATGGGTCCCTATCACCCAGAGCAGGGCTGGGCAGTGAGGGAGACCTGGATGGCATTCCAGGCTCCTGGCTTCAGCCTGGCCCAATCCCAGGTTCGCAGGTATTTAGGGAGTGAACCAAAAGATGGAAGATTTTTCCTTCTTTCTCTATCTCCCTCTCTCTCTCTCTACCACTAGGGCTGTTCAAAGAAAATAACTGTGAATCTCTTAATAAAAAAGTTAAGATCATAGATCACTATAAAGAATAACATAAAACTATATCAGCTCTTTTACATTCTGCATGATACCCTCAAAATGGATCACAGGTTTTAAAATTAAGTGGATGGATTATTTTATAAACAGAGAAGGAGAAATTTTTTCTAATGATTAGTCAAAGATCAATAAGTAATAAGGGGAAGGATTGTAAATTTGACTGCAGTAAGGAAAATTTATCATAGTAAAAAGCAAAGTAAAAAGACAAATGTCAAACTTGGGGAAATATTTGCAATTCATACCACTGATGAAAGATTTACAGCCTGGGTATATGTAGACCTGATGAAAATAGCGACAGAAAAGACCAAGAACCTGATGGAAATATGGGAAAGGCTAGGAATCGCCAGTTCACAGAAATAGAAAAATGAGTGACCCTTAGACATGTGAAAACATGCCAAACCCACTCATACAGAGAGAAATGTAAATTCAAACCACACTGAAATACAATCTCTCATGTGTCAGACTGGTAAAAATCCTCAAGTTTTCCAAAACTGTCTGCCAAGGAGACTTTCAAACAGGCACTTTCATAAGCAGCGAGACTCACAATTAAAATTTTTAAAATCACCACACAATCCAGCAATTACACGCCTATGTTTTTATGCAAATGAGCTAAATGTTTATGTACATAAGAAAACCTGTACATAAATGTTGATAGCAGCTTTATTCATAATTGCAAAAACTTGGAACCCAGATGTCCTTCGATAGGTGAGTGGATAAACAACTTGGTCTGTCCACATGATGGAGGATTCATCAATGATAAAAAAACAAATTAGCTCTCATGCCAGGACAGATGTGTAGGAACCTTAAATGCACATCACTAAGTGAAAGAAGCCAGTCTGAATGGTTACTTACTGTATGGTTCAAGGTATTTGAAATTCCGTTGAAAGACAGTAAATATATCAGTGGTTGCCGAGGGTTTGGTATAGAGGAGGGAGAGATATGTACACAGAGCGAGTGATGTGAGGGAACTGAGACCATGCTATCCACATTATGACAGTAGATAGGCGTCAGATACATTTGCTAAAACCTATGCAGTACACAACACACACAGGAGCCCTCATGGAAACCACAGGATTCAGGTCACAATCATACATCAATATCAGTTCATGTGTTCTAACAAATGTCCCGCACTAATGCAAGCCATTGGTTATAACAGAAATGGGGTGAGGGGGGAATTTGATTTTTTTATGCAATTTTTCTGCAAAGGTTGAAATTTTCTTAAAAATAAAGGCATATAGCTTTTTGTTTTAGAAGTAGATTAGGACAAATGATGAGGAGTTCTTTGGAATAAATAGCAGGTGGAGTTGGAATGGGAGACAGAGTGAAGGAGGAGGGTTGTAGGGCATTAGGGCCCCAGACAAGGTGAGGCTGTGGCAGTGTCTGAAGGAGCTGAGGGAGAACAGGGTGGGGAGTTGGACTCCAGAGCAAGGGGTCTCTTCAGTGTTGAGAGGGAGCAAGACGAACAAGTGGGCCCTTATCTGGGAAATGCTGGAAGGAAGCGCTTGCCTGAAGCCACACGAGACAGGAATGATGGATTGGGAACACACGTGAGCGTGCCCTGGGAGTGAGCAGATCTGTGCCCCTGGAGGAGGCCCTGCCTGCACGGAGAGCTGAGGGCTGCCCAGTGCTCTGTCAGAACGCAGACACCCAGAGCTGGGCAGCATGGTGTGCAGCTGTGTGTGGCCCTCCTCATGTTTTCCTCACACCCACACAAGTATTTGGCCTCTTACCCCAAGCTGCGGACCATGTGGTTTCACTTTATTTCGCACCAAACTCAGGATTGTAACCCCAACCTCTGTTATTAAACCAAAGGAGATAAATTACTTTAAACTAAAAACTCTGTAGTAACACAAAAGGGGCAGAAATTTTAGCTCTTGGCTGGAACGCAGGCAGCAGGGAAAATCATTGATTTCATTTACAACGTGGCTGGAGGCACAGGCAGGTACAGAGCAGGTGAGTCAGGAGAACAAACACAGTCTTTCTTCTGGCTCCACCAAAATGTCTCCCCCGTCTTCCAGATGCCAGTGCCAGAGGCCCTTTCCCGGTTACAGGAGGGGAAGGTGCACATTAGAAGGTGCCCATGAAATATTAGAAGTTGTTCCATGCTCAACTGTACTTCAGCAAAAATCAGCCAAACCACTCAAAATTTGGCTTCTTTACTTCTTTGTGATGTAAGTTAGTATTGAAAATACAACCCAGAACAATGTGGCTTGCTCCCTCTGTGTTTCAGCAGCCTTAGGGAAGATGGGAGGTCAGGAAATGACTCCGGAACTGAGAAGCAATGCAGGTCGGAGGTGACCAATGGTCACAGCAGGACGGACACAGGCGACAGTGAAAGGCAGAAGAGGCAACACAGTCAGTGCCCCCCTTGCACAGGTAGTGCACCCCAGATTCCTCCAGCTTTGGATTGAAGCTATTCAAGCAAACACTGACCTTACTGAACATGGACAGATGTTTTGCTTATCATTGCTCCCTAAACAATACAATTACAACTATTTACTCAGCATTTACATGGTATTGGGCATTATAAGAAATCCAGAGAGGACTTAAAGCATCCAGAGTCTGTGTGTAGATTGCACGGAAATATGATGCCATTTGTATGGCACTTGAGCATCTGTGGAGTCTGGTGTCTGGAGGAGAAGGGAGGAGGGGTCCCGCAACCAGTCAGCAGAGAATGTAGAAGACTGGAAGACTGTAGTTGATGCCAGGTGAAATTTCAGGGGTTCAAGAAAGTTAGCAAAGAGTTTCCATTTTCCTTGGAATTCTGTGGAAAAATCTAAGATAACGAAGAGGTAACAGGGCCAGCACTGTGGTGCAGTAAGTTAATCCCCTGCCTGTGGCACTGGCATCCCATATGGGCACTGGTTCAAGTCCCGGCTGTTCTTCTTCCAATCCAGCTCTCTGCTATGGCCTGGGAAAGCAATGGGAGTACTTGGGTCCCTGCACCTACGTGGGAGACCCGGAAGAAGCTCCTAGCTCCTGGCTTCGGATCGGCTCAGCTCCGGCCATTCGGGCCATTTGGGAAGTGAACCAGCAGACGGAAGAGCTTTCTCTCTGTCTCTCCCTCTCACTGTCTGTAACTGTACCTCTCAAATAAATAAATAAAATGAAGAAGAAGAAGAAGAAGAGGTAAAAAAAAGGAAGAAGGCAATGAAGGAAAGAAAAAAGAAGAGAAAGAGGCAGACTTGATTTCCTGTTCTATAACAGAGGCTATTAGATCCCCAACTTTATTTTGTCCTCACATTTCCAAAAGGTCAGTGTTTATCATGTCCACTTTTCGGAACAGAAAATAGAGCTTCATAGACATCAGTAGCTTGCCCGTGTACTTGGAGTCAGGGAGGAGCAGAGCTGGCTTCTCCCTCTTGCCCTCTCCTCTGCCACATCTCTGCTCCTGGGTTTGCTCCTCCTGGGATGGCTTCAGGGCCAAACACCAAAGGCTGTCCTTTTCCTGAAGCGCAGGAACTCCAGAGTCTTCCCTGGGCTGGCATTTTGCTCTGATTCCTGTCAAAGGTGTTTTGAGGGTGAGTCCCAGCCTGGAACAGAAGAGACCAGCTCTGTTTCAGCACAGAATTTGCAGCCCTGAGTTGACATGAATACAGGACAGGAGCTCCACCCATGAACATCTTCCCTTGAGAATGTGTCTAGCAGGCTTGCAAGCATCTGCTGACATAAAGACAACCCCCTTAGACCACCATTCTTTGATGATCGAGTTTGTAGAGGAACAAACGTAAAAGTGTGGTAGAGATCACGTGTGCTTTATGCAACCCAGAACTCTGGTCCAGATCACCTGCTCAGCCCTAACCTGTTGAACGATGGTCCATACTGCATGCACTACAGGTCCTACCTCCAGTATGGAGCTCCTGAGGCTCGGGGCACCAAAACTGCTACAATGAAGACGGGTCTCCCTAACATATATTAACCCGCCTCCTTACACCACTACACCACTTTGACTCTGCTGTTTTTGTATATCCCCAAATCTAGGGTGAAGTAAGTTCAAGCATGTGGGAGACCCAGAGGACTGGATTCAGGCTCAGGCTCTGCCCTCACTCTCTAAGGAAGTGGTCTTGGGTGCAGTCGCTTCATGGAGGGCCAATTCCCTTTGCTGTGGATATAGGGGCAAATCGCCTAACTAGCACTGAATAGAAAAAAGTTAGAGCTGATCTGAACTGGGTCTGGAGGAATGCAAACCCTGAAATGACACGGGCAGGTGCGGGAGACACAACTACTCAGGAGGCCAATGAGTTTGCACAGCTTCACCCAGAGGAATGCGGGGAGGATCCGGATCCCCTGGCCTCACTCCTACGGGCCTGGCTATACCCGGTGTCTCCCTTCCTTCCTCAAGCAGCTTCGGGGGGAAAATGCTGTCAGTGTAAAGCATAATGTCCAAACACACTCGGCTGTGTCATAACCTCCCTCTGATGTACATTCAAATTATACAGCGCGCGTTCCTGGAGAAGACCAGAGGCGTTGGGGAGACCCGGAGTAATTAGCAGCTAATGTAATCCGGGCAGGCACCCAGGAACTCTGGTTGTCAGCATTTATGCCCACTCAGGGGGCAGCCCCTCTATGAACACAGCAAAGGGAAATTACTACAGGAAGCGAATGCAGCCCGCCTTGTTTACCGCAGGGAAGAGGAGGCGCGGGTTCTGAAGGCACCACGCAGCCCCAGCGCGCGGCTCCTTCGGAGAGGCCGCCAGTGGGGCCCGAGCGCGGCCACCCTGCCCGGCCCTGCCGCGGGCGGGTCGCTGGCAAGGGACGCGCGCGGCGGCCGGCGTAGTTTACAGAAGCTTCCCCTCGCCTCTTCCTTAAATACAAACAAAAGGGACGTCCGGCCCGGCGCCGACGGGGTTCACCTACACGTACGGAGCAGATTATGCCTAATGACAGACTTGCAGCCGCTGTGCCACCCCCTGGGCGCGGAGCGCGCGCCTGTGCGGGCCCGGGGCTCCCTGCGTCCCCCGGAACATCACAGATGTTGGGGAGTGGAGAGCCGCCCGGCTGATGGGAAGGGGGCTGAGCGCGCATCGCAAACTCCGTTGCAGGGAAAGCGAGAAGTGCTACGCAGCAGGCAGCGGTAGCACCTGGCGAGGCGGCTAACGGGGTTGCGGGAGGGTGCGCGCGACGTCGCCGAGCCGTGCGCGCGGGGCGCGGGTCACAGGACCCAGCTGCCCGCGCCGCGCCCCTCCCGCGAGTCCCGAGGAGGTGCGGGCCCCTCGCCCTGCAGGGGTGGGACCTGGGTCGTGTTGTAGCACCTGCCCCGCGACGTCTGCTTTTTAAAAGGGGAGAAATGAGGGCCAGTCCTCTGTTGGATTTTAGTGGAAAGGGAATGTCAAAGGGATGGAGGGGTTGGGGGAAGGGGGAGGACAAGAAGAAAATAAAAAGAATCAAGAAAACCAGAAAGGGACAGAAGGAAGTTTGTATGCAGGGAGGTTTTTTGTTTGTTTTGCCTTTCTCTCTCTCTCTCTCTCTCTCTCTCTCTCTGTGTGTGTGTGTGTGTGTGTGTGTATTAACGACAGTCCAATTTTCTGTAAGACACGGTACCTTCCATAAATGCCCCCATTGGTATAATTTTTCCAAATGGTTATGTAAAGAGACAATCTTTCCCAGAAATTATATTCTAAGGGAACATTGGCCCTCGATTGCCCTATTATTCCATTCTTCCAAACCTACTACAATGTTCATTTGCCCCTGTTTATTCAGGTAGCTTACTGAGAAATTAGTATTCATTCAAAAATCTGTGTTTACAGAGGCAGTTATCAGATTAAGAAGAAAAGAAATGAAGTGAATATTTCAGCTGGTCCTTAATGAGGAACTGCTCGTGGTCTGTGATAGATACACTGTGATAAACTAACAAGCATCAAAAACAATTTTAAATGTAGATTAAATTTTGGCATGAAGAATAAATTATGCAATGCATTTTGGCTAGTCCCAACTTCCTAATGTTTTTGAGAAGCTTACAAATTCTGGTGTGTGCTTAATTTTGGATTTGAGTCTGAAGGATCCTAGCTAGACCTAAAATCATCTCAGTGGCAGTGATAGTCGGTGCGAGCAAAAGAGGAGGGATTTAGGAGTGAGGCAAGTCAAGTCCTCAGTACAAGCTGTGCGGCCCTCAGCACCTGACTTAGCCTCTCTGAGATCTAACGCAACTTAAGGATGTTCATCTCATGAGGACAGAGAGAGTAGAGATGATGTTTGAAGCACTGAGCCCAGCCCTTAAGCGCAGTCAGCATCCAGTAGTTGCATTTTTAATGAGTGTAAATAACATCAATATGTAACAGGAGAGCTGTGGATATCTTCCGTTTTTCAGTAGACATATTCAAAAAAATACCCCCAAAAAAGGACTAACTGCATTTGTATATTCTTTTAAACTTCAAGCAACAAATATAAATGATGGACAATATCTCTCATTTGCCTCCAGATAATGCAAATTCTATAAGCAGACGCGAGACTTACTCCAAAGTGGATCTATATCGAGTGCTATCCCCAGGGCTATAATGTATACGCAACTCGATGCATCTGTTACTGTTGTAATTGGGAACCGGGAAAGCCAAGTTGTGTAGAGAGAGCCCGGGCTCTCTGCTGTGTCAATGAGATAGGATCAAGATGACGTTTCCAGCATAATGTTAGCCACTTAGATGTTGGAAATATGCATGCCCTGCTCAGACCACCTGTCATGTGCCTGGGTTCCTAATGGGGACAAGGAGGAGATCACCAGGAAGGAAAGCAGACATCAGGGCAAATGCGACTTCGCGGCCAGACTGACCGCAAACGTCAGCGCTCCGGAGGAAGTTCCCACAGCGGTGCTGAGCAGTTTTGTGAGGTTGCAATGGCTGCCCATGCCTGCATCAGGGTCTTCTATTTTAAAGAAAATTTTACAGATGCCCTGCTGACAGCTTAATGAAAGAATGCCACAAATCATTTCAGAGGCAGCAAGGGGTGCTAACTAGCCCCTTCCTGTGTGGCCACCAAAAAAAAAAAAAAAAAAAAAAAAAAAGAAGAAGAAGAAGAAGAAGAAGAAAGAAAAGAAAGAAGTCTATGCTCTCCCAATGAGGTTTTTCAAAAATGAATTATGCCATTAAGTGCCAAGAAGAAAATTAGCTATGAGCTTTTAAATTTAAAATGATCCCCTTTTTAATTGTAAAACAGTGGCACTTAACTGCTATTGATCCTGCTGAGACACATTCGGGAACAGGGTCACCATAACTGTTAATATTCACTGCTTAGTGAAAGAGCATCAAAGGACATTTTAATGTCACAGACTTTCTCAGGGAGCTTTTAAAGAAGGCTTGAATCAGCCAGCCTATGAATGGAAAGGACATGAAGTAGACAAATGTAGAAACAAATGTGATAGCAATTTTCTGCTAATCAAATCATAACTCAAGATTGATTTTTTGGCAAAAGTTTATGTCATATAGATTTCCAAGGCTGGTCGACATTTAAAAGTCAGAGTATATATTTTCTATAGACTGGGACTTTTGAGACGATTGTCCAATAGGGAATTTTTGTTTATTTTGGAGCATGTAAGTGTGAGAGAGCTTCCCTTCTGGGGAAGACCATCGCGCTCTTGCCTCCTGCAGAAGCAAGGATGTGAAATGTCAGCGGCATTTTATGCAGAATGCATCGTCTGTCCTACATTTTTGAAACTTTCATTGGATGAGACTATCAACCAAGGGGAGTGTTCAGTTTTTTTTAAAGGTAGGAATTACATTTTTAGCACATGCCCAGAGGAAGCTTTCTCCTTTTGCCAGGACTTGAAAATACTGAATTTGTGGCATCATTAACTTCTAGTGAGCTGAACTTCACTATGGAAGACCAGGATAGGAAAGCTGAAGAAGAGCGTTTGCTGTCTAAACCCAGAGCCCTCTGTCAGAGCCAAGAGAAATATGAAAAGGCAAATGTACATTTTGCTGGGCTTAAAAAAAAACTGTGTAAATCTGTATTTCTGGCTAAAGAAGTACTTTGTCTTTTTGTATTGCATATTGATCGCTACAGCAAGGCACTTTGCTACACTTTGCTCATCCCTGGTTAAAATCTGCATCTTAATTGCCTACAAAAAACATTTTTTAAGATATAAGTTCTTTGGCAAACAAAATCTTAGGGGAACTGCAAAATAGAAAATTCAAAAAAGAAAATGGTAAGGTTTTAAATAAGTGGTTTACATTTTTGTTCTTTGAAAGAAAATATATCCTTTTAGTATGACTGAGATGTTCTTAGGAGCAGCTGGAAACAGTGGGAAAACCTTGGCCTGCAGAATTTATTTATCTCTATGTTAATAGGTGATGTGATATTTACCAGATATGTATTCTCAGACGTTGCAGTCAGAACTAACAAAGCTCTCCAGACATAAAGGGAGTCACAACTTTAGGAAGAGACACATAAGGAAACTAGGAATTCTAACATGAAAAAGTTCTACTGGAGTTAAGACCAGAGCGCTGTGATAAGCCTGTGCCTGAGAATCAGAAGAGGAGAACAAAGTGTCCACAACCAAACTGCAGAGTCTGGAACTCTGAGGATGAGCAGCATGGACCAGATGACCACATTTAGACTGAAGACATTTTACACTAAAAAAAAAAAAAAAAAAAAAGCAATGCAAAGATGTGAAGCTAAGAGTGAGCATGCAAAAGGCAGGAAGCCAGAACAGAAGACAGAAGCCAAACTGCAGCTTGTTGAAGAGTGTGAATTTTATTCATTTTTTATTTTCTTAATTTTTACTGACACATAAAAATGGTACATATATTTTGGGTACTGTGCAAATTCTCAGTATATGTGTACATTTTGCAATGTTCAAACAGGGTAGGCATCTATCTTCTCAAACATTTGGTGTTTCTTTATTATGAAAATGCACAAAATACTTTGTTTCGGTTACTTTCAGAAAAACTACACAGTATGTTATCATATAGTCACCCTACTGTGCACAAGAACTCCAGAACTTCGTACTGCTATCTAACTATAATTTAGTAATCCTTCACTAACATTTTCCTATTCGTTCCTCTCCCATTCTCCCCACCTCTGACAATTATTGTTTATTGCCCTTGTCTATACTCCCGCAAACAGTGGTCTTTCTGTATTTTATTTGCTCAGTTCTTTGCTTAGTGGAGGGTTAAGCCTGTGACTATGAAGTGAATTGAAAGTGTATTATTGTAAAAATTAAAGCAAAAAAGAATAAGAAGAAAGGAGGCTGGAAGGAGGGTGGGAATTTATTATTATGGGTTTAAAATATATATGAAATACTTGAAATCTGTTCTTTTTATATAAATTGAAAATAATTAAAATAAATAAATATCCAAAAGATCCTTGGCAGAAAAATGAGTCCTCACCCTTGTGTACTGAAATACAATTCCTTATACATGGGTAATGCCGGGGTTCCACAAGTGACTCTCTTCTTATCTACACAGATGGTTTTTTGCAGGTTGGTGATCTCTTTTGAGAATCTGTTTTACAGATGAATTTCCCCATATTAATATTTACATAAAATGCATAATTTCACAGTTATTTTAGGGTTAAAATGCCCCTAAAGCCTTCCAAATCCCCTGGGGTTACAAATCCTAGGCAATCTAGCTAGAGCATCAGTCTCCTTACAGAATTAATTTCAGACTAATAATAGATTACTTTGTGGCACCCACAATCTGATGCCCCAAATGAGATTCATATGGTTCCAAAATAACCTGCTTTCTTGATTTTTCACGATAGAATCATTCAGCAAACCTAAGTACAGTGAAGGTCAGAATGAGAGATTGCTCACATGGTCGTCTAAGCCAGAAATTCAGAAAACCCTCTTGGCATCACTTTTTTCCTTTCTTTCCTGTGTAGTTATTTCTGCAAACAAGGTGCTCCCCGTCCTCCATCCCAAGGGCTCCTTCTATACACTTAACTTTCATCCTTTCTCGTTGGGACTGCAGTAGCAATCTTCTAGCTGTTGTGTCTTCCATGTTGTTGGAAGACTAACTTCATTAAGACTAGCAGCAAATCTGATCAAATCATTCATTTGCTGAAGAATCTACTCTAGTCTCCCATCGTTTTGAAGAATAAAATCCAACTCAACTGATTTTGACAAAGGTGCTCAGAACCCATATTGAACAGAGGGCAATGTTTTCCACAAATGATGCTGGGAAGATTGGATATAAATATTCAGAAGAATGAAATGTCTCTCACCATGTACAAAACTGAACTCAAAATGGATTAAAGGCCTAAATGTAAGACCCAGAATTATGAAACTACTGAAACAAAATATAGTGGAGAAACTTCAAGACATTGAAATGGGCAGAAGTTTTTTGGACTCTCATGTCTAGAACACAGGAGACAAAAGCCAAAACAGATAAATGGGATTTTATCAGATAAAATAGCTTATAAACAATGAAGTAAATAGATAGAATGAAGAAACAACCTATTGAATGGGAGAAAACCTTTGCAAGTTATGCTTCTGACAAGGAGTTAATAATCAGAACATATGAGGAACACAAATAACTCAATAGCAAAAAACAGAAAAGTAAATAATAATCTAATTAAGAAATAGACTAAGGGACTTTTATCAAAGTAAAACATACACATGCTAGAGGAGAAGGAGGGACATATTTCTCTCTCCCTGATCACTTATAATGGCATCCTACAACAAGCCAATAGAGCGAGCACCATTGTTAACATACATAACAGTTGTGACAGCTCTTGTCAGTGGGCTGCAACCAGCTGAGTGGAGACTCCTGACTCTGGTAGGGAGAACTAACAGAGAGCTGGGAGCTCATTACTGTGTGAAGCTTCTATTCTGGGACTGTGAAAAAAGGCTTGTGGCTGGGACTTTGGGCAGTCACAACGGGAGACTCCACATGCTCAGGGCTTCCTGGTTATCTGATGAGGGACATTGCTGGAGAATCTGAACTTACACTGAGGACAGAACAGATCCTTTGTGTGGTCCTTTGGGCAGAGGAGCCAAATATTATACCCACTGGGGCTAGCACCCAGGCACTGGTATCCTTTGAGGAGCTCAGCTGAGCAGAATAAACTTCACTTCTGATTTAAAAAAAAAAAAAGAGGAGATATACTGTGCAAAACCTGGGAGTGTCACCATAGTACAAAGATATAAGCCACCACAGAAAACAAAAAAGAAACCAATGAGTATCTCTACATGTGCTGAAAAACAAATGTTCCAATTCAAGAAACAAGAATAAGGAAGACAATGTGACACCTCCAAAAGAATACAACACTTAAATACTAGAGTGTAAAGATAAAGAGATGGAAGAAATGCAAGAAATGGAATTCAAAAAATGGATCATAAGTTTACATAGAAGTAATCAGAAGCCAATACACAAACTACTGAAATCCATACAGGACATGAAAGAAAATATCTCCCATGAAATTCAGATCTTAAAGAGAAATCAAAACAAAGAATTCAATAGAACAAATGAAAAATGCAGTGGAGAGCCTTAACCACAGAATCTGTGAAGCAGAAGAAAGAATATCAGACTTAGAAGACAAAGTACAGGAAATTATACAGTCAAACCAAAAGTAAGAAGAAATTAGAAAATCTAGAGGATACTAGCAAGTGATCAAACATATGAGTTCTAGGAGTTCCTTAGGGCATGGAAAAAGATAAAGGATTAGCAAGCCTTTTTAGTGAAATATAAAAGCAAACTTCTCTAATTTGGAGAAAGAAAGACATCTAAGAAGAGGAAGCACATAGAACTCCTAATATATATGAGCATAAAAGATCTTCACTTCACCACATTGTAATCAAACTCCCCACAGTAAAACATAAAGAGAAGATTCTAAAATGTGCATGAGAGAAATGCCAAATTACTTTCATAGGATCTCCAATTAGACTCACAGTGAATTTCTCATCAGAAACCCTACAGGGTAGGAGAGAATGGCAAGATATATTCCAAGTCTAAAGGGAAAAACTCTGTCAACCCAGAATACTATACCATGCAAAGCTCTCATTTATGAATGAAGGTGAAATAAAGACCTTCCATAATAAACAAAAACTGACAGAATTTGTCACCACCTGCCCATCCTTACAAAAGATGCTTAAGGATATGCTGCACACAGAAACACAGAAACATGGTCATCACTACAATACAGTAACAAATAAAAATTCAAAATAAACAATAGGAATATTTTTGGAAAAATGGTAGGGCAAAGTCATTACTTATCAATAGTCACCTTGAATGTAAATGGCCTTAACTCTCAAGTAAAAAGACACAGACCAGCTGAATGGATAAAAACAAAACCCATCTATTTGCTGCCTACAAGATACATATCTCACCAACAAAGATGCATGGAGACTGGAAGTGAAAGGATGGAAAAAGATATCCCATTCCAACAGAAACCAAAAAAGAGCTGGTATAGCCATCCTAATATCAGACACATTAGGCTTTAACACAAAAACTGTTAAAAGAGACATAGAAGGGCACTATGTAATGATTAAAGGATCAATTCAACAGGAAGATGTAACTATCACTATTCAATATAGTCCTGTAAGTTTAAGCCAGAGACATTAGGCAAGAAAAAGAAATCAATGGGATACAAATTGGGAAGGAGGATATCAAACTATCCCTACTTGCAGATGACATGATTCTATATATAGGGGATCCAAAAGACTCCACTAAGAGACTATTGGAATATCATAGAAGAGTTTGGTAAAGTAGCAGGATATAAAGTTAATACACAAAAATAAGCAGCCTTTGTATACACAATTTCAAGGCTAAGACTGAGCTTCTAAGATCAGTCCCATTCACAATAACTAAAAAAAATCAAATACATTGAAATAAATTTAACCAAGAATGCCAAAGATCTCTACAATGAGAATTAAAAACACTAAAGAAAGAAATAGAAGAGGATGCCAAAAAATGGAAAAATCAAAAATGCTCATGGATTGGAAGAATCAATATCATCAAAATGTCCATTCTAGCAAAAGCAATTTACAGATTCAGTGCTTTACCAATCAAAGACATTATTCTCATATACAGAAAAAAATGATGCTTAAATTCATGTGGAGGCACAGGAAATCTCGAATAGCTTAAGCAATTTTATACAACAAAAACAAAGCCAGAGGCATCACAATACCATATTTCAAGACATACTACAAGGCAGTTATAACCATAGTACCTAGTACTGGTACAAAAATAGATGGATACTAATGGAACAGAATAGAAACACTAGAAACCAATCCAATCATCTACAACCAACTTATATTTGACCAAGGAGCTAAAACCAATCCTTAGAGCAAAGAAAGTCTCTTCAACAAAGGTGCTGGGAAAACTGGATTTCCACATGCAGAAGTATTAAGCAAAACCCCTACCTTACACCTTACACAAAAATCCACTCAACATGGGTTAAAGATCTAAATCTAAGACCCGACATCATCAAATTATTAGAGAACATTGGGGAAACCCTGCAAGACATTGGCACAGGCAAAGAGTTCTTAGAAAAGACCCAAGGCACAGGCAGTCAAAGCCAAAATTAACAAATGGAATTATATCAAATTGAGAATTTTCTGTATGGAAAAATAAACAGTCAGGAAAGTGAAAAGGCAACTGACAGAATGGGAGAAATTATTTTCAAATTATCCAACTGATAAAGGATTAACAACCAGAATCTACAAAGAGATCAAGAAACTCCACAACAAAACAAGCAACCCAGCTAAGAGATGGACCAAGGAATTAAACAGACATTTTTCAAAAGAGGAAATCCAAATGGCCAAAAGACACATGAAAAAATATTCGGGATCACTAGCTGTCAGGGAAATGTAAATCAAAACCACAATGAGGTTTCACCTCACCCCAGTCAGAATGGCTTTCATAAAAAAATCAACAAACAACAAATGCTGCCAAGGATGTGGGGAACAAGGTACCCTAATCCACTGTTGGTGGAAATATTAACGGTTAAAGCCACCATGGAAGACAGTATGGAGATACCTCAAAAATCTGAATATAGACCTACACTATGAACCAGCCATCCCATTCCCAGGAATTTACCCAAGGGAAATGAAATCTGTAACAAAAGAGCACCTCTCTCTCTCTCTCTCTCTCTCTCTCTCTCTTTCTCTCTCTCCCTTTCTCTCTATCTCTCTCTCTAACTCTACCACTCAAATAAATAAATAAATCTTAAAAAATAATAACCAAAGAGGGGGCAGCACCGTGGTGTACTAGGTTAATCCTCTCCCTGCAGCGCCAGCATCCCATATGAGTGCCGGTTCTAGTCCTGGTTGCTCCTCTTCCAGTCCAGCTCCCTGCTGTGGCCTGGGATAGCAGTGGAGGATGGCCCAAGTGCTTGGGCCCCTGCACACACATGGGAAACCAGGAGGAAGCACCTGGCTCCTGGCTTCAGTTCAGTGCAGCCCCGGCCATTGCAGCCATTTGGAGAGTGAACCAACAGAAGACCTTTCCCTCTGTCTCTGTCTCTCACTGTCTGTAACTCTGCCTGTCAAATAAATAAATAAATAAAAGTTTTTAAAAAATATAATAACAAAAGAGTTCAAATTATTTTGGTGCAAAACTTTTCTTAATCCATGCATCTAAGAGGTCTTCAAAACCTCATGGAAATGCATATTATGAAAAACCTATGCATGGATTTCAAAATTTTGTGCATGAAAATAAATTTATCATTTAATTCCAATTTCTGTACACTATTTGAAATAGCTTCATGTGTGTGCATGTGTTTGTGTATGTTTATATCCTGGCCTACAACCAGAATAAAAATAACTGACAGTGATGTCTACATCACATTTCTAGTTATAATTCTGAACACATGACAAGTATGTACATACCTAGAGGTAGAGAAGATGAAGAGGATGATGAAGGGAGAGATGTGGCACACAAAATTTAGTAGAAAGGGTTCCAAGTCAGATGTTGGAAATCTAAGTGCCCATTCTGTCTCACCAACTTTTAAAATACTTGACCTTTCAAATAAAGAACAGTTTGGTGAGGGCATTTGGCACAGCAGTTTACGGTGCCACCTGCGATGCCCACACCCCACACTGGAGTCCCAGGGTTTGAGTCCTGGCTCTGCTTCCAACTCCAGCTTCCTGCTAATGTGTATGCTGGGAGGCAGCTGGTGGTGTCTCAGGTACTTTATTTGCTGACACCCATATGGGAGACACAGATGGACTCCCAGACTTATAGCTTCAGCCTAGCCCATCTTCAGCTATTGGGTGCATTTGAGGATGGAACCAGCAGATGGAAGATATCTCTCACTCATTCCCTATATCTCTGTCTCTGTTTCTTTATCTTTCAAATTAAATGAAAAATAAATTTTAAACAATAAAGAAAGGTTTACCTTCCTTGTTTACATGAGTGTTATATGACTATTGTAAAAATTTAATGATAAAATGTAATATAAAACTACCTATAAATGTTTATAAAGACATTTTATAAAGTACAATAAAATAGCTTATATTAATAAATAGACAAATTTAAATTAACCTTAAAAGGAGATTGAAATGATATATTTTTACTTTGTTTCCTAAGTAATAAACACAGTTTTAAATTATTATCGATTACTTGGGTAATGCATGTGGATGCAGCAAATGAGATTACAGTAAAATCTTTAGTAAAATGTACACAACTAGGCTACTAAACTTCAGTAATTAGCTAATAGTCCTGATGAAAACAAGATGAAATGTACAATTCCCTACTTTGGGTGATAATTAAGTAATCTTTTTTATGAGAGGCTAAATGTAAATGTGTTACAATTTATTCAGAAAGACTGTTTCTAGAAATTCATCGGAAATAGATTTATGGGAAATCAAAATCCATTTTTTTAAAGAACTAAGGGAACACAACTTAGAGACTCTGCCAAGTATCTTTTGGAATAATTGCTGCTTCAAGAAACTTTTCAGTTTAGATTTTACATAACAGTTTGTATTAGAAGCAACATTAAATATTCATAAAGTAGGGCATAACTTTGCATATTTTTTGCACATCAATAATTGGTGTTCTATTCAAAACCCTCAGAATATACCATCCCTGCAAGAGTGTGTTAAAGACAGATCAAAGTGATTATTTTGTGCATTTTAAAAAATAAAATACAAAGTTCTACATATAATAAAATACAGGATTGCAGCCTTGCTTCTGGGTATCTTTTACAGAGCAGTATGAGCTCACATATGTGAATTAGATCGCTGTTTCCAGGAGTGGTGAGAAGCAGGGAGGGAAGGGAAAGGGTGTGAGCAGAGCAGAGCCAAAGAGGCATTTGGGGCATGCTCTCTTCTAGAAGATTCCAGGAGCATTTTAAATACCGCCAGGTCTGGAGCAGCTGTCCCATGTGGATGACTGTGCACTGCTCTGAAGGTTGGGAGATGACGGACCATGAATGAGTCACGTGAGGAATGTTCCCATCACATCCTGGGTTCACGAATTCCAAATCCATGCTCAGCCCAGTCTTTCCCTCACAGCATGGAGAAGGGGCAAGCTCAAGCCTTGTGGAGCCTGAAACATACATTTTGAGGGACCTGTGTGAAGAAAGGAAAAGGTTAATTGTAAGAATAGTTTTAAATGGGGATATTTATTAAGAATAAAAGAAGTGAGGCCAGTGTTGCAGCATAGCAGGGAAGGTGCAGGTTTGTATCCCAGACACTCCACTTCTGATTCAACTCCCTGCTAATGGATAGGGAAAAGCAACAGAGATGGCCCAAGGCCCTGCACCCAAGTAGAACACCTGGATGAAGCTCCTGACTCCTGACTTCAGCCTGGCTCAGCCCTGGCCATCTCAGCCACTTGGAGAGTAAACCAACAAATGGAAGACTTCTCTCCCCTCCTCTCTATAACTCTGACTTTCAAAAAAAATGAATAAATCATTAAAAAAAGAACACAAGAAGAAAGCAAGCACAAGTAATTTAAGACCTAGAAATTCAGGTCCATAATTCTGTGGCAGCATTGAGCTTTTTGCTGCAAACACTTTGGAAGCAACAGTTACCCGTGGTAGGCTGGCTTCCTCCTCCCTTGGACAGGGCTTGACTCTCAGCATCTCCAGCACTCACAAGTGGTCCCCAAAGCTCAAGTTTTATTGTCTTTGCAGGAAAGCTGCCACTGTCAGTAAGAATCCATCATGATCCTTGGGCTGTTTACTTTCTGTGGTTCCATATCCAGTTCAACCTGTGTTAGAGGCTCAGGTAAGGTTCTATGAAAAAGGAAATGTCAGGATCTTTGAAATTCTGACTTCCCGAGATGCAAAGCATGGCACCATAGGACAGGCTGTGAGCTAGTTATTCTTCCTGCTAGCCTGCCTCTAATGGGTGTCTCTCACGGTGCCTGGGAGGGCAGTCCTTGCCTCCCGCACCACGCCCTGTGGCTGTCATATCCAACTGCAGCTCAGGTGAGGTCTTTCTTCCAGGCTCATAATTCGATCTCCCTAAACCTGATGGTTGTCTCCATCCAAGAGTTAGAGATGGCAGCTTGAGGCCCATTCATGAAGTTTCAGGGAGGAGGAGAATGTGAGGGAACAGATGTCAACCTACTCCCACTGCTGACAAGAGTCAGGAAACTACAACACCTCTCTGTCTGTTCTGACAGGTCAATAACATTGAATTTGCACCTCACTGGTGGAGCATTATCTTTAAAATAATCAAGTTGCCTTGGTTACTTGGACACCAGCATCCCTACCAGTCAAGAGAGTTGAGGAAGGTGATAAAGGTGTGAATTTCCCATTGCAGATTCCCAGACAAGAGAGCCCAGGACATCACAGCAGAGATCACCTAGCCTCATCTTGCAGGTAGCTTGTAGACAGGATAGGAGATGGTCAGTGATTAATAAGAGGCAGTGATGACGTGGGGAACATCAGAATCTGAGCTGTCATGTGTAAGGAAGGAGGGATATCAGATTAAAAAAAGAAAAAGGGATGTCACATCACAAATTCAGATATGCATTAATGAGCCTTAAACACAGATATCCCAAATATATCATGGATATAGTTATACTAAAAACTTTTTTGTTATGTATCTGAAACTCCTTTTTCACTAGATGGGAAGCCAAATGAGAGGGAGATTCCAACTTAGCCAGGACCATTCAGTTCTGCAGGGTAGGAAATGATGCCAAATTGATGAGAATGAAAATTAAAATAAATGTTGCACGAGTATATGGCCAATTTATTTTTATAATGGTGTTAGTACAATTCATTTAGAAAAGAAAGGGAGGCTGGAATACCTGGATAATTTTACAGGGAAAATAAAAATTTGATTCTTATCTCACATCATGCACAAAAGCTAATTTGAAATAGACCATAGATCCAAATGCAAATGCTAAAACTCTAAAGCCCTTAACGGCACATGCGGAAGAACATCTTCACGACATGTAGTAGTTGGAAATTTCTCAGGATGCAAAAAAGAAAGTGCACGTGACAGAAACTGTGATCAACTGGCGTTTTAGATTGAGTTCAACAGAGGCAGAGCCAGACATGGCAATTCTGGAGTTGAGTGAGCGCTTATAGGAGACACTGGAAGGATGTAAGGGCAGAGGAGGAAGCCAGCAGAGATCTGAGTCCAGTCTGAGCCCCGGCTCTTCCGGATCCTGCAGGGAGCTCCAGAATACAAGCACCATCTCAGGGTTGTCCCATGTGGAGTCAGCAACACAGCCCCGTGTCAGCCAGGCATGCATCCGGGCCACCCCAGAGGACATCGCAGTCTGGGTACAACATTCCTGTGGACTGTGGACGACTGTCCTGGGAAGGGTGTCAGTGTAGCACCCAACGACCAGCAGGCTCATTACCTGAGAATGGATGTGTCCTCAGGAAAGGGGATCTGGGGTGGGCACCACAAATATCTCCTATTAGTGGACTTTACCAAAGATAAAAATATGGAATCATTACAGATGTCATGTAGAAAATAGGTTACATACAAAAATATTTACAGCTCATGTGTCTGAGGAAGGGCTCATTCCTAACATATACAAGAATTCCCTCAAAGAAATATAAACAACCCAGGATTTTAAAATAGCACAGCGGGTGGGCATTGAATGCATCAATTTAGACAACACATGGGACACCTGCACCCCCCATCAGAGTGCCTGGATTTGAGACCTGGTTCTGGCTTCCTGCTCATGCACACTTTGGGAGGCAGCAGATGATGGCTCAGGTACATGGGTCCCTGCTACTCACGTGGGTGAACCAGATTGAGTTCTGGATTTGTGGCTTTGGCCTAGCCCAGCCTTGGCTGTCGTAGGATCTGGGAAGTGAACCAGTACATGGAAGATCTCTCATCGCCCCTTAACTCCACATTTCATACAAATATAAAATTATTTTAGTTTAATTTAAAAATAAATAAAACATAGCAGTTTTGTAAATAGAATGCCTGAAGTTAAAAAGACTGACAAAACTAAATGAATCATATATGTATAGCTGGTGGGAGTATAAGGTGGCACCATCCCCTTGAAAACTCGCAATTTTTAATGAGTCTAGCTATACACTTATCCCACAGAGCAGCAATTACATTCTAAGTATTTACTTTCTCTGGAGGGCAAAGTACATGTTGTGAAAAAAAAATCAGTACAAGGATGTTAGAATAGTCACCTCAACTTTCTTTGTAACCATCAAATCCCAGAAATAATAACCCAAGTCAATCAACTGGTGAATGGATAAATAAATCACAGCAAATCCTTACAACAAATGAAAACTAAGCATAAAAAAAGAACAACTGTAACCTGTAACAACCCATAGGAACCTCAAAGATAGACAAAGGATTCTTTGATTCCATTCTGTAATGTTTGTGAACAGTCAAAACTAATCAGGTAGAAAGCAAAACAATGGTCATTTTGGGGCTGAACAGGGCAATTGTTACAAAGGAGCCATGGGGAATGTCACAGAGTGATAGCAATCTTTCTATGTCTTGAAAGAGGTGGTGGGTTACATGGTGGTATGTATATTTGTCCAAATGTATCAAGCTGTACACTTAATAGCAATGTAGTATATCATAATATAAGCTATGCCTCAATAATTTGTATTAGTTATGCAGCAGGAATTCCAAGGCTTATGTTGGTTTCATGGATAGCTGAATCCAAGGGTTCAAAAAAAAGTCATCTCTTCTCTTCTGCTCCCTAGCACAGCTCCTTTAGCTTGCCTGTTCTTGCTAAGATTTGGCTTTATTTTGGACCTGCTGGAACCAGAGCCATAAGAAAGTTTCTGCCAGGCCTATGGTGCATGAGTTGACCCTCAAAGCTGAAACTCAGGGTCTGATATCATACTAGCTGCACTTATTCACACAAGAGAAAAACTTGGCCCATTGTAACTCTGCTTGTGTTTGCACATTGTAGTTATTTGGCCAGTCTGCTGAAGTTGTTCTTGGCAAAACAATTCTTGGAGTTGACATTAGTCACGGAGTATCTGATCCATGAAGGCAAAGGACCAATGTGGGGGTTGCCCCCAGCCACTTTAAGAAAATTCATTTTATTGAGTACTACTCATTTATCTGGACACTTATGATTGTTTTTGTAAAACTCATGATAAGCCTTTAAAATTATCACAGTTGACGGTTTGGGCTGAGATGCATTACCAGTTTTTCTCTTCAAGAGGTCACAGAGAGAAAGGGGAATCAGGTCTGAGCAGGACAAGGAGTGACTGGAGCTTCATTTCAAAGGGAGCCAGGCAGGGTAGCATAATCAGAAAACAAAGCCTTTTACTCCACTCTGTTTGCTAACATGGCTACCTTGTATCTGCTCTTCCTGCCAACTTTCAA
Organism: Oryctolagus cuniculus; assembly: GCF_964237555.1. Taxonomy (NCBI): domain Eukaryota; kingdom Metazoa; phylum Chordata; class Mammalia; order Lagomorpha; family Leporidae; genus Oryctolagus; species Oryctolagus cuniculus. The sequence continues at coordinate 7,613,765 of NC_091443.1, forward strand.
TGAATCTTTCTAGAAACCATTTTCCCTGCAATTCCCAAGCAACGTTGCCAGATATTTTTTTCTCATGGGCCTTCAGCCAGCTAGGGATAAGCTCTTATCTTACTCTTGCATAATCACATTTCCTAACTCTGAAAAACTTGTCTTTCTTAAATTCTATGATCATTGATTTTGTGTGTCACCTTGACTGGATGAAAGGATGCCTGTAGGACTACCAAAAGCATTTGTTATTCTCTGTTCTTCAGGAGAAGCACCATCTCTCTTCTGCTGAAAGAGAAACCCAGGAGGTTTTGTGTGGATTAGAATGATTGAGCTGCCCCAGGCACACCTGTGAGAATGGTTCCCAACAAGATGGGCTGAGTTGGTAGACAGGATAAGGAAGCTCTACCCTCAGTATGGCAGGCCCCAACCAATCAGCTGGGGGGCTCTGTCTGCTTATCATGTATTTATTTTCCATTACTGATGGTGAAAACTGTTATGCAAACCCTGAGAGCTAACCTTAGGATTCTGCCCTTCTACCAATGTCTGAATGATGTTCAAGTTCAGGGTGTGCTGGCAATTCTCTTCCATCTACTCACCCACTTGTTTAACTTTTTCTTCTCTATCAGACCTCAGTGGAAGTTAAGTACTTACACACATACATTTTAGAACAGATAAACCCATTCTAATTCCGAGATGAAGATGACCTTTCTCAGATAAGTGTTCTGGAGTCTCCCATTAATGCTGATACAGAATCCCTCAGAAAACAATAAAAGTGTATTTTTGACCACAGGGAAAATCCATGAGACACCAACAAACAGCCTGGCAATGGGGGCTGGTGTTGGGGGAAGTCTGGTCATGAAGGATTCAGAAGAGACAAGGGACTCAGAACAGAAACCCAGAGGGTTCACAAGATTGTTTGCACTAGATTCATGATGCTGTTAAGAGTAAGAGCTCTTTCCATGGAGGGTTCCCACCAACTGTCGGCAGTGGCAGCCCTGGAAGTGGTGTGAACAGTGGGTACCACCGCCTGACTGCACCCGTGTCAGCTGACACTGTAGGGCTGCCCTAACCATTGTGCTCTCTGACGGATGAGCTGGAACAGCAGAGCTGTGCCCAGACTGAGCCACGGACAGCATCCATCCAGCAAGCCCCCCACAGTTATCCCCGGCATCAAATCAAACACAGGAGACACCACCACGCTCTTCACAGTGCTCTCCTCGTCTCTAAGAGTCACTTGGCATTTATCATGCCTGTGCTTTTTTTAACCTAACACATCTGATCTACAAGCGATCTTGGCTATGTATTTTAACATTAACATAAAGCATTTTCTGTTCCATTTTACACTTGGCATTTCCAGGTAACACCACAGTTCATTTGAAGATATTAATGTATTGTTTTGTACTTTTAAGATAGTGTTAGGCCGGTGCCGCGGTTCACTAGGCTAATCCTCCACCTTGCGGCGCCGGCACACAGGGTTCTAGTCCCGGTCAGGGCACCGGATTCTGTCCTGGTTGCCCCTCTTCCAGGCCAGCTCTCTGCTGTGGCCCGGGAGTGCAGTGGAGGATGGCCCAAGTCCTTGGGCCCTGCACCCCACGGGAGACCAGGAGAAGCACCTGGCTCCTGCCATCCAATCAGCGTGGTGCGCCAGCCGCGGCGGGCGGCCATTGGAGGGTGAACCAACAGCAAAGGAAGACCTTTCTCTCTGTCTCTCTCTCTCTCTCTCTCACTGTCCACTCTGCCTGTCAAAAAAAAAAAAAAAAAAAAGATAGTGTTAACAAATAAATGAATGGTTTCTCTATTTTGATTGCTGTATACTATTCTATCTTCAGGTTACTTACAATTTTCCACAATTACAAGCACTGTTCTGTGAATATCCTTAAAAATCTTATCCACATGCCAAGAGCAGGCGTTTCTGTAAATAAAATCTACCTTCAATTCCCTGTTTTCTCACTGTGGTTGAGTACTTTATCATATCACATTATCCATTCAAATTTCCTCAGCATACAATCTGTTCATACTATTTTGCTTATTTTATATTATTTTTGTTCTTGTTTAATGTTGGGTATTCTACATATAACCTGACAACTAATCATTTATTTGTGGTATGTGTTGCAAAAATATTTTGGCAACATTATGCTCGATTTTCAGCTTTTATTGACGGCTTTATTATACTGAATTTCATAATTTTGGTGAGTCAAATTTATCCTATTTTTATTGTACTTTTCAAATCTTATTTTAAAATGTCCTCTATGTAAATATTATCCAAGATTGTAATATACTTTAGAAAATTTCAGTTTTATTTTTCTTAGTTATAGCGATAAAGCATCTGAAAGTATTGGTGTGTCCAGTCACTTTTTCAATTAGACTGTACAGTTGCCCCAATGCTATATATGACAAAGGACATTTCTATACCAATTTGCAAAGAGTTCGTTATGTATCAAGCTCATATAGGGGTCTTCTCCTGGGATCTCTGGTTGGTTTGTTTATTCTAATACTGTAGAATCAGCTTGTCTAATTCAACTAAAATCCATGGAGGATTTCAGCTGACATTTCAGTTTATTTTATAAATATAATTGGATAGGATCATATATTTATACTGCTAGAATTTTTCATTCAAAGATAATTTCCATTAATTTAGAATTTCCCCCTTATTAGATTTTAGTACAAAGTAGCTCATTGCTTATTATGCATATTAAGGATGGCTTTTTGATTTTTATATTATTTTATGATGATCATATAATATGCTGAAATATGTTGTTAATGCTAACAGCTTCTGTAGATTATTTTATATTTTTCTACATATATATGGCATATTGTTTACTAATAATATGAATCCTTCCTTAATAATATTAACATCTATATCTTCTATTAATTGTCCTGCACTATCTAGAATATTCAATGCAATGGTGAATAGCAGCAATACTAGCAGAGATACTTGTCTTTTTCCTGACATCAAGTATGTCAGAATCGTAATACTTTTACTTGTTTAATAGTGTTAGTAGAAACCATTTAACCAAGTAAAGAAGTCTCTTTTATTTACAGAAAAATAAAAGCTTTTATCACATAGAGTATGGAATTTTATTTTTTAATCTGTGGATAAATTAATATGTTTTTTTCTTAATCTTGCAATTTGGTAAACACATCAATAGACCTTTCAACTTTTCTTCAGTCTTGGGTTAAACTCAAAATATTTATGATGAAATTTTTAATACGTTACAGGATTTGGTTTGCTGATGTTTTATTCAGGACTTTACCTTTATACCAATACTGAATTAAGCTATCATTGTATATATTTAATAGCAAAATTGTGCTGCCTTCCTAAAATGAGTTAGCAGCCATTTTTCTTATTTAGTTCCTGAAAATACAAATAGAAGTATTAAATGTTTCCTTGAGGCATACTTCATAAACTCCATCTCAGCCTGATGCTTTTAGGGATACTACTATTTTTTTCTTAATTTTTTATGCTCTCCCCTCTTTTTTAAAGTTTTTGCTTCCATGTGCCTCTTCTACTTTTCTCTAGTATGTACTTGATGTGAGAAATTACTGACTTGCATCTGCACACTGATTTTTTTTTTATTTGACAGGTAGAGTTATAGACAGTGAGAGAGAGACAGAGAGAAAGGCCTTCCTTCCATTGGTTCACTCCCCAGATGGCCGCTACAGCCAGCACTGCACTGATTCGAAGCCAGGAGCCAGGTGTCTCCTCCTGGTCTCCGAAGCAGGTGCAGGGCCCAAGCACTAGATCCCTCCTCCACTGCCTTCCCAGGCCACAGCAGAGAGCTGGACTGGAAGAGGAGCAACCAGGACTAGAACCCAGCACCCACATGGATGACGGCGCCGCAGGTGGCGGATTAACCAAGCGAGCCACAGCACCAGCCCCTGCACACTCATTTTCAGTCTTTTTTGTTTTCTTATACAGCACTTAACATTTAAATTTGACAGTAGAGTACTTTTACGGCTATATATGCCAGTTTTGCTATATACAACTTACTGCTTAGCTTGTTTCTTAATAATTATCATTTGGGTAATTTCCATTATTAATCCTCTTGTAACTCTTGAGTTATTAAGAAGTGTTACACTCTACTTAGTACAGCCAGCCTCAAAGACCAGCTTCAGTGACCCCACCTCTGTGTACGCACACCTGTCAGAGCACCTAAACTGAAAACTGCTGAAACATCACTTGCAAGGTTAGGATACAATCAGACTGGAGTCTGTCCAGTTGGGCACTCATCCTGAAGGGAGTCAGCTGCCATGCTGGGAATGACCCTTTGGTGAGGGGCACATGGCCAGGAACAGAAAGAGGCTTCTAGACAACAACTGGAAGCTACCGAATCTCACCACAACCACATGAGTAAGCTGGGAAGCAGAACCTCACACCCTGGAGCTGATCACCGAGACAGCCGTAGCCCTGATCCTTTGAATACAGCTTCTTGTGGAACTTGGACTGCAAGGGCCCAGCAAAATTGTGCATATCTGATCCACGGATTCCATAGACTGTGGACTGAAGCAGCCGATTCTGGTGCCATTTGTTACACAGCAATAGGTAAATAATACAGATTTGGTTTGTGAAAGTTTAATCAAATGTTTTGTTGCTATCATTATTTTGAACCAAATCTTACCTATTGGATCAATCAAGAATAAGACAATTAGGGGGGCCGGCACTGTGCCATAGCTGGTGAGGCTGCCTCCTGCAGTGCTGGCATCCCATATGGGTGCTAGTTCAAGTCCCGGCTGCTTCAGCTCTCTGCCATGGCCTTGGAAAGCTGAAGAAGATGGCCCAACCCCTTTGGCTCCTGTACCCACGTAGGAGATCCAGAAAAAGCTCCTGGCTCCTGGCTTTGGATTGGCACAGCTCCAGCCTTTGCAGCCCACTGGGGAGTGGACCAGCGAAGGAAGACCCCTCTCTCTCTCTCTGCCTTTCCTTCTCTCTCTGTGTAGCTCTGACTTTTAAGTAAAATAAATAAATCCTTAAAAAAAGGCAATTAGGGACATTTGGCTACCAGTTAATGTATCAGTTGGGATTCCTGGGTCACATTTCAGAGTATCTGGTGTTAAGTCCTTGTTCCCTTACTTCTGTTCTAGCTTCCTACTAATGCACAACCAGTGAGGCTGCAGGTGATGGTTCAAGTACTTAGGTCCCTGCCACCTATGTGGAAGACTTAGATTGAATTCTGAGTTCCTGGCTTCATCCTGGTCCAACTTGGGTTGTTATGGCCATTTGGGGAGTGAATCAGCAGACAGAAGATTACTGCCTGCCTGTCTGTCTCTCCGTCTTTCAAACAGAAAGAGTTAAGCAAAAAAGAATATGGAAAAATAACAGTTTTATTGTGCTTTCCCTTACTGCTTGTTTCTCTAGGTATATTCAAGAACTTCTTATAATATTTCTTGCAAAACAACAAACTCATTCGAATTTTGTTTGTATTAGAAAATCTATTTATCCTTCTCTTTTGAAGGATAATGTCACAGGTTACTGAATTCTAGGTTGGTATTTGTTTCTCTCTCAACACTTTAAACATTTTTCTCCACTTCCTTCTTGCCTGAATTGTTTATGAGGAGAAGTATAACATAATTCATATATTTTTATGTTGGGGAATGGGGGAGAGGGGTGGAGGGAGGAGAGAGAGAGAGATAGAGAGAGAACAAAGAGAGAGCTCCCTTCTACTGGTTCACTCTCCAAATTTCCACAAGAGCAGATCTCCCTGCTACCTCCTGGGATCTATATTAACTCAAAGCTGGAATCAAGAAATAGAGACAGAAGTCAAACCCAGGTATTCCAAAGTAGGACATGGGCATTTTAATCGGTGTCTTTACTGTTAAGCCAAATTATTCTGTTTTTCTTTAAGTCACTTGAATATCTCTATATCTCTTAAATGTAAGCATAGTTTCCTCATGTCTGAGTTATTTTCTTTCTCTCCAAATTTGTACCTCATTTTCTTATAACCAAAGAAGCTATGCCTAAAATAACTGTTTTTCTCTCATCTACAAACTCATGAAAATCTTGTAATTAGATTTTATCTCTCCAGAATCAAATATCTCAATACTGTGCATATTTTGTAACAAGGGAGGCAAATGGGATAAAAATGAATATGCCACAATGTATTGGTAAACATGCCTCATCTTTATCAGTCAGTATCAGTGAACACTTATTGAGTGGTTATTGTGGCATACAGAAACAAAGAGTCTAGAGGAATAGCAGCAAATAGACAACTGGAAACTGAATATTGGCTACATAAGCAGCAAAAGCTATCCTTCCGATTTTTAAGGAATGACATATCTATAACTATCCTTCACATTAATTTAGACACACACACACACACACACACACACACACACTTAATGGTGGTAAGTGATACACCTGATATATCAGCAAAGAAATAAGCACTGAGATGGAAAGAGAATTTTGCAAGCAAGAAAAAAGAAGAAGTATGGAAGGAGAAGGATGGAGTGGATGAATGATCACAGGGAATGTGATCACCCCAGAATAAATCTTGTAGTATGAATGGGAACCAGGGTTGGACCTTCAAAATGACTACGCCCTGGAGCAACAAGAAAGGGAAGAACTAGGGGGTGACTGCAAGCTTTGGCCTAAGAAATAGCATGTTCCCAAACTGGAGAGTCAAAATCGGTCCTAGTTCCAGAAGGCAACCACAGACACCCAGCAAATGCAGATGCAGAGATGGAAGCTAGGATGACAGAGCAGGGGACGGGTGAAGTCTGCACTCTCAGCTGCCGCTGAGTCCTATCGGAGTCAAGGTCCATAATTCTTAGATGCAAACTGAATGCTGCATGTGTGGGAATGCAGTGAACAGGGAGGACAGAGAGCAATGTGACTACAGATAAGAGGGGCCCAGAAAGGAACCTGGGCAGCAGTGAGAGTAACAGAAGTAGGAGGGGTTATAAGGTGACATTGTCAGTGTGCAATGCTAAGTTCCCACTCAGGCCGAGGAGAGAGACTCAGGCAGTGTGCACTTGCTCTGTTGTGCAGAGGTGAGACTTCTGAGCTGACAGATGTTAACAGAGGAACCTCCTATAAAAATTTTTCTTATGGTCACTAAGAATAAGCTGCAGGTGATTTCAGGTTGAGAAAACCCAAGCATGTAATTGTTGCCTGGATCCAAACCATTTCTTAAATTGAGTTTGAACATCTGAGGCAGACATACTGCCCTCATTTCTAACTTTTACCAAATCATGGCAATGTAATAACAAATTGAGTATATTGATCATTACTAGCTTATCACTGCAGAAACACTTCTTCAACCTGGATATATCTGATTGTGTTAATTAAACACACAATGCACAGGTGATATATTTTTAACTCTCCATGTACTCCACTAGGTTGTGTTTATCAGCAGACTAGATTTACAGTATGATTTTTTAAAGATTTATTTATTTATTTGAAAGGAATAGTTGTGACAGAGAGGCAGAGAAAGAGAGAGGTCTTCCATCCGCTGGTTCACTCATCAGATGGCAACAATGCCTGGAGCTACACCAATCCAAAGCCAGGAGGCAGGAACCAGGAGTTTCCTCTGGGTCTCCTTTGTGGGTGCAGGGGCTCAAGCACTTGAGCCATCCTCTAATGCTTTCCTAAGCCATAGCAGAGAGCTGGATCCAAAGTGGAGGACCCTGGACTTGAACCAGCACCTATATGGGATGCCGGAACTGCAGTGCTTTACCCACTACACCACAGCATTGGCCCCCAAGTATGAATGTTTTTTAATTTTATTAGCTGTGGACTGTCTCAGTACCACATCTGTCTGGTAGAGAAACCAACTTTGGCCTCAGAAAATCTCTAACAGAGTTGGAAATAGATTAGACTGGAGGAATCAATAAACCTGGACTCACACCTACCCTGGTCAAGTTGTGTGAACTTGGGGTCCAAGTCCATTCATGTTATTCCACTTCTGCATTGATTAGTGGGAACAAAGATCTACTACCTGGTGGTAATCTCCCATCACTCTAAAAAAAAGGTTGTATATAAAGCTACTGTGAAAATTAAGAACTCTGAAAATATAGCCAATATTATTGCAAATTTAGAAATATAAAAACAACTGAAAATTTGGCTGTTCATGAAAAATTTTAAAAACCAAATATATTTGAAATTTTCCTAAGCTCTAGGAATTGCCTATGGCTCAACTCTTGCACTGTGTCTTCCATCCAAACCCATCTTCTTGGTAAAATAATTATATAGCACCTAACTTCAGAATAAGCATTAAAAGATAGGAATATGCTGCTGAAGACAATGCAATGACTGAATATCAAAATTAAGCTTCAGGTAAGTGTCAGGTAAAGAAAAGGATACCCTAAGTAAAAAGGGGTTGATGAGAACTAAGAACAAATAGAGCCACAGAGAGGTTAGAGAATTGAGGAAATAAAAGAGCAAGGAAGCTGCTTAGACAGGCCGAAATGGAAGAAGGCCTAATAAAGGAAGAATTTTACAGAAGAATACCACAGGTGTATATGAGCAATCGAGGCTTATTGAATATTCTGGCCCAAATGAATCTCAGAACATGAGATCTATGTCGTGATTACTTCTAATCCATCAGGATATTTTTTATGATTTATTTATTTATTTGAAAGAGTTACACAGAAAGAGGAGAAGCAGAGAGACAGAGAGAGAGAAAGAGAGAGAGAGGTCTTCCATCAGATGGTTCACTCCCCAGTTGGCCGCAATGGCCGGAGCTGTGCCGAACCGAAGCCAGGAGTGAGGAGCTTCCTCTGGGTCTCCCACGCGGGTTCAGGGGCCCAAAGACTTGGGCCGTCTTCTACTGCTTTCCCAGGCCACAGCAGAGAGCTGGAGCGGAAGTGGAGCAGCCAGGTCTCTAACAGCCGCCCATATGGGATGCCGGCACTTCAGGCCAGGTCATTAACCACTGCGCCACAGTGCTGGCCTCCATCAGGAATTTATAATCAGTGCTTAAGTTCACAGGAGACAAATCATTTTTTTTTGACAGGCAGAGTTAGACAGTGAGAGAGAGAGAGTCACACAGAGAAAGGTCTTCCCTCCATTGATTCACCCCCCAAATGGCCGCCATAGCCAGCGCGCTGTGCTGATCTGAAGTCAAGAGCCAAGTACTTCCTCCTGGTCTCCCATGCGGGTGTAGGGCCCAAGCACTTGGGCCATCCTCCACTGCCTTCCCAGGCCACAGCAGAGAGCTGGACTGGAAGAGGTGCAACCGGGGCAGAACCGGCGCCCCAACCGGGACTAGAACCCGGGATGCCGGCGCCACAGGCAGAGGATTAGCTTAGTGAGCCAAGGTGCAGGCCGAGAGACAAATCTATTTAGGATTCTATCTGTACATGTGTACAAATGAGTTTCATAGTTAGGAAGAGGTACAAATAGCATCACACATTTTTTTTCCAAAGGTTGTAGGCATAGTTTATGTAAGAAGCTTGGTCATCAAATGGTCTAGTCCTCAAAATGCTGGAGTAGAACTTAGTAAGAGGCACAGAAGCTGACTGGGGTAAGGGGGGTGGAGCAAAGGACATCTCTCTGCTCTGTTTGGATTCAAGCCCTCACATTTGGACTCGTTGTAAAAGGTCCACACTGACACTAACTTTGAAGGATCTAATTAAAACTCCAGGGATAGATACAGATAAAGAGAAGGAACCACGCCCATCTGGGATTCAGGTATGAGTCCTCTAACCCAGGGCACAAAGCCCTTCTTCCTAGATCTGACCTCCATTAATAATCTTACCGGGATCGGTGCCAGGTTGTTGATGAAAAACCCATACAGAACTTTTCAAAATCCCAAGTTCCCGAGACCACACTACCCCACACCTATGGAGTCTGAATCTCCACTAGCAAGTCTGTGAATCAGTTAGGGCACTGCTGAATGAAAGCAGAAAACCCAGCAGATAATCAGGGAGGGCAGCTGAGTGTCAGCTAACGGCATTCAGCAGCAGCCCTAAGGGACAAGGACTTCCCCTGCTGCCATCTTCAACGGGTTGGCGTTTGTCCCAAGACTCACTCCTTCATGGTGGCACAGTGGCAGCTTCTGCTCCTATCTTTATGCAACTCATTCACAGCTGGAAGAGTGGCCCTTCCTTGGTCTTCAGTCTTGTTGTTTGACTTACCCTCACTTCATCCTGTCCATCTCCCATCACAGACCCATTCCTAAATAATCACCGGTTAGAGAAATGGAATTTGCACAATTTGCAACTTATTAGGATTTTCTGCCTTGGATTTGGCAATAATCTAGTCTCAACTGAAATATATAACCATGTTGTTACCAAACAGTATTGGGAAAGTGTATCAGTTAGATAGGGAATCAAAAATGAACACTAAAAACTGCATTTGTTAAATATCCCCTGGCAACTTTTTTTTGTGTACAAAGAATATAGGTCTAGAGCCTAGTGGTTTCCTTGTGTCTTCTCTCTCCTTGTGAGGACTCCTGTGTACGTGTAAAAACACTAAACAATTTGGTATTTTTGCTGCTACTCTGTCAGTTTATTTCTTCGGCTCAGCTGCAGACCTTAAGCTGATATAAAGAACTTTTTCTCCTTTTCACACCTTCAGACCTGTACCCTGTTAGGAATATACAACCTTGTTGTATGCCAGAACCCAGAATTCAGTATAAGGAATTAGTTAGGTGGGTGCTGGACACTGTAAAGACTAAACAGGGAATCCTGTGCTAAATAACCCAACGACAGTAACTCGGGAATAAAGGAACAGTTGTGGTCATCAGCTTGGGAGCAAAGAGAGAGTGCTCCATGGTACTTGAACTTAGGATTCCAAGGGGAAACATGGCCAAGCTGCTACTCAAACCTCTAAAAGAGCCTAGTAAGGCTGATTCCATAAGTGGCATATAAAATTAGGGACCGGAAGCAACCAGGTTGTTGGAGCAAGACAGGAAGAAACAGGAATCAAATAGGCAAGAGCTGGTTCCTCCTTCCTCCTTCAGCCTAGTCAACTGTCTTTTTCATCCCCTTTGTCAGAGCCTAGAAAAAGACTACTATGGACACCAGGCAAGGCAGAAATGCAATTTCAGAGTCTCCCCCTCAACACAAAAAGTACTGAGATGGGAGACAGCACAGACATGACTGGCAGTGCATTGGTCTCCTTCTATTAAACCTCCACTAACAGATCCCAGAGAAACAATGATTTCAGTTAGCATTGACTCCCAAAGAACATTATCTGCCCTGACAATATTTAGCATTGATTCCTTCAAAACTGAGAGGAAATGCTAATACAGACAATATCTTAGGATGGAGTGATTACTCTTATACAGTTAGTTCTAAGTTACTATGTCTTTGTTTACAAAGAGAAGCATTTGATTCACTTCTGCTCCTGAAGGTATTAGTATGTAGATCACTAATGTAAACACAAAAAGATCACAGTGCATCTATTCTCTCCTGCTTGTCCCATACCCACCTGTGACCAGAAGCAGCACACTTCTGACCTGAAACCTGAGAACACTGAGTATGGACGCAGCATACTTCAGAGAGTCAGAGTCATGGATATAGTCATTGATTCTTTTTGATCCTGTTTCCTACATGTGGTCTTGAAAACTTTTTGTTAATTAAGTATTTTAATTATTATTTATTTTAGAGGAAGACAGACAGAGAAAGAAAAACAGAAAGACAGAGAGAGCTCCCAATCTCTGGTTCACTTCCCAATGCCAACAACAGTTGGGAGAGGGCTCAATCCAGGAGCCAGGAGCTAAGCCCAGGTCTCCCATTTGGGTAGTAGGAATCCAACCATTTGAGCCACCACTGCTGCCTCCCAGGCTCTGCACTAACAGGAAACAGAAATCAGGAGCCAAGCTTGGAACCATATTCAGGAGATTCACCCACTCACGAGTACTCTCTACCAAATAAAAATATCTGTGATCATTTAGTCCTATTAGACTGCTACAAATAAAGATGGATACTCCAAAAGGCTTGTGAAAATGGAAAAAAGTAAGTTATTTTAGTACCCTAAACTTTTTAAATCCAGGCAAAGTGTTTTCATAATACGAATTTTTTGTAAACTGTTTGAAGACCCCTTGTATGTACCATTTTTTACATTTTGCTGCAAAATAAGCTTATCTTTGAATTCCAGTTTCCATGAACCTTTTGAAGTGTGCTTGCACTTGGAAATAGTGAAGAAATGTATTGCTAAAGCATGTGATCTTTATTAAGTTTCATCTCAGATTAATTAAAAGATTTATTTTGTTTTGTCAGCAATTGAGAAAAAATTTGAGTCTGAAGTCAATAAAGGATTTCATTTTCCAACTCTACTGCTTACTTATCAGCTTTCATAGAGGAAATTCACAAAGTAATACTGAATTCATCACTGCACATCAGGCTTTTGTGCCTGAGATGCTGACTCCCCTCTTTTAAGTGTCTATAAAGACCACGTTCACAGCCACCACAATAAAAGGGAGATTCAAATAACTCCAAGAGGAAATAAGTAGACTGTATTTTTTTACCCTGTGGAATGATTTTCCACTCCTACTTATCATAATGTTATGAAAGACACCAGAGACATTAGTAGAAAAAGAGAAAAAATTCATCTGAGCCTCAGTAGCATTGCCGAGATGTTCATATGATTCTCAGGAATTAACCACCCACCCCCCAAAAAAGTCTACTACCTGTCACTGACTCTCCATACTCTATCACATCATAAAAGCTTTTTTTTTAAAGACTTATTTATTTATTTGAAAGTCAGAGTTACACAGAGAGATACAGAGAAGGAGAGAGAGAGAGAGAGGGAGAGAGAGAGAGAGAGAGAGAGGTCTTCCATCTGCTGGTTCACTCCACAGTTGGCCAAAGTCTGGAGCTGCACAGATCAGAAGCCAGGAGCCAGGAGCTTCCCCTAGGTCTCCCATGCAGGTACAGGGGCCCAAGGACTTGGGCCATCTTCCACTGCTTTCCCAGGCCATAGCAGAGAGCTGGATTGGAAGTGGGGTAGCCAGGATTCAAATTGGCGCCCATATGGGATGCCAGAAATGCAGGCAGTGGTTTTACCAAACTACACTATAGCACCGGCCCCCATAAAAACTCTTAACATGGGCAGGGAGGCTTTACCATCTCACACACACACACACACACACACACACGTACACACAGAGGAAGCAAATTATCTTGCACTGACAGGGATGGGGAATGCGATTCCTGGCCCTCCTCGTCTACTTTCTCCACAAAACTTTCTCTACAAAGACCCTAAATGAGCAGTTGAGCTGGAGCTAGCCTTTGCCAACAGATGGGGTTTGACAACGGGGTCCAGTTGTTTTTCTTATGTAAAATTGTGGGTCTTTCTTCACTCTTGGAGTCTGTAGAATTCATTACACATAAGAAGAAATTTAGTTTCTCCCTCCTTTGTGAAGATAACTTCGTTAAAACACTCTGGGCCATCAGATAATGCCAAGTAGGCAAACGCTGACTCTGTTTTGAGATGCAACAGGGAGGCATGCTGCTTAGTGAAAATTCCACCAAATTACAAAGCAAGAGATGGGAGGAGGAAGGAAATGTAAGACCTGTGGCAGGTGAGGGGATTTTCTTGACCATCTCTTCTATTATTCTACTTCCCTTTTCCCATGTCCTTCTGGTTCTCATTCGTGAATAGAGGCATTCTAGAAACAAAGAAAGAGAAAGTTTAGTGACATGGGTTGGGGAGAGCCCCTACACTATTTTACCCAAAAGCCATTTTTAGTTCCTTTCTAGCAAGGTCAAACAGGTAAATACTGCTGGAGTCTGTGTGACTCTTTTTGTAGTTATCTGCAGCAGATAATGTGTTGACCCTGTTACTGCAAGGGCTTCTACCACTGGTGTCATCAGAAACCATTACATTATTTTGTTGCCTCTAAGAGGTACTCAATGCTATAGATCTGCCTTTTAAGTTCATTGTGGTTTCAGGCACAGAAGCCAGTGGACACTTCGACAATGGAGTGAGGATTGGGGTATACAGTGCAATTCTAATGATCATGTGGGATCACCCACAATCAAGGAGGGAGCCCTCATTCTAAGAAACGGGTTACCCAACTCCAGAGTTCATTTACTTTTGTATGTAAATATATGATCCAGGCCTCCAACGGTCCTCTCTCCTTGACTCCCATGAATTCTCTCTGTGGATCTAAGAAATTGCTTTGTGATTCTTAGTTGGACCAACAGTAATGAACTCTGAATCACAAATGTTCATGGCCTTTGACATGTTTGTAAATCTATAATTTAAAAGCATATGTTTTATTAGTTGTCTATGATACACGTGCAGATGATATTTGTGTGGAAAACATCCAAATGGTTGAGACAAGCAACCTTGATATTAACAGTCTCTAGTCAACCTACAACTCCATCCCAACTTGATGAGGTACATTTTAGACAGGAATGCCTTATCTGATGATGATGATGATGATGATAAAAATTATTAGTATTATTTTAAAACAGCTAATTTTATTAAGAATTGAGGCGTGGCAGTTGGACACAGAGCTGTGGCATAGTAGGCTAAGCCTCATGTCCTGGCTGCTCCTCTTCCAATCCAGCTCTCTGCTATGGCCTGGGAAAAGAGTAGAGGATCACCCAAGGCCTGGGCCCCCTGCACCCACAGAGGAGACCCAGAAGAAGCTTCTGGCTCTTGGCTTCAGATTGGCCCAGCTCCAGCATTTGTGGCTCTTTGGGGAGTGAGCCAGCAGATGGAAGACCTTCCTCAGTCTCATCCTTTCTCTCTCTGTAATTCTACTTCTCATTTAAATAAATGAAATCTTTTTAAAAAGAAATTGGTAGGCTCTAATCCTAGGGACTTTATAGATGATAACACTTCACAATCACTGTCTTACATCAATACTATGTATGCATCTCCACTTTATATAGGAGGAAACATGAGCCCACAAGGTGAAGTAACTCACCCAACATCACACAGCTAAGAGCTGCGGAGAAAGGATTGAACTTTGGACACCCCAATTCCAGTTCAGAGCTCTTAATAAGCTGCCATATAACTCCCTGAGGACTCCTCCATTTCAAAACATCTGAGAAATTTGGTAATGTGACTCAAAACTATATCACCTAAGCTCATGAGGTCATACCTCCCTACTAGAAAATGAATCTGAGAGCTGAGTTCTAGCAGTGACTGTTCATCAATGTTTGGAAATATTCTTCTCACAATAAAGTCATTCTATCATGATTGGGTCAGGAATTCCATCTCAAGAAGAAAATATAATGTAATCAATGAAATGAATAGAGAAAAACAACTTACTGGGAATCAGGACTCCAATCTTATAAAGAAATAAAGAACCACCAAACTAAGTCACGTTTTGTTATTTTTAACTAGAGGCTGCAAACTGAAGCACATTTGAATGTTGAAAGCATAAAATGATGGACAAAAATCAAGTCAACATTCAGGATTTGCTCTCAGTTTTAGAACTTCTTTGATGCTCCAGAGGAAAGCGGTGATGAAATTCTAGGGGGCTGAAGTCACAGGGTTCCAGACTCCTGCCTGGTTTTTCACTGACATGATTAACCTTAGCCAGCTACTGCAACTATGTAGGATGATACAGATCTTTATACTTAACTCATACTTCTGTTTGTTGATTAAATGGGTAATGACACAAAGTGATTAACATGAGAACTGCCACACAGCAAGAATTCAGGGACCCTCACCAAAATTCTGTGTTTTGTGATTCTTGCTCCTGTTCTCACCCAAGGATGACTTGGTGAATCTGTTGGCTCTACCCTCAGTGTACATTCAGACTCCCATGCCATGGACCCCCATGCCATGCTCCTCAGGTACAAGTCACAGATGTATCTTGCTGGAATCATTGTAATAGCCTTCCAACTGGTCTCCTGCTTCTTTCCTTGTGCCCTTCTGACAATTCTCAGAATTGCTGAATACAGGTGGAATATCCCTAATCCCAGAAAAGGAAAATACAAAATATTCCAAAATATGAATTTTTTTCAGTGTTGACCTGATACCACAAATGGAAAATTCCACTCAATAAATATACAGAATATCAACTTAGTATATACTAAGTAAAGATTTCAACAGTTTGCACCCACACAAACACACAAAGTATAAAGTACTGTTTGAATACTAGTTTTACCATTAATTATCATATTACTTCACATTAAGGAGACAGAGATTCTATATGGGGAGTAAGTGCACAGTGACTCCCATTGTTGATTTAACAACTGATACTCCTATTTATGATGTCAGCAATCATCTGAGGCCTTTGTGATGAGCTGCCAAGGCTATGAAAGCCTCTTGAGTTCATGAACTCCGACCTTATTTAGACAAGGCCATAATCAAAGTGAAAGTTGTCTCCTCCCTTCAGAGAAAGATACCTCCTTCTTTTATGGCCCATTCTTCCTGCTGGGATCTCACTCACAGAGATATTTCATTTAGGTCATTTTTTTTTTTTGCCACAGTGTCTTGGATTTCCATGCCTGCAAAACTTTCATGGGCTTTTTAGCCATATCCAAATGCCTTAAGGGATGATTCTGAGGCCAGAGTGCTGTTTAGGGTATTTGCCATTATATCAGTCTGCTGTGTATCCCACTTCCCATGTTGGATTGACTCTCCTTTTTAATTCTATCAATTATTACTCCTGCTTATTCTTCCCTCCTAAGCAAAAATTCCAGAACACAAAAGTCATCATTATAGTTTAAAAATTGGTAGAATGGGCTGGTGCCACGGCTCACTAGGCTAATCCTCTGCCTGCGGCGCCAGCACACCGGGTTCTAGTCCCAGTCGGGGCGCCAGATTCTGTCCCCTCTTCCAGGCCAGCTCTCTGCTGTGGCCCAGGAGTGCAATGGAGGATGGCCCAAGTCCTTGGGCCCTGCACCCGCATGGGAGACCAGGAGAGGCACCTGGCTCCTGGCTTCGGATCAGCGCAGTGCCCCGGCCACAGCGCGCCAGCCACAGCGGCCATTGGAGGGTGAACCAACAGCAAAAGAAGACCTTTCTCTCTGCCTCTCTCTCTCACTGTCCACTCTGCCTGCTAAAAAAATTTAAAAAAAATTGGTAGAATGAATTCTGTGTAGTTCAGCAACAAATTAAATAATTGTCGCACCTGGCAAAATTCCTTTACTTTTGATTTAACGCTTGTTATCACATAGGACAGGTAAGCACAGGTGAATAACAAAGGAGATAGAGGAAGAGCAGTGTTCGTTTAGAACAGGGCCACCAGAGGAGCATGGGGTTTGCTCCTATCACAGGAGAGACCAGAGGTTCCGCCATGGGAAAGGCTTTTCCATGTGCAACTCAGAGCTGAAATCAGGAACCACTTCACTGAGAATTAATCTAATAGAGCCATGTTTTCCTAACCCAATTTACTATATGAATTTCCATTGCTCAAAAAACTCGAACCCCCAAGTCAGGACTGTGTCTTTGGTCATAGGGATGTAACACGAAGAGCCTGTCTCTCAGGATGTGCCCCACACCTCAGAGATCCCCCACCACCAACACATACACACCCAGCCCCGTCCAGATGTAACACACCATGTCTTTAGCTCATGGGGGTGTTGTCAGGCATAGTGATGAGCCATCTGAATAATGACACCCATTCTAGGGTGTAAATGAGACAGCCGCCTATCCCCATCACACAATGTGGAAGTTGAGTCCACACAACCCTTTAAAGCTGCAGCCTCTGTCTTGAAATAAATCTCCAGGTTGGGGATGAGAGAGCTTCCCCTTCACCAGCCAGACGGCATGTGACCTCTCTCCTGTGTCAACCAGGCTCATTGGCCATAACAAAGTCCACATCTCTACCCCAAATTCCACTTCCCTCCAGGCTGGTGGAGAGATGGGGGGCCCAATCCCTCCCACAGCCAGCAGAGCGCCTTGCAGGAGAGAGGAGGACGGCCTGTGCTTCCCCCTCTGGCCAGGTGCTATTCACCTTCTCAGAGTGGGGCCTTCATTACCAGGGTACCCTGAGCTCTTGGTCCCACCAGTGCCTTGAGGCTGCACAGTACCCCTCCTCTCTCTCCATGCAACCAGCAACTTACAACTGCAGGATGCCAGGCTCGCCGGGAGCAGGGTGCCATTTCCCAAGAATTGCAGTACTATTTTAGCAATCTCCTACCGAGGAATGCCGGCAGGCAGGGGAAGTGGGAGTGCCCAGGAAGAGGAAGGCTGTAATTTGTCCTGTGTGTGCTTTATTTTTTAACCTGGGATGCCATTGGAAAATCTGAAAGGGACTCTTCTCCTCAGACGCCCCCTCCCCCAGCTGTCTTGATTAGTGGCTCTGCGTATGCTGGTCAGATCTGGGGATTAATGACTGCTAATTTGCCTGAGGTTGGTGCAGCCCAGGCAGCAGACTTTGCACGACCAGCTTTCACTGCCATATGGGTGGAAGCAGCTGTTTCAATTACTTTCAGTGCCCAGATGTGTCAGACAAGCCACCAGTCCTCTGCGGGGTACATCAGCCGCATGGCAGCTAATTGCTCCGATTGCGTGTGGAAGCCTGGTGCTGGGTACTGTGAAAGGGGTTTTGGGGACAGCAGAGTGCCAGCTGTCATCAGAACTCACAACGCCAGCAAGCACAGAGGCCAAGACTAGGCTTGAGTTTCTTCCTACTTTTCCTGAACTACCTGGGCTGGTTGCATAGTTGTCAGGTGCACACATATACACACAGAGGTAAGTAACACGCATGTCCTGGGTTGTGTTATGTTTACATCCTCAGAGACCATACCTGCCAAGAGTTATGGATACCAAAGAAATCAAAATTATATGATTTAAATTAACATGCAATTCAGGCTTGGTGTTTGTCTTAAGTTCCAAGGCACATTTTAAAGGTTAACATCCCCCCTCATAGCCCCTAGACAATGATCCAAAAACCAAGGCAAGATTTTTCTCTTGTGTATCCAACTGAGGCAAGAAACGATGGGAAAAAAAAGGTTAACCATTGCCCACTCCCCTCTGTACCATCCTGGAGACTTGAGAAAGGAAATCAGAAACAAATCTCAAACAAAGCTGTGTCTTCTCATTGTCTAGGGCAGGAGCAGCTATGGGAAACCTGGGGAAAAGAGGAAGCTGTTATCATCATAATAATATATCTATTTAGAAAGAGAACAAACATTTGTTTTGTGCTAATTCTATGGTAATCAGGGTGATTGTACTGTACATTGCAACTGGTTGTTGCCATGGTTATTCCAAGCAGCATGTGGTTATTAATGGCCGAAAATAATCCACAGGACTCTGTTTGAGACCTTTCATCAGAACACGAGGACTGATTTCACCCTTGCATCTTAACATTTTTGGAGCCCCAGATAAATGTGCTGTCTCTCAGCTCTGTATTCTGTGGCATCAGATCTGAGCAATGAAACTGTTTGCTCCCTTCTTCTCACTGCTTCTCTTTGAAAATCTCTTTTGACTGTAGGTCTAAGGGATAAGCCACAGAGCTCAGGGCTTTTCAAATTGATCTATTGGTGAACATATACTAATGTAAATTAACTAAAAAACTGTATGGGAAGGACAGATGTGTATAAGGTGTGTTTCGGAATTGTTCCTGAGTGGTTGAACCACGTGCCAAAGGTGTGAAGTGTCCATCTCAGGTTGTTTGTAAGCACTGCCCACCCTTGACCAATGCTACATCTCTTGGCTGGGTCTTCCTAGATTCAGGAATACAGGTACTGTTTCCTCTTTAGGTTGACACTCAACACGTGCCACAACATACTACTTTTCCTACAATCAGTAATGGTAGTACCAGGGGTGATGGTATCTGTGGTAGAGCCTGTGTTTAGTCCCACAGTTTCAGTATTTGTCGCTCCAAACTCAGGAATTTAGCTCTCAAAGCCTTAGATGTTAATAGTACTAATGTTGGAAACTTAATTCAATTAAAATATTTAGAGGGGGGGCTTTTGAAAGAGATTAGATTGGATTGGATTGGATTAAATCCTTACAGCGGAGCACTGGTAGCTTTTGCATAGGCATTGACAGACAGATGGACTCCCTGTCTTCCTGGGGATGCTCTGGCAGCAAGGAGGCCACCACCAGGTGATTCTGGACCCGCTACCTCCAGAATCCTGAGTCAAAATAAATATTTCTTTATAATGTTAGCATCCTCAAGTATTTTCTTACTACAATGAAAATATGACTAATACAAATAGATAACCATCAAGAACTATGTATCTTAGAAACATCACCTCTTCTGCACTACCAGTGAGGGGTCCATGTGGGGTTGTTCTTGATTGCGAGTGTAACTTACAGGGAAGTTGTCACAATGTCAGGAGCCCGTAATGTCGTACAACTGAAGGAGGAGGATGTCCTCAAATCCCTTGCAGCAGGAACCACCTAGGTGGCACCAACCTTCACTTCCAAATGGAACAGTACATCTACAAATGAAACATGATGGCATCTACACCATGAATCTGAAGAGGACTTGGGAGAAACTTCGGTTGGCTGCTCATGCCATTGCTGCCATTGTAAATCCTGCTGACGGGGCCAGCACTGTGGTGTAGTAGGTGAAGTCTCCACCTCCAGTGCATGCATCCATATGGTTGCCAATTCTTGTCCCAGCTGCTCCTCTTCTGATCCAGCTCTGTGCTTATGGCCAGGGAGGGCAATAGAAGATGGCCCAACTGCTTGGGCCCTTGCAGCTGTCTGGGAGGCCTGGAGGAAGCTCCTGGCTCCTGGCTCCTGGTTTCTGATCGGACCAGCTCTGGCCACTGTGGCCATTTGAGGAGTAAACCAGCTTATGGAAGACCTCTCTCTCTGTCTCTTCCTCTCTCTGTCTATAACTCTACCTCTCAAATAAATAAAGAAAAACTTGCTGATATCAGTGTGGTATCCTCCAGGAACACTGACCAGAGGGCTGTGCTGAAGTTTGCTGCTGCCATTGGAGATGCTCCTATTTCTAACCGCTTCACACCTTGAACCCTCACTAACTGGGTCCAGCCTGTTTTCTAGGAGCCATGTCTTCTGGTGATTAGTGACCACCAGCCTCTCACAGAGGCATCTAATGTGAACCTGCCTACCATTTCTCTGTGTAACACAGACTGTCCTCTGCACTATGTGGACATGTTATCCCATGCAACAACAAGGGAGACCACTCAATGGGTCACATGTGGTGGTACACTCGTGGCACCATCTCTTGTGAACATCCATGGAAGGTCATGCCTGTTCTCTACTTGGACAGATATGCTGAAGTGACCAAAAATGAAGAGTAGGCTGCTGCTGAAACATCTGTGATCAAGGGGAATTTAAAATTGAGGGCTGCAGACTGGTTTGAAGGCTTGCAGGTGCCCTCTGTGCCTACTCAGCAGTTTCCTATGAAGATGGGAGCACCCAGTCTCCACTGAAGACTGGGCTGCAGCTCCCAGTGCTCAGGCCACCAAACGTGTAGGAACAACTACTGAGTGGTCTTAAAGGGCTCTTCACAGTCACTGAAGCAAAAAATGGATATGAGGTTGATGGAACACAAACACCCATTTCTAAAAAAAGAGAAGCATCAAGGGGGCAGATATCTGACAGGGTCAGTTAGGTGCTTTTTGGGAAGCCCACACCCCATATCACAGGGTTTTGGTTTGAGTTCTAGCTCTACTTTTGATTCCAGCTTCCTGCTAATGCACACCCTAAGAGGCAGGGGTGATACTTCAAACAGTTGGTTCCCTGCTACCCATATAGGAGACCTAGATTGGGTTCTGGGCTCCTGGCTTTGGCCAGGTCCAGTAGTAGCGCTTATAGGCATCCACAGTTTGAAACATCAGATGGAGGATTTCCCTGTCTCTCTCTCTCTGTCTCTTTATTTCTATCTCTAAGCATTTCAAATTAAACAAAATTAAATAATTTTAAAAAATAGTATCATCAGACCTCTTTGAGACTTACTGCAAGTAAGCATTGACTAAAATATCTGTGTTCCTGAGCCAGACAAATTGCATCAGCTCTTTCTAAAATCAGGAAGATGGCATATGTTTTACCTATTGATTGTGGCAAAACAAAAGACCCCAAAACTTAACGGTGCCAAACCACGAGAACTTCCTATTTGCCTGCCCCGTGGTTGACCTGGACAGCTCTGCTCCCCTTCCAGGATCCTTAGGGGACTGCCTTCAACTAGTGTTGAGCTGGACTGGGCTGGAAGTTCTATAAGCAGGCCTCTGCACCCAGGCCTTGGTGCCCACTGTTAGCAGGCAGCTGGCTTCCCTGCCCTGGGACTCTCCTTCACGTGGAATCTTCTCCTCTAGGGACCTCTGCCCATGGCCTCTGTCAAGCAGAGGAACTCAGTCACCCCTGTCAGCATCTGAATTCCAAGAAAGCGAAGTCAGAATCTCAAACCTATGTGACAATCTTGAAGCTGCCGCAGTCCAGGTGACCAGCACGTGGAGGGCCAGCACCCATGTCAGGGGGGGAAGGTCCCAAGATCTTTGCAGAAGACTTAGAAGACATTGCCTGCATGGCATGTGGAGGTCAGAGGAGATTTGGGGTAGCTGTTAAGAAGCCCTGAATTGTCTGGGTTTGGCGATGTGATGACATGGGAGACACTCTGTTTGAAATAAGAAAATACATTTGATTGCTTTTATATTAATTTCATACATTTTTTAAAATACCAAAACAAACAAAAAAACTCTTTTAATTCAATATTATTATCCTCTTCTTTGTTGGAACACATAGAATATTGGAAAACTAAAATGCAAAGGTCTCCTTTTCAAATCTCTCTTTTGCTGAAAACTGCTGAAGTGGTATTGATTACAATATTTCCCACGTCTTTTGTCTGCCTTTGAGTAGTAAGAGTTGAAAAGCATAATTTACTCTGTAGGAAAGACCCCAGATTGCCGTGCGTAGGTGACAAGAAGAAACTTTGGTCTAAATGTCTGTGCAGGTCTCAGGGAAGCTGAGTTTATGCAAGATACTTCGGGACCGGCGTGTTCTCCAACACCAAGACTCTCCCAGGGAGATGAGCCTCTCACGTGTATGTGGAGCACCTATGACTTGACCTAGTCACCACCTCCCCACCACAGTCCCATGCATACTAACAGGCTGTTGTCATTTAGGTGAGTTATTCTCTGAGAAGCAGTGCCCTGTGCCAGAGCAGCACTGCCAAACTGGCAGTGTCACCAAGCTTTAGACTAACTCAACTTGGAAACATTTGCACAGACAGAATAAAAAGTTAGTCTTGGGCACAGTGGTGATGCTTAACCAATGTTAGAATCACTTGGAATTTTTTTGTTTGTCTGTTTGTTTGTTTTTATAAATTCCTGGGGCCACATCTGGTCAATTAAATTAGAATCTCAGGTGAGTGGGCACCCCCTATTGATAATGTTTTAAAGCTCTTTGAGTGACTTTTTAATTACATTTTTATTATTTTATTCGATAGACAGAGAGATACAAAGAAAGACACACAAAAGGGGGGAGGGGCTCCCAAACACTGGTTCACACTACGGCTGAGTTGTACTAAGGCTAGGAGTCCGGAACTGGGAGCTGAGAACTTAATCCAGGTCCCCCACCTGGTTGGCAGGAACCCAGTTACTTGAGACATCACCTTTGCCTCCCAGAGTCTGCATGAGCAGGAGCCAGAGCCAGGTATAAACCCAGCACTCCAATGAGGGATGCAGGCATCTTAATTGTTTCTTAGCCACCAGGCCAAATACCTGCCCCTGGAGTGATTCTAATACTTCTAAATGGAGTGAAAGCAAAGGATATTCAACTTATCCATCATTTTAACTTTTAATAAAATAATACAATTTAGTTATACAATAATACAAGTTAGTTCCAGGTTCAATTTATAGCACTCCACTTTATTATTACCAATAATCAACTAAATTCATGGATTGTTGACTCTGAGCTAAGCTACTATGCTGAGTTCTTTACACTTATTTCCAGTACTTAGTCAACTAACCCATGAGTTAAACACCAGGTATTCCCATTTTCCAGATGGGAAAGGTTAGATGAAATATCCAATGTTACTCACCAAATAAGATAGGGTACCAGATGGAGACTCAGTGAGTATACTCCACAGTGCACCACTTATTTTTAAATTCTTATTTTGAAGAATTTACAAATGCAGTTGCAAGAAACAGCTCAGAGATATTACATGTATCCTTCATCCAGCTTCCCTCATTGGTAACATCTTACATAATTTCAGTAAAGTGTCACAACTAGAGAACTAATAAAACAAAGCAATACCAAGGAAAAGAACCAGCCATATTTAGGCTTCATCAGTGTCTGTATTTGTGTATGTCTATGTGTATTATTTTGAAGCAATGTAATTATAAGTGTAGATACATGTGACTACAGTTAAGGTACAGAGTGATTCTATCACATGGGTCTTTATGCAGATTTAAACAACTGTATTTGAAAGTCAGAGTAACAAAGAGAAATGGAGAGAGAGAAAGGGATCTTCCATCTGCTGATTCATTCCCTAAATGATCACAGGTCTCCAACATGGGTAGCAGGGGCCCAAGTTTTTGGGTCATTCTCCACTGTCTTTCCAGGTGCATCAGCAGAGAGCTGTATCAGAAGTGGAGCAGCCAGGAATCAAACTGGTGCTAAATCACAAGAACTTAATGTTCTTAATATGGGATGCCAGTTGGTGGGTTAACCTGTTACATCACAGCTTTTGATAACTAGTCACTTCATTCGCTTCCCTCTTCTCTAACTCCTGACAGCCACAGACACTAATATCACTTCCTTCTCTCTCTTTTATAATTTTCAAATATGTTATACGACAGAATTGTGTGGTTCCTAATACTTTGGCACTGTTTTCATCCAACAAACTTACTTTGCATTAGACTCAAGTTGCATATTATCAGTGGTGCTGAAGTTTACGTTTGTATCCTCCAAACCCCTGTCAAAATTCAATTTCCATCCCAACAGCAGTACAAAGTGGGATCTTCCAGAGGCATTTAGGTTGTGAGGATTCTGCCTTCATGGATTACTGGCGTTATCAGGGAAACAGGTTGGCCCTCTTTCTCTCCCTCCCTCCCTCCTTCTCTCCCTCTCTCTGTCTCTCCTCTTTGCCCTTCTATCATGGATGATTTCCACTGGGTGCTGACGCTCCAGGAGACCCTCATCAGATGTTGGCCTCTTGATCTTGGACTGACCAGTTCCAGAACCGTGAGAAATAAATGCATGCTCATTATAAATTACTCGGGCTGTAATCCTCCATTAGAGCACACAGAATGGACTAGGACAAGTGTTTGTTCCTTTTCACTCCTCTGGAGTAGTCCACAGCATGGAGATGCCACAGTGTGTCTTACCACTCTCTGACAAAGGACATCTGCTTGGCCTGGGCTATTACAAATAACACCACTCTGACAATTTATTTACACATTTCTGTGTGACGTTAGCTTGTGCTTCCCTGGGATAAGTTCCCAAACTACAGTCGCAGAAACCCACAGTGAGCACATATTTAGTCTTGTAACAAATGACCAAGTACTTTTCCAGAATATGATAACCATTTTAAGTTCCCACCAGCAACATAACAGTAAGTCAGTTTCTCTGCATTTTCACCAGGACCTGATATAATCATTATTTTAAAATTTAGTAATTCTGAGGGGTGTGTAGAGTCGTCTCATGGATTGAATTGCATTTCCCTAAAGCTAATGATGGTAAACATATTTCCACAGGCATAGTTGTCATCTATATATCCTCTTCAACATATTGTCTATTCACGTCTTGTCTGTGATTTCTAACTGAAACGTTTGATTTCTTTATACTTCAGTTTTGAGACTATTCTCAGCATAAGTCTTTTGTTGGATGTGTGATTTGGAAGAATTTTATCCCAATCTGTAGCTTGTCTTTTCAGCTTTTCCATGGGTTTTCACAGAACAGAAATTTAAAACTTTGATGAGTCTAATTTATCAACAGTTCCTTTTATGAATATTCTTTTGGTGTCAACTCAAGACACAAACTTTTAATGTTTGACTTTGTTTAGACAACTAAAGAAATCCGGGCTTAAGATTCAGTTTTAGAGTTGGGTAAGAAGGGTTGAAAATGAGTTGGGTTGAAGAGTGAAAATGAGGTCAAGTTAAATAAATAATAGAGAGAAAGTGCATCATTTGGTACCTGGCACATTAAATGCTGGGTAAATGGTAGCTGTTACTATAATTATCCTGGGACCGAGCATGTCAGGGAACGTTACCCTCTGTTCACTTCACGTTAGCATTCTTTGTGTTTGTAGTATGCTTTTCAATCCATGAAGCTGTTTCATTAATTTAGTATAGCTTCTGAACAAGCCATAAGTAATTTTTTGTGTGTGTAAATGAGCACACTGAGACACAGAGAGTGAAAGAGATTTGACAGTACTCACTTAAATAATAGTGAACCCAGGGCCAGCATTGTGGCACAGTGGGTTAAGCCACTGCTTACAAAGTTAGCATCCCATATTAGAATGCTGGTTCAAGCCCTGTTGCTCCACTGCTAATGTACCTGGAGAGGCAGTAGAAGGTGGCCCAAGTGCTTGGGCCCCTGCCACCCATGTTGGGAACCCAGATGGAGTTCCAAGTTTTTGGCTTAAGTTTGGCCCAGCTCTTGCCATTTTGGCCATTCGGGAAGTAAACCAGACGAAAGAGATTCTCTCTCTCTCTCTCTCTCTCTCTCCCCCCGCCTCTCTCTCCCTCTCTCTCTCTCTCTTTCTCTCCCCCCGCCACCACACACTGCCTGTAAAATAAATAAACACGTCTAAAAGAGTAATAGATCATACTCATGCCACAAACCCAGATCCTGGGACCCAAAACTGGCACAACTATCATTGCACACATTCCCTCTTCATCACCCTTTGGAATTGAATAAATCACTGTATTTAACAGAATCCATTTCTTAATGAGGAATAGTCTCAACTCCAAATGATAGATAATGGAATATGATCTGTCTCCCTAAATCTTCCTCCATTACCAGTGAATACCAGTAAACTAATATCTCCCATGTTTAATATTTTTGAACCCTGAGAGAGATTTCCAGACTTCTTTCCATATTATATCTTAGTGGCAGATTCTACTTACCTCACTTATTTATGTGACTACTCATGGACCAACCTACTGTGCTTGGAAGAGCACCATCCTGCGTATCTACAATAACTTTCCCATTCCCAGACCAGGGGGCCATGAAACACCCATAAAGGGAGGGATTGTGTACCTGAGGATGAAAACATAAATAAAATAGCTGTTCATTAGCTCATTAAATCAAGTCAAATATTTCTGGTATAGTCCACCCCTTGTCTTTCCAGGAGAAAGTCTGTGTATAATGATTTACAATATCCCAGGCTACTCCTGCATGAAATCAACAGGATATGCACTTTCCCTTTTTTGAGAATTGGATACTCTTTCTTAGATACAAGCCTCCATAAATGTGTTTCTCCAGTCCTTTCAGGAAGGAATGATCAGACAAGTGGATCCAGAGATGATTGCATAAACTTACAGCATTTCTATTTCCTATGGATCAGACCTCAGTCAGATGCACTTGTAACTCACAAGCATCTGAAATGCAAGATCCAAATTTTAAATTAACTAAACCTGAACAATTTGAACAATGTTGAATGAAAAAAGAGAAAAACCCTCAGTAAAACTCATTTAGAAAAAGAGAAAATTAGGGGCTAGCACTGTGATGCAGTGGGTTAAGCCACCAGCAGTGCCGGCATACCATATGGGTGCTGGTTTGAATCCTGGCTGCTCCACTTCTAATACAGCTCCTTGCCAATGTGCCTGGGTAGGCAGTGGAAGATAATCCAAGTGCTCTGGCCCTTGCACTTACCTAGGAGATCTGGAAGAAGCTCCTGGATCCTGGCTCTGGCTTTGATATGGTCCAG
Organism: Oryctolagus cuniculus; assembly: GCF_964237555.1. Lineage (NCBI taxonomy): Eukaryota > Metazoa > Chordata > Mammalia > Lagomorpha > Leporidae > Oryctolagus > Oryctolagus cuniculus. The sequence goes on from NC_091443.1 coordinate 7,641,394, forward strand.
CCCCAGAAGTTGCAGCTATTTGGGAAATGAACCAACAGGTAGAAGAATTCTCTCTTTCTGTCTCTTTCTCTCTCTGTAAATCTGCCATTCAAATAAAGAAATTTAAAAAGAAAAAGAAAAAAGAGAAAAGTAGAAACAGAAAAACATGCTTGCTATTTTTTTAAAAGATTTTATTTATTTATTTGAGAGGTAGAGTTAACAGACAGTGAGAGGGAGAGACAGAGAGAAAAGTCTTCTTTCTGTTGGTTTACTTCCCAAATGGCCTCAATGGCCAGAGCTGCGCCAGGAGCCAGGAGCTTCTTCCTGGTCACCCACGCAGGTGCAGGGGCCCAAGCACTTGGGCCATCTTCTGCTTTCCCAGGCCACAGCAGAGAACTGGATTAGAAGAGGAGCAGCCAGGACTAGAACCGGCACCCATATGGGATGCCGGCACCACAGACAGAGGATTAACTACTGCACCACGGCGCCAACCCCATGCTTACTCTTATACTGCATCTCATTTCCTTGCAATTGGGAATAAAAATAAAAGTGAAAAAGTGTTCAAGAATCAATTATTTGGTTCACTTGCTTGATACCAAGATAAATTCTCCCCTAGTCCACTTTGCTTTCTCATACTCTGCAGTATTTACAGTGTGATAGCTCCTACTTCCAAATCTTTCTTAGGCGGACCCTAAAAGGGAAATGAGGACAACCCCCCTCACAGATGTGCACTGTTAACATTGCATTTACAATTCCTGTGATTGCATGTGTTAGGACAGACTGAAGGGATGGTTTCAGGGGGCTATCGTCAGACAAGCATTGGGGTGCAGAAAGCTTGAAAATTATAACGATGTAGACTATTGCATCTCAACCTATACCAACCAGGTGTGGAGCTTAACAAGGCATTTTTTTAAGATTTATTTATTTATTTGAAAGTCAGAGTTACACAGAGAGAAGGAGAGGTGTAGAGAGAGAGACAGAGAGAGAGAGTCTGGTTCACCCCCCAATTGGCTGCAATGGCCTGAGCTGTGGTGATCCGAAGCCAGGAGACACCAGAGCTGCGCTGGTCTGAAGCCAGGAGCCAGGAGTTTCTTCCAAGTCTCCCACAAGGGTGCAGGGGCCATTTTCCACTGATTTCCCAGGGCATGGCTGAGACCTGGATTGGAAGTGGAGCAGCTGGGTCTTGAACCGGCGTCCATATGGGATGCCAGCACTGCAGGCGGCGACTTCACCCACTACACACAGCCCTGGCCCCAAGAAGGCATTTTTTAACATAACCAGTGTTTAACTCTCATATGTAGTAAAATTTAGGTACTAGTACTATAGGGATTAGTCATTCAAACTTCTTCAGATTAAGCCTTAGTCATCTGTGTATCAATTTGAATATGTTGCTCTATCTAAGACTATCAATAATCAATATGACAGTATGGTATATAAAAATTTATTTTAAAATAATTCTATATAAATATATAAGCATATATTTAACATATTTGGCATAGGGGCAGACACTTATTGCAGTGATTTAGACACTACTTGACCTTCTAGAAGCCCGTATTAGAGTCCCTGCCTTGAGTCCTTGCTCCACTTTGAGCTCCAGCTTCTAGCTAATGTGCACCCTGGGAGGCAGCAGGTGACAACTCAGGAAACTGAATCCCTGCTGCCCATGCATGAGATCCAGCTTGGGTTTCAGGGTCTTGATTTCATCCTATCTCTATTCCAGCTGTTGGGGACATTTAAAGCGTGAGCCAATAGATGGAAGATCTCTCTGTCTCTCTGCCTTTCCGATAAATGAAAAACATGTATTTAGTATATATTATGTATATTATTTATATTTTTGTATTTATAAGTGCTCTGAAATAGACAGATATATAATGGCCATGTCCTTTAAGTCTGGCCTTTGCATTTCAGGTTCAACGTGTTTGTCCTGAACTTAGAGACTCTGATTTGGAGCACAATAGGGAAGCCATTCTTCAGGTTGATGAGGGCTTAGGAGTTTTTTTGCCAGGCAGGGGCTTAATAGGAATAGGCACTTGTATGGAACAAGATTATCTGTGAAACTCAAGAGTCCTCTGGGCTATCCCTATTCAAAATGAAAGAGTCCAGGTTACCAAAACAGCACTCTAATTTTATGTCAGAAATTTGCTAATCCATCGCACTTGATACACATTTTATGTTGTGATAACAAAAAAATGTCTAATACTTGCAAATAAGGCAAACAAAAAGATTAAGTCATCTTTATTATAAAATTCTGGCATTCTCTAAGAAGCTTATCTAAGTAAACCTAGTGATTCACTGTTGCTTAGGGCCCAGATATTCTACAACCTTTTAAAAACTGGTATTAGTGTGTAGAAAACTGATAAATTTTAGATGATTTTTGTTCACTGCAATGCAGATGATATTTCCTACTAGTGACACAAATAATCTCTATGTTATGGTGATGAGAATACATTGTAATCAGTAAAAAATGACCCTAAAGGTCATAGTTTAATTGTTTGATGGCATATCAATCATTGTGTACCTTTTTAAATCTCTTTTTTTTTTTTTTCAAGATTTTTTCTTATTTATTTGAGAGAGAGAGAGAGAGAGAGAAAATCTTCGATCCTCTGGTTTACTCCCCAAATGGCCACAACGACCAATGCTGGGCCAGGCAGAAGCCAGAAACCAGGAGCTTCTTCCCAGTCTCCCATGTGGGTACAGGGGCCCAAATACAAGGGCCATCTTCACTGCTTTCCCAGGTGCATTAACAGGGAGCTAGTTCAGAAGTAGAGCATCCAAGATTTGAACCCGCACCCATGTTGGATGCCAGCATGACTTAAGGAGGCTTAACTAGCTAAGCCACAGTGTCAGCCCCAACCATTGTGTACTTAGCAATATCACATCTAATGCTTGTTTTTTCTTGTTCTTTTTAAAGATTTATTTTATTTATTTAAAAGACAGAGTTACAGAGAGAGGTAGAGACAGAGAGAGAGGTCTTCCATCTGGTGGTTCACTCTCCAAATGGCTACAATGGCTGGAGCTTCGCCGATCCGAAGCCAGGAACCAGGAGCTTCTTCCAGGTCTCCCACATGGGTGCAGGGGCCCAAACACTTGGGCCATCTTCTACTGCTTTCCCAGGCCATAGCAGAGAGCTGGATTGGAAGAGGAGCCGCCAGGATTAGAACCAGCACCTATATTGGATGCTGGTGCTTCAGGCCAGGGCTTTAAACCCACTGTGATGGCCCCTGCTTCTTCTTTTAGTAGATCTATATGTATCATTTTATTATGCTTTGCTTTTTTTTGAAGGCAAAAGGACTTGGTACATGATCACAATGTGCTTGAGTGAAAATCATGTTTTATGTTTTTAAATCTTGAAAATTCTCCTTTTTGACTACCTGCACCCATCTTGCTCTTGCCTATTTTTTTAAAGATTATTTATTTATATGAAAGTCAGAGTTACATAGAGAGAGAAGGAGAAACACAGAGAAAGAGAGAGAGAGGTCTTCTGTCCCCTGGTTCACTCCCCAATTGACCACAACAACTGGATCTATGCCAATCTGAAACCAGGAGTCAGGAGCTTTTTCTGGTCTCCCACATGGGTGCAGAGACCAAAGGACTTGGGCCATCTTCTACTGCTTTCCCAGGCCATATCAGAGAGCTGGATCAGAGGTGGAGCAGCCAGGTCTCCAACCGGTGCCCATATGGGATGCCAGCACTGCAGGTGCTGGCTTTACCTGCTACACCACAGCGCCAGCCCCACCTGTTTGCTTTTAAATGGTCCAATTTCAAGAGATTTTTATTTCAGTACCTAGCTGAAGGCTTGGAATACCCAACACACTCAATACCTTCACATCTTTATACCAGAGTCACAAACTGTGGGAATCTAGTCTGAGCCCAAGGGAGTTCAGGCAAAAGTCAAATTAACTGCCTGATTATAGCATAATGAAGGCAAAATTGACTTCCTAATATAAAGAATTAGGGTTCTTACTGCATCTCACTCCATCTAAACTTAGATTATTCCACATTTTAGGGCCTTTCACATAAAACACCCCTTTTGACTTGACAGGACTATAATGTTTACTGGTGAATAAATCCAATTACACCTGTATTCTTAGTTCACTTGTACCACTGTAACAGCAGGTAGATCAGGTAGTTCATAAATAACAGAAATTCATTTTCTCACAGTTTTGGAGACTGCAAAATGCACAATCAAGGTGCCAGCACATTCCACTGTCTGGTGAGAGCTGCATGTGCCCCCAGGTTGCAGCTTTCTTGCTGACCCCTGTGAGGGGAAGAACATTGTGTTCTCACATGGCAGAAGGCAGAAGGGCAGCTCGCAGAAGCCTCCTGTCTAAGGGCCTTCATCCCATTCAGGAGAGTAGTCCATACAGCCTGATAACATCTTAGAGGTCTGGCCTCTTTTTTTTTGTTTTTGTTTTTGTTTTTTTGGTTTTTTTTTTTTTTTTTTTTTTTTTTTTTTTTTTTTTTTTTGACAGGCAGAGTGGACAGTGAGAGAAAGAGACAGAGAGAAAGGTCTTCCTTTGCCGTTGGTTCACCCTCCAATGGCCGCCGCGGCTGGCACGCTGCGCTGATCCGATGGCAGTAGCCAGGTACTTATCCTGGTCTCCCACTTGGGCCATCCTCCACTATACTCCCGGGCCACAGCAGAGAGCTGGCCTGGAAGAGGGGCAACCGGGACAGAATCCGGCACCCCGGCCAGGAATAGAACCGGTGTGCCGGCGCCTCAAGGTGGAGGATTAGCCTAGTGAGCCACGGCGCCAACCAGAGGTCTGGCCTCTTAATTGTATCATTTGCCTGAGTATTTGAGGGACACATTCAAGCTGTAGTAGTCTCATTCAGGTGACTGACTTAGGGAAATCCCAGGTTGGGCAACCCAAGAGTGTGACACAGTGTTAACAGCAGCTGGGAAGAGGCTCAAACAATACCACTATCCTCCTCTTCCCTCTTCTCACTCCTTCTCTCTCTGATTCACACCTCCACTTCTCCAGCCTGTCATCTTTCTTCTCTATAGAACATTTTTTTCTGAAAAGGAACTGCCAGTACCTTCCATTTTTGGGGTCTTCCAATTCCCCCCCACTAAAGAAAGGTGTCACTCTCAAAATTCCAATTGTTAAGAAGTCTCAAGGGAAGATTATAGTTTGGGCACATGTGAGACTTCCACTTCTATTGAAATCCAATGTGGCAAAGGTCATGAGATCTCACATGTGAGTGTCTGCTCCTACAGTAGGCTGGACGCAGGGATCAGCCATGCCCAAGGAAGCCAGAGGCAGAGCATAACAAACAGGAGTTGTCCACTGCAGGTTTCAGTGGGTACAAGGATAAGAGTCTGGGAAATGAAAGGAAGACGAGGGGAAGTGGGGGCAGGTAGCCACAGGAAGCAAGCTGAATGGGGAACACAAACTCAGCAGTGAGTGGGCTGGGATTCCAGTCTCAGCTTAAAGGTACCTGGGGTGCCTTGAGGCCATACCGCTCTGAGCCTCAATCTACTCAACAGAGCGTGTCTATGTTGAAGTCTCTCTGGCCAAATTCTCCACAAGACTCACAAGATGATGTAACACATCAAGCGTGTGCCCTGCACTGCTCACGGTCACTAAATAGAGAGTCATTTCATCTGGGGAAGAAAAGGCTTGCGAGGGAACCTTGAGGATTGTCTTCACATTTTTAAAAGCCTGTCGTATGCACGCAGTTTTCAACTTTTTCTGTGGACTATGGAGCACAGAGCTTTTGTTAAGAAGTTGTAAGTCAGTGGGTTTTACTTCAACAAAAGGGAAAAAATGGATTGTAAGTATAAATGGATGGTGAGGACTGCGTAAATTGCTCCAAAGAATTTTCAAGCAACACTTGGCTTTCTCCTTGCCAAGGATGATGTAAAGAATCTGTGAATCACTTGGAGGTTTAGTTTAGGGGGCAACATTAGTGTCTCCCGCCCTGGGCATCTGTGCTTCCATTACCAGGGAATGGAGGATATTCCAGACCAAAAGCCAGGACTGCTGACTCCAACTCCAGGTGACGTGGCATAGGAACGTTCATCCCCATCCCCACGGGCAACTGCTCAAGGGACCCCGAAAGACCGCAATTCTCATACGCTGCTAGTTTTAGGGGTCACAAGTACTGGGTTTTCATTTATATCTCTGCAGTACCCAGAAAGTCGAATTCTACCTTACAGTTTCACAAAGAAGAAAGGTGTATTGTTTGGAAACAAATGTACCGCAGCCTTTCCTGTTGAAGACCATTAATCACTCCAAAGCATCGTATGAGCATTTTTGGGTCAGATTCTCATTTCCAGGCTATTAATGAAATTAAGCATCTTTAGTCATGTTTATTAATGAGATTTTTTTTTTCCTAGAAAACTAGTTGGTCCTCCATTTCTTGCAGAGGTTGGGAGAGGGAGGAGGGTAGAGAAGAGACAAAGAAGACAGGATCAGAGCATGGTGGTGGTGTCAGGGGTCAGAGCCTCAGAGGGGCCTGAGAGGTCCCCTGGCACATTCCCATTTCTTCCTTTAATACCTCACTGCAAGCCGGTGCCATGGCTCACTAGGCTAATCCTCCACCTTGTGACGCAGGCACACGAGGTTCTAGTCCCAGTCGGGGCGCCGGATTCTGTCCCGGTTGCCCCTCTTCCAGGCCAGCTCTCTGCTGTAGCCAGAGAGTGCAGTGGAGGATGGCCCAAGTCCTTGGGCCCTGCACCCCATGGGAGACCAGGATAAGTACCTGGCTCCTGCCATCGGATCAGTGCGCCAGCCACAGCGTGCCGGCCGTGGCGGCCATTGGAGGGTGAACCAATGGCAAAGGAAGACCTTTCTCTCTGTCTCTCTCTCACTGTCCACTCTCTCTCACTGAGCCACGGCACTGGCTGGGGCACCTTTCTAAGATAATTCATCTCAAGCATTCTGAACACATAGTCTTCTAGCATTAATACCTTGAAGTGCTCATTGCATTTAGAATCTCACTATTGAGAACAAAATACCACATAGGAGAACATCTTCAGGATCTAGGGCTGGTAAGAGAATTCTCAGATGTGAACCCTATGCCATGCTCTATCAAAGAAAAAAATGATGTACAGGACCTCACTGAAGTTAAAAACATATGCTCCATGGAAGACATTAATAGGCCCAAAACACCGAGGGGGAGAAAATATTTTCAAACCACATACCCAGCAAAGAACTTCTGTTGAGTCTACAGGAACTCTCAAAACTCAATAGTGAAATAACAATCCAGTTAGACATTTGGAAAAAGAGACAAATGGTGGTTTTATCAAAGAAGGTATACAGGTGACAAATAAGTACATGAAAAGATGTTTACATGTTTAGCCAGCAGAGTATGCACAGTGAGGGGACTGGCATTGTGGTGAAGTGAGGTTAAACCTCCAGTAGGGTGCCAGTTCAAGTCCTGGCTTCCAATCCAGCTCCCTGCTAATGGCCTGGGAAAGCAGTGGAAGATGGCCTGAGTTCATGGGCCCTTGCACCCATGTGGGAAACCCAGAAGAAGCTACTGGATCCTGGCTTTGGATCGGCACAGCTGCAGCCATTGCAGCCATTTGGGGAGGGAACCAGCAGATTGAAGACCTCTCTCTCTGTCTCTTTCCCTGTCTGTAACTCTGCCTCTCAGATAAATATACAAATTAAAAATAAAACAAACCCTCCTTTTGTGATACCAGCATCCCATATGAGAGTGACAGAGTCTCAGCCACTCTGCTTCTGAACTAGCTTTCTACTAGTTTACCAGAGAAAGCAGTGGATGGTGCTTCAAATTCATGGGCCCCCGCCATGCACATGGGAGACCAGGTTGGAGTTAGTGGCTCCTGGCTTTGGCCTGGCCCAGCCTACCTGTTGCAGGCAGTTGGGGAGGGACCCAGCAGACAGAAGATCTGTTTTTGCTCCCTGTCTCACACCCCCTGTCACTCTGCCTTTCAAATCCATCAATCAATCTTTTTTAATGACTCATACACATAAATACAAAATAAAAGCTTAAGCAAACCATGACAAAAATATTTTTAAAAAACCACAGTGAGATGACACAGCTATTAAAATGTCTAATATGAAAAGAAACTTTAAAAACCAGTAGCACAGGGCTGGCGCTGTGGCCCAATAGGCTAATCCTCCACCTGCAGCGCCGGCACACCAGGTTCTAGTTCCAGTTGGGGCGCCGGATTCTGTCCCAGTTGCTCCTCTTCCTGTCCAGCTCTCTGCTGTGGCCCGGGAGTGCAGTGGAGGATGGCCCAAGTCCTTGGGGCCTGCACCCCATGGGAGACCAGGAGAAGCACCTGGCTCCTGCCTTTGGATCAGCGCAGTGCGCCGGCCGCAGCGCACCAGCCACGGCGGCCATTGGAGGGTGAACCAATGGAAAAAGGAAGATCTTTCTCTCTGTCTCAATCTCACTGTCCACTCTGCCTGTAAAAAAATAAATAAATAAAATAAAAATTTATTGAAAAAAAAAACCAGTAGCACCAAATGCTGGCAAGAATGCAGGCAAAAAACTAGTTCACTCTTACATTGCAGGTGAGATGGTACATGGTACATCCTCTGAAATTCAGTTTGGCAGCTGTATGCAAAACTAAACATAAATCATCAATTACATCTTGAGCATCTATTCCCTAGAAATGAGAGCTCATGTCACTCAAAAATCATATACGAATGACCATGGCAGCTTTATTCACAATAGTAAAACACTAGAAGGAACTCAAATGTCTTGCAACAGTGAATGATTATGTGAGCTGTAGGACATATTGTGGAATATTACCTGGCCATTCAAAAAGCTCTAACTGTTGATGCAGGCAACTCTTGAATGAATCACAAAGGAAGTAGGAAACTATGTTGAGTGAAAAGAGCCAATCCCCAAACTGTACAAATAGAATAATTCCATTGACAGATAATCCTTGAAATGAAAAAACTGCATGGATGGGGAAGAAATTAGTGGTCGCCAGGGGTGGGGGTTCAAGATGGGAGGGAAACAGATGTAGACATACAAGTCGCAAGATGGGTGCACAGCACAGTCTGCTTCGTAAACCTACTGGATTTGTCACTTCTGGTGATCTTCTCGGGACCTACGCTCACCACCACACAGCAACTTAGTATGTTCCTGTGTCCCCACCTAACGAATGCTGCTCTTCCCTCCAGTCTTCTGCCTCCATGAGTCTCCCTCCCACAGGAGATTCTGCAGGAGTAAGGAGAGGAATAGAGACTCAGACTGCATTACAATCTCAGCTCAGCCCAGCATAAACCTGGACACACCACATTTTCTTCTTTATGGGCAGCCCCAATTTCATAGCACCATCCTTGTGACTGGGTTGGGAGAGGACTTTGAACTCCGTTATTAATCAGCTCTTCTGTGCTGCTACCAGGAAATACCTAAAGTGGCTAGCTTATAAAAAGAGAGGATTTGTTTAGTTTGCAGAATTGCTGGTTCAAAGTCCAAGCTCACAAAGCCCCATTAGTGTGACCTCTGGTGAGGCTGTGATGGCAACTCATCACGGATGGAAGGTGTGTGGGAGCAAAAGGTCACATCATTGCTTTTTATTGGAGAGGCAGAATGGGAGAGCGGGAGAGACAGACAGACAGACTGACAGACCCCCCCATCTGTGGCTCTCTCCCCAGATACCTGTAACAGCTGGAGTTGGGCCATAGTGAAGCCAGAGCCAACAGTGCACTTGGGATCCCCATGGGGGTGGCAGAGCCCCACAGCTTACACCACCACCTGCTGTCTCCCAGGTTCTGAATTAGCAGGAAGCTGGAAGCATAGTGGAGCTGGAACTTAAACCCAGGAACTTCAGTGCAGAATGCTGGCCTTGGAACTGGAGTCTTAACAGATAGGACTCCAGTGCCTAACCCCAAGATATGTTGTGCTAGACTAGAGAGAAATAGGAAGCACAAGACCTGTTTGCCCTTTTTATAACACCCTTCTCTCATAAGAACGACTCTGGGAAATACTCAAGCAACACCTCCTGCCCCTGTGACCTAAGGACCTCCCACTGTGCACACCCTTTGAAGGGCTCACCAGCTCCTGACACCACCACCATGGGGACCAAACCTTTTTTAAAAATGATTCATTTATTTATTTGAAAGGCACAGGAGGGAGAATCTTCCATCTGCTGGTTCACTCTCCAAATGGCCACAATGGCTAGGGCTGGGCCAGTGCAGAACCAGGATCTAAGAGTTTCATCCAGGTCTCCTACATGGATGCAGGGGCTCAAGTACATGGGCCATCTTCTACTGCCTTCCCAGGCTCATTAGCAGTGAGCTGGATCTGAAGTGGAACAGTCAGGACTCCAATCAGTGCCCATATGGGATGCAGGCATCACAGGCAGCGGCGTTACCTGCTATGCCACAGTGCCCACCCCATGGGGATGAAGACTTTAGTCACAGTGGACCTTTGAGGGACACAAACCTTATTCAAACCATAGCTAAGCAGTATCCCCTGCAGCAATCTTGTTTTGGTGTTGAGCTTCAGTTTCCCCTTTTAGACTTCCCACAGGAAGGGGGCCAAGAGCCCCTGTCATTGAAGACACTCTATCAATGTTGCCTTCAAACAGGTAGGGTGCCTGCATGTATTATTCTCTTCCATAAGGTTCTTTGGACCCTCTGCACACCTTCCGCTCTCCTGGCTGCTGCTCTGGGGTTGAGAAGGCTGCATTGTTTGCACAATGACATACACTGTTGTGCTCAATGAGACCACCAGGCCTATCCCAGACACACAGGGCCTCCAGAAACCATGTGGGGTTTGTTCCTGAACTATGAATGACACGGGAATATCCCAGAGGAGCTCTTGGGTTCCAGACTGGAGAGCAAGCTGAAGCTGCAGCACCAGCACCAGATTTCTAGCAGCTCTTTCCAACCTAAGTGAAGGGAGGACTTTCTGTTATCCTCCAAATGGGCAAATAAAAAATCTGCCATTTACTAGACTGTAGTTGTTCTATATAATCATGGCCTCAGACCCCTTGAACTCTCTGCTGAACCCTCTTTCTTGGGAGAGTTAGCCTTGCCCCTGACCTCCCTCCTTATGGAAGGGAGGCTCTGGACTTCTCCTTAACTTGGAGTTTAGGCCAGTTGGACCCCATGCTGGGATGGTGGCACATTTCCCCTCTCCTTGTCTCCGGCCCTTTGCCTGGGAGCAATTTCTTCCCCCAATGTTCACATGTGAGTTCATCTACTCCCTTCAGGAAAGACACCACAGAATTTCCTGAAGTCCAATTGGATAGCTAAGTCATGGTGTTTTGGGTTCACTAACTTTGAGAATCCACGTAATTTCAAGAGGTGGGTCAGAGGTACCCAGCTGAGAGGACAGTGGGAGCCAAGCACCTGGCCACAGGGTTGCGCACAGGACTAAAGAAATTCTGAAAAGTGAGTGGATTGAAGAAGAGACAGCAGATCTCGAATGCCACATGCAGGAGCTGGGGCCTCACTGGGAAGCTTTGCTGAGAAGGGCACAAAGGAAATGTGCCAAATCGTGACGAGCACATGGCTTTGATGCTGCTGCAACATTACTCCTGAGGCCCCACTTTTAGCAACGATACTCACCTTCTAATTAATGCAGATAAACAGGCTTCCATCACGTCTGCCTTCTCGATTCAGACGCACTCGAGCCTAACTGTTGGAAAAGTGAAAGTGGCCTTGAGGAGAAACTTAGACCAAGGACGGAATGATAAACAGGGGAAACTCACACTCCAAGCTGAGGAATATGATTGAACAAAAAATCTGTCACGCTCACTGAAAACCAGGTGGTAAAGGGAGATTGTCAGTAAAAAGGACTCGACTGACAGTGGATCCTTTTCTAGTGGTGGTGCCTGGGGATGGGGAGGAACTGCCTTTGTTGGCAAATGAGAGCCGTGTCCATGTGGGGCCGGAGCTCCAAGGGTCTGCCAGACAGCTCATCTAACGCTAGTCCCTTTACTAATGACTGTTCATCAGATGTTCACTGAATGTCATATGAACAAACACAAATGTGGGGGTAGGGCAACCCTGCCTTGTCAGGTCATGTGTGCGAAAGGTGGGCTGGCCATTGCAGGCACTCCGAAGGGCTCATTGTAGTGTGACGTGAGCAAGGCAAGAACGTGGGGGGGGGGGGGGGGCAAACTTCACCAGTGGAGTCCTCTGCAGAGTAAGAGAGGACTACAGTTAAATCCTCCGAGTGTGCTCAGTAGAGAAATGCATCCAGTGCCTCTCATGTGCTCTGTCCCAGGGCTCTGATGACAAACAGGGCAGGAGACAAGAAGGACAAGACCGGAAGCTCGTGCAGGAGAGCAGTGACAATCAAGTGTTAACCACAGGCACCAGGGTCCCACAGGCTCATGAGTGGCACCTAAGGCAAGGGAGGCTCTCCGGGGAAAGCAGCTGCCTTGAACACCCAAAAGTGGGATGGGTCTTCTGGGTAGTGTCCTCACCAAGGGCAGGGCCGGTGCAAAGGCATGCAGTAAGAGCCCAGCGAAGTTCTGGAACTTTAAGGAGTCCAGCAGGCAAGGGAGGAGAGAGCAAGAGAGAAAGATGGAGGGTGAGCAGGGCCCTGTGAGTTGGCCACTTAGGAGCCAGGATTGCAGGACTGGGGCTTGACAAGTGCAGGTCGAGGAACAGGAATGAAAGCTGTGCTCCTCCTCTTTACTCAGTGTGGACTTTTGGGCAGCACATCCTGCATGTTGCACCTGTTTCCAGTCTTGGCTCTACAATGAATAAACTATCCAGGGTGTTCTTGTGTCTCTTGTATCTCTGAACGACATCTGAGTCCTTTGTGTTTATAAGTGGATTTCCCATTGTGTGCATTGGAGACGCTGAACCCAATTTAGGAAGCATCTGAATCTGTATTAGCTCCCAAAATTACTGAACTGCGGTTTTTAGAAATTAATTCCTTCTAAGACACAGAGTGTGCACCCAAAGGAGTCTGCACATCCGGCCTCCTGTTTCCTTTTCTGACATACAGTGCCTGCTTCACTTCAAGAGTCTAAAGTGCTATTTTATTAAATCATATCTTCATTTATGAAGTTGTGTTGCCATAGCTATATATGAGTACAACAGGATAAAATATGTATTCACAATAAAATTCCATAGCCTATGTTATTCATATTCTCTGGACTATTAGTAAAATCACGGATCTTTGACATTTCCATGCCGCTTTTGCTTTTCCCCCAGGAACTCAAATGGAACCATGAGATTGGACTGCCCTAAGACCTTTTAGGTGATGTGGTATAGGGTTCAAAGCACAAGTCAGGTGGAGGCAGTGCTGTGTGCAGCCAGTTAAGCTGCCACCTGCAACACCGGCATTTCCTTTGGGTGCTGATTTGAGTTCCAGCTGCTCTACTTCCCATCCAACTCCCTGCGAATGCACCTGGGAAGGCAGTAGAAGATGGCCCAAGTGCTTAGGCCCCTGCACCCCTAGGAGAGCCATTTAGGGAGTGAACCAGAAGATAAAGATCGGTGTGTGTATGTGTGTGTGTCTCTCTCTCTTTGTAACTCTGTCTTTCAAATAAAATAAGTAAATCTTTTTAAAAATTTTAAAAATAAGTCATGAGCATGACTTCTGCCTTCACTGTGCAGGGTTGGGCAAGATGCATACTTTCTCTGTGTTTCAGTCTGCTCTGAAAGATAAGAGCTGTGGCTGTCTCGCGGGTTGTGTAAGAATTCTGAGACAACCCTGTCAAATCTTTGAAATAGAACCTGGTGAGGAAGTGACTAATTATTGGTTATTTTATAATTCGTTAGTAGCCACTTGCTGTATGATGAAGAATTACTGGAGGATAACATATCTGTCATAGACAAATATACCATGACTAAAGTTTAACACTGTGAACAGCCAAACATACCCATTTCTGATATTTCGTGATGAAACACTCACCGAGTGTGAAATCGTACACACCTACCAAAAGCGCAACTCACTCTATTGAATATCAAACTTAGCATCGGGTGGCAATAGGAGGATTATCGGGATTCTAGTTTACCCCAAAGGATTCCTTTTCTCTAATTGTCATTGTTTAAGCTGCTGTCACTGGTTGTCAATCCTCTCTCACTGCCAGGCCCTTGGTTGGCCATCTGTGTGGCTGTCAGTTTGCCTACTTCTAGTAACCTTTCAAAACTTCTAATTTTATTGCTAATTTGTCATAAAATTTAAAAAAAGAAAAAAATTATTTAAAGGGTAGTGAGAATTTCAAGGAACATCTTTACAATGAATAAAGTAAGTGTGTTGTTTGCCCCAGTTTTATATGACTTTTATTCCTCTCCACCCAATACACACACAACTCTCGCCAGTACAAGCTACCTTCCAAAGGCACTTCATAGCACAGGAGCACATTTAGTTAATAATAGTAGAAATGACCTCCTTATGCCCTCTGAGAAAAGGCTAACATTCCAGGTACCCAGAAAAAATAATGAAAACAAAAGAGCCACTTTCCTAACCCATTGGAACTGAATCCAGACTCAGGATGGAGAGAACTTTGCCATATTTCAACTAAGTTTGAAGTCCCTTTTAGCCACATCAGTACATTTTAAGTGTATTTATAAAAAGGAAAAAACACATTTGTTGATTTAATCAGAAATAAGTTTTGCTTATGCACACATTGAAAAAGGAAATATATTATAATTATTTTTGTTCCATTTGATCTTCTGCCACATTTGATGGTTCAAATTGAGTGACCACCATATTTACCTCTGAGAGATCAGGAGTAGAATTACTGTACCTAACTATTCTCATCTCCAAGAACAAATCTGTGTTTCACTAACTTACTGTTTTAAAGGTTTATTTTTTTATTTGAAATGCAGAGTTATATATAGAGAGAGGTCTTCCATCCACTGTTTCACTCCTCAATGGTCACATAAGGGGCTCATAAGGTCAAAACCAGGAGCCAGGAGCTTCTTCCAGGTCTCCCATATGGATGCAGGAGCCCAAGCACTTGGGCCATTGTATGTTGCTTTCCCAGATACATTAACAGAGAGCTGGATGAGAAGAAGAGCAGCTGGGACTTGAACCAGCACCCATGTGGAATGCTGGAGTTGCAGGCGTAGGCTTAACTCACTAAGCTACCATGCCGGGCCCTCACTAATGTATTTTTATAGCTAGTCTGATAAGGCACAAAGAAGTCACAGTGAGAAGTGTGGAGTGTCAATGGTAACTCCAGGCTGTGCTGTTTTGTTGTCTGCCCAACTGATTGCTTGTTTGATGCCACAGGGGCTTGCACCCGTCCTAACAAGGACGGCAGAAGAACCATGTGTTTGAGATGAGTTACTTGTTCCTAGGGCTGATCTAAGCCATAACAGCAGAAGTAATAAATTGTCAAGTAGAGTGTTTAAAGGTTGGGTTTAGAGGTCAAGCTTTCATGTTAACTCCACTGATTAAAAAGTGAGACTTCTCAAATATATTTCCTGCTTTCAGAAACGAAGTTTGCAGACAGACTGCAAACATTCCAGAAGGAAGCTGGAGTTGTATGATATTATGCCAAGTCGCTGGACAGAGGTTTCTTGTCACAAAGAAAAATCCATTCAAATAAAAGTTTTACTAAATCAGCTTGGAGGAAGATGTGTAATGGTGTTAGAAACAATCATGTGTAGGCAAAGCAGTGAGGAGAGGCAGGAAAAAAATCCAGATCAGAAGTGCTAAGGAAAGTCTTAAAGAATCAGCAGGGGCCAGCACCGAGGCTCACTAGGCTAATCCTCTGCCTGCGGCGCCGGCACAGCGGGTTCTAGTCCCGGTCGGGGCGCCAGATTCTGTCCCGGTTGCCCCTCTTCCAGGCCAGCTCTCTGCTGTGGCCCGGAAGTGCAGTGGAGGATGGCCCAAGTGTGTGAGCCCTGCACCCCATGGGAGACCAGGAGAAGCACCTGGCTCCTGGCTTCAGATCAGTGCGGTGTGCCGGCTGCAGTGTGCCAGCCGCAGCGGCTATTGGAGGGTGAACCAACGGCAAAGGAAGACCTTTCTCTCTGTCTCTCTCTCTCTCACTGTCCACTCTGCCTGTCAAAAAAATTAAATTAAAAAAAAAAGAATCAGGCAGGAAGTGGAGGTCAGGGCAGACAGTGACTGCATAGGCCGGGATGTCAGGTTGAGCTTAGAGAGGCTCAACCATTCATTTCACTCACCCCCTCACTAGTTCACTGCTGGCTATCATGCGTGAAGTGTTGTGCTACCTGCAAAGACCATCAGCAAAGCAGTGAGAATGAGGGACCACAGAAACTCCAAAAACTGAGCAACAAGTGTGAGCAAGAGTTAGGAAAGAGAATTTTTGAGACAAGAATGAGCAACCGAAATCCTATCAGCTTCTGGGAGAAGGAAAGAATTTTTATTTATTTTGCTATTTGCAGAGCGGTTACTATAAATGAGTTACAAATTATACACACAAACTATCAAAACTTCAAGATAACCCTAGAGGGTAGATGCTATTGTTTTCTACCACTTAGCATGTGAAGAAACTAAGGCAAGCGTTGAATGTTCTGCATCACTCAGCTAGTAAGAGGTGGAGCAGGGACCCAAACACCGACAGCCTGGCTGCTGTGTGTTCATCCTGGGATCGACTGGGCTGCACTGAAGGAAGCCTGCACCTTCCTGTCTGTGTGTTGTACCTCACCCACGCCTGGCACAGGACAGGAACTGAACCCGTGTCTGTTCTGTGGATGATGCATGGTAACTGAAGAGAGCATCCACTCCACAGGCCTGGCCCTAGTGGTCCAAAGCCTTCAGGTAGAATCAAGCAGGATCATGGGTAATGACAATAGGATCAGGTTCCGTGTGAGCTCATGCATTCATTATTTCCCACAATTGTAATGTTTAGAGAAACCTACCTAAATTTATCCATCCAAGTAATAGATAGTTATTCAGTAACTCCTTGGTGCTAGGCAGTGTTTCCAGTTCTAGAACCACAGTAGACATCCAGAAAGCAAGGTTTTTAATGACAACCAAATGATCCAATACAGTTCATTACAGATTGACATGAGTGCTACTAAGACAAGTTGAAGGATAGAGCTGTGGAAGAGCACCCACGTTCAGTCAGAAATCCAGCTCTCATTAAGGGCACTGCATTTGAACAGAGACCTGAGACTGAGAAGGAACCAGCCCTGCAGGAGAGGGGAGAGGGGAGAGCACTCCAGCAGAGGGGACAACAGGAGCAGAGGCCCAGACATGGAACAGTCTGTCACAGTAAGGAGCACACTGACAGCCTCATGGACAAGGGTCCAGGAATACAGGGCACAAGAGGAAAGAAGAGACCAGAACATGCAGGACCTCATGCTCATAGCAAAGACTGGAGGTTATTCAAGGAGAAATGATGGATCTGGGAGAGTTCAAGCAAGGGGTCACTCATGTATGAAAAAGATCTTCACAGATTCTACTTGGAAGATGGATTGGTTAGGGCAAAAGGGAAGCAAGAGGGATACTGCCATAGTGTCTGAGATGACTAATTCTAGCTTCACTAGGCTAAGGGGTGCCCAGACAACTGGTTAAATAAATTATATTGTATGTGTCTGTGAGGGCCTTCCTGTAAGAGACTGGCACTGGAATCAGTAGATGGAGTAAAGATCCAAGCTTAACCAATGTGGACAAGCATCACCCGATCCACTGAGGTGCCAAACAGAACAAAAGGTGAGGGAGGGCAAGTCCCCCTCCCCCTTTCTCTCCAGCTGGGACATCCATCTTCTCCCACCCTCAGATATCTGAGGCTTTGATGCCTCAAACTCCATGATTTACATCAGCCTTCTTTCCCCACCCTAGTGTCCAGGCCCTTTCTTCAGACCGGAGTTACACCCCTAGCTCTCCTGCTTCTCAGGGTTCAGACTCAAATTCAATCACACCACAGATGGTGTGGTTCTCCAGCCCACACACAGCAGGTCCCCCCCCCCCACCCTCTCTCACCTTCACCCTCCCCCTCCATGCTATTCTACCCTGGTTTAAGGAGGAAAATGATACTGGGGTATGGATTGGAGTCAGCAGAGAAGAGAGAATTAGAAGGTGGCAGGCACTATAAGTAGAAATGAGACTTTACAACTTGTCATATTTGGGAATAAGCGAATGAGCAGGCTCAGTGAGGTTGTCTGGCTTTTTTTTTGAAGGACACCATGTCAGATGGCACCAGGTGAGGATGAGGAATGCCGAGGAAATCCAAGGTCTAGGAGAGTAGTTCAAACCCTAAAACTTCAACCACAAATAAGATGTTTCTCCTGATGGAAAACTGTCTTCAAATTGAGGCTTGCACTAGTTTGATTTGAACTTAATTTTAGCCATCTGTAAATATAATACAGTAAAGTTGATATTTGATAAATGATAATAAGATATCCCCTTTAATAAAATAAAAAGACTCAAAATTTCCTGAGGGACAGTGAGTGATTTATCCTGGATGTTCACTCAATCTCTGTTGGCTGAAATAAATCCAGATGAGAGTCAAGAACTGGGAAGAACACGGGTGAGGCAGAATAGAGGTAATAATATCCTCTCCAGTCTTTGCCAGCTGACGGTCTTTGGGGAAGTTAAACTCTTTGACTTCCAATGCTTCATGTGTGGAATGTGGAAAGTAAGGGAGAGCATCAGAGTTAAGTAAAGGGGCCGTCGTTATGGCACGGCAGGTTGAGCTGCCACCTGCAATACCGACATCCCCTATGAGTGCTGGTTCCAGTGCTGGCTGCTCCACTTTCAATCTAGCTTCCTGCTAACATTCCTGGAAAGGTAGCAGAAGATGGCCAAAGTGCTTGGACCCCTGCACCCACATGGGAGACCTGCAAGAGACTCCTGGCACCTGGCTTCAGCCTGGCCATTGCAGCCATTTGGGGAGTGAACCAATGGATGGAAGATTTCTCTCTTTCTCTGTCTCTCCTTCTATCTCTCTGTGACTCTGCCTTTTAGATAAATAAATCTTTAGAAAGAGGAGTTAAGTAAAATATTTTCTAAAATCATCTGTCCAGAAGAAACTCTTAAAGCCCTGTACCTCTTATCATTACTTCAACGAGAATTTTTTGCTCCCAAGTTTGAGTGCATCAGCATTTTGGCATAATCTCTGGATCTACTTAGATTAAATTTTGTCTGAGCCTCTAAGCATTGTGCATAAAGAATTCAATTCCTCTTTTGCTGCTTAACGGACTCTTTTAATCAAATATAAACCCTCAGAAAGAATACATAAGCAGCACAATGCACCTCGGTCTATGGGATCTGTCGTCTATCTTTGTGCTGAGGAACCTCCCTCTGCCCTCTGCCTATTGACAGGAAGCCAAAGAAGGAGAATTTGCCTTTCATTCCATTGTGAGCAAAGAGAAAGATTCTCCTCCAACACAACAGAACCTATAGGCAGCTGTAAAATATAATTTCCTTTCAGCTTCTTGACAGACTTGATATAAATTTCAGAGCATGGGGGAAATAGGGGGGGCTACTTGAAAAGATAAATTTCATAAAGTATGTCTGACAATTGTGTAGACATTCAGAGTCCCCCGGTCTAGAGGGAGGGAAAAGTGTATGCTTTTCAACAATCAAAGGTTAACGCAAGCTCCGTCATTCATGTGGTTTCATTCTCTTATGCATATTGAAATACCTAAGATTTATAACCCTAGTTCATACAGTCAGTGTTCCAGTAAATGAGTCCCCTTTTGAAGGTTAAATATTTATGCACCTATTTTCCTGCCTGATACAGAGAGCTAGAGTGAACCTGCATCCATCAAGGATCCATGGTGACAGGCCAGGTTGGGCCAAGAAAGGGCTGTGGTCCCAAAATCGGAATGTCTCCCCCTCTCACATTCTTAGCTCTTTCAGAGATGAACGAATGGACAAATGAACGAAACCTCCTTCGTGGCTAGTCTCAAGAAACACAACAAATCCTTTTTTGTAAATGTGAGTCAAAGTTAGTGTAAAATCCCCTACATATTCAGCCTATTGGCTAACTGGGAAATAATAGCAAGTATCCTTTAGATAACAGATTTGCAGTTAGTGAGCAGATAGAAATTACCCTTACAGATGAACAAGTTGATATAAATGAACAAGTGGATAAATGCTGGTGCTGTTCCACACGGACAGGTAAAGGCAGGAACTGTGACAAGAACTCCATTGGTTTGATTCCTGTTGTAGACATCTGCCCATGTTTGCTTCTAATTATGGCAACAGTAATAATAACAAATATTTACACAACAAATTACAGTTTAGCAAGGGAATATCATATTATCACAGCTGATCTTCTGAGCAACCCCAAGAGTGTTTTAATTTTCACCTAATACTTATTTGCACAAAAGGAAAATGGAGATATTTTGTAAAATTGAATAAAATGAAAATGAGCATGTCTTTGATTCTTCATCCTCAAGATCTTTGTCCATCAGGATAAATCATTTTCAACTCTCTCACTTATTGCTTCTGGTATTTATTTCTAAGTTTACGAATAATCTCTCTCCACTGTCATTTTTCAACTCTTTACTTTCATTTCTTTAAATTGTATTTATTTGTTTATTTGAGAGACAGAGAGAAAGAGAGAGGGAGGCAGACAGATAGAAAGAGTGAGCACTCCCACGCATGATTCAACAAATGCTGGCAGTGGAAGGGGAGGGAGTAGCAGTACAAAGCCAAGAGCCAGGGCCTTCGCTCAGATCCCCCACATAGATGGCAGGACCTCACCTGCCACCTTCTAGGATATGCACAGCAAGAAGACTTAGGAGCCAGAGATGGTGTTCAAACCTAGGCACTCCGAAGTGGGATGCAGGCATCTTAACCAATAAGCCACACACCAGCCTATCTGTTCAAATGTAAATGTTACTTTTCAACTCTAACTATAGAAAATGAGAATCTACTACTTGTGGGGTTTTTTTTAGAATTTTTTAAAAAATTTATTTGACAGGTAGATGACAGGTAGAGTTATAGACAGTGAGAGAGAGAGAGAGAAAGGTCTTCCTTCCATTGGTTCACTCCCCAAATGGCCGCTATGGCTGGCGCTAGGCCGATCGGAAGCCAGGAGCCAGGTGCCTCTTCCTGGTCTCCCATGCGGGTGCAGGGCCCAAGCACTTGGGCCATCCTCCACTGCCCTCCCGGGCCACAGCAGAGAGCTGGACTGGAAGAGGAGCAACTGGGACTAGAACCCAGCGCCTATATGGGATGAGGGCACCACAGGCAGAGGATTAACCAAGTGAGCCAAGGCGCCAGCCCTGAGAATCCACTACTTGTAAGACCCTCCTCTAACACACACATACATGATTCTCCATTAAACTTCTCCAAGGAGTTATAACATAATCTTGGTTAAATCAATATTTAGTACTTACATTATCATAACCACTTAAACATTATTTACAGTTATGGAATAAAGTGCTAAATTGCCTTCCTATCTTACTTTTGTCAACTTTTTAATATTCTCCAGAAGTTAATGCCATTTTATTTTTTCTTTGATTCCTATGTACCTTTCAAAAAACTATCCCATGGTGCCAACATTGTAGTATAGCAAGTTAAGCCATCACCTGTGACACCAGCATCCCATGTGTGCAATAGCTAGTGTCCCCCTGCTCCAATTCTGATCCAGCTCCCTGCTAATGTGCCAGGCAATCAGCACATGGCCCAAGTGCTTGGGCCTTTGCACCCACTTGGCAGAGATGAAAGACATTCTTGGCTCCTGGCTTCAGCCTGGTGCAGCCCTGGCTGTTTGGCCATTTAGGGAGTGAACCAGCAGATGAAAGACAGCCCCCCACCTCCGCTGCCCCCAATAATTCTGCTTTTCAATAAAAAAAATCTTTAAAAAATAAAACATTATCCCAAACTCCCCTATATTTCAAGTAAGGGTATTATAATTTTAAACAAAGTCATTCCTCTGGAACATTCAGCTTCTTGTCCCAAATTGTGCGGTGTGTCCTGGGGGCCTCTGCACAACTGTTATCCTGTGCTTCCTGCCCAAGTCCGATGGAACACATCTCTGTCTTCTCACTCTCTGCATTTACAAGTGCCTCAGTATCTGAGTGCAGCTCCCCTTCTTGTAGCTCTCTCAGAAAACAACACTGAGAACTGTTTGATCCAAGAATCTTTATTTTCCTTCTCACAATTGATTGATGGATATCCCTATCTTAGGCTGATTAAAACTTTATCCAGGGGGTTGGTGGTGTGGTGTAGCAGGTTAAGCCTCTGCCTGCAGCGCTGGCATCCCATATGGGGACCGATTCAAGTCCCAGCTGCTCTTCTTTCTATCCAGCTCTCTGCTACGGCCTGAGAAAGCAGTAGAAGATGGCTCAAGTGCTTGGGCTCCTGCACCCACGTGGGAGACCCGGAAGAAGCTCCTGACTTCTGGCTTTGGATCTGCACAGCTCCGGCCATTGCTGCCATCTGTAACTCTGCCTTTCAAATAAATTAAAAAACAAAAACTTTATCCAAAATTGTGAAGACTTTTTTTTTTGTATTCTTCTTCTCAGTCTTGTTTTTGCAATGGTCAAAGAGACTGTGATCAATCATTCTCTGTGTGCATATGTGAACTGTTCTTCCCCTGGGATAGCTGTTAAACACTTCTATCCTTGAAGCCATAAAATGTCCAGATAGGAGTAGAATGCCTGAATGCTGGTCTTTTCTCATCCTTTGGAAGAAGTTGGTTTTTTCTTTTTTTAAAAAAAAAGATTTATTTATTTATTTGAAAGTCAGAGTTACATGGAGGAAAGAAGGAGAGGCAGAGAGAGAGAAAGAGAGAGAGAGAGAGAGAGAGAGAGAGAGGTCTTCCATCCATTGGTTCACTCCCCAATTGGCCACAACTGCTGGAGCTGTTCAAATCCGAAGCATGGACCATGAAAGTCAAGGTTCAACTAGAGAAGTAGAACAAGTAGGAGAGATAAAAGTATAGATGGGGGGGGGGCGGCACCATTGGCACAGCAGGTAAAGCCGCCACCTACAGTGCCCGCATCCTTTATAGGCACCTGTTAGAGTCCCGGCTGCTTCACATCCAATCTACCTCTCTACTATGGCCTGGGAAAGCATTAGAAGACAGTCCAAGTCCTTTGGCCCCTGTACCCACATGGGAGACCTGGAAGAAGCTCCTGGTTCCTGGCTTTGGATAGACACAGCTCTGGCCATTGTGGCCAATTTGGAGTGAACCAGCAGATGGAAGACTCTCTGCCTCTGCCTGTCTGTAACTCTGCCTTTCAAATAAATAAATAAATCTTTGAAAAAGTATAGATGGACATAGCCATATAGATTATCTAGATGTATACAAAAGTAATTCAAACATCCATGGAAAATGTAGATTAATGGGAAACTGTGCAAGAATTTTTTTTTTAATTATTCATTTGAAAGTCAGAGTTACACAAAGAGGGAAGGAGAGGCAGAAAGAGAGAGAGAGAGGTCTTCCATCTGCTGGTTCACTCCCCAAACGGCTACTATGGCCACAGCTGTGCTGATTTGAAGCCAGGAAACAGGAGCTTCTTCTGAGTTTCCCACGTGGGTACAGGGGCCGTAGGACTTGGGCCATCTTCCACTGCTTCCCCAGGCCATGGCAGCGAGATAGATTGGAAGTGGAGTAGCCGAGATTCAAACTGGCGCCCATATGGGATGCCAGTACTGCAGGCAGCAGCTTTACCGGCTACACCACAAAGCAGGCCCCACAAGAATTATTTTTTGCACAAAGTAAACATATCTGAATTTTATTTTCCATAATTTTTTAAAGTATTCTTAGATTTGTATTGACCCATATGCGTCTATACATACATATAAAGAGATTTATTGCAAGGAATTGGCTTACACAGTTGCTGAATCTAGCTCAGCATGGTCAAAGGCCGTTGATCAGGCAGCCAGCGAGAGCATATCAC
Source organism: Oryctolagus cuniculus (assembly GCF_964237555.1). NCBI lineage: Eukaryota > Metazoa > Chordata > Mammalia > Lagomorpha > Leporidae > Oryctolagus > Oryctolagus cuniculus. The sequence continues at coordinate 7,665,060 of NC_091443.1, forward strand.
AAGTAGGCTGGAGCTCCATGGGTGCAGGCTGATTTTTTTTTTGTCAGGTGCCTTTGTCAAACAGTACAAGCCAGAATATAGAAACACCAACTGCAGAACCAGCAGGTGTTTGATGTGCCAGGGCCCAAGGAAGATCTCTTTGCGAGAGCTAACCTCATTAGGTAGAACTATCTACAATCATCTCCATTTTTTACTAACCTGAAGTCAATAGATTAAATGTGCTATTCACATCTTCAATATAGCTTCATAGCAGTGCTAACTTCCTGTTTGATTAGCTAGGGAAAGTGTGGGTACACTACAATGAAGATGCTGCTTTCTCTGTCTCTGCCAACCTCACTGTGTAAGGTGTAGCCCACGCTAATAAGAAGCACATATTGCATAAAAGAGAGGATTGTATTTTAAACTACTTAGATAACTCTTTCAAAGCAACAAAGCCCTGTGCTAAGAATTTTAGTATTCAGGGCCAGCGCTGTGGCACAATAGGTAAAGCCGCCGGTATGAGAGGCCCTGGGCCCTTGCACCCCCGTGAGGGACCCAGAAGAAGCTCCTGGCTCCTGGTTCCTGGCTCCTGGCTTTGGATGTGTGCAGCTCTGGCCGTTGTGGCCAATTGTGGAGTGAACCAGTGATGTAAGACCTCTCTCTCTCTCTCTCTCTCTCTCTCTCTCTCTCTGCCTCTCCTATTCTCTCTGTGTAACTCTGTCAAATAAATCTTTAAAAAAAAAATTTCAGAATGATGTTAAGTCTCTCATCACCTTCTAAAAAAGCTGTGTAAAACTACATTATGAGTCTCAATACATCAATACAATGAATAGTAAAAATATATGGGGTGGAATCTTCTTCCCCATCCCACTGATACTAGGTTTGACCACATGAATGAATTTGACCAATGGAATGTTAGCAGCTGTGACAGACTTGTGTTGTTTCCTTGGCTTCTTACGCTGTGATCACTCTGAGAAGTGTGCCATAGGCAGTTACTTTTTCACTGTGGGCCCCATATGAATGCATGTGTAGCATAGCTGGATTGTCTCATGGCCTGGAGTCCAGCCTAGCCCAGCAGATTACAGCTAACGGATTCATGATTGAGAAATAAAAATTTGTTGTCTAAAGCCACTGAAACTGAAACCATTTTTTATACAATACCATTGTTGGAAACTATTGATAGAGGTTCATTCAGCTCTGTAATTCTTTTATAACTACATATGTTGGATTTTCCTGTATTCCCTTCATGATCATTAACATAACATCTCCATCTGTGAACACTCTCATGCATCTCTCTTTGTGAGAAAGTTACCTTAAATTAAGGGGATGAGAGAACATTTTTCTTTTACATAGTATACTGATCTCCAAGAAGTCAAATCTTCACTTCTCAACCTTTTGGCTAAGACCAAGGGAAGAAGTCAAATGATGAGAAATACTCAGAATTGTGATAACCAATCACACAATTAAGGAATGATAAGCCTGAGACAGCAACGTGGTATAGCGGGTAAAGCCACCACCTGCAACGCCAGCATCCTATATGGGTGTGGATTTATGTCTCGCTACCCCGCTTCCTAACAAGCTCCCTGCTAATGCCCTGGGAAAGAAGCAGATGATGGCCCCAGTACCTGGACCCATGCCACCCGCATGAGAGACCAGAAAGGAACTCCCTGCTCCTGGCTTCAGCCTGGCACAGTGCTGGCCATTGTGGCCATCTGGAGATAAATCAGCAGATGGAAGACTTCTCTCTCTGTCTCTCCCTCTCTCTTTGTAACTCTGGTCTTCAACATAAATAATTAAATCTTTAATAAGAAAAAAAAGAATGTTTAACCTACATGTTCATGAAACAAATTAGACCTGTATTAGGAGGAAATAAGTTTAAAACTTCAAACAATTTTATTTCCTTATGAAAAGTAAAAAGTAATATCTGTGATATATTCTGATTTCATTGCACCTTCTCTTACCCTCCTTCCTCCCTTCTCAAATATGTGCTACTTACTCGCCAGCCTTGTTGATCAGTGATGGAGTAGCTTTTGCGTCCAAAATAGGGTTCTCATGTTGGGGCATGTTGGGGGATTATAAAGAAACGCATGATATAGAATGCTTTCCAAGATTATTGAACTGATGATTACAATGGACATTTTTAAGTCCAAAAAGAAAATGTTTTGCAATTAGGGAGAAAAGAAGATAGTCAATTCTTTCCACTACAAAATAATAAACAATCAAATATATCAAAGGCATTTATTTTGATAATGCAAATAATTATAAGAAGAAACTAAAGTAGCACTAAGCAGGAATTTCAAAGATGTATTGATACCTAGAATCAGTATTTACTGGCCAGATGAATATTTTCATTTCATGAGCAGCTAGCTATAATTAAAAACATTGCTTATTGGAGTCTAATATTTATATTTATAAATACATATTTTTATACTTGAAAAACATGGAATGAATATTGGGTTTTCTACATTTAAACTCATTAAAATTTCTAATAAACTTGTTATTAACTATATCTTTTCTATTAATTTTATAAATTATTTGTAAAATGGCTTAAATATATAAAAATGAAATTTAAATGGCCAATGAAAAACATGTGGTAATTAATGGATAAATATTCTTTATTCTATATCTTTTACTGCCCTGGATAGCCTCTTTAGAATATTTTTAATAGAAATTGAGATATAAAACTTAATTAAATTGAAAACAAAAATATAGTAGACCCATCTGGCTTCCCCGACCTGACAATAAACCTTTCCTCTTAAAAAAAATACAATAGCTTGGCCTGCGCCGCGGCTCACTAGGCTAATCCTCCACCTGCGGCTGCAGCACTCCGGGTTCTAGTCCCAATTAGGGCACTGGTTCTGTCCCGGTTGCTCCTCTTCCAGTCCAGCTCTCTGCTGTGGCATGGGAGGGCAGTGGAGGATGGCCCAAGTGCTTGGGCCCTGAACCTGCATGGGAGCCCAGGAAGAGGCACCTGGCTCCTGGCTTCGGATCAGCCTAGCGCCAGCCGTGGCGGCCATTTGGGGAGTGAACCAACAGAAGGAAGACCTTTCTCTCTGTCTCTCTCTTACTGTCTAACTCTGTCTGTAAAAAAAAAAAAAAAATACAGTAGCTAGAATAAGTAAGCTAAAAATTGTTTAGATAAAGAAAAAAATAAAGAAAAAGTAAATTTCACAACTCCAAGCAACACATAAAAGAATGACCATGATGTTAGTATCACAAAGCAACAACAACAAAACAGCAAAAAGAAGTACCAAGATACAATTGCCAAGGAAACAGATTAATGCACACAATAGAATGCTTCCAAGAATGGGTTCATAATTCATTTGTAGCTACACATCTTAGCAGAAAATAATTTTTTAAATATAATATCCTTATCAATTTACTCTAATCAGGATCTACGCCTGAGTTGGGGAAAGAAAATGGGTGGAAATCAAAATAAAATCAGGTGTCTGCCACAAGGAAGGCTGGAAACGGTTACTGAATTTTGAACCCACAACGTCTATGATGACTGCAGGGTCGCCAAGGAATCACTGAATGTGCCTACACAAAACCAGAAGCCCACAGCTGGAAGCTGCAGTAAAATAATCATCACCTCCTGGGTTTCCTTGTTCTCCATGTACTTATAGAATCACCTCTGAAGATAGGTATGAAACAGAACTGTCATTAGGTGTCCTAACTTTCTTCTTTCAAATTCTGCTCCATCACCACTACAAAGTACTAATTAGTGCTACATGTATGCTAGGAAGGAGAGTTCTTCTCTGTCAAATAACATTTGTGTGATCACGAAAAAGATCAGCTCATACTCCTCGATTTCCTGAAAGCATTTATAGATGGTGTGAGGAAGGTGTACAGCAGCACACCTGATGGCTGTGTCTAACCCTTCACCTAAGAATTAGAGGCTTCTGCCATTTTATCTTCATTGAAGGACTCTTAATAATCACTGCAGATAAATTTGCATAAACTTCACATCCTTCAAAGAACTAAAAAAATACAGATTTTTCCCCACACCTGAAAAATTATGTGTTGCTGTTATCTTCATTCCACAGAAGAGGAATTTGAGGCTGGAGGATGTTAAGTGACTTGGTTAAGGATCTTGGGTCATACAAAGTAAAGATGAGATTTAAAGCCAGATATTTAACAAGGATACAAGCTTTCTTCCCCAAATGCCAAGCTAGGCATTTATATAAATTAGGATATTTTTACCTGTAGGAGAAAAGTCAGAATGAATAGAGGGAGGAAGGGAGGGAAGAAAGAGGAATGGAGGAAGGAAGGAAGGAAGGAAGGAAGGAAGGAAGGAAGGAAGGAAGGAAAGAAGGAAAGGTAAAAAAGAAAGAGAAAGAAAAGAACAGAAAAGGAAAGGAAAGGAAAGGAAAGGAAGGAAGGAAGGAAGGAAGGAAGGAAGGAAGGAAGGAAGGAAGGAAGGAAGGAACAGAAGGAAGGAAGGAAAGAAAGAAAGAAAGAAAGAAAGAAAGACAGAAAGAAAGAAAGAAAGAAGGAAAGAAAGAAAGAAAGAAAGAAAGAAAGAGAAAGAAAGAAAGAGAAAGAAAGAAAGAAAGAAAGAGAGAGAAAGAAAGAAAGAAAGAAAGAAAGAAAGAAAGAAAGAAAGAAAGAAAGAAAGAAAGAAAGAAAGAAAGAAAGAAAGAAAAAAGAGAAAGAGAGAGATGGAGGAAGGGAGGGAGGGAAGGAGGAAGGGAGAAAGAAAGACAGGCCGGCCTTCAAAAAGAGCTTTATAAAATGGTAAAAGGACTTCTGTTTTCAGCTAAGATGAAAGAAAATTGAAGGAATTTACCCTTCATATAAAACTATGAAATTGATGCAGTCTATGAAACATTAGCTTCCAGGCCATGAATCCAGGCAGTGGATGGTAGTTCCTGAGCAGAAACAAATGATGAGAGCTCTGTGATTTCCCAGCTCACTGCCTGGAGAAGACTGAAGTACAGATTGGGGTTCATTAGAACCTGGTATCTCCCTGAGATGAGGAGAAAATAGTGGAATTCTGGGGAGAGCAAGGCAGTTAGAATCCGCAGTGCCCGACACACACAGACAGCTGAGCACATTATAGGGCCATGCTTCATTCTCCAGCATAGTACAACTGAGTGCATGTGAGTGAAGAAGGAAACAGAGGCCAGGATGCAAACAACTGAAACCTGTAATGGGAACAATCCCTGAACTTACACAATGCCTGCTATCACCACCAGTGTGGAAAAACCATCACAACTCAAAAGGAACCCAACATGCAGTGCAGAAGGATATCTCCTCAGCAGAGGAGCAAACTTAACCCTAGCAGAATGGTGCCTTGGACTCACTTCATAAAGCTTGAAGCAATCCACGGTGGATCAGAGCTTTCCCACATTATTGTAGTGAGCAGTCATTCCAGTTTTTTACAGTAAGGAAATGTTGCTAGTATGCAGGGTGTTTATTAAAACCAGGAAACTCCCAGGAAATGGTAAGGAGATACTCAATTCAAAAAGCCCAAGGATACTCATGGAAAATTTAAAGTTTCTGGAAACTGATAAAGAAAATTCCTCAAAATCTGCAACTAAATAATTGCTAAGTATGTAAAACAGCATGAAAATATAACTCAAAATAAGGCAGGAAATAAATCAATAGAAATAAGCCCAGAAATGGCATGAATGATAAAATGCATTGGAAGTCTTAGCTATAATACAGATTGGCTGAATAGATTAAAAAACAAGACTCATGTATGCACTGCCTACAACAAACAGACCTCACCAACACAAATATATGCAGACTGAATGTGAAAGAATGGGAAAAGATATTCCATAGCTATATTATATAGGCTGAATGAATTAAAACACAAGACTCCTCTATTTGCTGCCTACAAGAACTACACCTCATCAACAAAGATACGTGGAGATTCAAAGTGAAAGGGTGGAAAAAAGATATCCCATGCTAATGGAAAACAAAAACAAACAGGTATAGCCATCCTAATATCAGACCAAATAGACTTTAACACACACACACAAAAAAAACATTAAAAGAGACAAATAAGGGCATTATGGGATGATTAAGGGATCAATTCAACAGGAAGATGTGACTATATTAAATGTGTATGTACCCAATGCCAGAGCACTTGGCTATTTAAACAAATATTAATGGGTTTATAAAGAGACATAGATGTCAATACAATAATACTGGGGGAGTTCAACACCCTACTTTCATCAAATGACAGATCAACTAGCCAGAAAATCAACAAAGAAACAACAGAGTTAATCTATACTATGGAACAAATGGATCCAACTGACATCTACAGAACATTTAATCCCACAATTGAAGACTATATATTCTTCCCATCAGTGTAGAGGACTTTCTCTAGGATGGACCACATGCTAGGCCATAAAGCAAGTATCAGCAAATCAAAAAAAAAAATTTAAATGTGTGTTTTCTGATAACAATGGAATGAAGCTGGAAGATAACAATTTAAGAATCTCTAAAAAATATGCAAACATGTGGAGGCTGAACAACATGCTCCAGAATGAACAGTAGGTAGTAGAAGAAATCAAAAGGAAAAAAAAACCCTAGAAACACATGAGGATGACAACACAACGTATCAAAACTGATGGAATACAGAAAAAGCAGTGCTAAGAGGGAAGTTGATCACAACTAGTGCTTACAAAAAGAAGTTGGAGAGGCATCAAATATATGAACTATCAATGCATCTCAAAGACTTAGAAAAACAACAACAAACCAAACCCAAAATTGGCAGGAGGAAATAAATCATTAAAATTAGAGAAAAAAATAACAAAATTGAAACAAAGAATACAAAAGTTGAGTGAAATGAAGAGCTGCACTTCAAAAAATAAATAAATAAAATTGACATGCCATTGACCCAACTAACCAAAAAAAAAAAAAAGAGGGAGAAGAACTAAATTAATAAAATCAGAGATGAAAAAGGAGATGTAACAACAAACACCACATAAATAAAAAGAATAATTGGGAATTACTACAAACAACTATGTGCCAACCCATTGGAAAATCTAGAAGAAATGGATAGATTCCTGGACACATACAATCTATAAAATGAGCCATGAAGACAAAGAAAACCTAAAAGACCAAAACCAATTTGGAGTAAGTAATAAAGACCAATAACCAAGACTGAGTAAGTAATAATGACCCTTCCAACAAAGAAAAGTCCAGGACTAGATGGGTTCACTGCTGAACTCTAAAACACTTTTAAAGAAGAACTAACTCCACTTATTCTTTTTTATTTGACAGGTAGAGTTATAGACAGAGAGATAGACAGAGAGAAAGGTCTTCCTTCTGTTGGTTTACCCCCAAAATGGCCGCTAAGGCCACTGCTATTCTGATCTGAAGCCAGGAGCCAGGGGCTTCTTCCTGGTCTCCCATGCAGGTGCAGGGGTCCAAGCACTTGGACCATCATCCACTGCACTCCTGGGCCACAGCAGAGAGCTAGACTGGAAGAGGAGCAACAGGGACTAGAACCCCTTGCCCATATGTGATGCTGGTGCCGCAGGTGGAGGATTAACCAAGTGAGCCATGGCGCTGGCCCTCCACATGTTCTTAAGATATTCAAAACAATTGCAAGGGAGGGAATCCTCCCAAATTCCCTCAATGAAGCCAGCATCACCATAATTCCTAAACCAGAAAAAGATACAACAGAGAAAGAAAATTATAGACCAATATCACTGATGAACATAGATGGAAAGATCCTCACCAAAATACTAGCTAATCAAATCTAGCAACACATCAGAAAAATCAATAACCTGGACCAAATGTGATTTATCCCTGATATACACAGTGGTTCAATATGCACAAATCAATGAATGTGATACACCACATTAACAAATTGAAGAATAAAAACCATATGACTATTTCAATAGGTGTAGAGAAAACATTTGATAAAATACAGTATCCTCTCATGGTAAAAACCTAAAGCTTATTGGGTATAGAAAGAACATTCTTCAACATAATCAAGGCAATTTATGGAAAACCCACAGCAAACATCATACTGAATGGGGAAACTTGCAAGCTTTTCCACTAAGATCTGGAATCAGTCAAGGATGCCCACTATCGCTAATGCTATTCAATATAGTTCTGGAAGTTTTAGACAGAGCCATTAGCAAGAAAAATAAATCAAAGTGTAGAAACTGAAAAGGGGGAAGTCAAAATATCCCTATTTACAGATGACTTGATGCAATATATAAGAAAACCAAAAGACTCCACTAAGAGACTACTGGAACTCATAAAAGAGTTTCCTTAAGTCACAGCATATAAAATTAACACACAAAAATCAGTAGCCTTTGTATATACAGACAATGTCATGGCTGAAAAGAGCTTGCACAGTCTAATCCACAATTGCACAATAGCTACCAAAAATTTAAAATATCTTAGAATCAGTTTTACCAAGGTGGTGAAATATCTCTATGGTGAAGACTTGAAACATTAAAGAAAGAAATAGAAGATATAAAATATTCCATACTCATGAATTTGAAGTATTAATATCAAAATGTCCATACTATCAAAAGCAATTTACAGATTCAACACAACCCTGATCAAAATAAGCAACAACATTTTTTCAAAGATCTAGAAAAATGGTGCTAAATTTCATATGGAAACACAAGAAATCCTAAAATAGATAATGAAATCTTACATAATAAAAACAAAAAACAGAGGCATACAAAACCAGATTTCAAGATATACTACAGGGCAATTATAATAAAAATATCCTGATACTGGCACAAAAATAGAAACGTAGACCAGTGGAACAGAATAGGAAATCCAGGAAACATTCCATGCATCTACAACCAACTAATCTTTGACAAAGGTGCTGAAATCAATCCTTGAAAAAAGAGCAATCTCTTCAACAAATGGTGCAGGAAAATTGGATCTCCGCATGCACAATAAAGAGACAAGACCTCTACCTTATACCTTAACAAAAAGCAACTCAAAAATGGATCAAGGATCTAAATTCATGACCTGATACCACCAAATTACTAAAGGAGAACATTGAGGAAACTCTGTAAGACATTGGTATAGGCAAAGACTTCTTGGAAAAAAAAACAGAAGCACAGGCAATCAAATCAAAAATAAACAAATGGGATTACCTCAAACTAAGAAGCCTCTGCACTGCAAACGAAACACTCAGCAAAGTGAAGAGACAACCTACAGAATGGGAGAAAATATTTTCTAACTATGCAATTGATAAGAATCAATATTCAGAATCTATAAAGAGCTCAAGAAACTCAACAATAATATGACAAAAAATGCAGTTAAGAAATGGGCAAAGGCCTGGAACAGGCATTTTCAAAAGAGGAAATTCAAATGGCCAATAGACACATAAAAATGCTCAGGATCAGTAACCATCAGGGAAATGCAAATGAAAACCCCAATGAAGTTTCACCTCATCTGAGTTAAAATGGCTCTCATATAGAAATCAACACACAATCAAT